>NW_027184613.1:8750000-10000000 GCF_032405125.1 Capricornis sumatraensis
TTCCTGGATTTTCTCGAGTTGCGGCAGGTGTTCTCGAGTTACGACGGGGACCTCAGGGACCCGCCCTGGTGGCCTCAGGAAAGGCCAGTCCCTAGGCGAGTTGCTAGGGGGCCTCTCGGGATTCCTCTCCCGTTGATACCGGGGCCAAAAACCTTGTGTGGAGTCAGGGCCGGAACCGAGGATTCCTCTCAGGGGCTGACATGGATCTTTGGGTACTTCTGGAGTCTCCCCAGGGGAGTCAGGCCTCGTCTCGAGTGGGGGCATGCACGTGCGCTTTCCTTCCAGGCTGTAGCAGCAATGTCAAGCTTCCCGTCGCGTGGATCAAAGGATCTGTGGTTTTCCCTCGAGGCTTTCCCTCGAGGCTTTCCCACAGGGCTGTCCCACGTGCCACCGTGGTGTGAGTCGATCCTCGGCGTGAAAGATGAGCCAGTGCAGGGCAAAGAGGTTCCTCTGGAATGGACTGAGACATCTGGGGGACTCTTGGAATGGTGGTACGACCATGGAGTTCCTCTCGCCTTTCCTGTTGAGAGTGCCTCCTCTTGAGATGCGACGGGAACGCCGGGAATTCTTTCCCGTTGAAAGCAGGGAAAGGATCCCTCATCTCGAGCTACGAGGGGGAAACGGGGCTCCTCTGGATGTGGGCGGGACCATCGGGCTTCCTCTCGAGTGGAGACGGGTATGGTGGTGAACTTCTTGAGTTGCAGCAAGGCTGTGAAAGACCCTTTCGAAGTTCCAGAGGTTAGGTGTCATTAGTCTCCAGACGCCTCATCGGAAATAGGCCTCATCTCGCCTGGAAGGGAGAACTTCCTGGATTTTCTCGAGTTGCGGCAGGTGTTCTTAAGTTACGACGGGGAACTCAGGGACCCGCCCTGGTGGCCTCAGGAGAGGCCAGTCCCCATGCGAGTTGCTAGGGGGCCTCTCGGGATTCCTCTCCCGTCGATACCGGGGCCAAAAACCTTGAGTGGAGTCAGGGCCGGAACCGAGGATTCCTCTCAGGGGCTGACATGGATCTTTGGGTACTTCTGGAGTCTCCCCAGGGGAGTCAGGCCTCGTCTCGAGTGGGGGCATGCACGTGCGCTTTCCTTCCAGGCTGTAGCAGCAATGTCACGCTTCCCGTCACGTGGATCAAAGGATCTGTGGTTTTCCCTCGAGGCTTTCCCTCGAGGCTTTCCCACAGGTCTGTCCCACGTGCCACCGTGGTGTGAGTCGATCCTCGGCGTGAAAGATGAGCCAGTGCAGGGCAAAGAGGTTCCTCTGGAATGGACTGAGACATCTGGGGGACTCTTGGAATGGTGGTACGACCATGGAGTTCCTCTCGCCTTTCCTGTTGAGAGTGCTTCCTCTTGAGATGCGACGGGAACGCAGGGAACTCTTTCCCGTTGAACGCAGGGAAAGGATCCCTCATCTCGAGCTACGAGGGGGAAACGGGGCTCCTTTGGATGTGGTCGGGACCATCGTGCTTCCTCTCGAGTGGAGACGGGTATGGTGGTGAACTTCTTGAGTTGCAGCAAGGGTGTGAAAGACCCTTTCGAAGTTCCAGAGGTTAGGTGTCATTAGTCTCCAGACGCCTCATCGGAAATAAGCCTCATCTCGCCTGGAAGGGAGAACTTCCTGGATTTTCTCGAGTTGTGGCAGGTGTTCTCGAGTAACGACGGGGACCTCAGGGACCGGCCCTGGTGGCCTCAGGAGAGGCCAGTCCCCGTGCGAGTTGCTAGGGGGCCTCTCGGGATTCCTCTCCCGTCGATACCGGGGCCAAAAAGCTTGTGTGGAGTCAGGGCCGGAACCGAGGATTCCTCTCAGGGGCTGACATGGATCTTTGGGTACTTCTGGAGTCTCCCCAGGGGAGTCAGGCCTCATCTCGAGTGGGCGCATGCACGTGCGCTTTCCTTCCAGGCTGTAGCAGCAATGTCACGCTTCCCGTCGCGTGGATCAAAGGATCTGTGGTTTTCCCTCGAGGCTTTCCCTCGAGGCTTTCCCACAGGGCTGTCCCACGTGCCACCGTGGTGTGAGTCGATCCTCGGCGTGAAAGATGAGCCAGTGCAGGGCAAAGAGGTTCCTCTGGAATGGACTGAGACATCTGGGGGACTCTTGGAATGGTGGTACGACCATGGAGTTCCTCGCGCCTTTCCTGTTGAGAGTGCCTCCTCTTGAGATGCGACGGGAACGCCGGGAATTCTTTCCCGTTGAAACCAGGGAAAGTATCCCTCATCTCGAGCTACGAGGGGGAAACGGGGCTCCTCTGGATGTGGGCGGGACCATCGTGCTTCCTCTCGAGTGGAGACGGGTATGGCGGTGAACTTCTTGAGTTGCAGCAAGGGTGTGAAAGACCCTTTCGAAGTTCCAGAGGTTTGGTGTCAATAGTCTCCAGAGGCCTCATCGGAAATAGGCCTCATCTCGCCTGGAAGGGAGAACTTCCTGGATTTTCTCGAGTTGCGGCAGGTGTTCTCGAGTTACGACGGGGACCTCAGGGACCCGCCCTGGTGGCCTCAGGAGAGGCCAGTCCCCATGCGAGTTGCTAGGGGGTCTCTCGGGATTCCTCTCCCGTCGATACCGGGGCCAAAAAGCTTGTGTGGAGTCAGGGCCGGAACCGAGGATTCTTCTCAGGGGCTGACATGGATCTTTGGGTACTTCTGGAGTCTCCCCAGGGGAGTCAGGCCTCGTCTCGAGTGGGGGCATGCATGTGCGCTTTCCTTCCAGGCTGTAGCAGCAATGTCACGCTTCCCGTCGCGTGGATCAAAGGATCTGTGGTTTTCCCTCGAGGCTTTCCCTCGAGGCTTTCCCACAGGGCTGTCCCACGTGCCACCGTGTTGTGAGTCGATCCTCGGCGTGAAAGATGAGCCAGTGCAGGGCAAAGAGGTTCCTCTGAAATGGACTGAGACATCTGGGGGACTCTTGGAATGGTGGTACGACCATGGAGTTCCTCTCGCCTTTCCTGTTGAGAGTGCCTCCTCTTGAGATGCGACGGGAACGCCGGGAATTCTTTCCCGTTGAAAGCAGGAAAAGGATTCCTCATCTCAAGCTACGAGGGGGAAACGGGGCTCCTCTGGATGTGGGCGGGACCATCGTGCTTCCTCTCTAGTGGAGACAGGTATGGCGGTGAACTTCTTGAGTTGCACCAAGGGTGTGAAAGACCCTTTCGAAGTTCCAGAGGTTTGGTGTCATTAGTCTCCAGAGGCCTCATCGGAAATAGGCCTCATCTCGCCTGGAAGGGAGAACTTCCTGGATTTTCTCGAGTTGCGGCAGGTGTTCTCGAGTTACGACGGGGACCTCAGGGACCCGCCCTGGTGGCCTCAGGAGAGGCCAGTCCCCATGCGAGTTGCTAGGGGGCCTCTCGGGATTCCTCTCCCGTCGATACCGGGGCCAAAAACCTTGTGTGGAGTCAGGGCCGGAACCGAGGATTCCTCTCAGGGGCTGACATGGATCTTTGGGTACTTCTGGAGTCTCCCCAGTGGAGTCAGACCTCGTCTCGAGTGGGGGCATGCACGTGCGCTTTCCTTCCAGGCTGTAGTAGCAATGTCACGCTTCCCGTCGCGTGGATCAAAGGATCTGTGGTTTTCCCTCGAGGCTTTCCCTCGAGGCTTTCCCACAGGGCTGTCCCACGTGCCACCGTGGTGTGAGTCGATCCTCGGCGTGAAAGATGAGCCAGTGCAGGGCAAAGAGGTTCCTCTGGAATGGACTGAGACATCTGAGGGACTCTTGGAATGGTGGTACGACCATGGAGTTCCTCTCGCCTTTCCTGTTGAGAGTGCCTCCTCTTGAGATGCGACGGGAACGCCGGGAATTCTTTCCCGTTGAAAGCAGGGAAAGGATCCCTCATCTCGAGCTACGAGGGGGAAACGGGGCTCCTCTGGATGTGGGCGGGACCATCGTGCTTCCTCTCTAGTGGAGACGGGTATGGCGGTGAACTTCTTGAGTTGCAGCAATGGTGTGAAAGACCCTTTCGAAGTTCCAGAGGTTAGGTGTCATTAGTCTCCAGAGGCCTCATCGGAAATAGGCCTCATCTCGCCTGGAAGGGAGAACTTCCTGGATTTCCTCGAGTTGCGGCAGGTGTTCTCGAGTTACGACGGGGACCTCAGGGACCCGCCCTGGTGGCCTCAGGAGAGGCCAGTCCCCATGCGAGTTGCTGGGGGGCCTCTCGGGATTCCTCTCCCGTTGATACCGGGGCCAAAAACCTTGTGTGGAGTCAGGGCCGGAACCGAGGATTCCTCTCAGGGGCTGACATGGATCTTTGGGTACTTCTGGAGTCTCCCCAGGGGAGTCAGGCCTCGTCTCGAGTGGGGGCATGCACGTGCGCTTTCCTTCCAGGCTGTAGCAGCAATGTCACGCTTCCCGTCGCGTGGATCAAAGGATCTGTGGTTTTCCCTCGAGGCTTTCCCTCGAGGCTTTCCCACAGGGCTGTCCCACGTGCCACCGTGGTGTGAGTCGATCCTCGGCGTGAAAGATGAGCCAGTGCAGGGCAAAGAGGTTCCTCTGGAATGGACTGAGACATCTGGGGGACTCTTGGAATGGTGGTACGACCATGGAGTTCCTCTCGCCTTTCCTGTTGAGAGTGCCTCCTCTTGAGATGCGACGGGAACGCCGGGAATTCTTTCCCGTTGAAAGCAGGGAAAGGATCCCTCATCTCGAGCTACGAGGGGGAAACGGGGCTCCTCTGGATGTGGGCGGGACCATCGTGCTTCCTCTCTAGTGGAGACGGGTATGGTGGTGAACTTCTTGAGTTGCAGCAAGGCTGTGAAAGACCCTTTCGAAGTTCCAGAGGTAAGGTGTCATTAGTCTCCAGACGCCTCATCGGAAATAGGCCTCATCTCGCCTGGAAGGGAGAACTTCCTGGATTTTCTCGAGTTGCGGCAGGTGTTCTCGAGTTACGACGGGGACCTCAGGGACCCGCCCTGGTGGCCTCAATAGAGGCCAGTCCCTATGCGAGTTGCTAGGGGGCCTCTCGGGATTCCTCTCCCGTCGATACCGGGGCCAAAAACCTTGTGTGGAGTCAGGGCCGGAACCGAGGATTCCTCTCATGCGCTGACATGGATCTTTGGGTACTTCTGGAGTCTCCCCAGGGGAGTCAGGCCTCGTCTCGAGTGGGGGCATGCACGTGCACTTTCCTTCCAGGCTGTAGCAGCAATGTCACGCTTCCCGTCGCGTGGATCAAATGATGTGTGGTTTTCCCTCGAGGCTTTCCCACAGGGCTGTCCCACGTGCCACCGTGGTGTGAGTCGATCCTCGGCGTGAAAGATGAGCCAGTGCAGGGCAAAGAGGTTCCTCTGGAATGGACTGAGACATCTGGGGGACTCTTGGAATGGTGGTACGACCATGGAGTTCCTCTCGCCTTTCCTGTTGAGAGTGCCTCCTCTTGAGATGCGACGGGAACGCCGGGAATTCTTTCCCGTTTAAAGCAGGGAAAGGATCCCTCATCTCGAGCTACGAGGGGGAAACGGGGCTCCTCTGGATGTGGGCGGGACCATCGTGCTTCCTCTCGAGTGGAGACGGGTATGGCGGTGAACTTCTTGAGTTGCAGCAAGGGTGTGAAAGACCCTTTCGAAGTTCCAGAGGTTAGGTGTCATTAGTCTCCAGAGGCCTCATCGGAAATAGGCCTCATCTCGCCTGGAAGGGAGAACTTCCTGGATTTTCTCGAGTTGCGGCAGGTGTTCTCGAGTTACGACGGGGACCTCAGGGACCCGCCCTGGTGGCCTCAGGAGAGGCCAGTCCCCAATCGAGTTGCTAGGGGGCCTCTCGGGATTCCTCTCCCGTCGATACCGGGGCCAAAAACCTTGTGTGGAGTCAGGGCCGGAACCGAGGATTCCTCTCAGGGGCTGACATGGATCTTTGGGTACTTGTGGAGTCTCCCCAGGGGAGTCAGGCCTCGTCTCGAGTGGGGGCATGCACGTGCGCTTTCCTTCCAGGCTGTAGCAGCAATGTCACGCTTCCCGTGGCGTGGATCAAAGGATCTGTGGTTTTCCCTCGAGGCTTTCCCTCGAGGCTTTCCCACAGGGCTGTCCCACGTGCCACCGTGGTGTGAGTCGATCCTCGGCGTGAAAGATGAGCCAGTGCAGGGCAAAGAGGTTCCTCTGGAATGGACTGAGACATCTGGGGGACTCTTGGAATGGTGGTACGACCATGGAGTTCCTCTCGCCTTTCCTGTTGAGACTGCCTCCTCTTGAGATGCGACGGGAACGCCGGGAATTCTTTCCCGTGGAAAGCAGGGAAAGGATCCCTCATCTCGAGCTACGAGGGGGAAACGGGGCTCCTCTGGATGTGGGCGGGACCATCGTGCTTCCTCTCTAGTGGAGACGGGTATGGCGGTGAACTTCTTGAGTTGCAGCAAGGGTGTGAAAGACCCTTTCGAAGTTCCAGAGGTTAGGTGTCATTAGTCTCCAGAGGCCTCATCGGAAATAGGCCTCATCTCGCCTGGAAGGGAGAACTTCCTGGATTTTCTCGAGTTGCGGCAGGTGTTCTCGAGTTACGACGGGGACCTCAGGGACCCGCCCTGGTGGCCTCAGGAGAGGCCAGTCCCTAGGCGAGTTGCGAGGGGGCCTCTCGGGATTCCTCTCCCGTTGATACCGGGGCCAAAAACCTTGTGTGGAGTCAGGGCCGGAACCGAGGATTCCTCTCAGGGGCTGACATGGATCTTTGGGTACTTCTGGAGTCTCCCCAGGGGAGTCAGGCCTCGTCTCGAGTGGGGGCATGCACGTGCGCTTTCCTTCCAGGCTGTAGCAGCAATGTCACGCTTCCCGTCGCGTGGATCAAAGGATCTGTGGTTTTCCCTCGAGGCTTTCCCTCGAGGCTTTCCCACAGGGCTGTCCCACGTGCCACCGTGGTGTGAGTCAATCCTGGGCGTGAAAGATGAGCCAGTGCAGGGCAAAGAGGTTCCTCTGGAATGGACTGAGACATCTGGGGGACTCTTGGAATGGTGGTACGACCATGGAGTTCCTCTCGCCTTTCCTGTTGAGAGTGCCTCCTCTTGAGATGCGACGGGAACGCCGGGAATTCTTTCCCGTTTAAAGCAGGGAAAGGATCCCTCATCTCGAGCTACGAGGGGGAAACGGGGCTCCTCTGGATGTGGGCGGGACCATCGTGCTTCCTCTCTAGTGGAGAGGGGTATGGTGGTGAACTTCTTGAGTTGCAGCAAGGCTGTGAAAGACCCTTTCGAAGTTCCAGAGGTAAGGTGTCATTAGTCTCCAGACGCCTCATCGGAAATAGGCCTCATTTCGCCTGGAAGGGAGAACTTCCTGGATTTTCTCGAGTTGCGGCAGGTGTTCTCGAGTTACGACGGGGACCTCAGGGACCCGCCCTGGTGGCCTCAGGAGAGGCCAGTCCCTATGCGAGTTGCTAGGGGGCCTCTCGGGATTCCTCTCCCGTCGATACCGGGGCCAAAAACCTTGTGTGGAGTCAGGGCCGGAACCGAGGATTCCTCTCAGGGGCTGACATGGATCTTTGGGTACTTCTGGAGTCTCCCCAGGGGAGTCAGGCCTCGTCTCGAGTGGGGTCATGCACGTGCACTTTCCTTCCAGGCTGTAGCAGCAATGTCACGCTTCCCGTCGCGTGGATCAAATGATGTGTGGTTTTCCCTCGAGGCTTTCCCACAGGGCTGTCCCACGTGCCACCGTGGTGTGAGTCGATCCTCGGCGTGAAAGATGAGCCAGTGCAGGGCAAAGAGGTTCCTCTGGAATGGACTGAGACATCTGGGGGACTCTTGGAATGGTGGTACGACCATGGAGTTCCTCTCGCCTTTCCTGTTGAGAGTGCCTCCTCTTGAGATGCGACGGGAACGCCGGGAATTTTTTGCCGTTGAAAGCAGGGAAAGGATCCCTCATCTCGAGCTACGAGGGGGAAACGGGGCTCCTCTGGATGTGGGCGGGACCATCGTGCTTTCTCTCGAGTGGAGACGGGTATGGCGGTGAACTTCTTGAGTTGCAGCAAGGGTGTGAAAGACCCTTTCGAAGTTCCAGAGGTTAGGTGTCATTAGTCTCCAGACGCCTCATCGGAAATAGGCCTCATCTCGCCTGGAAGGGAGAACTTCCTTGATTTTCTCGAGTTGCGGCAGGTGTTCTCGAGTTACGACGGGGACCTCAGGGACCCGCCCTGTTGGCCTCAGGAGAGGCCAGGCCCTATGCGTGTTGCTAGGGGGCCCCTCGGGATTCCTCTCTAGTCGATACCGGGGCCAAAAACCTTGTGTGGAGTCAGGGCCGGAACCGAGGATTCCTCTCAGGGACTGATATGGATCTTTGGGTACTTCTGGAGACTCGCCAGGGGAGACAGGCCTCGTTTCGTGTGGGGGCATGCACGTGCACTTTCCTTCCAGGCTGTAGCAGCAATGTCACGCTTCCCGTCACGTGGATCAAAGGATCTGCGGTTTTCCCTCGAGTCTTTCCCTCGAGGCTTTCCCACAGGGCTGTCCCACGTGACACCGTGGTGTGAGTCGATTCTCGGCGTGAAAAATGAGCCAGTGCAGGGCAAAGAGGTTCCTCTGGAATGGACTGAGACATCTGGGGGACTCTTGGAATGGTGGTACGACCATGGAGTTCCTCTCGCCTTTCCTGTTGAGAGTGCCTCCTCTTGAGATGCGACGGGAACGCCGGGAATTCTTTCCCGTTGAAAGCAGGGAAAGGATCCCTCATCTCGAGCTACGAGGGGGAAACGTGGCTCCTCTGGATGTGGGCGGGACCATCGTGCTTCCTCTCTAGTGGAGACGGGTATGGCGGTGTACTTCTTGAGTTGCAGCAAGGGTGTGAAAGACCCTTTCGAAGTTCCAGAGGTTAGGTGTCATTAGTCTCCAGAGGCCTCATCGGAAATAGGCCTCATCTCGCCTGGAAGGGAGAACTTCCTGGATTTTCTCGAGTTGCGGCAGGTGTTCTCGAGTTACGACTGGGACCTCAGGGACCCGCCCTGGTGGCCTCAGGAAAGGCCAGTCCCTAGGCGAGTTGCTAGGGGGCCTCTCGGGATTCCTCTCCCGTTGATACCGGGGCCAAAAACCTTGTGTGGAGTCAGGGCCGGAACCGAGGATTCCTCTCAGGGGCTGACATGGATCTTTGGGTACTTCTGGAGTCTCCCCAGGGGAGTCAGGCCTCGTCTCGAGTGGGGGCATGCACGTGCGCTTTCCTTCCAGGCTGTAGCAGCAATGTCACGCTTCCCGTCGCGTGGATCAAAGGATCTGTGGTTTTCCCTCGAGGCTTTCCCTCGAGGCTTTCCCACAGGGCTGTCCCACGTGCCACCGTGGTGTGAGTCGATCCTCGGCGTGAAAGATGAGCCAGTGCAGGGCAAAGAGGTTCCTCTGGAATGGACTGAGACATCTGGGGGACTCTTGGAATGGTGGTACGACCATGGAGTTCCTCTCGCCTTTCCTGTTGAGAGTGCCTCCTCTTGAGATGCGACGGGAACGCCGGGAATTCTTTCCCGTTGAAAGCAGGGAAAGGATCCCTCATCTCGAGCTACGAGTGGGAAACGGGGCTCCTCTGGATGTGGGCGGGACCATCGTGCTTCCTCTCTAGTGGAGACGGGTATGGTGGTGAACTTCTTGAGTTGCAGCAAGGCTGTGAAAGACCCTTTCGAAGTTCCAGAGGTTAGGTGTCATTAGTCTCCAGACGCCTCATCGGAAATAGGCCTCATCTCGCCTGGAAGGGAGAACTTCCTGGATTTTCTCGAGTTGCGGCAGGTGTTCTCGAGTTACGACGGGGACCTCAGGGACCCGCCCTGGTGGCCTCAGGAGAAGCCAGTCCCTATGCGAGTTGCTAGGGGGCCTCTCGGGATTCCTCTCCCGTCGATACCGGGGCCAAAAACCTTGTGTGGAGTCAGGGCCGGAACCGAGGATTCCTCTCAGAGGCTGACATGGATCTTTGGGTACTTCTGGAGTCTCCCCAGGGGAGTCAGGCCTCGTCTCGAGTGGGGGCATGCACGTGCACTTTCCTCCCAGGCTGTAGCAGCAATGTCACGCTTCCCGTCGCGTGGATCAAATGATGTGTGGTTTTCCCTCGAGGCTTTCCCACAGGGTTGTCCCACGTGCCACCGTGGTGTGAGTCGATCCTCGGCGTGAAAGATGAGCCAGTGCAGGGCAAAGAGCTTCCTCTGGAATGGACTGAGACATCTGGGGGACTCTTGGAATGGTGGTACGACCATGGAGTTCCTCTCGCCTTTCCTGTTGAGAGTACCTCCTCTTGAGATGCGACGGGAACGCCGGGAATTCTTTCCCGTTGAAAGCAGGGAAAGGATCCCTCATCTCGAGCTACGAGGGGGAAACGGGGCTCCTCTGGATGTGGTCGGGACCATCGTGCTTCCTCTCGAGTGGAGACGGGTATGGTGGTGAACTTCTTGAGTTGCAGCAAGGGTGTGAAAGACCCTTTCGAAGTTCCAGAGTTTAGGTGTCATTAGTCTCCAGACGCCTCATCGGAAATAAGCCTCATCTCGCCTGGAAGGGAGAACTTCCTGGATTTTCTCGAGTTGCGGCAGGTGTTCTCGAGTTACGACGGGGACCTCAGGGACCCGCCCTGGTGGCCTCAGGAAAGGCCAGTCCCTAGGCGAGTTGCTAGGGGGCCTCTCGGGATTCCTCTCCCGTTGATACCGGGGCCAAAAACCTTGTGTGGAGTCAGGGCCGGAACCGAGGATTCCTCTCAGGGGCTGACATGGATCTTTGGGTACTTCTGGAGTCTCCCCAGGGGAGTCAGGCCTCGTCTCGAGTGGGGGCATGCACGTGCGCTTTCCTTCCAGGCTGTAGCAGCAATGTCACGCTTCCCGTCGCGTGGATCAAAGGATCTGTGGTTTTCCCTCGAGGCTTTCCCTCGAGGCTTTCCCACAGGGCTGTCCCACGTGCCACCGTGGTGTGAGTCGATCCTCGGCGTGAAAGATGAGCCAGTGCAGGGCAAAGAGGTTCCTCTGGAATGGACTGAGACATCTGGGGGACTCTTGGAATGGTGGTACGACCATGGAGTTCCTCTCGCCTTTCCTGTTGAGAGTGCCTCCTCTTGAGATGCGACGGGAACGCCGGGAATTTTTTGCCGTTGAAAGCAGGGAAAGGATCCCTCATCTCGAGCTACGAGGGGGAAACGGGGCTCCTCTGGATGTGGGCGGGACCATCGTGCTTTCTCTCGAGTGGAGACGGGTATGGCGGTGAACTTCTTGAGTTGCAGCAAGGGTGTGAAAGACCCTTTCGAAGTTCCAGAGGTTAGGTGTCATTAGTCTCCAGACGCCTCATCGGAAATAGGCCTCATCTCGCCTGGAAGGGAGAACTTCCTTGATTTTCTCGAGTTGCGGCAGGTGTTCTCGAGTTACGACGGGGACCTCAGGGACCCGCCCTGTTGGCCTCAGGAGAGGCCAGGCCCTATGCGTGTTGCGAGGGGGCCCCTCGGGATTCCTCTCCCGTCGATACCGGGGCCAAAAACCTTGTGTGGAGTCAGGGCCGGAACCGAGGATTCCTCTCAGGGACTGATATGGATCTTTGGGTACTTCTGGAGACTCGCCAGGGGAGACAGGCCTCGTTTCGTGTGGGGGCATGCACGTGCACTTTCCTTCCAGGCTGTAGCAGCAATGTCACGCTTCCCGTCACGTGGATCAAAGGATCTGCGGTTTTCCCTCGAGTCTTTCCCTCGAGGCTTTCCCACAGGGCTGTCCCACGTGACACCGTGGTGTGAGTCGATTCTCGGCGTGAAAAATGAGCCAGTGCAGGGCAAAGAGGTTCCTCTGGAATGGACTGAGACATCTTGGGGACTCTTGGAATGGTGGTACGACCATGGAGTTCCTCTCGCCTTTCCTGTTGAGAGTGCCTCCTCTTGAGATGCGACGGGAACGCCGGGAATTCTTTCCCGTTGAAAGCAGGGAAAGGATCCCTCATCTCGAGCTACGAGGGGGAAACGTGGCTCCTCTGGATGTGGGCGGGACCATCGTGCTTCCTCTTGATTGGACACGGGTATGGCGGTGAACTTCTTGAGTTGCAGCAAGGGTGTGAAAGACCCTTTCGAAGTTCCAGAGGTTAGGTGTCATTAGTCTCCAGACGCCTCATCGGAAATAGGCCTCATCTCGCCTGGAAGGGAGAACTTCCTGGATTTTCTCGATTTGGGGCAGGTGTTCTCGAGTTACGATGGGGACCTCAGGGACCCGCCCTGGTGGCCTCAGGAGAGGCCAGTCCCCATGCGAGTTGTTAGGGGGCCTCTCGGGATTCCTCTCCCGTCGATACCGGGGCCAAAAACCTTGTGTGGAGTCAGGGCCGGAACCGAGGATTCCTCTCAGGGGCTGACATGGATCTTTGGGTACTTCTGGAGTCTCCCCAGGGGAGTCAGGCCTCGTCTCGAGTGGGGGCATGCGCGTGCGCTTTCCTTCCAGGCTTTAGCAGCAATGTCACGCTTCCCGTCGCATGGATCAAAGGATCTGTGGTTTTCCCTCGAGGCTTTCCCTCGAGGCTTTCCCACAGGGCTGTCCCACGTGCCACCGTGGTGTGAGTCGATCCTCGGCGTGTAAGATGAGCCAGTGCAAGGCAAAGAGGTTCCTCTGGAATGGACTGAGACATCTGGGGGACTCTTGGAATGGTGGTACGACCATGGAGTTCCTCTCGCCTTTCCTGTTGAGAGTGCCTCCTCTTGAGATGCGACGGGAACGCCGGGAATTCTTTCCCGTTGAAAGCAGGGAAAGGATCCCTCATCTCGAGCTACGAGGGGGAAACGGGGCTCCTCTGGATGTGGGCGGGACCATCGTGCTTCCTCTCGAGTGGAGACGGGTATGGTGGTGAACTTCTTGAGTTGCAGCAAGGGTGTGAAAGACCCTTTCGAAGTTCCAGAGGTTAGGTGTCATTAGACTCCAGACGCCTCATCGGAAATAGGCCTCATCTCGCCTGGAAGGGAGAACTTCCTGGATTTTCTCGAGTTGCGGCAGGTGTTCTCGAGTTTCGACGGGGACCTCAGGAACCCGCCCTGGTGGCCTCAGGAGAGGCCAGTCCCCATGCGAGTTGCTAGGGGGCCTCTCGGGATTCCTCTCCCGTCGATACCGGGGCCAAAAAGCTTGTGTGGAGTCAGGGCCGGAACCGAGGATTCCTCTCAGGGGCTGACATGTATCTTTGGGTACTTCTGGAGTCTCCCCAGTGGAGTCAGGCCTCGTCTCGAGTGGGGGCATGCACGTGCGCTTTCCTTTCAGGCTGTAGCAGCAATGTCACGCTTCCCGTCACGTGGATCAAAGGATATGTGGTTTTCCCTCGAGGCTTTCCCTCGAGGCTTTCCCACAGGGCTGTCCCACGTGCCACCGTGGTGTGAGTTGATCCTCGGCGTGAAAGATGAGCCAGTGCAGGGCAAAGAGGTTCCTCTGGAATGGACTGAGACATCTGGGGGACTCTTGGAATGGTGGTACGACCATGGAGTTCCTCTCGCCTTTCCTGTTGAGAGTGCCTCCTCTTGAGATGCGACGGGAACGCCGGGAATTCTTTCCCGTTGAAAGCAGGGAAAGGATCCCTCATCTCGAGCTACGAGGGGGAAACGGGGCTCCTCTGGATGTGGACGGGACCATCGTGCTTCCTCTCTAGTGGAGACGGGTATGGCGGTGTACTTCTTGAGTTGCAGCAAGGGTGTGAAAGACCCTTTCGAAGTTCCAGAGGTTAGGTGTCATTAGTCTCCAGAGGCCTCATCGGAAATAGGCCTCATCTCGCCTGGAAGGGAGAACTTCCTGGATTTTCTCGAGTTGCGGCAGGTGTTCTCGAGTTACGATTGGGACCTCAGGGACCCGCCCTGGTGGCCTCAGGAAAGGCCAGTCCCTAGGCGAGTTGCTAGGGGGCCTCTCGGGATTCCTCTCCCGTTGATACCGGGGCCAAAAACCTTGTGTGGAGTCAGGGCCGGAACCGAGGATTCCTCTCAGGGGCTGACATGGATCTTTGGGTACTTCTGGAGTCTCCCCAGGGGAGTCAGGCCTCGTCTCGAGTGGGGGCATGCACGTGCGCTTTCCTTCCAGGCTGTAGCAGCAATGTCACGCTTCCCGTCGCGTGGATCAAAGGATCTGTGGTTTTCCCTCGAGGCTTTCCCTCGAGGCTTTCCCACAGGGCTGTCCCACGTGCCACCGTGGTGTGAGTCGATCCTCGGCGTGAAAGATGAGCCAGTGCAGGGCAAAGAGGTTCCTCTGGAATGGACTGAGACATCTGGGGGACTCTTGGAATGGTGGTACGACCATGGAGTTCCTCTCGCCTTTCCTGTTGAGAGTGCCTCCTCTTGAGATGCGACGGGAACGCCGGGAATTCTTTCCCGTTGAAAGCAGGGAAAGGATCCCTCATCTCGAGCTACGAGTGGGAAACGGGTCTCCTCTGGATGTGGGCGGGACCATCGTGCTTCCTCTCTAGTGGAGACGGGTATGGTGGTGAACTTCTTGAGTTGCAGCAAGGCTGTGAAAGACCCTTTCGAAGTTCCAGAGGTTAGGTGTCATTAGTCTCCAGACGCCTCATCGGAAATAGGCCTCATCTCGCCTGGAAGGGAGAACTTCCTGGATTTTCTCGAGTTGCGGCAGGTGTTCTCGAGTTACGACGGGGACCTCAGGGACCCGCCCTGGTGGCCTCAGGAGAAGCCAGTCCCTATGCGAGTTGCTAGGGGGCCTCTCGGGATTCCTCTCCCGTCGATACCGGGGCCAAAAACCTTGTGTGGAGTCAGGGCCGGAACCGAGGATTCCTCTCAGGGGCTGACATGGATCTTTGGGTACTTCTGGAGTCTCCCCAGGGGAGTCAGGCCTCGTCTCGAGTGGGGGCATGCACGTGCACTTTCCTCCCAGGCTGTAGCAGCAATGTCACGCTTCCCGTCGCGTGGATCAAATGATGTGTGGTTTTCCCTCGAGGCATTCCCACAGGGTTGTCCCACGTGCCACCGTGGTGTGAGTCGATCCTCGGCGTGAAAGATGAGCCAGTGCAGGGCAAAGAGCTTCCTCTGGAATGGACTGAGACATCTGGGGGACTCTTGGAATGGTGGTACGACCATGGAGTTCCTCTCGCCTTTCCTGTTGAGAGTGCCTCCTCTTGAGATGCGACGGGAACGCCGGGAATTCTTTCCCGTTGAAAGCAGGGAAAGGATCCCTCATCTCGAGCTACGAGGGGGAAACGGGGCTCCTCTGGATGTGGTCGGGAACATCGTGCTTCCTCTCGAGTGGAGACGGGTATGGTGGTGAACTTCTTGAGTTGCAGCAAGGGTGTGAAAGACCCTTTCGAAGTTCCAGAGTTTAGGTGTCATTAGTCTCCAGACGCCTCATCGGAAATAAGCCTCATCTCGCCTGGAAGGGAGAACTTCCTGGATTTTCTCGAGTTGTGGCAGGTGTTCTCGAGTAACGACGGGGACCTCAGGGACCGGCCCTGGTGGCCTCAGGAGCGGCCAGTCCCCATGCGAGTTGCTAGGGGGCCTCTCGGGATTCCTCTCCCGTCGATACCGGGGCCAAAAAGCTTGTGTGGAGTCAGGGCCGGAACCGAGGATTCATCTCAGGGGCTGACATGGATCTTTGGGTACTTCTGGAGTCTCCCCAGGGGAGTCAGGCCTCGTCTCGAGTGGGGGCATGCACGTGCGCTTTCCTTCCAGGCTGTAGCAGCAATGTCACGCTTCCCGTCGCGTGGATCAAAGGATCTGTGGTTTTCCCTCGAGGCTTTCCCTCGAGGCTTTCCCACAGGGCTGTCCCACGTGCCACCGTGGTGTGAGTCGATCCTCGGCGTGAAAGATGAGCCAGTGCAGGGCAAAGAGGTTCCTCTGGAATGGACTGAGACATCTGGGGGACTCTTGGAATGGTGGTACGACCATGGAGTTCCTCTCGCCTTTCCTGTTGAGAGTGCCTCCTCTTGAGATGCGACGGGAACGCCGGGAATTCTTTCCCGTTGAAACCAGGGAAAGGATCCCTCATCTCGAGCTACGAGGGGGAAACGGGGCTCCTCTGGATGTGGGCGGGACCATCGTGCTTCCTCTCGAGTGGAGACGGGTATGGCGGTGAACTTCTTGAGTTGCAGCAAGGGTGTGAAAGACCCTTTCGAAGTTCCAGAGGTTTGGTGTCAATAGTCTCCAGAGGCCTCATCGGAAATAGGCCTCATTTCGCCTGGATGGGAGAACTTCCTGGATTTTCTCGAGTTGCGGCAGGTGTTCTCGAGTTACGACGGGGACCTCAGGGACCCGCCCTGGTGGCCTCAGGAGAGGCCAGTCCCCATGCGATTTGCTCGGGGGTCTCTCGGGATTCCTCTCCCGTCGATACCGGGGCCAAAAAGCTTGTGTGGAGTCAGGGCCGGAACCGAGGATTCTTCTCAGGGGCTGACATGGATCTTTGGGTACTTCTGGAGTCTCCCCAGGGGAGTCAGGCCTCGTCTCGAGTGGGGAATGCATGTGCGCTTTCCTTCCAGGCTGTAGCAGCAATGTCACGCTTCCCGTCACGTGGATCAAAGGATCTGTGGTTTTCCCTCGAGGCTTTCCCTCGAGGCTTTCCCACAGGGCTGTCCCACGTGCCACCGTGGTGTGAGTCGATCCTCGGCGTGAAAGATGAGCCAGTGCAGGGCAAAGAGGTTCCTCTGGAATGGACTGAGACATCTGGGGGACTCTTGGAATGGTGGTACGACCATGGAGTTCCTCTCGCCTTTCCTGTTGAGAGTGCCTCCTCTTGAGATGCGACGGGAACGCCGGGAATTTTTTGCCGTTGAAAGCAGGGAAAGGATCCCTCATCTCGAGCTACGAGGGGGAAACGGGGCTCCTCTGGATGTGGGCGGGACCATCGTGCTTTCTCTCGAGTGGAGACGGGTATGGCGGTGAACTTCTTGAGTTGCAGCAAGGGTGTGAAAGACCCTTTCGAAGTTCCAGAGGTTAGGTGTCATTAGTCTCCAGACGCCTCATCGGAAATAGGCCTCATCTCGCCTGGAAGGGAGAACTTCCTTGATTTTCTCGAGTTGCGGCAGGTGTTCTCGAGTTACGACGGGGACCTCAGGGACCCGCCCTGTTGGCCTCAGGAGAGGCCAGGCCCTATGCGTGTTGCGAGGGGGCCCCTCGGGATTCCTCTCCCGTCGATACCGGGGCCAAAAACCTTGTGTGGAGTCAGGGCCGGAACCGAGGATTCCTCTCAGGGACTGATATGGATCTTTGGGTACTTCTGGAGACTCGCCAGGGGAGACAGGCCTCGTTTCGTGTGGGGGCATGCACGTGCACTTTCCTTCCAGGCTGTAGCAGCAATGTCACGCTTCCCGTCACGTGGATCAAAGGATCTGCGGTTTTCCCTCGAGGTTTTCCCTCGAGGCTTTCCCACAGGGCTGTCCCACGTGACACCGTGGTGTGAGTCGATTCTCGGCGTGAAAAATGAGCCAGTGCAGGGCAAAGAGGTTCCTCTGGAATGGACTGAGACATCTTGGGGACTCTTGGAATGGTGGTACGACCATGGAGTTCCTCTCGCCTTTCCTGTTGAGAGTGCCTCCTCTTGAGATGCGACGGGAACGCCGGGAATTCTTTCCCGTTGAAAGCAGGGAAAGGATCCCTCATCTCGAGCTACGAGGGGGAAACGTGGCTCCTCTGGATGTGGGCGGGACCATCGTGCTTCCTCTTGATTGGACACGGGTATGGCGGTGAACTTCTTGAGTTGCAGCAAGGGTGTGAAAGACCCTTTCGAAGTTCCAGAGGTTAGGTGTCATTAGTCTCCAGACGCCTCATCGGAAATAGGCCTCATCTCGCCTGGAAGGGAGAACTTCCTGGATTTTCTCGATTTGGGGCAGGTGTTCTCGAGTTACGATGGGGACCTCAGGGACCCGCCCTGGTGGCCTCAGGAGAGGCCAGTCCCCATGCGAGTTGTTAGGGGGCCTCTCGGGATTCCTCTCCCGTCGATACCGGGGCCAAAAACCTTGTGTGGAGTCAGGGCCGGAACCGAGGATTCCTCTCAGGGGCTGACATGGATCTTTGGGTACTTCTGGAGTCTCCCCAGGGGAGTCAGGCCTCGTCTCGAGTGGGGGCATGCGCGTGCGCTTTCCTTCCAGGCTTTAGCAGCAATGTCACGCTTCCCGTCGCATGGATCAAAGGATCTGTGGTTTTCCCTCGAGGCTTTCCCTCGAGGCTTTCCCACAGGGCTGTCCCACGTGCCACCGTGGTGTGAGTCGATCCTCGGCGTGTAAGATGAGCCAGTGCAAGGCAAAGAGGTTCCTCTGGAATGGACTGAGACATCTGGGGGACTCTTGGAATGGTGGTACGACCATGGAGTTCCTCTCGCCTTTCCTGTTGAGAGTGCCTCCTCTTGAGATGCGACGGGAACGCCGGGAATTCTTTCCCGTTGAAAGCAGGGAAAGGATCCCTCATCTCGAGCTACGAGGGGGAAACGGGGCTCCTCTGGATGTGGGCGGGACCATCGTGCTTCCTCTCGAGTGGAGACGGGTATGGTGGTGAACTTCTTGAGTTGCAGCAAGGGTGTGAAAGACCCTTTCGAAGTTCCAGAGGTTAGGTGTCATTAGACTCCAGACGCCTCATCGGAAATAGGCCTCATCTCGCCTGGAAGGGAGAACTTCCTGGATTTTCTCGAGTTGCGGCAGGTGTTCTCGAGTTTCGACGGGGACCTCAGGAACCCGCCCTGGTGGCCTCAGGAGAGGCCAGTCCCCATGCGAGTTGCTAGGGGGCCTCTCGGGATTCCTCTCCCGTCGATACCGGGGCCAAAAAGCTTGTGTGGAGTCAGGGCCGGAACCGAGGATTCCTCTCAGGGGCTGACATGTATCTTTGGGTACTTCTGGAGTCTCCCCAGTGGAGTCAGGCCTCGTCTCGAGTGGGGGCATGCACGTGCGCTTTCCTTTCAGGCTGTAGCAGCAATGTCACGCTTCCCGTCACGTGGATCAAAGGATATGTGGTTTTCCCTCGAGGCTTTCCCTCGAGGCTTTCCCACAGGGCTGTCCCACGTGCCACCGTGGTGTGAGTTGATCCTCGGCGTGAAAGATGAGCCAGTGCAGGGCAAAGAGGTTCCTCTGGAATGGACTGAGACATCTGGGGGACTCTTGGAATGGTGGTACGACCATGGAGTTCCTCTCGCCTTTCCTGTTGAGAGTGCCTCCTCTTGAGATGCGACGGGAACGCCGGGAATTCTTTCCCGTTGAAAGCAGGGAAAGGATCCCTCATCTCGAGCTACGAGGGGGAAACGGGGCTCCTCTGGATGTGGACGGGACCATCGTGCTTCCTCTCTAGTGGAGACGGGTATGGCGGTGTACTTCTTGAGTTGCAGCAAGGGTGTGAAAGACCCTTTCGAAGTTCCAGAGGTTAGGTGTCATTAGTCTCCAGAGGCCTCATCGGAAATAGGCCTCATCTCGCCTGGAAGGGAGAACTTCCTGGATTTTCTCGAGTTGCGGCAGGTGTTCTCGAGTTACGATTGGGACCTCAGGGACCCGCCCTGGTGGCCTCAGGAAAGGCCAGTCCCTAGGCGAGTTGCTAGGGGGCCTCTCGGGATTCCTCTCCCGTTGATACCGGGGCCAAAAACCTTGTGTGGAGTCAGGGCCGGAACCGAGGATTCCTCTCAGGGGCTGACATGGATCTTTGGGTACTTCTGGAGTCTCCCCAGGGGAGTCAGGCCTCGTCTCGAGTGGGGGCATGCACGTGCGCTTTCCTTCCAGGCTGTAGCAGCAATGTCACGCTTCCCGTCGCGTGGATCAAAGGATCTGTGGTTTTCCCTCGAGGCTTTCCCTCGAGGCTTTCCCACAGGGCTGTCCCACGTGCCACCGTGGTGTGAGTCGATCCTCGGCGTGAAAGATGAGCCAGTGCAGGGCAAAGAGGTTCCTCTGGAATGGACTGAGACATCTGGGGGACTCTTGGAATGGTGGTACGACCATGGAGTTCCTCTCGCCTTTCCTGTTGAGAGTGCCTCCTCTTGAGATGCGACGGGAACGCCGGGAATTCTTTCCCGTTGAAAGCAGGGAAAGGATCCCTCATCTCGAGCTACGAGTGGGAAACGGGTCTCCTCTGGATGTGGGCGGGACCATCGTGCTTCCTCTCTAGTGGAGACGGGTATGGTGGTGAACTTCTTGAGTTGCAGCAAGGCTGTGAAAGACCCTTTCGAAGTTCCAGAGGTTAGGTGTCATTAGTCTCCAGACGCCTCATCGGAAATAGGCCTCATCTCGCCTGGAAGGGAGAACTTCCTGGATTTTCTCGAGTTGCGGCAGGTGTTCTCGAGTTACGACGGGGACCTCAGGGACCCGCCCTGGTGGCCTCAGGAGAAGCCAGTCCCTATGCGAGTTGCTAGGGGGCCTCTCGGGATTCCTCTCCCGTCGATACCGGGGCCAAAAACCTTGTGTGGAGTCAGGGCCGGAACCGAGGATTCCTCTCAGGGGCTGACATGGATCTTTGGGTACTTCTGGAGTCTCCCCAGGGGAGTCAGGCCTCGTCTCGAGTGGGGGCATGCACGTGCACTTTCCTCCCAGGCTGTAGCAGCAATGTCACGCTTCCCGTCGCGTGGATCAAATGATGTGTGGTTTTCCCTCGAGGCATTCCCACAGGGTTGTCCCACGTGCCACCGTGGTGTGAGTCGATCCTCGGCGTGAAAGATGAGCCAGTGCAGGGCAAAGAGCTTCCTCTGGAATGGACTGAGACATCTGGGGGACTCTTGGAATGGTGGTACGACCATGGAGTTCCTCTCGCCTTTCCTGTTGAGAGTGCCTCCTCTTGAGATGCGACGGGAACGCCGGGAATTCTTTCCCGTTGAAAGCAGGGAAAGGATCCCTCATCTCGAGCTACGAGGGGGAAACGGGGCTCCTCTGGATGTGGTCGGGAACATCGTGCTTCCTCTCGAGTGGAGACGGGTATGGTGGTGAACTTCTTGAGTTGCAGCAAGGGTGTGAAAGACCCTTTCGAAGTTCCAGAGTTTAGGTGTCATTAGTCTCCAGACGCCTCATCGGAAATAAGCCTCATCTCGCCTGGAAGGGAGAACTTCCTGGATTTTCTCGAGTTGTGGCAGGTGTTCTCGAGTAACGACGGGGACCTCAGGGACCGGCCCTGGTGGCCTCAGGAGCGGCCAGTCCCCATGCGAGTTGCTAGGGGGCCTCTCGGGATTCCTCTCCCGTCGATACCGGGGCCAAAAAGCTTGTGTGGAGTCAGGGCCGGAACCGAGGATTCATCTCAGGGGCTGACATGGATCTTTGGGTACTTCTGGAGTCTCCCCAGGGGAGTCAGGCCTCGTCTCGAGTGGGGGCATGCACGTGCGCTTTCCTTCCAGGCTGTAGCAGCAATGTCACGCTTCCCGTCGCGTGGATCAAAGGATCTGTGGTTTTCCCTCGAGGCTTTCCCTCGAGGCTTTCCCACAGGGCTGTCCCACGTGCCACCGTGGTGTGAGTCGATCCTCGGCGTGAAAGATGAGCCAGTGCAGGGCAAAGAGGTTCCTCTGGAATGGACTGAGACATCTGGGGGACTCTTGGAATGGTGGTACGACCATGGAGTTCCTCTCGCCTTTCCTGTTGAGAGTGCCTCCTCTTGAGATGCGACGGGAACGCCGGGAATTCTTTCCCGTTGAAACCAGGGAAAGGATCCCTCATCTCGAGCTACGAGGGGGAAACGGGGCTCCTCTGGATGTGGGCGGGACCATCGTGCTTCCTCTCGAGTGGAGACGGGTATGGCGGTGAACTTCTTGAGTTGCAGCAAGGGTGTGAAAGACCCTTTCGAAGTTCCAGAGGTTTGGTGTCAATAGTCTCCAGAGGCCTCATCGGAAATAGGCCTCATTTCGCCTGGATGGGAGAACTTCCTGGATTTTCTCGAGTTGCGGCAGGTGTTCTCGAGTTACGACGGGGACCTCAGGGACCCGCCCTGGTGGCCTCAGGAGAGGCCAGTCCCCATGCGATTTGCTCGGGGGTCTCTCGGGATTCCTCTCCCGTCGATACCGGGGCCAAAAAGCTTGTGTGGAGTCAGGGCCGGAACCGAGGATTCTTCTCAGGGGCTGACATGGATCTTTGGGTACTTCTGGAGTCTCCCCAGGGGAGTCAGGCCTCGTCTCGAGTGGGGAATGCATGTGCGCTTTCCTTCCAGGCTGTAGCAGCAATGTCACGCTTCCCGTCACGTGGATCAAAGGATCTGTGGTTTTCCCTCGAGGCTTTCCCTCGAGGCTTTCCCACAGGGCTGTCCCACGTGCCACCGTGGTGTGAGTCGATCCTCGGCGTGAAAGATGAGCCAGTGCAGGGCAAAGAGGTTCCTCTGGAATGGACTGAGACATCTGGGGGACTCTTGGAATGGTGGTACGACCATGGAGTTCCTCTCGCCTTTCCTGTTGAGAGTGCCTCCTCTTGAGATGCGACGGGAACGCCGGGAATACTTTCCCGTTGAAAGCAGGGAAAGGATCCCTCATCTCGAGCTACGAGGGGGAAACGGGGCTCCTCTGGATGTGGGCGGGACCATCGTGCTTCCTCTCTAGTGGAGACGGGTATGGCGGTGAACTTCTTGAGTTTCAGTAAGGGTGTGAAAGACCCTTTCGAAGTTCCAGAGGTTAGGTGTCATTAGTCTCCAGAGGCCTCATCGGAAATAGGCCTCATCTCGCCTGGAAGGGAGAACTTCCTGGATTTTCTCGAGTTGCGGCAGGTGTTCTCGAGTTACGACGGGGACCTCAGGGACCCGCACTGGTGGCCTCAGGAAAGGCCAGTCCCTAGGCGAGTTGCTAGGGGGCCTCTCGGGATTCCTCTCCCGTTGATACCGGGGCCAAAAACCTTGTGTGGAGTCAGGGCCGGAACCGAGGACTCCTCTCAGGGGCTGACATGGATCTTTGGGTACTTCTGGAGTCTCCCCAGGGGAGTCAGGCCTCGTCTCGAGTGGGGGCATGCACGTGCGCTTTCCTTCCAGGCTGTAGCAGCAATGTCACGCTTCCCGTCGCGTGGATCAAAGGATCTGTGGTTTTCCCCCGAGGCTTTCCCACAGGGCTGTCCCACGTGCCACCGTGGTGTGAGTCGATCCTCGGCGTGAAAGATGAGCCAGTGCAGGGCAAAGAGGTTCCTCTGGAATGGACTGAGACATCTGGGGGACTCTTGGAATGGTGGTACGACCATGGAGTTCCTCTCGCCTTTCCTGTTGAGAGTGCCTCCTCTTGAGATGCGACGGGAACGCCGGGAATTCTTTCCCGTTGAAAGCAGGGAAAGGATCCCTCATCTCGAGCTACGAGGGGGAAACGGGGCTCCTCTGGATGTGTGCGGGACCATCGTGCTTCCTCTCGAGTGGAGACGGGTATGGCGGTGAACTTCTTGAGTTGCAGCAAGGGTGTGAAAGACCCTTTCGAAGTTCCAGAGGTTTGGTGTCAATAGTCTCCAGAGGCCTCATCGGAAATAGGCCTCATCTCGCCTGGAAGGGAGAACTTCCTGGATTTTCTCGAGTTGCGGCAGGTGTTCTCGAGTTACGACGGGGACCTCAGGGACCCGCCCTGGTGGCCTCAGGAGAGGCCAGTCCCCATGCGAGTTGCTAGGGGGCCTCTCGGGATTCCTCTCCCGTCGATACCGGGGCCAAAAACCTTGTGTGGAGTCAGGGCCGGAACCGAGGATTCCTCTCAGGGGCTGACATGGATCATTGGGTACTTCTGGAGTCTCCCCAGGGGAGTCAGGCCTCGTCTCGAGTAGGGGCATGCACGTGCGCTTTCCTTCCAGGCTGTAGCAGCAATGTCACGCTTCCCGTCGCGTGGATCAAAGGATCTGTGGTTTTCCCTCGAGGCTTTCCCTCGAGGCTTTCCCACAGGGCTGTCCCACGTGCCACCGTGGTGTGAGTCGATCCTCGGCGTGAAAGATCAGCCAGTGCAGGGCAAAGAGGTTCCTCTGGAATGGACTGAGACATCTGGGGGACTCTTGGAATGGTGGTACGACCATGGAGTTCCTCTCGCCTTTCCTGTTGAGAGTGCCTCCTCTTGAGATGCGACGGGAACGCAGGGAATTCTTTCCCGTTGAAAGCAGGGAAAGGATCCCTCATCTCGAGCTACGAGGGGGAAACGGGGCTCCTTTGGATGTTGTCGGGACCATCGTGCTTCCTCTCGAGTGGAGACGGGTATGGTGGTGAACTTCTTGAGTTGCAGCAAGGGTGTGAAAGACCCTTTCGAAGTTCCAGAGGTTAGGTGTCATTAGTCTCCAGACGCCTCATCGGAAATAGGCCTCATCTCGCCTGGAAGGGAGAACTTCCTGGATTTTCTCGAGTTGCGGCAGGTGTTCTCGAGTTACGACGGGGACCTCAGGGACCGGCCCTGGTGGCCTCAGGAGAGGCCATTCCCCATGCGAGTTGCTAGGGGCCCACTCGGGATTCCTCTCCCGTCGATACCGGGGCCAAAAACCTTGTGTGGAGTCAGGGCCGGAACCGAGGATTCCTCTCAGGGGCTGATATGGATCTTTGGATACTTCTGGAGTCTCGCCAGGGGAGACAGGCCTCGTTTCGTGAGGGGGCATGCACGTGCACTTTCCTTCCAGGCTGTAGCAGCAATGTCACGCTTCCCGTCGCGTGGATCAAAGGATCTGTGGTTTTCCCTCGAGGCTTTCCCTCGAGGCTTTCCCACAGGGCTGTCCCACGTGCCACCGTGGTGTGAGTCGATCCTCGGCGTGAAAGATGAGCCAGTGCAGGGCAAAGAGGTTCCTCTGGAATGGACTGAGACATCTGGGGGACTCTTGGAATGGTGGTACGACCATGGAGTTCCTCTCGCCTTTCCTGTTGAGAGTGCCTCCTCTTGAGATGCGACGGGAACGCCGGGAATTTTTTCCCGTTGAAAGCAGGGAAAGGATCCCTCATCTCGAGCTACGAGGGGGAAACGGGGCTCCTCTGGATGTGGGCGGGACCATCGTGCTTTCTCTCGAGTGGAGACGGGTATGGCGGTGAACTTCTTGAGTTGCAGCAAGGGTGTGAAAGACCCTTTCGAAGTTCCAGAGGTTAGGTGTCATTAGTCTCCAGACGCCTCATCGGAAATAGGCCTCATCTCGCCTGGAAGGGAGAACTTCCTTGATTTTCTCGAGTTGCGGCAGGTGTTCTCGAGTTACGACGGGGACCTCAGGGACCCGCCCTGGTGGCCTCAGGAGAGGCCAGTCCCTATGCGTGTTGCTAGGGGGCCCGTCGGGATTCCTCTCCCGTCGATACCGGGGCCAAAAACCTTGTGTGGATTCAGGGCCGGAACCGAGGATTCCTCTCAGGGACTGATATGGATCTTTGGGTACTTCTGGAGTCTCGCCAGGGGAGACAGGCCTCGTCTCGTGTGGGGGCATGCACGTGCACTTTCCTTCCAGGCTGTAGCAGCAATGTCACGCTTCCCGTCGCGTGGATCAAAGGATCTGCGGTTTTCCCTCGAGGCTTTCCCTCGAGGCTTTCCCACAGGGCTGTCCCACGTGACACCGTGGTGTGAGTCGATTCTCGGCGTGAAAAATGAGCCAGTGTAGGGCAAAGAGGTTCCTCTGGAATGGACTGAGACATCTGGGGGACTCTTGGAATGGTGGTACGACCATGGAGTTCCTCTCGCCTTTCCTGTTGAGAGTGCCTCCTCTTGAGATGCGACGGGAACGCCGGGAATTCTTTCCCGTTGAAAGCAGGGAAAGGATCCCTCATCTCGAGCTCCGAGGGGGAAACGGGGCTCCTCTGGATGTGGGCGGGACCATCGTGCTTCCTCTCGAGTGGAGACGGGTATGGCGGTGAACTTCTTGAGTTGCAGCAAGGGTGTGAAAGACCCTTTCGAAGTTCCAGAGGTTTGGTGTCATTAGTCTCCAGAGGCCTCATCAGAAATAGGCCTCATCTCGCCTGGAAGGGAGAACTTCCTGGATTTTCTCGAGTTGCGGCAGGTGTTCTCGAGTTACGTCGGGGACCTCAGGGACCCGCCCTGGTGGCCTCAGGAGAGGCCAGTCCCCATGCGAGTTGCTAGGGGGTCTCTCGGGATTCCTCTCCCGTCGATACCGGGGCCAAAAAGCTTGTGTGGAGTCAGGGCCGGAACCGAGGATTCCTCTCAGGGGCTGACATGGATCTTTGGGTACTTCTGGAGTCTCCCCAGGGGAGTCAGGCCTCGTCTCGAGTGGGGGCATGCTCGTGCGCTTTCCTTCCAGGCTGTAGCAGCAATGTCACGCTTCCCGTCGCGTGGATCAAAGGATCTGTGGTTTTCCCTCGAGGCTTTCCCTCGAGGCTTTCCCACAGGGCTGTCCCACGTGCCACCGTGTTGTGAGTCGATCCTCGGCGTGAAAGATGAGCCAGTGCAGGGCAAAGAGGTTCCTCTGGAATGGACTGAGACATCTGGGGGACTCTTGGAATGGTGGTACGACCATGGAGTTCCTCTCGCCTTTCCTGTTGAGAGTGCCTCCTCTTGAGATGCGACGGGAACGCCGGGATTTCTTTCCCGTTGAAAGCAGGGAAAGGATCCCTCATCTCGAGCTACGAGGGGGAAACGGGGCTCCTCTGGATGTGGGCGGGACCATCGTGCTTCCTCTCGAGTGGAGACGGGTATGGCGGTGAACTTCTTGAGTTGCAGCAAGGGTGTGAAAGACCCTTTCGAAGTTCCAGAGGTTTGGTGTCATTAGTCTCCAGAGGCCTCATCGGAAATAGGCCTCATCTCGCCTGGAAGGGAGAACTTCCTGGATTTTCTCGAGTTGCGGCAGGTGTTCTCGAGTTACGACGGGGACCTCAGGGACCCGCCCTGGTGGCCTCAGGAGAGGCCAGTCCCCATGCGAGTTGCTAGGGGGCCTCTCGGGATTCCTCTCCCGTCGATACCGGGGCCAAAAACCTTGTGTGGAGTCAGGGCCGGAACCGAGGATTCCTCTCAGGGGCTGACATGGATCATTGGGTACTTCTGGAGTCTCCCCAGGGGAGTCAGGCCTCGTCTCGAGTAGGGGCATGCACGTGCGCTTTCCTTCCAGGCTGTAGCAGCAATGTCACGCTTCCCGTCGCGTGGATCAAAGGATCTGTGGTTTTCCCTCGAGGCTTTCCCTCGAGGCTTTCCCACAGGGCTGTCCCACGTGCCACCGTGGTGTGAGTCGATCCTCGGCGTGAAAGATCAGCCAGTGCAGGGCAAAGAGGTTCCTCTGGAATGGACTGAGACATCTGGGGGACTCTTGGAATGGTGGTACGACCATGGAGTTCCTCTCGCCTTTCCTGTTGAGAGTGCCTCCTCTTGAGATGCGACGGGAACGCAGGGAATTCTTTCCCGTTGAAAGCAGGGAAAGGATCCCTCATCTCGAGCTACGAGGGGGAAACGGGGCTCCTTTGGATGTTGTCGGGACCATCGTGCTTCCTCTCGAGTGGAGACGGGTATGGTGGTGAACTTCTTGAGTTGCAGCAAGGGTGTGAAAGACCCTTTCGAAGTTCCAGAGGTTAGGTGTCATTAGTCTCCAGACGCCTCATCGGAAATAGGCCTCATCTCGCCTGGAAGGGAGAACTTCCTGGATTTTCTCGAGTTGCGGCAGGTGTTCTCGAGTTACGACGGGGACCTCAGGGACCGGCCCTGGTGGCCTCAGGAGAGGCCATTCCCCATGCGAGTTGCTAGGGGCCCACTCGGGATTCCTCTCCCGTCGATACCGGGGCCAAAAACCTTGTGTGGAGTCAGGGCCGGAACCGAGGATTCCTCTCAGGGGCTGATATGGATCTTTGGATACTTCTGGAGTCTCGCCAGGGGAGACAGGCCTCGTTTCGTGAGGGGGCATGCACGTGCACTTTCCTTCCAGGCTGTAGCAGCAATGTCACGCTTCCCGTCGCGTGGATCAAAGGATCTGTGGTTTTCCCTCGAGGCTTTCCCTCGAGGCTTTCCCACAGGGCTGTCCCACGTGCCACCGTGGTGTGAGTCGATCCTCGGCGTGAAAGATGAGCCAGTGCAGGGCAAAGAGGTTCCGCTGGAATGGACTGAGACATCTGGGGGACTCTTGGAATGGTGGTACGACCATGGAGTTCCGCTCGCCTTTCCTGTTGAGAGTGCCTCCCCTTGAGATGCGACGGGAACGCCGGGAATTCTTTCCCGTTGAAAGCAGGGAAAGGATCCCTCATCTCGAGCTACGAGGGGGAAACGGGGCTATTCTGGATGTGGGCGGGACCATCGTGCTTCCTCTCGAGTGGAGACGGGTATGGCGGTGAACTTCTTGAGTCGCAGCAAGGGTGTGAAAGACCCTTTCGAAGTTCCAGAGGTTAGGTGTCATTAGTCTCCAGACGCCTCATCGGAAATAAGCCTCATCTCGCCTGGAAGGGAGAACTTCCTGGATTTTCTCGAGTTGCGGCAGGTGTTCTCGAGTTACGACGGGGACCTCAGGGACCCGCCCTGGTGGCCTCAGGAGAGGCCAGTCCCCATGCGAGTTGCTAGGGGGCCTCTCGGGATTCCTCTCCCGTCGATACTGGGGCCAAAAACCTTGTGTGGAGTCAGGGCCGGAACCGAGGATTCCTCTCAGGGGCTGACATGGATCTTTGGGTACTTCTGGAGTCTCCCCAGTGGAGTCAGGCCTCGTCTCGAGTGGGGGCATGCACGTGCGCTTTCCTTCCAGGCTGTAGCAGCAATGTCACGCTTCCCGTCGCGTGGATCAAAGGATCTGTGGTTTTCCCTCGAGGCTTTCCCTCGAGGCTTTCCCACAGGGCTGTCCCACGTGCCACCGTGGTGTGAGTCGATCCTCGGCGTGAAAGATGAGCCAGTGCAGGGCAAAGAGGTTCCTCTGGAATGGACTGAGACATCTGGGGGACTCTTGGAATGGTGGTACGACCATGGAGTTCCTCTCGCCTTTCCTGTTGAGAGTGCCTCCTCTTGAGATGCGACGGGAACGCAGGGAATTCTTTCCCGTTGAAAGCAGGGAAAGGATCCCTCATCTCGAGCTACGAGGGGGAAACGGGGCTCCTTTGGATGTGGTCGGGACCATCGTGCTTCCTCTCGAGTGGAGACGGGTATGGTGGTGAACTTCTTGAGTTGCAGCAAGGGTGTGAAAGACCCTTTCGAAGTTCCAGAGGTTAGGTGTCATTAGTCTCCAGAGGCCTCATCGGAAATAGGCCTCATCTCGCC
The DNA here is from genome assembly GCF_032405125.1 of Capricornis sumatraensis. Lineage (NCBI taxonomy): Eukaryota > Metazoa > Chordata > Mammalia > Artiodactyla > Bovidae > Capricornis > Capricornis sumatraensis. Next base: position 8,778,852 of record NW_027184613.1, read on the forward strand.
TGGAAGGGAGAACTTCCTGGATTTTCTCGAGTTGCGGCAGGTGTTCTCGAGTTACGACGGGGACCTCAGGGACCCGCCCTGGTGGCCTCAGGAGAGGCCAGTCCCCATGCGAGTTGCTAGGGGGCCTCTCGGGATTCCTCTCCCGTCGATACCGGGGCCAAAAACCTTGTGTGGAGTCAGGGCCGGAACCGAGGATTCCTCTCAGGGGCTGACATGGATCATTGGGTACTTCTGGAGTCTCCCCAGGGGAGTCAGGCCTCGTCTCGAGTAGGGGCATGCACGTGCGCTTTCCTTCCAGGCTGTAGCAGCTATGTCACGCTTCCCGTCGCGTGGATCAAAGGATCTGTGGTTTTCCCTCGAGGCTTTCCCTCGAGGCTTTCCCACAGGGCTGTCCCACGTGCCACCGTGGTGTGAGTCGATCCTCGGCGTGAAAGATCAGCCAGTGCAGGGCAAAGAGGTTCCTCTGGAATGGACTGAGACATCTGGGGGACTCTTGGAATGGTGGTACGACCATGGAGTTCCTCTCGCCTTTCCTGTTGAGAGTGCCTCCTCTTGAGATGCGACGGGAACGCAGGGAATTCTTTCCCGTTGAAAGCAGGGAAAGGATCCCTCATCTCGAGCTACGAGGGGGAAACGGGGCTCCTTTGGATGTTGTCGGGACCATCGTGCTTCCTCTCGAGTGGAGACGGGTATGGTGGTGAACTTCTTGAGTTGCAGCAAGGGTGTGAAAGACCCTTTCGAAGTTCCAGAGGTTAGGTGTCATTAGTCTCCAGACGCCTCATCGGAAATAGGCCTCATCTCGCCTGGAAGGGAGAACTTCCTGGATTTTCTCGAGTTGCGGCAGGTGTTCTCGAGTTACGACGGGGACCTCAGGGACCGGCCCTGGTGGCCTCAGGAGAGGCCAGTCCCCATGCGAGTTGCTAGGGGCCCTCTCGGGATTCCTCTCCCGTCGATACCGGGGCCAAAAACCTTGTGTGGAGTCAGGGCCGGAACCGAGGATTCCTCTCAGGGGCTGATATGGATCTTTGGATACTTCTGGAGTCTCGCCAGGGGAGACAGGCCTCGTTTCGTGAGGGGGCATGCACGTGCACTTTCCTTCCAGGCTGTAGCAGCAATGTCACGCTTCCCGTCGTGTGGATCAAAGGATCTGTGGTTTTCCCTCGAGGCTTTCCCTCGAGGCTTTCCCACAGGGCTGTCCCACGTGCCACCGTGGTGTGAGTCGATCCTCGGCGTGAAAGATGAGCCAGTGCAGGGCAAAGAGGTTCCTCTGGAATGGACTGAGACATCTGGGGGACTCTTGGAATGGTGGTACGACCATGGAGTTCCGCTCGCCTTTCCTGTTGAGAGTGCCTCCCCTTGAGATGCGACGGGAACGCCGGGAATTCTTTCCCGTTGAAAGCAGGGAAAGGATCCCTCATCTCGAGCTACGAGGGGGAAACGGGGCTATTCTGGATGTGGGCGGGACCATCGTGCTTCCTCTCGAGTGGAGACGGGTATGGCGGTGAACTTCTTGAGTCGCAGCAAGGGTGTGAAAGACCCTTTCGAAGTTCCAGAGGTTTGGTGTCATTAGTCTCCAGACGCCTCATCGGAAATAAGCCTCATCTCGCCTGGAAGGGAGAACTTCCTGGATTTTCTCGAGTTGCGGCAGGTGTTCTCGAGTTACGACGGGGACCTCAGGGACCCGCCCTGGTGGCCTCAGGAGAGGCCAGTCCCCATGCGAGTTGCTAGGGGGCCTCTCGGGATTCCTCTCCCGTCGATACCGGGGCCAAAAACCTTGTGTGGAGTCAGGGCCGGAACCGAGGATTCCTCTCAGGGGCTGACATGGATCTTTGGGTACTTCTGGAGTCTCCCCAGTGGAGTCAGGCCTCGTCTCGAGTGGGGGCATGCACGTGCGCTTTCCTTCCAGGCTGTAGCAGCAATGTCACGCTTCCCGTCGCGTGGATCAAAGGATCTGTGGTTTTCCCTCGAGGCTTTCCCTCGAGGCTTTCCCACAGGGCTGTCCCACGTGCCACCGTGGTGTGAGTCGATCCTCGGCGTGAAAGATGAGCCAGTGCAGGGCAAAGAGGTTCCTCTGGAATGGACTGAGACATCTGGGGGACTCTTGGAATGGTGGTACGACCATGGAGTTCCTCTCGCCTTTCCTGTTGAGAGTGCCTCCTCTTGAGATGCGACGGGATCGCAGGGAATTCTTTCCCGTTGAAAGCAGGGAAAGGATCCCTCATCTCGAGCTACGAGGGGGAAACGGGGCTCCTTTGGATGTGGTCGGGACCATCGTGCTTCCTCTCGAGTGGAGACGGGTATGGTGGTGAACTTCTTGAGTTGCAGCAAGGGTGTGAAAGACCCTTTCGAAGTTCTAGAGGTTAGGTGTCATTAGTCTCCAGACGCCTCATCGGAAATAGGCCTCATCTCGCCTGGAAGGGAGAACTTCCTGGATTTTCTCGAGTTGCGGCAGGTGTTCTCGAGTTACGACGGGGACCTCAGGGACCGGCCCTGGTGGCCTCAGGAGAGGCCAGTCCCCATGCGAGTTGCTAGGGGGCCTCTCGGGATTCCTCTTCCTTCGATACCGGGGCCAAAAACCTTGTGTGGAGTCAGGGCCGGAACCGAGGATTCCTCGCAGGGGCTTATATGGATCTTTCGATACTTCTGGAGTCTCGCCAGGGGAGACAGGCCTCGTTTCGTGAGCGGGCATGCACGTGCACTTTCCTTCCAGGCTGTAGCAGCAATGTCACGCTTCCCGTCGCGTGGATCAAAGGATCTGTGGTTTTCCCTCGAGGCTTTCCCTCGAGGCTTTCCCACAGGGCTGTCCCACGTGCCACCGTGGTGTGAGTCGATCCTCGGCGTGAAAGATGAGCCAGTGCAGGGCAAAGAGGTTCCTCTGGAATGGACTGAGACATCTGGGGGACTCTTGGAATGGTGGTACGACCATGGAGTTCCTCTCCCCTTTCCTGTTGAGAGTGCCTCCTCTTGAGATGCGACTGGAACGCCGGGAATTCTTTCCCGTTGAAAGCAGGGAAAGGATCCCTCATCTCGAGCTCCGAGGGGGAAACGGGGCTCCTCTGGATGTGGGCGGGACCATCGTGCTTCCTCTCGAGTGGAGACGGGTATGGCGGTGAACTTCTTGAGTTGCAGCAAGGGTGTGAAAGACCCTTTCGAAGTTCCAGAGGTTTGGTGTCATTAGTCTCCAGAGGCCTCATCGGAAATAGGCCTCATCTCGCCTGGAAGGGAGAACTTCCTGGATTTTCTCGAGTTGCGGCAGGTGTTCTCGAGTTACGACGGGGACCTCAGGGACCCGCCCTGGTGGCCTCAGGAGAGGCCAGTCCCCATGCGAGTTGCTAGGGGGTCTCTCGGGATTCCTCTCCCGTCGATACCGGGGCCAAAAAGCTTGTGTGGAGTCAGGGCCGGAACCGAGGATTCCTCTCAGGGGCTGACATGGATCTTTGGGTATTTCTGGAGTCTCCCCAGGGGAGTCAGGCCTCGTCTCGAGTGGGGGCATGCTCGTGCGCTTTCCTTCCAGGCTGTAGCAGCAATGTCACGCTTCCCGTCGCGTGGATCAAAGGATCTGTGGTTTTCCCTCGAGGGTTTCCCTCGAGGCTTTCCCACAGGGCTGTCCCACGTGCCACCGTGTTGTGAGTCGATCCTCGGCGTGAAAGATGAGCCAGTGCAGGGCAAAGAGGTTCCTCTGGAATGGACTGAGACATCTGGGGGACTCTTGGAATGGTGGTACGACCATGGAGTTCCTCTCGCCTTTCCTGTTGAGAGTGCCTCCTCTTGAGACGCGACGGGAACGCCGGGAATTCTTTCCCGTTGAAAGCAGGGAAAGGATCCCTCATCTCGAGCTACGAGGGGGAAACGGGGCTCCTCTGGATGTGGGCGGGACCATCGTGCTTCCTCTCTAGTGGAGACGGGTATGGTGGTGAACTTCTTGAGTTGCAGCAAGGCTGTGAAAGACCCTTTCGAAGATCCAGAGGTTAGGTGTCATTAGTCTCCAGACGCCTCACGGAAATAGGCCTCATCTCGCCTGGAAGGGAGAACTTCCTGGATTTTCTCGAGTTGCGGCAGGTGTTCTCGAGTTACGACGGGGACCTCAGGGACCCGCCCTGGTGGCCTCAGGAGAGGCCAGTCCCCATGCGAGTTGCTAGGGGGCCTCTCGGGATTCCTCTCCCGTCGATACCGGGGCCAAAAACCTTGTGTGGAGTCAGGGCCGGAACCGAGGATTCCTCTCAGGGGCTGACATGGATCTTTGGGTACTTCTGGAGTCTCCCCAGGGGAGTCAGGCCTCGTCTCGAGTGGGGGCATGCACGTGCACTTTCCTTCCAGGCTGTAGCAGCAATGTCACGCTTCCCGTGGCGTGGATCAAAGGATCTGTGGTTTTCCCTCGAGGCTTTCCCACAGGGCTGTCCCACGTGCCACCGTGGTGTGAGTCGATCCTCGGCGTGAAAGATGAGCCAGTGCAGGGCAAAGAGGTTCCTCTGGAATGGACTGAGACATCTGGGGGACTCTTGGAATGGTGGTACGACCATGGAGTTCCTCTCGCCTTTCCTGTTGAGAGTGCCTCCTCTTGAGATGCGACGGGATCGCAGGGAATTCTTTCCCGTTGAAAGCAGGGAAAGGATCCCTCATCTCGAGCTACGAGGGGGAAACGGGGCTCCTTTGGATGTGGTCGGGACCATCGTGCTTCCTCTCGAGTGGAGACGGGTATGGTGGTGAACTTCTTGAGTTGCAGCAAGGGTGTGAAAGACCCTTTCGAAGTTCTAGAGGTTAGGTGTCATTAGTCTCCAGACGCCTCATCGGAAATAGGCCTCATCTCGCCTGGAAGGGAGAACTTCCTGGATTTTCTCGAGTTGCGGCAGGTGTTCTCGAGTTACGACGGGGACCTCAGGGACCGGCCCTGGTGGCCTCAGGAGAGGCCAGTCCCCATGCGAGTTGCTAGGGGGCCTCTCGGGATTCCTCTTCCTTCGATACCGGGGCCAAAAACCTTGTGTGGAGTCAGGGCCGGAACCGAGGATTCCTCGCAGGGGCTTATATGGATCTTTCGATACTTCTGGAGTCTCGCCAGGGGAGACAGGCCTCGTTTCGTGAGCGGGCATGCACGTGCACTTTCCTTCCAGGCTGTAGCAGCAATGTCACGCTTCCCGTCGCGTGGATCAAAGGATCTGTGGTTTTCCCTCGAGGCTTTCCCTCGAGGCTTTCCCACAGGGCTGTCCCACGTGCCACCGTGGTGTGAGTCGATCCTCGGCGTGAAAGATGAGCCAGTGCAGGGCAAAGAGGTTCCTCTGGAATGGACTGAGACATCTGGGGGACTCTTGGAATGGTGGTACGACCATGGAGTTCCTCTCGCCTTTCCTGTTGAGAGTGCCTCCTCTTGAGATGCGACGGGAACGCCGGGATTTCTTTCCCGTTGAAAGCAGGGAAAGGATCCCTCATCTCGAGCTCCGAGGGGGAAACGGGGCTCCTCTGGATGTGGGCGGGACCATCGTGCTTCCTCTCGAGTGGAGACGGGTATGGCGGTGAACTTCTTGAGTTGCAGCAAGGGTGTGAAAGACCCTTTCGAAGTTCCAGAGGTTTGGTGTCATTAGTCTCCAGAGGCCTCATCGGAAATAGGCCTCATCTCGCCTGGAAGGGAGAACTTCCTGGATTTTCTCGAGTTGCGGCAGGTGTTCTCGAGTTACGACGGGGACCTCAGGGACCCGCCCTGGTGGCCTCCGGAGAGGCCAGTCCCCATGCGAGTTGCTAGGGGGCCTCTCGGGATTCCTCTCCCGTCGATACCGGGGCCAAAAACCTTGTGTGGAGTCAGGGCCGGAACCGAGGATTCCTCTCAGGGGCTGACATGGATCATTGGGTACTTCTGGAGTCTCCCCAGGGGAGTCAGGCCTCGTCTCGAGTAGGGGCATGCACGTGCGCTTTCCTTCCAGGCTGTAGCAGCAATGTCACGCTTCCCGTCGCGTGGATCAAAGGATCTGTGGTTTTCCCTCGAGGCTTTCCCTCGAGGCTTTCCCACAGGGCTGTCCCACGTGCCACCGTGGTGTGAGTCGATCCTCGGCGTGAAAGATCAGCCAGTGCAGGGCAAAGAGGTTCCTCTGGAATGGACTGAGACATCTGGGGGACTCTTGGAATGGTGGTACGACCATGGAGTTCCTCTCGCCTTTCCTGTTGAGAGTGCCTCCTCTTGAGATGCGACGGGAACGCGGGGAATTCTTTCCCGTTGAAAGCAGGGAAAGGATCCCTCATCTCGAGCTACGAGGGGGAAACGGGGCTCCTTTGGATGTTGTCGGGACCATCGTGCTTCCTCTCGAGAGGAGACGGGTATGGTGGTGAACTTCTTGAGTTGCAGCAAGGGTGTGAAAGACCCTTTCGAAGTTCCAGAGGTTAGGTGTCATTAGTCTCCAGACGCCTCATCGGAAATAGGCCTCATCTCGCCTGGAAGGGAGAACTTCCTGGATTTTCTCGAGTTGCGGCAGGTGTTCACGAGTTACGACGGGGACCTCAGGGACCGGCCCTGGTGGCCTCAGGAGAGGCCAGTCCCCATGCGAGTTGCTAGGGGCCCTCTCGGGATTCCTCTCCCGTCGATACCGGGGCCAAAAACCTTGTGTGGAGTCAGGGCCGGAACCGAGGATTCCTCTCAGGGGCTGATATGGATCTTTGGATACTTCTGGAGTCTCGCCAGGGGAGACAGGCCTCGTTTCGTGAGGGGGCATGCACGTGCACTTTCCTTCCAGGCTGTAGCAGCAATGTCACGCTTCCCGTCGCGTGGATCAAAGGATCTGTGGTTTTCCCTCGAGGCTTTCCCTCGAGGCTTTCCCACAGGGCTGTCCCACGTGCCACCGTGGTGTGAGTCGATCCTCGGCGTGAAAGATGAGCCAGTGCAGGGCAAAGAGGTTCCTCTGGAATGGACTGAGACATCTGGGGGACTCTTGGAATGGTGGTACGACCATGGAGTTCCTCTCGCCTTTCCTGTTGAGAGTGCCTCCCCTTGAGATGCGACGGGAACGCCGGGAATTCTTTCCCGTTGAAAGCAGGGAAAGGATCCCTCATCTCGAGCTACGAGGGGGAAACGGGGCTATTCTGGATGTGGGCGGGACCATCGTGCCTCCTCTCGAGTGGAGACGGGTATGGCGGTGAACTTCTTGAGTCGCAGCAAGGGTGTGAAAGACCCTTTCGAAGTTCCAGAGGTTAGGTGTCATTAGTCTCCAGACGCCTCATCGGAAATAAGCCTCATCTCGCCTGGAAGGGAGAACTTCCTGGATTTTCTCGAGTTGCGGCAGGTGTTCTCGAGTTACGACGGGGACCTCAGGGACCCGCCCTGGTGGCCTCAGGAGAGGCCAGTCCCCATGCGAGTTGCTAGGGGGCCTCTCGGGATTCCTCTCCCGTCGATACCAGGGCCAAAAACCTTGTGTGGAGTCAGGGCCGGAACCGAGGATTCCTCTCAGGGGCTGACATGGATCTTTGGGTACTTCTGGAGTCTCCCCAGTGGAGTCAGGCCTCGTCTCGAGTGGGGGCATGCACGTGCGCTTTCCTTCCAGGCTGTAGCAGCAATGTCACGCTTCCCGTCGCGTGGATCAAAGGATCTGTGGTTTTCCCTCGAGGCTTTCCCTCGAGGCTTTCCCACAGGGCTGTCCCACGTGCCACCGTGGTGTGAGTCGATCCTCGGCGTGAAAGATGAGCCAGTGCAGGGCAAAGAGGTTCCTCTGGAATGGACTGAGACATCTGGGGGACTCTTGGAATGGTGGTACGACCATGGAGTTCCTCTCGCCTTTCCTGTTGAGAGTGCCTCCTCTTGAGATGCGATGGGAACGCAGGGAATTCTTTCCCGTTGAAAGCAGGGAAAGGATCCCTCATCTCGAGCTACGAGGGGGAAACGGGGCTCCTTTGGATGTGGTCGGGACCATCGTGCTTCCTCTCGAGTGGAGACGGGTATGGTGGTGAACTTCTTGAGTTGCAGCAAGGGTGTGAAAGACCCTTTCGAAGTTCCAGAGGTTAGGTGTCATTAGTCTCCAGACGCCTCATCGGAAATAGGCCTCATCTCGCCTGGAAGGGAGAACTTCCTGGATTTTCTCGAGTTGCGGCAGGTGTTCTCGAGTTACGACGGGGACCTCAGGGACCGGCCCTGGTGGCCTCAGGAGAGGCCAGTCCCCATGCGAGTTGCTAGGGGGCCTCTCGGGATTCCTCTTCCTTCGATACCGGGGCCAAAAACCTTGTGTGGAGTCAGGGCCGGAACCGAGGATTCCTCGCAGGGGCTGATATGGATCTTTCGATACTTCTGGAGTCTCGCCAGGGGAGACAGGCCTCGTTTCGTGAGGGGGCATGCACGTGCACTTTCCTTCCAGGCTGTAGCAGCAATGTCACGCTTCCCGTCGCGTGGATCAAAGGATCTGTGGTTTTCCCTCGAGGCTTTCCCTCGAGGCTTTCCCACAGGGCTGTCCCACGTGCCACCGTGGTGTGAGTCGATCCTCGGCGTGAAAGATGAGCCAGTGCAGGGCAAAGAGGTTCCTTGGAATGGACTGAGACATCTGGGGGACTCTTGGAATGGTGGTACGACCATGGAGTTCCTCTCGCCTTTCCTGTTGAGAGTGCCTCCTCTTGAGATGCGACTGGAACGCCGGGAATTCTTTCCCGTTGAAAGCAGGGAAAGGATCCCTCATCTCGAGCTCCGAGGGGGAAACGGGGCTCCTCTGGATGTGGGCGGGACCATCGTGCTTCCTCTCGAGTGGAGACGGGTATGGCGGTGAACTTCTTGAGTTGCAGCAAGGGTGTGAAAGACCCTTTCGAAGTTCCAGAGGTTTGGTGTCATTAGTCTCCAGAGGCCTCATCGGAAATAGGCCTCATCTCGCCTGGAAGGGAGAACTTCCTGGATTTTCTCGAGTTGCGGCAGGTGTTCTCGAGTTACGACGGGGACCTCAGGGACCCGCCCTGGTGGCCTCAGGAGAGGCCAGTCCCCATGCGAGTTGCTAGGGGGTCTCACGGGATTCCTCTCCCGTCGATACCGGGGCCAAAAAGCTTGTGTGGAGTCAGGGCCGGAACCGAGGATTCCTCTCAGGGGCTGACATGGATCTTTGGGTACTTCTGGAGTCTCCCCAGGGGAGTCAGGCCTCGTCTCGAGTGGGGGCATGCTCGTGCGCTTTCCTTCCAGGCTGTAGCAGCAATGTCACGCTTCCCGTCGCGTGGATCAAAGGATCTGTGGTTTACCCTCGAGGGTTTCCCTCGAGGCTTTCCCACAGGGCTGTCCCACGTGCCACCGTGTTGTGAGTCGATCCTCGGCGTGAAAGATGAGCCAGTGCAGGGCAAAGAGGTTCCTCTGGAATGGACTGAGACATCTGGGGGACTCTTGGAATGGTGGTACGACCATGGAGTTCCTCTCGCCTTTCCTGTTGAGAGTGCCTCCTCTTGAGATGCGACGGGAACGCCGGGAATTCTTTCCCGTTGAAAGCAGGGAAAGGATCCCTCATCTCGAGCTACGAGGGGGAAACGGGGCTCCTCTGGATGTGGGCGGGACCATCGTGCTTCCTCTCGAGTGGAGACGGGTATGGCGGTGAACTTCTTGAGTTGCAGCAAGGGTGTGAAAGACCCTTTCGAAGTTCCAGAGGTTTGGTGTCATTAGTCTCCAGAGGCCTCATCGGAAATACGCCTCATCTCGCCTGGAAGGGAGAACTTCCTGGATTTTCTCGAGTTGGGACAGGTGTTCTCGAGTTACGACGGGGACCTCAGGGACCCGCCCTGGTGGCCTCAGGAGAGGCCAGTCCCCATGCGAGTTGCTAGGGGGCCTCTCGGCATTCCTCTCCCGTCGATACCGGGGCCAAAAACCTTGTGTGGAGTCAGGGCCGGAACCGAGGATTCCTCTCAGGGGCTGACATGGATCTTTGGGTACTCCTGGAGTCTCCCCAGGGGAGTCAGGCCTCGTCTCGAGTAGGGGCATGCACGTGCGCTTTCCTTCCAGGCTGTAGCAGCAATGTCACGCTTCCCGTCGCGTGGATCAAAGGATCTGTGGTTTTCCCTCGAGGCTTTCCCTCGAGGCTTTCCCACAGGGCTGTCCCACGTGCCACCGTGGTGAGAGTCGATCCTCGGCGTGAAACATGAGCCAGTGCAGGGCAAAGAGGTTCCTCTGGAATGGACTGAGACATCTGGGGGACTCTTGGAATGGTGGTACGACCATGGAGTTCCTCTCGCCTTTCCTGTTGAGAGTGCCTCCTCTTGAGATGCGACGGGAACGCAGGGAATTCTTTCCCGTTGAAAGCAGGGAAAGGATCCCTCATCTCGAGCTACGAGGGGGAAACGGGGCTCCTTTGGATGTTGTCGGGATCATCGTGCTTCCTCTCGAGTGGAGACGGGTATGGTGGTGAACTTCTTGAGTTGCAGCAAGGGTGTGAAAGACCCTTTCGAAGTTCCAGAGGTTAGGTGTCATTAGTCTCCAGACGCCTCATCGGAAATAGGCCTCATCTCGCCTGGAAGGGAGAACTTCCTGGATTTTCTCGAGTTGCGGCAGGTGTTCTCGAGTTACGACGGGGACCTCAGGGACCGGCCCTGGTGGCCTCAGGAGAGGCCAGTCCCCATGCGAGTTGCTAGGGGGCCTCTCGGGATTCCTCTCCCGTCGATACCGGGGCCAAAAACCTTGTGTGGAGTCAGGGCCGGAACCGAGGATTCCTCTCAGGGGCTGATATGGATCTTTGGATACTTCTGGAGTCTCGCCAGGGGAGACAGGCCTCTTTTCGTGAGGGGGCATGCACGTGCACTTTCCTTCCAGGCTGTAGCAGCAATGTCACGCTTCCCGTTGCGTGGATCAAATGATGTGTGGTTTTCCCTAGAGGCTTTCCCACAGGGCTGTCCCACGTGCCACCGTGGTGTGAGTCGATCCTCGGCGTGAAAGATGAGCCAGTGCAGGGCAAAGAGGTTCCTCTGGAATGGACTGAGACATCTGGGGGACTCTTGGAATGGTGGTACGACCATGGAGTTCCTCTCGCCTTTCCTGTTGAGAGTGCCTCCTCTTGAGATGCGACGGGAACGCCGGGAATTTTTTCCCGTTGAAAGCAGGGAAAGGATCCCTCATCTCGAGCTACGAGGGGGAAACGGGGCTCCTCTGGATGTGGGCGGGACCATCGTGCTTTCTCTCGAGTGGAGACGGGTATGGCGGTGAACTTCTTGAGTTGCAACAAGGGTGTGAAAGACCCTTTCGAAGTTCCAGAGGTTAGGTGTCATTAGTCTCCAGACGCCTCATCGGAAATAGGCCTCATCTCGCCTGGAAGGGAGAACTTCCTGGATTTTCTCGAGTTGCGGCAGGTGTTCTCGAGTTACGACGGGGACCTCAGGGACCCGCCCTGGTGGCCTCCGGAGAGGCCAGTCCCCATGCGAGTTGCTAGGGGGCCTCTCGGGATTCCTCTCCCGTCGATACCGGGGCCAAAAACCTTGTGTGGAGTCAGGGCCGGAACCGAGGATTCCTCTCAGGGGCTGACATGGATCTTTGGGTACTTCTGGAGTCTCCCCAGTGGAGTCAGGCCTCGTCTCGAGTGGGGGCATGCACGTGCGCTTTCCTTTCAGGCTGTAGCAGCAATGTCACGCTTCCCGTGGCGTGGATCAAAGGATCTGTGGTTTTCCCTCGAGGCTTTCCCACAGGGCTGTCCCACGTGCCACCGTGGTGTGAGTCGATCCTCGGCGTGAAAGATGAGCCAGTGCAGGGCAAAGAGCTTCCTCTGGAATGGACTGAGACATCTGGGGGACTCTTGGAATGGTGGTACGACCATGGAGTTCCTCTCGCCTTTCCTGTTGAGAGTGCCTCCTCTTGAGATGCGACGGGAACGCCGGGAATTCTTTCCCGTTGAAACCAGGGAAAGGATCCCTCATCTCGAGCTACGAGGGGGAAACGGGGCTCCTCTGGATGTGGGCGGGACCATCGTGCTTCCTCTCGAGTGGAGACGGGTATGGCGGTGAACTTCTTGAGTTGCAGCAAGGGTGTGAAAGACCATTTCGAAGTTCCAGAGGTTAGGTGTCATTAGTCTCCAGACGCCTCATCGGAAATAGGCCTCATCTCGCCTGGAAGGGAGAACTTCCTGGATTTTCTCGAGTTGCGGCAGGTGTTCTCGAGTTACGACGGGGACCTCAGGGACCCGCCCTGGTGGCCTCAGGAGAGGCCAGTCCCTAGGCGTGTTGCTAGGGGGCCTCTCGGGATTCCTCTCCCGTTGATACCGGGGCGAAAAACATTGTGTGGAGTCAGGGCCGGAACCGAGGATTCCTCTCAGGGGCTGACATGGAACTTTGGGTACTTCTGGAGTCTCCCCAGGGGAGTCAGGCCTCGTCTCGAGTGGGGGCATGCACGTGCGCTTTCCTTCCAGGCTGTAGCAGCAATGTCACGCTTCCCGTCGCGTGGATCAAAGGATCTGTGGTTTTCCCTCGAGGCTTTCCCTCGAGGCTTTCCCACAGGGCTGTCCCACGTGCCACCGTGGTGTGAGTCGATCCTCGGCGTGAAAGATGAGCCAGTGCAGGGCAAAGAGTTTCCTCTGGAATGGACTGAGACATCTGGGGGACTCTTGGAATGGTGGTACGACCATGGAGTTCCTCTCGCCTTTCCTGTTGAGAGTGCCTCCTCTTGAGATGCGACGGGAACGCCGGGAATTCTTTCCCGTTGAAAGCAGGGAAAGGATCCCTCATCTCGAGCTACGAGGGGGAAACGGGGCTCCTCTGGATGTGGGCGGGACCATCGTGCTTCCTCTCTAGTGGAGACGGGTATGGTGGTGAACTTCTTGAGTTGCAGCAAGGCTGTGAAAGACCCTTTCGAAGTTCCAGAGGTAAGGTGTCATTAGTCTCCAGACGCCTCATCGGAAATAGGCCTCATCTCGCCTGGAAGGGAGAACTTCCTGGATTTTCTCGAGTTGCGGCAGGTGTTCTCGAGTTACGACGGGGACCTCAGGGACCCGCCCTGGTGGCCTCAGGAGAGGCCAGTCCCTATGCGAGTTGCTAGGGGGCCTCTCGGGATTCCTCTCCCGTCGATACCGGGGCCAAAAACCTTGTGTGGAGTCAGGGCCGGAACCGAGGATTCCTCTCAGGGGCTGACATGGATCTTTGGGTACTTCTGGAGTCTCCCCAGGGGAGTCAGGCCTCGTCTCGAGTGGGGGCATGCACGTGCACTTTCCTTCCAGGCTGTAGCAGCAATGTCACGCTTCCCGTCGCGTGGATCAAATGATGTGTGGTTTTCCCTAGAGGCTTTCCCACAGGGCTGTCCCACGTGCCACCGTGGTGTGAGTCGATCCTCGGCGTGAAAGATGAGCCAGTGCAGGGCAAAGAGGTTCCTCTGGAATGGACTGAGACATCTGGGGGACTCTTGGAATGGTGGTACGACCATGGAGTTCCTCTCGCCTTTCCTGTTGAGAGTGCCTCCTCTTTGGATGCGACGGGAACGCCGGGAATTTTTTCCCGTTGAAAGCAGGGAAAGGATCCCTCATCTCGAGCTACGAGGGGGAAACGGGGCTCCTCTGGATGTGGGCGGGACCATCGTGCTTTCTCTCGAGTGGAGACGGGTATGGCGGTGAACTTCTTGAGTTGCAACAAGGGTGTGAAAGACCCTTTCGAAGTTCCAGAGGTAAGGTGTCATTAGTCTCCAGACGCCTCATCGGAAATAGGCCTCATCTCGCCTGGAAGGGAGAACTTCCTTGATTTTCTCGAGTTGCAGCAGGTGTTCTCGAGTTACGACGGGGACCTCAGGGACCCGCCTTGTTGGCCTCAGGAGAGGCCAGTCCCTATGCGTGTTGCTAGGGGGCCCCTCGGGATTCCTCTCCCGTCGATACCGGGGCCAAAAACCTTGTGTGGAGTCAGGGCCGGAACCGAGGATTCCTCTCAGGGACTGATATGGATCTTTGGGTACTTCTGGAGTCTTGCCAGGGGAGACAGGCCTCGTCTCGTGTGGGGGCATGCACGTGCACTTTCCTTCGAGGCTGTAGCAGCAATGTCACGCTTCCCGTAGCGTGGATCAAAGGATCTGCGGTTTTCCCTCGAGGCTTTCCCTCGAGGCTTTCCCACAGGGCTGTCCCACGTGACACCGTGGTGTGAGTCGATTCTCGGCGTGAAAAATGAGACAGTGCAGGGCAAAGAGGTTCCTCTGGAATGGACTGAGACATCTGGGGGACTCTTGGAATGGTGGTACGACCATGGAGTTCCTCTCGCCTTTCCTGTTGAGAGTGCCTCCTCTTGAGATGCGACGGGAACGCCGGGAATTCTTTCCCGTTGAAAGCAGGGAAAGGATCCCTCATCTCGAGCTACGAGGGGGAAACGGGGCTCCTCTGGATGTGGGCGGAACCATCGTGCTTCCTCTCGAGTGGAGACGGGTATGGCGGTGAACTTCTTGAGTTGCAGCAAGGGTGTGAAAGACCGTTTCGAAGTTCCAGAGGTTAGGTGTCATTAGTCTCCAGACGCCTCTTCGGAAATAGGCCTCATCTCGCCTGGAAGGGAGAACTTCCTGTATTTTCTCGAGTTGCGGCAGGTGTTGTCGAGTTACGACGGGGACCTCAGGGACCCGCCCTGGTGGCCTCAGGAGAGGCCAGTCCCCATGCGAGTTGCTAAGGGGCCTCTCGGAATTCCTCTCCCGTCGATACCGGGGCCAAAAACCTTGTGTGCAGTCAGGGCCGGAACCGAGGATTCCTCTCAGGGGCAGACATGGATCTTTGGGTACTTCTGGAGTCTCCCCAGGGGAGTCAGGCCTCGTCTCGAGTGGGGGCATGCACGTGCGCTTTCCTTCCAGGCTGTAGCAGCAATGTCACGCTTCCCGTCGCGTGGATCAAAGGATCTGTGGTTTTCCCTCGAGGCTTTCCCACAGGGCTGTCCCACGTGCCACCGTGGTGTGAGTCGATCCTCGGCGTGAAAGATGAGCCAGTGCAGGGCAAAGAGGTTCCTCTGGAATGGACTGAGACATCTGGGGGACTCTTGGAATGGTGGTACGACCATGGAGTTCCTCTCGCCTTTCCTGTTGAGAGTGCCTCCTCTTGAGATGCGACGGGAACGCCGGGAATTCTTTCCCGTTGAAACCAGGGAAAGGATCCCTCATCTCGAGCTACGAGGGGGAAACGGGGCTCCTCTGGATGTGGGCGGGACCATCGTGCTTCCTCTCGAGTGGAGACGGGTATGGCGGTGAACTGCTTGAGTTGCAGCAAGGGTGTGAAAGACCCTTTCGAAGTTCCAGAGGTTTGGTGTCATTAGTCTCCAGAGGCCTCATCGGAAATAGGCCTCATCTCGCCTGGAAGGGAGAACTTCCTGGATTTTCTCGAGTTGCGGCAGGTGTTCTCGAGTTACGACGGGGACCTCAGGGACCCGCCCTGGTGGCCTCCGGAGAGGCCAGTCCCCATGCGAGTTGCTAGGGGGCCTCTCGGGATTCCTCTCCCGTCGATACCGGGGCCAAAAACCTTGTGTGGATTCAGGGCCGGAACCGAGGATTCCTCTCAGGGGCTGACATGGATCTTTGGGTACTTCTGGAGTCTCCCCAGTGGAGTCAGGCCTCGTCTCGAGTGGGGGCATGCACGTGCGCTTTCCTTCCAGGCTGTAGCAGCAATGTCACGCTTCCCGTCGCGTGGATCAAAGGATCTGTGGTTTTCCCTCGAGGCTTTCCCTCGAGGCTTTCCCACAGGGCTGTCCCACGTGCCACCGTGGTGTGAGTCGATCCTCGGCGTGAAAGATGAGCCAGTGCAGGGCAAAGAGTTTCCTCTGGAATGGACTGAGACATCTGGGGGACTCTTGGAATGGTGGTACGACCATGGAGTTCCTCTCGCCTTTCCTGTTGAGAGTGCCTCCTCTTGAGATGCGACGGGAACGCCGGGAATTCTTTCCCGTTGAAAGCAGGGAAAGGATCCCTCATCTCGAGCTACGAGGGGGAAACGGGGCTCCTCTGGATGTGGGCGGGACCATCGTGCTTCCTCTCTAGTGGAGACGGGTATGGTGGTGAACTTCTTGAGTTGCAGCAAGGCTGTGAAAGACCCTTTCGAAGTTCCAGAGGTAAGGTGTCATTAGTCTCCAGACGCCTCATCGGAAATAGGCCTCATCTCGCCTGGAAGGGAGAACTTCCTGGATTTTCTCGAGTTGCGGCAGGTGTTCTCGAGTTACGACGGGGACCTCAGGGACCCGCCCTGGTGGCCTCAGGAGAGGCCAGTCCCTATGCGAGTTGCTAGGGGGCCTCTCGGGATTCCTCTCCCGTCGATACCGGGGCCAAAAACCTTGTGTGGAGTCAGGGCCGGAACCGAGGATTCCTCTCAGGGGCTGACATGGATCTTTGGGTACTTCTGGAGTCTCCCCAGGGGAGTCAGGCCTCGTCTCGAGTGGGGGCATGCACGTGCACTTTCCTTCCAGGCTGTAGCAGCAATGTCACGCTTCCCGTCGCGTGGATCAAATGATGTGTGGTTTTCCCTAGAGGCTTTCCCACAGGGCTATCCCACGTGCCACCGTGGTGTGAGTCGATCCTCGGCGTGAAAGATGAGCCAGTGCAGGGCAAAGAGGTTCCTCTGGAATGGACTGAGACATCTGGGGGACTCTTGGAATGGTGGTACGACCATGGAGTTCCTCTCGCCTTTCCTGTTGAGAGTGCCTCCTCTTTGGATGCGACGGGAACGCCGGGAATTTTTTCCCGTTGAAAGCAGGGAAAGGATCCCTCATCTCGAGCTACGAGGGGGAAACGGGGCTCCTCTGGATGTGGGCGGGACCATCGTGCTTTCTCTCGAGTGGAGACGGGTATGGCGGTGAACTTCTTGAGTTGCAACAAGGGTGTGAAAGACCCTTTCGAAGTTCCAGAGGTTAGGTGTCATTAGTCTCCAGACGCCTCATCGGAAATAGGCCTCATCTCGCCTGGAAGGGAGAACTTCCTTGATTTTCTCGAGTTGCAGCAGGTGTTCTCGAGTTACGACGGGGACCTCAGGGACCCGCCTTGTTGGCCTCAGGAGAGGCCAGTCCCTATGCGTGTTGCTAGGGGGCCCCTCGGGATTCCTCTCCCGTCGATACCGGGGCCAAAAACCTTGTGTGGAGTCAGGGCCGGAACCGAGGATTCCTCTCAGGGACTGATATGGATCTTTGGGTACTTCTGGAGTCTTGCCAGGGGAGACAGGCCTCGTCTCGTGTGGGGGCATGCACGTGCACTTTCCTTCGAGGCTGTAGCAGCAATGTCACGCTTCCCGTAGCGTGGATCAAAGGATCTGCGGTTTTCCCTCGAGGCTTTCCCTCGAGGTTTTCCCACAGGGCTGTCCCACGTGACACCGTGGTGTGAGTCGATTCTCGGCGTGAAAAATGAGACAGTGCAGGGCAAAGAGGTTCCTCTGGAATGGACTGAGACATCTGGGGGACTCTTGGAATGGTGGTACGACCATGGAGTTCCTCTCGCCTTTCCTGTTGAGAGTGCCTCCTCTTGAGATGCGACGGGAACGCCGGGAATTCTTTCCCGTTGAAAGCAGGGAAAGGATCCCTCATCTCGAGCTACGAGGGGGAAACGGGGCTCCTCTGGATGTGGGCGGAACCATCGTGCTTCCTCTCGAGTGGAGACGGGTATGGCGGTGAACTTCTTGAGTTGCAGCAAGGGTGTGAAAGACCGTTTCGAAGTTCCAGAGGTTAGGTGTCATTAGTCTCCAGACGCCTCATCGGAAATAGGCCTCATCTCGCCTGGAAGGGAGAACTTCCTGTATTTTCTCGAGTTGCGGCAGGTGTTGTCGAGTTACGACGGGGACCTCAGGGACCCGCCCTGGTGGCCTCAGGAGAGGCCAGTCCCCATGCGAGTTGCTAAGGGTCCTCTCGGAATTCCTCTCCCGTCGATACCGGGGCCAAAAACCTTGTGTGCAGTCAGGGCCGGAACCGAGGATTCCTCTCAGGGGCAGACATGGATCTTTGGGTACTTCTGGAGTCTCCCCAGGGGAGTCAGGCCTCGTCTCGAGTGGGGGCATGCACGTGCGCTTTCCTTCCAGGCTGTAGCAGCAATGTCACGCTTCCCGTCGCGTGGATCAAAGGATCTGTGGTTTTCCCTCGAGGCTTTCCCACAGGGCTGTCCCACGTGCCACCGTGGTGTGAGTCGATCCTCGGCGTGAAAGATGAGCCAGTGCAGGGCAAAGAGGTTCCTCTGGAATGGACTGAGACATCTGGGGGACTCTTGGAATGGTGGTACGACCATGGAGTTCCTCTCGCCTTTCCTGTTGAGAGTGCCTCCTCTTGAGATGCGACGGGAACGCCGGGAATTCTTTCCCGTTGAAACCAGGGAAAGGATCCCTCATCTCGAGCTACGAGGGGGAAACGGGGCTCCTCTGGATGTGGGCGGGACCATCGTGCTTCCTCTCGAGTGGAGACGGGTATGGCGGTGAACTGCTTGAGTTGCAGCAAGGGTGTGAAAGACCCTTTCGAAGTTCCAGAGGTTTGGTGTCATTAGTCTCCAGAGGCCTCATCGGAAATAGGCCTCATCTCGCCTGGAAGGGAGAACTTCCTGGATTTTCTCGAGTTGCGGCAGGTGTTCTCGAGTTACGACGGGGACCTCAGGGACCCGCCCTGGTGGCCTCCGGAGAGGCCAGTCCCCATGCGAGTTGCTAGGGGGCCTCTCGGGATTCCTCTCCCGTCGATACCGGGGCCAAAAACCTTGTGTGGATTCAGGGCCGGAACCGAGGATTCCTCTCAGGGGCTGACATGGATCTTTGGGTACTTCTGGAGTCTCCCCAGTGGAGTCAGGCCTCGTCTCGAGTGGGGGCATGCACGTGCGCTTTCCTTCCAGGCTGTAGCAGCAATGTCACGCTTCCCGTCGCGTGGATCAAAGGATCTGTGGTTTTCCCTCGAGGCTTTCCCACAGGGCTGTCCCACGTGCCACCGTGGTGTGAGTCGATCCTCGGCGTGAAAGATGAGCCAGTGCAGGGCAAAGAGGTTCCTCTGGAATGGACTGAGACATCTGGGGGACTCTTGGAATGGTGGTACGACCATGGAGTTCCTCTCGCCTTTCCTGTTGAGAGTGCCTCCTCTTGAGATGCGACGGGAACGCCGGGAATTCTTTCCCGTTGAAAGCAGGGAAAGGATCCCTCATCTCGAGCTCCGAGGGGGAAACGGGGCTCCTCTGGATGTGGGCGGGACCATCGTGCTTCCTCTCGAGTGGAGACGGGTATGGCGGTGAACTTCTTGAGTTGCAGCAAGGGTGTGAAAGACCCTTTCGAAGTTCCAGAGTTTTGGTGTCATTAGTCTCCAGAGGCCTCATCGGAAATAGGCCTCATCTCGCCTGGAAGGGAGAACTTCCTGGATTTTCTCGAGTTGCGGCAGGTGTTCTCGAGTTACGACGGGGACCTCAGGGACCCGCCCTGGTGGCCTCAGGAGAGGCCAGTCCCCATGCGAGTTGCTAGGGGGTCTCTCGGGATTCCTCTCCCGTCGATACCGGGGCCAAAAAGCTTGTGTGGAGTCAGTGCCGGAACCGAGGATTCCTCTCAGTGGCTGACATGGATCTTTGGGTACTTCTGGAGTCTCCCCAGGGGAGACAGGCCTCGTCTCGAGTTGGGGCATGCTCGTGCGCTTTCCTTCCAGGCTGTAGCAGCAATGTCACGCTTCCCGTCGCGTGGATCAAAGGATCTGTGGTTTTCCCTCGAGGCTTTCCCTCGAGGCTTTCCCACAGGGCTGTCCCACGTGCCACCGTGTTGTGAGTCGATCCTCGGCGTGAAAGATGAGCCAGTGCAGGGCAAAGAGGTTACTCTGGAATGGACTGAGACATCTGGGGGACTCTTGGAATGGTGGTACGACCATGGAGTTCCTCTCGCCTTTCCTGTTGAGAGTGCCTCCTCTTGAGATGCGACGGGAACGCCGGGAATTCTTTCCCGTTGAAAGCAGGGAAAGGATCCCTCATCTCGAGCTACGAGGGGGAAACGGGGCTCCTCTGGATGTGGGCGGGACCATCGTGCTTCCTCTCGAGTGGAGACGGGTATGGCGGTGAACTTCTTGAGTTGCAGCAAGGGTGTGAAAGACCCTTTCGAAGTTCCAGAGGTTTGGTGTCATTAGTCTCCAGAGGCCTCATCAGAAATAGGCCTCATCTCGCCTGGAAGGGAGAACTTCCTGGATTTTCTCGAGTTGCGGCAGGTGTTCTTGAGTTACGACGGGGAACTCAGGGACCCGCCCTGGTGGCCTCGGAGAGGCCAGTCCCCATGCGAGTTGCTAGGGGGCCTCTCGGGATTCCTCTCCCGTCGATACCGGGGCCAAAAACCTTGTTTGGAGTCAGGGCCGGAACCGAGGATTCCTCTCAGGGGCTGACATGGATCATTGGGTACTTCTGGAGTCTCCCCAGGGGAGTCAGGCCTCGTCTCGAGTAGGGGCATGCACGTGCGCTTTCCTTCCAGGCTGTAGCAGCAATGTCACGCTTCCCGTCGCGTGGATCAAAGGATCTGTGGTTTTCCCTCGAGGCTTTCCCTCGAGGCTTTCCCACAGGGCTGTCCCACGTGCCACCGTGGTGTGAGTCGATCCTCGGCGTGAAAGATGAGCCAGTGCAGGGCAAAGAGGTTCCTCTGGAATGGACTGAGACATCTGGGGGACTCTTGGAATGGTGGTACGTCCATGGAGTTCCTCTCGCCTTTCCTGTTGAGAGTGCCTCCTCTTGAGATGCGACGGGAACGCAGGGAATTCTTTCCCGTTGAAAGCAGGGAAAGGATCCCTCATCTCGAGCTACGAGGGGGAAACGGGGCTCCTTTGGATGTTGTCGGGACCATCGTGCTTCCTCTCGAGTGGAGACGGGTATGGTGGTGAACTTCTTGAGTTGCAGCAAGGGTGTGAAAGACCCTTTCGAAGTTCCAGAGGTTAGGTGTCATTAGTCTCCAGACGCCTCATCGGAAATAGGCCTCATCTCGCCTGGAAGGGAGAACTTCCTGGATTTTCTCGAGTTGCGGCAGGTGTTCTCGAGTTACGACGGGGACCTCAGGGACCGGCCCTGGTGGCCTCAGGAGAGGCCAGTCCCCATGCGAGTTGCTAGGGGCCCTCTCGGGATTCCTCTCCCGTCGATACCGTTGCCAAAAACCTTGTGTGGAGTCAGGGCCGGAACCGAGGATTCCTCTCAGGGGCTGACATGGATCTTTGGGTACTTCTGGAGTCTCCCCAGTGGAGTCAGGCCTCGTCTCGAGTGGGGGCATGGACGTGCGCTTTCCTTCCAGGCTGTAGCAGCAATGTCACGCTTCCCGTCGCGTGGATCAAAGGATCTGTGATTTTCCCTCGAGGCTTTCCCTCGAGGCTTTCCCACAGGGCTGTCCCACGTGCCACCGTGGTGTGAGTCGATCCTCGGCATGAAAGATGAGCCAGTGCAGGGCAAACAGGTTCCTCTGGAATGGACTGAGACATCTGGGGGACTCTTGGAATGGTGGTACGACCATGGAGTTCCTCTCGCCTTTCCTGTTGAGAGTGCCTCCTCTTGAGATGCGACGGGAACGCCGGGAATTCTTTCCCGTTGAAACCAGGGAAAGGATCCCTCATCTCGAGCTACGAGGGGGAAACGGGGCTCCTCTGGATGTGGGCGGGACCATCGTGCTTCCTCTCTAGTGGAGACGGGTATGGCGGTGAACTGCTTGAGTTGCAGCAAGGGTGTGAAAGACCCTTTCGAAGTTCCAGAGGTTTGGTGTCATTATTCTCCAGAGGCCTCATCGGAAATAGGCCTCATCTCGCCTGGAAGGGAGAACTTCCTGGATTTTCTCGAGTTGCGGCAGGTGTTCTCGAGTTACGACGGGGACCTCAGGGACCCGCCCTGGTGGCCTCCGGAGAGGCCAGTAACCATGCGAGTTGCTAGGGGGCCTCTAGGGATTCCTCTCCCGTCGATACCGGGGCCAAAAACCTTGTGTGGAGTCAGGGCCGGAACCGAGGATTCCTCTCAGGGGCTGACATGGATCTTTGGGTACTTCTGGAGTCTCCCCAGTGGAGTCAGGCCTCGTCTCGAGTGGGGGCATGCACGTGCGCTTTCCTTCCAGGCTGTAGCAGCAATGTCACGCTTCCCGTCGCGTGGATCAAAGGATCTGTGGTTTTCCCTCGAGGCTTTCCCTCGAGGCTTTCCACAGGGCTGTCCCACGTGCCACCGTGGTGTGAGTCGATCCTCGGCGTGAAAGATGAGCCAGTGCAGGGCAAAGAGGTTCCTCTGGAATGGACTGAGACATCTGGGGGACTCTTGGAATGGTGGTACGACCATGGAGTTCCTCTCGCCTTTCCTGTTGAGAGTGCCTCCTCTTGAGATGCGACGGGAACGCCGGGAATTCTTTCCCGTTGAAAGCAGGGAAAGGATCCCTCATCTCGAGCTACGAGGGGGAAACGGGGCTCCTCTGGATGTGGGCGGGACCATCGTGCTTCCTCTCGAGTGGAGACGGGTATGGCGGTGAACTTCTTGAGTTGCAGCAAGGGTGTGAAAGACCCTTTCGAAGTTCCAGAGGTTTGGTGTCATTAGTCTCCAGAGGCCTCATCAGAAATAGGCCTCATCTCGCCTGGAAGGGACAACTTCCTGGATTTTCTCGAGTTGCGGCAGGTGTTCTTGAGTTACGACGGGGAACTCAGGGACCCGCCCTGGTGGCCTCGGAGAGGCCAGTCCCCATGCGAGTTGCTAGGGGGCCTCTCGGGATTCCTCTCCCGTCGATACCGGGGCCAAAAACCTTGTTTGGAGTCAGGGCCGGAACCGAGGATTCCTCTCAGGGGCTGACATGGATCATTGGGTACTTCTGGAGTCTCCCCAGGGGAGTCAGGCCTCGTCTCGAGTAGGGGCATGCACGTGCGCTTTCCTTCCAGGCTGTAGCAGCAATGTCACGCTTCCCGTCGCGTGGATCAAAGGATCTGTGGTTTTCCCTCGAGGCTTTCCCTCGAGGCTTTCCCACAGGGCTGTCCCACGTGCCACCGTGGTGTGAGTCGATCCTCGGCGTGAAAGATGAGCCAGTGCAGGGCAAAGAGGTTCCTCTGGAATGGACTGAGACATCTGGGGGACTCTTGGAATGGTGGTACGTCCATGGAGTTCCTCTCGCCTTTCCTGTTGAGAGTGCCTCCTCTTGAGATGCGACGGGAACGCAGGGAATTCTTTCCCGTTGAAAGCAGGGAAAGGATCCCTCATCTCGAGCTACGAGGGGGAAACGGGGCTCCTTTGGATGTTGTCGGGACCATCGTGCTTCCTCTCGAGTGGAGACGGGTATGGTGGTGAACTTCTTGAGTTGCAGCAAGGGTGTGAAAGACCCTTTCGAAGTTCCAGAGGTTAGGTGTCATTAGTCTCCAGACGCCTCATCGGAAATAGGCCTCATCTCGCCTGGAAGGGAGAACTTCCTGGATTTTCTCGAGTTGCGGCAGGTGTTCTCGAGTTACGACGGGGACCTCAGGGACCGGCCCTGGTGGCCTCAGGAGAGGCCAGTCCCCATGCGAGTTGCTAGGGGCCCTCTCGGGATTCCTCTCCCGTCGATACCGTTGCCAAAAACCTTGTGTGGAGTCAGGGCCGGAACCGAGGATTCCTCTCAGGGGCTGACATGGATCTTTGGGTACTTCTGGAGTCTCCCCAGTGGAGTCAGGCCTCGTCTCGAGTGGGGGCATGCACGTGCGCTTTCCTTCCAGGCTGTAGCAGCAATGTCACGCTTCCCGTCGCGTGGATCAAAGGATCTGTGATTTTCCCTCGAGGCTTTCCCTCGAGGCTTTCCCACAGGGCTGTCCCACGTGCCACCGTGGTGTGAGTCGATCCTCGGCATGAAAGATGAGCCAGTGCAGGGCAAACAGGTTCCTCTGGAATGGACTGAGACATCTGGGGGACTCTTGGAATGGTGGTACGACCATGGAGTTCCTCTCGCCTTTCCTGTTGAGAGTGCCTCCTCTTGAGATGCGACGGGAACGCCGGGAATTCTTTCCCGTTGAAACCAGGGAAAGGATCCCTCATCTCGAGCTACGAGGGGGAAACGGGGCTCCTCTGGATGTGGGCGGGACCATCGTGCTTCCTCTCTAGTGGAGACGGGTATGGCGGTGAACTGCTTGAGTTGCAGCAAGGGTGTGAAAGACCCTTTCGAAGTTCCAGAGGTTTGGTGTCATTAGTCTCCAGAGGCCTCATCGGAAATAGGCCTCATCTCGCCTGGAAGGGAGAACTTCCTGGATTTTCTCGAGTTGCGGCAGGTGTTCTCGAGTTACGACGGGGACCTCAGGGACCCGCCCTGGTGGCCTCCGGAGAGGCCAGTAACCATGCGAGTTGCTAGGGGGCCTCTAGGGATTCCTCTCCCGTCGATACCGGGGCCAAAAACCTTGTGTGGAGTCAGGGCCGGAACCGAGGATTCCTCTCAGGGGCTGACATGGATCTTTGGGTACTTCTGGAGTCTCCCCAGTGGAGTCAGGCCTCGTCTCGAGTGGGGGCATGCACGTGCGCTTTCCTTCCAGGCTGTAGCAGCAATGTCACGCTTCCCGTCGCGTGGATCAAAGGATCTGTGGTTTTCCCTCGAGGCTTTCCCTCGAGGCTTTCCACAGGGCTGTCCCACGTGCCACCGTGGTGTGAGTCGATCCTCGGCGTGAAAGATGAGCCAGTGCAGGGCAAAGAGGTTCCTCTGGAATGGACTGAGACATCTGGGGGACTCTTGGAATGGTGGTACGACCATGGAGTTCCTCTCGCCTTTCCTGTTGAGACTGCCTCCTCTTGAGATGCGACGGGAACGCCGGGAATTCTTTCCCGTTGAAAGCAGGGAAAGGATCCCTCATCTCGAGCTACGAGGGGGAAACGGGGCTCCTCTGGATGTGGGCGGGACCATCGTGCTTCCTCTCGAGTGGAGACGGGTATGGCGGTGAACTTCTTGAGTCGCAGCAAGGGTGTGAAAGACCCTTTCGAAGTTCCAGAGGTTAGGTGTCATTAGTCTCCAGACGCCTCATCGGAAATAGGCCTCATCTCGCCTGGAAGGGAGAACTTCCTGGATTTTCTCGAGTTGCGGCAGGTGTTCTCGAGTTACGACAGGGACCTCAGGGACCCGCCCTGGTGGCCTCAGGAGAGGCCAGTCCCCATGCGAGTTGCTAGGGGGCCTCTCGGGATTCCTCTCCCGTCGATACCGGGGCCAAAAACCTTGTGTGGAGTCAGGGCCGGAACCGAGGATGCCTCTCAGGGGCTGACATGGATCTTTGGGTACTTCTGGAGTCTCCCCAGGGGAGTCAGGCCTCGTCTCGAGTGGGGGCATGCACGTGCGCTTTCCTTCCAGGCTGTAGCAGCAATGTCACGCTTCCCGTCGCGTGGATCAAAGGATCTGTGGTTTTCCCTCGAGGCTTTCCCTCGAGGCTTTCCCACAGGGCTGTCCCACGTGCCACCGTGGTGTGAGTCGATCCTCGGCGTGAAAGATGAGCCAGTGCAGGGCAAAGAGGTTCCTCTGGAATGGACTGAGACATCTGGCGGACTCTTGGAATGGTGGTACGACCATGGAGTTCCTCTCGCCTTTCCTGTTGAGAGTGCCTCCTCTTGAGATGCGACTGGAACGCCGGGAATTCTTTCCCGTTGAAAGCAGGGAAAGGATCCCTCATCTCGAGCTCCGAGGGGGAAACGGGGCTGCTCTGGATGTGGGCGGGACCATCGTGCTTCCTCTCGAGTGGAGACGGGTATGGCGGTGAACTTCTTGAGTTGCAGCAAGGGTGTGAAAGACCCTTTCGAAGGTCCAGAGGTTTGGTGTCATTAGTCTCCAGAGGCCTCATCGGAAATAGGCCTCATCTCGCCTGGAAGGGAGAACTTCCTGGATTTTCTCGAGTTGCGGCAGGTGTTCTCGAGTTACGACGGGGACCTCAGGGACCCGCCCTGGTGGCCTCAGGAGAGGCCAGTCCCCATGCGAGTTACTAGGGGGCCTCTCGGGATTCCTCTCCGGTCGATACCGGGGCAAAAAACCTTGTGTGGAGTCAGGGCCGGAACCGAGGATTCCTCTCAGGGGCTGACATGGATCTTTGGGTACTTCTGGAGTCTCCCCAGGGGAGTCAGGCCTCGTCTCGAGTGGGGGCATGCACGTGCGCTTTCCTTCCAGGCTGTAGCAGCAATGTCACGCTTCCCGTCCCGTGGATCAAAGGATCTGTGGTTTTCCCTCGAGGCTTTCGCTCGAGGCTTTCCCACAGGGCTGTCCAACGTGCCACGGTGGTGTGAGTCGATCCTCGGCGTGAAAGATGAGCCAGTGCAGGGCAAAGAGGTTCCTCTGGAATGGACTGAGACATCTGGGGGACTCTTGGAATGATGGTACGACCATGGAGTTCCTCTCGCCTTTCCTGTTGAGAGTGCCTCCTCTTGAGATGCGACGTGAACGCCGGGAATTCTTTCCCGTTGAAAGCAGGGAAAGGATCCCTCATCTCGAGCTACGAGGGGGAAACTGGGCTCCTCTGGATGTGGGCGGGACCATGGTGCTTCCTCTCGAGTGGAGACGGGTATGGCGGTGAACTTCTTGAGTTGCAGCAAGGATGTGAAAGACCCTTTCGAAGTTCCAGAGGTTAGGTGTCATTAGTCTCCAGAGGCCTCATCGGAAATAGGCCTCATCTCGCCTGGAAGGGAGAACTTCCTGGATTTTCTCGAGTTGCGGCAGGTGTTCTCGAGTTACGACGGGGACCTCAGGGACCCGCCCTGGTGGCCTCAGGAGAGGCCAGTCCCCATGCGAGTTGCTAGGGGGCCTCTCGGGATTCCTCTCCCGTCGATACCGGGGCCAAAATCCTTGTGTGGAGTCAGGGCCGGAACCAAGGATTCCTCTCAGGGGCTGACATGGATCTTTGGGTACTTCTGGAGTCTCCCCAGGGGAGTCAGGCCTCGTCTCGAGTGGGGGCATGCACGTGCGCTTTCCTTCCAGTTCGTAGCACCAATGTCACGCTTCCCGTAGCGTGGATCAAAGGATCTGTGGTTTTCCCTCGAGGCTTTCCCTCGAGGCTTTCCCACAGGGCTGTCCCACGTGCCACCGTGGTTTGAGTCGATCCTCGGCGTGAAAGATGAGCCAGTGCAGGGCAAAGAGGCTCCTCTGTAATGGACTGAGACATCTGGGGGACTCTTGGAATGGTGGTACGACCATGGAGTTCCTCTCGCCTTTCCTGTTGAGAGTGCCTCCTCTTGAGATGCGACGGGAACGCCGGGAATTCTTTCCCGTTGAAAGCAGGGAAAGGATCCCTCATCTCGAGCTACGAGGGGGAAACGGGGCTCCTCTGGATGTGGGCGGGACCATCGTGCTTCCTCTCGAGTGGAGACGGGTACGGCGGTGAACTTCTTGAGTTGCAGCAAGGGTGTGAAAGACCCTTTCGAAGTTCCAGAGGTTAGGTGTCATTTGTCTCCAGAGGCCTCATCGGAAATAGGCCTCATCTCGCCTGGAAGGGAGAACTTCCTGGATTTTCTCGAGTTGCGGCAGGTGTTCTCGAGTTACGACGGGAACCTCAGGGACCCGCCCTGGTGGCCTCCGGAGAGGCCTGTCCCCATGCGAGTTGCTAGGGGCCCTCTCGGGATTCCTCTCCCGTCGATACCGGGGCCAAAAACCTTGTGTGGAGTCAGGGCCGGAACCGAGGATTCCTCTCAGGGGCTGAGATGGATCTTTGGGTACTTCTGGAGTCTCCCCAGGGGAGTCAGGCCTCGTCTCGAGTGGGGGCATGCACGTTCGCTTTCCTTCCAGGCTGTAGCAGCAATGTCACGCTTCCCGTCGCGTGGATCAAAGGATCTGTGGTTTTCCCTCGAGGCTTTCCCTCGAGGCTTTCCCACAGGGCTGTCCCACGTGCCACCGTGGTGTGAGTCGATCCTCGGCGTGAAAGATGAGCCAGTGCAGGGCAAAGAGGCTCCTCTGGAATGGACTGAGACATCTGGGGGACTCTTGGAATGGTGGTACGACCATGGAGTTCCTCTCGCCTTTCCTGTTGAGAGTGCCTCCTCTTGAGATGCGACGGGAACGCCGGGAATTCTTTCCCGTTGAAAGCAGGGAATGGATCCCTCATCTCGAGCTCCGAGGGGGAAACGGGGCTCCTCTGGATGTGGGCGGGACCATCGTGCTTCCTCTCGAGTGGAGACGGGTATGGCGGTGAACTTCTTGAGTTGCAGCAAGGGTGTGAAAGACCCTTTCGATGTTCCACGGTTTAGGTGTCATTAGACTCCAGACGCCTCATCGGAAATAGGCCTCATCTCGCCTGGAAGGGAGAACTTCCTGGATTTTCTCGAGTTGCGGCAGGTGTTCTCGAGTTACGACGGGACTTCAGGGACCCGCCCTGGTGGCCTCAGGAGAGGCCAGTCCCCATGCGAGTTGCTAGGGGGCCTCTTGGGATTCCTCTCCGGTCGATACCGGGGCAAAAAACCTTGTGTGGAGTCAGGGCCGGAACCGAGGATTCCTCTCAGGGGCTGACATGGATCTTTGGGTACTTGTGGAGTCTCCCCAGGGGAGTCAGGCCTCGTCTCGAGTGGGGGCATGCACGTGCGCTTTCCTTCCAGGCTGTAGCAGCAATGTCACGCTTCCCGTCGTGTGGATCAAAGGATCTGTGGTTTTCCCTCGAGGCTTTCCGTCGAGGCTTTCCCACAGGGCTGTCCCACGTGCCACCGTGGTGTGAGTCGATCCTCGGCGTGAAAGATGAGCCAGTGCAGGGCAAACAGGCTCCTCTGGAATGGACTGAGACATGTGGGGGACTCTTGGAATGGTGGTACGACCATGGAGTTCCTCTCGCCTTTCCTGTTGAGAGTGCCTCCTCTTGAGATGCGACGGGAACGCCGGGAATTCTTTCCCGTTGAAAGCAGGGAAAGGATCCCTCATCTCGAGCTCCGAGGGGGAAACGGGGCTCCTCTGGATGTGGGCGGGACCATCGTGCTTCCTCTCGAGTGGAGACGGGTATGGAGGTGAACTTCATGAGTTGCATCAAGGGTGTGAAAGACCCTTTCGAAGTTCCAGATGTTTGTTGTCATTTGTCTCCAGACGCCTCATCGGAAATAGGCCTCATCTCGCCTGGAAGGGAGAACTTCCTGGATTTTCTCGAGTTGCGGCAGGTGTTCTCGAGTTACGACGGGGACCTCAGGGACCCGCCCTGGTGGCCTCAGGAGAGGCCAGTCCCCATGCGAGTTACTAGGGGGCCTCTCGGGATTCCTCTCCGGTCGATTCCGGGGCAAAAAACCTTGTGTGGAGTCAGGGCCGGAACCGAGGATTCCTCTCAGGGGCTGACATGGATCTTTGGGTACTTCTGGAGTCTCCCCAGGGGAGTCAGGCCTCGTCTCGAGTGGGGGCATGCACGTGCGCTTTCCTTCCAGGCTGTAGCAGCAATGTCACGCTTCCCGTCGCGTGGATCAAAGGATCTGTGGTTTTCCCTCGAGGCTTTCCATCGAGGCTTTCCCACAGGGCTGTCCAACGTGCCACGGTGGTGTGAGTCGATCCTCGGCGTGAAAGATGAGCCAGTGCAGGGCAAAGAGGTTCCTCTGGAATGGACTGAGACATCTGGGGGACTCTTGGAATGATGGTACGACCATGGAGTTCCTCTCGCCTTTCCTGTTGAGAGTGCCTCCTCTTGAGATGCGACGGGAACGCCGGGAATTCTTTCCCGTTGAAAGCAGGGAAAGGATCCCTCATCTCGAGCTACGAGGGGGAAACTGGGCTCCTCTGGATGTGGGCGGGACCATGGTGCTTCCTCTCGAGTGGAGACGGGTATGGCGGTGAACTTCTTGAGTTGCAGCAAGGATGTGAAAGACCCTTTCGAAGTTCCAGAGGTTAGGTGTCATTAGTCTCCAGAGGCCTCATCGGAAATAGGCCTCATCTCGCCTGGAAGGGAGAACTTCCTGGATTTTCTCGAGTTGCGGCAGGTGTTCTCGAGTTACGACGGGGACCTCAGGGACCCGCCCTGGTGGCCTCAGGAGAGGCCAGTCCCCATGCGAGTTGCTAGGGGGCCTCTCGGGATTCCTCTCCCGTAGATACCGGGGCCAAAAACCTTGTGTGGAGTCAGGGCCGGAACCGAGGATTCCTCTCAGGGGCTGACATGGATCTTTGGGTACTTGTGGAGTCTCCCCAGGGGAGTCAGGCCTCGTCTCGAGTGGGGGCATGCACGTGCGCTTTCCTTCCAGGCTGTAGCAGCAATGTCACGCTTCCCGTGGCGTGGATCAAAGGATCTGTGGTTTTCCCTCGAGGCTTTCCCTCGAGGCTTTCCCACAGGGCTGTCCCACGTGCCACCGTAGTGTGTGTCGATCCTCGGCGTGAAAGATGAGCCAGTGCAGGGCAAAGAGGTTCCTCTGGAATGGATTGAGACATCTGGGGGACTCTTGGAATGGTGGTACGACCATGGAGTTCCTCTCGCCTTTCCTGTTGAGAGTGCCTCCTCTTGAGATGCGACGGGAACGCCGGGAATTCTTTCCCGTTGAAAGCAGGGAAAGGATCCCTCATCTCGAGCTCCGAGGGGGAAACGGGGCTCCTCTGGATGTGGGCGGGACCATCGTGCTTCCTCTCGAGTGGAGACGGTATGGCGGTGAACTTCTTGAGTTGCAGCAAGGGTGTGAAAGACCCTTTCGAAGTTCCAGAGGTTAGGTGTCATTAGTCTCCAGAGGCCTCATCGGAAATAGGCCTCATCTCGCCTGGAAGGGAGAACTTCCTGGATTTTCTCGAGTTGCGGCAGGTGTTATCGAGTTACGACGGGGACCTCAGGGACCCGCCCTGGTGGCCTCAGGAGAGGCCAGTCCCCATGCGAGTTGCTAGGGGGCCTCTCGGGATTCCTCTCCCGTCGATACCGGGGCCAAAAACCTTGTGTGGAGTCAGGGCCGGAACCAAGAATTCCTCTCAGGGGCTGACATGGATCTTTGGGTACTTCTGGAGTCTCCCCAGGGGAGTCAGGCCTCGTCTCGAGTGGGGGCATGCACGTGCGCTTTCCTTCCAGGCTGTAGCACCAATGTCACGCTTCCCGTAGCGTGGATCAAAGGATCTGTGGTTTTCCCTCGAGGCTTTCCCTCGAGGCTTTCCCACAGGGCTGTCCCACGTGCCGCCGTGGTGTGAGTCGATCCTCGGCGTGAAAGATGAGCCAGTGCAGGGCAAAGAGGTTCCTCTGGAATGGACTGAGACATCTGGGGGACTCTTGGAATGGTGGTACGACCATGGAGTTCCTCTCGCCTTTCCTGTTGAGAGTGCCTCCTCTTGAGATGCGACGGGAACGCCGGAAATTCTTTCCCGTTGAAAGCAGGGAAAGGATCCCTCATCTCGAGCTACGAGGGGGAAACTGGGCTCCTCTGGATGTGGGCGGGACGATCGTGCTTCCTCTCGAGTGGACACGGGTATGGCGCTGAACTTCTTGAGTTGCAGCAAGGGTGTGAAAGACCCTTTCGAAGTTCCAGAGGTTAGGTGTCATTAGTCTCCAGAGGCCTCATCGGAAATAGGCCTCATCTCGCCTGGAAGGGAGAACTTCCTGGATTTTCTCGAGTTGCGGCAGGTGTTCTCGAGTTACGACGGGGACCTCAGGGACCCGCCCTGGTGGCCTCAGGAGAGGCCAGTCCCCATGCGAGTTACTAGGGGGCCTCTCGGGATTCCTATCCGGTCGATACCGGGGCAAAAAACCTTGTGTGGAGTCAGGGCCGGAACCGAGGATTCCTCTCAGGGGCTGACATGGATCTTTGGGTACTTCTGGAGTCTCCCCAGGGGAGTCAGGCCTCGTCTCGAGTGGGGGCATGCACGTGCGCTTTCCTTCCAGGCTGTAGCAGCAATGTCACGCTTCCCGTAGCGTGGATCAAAGGATCTGTGGTTTTCCCTCGAGGCTTTCGCTCGAGGCTTTCCCACAGGGCTGTCCCACGTGCCACGGTGGTGTGAGTCGATCCTCGGCGTGAAAGATGAGCCAGTGCAGGGCAAAGAGGTTCCTCTGGAATGGACTGAGACATCTGGGGGACTCTTGGAATGGTGGTACGACCATGGAGTTCCTCTCGCCTTTCCTGTTGAGAGTGCCTCCTCTTGAGATGCGACGGGAACGCCGGGAATTCTTTCCCGTTGAAAGCAGGGAAAGGATCCCTCATCTCGAGCTCCGAGGGGGAAACTGGGCTCCTCTGGATGTGGGCGGGACCATCGTGCTTCCTCTCGAGTGGAGACGGGTATGGCGGTGAACTTCTTGAGTTGCAGCAAGGATGTGAAAGACCCTTTCGAAGTTCCAGAGGTTAGGTGTCATTAGTCTCCAGAGGCCTCATCGGAAATAGGCCTCATCTCGCCTGGAAGGGAGAACTTCCTGGATTTTCTCGAGTTGCGGCAGGTGTTCTCGAGTTACGACGGGGACCTCAGGGACCCGCCCTGGTGGCCTCAGGAGAGGCCAGTCCCCATGCGAGTTACTAGGGGGCCTCTCGGGATTCCTCTCCCGTAGATACCGGGGCCAAAAACCTTGTGTGGAGTCAGGGCCGGAACCGAGGATTCCTCAAAGGGGCTGACATGGATCTTTGGGTACTTGTGGAGTCTCCCCAGGGGAGTCAGGCCTCGTCTCGAGTGGGGTCATGCACGTGCGCTTTCCTTCCAGGCTGTAGCAGCAATGTCACGCTTCCCGTGGCGTGGATCAAAGGATCTGTGGTTTTCCCTCGAGGCTTTCGCTCGAGGCTTTCCCACAGGGCTGTCCCACGTGCCACGGTGGTGTGAGTCGATCCTCGGCGTGAAAGATGAGCCAGTGCAGGGCAAAGAGGTTCCTCTGGAATGGACTGAGACATCTGGGGGACTCTTGGAATGATGGTACGACCATGGAGTTCCTCTCGCCTTTCCTGTTGAGAGTGCCTCCTCTTGAGATGCGCCGGGAACGCCGGGAATTCTTTCCCGTTGAAAGCAGGGAAAGGATCCCTCATCTCGAGCTACGAGGGGGAAACTGGGCTCCTCTGGATGTGGGCGGGACCATCGTGCTTCCTCTCGAGTGGAGACGGGTATGGCGGTGAACTTCTTGAGTTGCAGCAAGGATGTGAAAGACCCTTTCGAAGTTCCAGAGGTTAGGTGTCATTAGTCTCCAGAGGCCTCATCGGAAATAGGCCTCATCTCGCCTGGAAGGGAGAACTTCCTGGATTTTCTCGAGTTGCGGCAGGTGTTCTCGAGTTACGACGGGGACCTCAGGGACCCGCCCTGGTGGCCTCAGGAGAGGCCAGTCCCCATGCGAGTTGCTAGGGGGCCTCTCGGGATTCCTCTCCCGTCGATACCGGGGCCAAAAACCTTGTGTGGAGTCAGGGCCGGAACCGAGGATTCCTCTCAGGGGCTGACATGGATCTTTGGGTACTTGTGGAGTCTCCCCAGGGGAGTCAGGCCTCGTCTCGAGTGGGGGCATGCACGTGCGCTTTCCTTCTAGGCTGTAGCAGCAATGTCACGCTTCCCGTGGCGTGGATCAAAGGATCTGTGGTTTTCCCTCGAGGCTTTCCCTCGAGGCTTTCCCACAGGGCTGTCCCACGTGCCACCGTTGTGTGTGTCGATCCTCGGCGTGAAAGATGAGCCAGTGCAGGGCAAAGAGGTTCCTCTGGAATGGACTGAGACATCTGGGGGACTCTTGGAATGGTGGTACGACCATGGAGTTCCTCTCGCCTTTCCTGTTGAGAGTGCCTCCTCTTGAGATGCGACGGGAACGCCGGGAATTTTTTCCCGTTGAAAGCAGGGAAAGGATCCCTCATCTCGAGCTCCGAGGGGGAAACGGGGCTCCTCTGGATGTGGGCGGGACCATCGTGCTTCCTCTCGAGTGGAGACGGTATGGCGGTGAACTTCTTGAGTTGCAGCAAGGGTGTGAAAGACCCTTTCGAAGTTCCAGAGGTTAGGTGTCATTAGTCTCCAGAGGCCTCATCGGAAATAGGCCTCATCTCGCCTGGAAGGGAGAACTTCCTGGATTTTCTCGAGTTGCGGCAGGT
The DNA here is from genome assembly GCF_032405125.1 of Capricornis sumatraensis. NCBI lineage: Eukaryota > Metazoa > Chordata > Mammalia > Artiodactyla > Bovidae > Capricornis > Capricornis sumatraensis. Next base: position 8,812,549 of record NW_027184613.1, read on the forward strand.
GTTCTCGAGTTACGACGGGGACCTCAGGGACCCGCCCTGGTGGCCTCAGGAGAGGCCAGTCCCCATGCGAGTTGCTAGGGGGCCTCTCGGGATTCCTCTCCCGTAGATACCGGGGCCAAAAACCTTGTGTGGAGTCAGGGCCGGAACCGAGGATTCCTCTCAGGGGCTGACATGGATCTTTGGGTACTTGTGGAGTCTCCCCAGGGGAGTCAGGCCTCGTCTCGAGTGGGGGCATGCACGTGCGCTTTCCTTCCAGGCTGTAGCAGCAATGTCACGCTTCCCGTGGCGTGGATCAAAGGATCTGTGCTTTTCCCTCGAGGCTTTCCCTCGAGGCTTTCCCACAGGGCTGTCCCACGTGCCACCGTTGTGTGTGTCGATCCTCGAGGTGAAAGATGAGCCAGTGCAGGGCAAAGAGGTTCCTCTGGAATGGACTGAGACATCTGGGGGACTCTTGGAATGGTGGTACGACCATGGAATTCCTCTCGCCTTTCCTGTTGAGAGTGCCTCCTCTTGAGATGCGACGGGAACGCCGGGAATTCTTTCCCGTTGAAAGCAGGGAAAGGATCCCTCATCTCGAGCTACGAGGGGGCAACTGGGCTACTCTGGATGTGGGCGGGACGATCGTGCTTCCTCTCGAGTGGACACGGGTATGGCGCAGAACTTCTTGAGTTGCAGCAAGGGTGTGAAAGACCCTTTCGAAGTTCCAGAGGTTAGGTGTCATTCGTCTCCAGACGCCTCATCGGAAATAGGCCTCATCTCGCCTGGAAGGGAGAACTTCCTGGATTTTCTCGAGTTGCGGCAGGTGTTCTCGAGTTACGACGGGGACCTCAGGGACCCGCCCTGGTGGCCTCAGGAGAGGCCAGTCCCCATGCGAGTTGCTAGGGGGCCTCTCGGGATTCCTCTCCCGTCGATACCGGGGTCAAAAACCTTGTGTGGAGTCAGGGCCGGAACCGAGGATTCCTCTCAGGGGCTGACATGGATCTTTGGGTACTTCTGGAGTCTCCCCAGGGGAGTCAGGCCTCGTCTCGAGTGGGGGCATGCACGTGCGCTTTCCTTCCAGGCTGTAGCAGCAATGTCACGCTTCCCGTGGCGTGGATCAAAGGATCTGTGGTTTTCCCTCGAGGCTTTCCCTCGAGGCTTTCCCACAGGGCTGTCCCACGTGCCACCGTGGTGTGAGTCGATCCTCGGCGTGAAAGATCAGCCAGTGCAGGGCAAAGAGGTTCCTCTAGAATGGACTGAGACATCTGGGGGACTCTTGGAATGGTGGTACGACCATGGAGTTCCTCTCGCCTTTCCTGTTGAGAGTGCCTCCTCTTGAGATGCGACGGGAACGCCGGGAATTCTTTCCCGTTGAAAGCAGGGAAAGGATCCCTCATCTCGAGCTCCGAGGGGGAAACGGGGCTCCTCTGGATGTGGGCGGGACCATCGTGCTTCCTCTCGAGTGGAGACGGGTATGGAGGTGAACTTCTTGAGTTGCATCAAGGGTGTGAAAGACCCTTTCGAAGTTCCAGAGGTTTGTTGTCATTTGTCTCCAGACGCCTCATCGGAAATAGGCCTCATCTCGCCTGGAAGGGAGAACTTCCTGGATTTTCTCGAGTTGCGGCAGGTGTTCCCGGGTTACGACGGGGACCTCAGGGACCCGCCCTGGTGGCCTCAGGAGAGGCCAGTCCCCATGCGAGTTACTAGGGGGCCTCTCGGGATTCCTCTCCCGTAGATACCGGGGCCAAAAACCTTGTGTGGAGTCAGGGCCGGAACCGAGGATTCCTCAAAGGGGCTGACATGGATCTTTGGGTACTTGTGGAGTCTCCCCAGGGGAGTCAGGCCTCGTCTCGAGTGGGGTCATGCACGTGCGCTTTCCTTCCAGGCTGTAGCAGCAATGTCACGCTTCCCGTGGCGTGGATCAAAGGATCTGTGGTTTTCCCTCGAGGCTTTCGCTCGAGGCTTTCCCACAGGGCTGTCCCACGTGCCACGGTGGTGTGAGTCGATCCTCGGCGTGAAAGATGAGCCAGTGCAGGGCAAAGAGGTTCCTCTGGAATGGACTGAGACATCTGGGGGACTCTTGGAATGATGGTACGACCATGGAGTTCCTCTCGCCTTTCCTGTTGAGAGTGCCTCCTCTTGAGATGCGCCGGGAACGCCGGGAATTCTTTCCCGTTGAAAGCAGGGAAAGGATCCCTCATCTCGAGCTACGAGGGGGAAACTGGGCTCCTCTGGATGTGGGCGGGACCATCGTGCTTCCTCTCGAGTGGAGACGGGTATGGCGGTGAACTTCTTGAGTTGCAGCAAGGATGTGAAAGACCCTTTCGAAGTTCCAGAGGTTAGGTGTCATTAGTCTCCAGAGGCCTCATCGGAAATAGGCCTCATCTCGCCTGGAAGGGAGAACTTCCTGGATTTTCTCGAGTTGCGGCAGGTGTTCTCGAGTTACGACGGGGACCTCAGGGACCCGCCCTGGTGGCCTCAGGAGAGGCCAGTCCCCATGCGAGTTGCTAGGGGGCCTCTCGGGATTCCTCTCCCGTAGATACCGGGGCCAAAAACCTTGTGTGGAGTCAGGGCCGGAACCGAGGATTCCTCTCAGGGGCTGACATGGATCTTTGGGTACTTGTGGAGTCTCCCCAGGGGAGTCAGGCCTCGTCTCGAGTGGGGGCATGCACGTGCGCTTTCCTTCTAGGCTGTAGCAGCAATGTCACGCTTCCCGTGGCGTGGATCAAAGGATCTGTGGTTTTCCCTCGAGGCTTTCCCTCGAGGCTTTCCCACAGGGCTGTCCCACGTGCCACCGTTGTGTGTGTCGATCCTCGGCGTGAAAGATGAGCCAGTGCAGGGCAAAGAGGTTCCTCTGGAATGGACTGAGACATCTGGGGGACTCTTGGAATGGTGGTACGACCATGGAGTTCCTCTCGCCTTTCCTGTTGAGAGTGCCTCCTCTTGAGATGCGACGGGAACGCCGGGAATTTTTTCCCGTTGAAAGCAGGGAAAGGATCCCTCATCTCGAGCTCCGAGGGGGAAACGGGGCTCCTCTGGATGTGGGCGGGACCATCGTGCTTCCTCTCGAGTGGAGACGGTATGGCGGTGAACTTCTTGAGTTGCAGCAAGGGTGTGAAAGACCCTTTCGAAGTTCCAGAGGTTAGGTGTCATTAGTCTCCAGAGGCCTCATCGGAAATAGGCCTCATCTCGCCTGGAAGGGAGAACTTCCTGGATTTTCTCGAGTTGCGGCAGGTGTTCTCGAGTTACGACGGGGACCTCAGGGACCCGCCCTGGTGGCCTCAGGAGAGGCCAGTCCCCATGCGAGTTGCTAGGGGGCCTCTCGGGATTCCTCTCCCGTAGATACCGGGGCCAAAAACCTTGTGTGGAGTCAGGGCCGGAACCGAGGATTCCTCTCAGGGGCTGACATGGATCTTTGGGTACTTGTGGAGTCTCCCCAGGGGAGTCAGGCCTCGTCTCGAGTGGGGGCATGCACGTGCGCTTTCCTTCCAGGCTGTAGCAGCAATGTCACGCTTCCCGTGGCGTGGATCAAAGGATCTGTGCTTTTCCCTCGAGGCTTTCCCTCGAGGCTTTCCCACAGGGCTGTCCCACGTGCCACCGTTGTGTGTGTCGATCCTCGAGGTGAAAGATGAGCCAGTGCAGGGCAAAGAGGTTCCTCTGGAATGGACTGAGACATCTGGGGGACTCTTGGAATGGTGGTACGACCATGGAATTCCTCTCGCCTTTCCTGTTGAGAGTGCCTCCTCTTGAGATGCGACGGGAACGCCGGGAATTCTTTCCCGTTGAAAGCAGGGAAAGGATCCCTCATCTCGAGCTACGAGGGGGAAACTGGGCTACTCTGGATGTGGGCGGGACGATCGTGCTTCCTCTCGAGTGGACACGGGTATGGCGCAGAACTTCTTGAGTTGCAGCAAGGGTGTGAAAGACCCTTTCGAAGTTCCAGAGGTTAGGTGTCATTCGTCTCCAGACGCCTCATCGGAAATAGGCCTCATCTCGCCTGGAAGGGAGAACTTCCTGGATTTTCTCGAGTTGCGGCAGGTGTTCTCGAGTTACGACGGGGACCTCAGGGACCCGCCCTGGTGGCCTCAGGAGAGGCCAGTCCCCATGCGAGTTACTAGGGGGCCTCTCGGGATTCCTCTCCGGTCGATACCGGGGCAAAAAACCTTGTGTGGAGTCAGGGCCGGAACCGAGGATTCCTCTCAGGGGCTGACATGGATCTTTGGGTACTTCTGGAGTCTCCCCAGGGGAGTCAGGCCTGGTCTCGAGTGGGGGCATGCACGTGCGCTTTCCTTCCAGGCTGTAGCAGCAATGTCACGCTTCCCGTAGCATGGATCAAAGGATCTGTGGTTTTCCCTCGAGGCTTTCGCTCGAGGCTTTCCCACAGGGCTGTCCCACGTGCCACGGTGGTGTGAGTCGATCCTCGGCGTGAAAGATGAGCCAGTGCAGGGCAAAGAGGTTCCTCTGGAATGGACTGAGACATCTGGGGGACTCTTGGAATGATGGTACGACCATGGAGTTCCTCTCGCCTTTCCTGTTGAGAGTGCCTCCTCTTGAGATGCGACGGGAACGCCGGGAATTCTTTCCCGTTGAAAGCAGGGAAAGGATCCCTCATCTCGAGCTACGAGGGGGAAACTGGGCTCCTCTGGATGTGGGCGGGACCATCGTGCTTCCTCTCGAGTGGAGACGGGTATGGCGGTGAACTTCTTGAGTTGCAGCAAGGATGTGAAAGACCCTTTCGAAGTTCCAGAGGTTAGGTGTCATTAGTCTCCAGAGGCCTCATCGGAAATAGGCCTCATCTCGCCTGGAAGGGAGAACTTCCTGGATTTTCTCGAGTTGCGGCAGGTGTTCTCGAGTTACGACGGGGACCTCAGGGACCCGCCCTGGTGGCCTCAGGAGAGGCCAGTCCCAATGCGAGTTGCTAGGGGGCCTCTCGGGATTCCTCTCCCGTAGATACCGGGGCCAAAAACCTTGTGTGGAGTCAGGGCCGGAACCGAGGATTCCTCTCAGGGGCTGACATGGATCTTTGGGTACTTGTGGAGTCTCCCCAGGGGAGTCAGGCCTCGTCTCGAGTGGGGGCATGCACGTGCGCTTTCCTTCCAGGCTGTAGCAGCAATGTCACGCTTCCCGTGGCGTGGATCAAAGGATCTGTGGTTTTCCCTCGAGGCTTTCCCTCGAGGCTTTCCCACAGGGCTGTCCCACGTGCCACCGTTGTGTGTGTCGATCCTCGGCGTGAAAGATGAGCCAGTGCAGGGCAAGGAGGTTCCTCTGGAATGGACTGAGACATCTGGGGGACTCTTGGAATGGTGGTACGACCATGGAGTTCCTCTCGCCTTTCCTGTTGAGAGTGCCTCCTCTTGAGATGCGACGGGAACGCCGGGAATTCTTTCCCGTTGAAAGCAGGGAAAGGATCCCTCTTCTCGAGCTCCGAGGGGGAAACGGGGCTCCTCTGGATGTGGGCGGGACCATCGTGCTTCCTCTCGAGTGGAGACGGTATGGCGGTGAACTTCTTGAGTTGCAGCAAGGGTGTGAAAGACCCTTTCGAAGTTCCAGAGGTTAGGTGTCATTAGTCTCCAGACGCCTCATCGGAAATAGGCCTCATCTCGCCTGGAAGGGAGAACTTCCTGGATTTTCTCGAGTTGCGGCAGGTGTTCTCGAGTTACAACGGGGACCTCAGGGACCCGCCCTGGTGGCCTCAGGAGAGGCCAGTCCCCATGCGAGTTGCTAGGGGGCCTCTCGGGATTCCTCTCCCGTCGATACCGGGCCCAAAAACCTTGTGTGGAGTCAGGGCCGGAACCAAGGATTCCTCTCAGGGGCTGACATGGATCTTTGGGTACTTCTGGAGTCTCCCCAGGGGAGTCAGGCCTCGTCTCGAGTGGGGGCATGCACGTGCGCTTTCCTTCCAGGCTGTAGCACCAATGTCACGCTTCCCGTAGCGTGGATCAAAGGATCTGTGGTTTTCCCTCGAGGCTTTCCCTCGAGGCTTTCCCACAGGGCTGTCCCACGTGCCACCGTGGTGTGAGTCGATCCTCGGCGTGAACGATCAGCCAGTGCAGGGCAAAGAGGTTCCTCTGGAATGGACTGAGACATCTGGGGGACTCTTGGAATGGTGGTACGACCATGGAGTTCCTCTCGCCTTTCCTGTTGAGAGTGCCTCCTCTTGAGATGCGACGGGAACGCCGAGAATTCTTTCCCGTTGAAAGCAGGGAAAGGATCCCTCATCTCGAGCTACGAGGGGGAAACTGGGCTCCTCTGGATGTGGGCGGGACGATCGTGCTTCCTCTCGAGTGGACACGGGTATGGCGCTGAACTTCTTGAGTTGCAGCAAGGGTGTGAAAGACCCTTTCGAAGTTCCAGAGGTTAGGTGTCATTCGTCTCCAAACGCCTCATCGGAAATAGGCCTCATCTCGCCTGGAAGGGAGAACTTCCTGGATTTTCTCGAGTTGCGACAGGTGTTCTCGAGTTACGACGGGGACCTCAGGGACCCGCCCTGGTGGCCTCAGGAAAGGCCAGTCCCCATGCGAGTTGCTAGGGGGCCTCTCGGGATTCCTCTCCCATCGATACTGGGGCAAAAACCTTGTGTGGAGTCAGGGCCGGAACCGAGGATTCCTCTCAGGGGCTGATATGGATCTTTGGGTACTTCTGGAGTCTCCCCAGGGGAGTCAGGCCTCGTCTCGAGTGGGGGCATGCACGTGCGCTTTCCTTCCAGGCTGTAGCAGCAATGTCACGCTTCCCGTGGCGTGGATCAAAGGATCTGTGGTTTTCCCTCGAGGCTTTCCCTCGAGGCTTTCCCACAGGGCTGTCCCACGTGCCACCGTGGTGTGAGTCGATCCTCGGCGTGAAAGATGAGCCAGTGCAGGGCAAAGAGGCTCCTCTGGAATGGACTGAGACATCTGGGGGACTCTTGGAATGATGGTACGACCATGGAGTTCCTCTCGCCTTTCCTGTTGAGAGTGCCTCCTCTTGAGATGCGACGGGAACGCTGGGAATTCTTTCCCGTTGAAAGCAGGGAAAGAATCCCTCATCTCGAGCTACGAGGGGGAAACGGGGCTCCTCTGGATGTGGGCGGGACCATCGTGCTTCCTCTCGAGTGGAGACGGGTATGGCGGTGAACTTCTTGAGTTGCAGCAAGGGTGTGAAAGACCCTTTCGAAGTTCCAGAGGTTAGGTGTCATTTGTCTCCAGAGGCCTCATCGGAAATAGGCCTCATCTCGCCTGGAAGGGAGAACTTCCTGGATTTTCTCGAGTTGCGGCAGGTGTTCTCGAGTTACGACGGGGACCTCAGAGACCCGCCCTGGTGGCCTCAGGAGAGGCCAGTCCCCATGCGAGTTGCTAGGGGCCCTCTCCAGATTCCTCTCCCGTCGATACCGGGGCCAAAAACCTTGTGTGGAGTCAGGGCCGGAACCGAGGATTCCTCTCAGGGGCTGACATGGATCTTTGGGTACTTCTGGAGTCTCCCCAGGGGAGTCAGGCCTCGTCTCGAGTGGGGGCATGCACGTGCGCTTTCCTTCCAGGCTGTAGCAGCAATGTCACGCTTCCCGACGCGTGGATCAAAGGATCTGTGGCTTTCCCTCGAGGCTTTCCCTCGAGGCTTTCCCACAGGGCTGTCCCACGTGCCACCGTGGTGTGAGTCGATCCTCGGCGTGAAAGATGAGCCAGTACAGGGCAAAGAGGCTCCTCTGGAATGGACTGAGACATCTGGGGGACTCTTGGAATGGTGGTACGACCATGGAGTTCCTCTCGCCTTTCCTGTTGAGAGTGCCTCCTCTTGAGATGCGACGGGAACGCCGGGAATTCTTTCCCGTTGAAAGCAGGGAAAGGATCCCTCATCTCGAGCTCCGAGGGGGAAACGGGGCTCCTCTGGATGTGGGCGGGACCATCGTGCTTCCTCTCGAGTGGAGACGGGTATGGCGGTGAACTTCTTGAGTTGCAGCAAGGGTGTGAAAGACCCTTTCGAAGTTCCAGAGTTTAGGTGTCATTAGTCTCCAGACGCCTCATCGGAAATAGGCCTCATCTCGCCTGGAAGGGAGAACTTCCTGGATTTTCTCGAGTTGCGGCAGGTGTTCTCGAGTTACGACGGGGACCTCAGGGACCCGCCCTGGTGGCCTCAGGAGAGGCCAGTCCCCATGCGAGTTGCTAGGGGGCCTCTCGGGATTCCTCTCCCGTCGATACCAGGGCCAAAAACCTTGTGTGGAGTCCGGGCCGGAACCGAGGATTCCTCTCAGGGGCTGACATGGATCTTTGGGTACTTCTGGAGTCTCCCCAGGGGAGTCAGGCCTCGTCTCGAGTGGGGGCATGCACGTGCGCTTTCCTTCCAGGCTGTAGCAGCAATGTCACGCTTCCCGTCGCGTGGATCAAAGGATCTGTGGTTTTCCCTCGAGGCTTTCCCTCGAGGCTTTCCCACAGGGCTGTCCCACGTGCCACCGTGGTGTGAGTCGATCCTCGGCGTGAAAGATGAGCCAGTGCAGGGCAAAGAGGCTCCTCTGGAATGGACTGTGACATCTGGGGGACTCTTGGAATGGTGGTACGACCATGGAGTTCCTCTCGCCTTTCCTGTTGAGAGTGCCTCCTCTTGAGATGCGACGGGAACGCCGGGAATTCTTTCCCGTTGAAAGCAGGGAATGGATCCCTCATCTCGAGCTCCGAGGGGGAAACGGGTCTCCTCTGGATGTGGGCGGGACCATCGTGCTTCCTCTCGAGTGGAGACGGGTATGGCGGTGAACTTCTTGAGTTGCAGCAAGGGTGTGAAAGACCCTTTCGAAGTTCCAGAGTTTAGGTGTCATTAGTCTCCAGACGCCTCATCGGAAATAGGCCTCATCTCGCCTGGAAGGGAGAACTTACTGGATTTTCTCGAGTTGCGGCAGGTGTTCTCGAGTTACGACGGGGACCTCAGGGACCCGCCCTGGTGGCCTCAGGAGAGGCCAGTCCCCATGCGAGTTGCTAGGGGGCCTCTCGGGATTCCTCTCCCGTCGATACCGGGGCCAAAAACCTTGTGTGGAGTCAGGGCCGGAACCGAGGATTCCTCTCAGGGGCTGACATGGATCTTTGGGTACTTCTGGAGTCTCCCCAGGGGAGTCAGGCCTCGTCTCGAGTGGGGGCATGCACGTGCGCTTTCCTTCCAGGCTGTAGCAGCAATGTCACACTTCCCGTCGCGTGGATCAAAGGATCTGTGGTTTTCCCTCGAGGCTTTCGCTCGAGGCTTTCCCACAGGGCTGTCCCACGTGCCACCGTGGTGTGAGTCGATCCTCGGCGTGAAAGATGAGCCAGTGCAGGGCAAAGAGGCTCCTCTGGAATGGACTGAGACATCTGGGGGACTCTTGGAATGGTGGTACGACCATGGAGTTCCTCTCGCCTTTCCTGTTGAGAGTGCCTCCTCTTGAGATGCGACGGGAACGCCGGGAATTCTTTCCCGTTGACAGAAGGGAATGGATCCCTCATCTCGAGCTACGAGGGGGAAACGGGGCTCCTCTGGATGTGGGCGGGACCATCGTGCTTCCTCTCGAGTGGAGACGGGTATGGCGGTGAACTTCTTGAGTTGCAGCAAGGGTGTGAAAGACCCCTTCGAAGTTCCAGAGGTTAGGTGTCATTTGTCTCCAGAGGCCTCATCGGAAATAGGCCTCATCTCGCCTGGAAGGGAGAACTTCCTGGATTTTCTCCAGTTGCGGCAGGTGTTCTCGAGTTACGTCGGGGACCTCAGGGACCCGCCCTGGTGGCCTCAGGAGAGGCCAGTCCCCATGCGAGTTGCTAGGGGGCCTCTCGGGATTCCTCTCCCGTCGATGCCGGGGCCAAAAACCTTGTGTGGAGTCAGGGCCGGAACCGAGGATACCTCTCAGGGGCTGACATGGATCTTTGGGTACTTCTGGAGTCTCCCCAGGGGAGTCAGGCCTCGTCTCGAGTGGGGGCATGCACGTGCGCTTTCCTTCCAGGCTGTAGCAGCAATGTCACGCTTCCCGTCGCGTGGATCAAAGGATCTGTGGTTTTCCCTCGAGGCTTTCCCTCGAGGCTTTCCCACAGGGCTGTCCCACGTACCACCGTGGTGTGAGTCGATTCTCGGCGTGAAAGATGAGCCAGTGCAGGGCAAAGAGGCTCCTCTGGAATGGACTGAGACATCTGGGGGACTCTTGGAATGGTGGTACGACCATGGAGTTCCTCTCATCTTTCCTGTTGAGAGTGCCTCCTCTTGAGATGCGACGGGAACGCCGGGAATTCTTTCCCGTTGATAGCAGGGAAAGGATCCCTCATCTCGAGCTACGAGGGGGAAACGGGGCTCCTCTGGATGTGGGCGGGACCATCGTGTTTCCTCTCGATTGGAGACGGGTATGGCGGTGAACTTCTTGAGTTGCAGCAAGGGTGTGAAAGACCCTTTCGAAGTTCTAGAGTTTCGGTGTCACTAGTCTCCAGACGTCTCATCGGAAATAGGCCTCATCTCGCCTGGAAGGGAGAACTTCCTGGATTTTCTCGAGTTGCGGCAGGTGTTCTCGAGTTACGACGGGGACCTCAGGGACCCGCCCTGGTGTCCTCAGGAAAGGCCAGTCCCCATGCGAGTTGCTCGGGGGCCTCTCGGGATTCCTCTCCCGTCGATACCGGGGCCAAAAACTTTGTGTGGAGTAAGGGCCGGAACCGAGGATTCCTCTCAGGGGCTGACATGGATCTTTGGGTACTTCTGGAGTCTCCCCAGGGGAGTCAGGCCTCGTCTCGAGTGGGGGCATGCTCGTGCGCTTTCCTTACAGGCTGTAGCAGCAATGTCAGGGTTCCCGTCGCGTGGATCAAAGGATCTGTGGTTTTCCCTCGAGGCTTTCCCACAGGGCTGTTCCACGTGCCACCGTGGTGTGAGTCGATCCTCGGCGTGAAAGATGAGCCAGTGCAGGGCAAAGAGGTTCCTCTGGAATGGACTGACACATCTGGGGGACTCTTGGAATGGTGGTACGACCATGGAGTTCCTCTCGCCTTTCCTGTTGAGAGTTCCTCCTCTTGAGATGCGACGGGAACGCCGGGAATTCTTTCCTGTTGAAAGCAGGGAAAGGATCCCTCACCTCGAGCTACGAGGGGGAAACGGGGCTCCGCTGGATGTGGGCGGGACCATCGTGCTTCCTCTCGAGTGGAGACGGGTATGGCGGTGAACTTCTTGAGTTGCAGCAAGGGTGTGAAAGACCCTTTTGAAGTCCAAGAGATTAGCTGTCATTAGACTCCAGACGCCTCATCGGAAATAGGCCTCATCTCGCCTGGAAGGGAGAACTTCCTGGATTTTCTCGAGTTGCGGCAGGTGTTCTTGAGTTACGACGGGGACCTCAGGGACCCGCCGTGGTGGCCACAGGAGAGGCCAGTCCCCATGCGAGTGGCTAGGGGGCCTCACCGGATTCCTCTCCCGTCGATACCGGGGCCAAAAACCTTGTGTGGAGTCAGGGCCGAAACCGAAGATTCCTCTCAGGGGCTGACATGGATCTTTGGGTACTTCGGGAGTCTCCCCAGGGGAGTCAGGCCTCGTCTCGAGTGGGGGCATGCACATGCGCATTCCTTCCAGGCTGTAGCAGCAATGTCACGCTTCCCGGCTCGTGGATCAAAGGATCTGTGGTTTTCCCTCGAGGCTTTCCCTCGAGGCTTTCCCACAGGGCTGTCCCAAGTGCCACCGTGGTGTGAGTCAATCCTCGGCGTGAAAGATGAGCCAGTGCAGGGCAAAGAGTTTCCTCTGGAATGGACTGAGAAATCTCGGGGACTCTTGGAATGGTGGTACGACCATGGAGTTCCTCTCATCTTTCCTGTTGAGAGTGCCTCCTCTTGAGATGCGACGGGAACGCCGGGAATTCTTTCCCGTTGATAGCAGGGAAAGGATCCCTCATCTCGAGCTACGAGGGGGAAACGGGGCTCCTCTGGATGTGGGCGGGACCATCGTGTTTCCTCTCGAGTGGAGACGGGTATGGCGGTGAACTTCTTGAGTTGCAGCAAGGGTGTGAAAGACCCTTTCGAAGTTCCAGAGGTTCGGTGTCATTAGTCTCCAGACGTCTCATCGGAAATAGCCCTCATCTCGCCTGGAAGGGAGAACTTCCTGGATTTTCTCGAGTTGCGGCAGGTGTTCTCGAGTTACGACGGGGACCTCAGGGACCCGCCCTGGTGGCCTCAGGAAAGGCCAGTCCCCATGCGAGTTGCTCGGGGGCCTCTCGGGATTCCTCTCCCGTCGATATGGGGGCCAAAAACTTTGTGTGGAGTCAGGGCCGTAACCGAGGATTCCTCTCAGGGGCTGACATGGATCTTTGGGTACTTCTGGAGTCTCCCCAGGGGAGTCAGGCCTCGTCTCGAGTGGGGGCATGCACGTGCGCTTTCCTTCCAGGCTGTAGCAGCAATGTCACGCTTCCCGTCGCGTGGATCAAAGGATCTGTGGTTTACCCTCGAGGCTTTCCCACAGGGCTGTCCCACGTGCCACCGTGGTGTGAGTCGATCCTCGGCGTGAAAGATGAGCCAGTGCAGGGCAAAGAGGTTCCTCTGGAATGGACTGAGACATCTGGGGGACTCTTGGAATGGTGGTACGACCATGGAGTTCCTATCGTCTTTCCTGTTGAGAGTGCCTCCTCTTGAGATGCGACGGGAACGCCGAAAATACTTTCCCGTTGATAGCAGGGAAAGGATCCCTCATCTCGAGCTACGAGGGGCAAACGGGGCTCCTCTGGATGTGGGCGGGACCATCATGTTTCCTCTCGAGTGGAGACGGATATGGCGGTGAACTTCTTGAGTTGCAGCAAGGGTGTGAAAGACCCTTTCGAAGTTCCAGAGGTTCCGTGTCATTAGTCTCCAGACGCCTGATCGGAAATAAGCCTCATCTCGCCTGGAAGGGAGAACTTCCTGGATTTTCTCGAGTTGCGGCAGGTGTTCTCGAGTTACGACGGGGACCTCAGGAACCCGCCCTGGTGGCCTCAGAAAAGGTCAGTCCCCTTGCGAGTTCCTAGGGGGCCTCTCGGGATTCCTCTCCCGTCGATACCGGGGCCAAAATACTTGTGTGGAGTCAGGGCCGGAACCGAGGATTCCTCTCAGGGGCTGACATGGATCTTTGGGTACTTCTGGAGTCTCCCCAGGGGAGTCAGGCCTCGTCTCGAGTGGGGGCATGCACGTGCGCTTTCCTTACAGGCTGTAGCAGCAATGTCACGGTTCCCGTCGCGTGGATCAAAGGATCTGTGGCTTTCCCTCGAGGCTTTCCCACAGGGCTGTCCCACGTGGCACCGTGGTGTGAGTCGATCCTCGGCGTGAAAGATGAGCCAGTGCAGGGCAAACAGGTTCCTCTGGAATGGACTGAGACATGTGGGGGACTCTTGGAATGGTGGTACGACCATGGAGTTCCTCTCGCCTTTCCTGTTGAGAGTGCCTCCTCTTGAGATGCGACAGGAACGCCGGGAATTCTTTCCCGTTGAAAGCAGGGAAAGGATCCCTCATCTCGAGCTACGAGGGGGAAACGGGGCTCCTCTGGATGTGGGCGGGACCATCGTGCTTCCTTTCGAGTAGAGACGGGTATGGCGGTGAAATTCTTGAGTTGCAGCAAGGGTGTGAAAGACCCTTTCGAAGTTCCAGAGGTTAGGTGTCATTAGTCTCCAGACGCCTCATCGGAAATAGGCCTCATTTCGCCTGGAAAGGAGAACTTCCAGGATTTTCTCGAGTTGCGGCAGGTGTTCTCGATTTACGACGGGGACCTCAGAGACCCGCCCTGGTGGCCTCAGGAACGGCCAGTCCCCATGGTAGTTGCTAGGGTGCCTCTCGGGATTCCTCTCCCGTCGATACCGGGGCCAAAAACCTTGTGTGGAGTCAGGGCCAGAACCGAGGATTCCTCTCAGGGGCTGACATGGATTTTTGGGTACTTCTGGAGTCTCCCCAGGGGAGTCAGGACTCGTCTCGAGTGGGGGCATGCACGTGCGCTTTCCTTCCAGGCTGTAGCAGCAATGTCACGCTTCCCGGCTCGTGGATCAAAGGATCTGTGGTTTTCCCTCGAGGCTTTCCCTCGAGGCTTTCCCACAGGGCTGTCCCACGTGCCACCGTGGTGTGAGTCAATCCTCGGCGTGAAAGATGAGCCAGTGCAGGGCAAAGAGTTTCCTCTGGAATGGACTGAGAAATCTCGGGGACTCTTGGAATGGTGGTTCGACCATGGAGTTCCTCTCATCTTTCCTATTGAGAGTGCCTCCTCTTGAGATGCGACGGGAACGCCGGGAATTCTTTCCCGTTGATAGCAGGGAAAGGATCCCTCATCTCGAGCTACGAGGGGCAAACGGGGCTCCTCTGGATGTGGGCGGGACCATCATGTTTCCTCTCGAGTGGAGACGGGTATGGCGGTGAACTTCTTGAGTTGCAGCAAGGGTGTGAAAGACCCTTTCGAAGTTCCAGAGGTTCGGTGTCATTAGTCTCCAGACGCCTCATCGGAAATAGGCCTCATCTCGCCTGGAAGGGAGAACTTCCTGGATTTTCTCGAGTTGCGGCAGGTGTTCTCGAGTTACGACGGGGACCTCAGGGACCCGCCCTGGTGTCCTCAGGAAAGGCCAGTCCCCATGCGAGTTGCTCGGGGGCCTCTCGGGATTCCTCTCCCGTCGATACCGGGGCCAAAATCCTTCTGTGGAGTCAGGGCCGGAACCGAGGATTTCTCTCAGGGGCTGACATGTGTCTTTGGGTACTTCTGGAGTCTCCCCAGGGGGGTCAGGCCTCGTCTCGAGTGGGGGCATGCACGTGCGCCTTCCTTCCAGGCTGTAGCAGCAATGTCACGCTTCCCGTCGCGTGGATCAAAGGATCTGTGGTTTTCCCTCGAGGCTTTCCCTCGAGGCTTTCCCACAGGGCTGTCCCACGTGCCACCGTGGTGTGAGTCGATCCTCGGCGTGAAAGATGAGCCAGTGCAGGGCAAAGAGGTTCCTCTGGAATGCACTGAGACATCTGGGGGACTCTTGGAATGGTGGTACGACCATGGAGTTCCTCTCGCCTTTCCTGTTGAGAGTGCCTCCTCTTGAGATGCGACGGGAATGCCGGGAATTCTTTCCCGTTGAAAGCAGGGAAAGGATCCCTCATCTCGAGCTACGAGGGGGAAACGGTGCTCCTCTGGATGTGGGCGGGACCATCGTGCTTCCTCTTGAGTGGACACGGGTATGGCGGTGAACTTCTTGAGTTGCAGCAAGGGTGTGAAAGACCCTTTCGAAGTCACAGAGGTTAGGTGTCATTAGTCTCCAGACGCCTCATTGGAAATAGGCGTCATCTCGCCTGGAAGGGAGAACTTCCTGGATTTTCTCGAGTTGCGGCAGGTGTTCTCGAGTTACGACGGGGACCACAGGGACCCGCCCTGGTGGCCTCAGGAGAGGCCAGTCCCCATGCGAGTTGCGAGAGGGCCTATCGGGATTCCTCTCCCGTCGATACCGGGGCCAAAAACCTTGTGTGGCGTCAGGGCCGGAACCGAGGATTCCTCTCAGGGGCTGACATGGATCTTTGGGTACTTCTGGAGTCTCCCCAGGGGAGTCAGGCCTCGTCTCGAGTGGGGGCATGCACGTGCGCTTTCCTTCCAGGCTCTAGCAGCAATGTCACGCTTCCCGTCTCGTGGATCAAAGGATCTGTGGTTTTCCCTCGAGGCTTTCCCTCGAGGCTTTCCCACAGGGCTGTCCCACGTGCCACCGTGGTGTGAGTCGATCCTCGGCGTGAAAGATGAGCCAGTGCAGGGCAAAGAGGTTCCTCTGGAATGGACTGAGACATCTGGGGGACTCTTGGAATGGTGGTACGACCATGGAGTTCCTCTCGCCTTTCCTGATGAGAGTGCCTCCTCTTGAGATGCGACGGGAACGCCGGGAATTCTTTCCCGTTGAAAGCAGGGAAAGGATCCCTCATCTCGAGCTACGAGGGGGAAACGGGGCTCCTCTGGATGTGGGCGGGACCATCGTGCTTCCTCTCGAGTGGAGACGGGTATGGCGGTGAACTTCTTGAGTTGCAGCAAGGGTGTGAAAGACCCTTTCTAAGTTCCAGAGGTTAGGTGTCATTAGTCTCCAGACGCCTTATCGGAAACAGGCCTCATCTCGCCTGGAAGGGAGAACTTCCTGCATTTTCTTGAGTTGCGGCAGGTGTTCTCGAGTTTCGACGGGGACCTCAGGGACCCGCCCTGGTGGCCTCAGGAGAGGCCAGTCCCCATGCGAGGTGCTAGGGGGCCTCTCGGGATTCCTCTCCCGTCGATACCGGGTCCGAAAACCTTGTGTGGTGTCAGGGCCGGAACCGAGGATTCCTCTCAGGTGCTGACATGGATCTTTGGGTACTTGTGGAGTCTCCCCAGGGGAGTCAGGCCTCGTCTCGTGTGGGGGCATGCACTTGCGCTTTCCTTCCAGGCTGTAGCAGCAATGTCACGCTTCCCGTGGCGTGGATCAAAGGATCTGTGGTTTTCCCTTGAGGCTTTCCCTCGAGGCTTTCCCACAGGGCTGTCCCACGTGCCACCGTGGTGTGAGTCGATCCTCGGCGTGAAAGATGAGCCAGTGCAGGGCAAAGAGGTTCCTCTGGAATGGACTGAGACATCTGGGGGACTCTTGGAATGGTGGTACGACCATGGAGTTCCTCTCGCCTTTCCTGTTGAGAGTGCCTCCTCTTGAGATGCGACGGGAACGCCGGGAATTCTTTCCCGTTGAAAGCAGGGAACGGATCCCTCATCTCGAGCTACGAGGGGGAAACGGGACTCCACTGGATGTGGGGGGGACCATCGTGCTTCCTCCCGAGTGGAGACGGGTATGGCGGTGAACTTCTTGAGTTGCAGCAAGGGTGTGAAAGACCCTTTCGAAGTACCAGAAGTTAGGTGTCATTTATCTCCAGACGCCTCATCGGAAATAGGCCTCATCTCGCCTGGAAGGGAGAACTTCCTGGATTTTCTCGAGTTGCGGCAGGTGTTCTCGAGTTATGACGGGGACCTCAGGGACCCGCCCTGGTGGCCTCAGGAGAGGCCAGTCCCATGCGAGTTGCTAGGGGGCCTCTCGGGATTCCTCTCCCGTCGATACCGGGCCCAAAAACATTTTTTGGAGTCAGGGCCGGAACCGAGGATTCCTCTCAGGGGCTGACATGGATCTTTGGGTACTTCTGGAGTGTCCCCAAGGGAGTCAGGCCTCGTCTCGAGTCGGGGCATGCACGTGCGCTTTCCTTCCAGGCTGTAGCAGCAATGTCACACTTCCCGTCGCGTGGATCAAAGGATCTGTGGTTTTCCCTCGAGGTTTTCCCTCGAGGCTTTCCCACAGGGCTGTCCCACGTGCCACCGTGCTGTGAGTCGATCCTCGGCGTGAAAGATGAGCCAGTGCAGGGCAAAGAGGTTCCTCTGGAATGGACTGAGACATCTGGGGGACTCTTGGAATGGTGGTACGACCATGGAGTTCCTCTCGCCTTTCCTGTTGAGAGTGCCTCCTCTTGAGATGCGACGGGAACGCCGGGAATTCTTTCCCGTTGAAAGCAGTGAAAGGATCCCTCATCTCGAGCTCCGAGGGGGAAACGGGGCTCCTCTGGATGTTGGCGGGTCCATCGTGCTTCCTCTCGAGTGGAGACGGGTATGGCGGTGAACTTCTTGAGTTGCAGCAAGGGTGTGAAAGACCCTTTCGACGTTCCAGAGGTTAGGTGTCATTAGTCTCCAGACGCCTCATCAGAAATAGGCCTCATCTCGCCTGGAAGGGAGAACTTCCTGGATTTTCTCGAGTTGCGGCAGGTGTTCTCGAGTTACGACGGGGACCTCAGGGACCCGCCCTGGTGGCATCAGGAGAGGCCAGTCCCCATGCGAGTTGCTAGGGGGCCTCTCGGGATTCCTCTCCCGTTGATACCAGGGCCAAAAACCTTGTGAGGAGTCAGGGCCGGAAGCGAGGATTCCTCTCAGGGGCTGACATGGATCTTTGGGTACTTCTGCAGTTTCCCCAAGGGAGTCAGGCCTCGTCTCGAGTGGGGGCATGCACGTGCGCTTTCCTTCCAGGCTGTAGCAGCAATGTCACGCTTCCCGTCGCGTGGATCAAAGGATCTGTGGTTTTCCCTCGAGGCTTTCCCTCGAGGCTTTCCCACAGGGCTGTCCCACGTGCCACCGTGGTGTGAGTCGATCCTCGGCGTGAAAGATGAGCCAGTGCAGGGCAAAGAGGTTCCTCTGGAATGGACTGAGACATCTGGGGGACTCTTGGAATGGTGGTACGACCATGGAGTTCCTCTCGCCTTTCCTGTTGAGAGTGCCTCCTCTTGAGATGCGACGGGAACGCCGGGAATTCTTTCCCGTTGAAAGCAGGGAAAGGATCCCTCATCTCGAGCTACGAGGGGGAAACGGGGCTCCTCTGGATGTAGGCGGGACCATCGTGCTTCCTCTCGAGTGGAGACGGGTATGGCGGTGAACTTCTTGAGTTGCAGCAAGGGTGTGAAAGACCCTTTCGAAGTTCCATAGGTTAGGTGTCATTAGTCTCCAGACGCCTTATCGGAAATAGGCCTCATCTCGCCTGGAAGGGAGAACTTCCTGCATTTTCTTGAGTTGCGGCAGGTGTTCTCGAGTTTCGACGGGGACCTCAGGGACCCGCCCTGGTGGCCTCAGGAGAGGCCAGTCCCCATGCGAGGTGCTAGGGGGCCTCTCGGGATTCCTCTCCCGTCGATACCGGGTCCGAAAACCTTGTGTGGTGTCAGGGCCGGAACCGAGGATTCCTCTCAGGGGCTGACATGGATCTTTGGGTACTTGTGGAGTCTCCCCAGGGGAGTCAGGCCTCGTCTCGTGTGGGGGCATGCACTTGCGCTTTCCTTCCAGGCTGTAGCAGCAATGTCACGCTTCCCGTGGCGTGGATCAAAGGATCTGTGGTTTTCCCTTGAGGCTTTCCCTCGAGGCTTTCCCACAGGGCTGTCCCACGTGCCACCGTGGTGTGAGTCGATCCTCGGCGTGAAAGATGAGCCAGTGCAGGGCAAAGAGGTTCCTCTGGAATGGACTGAGACATCTGGGGGACTCTTGGAATGGTGGTACGACCATGGAGTTCCTCTCGCCTTTCCTGTTGAGAGTGCCTCCTCTTGAGATGCGACGGGAACGCCGGGAATTCTTTCCCGTTGAAAGCAGGGAACGGATCCCTCATCTCGAGCTACGAGGGGGAAACGGGACTCCTCTGGATGTGGGGGGGACCATCGTGCTTCCTCCCGAGTGGAGACGGGTATGGCGGTGAACTTCTTGAGTTGCAGCAAGGGTGTGAAAGACCCTTTCGAAGTACCAGAAGTTAGGTGTCATTTATCTCCAGACGCCTCATCGGAAATAGGCCTCATCTCGCCTGGAAGGGAGAACTTCCTGGATTTTCTCGAGTTGCGGCAGGTGTTCTCGAGTTATGACGGGGACCTCAGGGACCCGCCCTGGTGGCCTCAGGAGAGGCCAGTCCCATGCGAGTTGCTAGGGGGCCTCTCGGGATTCCTCTCCCGTCGATACCGGGCCCAAAAACATTTTTTGGAGTCAGGGCCGGAACCGAGGATTCCTCTCAGGGGCTGACATGGATCTTTGGGTACTTCTGGAGTGTCCCCAAGGGAGTCAGGCCTCGTCTCGAGTCGGGGCATGCACGTGCGCTTTCCTTCCAGGCTGTAGCAGCAATGTCACACTTCCCGTCGCGTGGATCAAAGGATCTGTGGTTTTCCCTCGAGGCTTTCCCTCGAGGCTTTCCCACAGGGCTGTCCCACGTGCCACCGTGCTGTGAGTCGATCCTCGGCGTGAAAGATGAGCCAGTGCAGGGCAAAGAGGTTCCTCTGGAATGGACTGAGACATCTGGGGGACTCTTGGAATGGTGGTACGACCATGGAGTTCCTCTCGCCTTTCCTGTTGAGAGTGCCTCCTCTTGAGATGCGACGGGAACGCCGGGAATTCTTTCCCGTTGAAAGCAGTGAAAGGATCCCTCATCTCGAGCTCCGAGGGGGAAACGGGGCTCCTCTGGATGTTGGCGGGTCCATCGTGCTTCGTCTCGAGTGGAGACGGGTATGGCGGTGAACTTCTTGAGTTGCAGCAAGGGTGTGAAAGACCCTTTCGACGTTCCAGAGGTTAGGTGTCATTAGTCTCCAGACGCCTCATCGGAAATAGGCCTCATCTCGCCTGGAAGGGAGAACTTCCTGGATTTTCTCGAGTTGCGGCAGGTGTTCTCGAGTTACGACGGGGACCTCAGGGACCCGCCCTGGTGGCATCAGGAGAGGCCAGTCCCCATGCGAGTTGCTAGGGGGCCTCTCGGGATTCCTCTCCCGTTGATACCAGGGCCAAAAACCTTGTGTGGAGTCAGGGCCGGAAGCGAGGATTCCTCTCAGGGGCTGACATGGATCTTTGGGTACTTCTGCAGTTTCCCCAAGGGAGTCAGGCCTCGTCTCGAGTGGGGGCATGCACGTGCGCTTTCCTTCCAGGCTGTAGCAGCAATGTCACGCTTCCCGTCGCGTGGATCAAAGGATCTGTGGTTTTCCCTCGAGGCTTTCCCTCGAGGCTTTCCCACAGGGCTGTCCCACGTGCCACCGTGGTGTGAGTCGATCCTCGGCGTGAAAGATGAGCCAGTGCAGGGCAAAGAGGTTCCTCTGGAATGGACTGAGACATCTGGGGGACTCTTGGAATGGTGGTACGACCATGGAGTTCCTCTCGCCTTTCCTGTTGAGAGTGCCTCCTCTTGAGATGCGACGGGAACGCCGGGAATTCTTTCCCGTTGAAAGCAGGGAAAGGATCCCTCATCTCGAGCTACGAGGGGGAAACGGGGCTCCTCTGGATGTGGGCGGGACCATCGTGCTTCCTCTCGAGTGGAGACGGGTATGGCGGTGAACTTCTTGAGTTGCAGCAAGGGTGTGAAAGACCCTTTCGAAGTTCCATAGGTTAGGTGTCATTAGTCTCCAGACGCCTTATCGGAAATAGGCCTCATCTCGCCTGGAAGGGAGAACTTCCTGCATTTTATTGAGTTGCGGCAGGTGTTCTCGAGTTTCGACGGGGACCTCAGGGACCCGCCCTGGTGGCCTCAGGAGAGGCCAGTCCCCATGCGAGGTGCTAGGGGGCCTCTCGGGATTCCTCTCCCGTCGATACCGGCGCTAAAAACCTTGTGTGAAGTCAGGGCCGTAACCGAGGATTCCTCTCAGGGTCTGACATGGATCTTTGGGTACTTGTGGAGTCTCCCCAGGGGAGTCAGGCCTCGTCTCGAGTGGGGGCATGCACGTGCACTTTCCTTCCAGGCTATAGCAGCAATGTCACGCTTCCCGTCGCGTGGATCAAACGATCTGTGGTTTTCCCTCGAGGCTTTCCCTCGAGGCTTTCCCACAGGGCTGTCCCACGTGCCACCGTGGTGTGAGTCGATCCTCGGCGTGAAAGATGAGCCAGTGCAGGGCCAAGAGTTTCCTCTGGAATGGACTGAGACATCTGGGGGACTCTTGGAATGGTGGTACGACCATGGAGTTCCTCTCGCCTTTCCTGTTGAGAGTGCCTCCTATTGAGATGCGACGGGAACGCCGGGAATTCTTTCCCCTTGAAAGCAGGGAAAGGATCCCTCATCTCGAGCTCCGAGGGGTAAACGGGGCTCCTCTGGATGTGGGCGGGACCATGGTGCTTCCTCTCGAGTGGAGACGGGTATGGCGGTGAACTTCTTGAGTTGCAGCAAGGGTGTGAAAGACCCTTTCGAAGTTCCAGAGGTTAGGTGTCATTAGTCTCTAGACGCTTCATCGGAAATAGGCCTCATCTCGCCTGCAAGGGAGAACTTTCTGGATTTTCTCTAGTTGCGGCAGGTGTTCTCGAGTTACGACGGGGACCTCAGGGACCCGCCCTGGTGGCCTCAGGAGAGGCCAGTCCCCATGCGAGTTGCTAGGGGGCCTCTCGGGATTCCTCTCCCGTCGATACCGGGGCCAAAAACCTTGTGTGGCGTCAGGGCCAGAAGCGAGGATTCCTCTCAGGGGCTGACATGGATCTTTGGGTACTTCTGGAGTCTCCCCAGGGGAGTCAGGCCTCGTCTCGAGTGGGGGCATGCACGTGCGCTTTCCTTCCAGGCTGTAGCAGCAATGTCACGCTTCCCGTCGCGTGGATCAAAGGATCTGTGGTTTCCCCTCGAAGCTTTCCCTAGAGGCTTTCCCACAGGGCTGTCCCACGTGCCACCGTGGTGTGAGTCGATCCTCGGCGTGAAAGATGAGCCAGTGCAGGGCAAAGAGGTTCCTCTGGAATGGACTGAGACATCTGGGGGACTCTTGGAATGGTGGTACGACCATGGAGTTCCTCTCGCCTTTCCTGTTGAGAGTGCCTCCTCTTGAGATGCGACGGGAACGCCGGGAATTCTTTCCCGTTGAAAGCAGGGAAAGGATCCCTCATCTCGAGCTACGAGGGGGAAACGGGGCTCCTCTGGATGTGGGCGGGACCATCGTGCTTCCTCCCGAGTGGAGACGGGTATGGCGGTGAACTTCTTGAGTTGCAGCAAGGGTGTGAAAGACCCTTTCGACGTTCCAGAGGTTAGGTGTCATTAGTCTCCAGACGCCTCATCGGAAATAGGCCTCATCTCGCCTGGAAGGGAGAACTTCCTGGATTTTCTCGAGTTGCGGCAGGTGTTCTCGAGTTACGACGGGGACCTCAGGGACCCGCCCTGGTGGCATCAGGAGAGGCCAGTCCCCATGCGAGTTGCTAGGGGGCCTCTCGGGATTCCTCTCCCGTTGATACCAGGGCCAAAAACCTTGTGTGGAGTCAGGGCCGGAAGCGAGGATTCCTCTCAGGGGCTGACATGGATCTTTGGGTACTTCTGCAGTTTCCCCAAGGGAGTCAGGCCTCGTCTCGAGTGGGGGCATGCACGTGCGCTTTCCTTCCAGGCTGTAGCAGCAATGTCACGCTTCCCGTCGCGTGGATCAAAGGATCTGTGGTTTTCCCTCGAGGCTTTCCCTCGAGGCTTTCCCACAGGGCTGTCCCACGTGCCACCGTGGTGTGAGTCGATCCTCGGCGTGAAAGATGAGCCAGTGCAGGGCAAAGAGGTTCCTCTGGAATGGACTGAGACATCTGGGGGACTCTTGGAATGGTGGTACGACCATGGAGTTCCTCTCGCCTTTCCTGTTGAGAGTGCCTCCTCTTGAGATGCGACGGGAACGCCGGGAATTCTTTCCCGTTGAAAGCAGGGAAAGGATCCCTCATCTCGAGCTACGAGGGGGAAACGGGGCTCCTCTGGATGTGGGCGGGACCATCGTGCTTCCTCTCGAGTGGAGACGGGTATGGCGGTGAACTTCTTGAGTTGCAGCAAGGGTGTGAAAGACCCTTTCGAAGTTCCATAGGTTAGGTGTCATTAGTCTCCAGACGCCTTATCGGAAATAGGCCTCATCTCGCCTGGAAGGGAGAACTTCCTGCATTTTCTTGAGTTGCGGCAGGTGTTCTCGAGTTTCGACGGGGACCTCAGGGACCCGCCCTGGTGGCCTCAGGAGAGGCCAGTCCCCATGCGAGGTGCTAGGGGGCCTCTCGGGATTCCTCTCCCGTCGATACCGGCGCTAAAAACCTTGTGTGAAGTCAGGGCCGTAACCGAGGATTCCTCTCAGGGTCTGACATGGATCTTTGGGTACTTGTGGAGTCTCCCCAGGGGAGTCAGGCCTCGTCTCGAGTGGGGGCATGCACGTGCACTTTCCTTCCAGGCTATAGCAGCAATGTCACGCTTCCCGTCGCGTGGATCAAACGATCTGTGGTTTTCCCTCGAGGCTTTCCCTCGAGGCTTTCCCACAGGGCTGTCCCACGTGCCACCGTGGTGTGAGTCGATCCTCGGCGTGAAAGATGAGCCAGTGCAGGGCCAAGAGTTTCCTCTGGAATGGACTGAGACATCTGGGGGACTCTTGGAATGGTGGTACGACCATGGAGTTCCTCTCGCCTTTCCTGTTGAGAGTGCCTCCTATTGAGATGCGACGGGAACGCCGGGAATTCTTTCCCCTTGAAAGCAGGGAAAGGATCCCTCATCTCGAGCTCCGAGGGGTAAACGGGGCTCCTCTGGATGTGGGCGGGACCATGGTGCTTCCTCTCGAGTGGAGACGGGTATGGCGGTGAACTTCTTGAGTTGCAGCAAGGGTGTGAAAGACCCTTTCGAAGTTCCAGAGGTTAGGTGTCATTAGTCTCTAGACGCTTCATCGGAAATAGGCCTCATCTCGCCTGCAAGGGAGAACTTTCTGGATTTTCTCTAGTTGCGGCAGGTGTTCTCGAGTTACGACGGGGACCTCAGGGACCCGCCCTGGTGGCCTCAGGAGAGGCCAGTCCCCATGCGAGTTGCTAGGGGGCCTCTCGGGATTCCTCTCCCGTCGATACCGGGGCCAAAAACCTTGTGTGGCGTCAGGGCCAGAAGCGAGGATTCCTCTCAGGGGCTGACATGGATCTTTGGGTACTTCTGGAGTCTCCCCAGGGGAGTCAGGCCTCGTCTCGAGTGGGGGCATGCACGTGCGCTTTCCTTCCAGGCTGTAGCAGCAATGTCACGCTTCCCGTCGCGTGGATCAAAGGATCTGTGGTTTCCCCTCGAAGCTTTCCCTAGAGGCTTTCCCACAGGGCTGTCCCACGTGCCACCGTGGTGTGAGTCGATCCTCGGCGTGAAAGATGAGCCAGTGCAGGGCAAAGAGGTTCCTCTGGAATGGACTGAGACATCTGGGGGACTCTTGGAATGGTGGTACGACCATGGAGTTCCTCTCGCCTTTCCTGTTGAGAGTGCCTCCTCTTGAGATGCGACGGGAACGCCGGGAATTCTTTCCCGTTGAAAGCAGGGAAAGGATCCCTCATCTCGAGCTACGAGGGGGAAACGGGGCTCCTCTGGATGTGGGCGGGACCATCGTGCTTCCTCCCGAGTGGAGACGGGTATGGCGGTGAACTTCTTGAGTTGCAGCAAGGGTGTGAAAGACCCTTTCGAAGTTCCAGAAGTTAGGTGTCATTTATCTCCAGACGCCTCATCGGAAATAGGCCTCATCTCGCCTGGAAGGGAGAACTTCCTGGATTTTCTCGAGTTGCGGCAGGTGTTCTCGAGTTACGACGGGGACCTCAGGGACCCGCCCTGGTGGCCTCAGGAGAGGCCAGTCCCCATGCGAGTTGCTAGGGGGCCTCTCGGGATTCCTCTCCCGTTGATACCAGGGCCAAAAACCTTGTGTGGAGTCAGGGCCGGAAGCGAGGATTCCTCTCAGGGGCTGACATGGATCTTTGGGTACTTCTGGAGTGTCCCCAAGGGAGTCAGGCCTCGTCTCGAGTGGGGGCATGCACGTGCGCTTTCCTTCCAGGCTGTAGCAGCAATGTCACGCTTCCCGTCGCGTGGATCAAAGGATCTGTGGTTTTCCCTCGAGGCTTTCCCTCGAGGCTTTCCCACAGGGCTGTCCCACGTGCCACCGTGGTGTGAGTCGATCCTCGGCGTGAAAGATGAGCCAGTGCAGGGCAAAGAGGTTCCTCTGGAATGGACTGAGACATCTGGGGGACTCTTGGAATGGTGGTACGACCATGGAGTTCCTCTCGCCTTTCCTGTTGAGAGTGCCTCCTCTTGAGATGCGACGGGAACGCCGGGAATTCTTTCCCGTTGAAAGCAGGGAAAGGATCCCTCATCTCGAGCTACGAGGGGGAAACGGGGCTCCTCTGGATGTGGGCGGGACCATCGTGCTTCCTCTCGAGTGGAGATGGGTATGGCGGTGAACTTCTTGAGTTGCAGCAAGGGTGTGAAAGACCCTTTCGAAGTTCCATAGGTTAGGTGTCATTAGTCTCCAGACGCCTTATCGGAAATAGGCCTCATCTCGCCTGGAAGGGAGAACTTCCTGCATTTTCTTGAGTTGCGGCAGGTGTTCTCGAGTTTCGACGGGGACCTCAGGGACCCGCCCTGGTGGCCTCAGGAGAGGCCAGTCCCCATGCGAGTTGCTAGGGGGCCTATCGGGATTCCTCTCCCGTAGATACTGGGGCCAAAAACCTTGTGTGGCGTCAGGGCCGGAACCGAGGATTCCTCTCAGGGGCTGACATGGATCTTTGGGTACTTCTGGAGTCTCCCCAGGGGAGTCAGGCCTCGTCTTGAGTGGGGGCATGCACGTGAGCTTTCCTTCCAGGCTGTAGCAGCAATGTCAATCTTCCCGACGCGTGGATCAAAGGATCTGTGGTTTTCCCTCGAGGCTTTCCCTAGAGGCTTTCCCACAGGGCTGTCCCACGTGCCACCGTGGTGTGAGTCGATCTTCGGCGTGAAAGATGAGCCAGTGCAAGGCAAAGAGGTTCCTCTGGAATGGACTGAGACATCTGGGGGACTCTTGGAATGGTGGTACGACCATGGAGTTCCTCTCGCTTTTCCTGTTGAGAGTGCCTCCTCTTGAGATGCGACGGAAACGCCGGGAATTCTTTCCCGTTGAAAGCAGGGAAAGGATCCCTCATCTCGAGCTCCGAGGGGGAAACGGGGCTCCTCTGGATGTGGGCGGGACCATCGTGCTTCCTCTCGAGTGGAGACGGGTATGGCGGTAAACATCTTGAGTTGCAGCAAGGGTGTGAAAGACCCTTTAGAAGTTCCAGAGGTTAGGTGTCATTAGTCTCCAGACGCCTCATCGGAAATAGGCCTCATCTCGCCTGGAAGGGAGAACTTCCTGGATTTTCTCGAGTTGCGGCAGGTGTTCTCGAGTTACGACGGGGACCTCAGGGACCCGCCCTGGTGGCCTCAGGAGAGGCCAGTCCCCATGCGAGTTGCTAGGGGGCCTCTCGGGATTCCTCTCCCGTCGATACCGGGTCCAAAAACCTTGTGTGGAGTCAGGGCCGGAACCGAGGATTCCTCTCAGGTGCTGACATGGATCTTTGGGTATTTCTGGAGTCTCCCCAGGGGTGTCAGGCCTCGTCTCGTGTGGGGGCATGCACTTGCGCTTTCCTTCCAGGCTGTAGCAGCAATGTCACGCTTCCCGTGGCGTGGATCAAAGGATCTGTGGTTTTCCCTTGAGTCTTTCCCTCGAGGCTTTCCCACAGGGCTGTCCCACGTGCCACCGTGGTGTGAGTCGATCCTCGGCGTGAAAGATGAGCCAGTGCAGGGCAAAGAGGTTCCTCTGGAATGGACTGAGACATCTGGGGGACTCTTGGAATGGTGGTACGACCATGGAGTTCCTCTCGCCTTTCCTGTTGAGATTGCCTCCTCTTGAGATGCGACGGGAACGCTGGGAATTCTTTCCCGTTGAAAGCAGGGAAAGGATCCCCCATTTCGAGCTCCGAGGGGAAAACGGGGCTCCTCTGGATGTGGGCGGGACCATCGTGCTTCCTCTCGAGTGGAGACGGGTATGGTGGTGAACTTCTTGAGTTGCAGCAAGGGTGTGAAAGACCCTTTCGAAGTTCCAGAGGTTAGGTGTCATTAGTCTCCAGACGCCTCATCGGAAATAGGCCTCATCTCGCCTGGAAGGGAGAACTTCCTGGATTTTCTCGAGTTGCGGCAGGTGTTCCCGAGTTACGACGGGAACCTCAGGGACCCGCCCTGGTGGCCTCAGGAGAGGCCAGTCCCCATGCGAGTTGCTAGGGGGCCTCTCGGGATTCCTCTCCCTTCGATACCGGGGCCAAAAACCTTGTGTGGAGTCAGGGCCGGAACCGAGGATTCCTCTCAGGGGCTGACATGGATCTTTGGGTACTTCTGGAGTCTCCGCAGGGGAGACAGGCCTCGTCTCGAGTGGGGGCATGCACGTGCGCTTTCCTTCCAGGCTGTAGCAGCAATGTCACGCTTCCCGTCGCGTGGATCAAAGGGTCTGTGGTTTTCCCTCGAGGCTTTCCCTCGAGGCTTTCCCACAGGGCTGTCCCACGTGCCACCGTGGTGTGAGTCGATCCTCGGCGTGAAAGATGAGCCAGTGCAGGGCAAAGAGGTTCCTCTGGAATGGACTGAGACATCTGGGGGACTCGTGGAATGGTGGTACGACCATGGAGTTCCTCTCGGCTTTCCTGTGGAGAGTGCCTCCTCTTGAGATGCGACGGGATCGCCGGGAATTCTTTCCCGTTGAAAGCAGGGAAAGGATCCCTCATCTCGAGCTCCGAGGGGGAAACGGGGCTCCTCTGGATGTGGGCGGGACCATCGTGCTTCCTCTCGAGTGGAGACGGGTATGGCGGTGAACTTCCTGAGTTGCAGCAAGGGTGTGAAAGACCCTTTCGAAGTTCCAGAGGTTAGGTGTCATTAGTCTCCAGACGCCTCATCGGAAATAGGCCTCATCTCGCCTGGAAGGGAGAACTTCCTGGATTTTCTCGAGTTGCGGCAGGTGTTCTCGAGTTACGACGGGGACCTCAGGGACCCGCCCTGGTGGCCTCAGGAGAGGCCAGTCCCCATGCGAGTTGCTAGGGGGCCTCTCGGGATTCCTCTCCCGTTGATACCAGGGCCAAAACCATGTGTGGAGTCAGGGCCGGAAGCGAGGATTCCTCTCAGGGGCTGACATGGATCTTTGGGTACTTCTGCAGTCTCCCCAAGGGAGTCAGGCCTCGTCTCGAGTGGGGGCATGCACGTGCGCTTTCCTTCCAGGCTGTAGCAGCAATGTCACGCTTCCCGTCGCGTGGATCAAAGGATCTGTGGTTTTCCCTCGAGGCTTTCCCTCGAGGCTTTCCCACAGGGCTGTCCCACGTGCCACCGTGGTGTGAGTCGATCCTCGGCGTGAAAGATGAGCCAGTGCAGGGCAAAGAGGTTCCTCTGGAATGGACTGAGACATCTGGGGGACTCTTGGAATGGTGGTACGACCATGGAGTTCCTCTCGCCTTTCCTGTTGAGAGTGCCTCCTCTTGAGATGCGACGGGAACGCCGGGAATTCGTTCCCGTTGAAAGCAGGGAAAGGATCCCTCATCTCGAGCTACGAGGGGGAAACGGGGCTCCTCTGGATGTGGGCGGGACCATCGTGCTTCCTCTCGAGTGGAGACGGGTATGGCGGTGAACTTCTTGAGTTGAAGCAAGGGTGTGAAAGACCCTTTCGAAGTTCCAGAGGTTAGGTGTCATTAGTCTCCAGACGCCTCATCGGAAATAGGCCTTATCTCGCCTGGAAGGGAGAACTTCCTGGATTTTCTCGAGATGCGGCAGGTGTTCTCGAGTTAGGACGGGGACCTCAGGGACCCGCCCTGGTGGCCTCAGGAGAGGCCAGTCCCCATGCGAGTTGCTAGGGGGCCTCTCGGGATTCCTCTCCCGTCGATACCGGGGCCAAAAACCTTGTGTGGAGTCAGGGCCGGAACCGAGGATTCCTCTCAGGGGCTGACATTGACCTTTGGGTACTTCTGGAGTCTCCCCAGGGGAGTCGGGCCTCGTCTCGAGTGGGGGCATGCACGTGCGCTTTCATTCCAGGCTGTAGCAGCAATGTCACGCTTCCCGTCGCATGGATCAAAGGATCTGTGGTTTTCCCTCGAGGCTTTCCCTCGAGGCTGTCCCACAGGGCTGTCCCACGTGCCATCGTGGTGTGAGTCGATCCTTGGCGTGAAAGATGAGCCAGTGCAGGGCAAAGAGGTTCCTCTGGAATGGACTGAGACATCTGGGGGACTCTTGGAATGGTGGTACGACCAGGGAGTTCCTCTCGCCTTTCCTGTTGAGAGTGCCTCCTCGAGATGCGACGGGAACGCCGGGAATTCTTTCCCGTTGAAAGCAGGGAAAGGATATCTCATCTCGAGCTCCGAGGGGGAAACGGGGCTCCTCTGGATGTGGGCGGGACCATCGTGCTTCCTCTCGAGTTGAGACGGGTATGGCGGTGAACTTCTTGAGTTGCAGCAAGGGAGTGAAAGACCCTTTCGAAGTTCCAGAGGTTAGGTGTCATTAGTCTCCAGACGCCTCATCGGAAATAGGCCTCATCTCGCCTGGAAGGGAGAACTTCCTGGATTTTCTCGAGTTGCGGCAGGTGTTCTCGAGTTACGATGGGGACCTCAGGGACCCGCCCTGGTGGCCTCAGGAGAAGCTAGTCCCCATGCGAGTTGCTAGGGGGCCTCTCGGGATTCCCCTCCCGTCGATACCGGGGCCAAAAACCTTGTGTGGAGTCAGGGCCGGAACCGAGGATTCCTCTCAGGGGCTGACATGGATCTTTGGGTACTTCTGGAGTCTCCCCAGGGGAGTCAGGCCTCGTCTCGAGTGGGGGCATGCACGTGCGCTTTCCTTCCAGGCTGTAGCAGCAATGTC
Source organism: Capricornis sumatraensis (assembly GCF_032405125.1). Taxonomy (NCBI): domain Eukaryota; kingdom Metazoa; phylum Chordata; class Mammalia; order Artiodactyla; family Bovidae; genus Capricornis; species Capricornis sumatraensis. Next base: position 8,842,523 of record NW_027184613.1, read on the forward strand.
ACGCTTCCCGTGGCCTGGATCAAAGGATCTGTGGTTTTCCCTCGAGGCTTTCCCTCGAGGCTTTCCCACAGGGCTGTCCCACGTGCCACCGTGGTTTGAGTCGATCCTCGGCGTGAAAGATGAGCCAGTTCTGGGCAAAGAGTTTGCTCTGGAATGGACTGAGACATGTGGGGGACTCTTGGAATGGTGGTACGACCATGGAGTTCCTCTCGCCTTTCCTGTTGAGAGTGCCTCCTTTTGAGATGCGACGGGAACGCCGGGAATTCTTTCCCGTTGAAAGCAGGGAAAGGATCCCTCATCTCGAGCTACGAGGGGGAAACGGGGCTCCTCTGGATGTGGGCGGGACCATCGTGCTTCCTCTCGAGTGGAGACGGGTATGGCGGTGAACTTCTTGAGTTGCAGCAAGGGTGTGAAAGACCCTTTCGAAGTTCCAGAGGTTAGGTGTCATTAGTCTCCAGACGCCTCATCGGAAATAGGCCTCATCTCGCCTGGAAGGGAGAACTTCCTGGATTTTCTCGAGTTGCGGCAGGTGTTCTCGAGTTACGACGGGGACCTCAGGGACCCGCCCTGGTGGCCTCAGGAGAGGCCAGTCCCCATGCGAGTTGCTAGGGGGCCTCTATGGGATTCCTCTCCCGTCGATACCGGGGCCAAAAACCTTGTGTGGAGTCAGGGCCGGAACCGAGGATTCCTCTCAGGGGCTGATATGGATCTTTGGGTACTTGTGGAGTCTCCCCAGGGGAGTCAGGCCTCGTCTCGAGTGGGGGCATGCACGTGCGCTTTCCTTCCAGGCTGTAGCAGCAATGTCACGCTTCCCGTCGCGTGGATCAAAGGGTCTGTGGTTTTCCCTCGAGGCTTTCCCTCGAGGCTTTCCCACAGGGCTGTCCCACGTGCCACCGTGGTGTGAGTCGATCCTCGGCGTGAAAGATGAGCCAGTGCAGGGCAAAGAGGTTCCTCTGGAATGGACTGAGACATCTGGGGGACTCGTGGAATGGTGGTACGACCATGGAGTTCCTCTCGGCTTTCCTGTGGAGAGTGCCTCCTCTTGAGATGCGACGGGATCGCCGGGAATTCTTTCCCGTTGAAAGCAGGGAAAGGATCCCTCATCTCGAGCTCCGAGGGGGAAACGGGGCTCCTCTGGATGTGGGCGGGACCATCGTGCTTCCTCTCGAGTGGAGACGGGTATGGCGGTGAACTTCCTGAGTTGCAGCAAGGGTGTGAAAGACCCTTTCGAAGTTCCAGAGGTTAGGTGTCATTAGTCTCCAGACGCCTCATCGGAAATAGGCCTCATCTCGCCTGGAAGGGAGAACTTCCTGGATTTTCTCGAGTTGCGGCAGGTGTTCTCGAGTTACGACGGGGACCTCAGGGACCCGCCCTGGTGGCCTCAGGAGAGGCCAGTCCCCATGCGAGTTGCTAGGGGGCCTCTCGGGATTCCTCTCCCGTTGATACCAGGGCCAAAACCATGTGTGGAGTCAGGGCCGGAAGCGAGGATTCCTCTCAGGGGCTGACATGGATCTTTGGGTACTTCTGCAGTCTCCCCAAGGGAGTCAGGCCTCGTCTCGAGTGGGGGCATGCACGTGCGCTTTCCTTCCAGGCTGTAGCAGCAATGTCACGCTTCCCGTCGCGTGGATCAAAGGATCTGTGGTTTTCCCTCGAGGCTTTCCCTCGAGGCTTTCCCACAGGGCTGTCCCACGTGCCACCGTGGTGTGAGTCGATCCTCGGCGTGAAAGATGAGCCAGTGCAGGGCAAAGAGGTTCCTCTGGAATGGACTGAGACATCTGGGGGACTCTTGGAATGGTGGTACGACCATGGAGTTCCTCTCGCCTTTCCTGTTGAGAGTGCCTCCTCTTGAGATGCGACGGGAACGCCGGGAATTCGTTCCCGTTGAAAGCAGGGAAAGGATCCCTCATCTCGAGCTACGAGGGGGAAACGGGGCTCCTCTGGATGTGGGCGGGACCATCGTGCTTCCTCTCGAGTGGAGACGGGTATGGCGGTGAACTTCTTGAGTTGAAGCAAGGGTGTGAAAGACCCTTTCGAAGTTCCAGAGGTTAGGTGTCATTAGTCTCCAGACGCCTCATCGGAAATAGGCCTTATCTCGCCTGGAAGGGAGAACTTCCTGGATTTTCTCGAGATGCGGCAGGTGTTCTCGAGTTAGGACGGGGACCTCAGGGACCCGCCCTGGTGGCCTCAGGAGAGGCCAGTCCCCATGCGAGTTGCTAGGGGGCCTCTCGGGATTCCTCTCCCGTCGATACCGGGGCCAAAAACCTTGTGTGGAGTCAGGGCCGGAACCGAGGATTCCTCTCAGGGGCTGACATTGACCTTTGGGTACTTCTGGAGTCTCCCCAGGGGAGTCGGGCCTCGTCTCGAGTGGGGGCATGCACGTGCGCTTTCATTCCAGGCTGTAGCAGCAATGTCACGCTTCCCGTCGCATGGATCAAAGGATCTGTGGTTTTCCCTCGAGGCTTTCCCTCGAGGCTGTCCCACAGGGCTGTCCCACGTGCCATCGTGGTGTGAGTCGATCCTTGGCGTGAAAGATGAGCCAGTGCAGGGCAAAGAGGTTCCTCTGGAATGGACTGAGACATCTGGGGGACTCTTGGAATGGTGGTACGACCAGGGAGTTCCTCTCGCCTTTCCTGTTGAGAGTGCCTCCTCGAGATGCGACGGGAACGCCGGGAATTCTTTCCCGTTGAAAGCAGGGAAAGGATATCTCATCTCGAGCTCCGAGGGGGAAACGGGGCTCCTCTGGATGTGGGCGGGACCATCGTGCTTCCTCTCGAGTTGAGACGGGTATGGCGGTGAACTTCTTGAGTTGCAGCAAGGGAGTGAAAGACCCTTTCGAAGTTCCAGAGGTTAGGTGTCATTAGTCTCCAGACGCCTCATCGGAAATAGGCCTCATCTCGCCTGGAAGGGAGAACTTCCTGGATTTTCTCGAGTTGCGGCAGGTGTTCTCGAGTTACGATGGGGACCTCAGGGACCCGCCCTGGTGGCCTCAGGAGAAGCTAGTCCCCATGCGAGTTGCTAGGGGGCCTCTCGGGATTCCCCTCCCGTCGATACCGGGGCCAAAAACCTTGTGTGGAGTCAGGGCCGGAACCGAGGATTCCTCTCAGGGGCTGACATGGATCTTTGGGTACTTCTGGAGTCTCCCCAGGGGAGTCAGGCCTCGTCTCGAGTGGGGGCATGCACGTGCGCTTTCCTTCCAGGCTGTAGCAGCAATGTCACGCTTCCCGTGGCCTGGATCAAAGGATCTGTGGTTTTCCCTCGAGGCTTTCCCTCGAGGCTTTCCCACAGGGCTGTCCCACGTGCCACCGTGGTTTGAGTCGATCCTCGGCGTGAAAGATGAGCCAGTTCTGGGCAAAGAGTTTGCTCTGGAATGGACTGAGACATGTGGGGGACTCTTGGAATGGTGGTACGACCATGGAGTTCCTCTCGCCTTTCCTGTTGAGAGTGCCTCCTTTTGAGATGCGACGGGAACGCCGGGAATTCTTTCCCGTTGAAAGCAGGGAAAGGATCCCTCATCTCGAGCTACGAGGGGGAAACGGGGCTCCTCTGGATGTGGGCGGGACCATCGTGCTTCCTCTCGAGTGGAGACGGGTATGGCGGTGAACTTCTTGAGTTGCAGCAAGGGTGTGAAAGACCCTTTCGAAGTTCCAGAGGTTAGGTGTCATTAGTCTCCAGACGCCTCATCGGAAATAGGCCTCATCTCGCCTGGAAGGGAGAACTTCCTGGATTTTCTCGAGTTGCGGCAGGTGTTCTCGAGTTACGACGGGGACCTCAGGGACCCGCCCTGGTGGCCTCAGGAGAGGCCAGTCCCCATGCGAGTTGCTAGGGGGCCTCTATGGGATTCCTCTCCCGTCGATACCGGGGCCAAAAACCTTGTGTGGAGTCAGGGCCGGAACCGAGGATTCCTCTCAGGGGCTGATATGGATCTTTGGGTACTTGTGGAGTCTCCCCAGGGGAGTCAGGCCTCGTCTCGAGTGGGGGCATGCACGTGCGCTTTCCTTCCAGGCTGTAGCAGCAATGTCACGCTTCCCGTCGCGTGGATCAAAGGATCTGTGGTTTTCCCTCAAGGCTTTCCCTCGAGGCTTTCCCACAGGGCTGTCCCACGTGCCACCGTGGTGTGAGTCGATCCTCGGCGTGAAAGATGAGCCAGTGCAGGGCAAAGAGGTTCCTCTGGAATGGACTGAGACATCTGGGGGACTCTTGGAATGGTGGTACGACCATGGAGTTCCTCTCGCCTTTCGTGTTGAGAGTGCCTCCTCTTGAGATGCGACGGGAACGCCGGGAATTCTTTCCCGTTGAAAGCAGGGAAAGGATCCCTCATCTCGAGCTACGAGGGGGAAACGGGGCTCCTCTGGATGTGGGCGGGACCATCGTGCTTCCTCTCGAGTGGAGACGGGTATGGCAGAGAACTTCTTGAGTTGCAGCAAGGGAGTGAAAGACCCTTTCGAAGTTCCAGAGGTTAGGTGTCATTAGTCTCCAGACGCCTCATCGGAAATAGCCCTCATCTCGCCTCGAAGGGAGAACTTCCTGGATTTTCTCGAGTTGCGGAAGGTGTTCTCCAGTTACGACGGGGACCTCAGGTACCAGCCCTGGTGGCCTCAGGAAAGGCCAATCCCCATGCGAGTTGCTAGGGGGACTCTGGGATTCCTCTCCCGTCGATACCGGGTCCAAAAACCTTGTGTGGAGTCAGGGCCGGAACCGAGGTTTCCTCTCTGGGGCTTACATGGATCTTTGGGTACTTCTGGAGTCTCCCCAGGGGAGTCAGGCCTCGTCTCGAGTGGGGACAGGTACGTGCGCATTCCTTCCAGGCTGTAGCAGCAATGTCACACTTCCCGTGGCCTGGATCAAAGGATCTGTGGTTTTCCCACGAGGCTTTCCCTCGAGGCTTTCCCACAGGTCTGTCCAACGTTCCACCGTGGTGTGAGTCGATCCTCAGCGTGAAAGATGAGCCAGTGCAGGGCAAAGAGGTTCCTCTGGAATGGACTGAGACATCTGGGGGAATCTTGGAATGGTGGTACCACCATGGAGTTCCTCTCGCCTTTCGGGTTGAGAGTGCCTCCTCTTGAGATGCGACGGGAACACCGGGAATTCTTTCCCGTTGAAAGCAGGGAAAGGATCCCTAATCTCGAGCTACGAGGGGGAAACGGGGCTCCTCTGGATGTGGGCGGGACCATCGTGCTTCCTCTCGAGTGGAGACGGGTATGGCGGTGAACTTCTTGAGTTGCAGCAAGGGTGTGAAAGACCCTTTCGAAGTTCCAGAGGTTAGGTGTCATTAGTCTCCAAACGCCTCATCGGAAATAGGATTCTTCTCGCCTGGAATGGAGAACTTCCTGGATTTTCTCGAGTTGGGACAGGTGTTCTCGAGTTACGACGGGGACCTCAGGGACCCGCCCTGGTGGCCTCAGGGGAGGCCAGTCCCCATGCGAATTTCTAGGGGGCCTCTCGGGATTCCTCTCCCGTCGATACCGGGGCCAAAAACCTTGTGTGGAGTCAGGGCCGGAACCGAGGATTCCTCTCAGGGGCTGACATGGATCTTTGGGTAGTTCTGGAGTCTCCCCAGGGTAGTCAGGCCTCATCTCGAGTGGGGGCATGCACGTGCGCTTTCCTTTCAGGCTATAGCAGCAATGTCATGCTTCCCGTCGCCTGGATCAAAGGATCTGTGGTTTTCCCTCGAGGCTTTCCCTTGAGGCTTTCCCACAGGGCTGTCCCACGTGCCACCGTGGTGTGAGTCGATCCTCGGCGTGAAAGATGAGCCAGTGCAGGGCAAAGAGGTTGCTCTGGAATGGACTGAGACATCTGGGGGACTCTTGGAATGGTGGTACGACCATGGAGTTCCTCTCGCCTTTCCTGTTGAGAGTGCCTCCTCTTGAGATGCGACGGGAACGCCGGGAATTCTTTCCCGTTGAAAGCAGGGAAAGGATCCCTCATCTCGAGCTACGAGGGTGAAACGGGGCTCCTCTGGATGTGGGCGGGACCATCGTGCTTCCTCTCGAGTGGAGACGGGTATGGCGGTGAACTTCTTGAGTTGCAGCAAGGGTGTGAAAGACCATTTCGAAGTTCCAGAGGTTAGGTGTCATTAGTCTCCAGACGCCTCATCGGAAATAGGCCTCATCTCGCCTGGAAGGGAGAACTTCCTGGATTTTCTCGAGGTGCGGCAGGTGTTCTCGAGTTACGACTGGTACCACAGGGACCCGCCCTGATGGCCTCAGGAGAGGCCAGTCCCCATGCGTGTTGCTAGGGGGCCTCTCGGGATTCCTCTCCCGTCGATACTGGGGCCAAAAACCTTGTGTGGAGTCAGGGCCGGAACCGAGGATTCCTCTCAGGGGCTGACATGGATCTTTGGGTACTTCTGGAGTCTCCCCAGGGGAGTCAGGCCTCGTCTCGAGTGGGGGCATGCACGTGCGCTTTCCTTCCAGGCTGTAGCAGCAATGTCACGCTTCCCGTCGCGTGGATCAAAGTATCTGTGGTTTTCCCTCTAGGCTTTCCCTCGAGGCTTTCCCACAGGGCTGTCCCACGTGCCACCGTGGTGTGAGTCGATTCTCGGCGTGAAAGATGAGCCAGTGCAGGGCAAAGAGGTTCCTCTGGAATGGACTGAGACATCTGGGGGACTCTTGGAATGGTGGTACGACCATGGAGTTCCTCTCGCCTTTCCTGTTGAGAGTGCCTCCTCTTGAGATGCGACGGGAATGCCGGGAATTCTTTCCCGTTGAAAGCAGGGAAAGGATCCCTCATCTCGAGCGACGAGGGGGAAACGGGCCTCCTCTGGATGTGGGTGGGACCATCGTGCTTTCTCTCGTGTGGAGACGGGTATGGCGGTAAACTTCTTGAGTTGCAGCAAAGGTGTGAAAGACCCTTTCGAAGTTCCAGAGTTTGGGTGTCATTAGTCTCCAGACGCCTCATCGGAAATAGGCCTCATCTCGCCTGGAAGGGAGAACTTCCTGGATTTTCTCGAGTTGCGGCAGGTGTTCTCGAGTTACGACGGGGACCTCAGGGACCCGCCCTGGTGGCCTCAGGAGAGGCCAGTCCCCATGCGAGTTGCTAGGGGGCCTCTCGGGATTCCTCTCCCGTCGATACCGGGGCCAAAAACCTTGTGTGGAGTCAAGGCCAGAACCGAGGATTCCTCTCAGGGGCTGACATGGATCTTTGGGTACTTCTGGAGTCTCCCCAGGGGAGTCAGGCCTCGTCTCGAGTGGGGGCATGCACGTGCGCTTTCCTTCCAGGCTGTAGCAGCAATGTCACGCTTCCCGTCGCGTGGATCAAAGGATCTGTGGTTTTCCCTCGAGGCTTTCCCTCGAGGCTTTCCCACAGGGCTGTCCCACGTGCCACCGTGGTGTGAGTCGATCCTCGGCGCGAAAGATGAGCCAGTGCAGTGCAAAGAGGTTCCTCTGGAATGGACTGAGACATGTGGGGGACTCTTGGAATGGTGGTACGACCATGGAGTTCCTCTCGACTTTCCTGTTGAGAGTGCCTCCTCTTGAGATGCGACGGGAACGCCGGGAATTCGTTCCCGTTGAAAGCAGGAAAATGATCCCTCATCTCGAGCTACGAGGGGGAAACGGGGCTCCTCTGGATGTGGGCGGGACCATCGTGCTTCCTTTCGAGTGGAGACGAGTATGGCGGTGAACTTCTTGAGTTGCAGCAAGGGTGTGAAAGACCCTTTCGAAGTTCCAGAGGTTAGGTGTCATTAGTCTCCAGACGCCTCATCGGAAATAGGCCTCATCTAGCCTGGAAGGGAGAACTTCCTGGATTTTCTCGAGGTGCGGCAGGTGTTCTCGAGTTACGACGGGTACCACATGGACCCGCCCTGATGGCCTCAGGAACGGCCAGTCCCCATGCGAGTTGCTAGGGGGCCTCTCGGGATTCCTCTCCCGTCGATACCGGGGCCAAAAACCTTGTGTGGAGTCAGGGCCGGAACCGAGGATTCCTCTCAGGGGCTGACATGGATCTTTGGGTACTTCTAGAGTCTCCCCAGGAGAGTCAGGCCTCGTCTCGAGTGGGGGCATGCACGTGCGCTTTCCTTTCAGGCTGTAGCAGCAATGTCACGCTTCCCGTCGCGTGGATCAAATGATCTGTGGTTTTCCCTCGAGGCTTTCCCTCGAGGCTTTCCCACAGGGCTGTCCCACGTGCCACCGTGGTGTGAGTCGATCCTCGGCGTGAAAGATGAGCCAGTGCAGGGCAAAGGGGTTCCTCTGGAATGGACTGAGACATCTGGGGGACTCTTGGAATGGTGGTACGACCATGGAGTTCCTCTCGCCTTTCCTGTTGAGAGTGCCTCCTCTTGAGATGCGACGGGAACGCCGGGAATTCTTTCCCGTTGAAAGCAGGGAAAGGTTCCCTCATCTCGAGCTCCGAGGGGGAAACGGGGCTCCTCTGGATGTGGGCGGGACCATCGTGCTTCCTCCCGAGTGGACACGGGTATGGCGGTGAACTTCTTGAGTTGCAGCAAGGGTGTGAAAGCCCCTTTCGAAGTTCCAGAGGTTAGGTGTCATTAGTCTCCAGACGCCTCATCGGAAATAGGCCTCATCTCGCCTGGAAGGGAGAACTTCCTGGATTTTCTCGAGTTGCGGCAGGAGTTCTCGAGTTACGACGGGGACCTCAGGGACCCGCCCTGGTGGCCTCAGTAGAGGCCAGTCCCCATGCGAGTTGCTAGGGGGCCTCTCGGGATTCCTCTCCCGTCGATACCGGGGCCAAAAGCCTTGTGTGGAGTCAGGGCTGGAACCGAGCATTCCTCTCAGGGGTTACATGGATCTTTGGGTACTTCTGGAGGCTCCCCAGGGGAGTCAGGCCTCGTCTCGAGTGGGGGCATGCACGTACGCTTTCCTTTCAGGCTGTAGCAGCAATGTCACGCTTCCCGTCGCGTGGATCAAATGATCTGTGGTTTTCCCTCCAGGCTTTCCCTCGAGGCTTTCCCACAGGGCTGTCCCACGTGCCACCGTGGTGTGAGTCGATCCTCGGCGTGAAAGATGAGCCAGTGCAGGGCAAAGGGGTTCCTCTGGAATGGACTGAGACATCTGGGGGACTCTTGGAATGGTGGTACGACCATGGAGTTCCTCTCGCCTTTCCTGTTGAGAGTGCCTCCTCTTGAGATGCGACGGGAACGCCGGGAATTCTTTCCCGTTAAAAGCAGGGAAAGGATCCCTCATCTCGAGCTCCGAGGGGGAAACGGGGCTCCTCTGGATGTGGGCGGGACCATCGTGCTTCCTCCCGAGTAGACACGGGTATGGCGGTGAACTTCTTGAATTGCAGCAAGGGTGTGAAAGACCCTTTCGAAGTTCCAGAGGTTAGGTGTCATTAGTCTCCAGACGCCTCATCGGAAATAGGCCTCATCTCGCCTGGAAGGGAGAACTTCCTGGATTTTCTCGAGTTGCGGCAGGTGTTCTCGAGTTACGACGGGGACCTCAGGGACCCGCCCTGGTGGCCTCAGTAGAGGCCAGTCCCCATGCGAGTTGCTAGGGGGCCTCTCGGGATTCCTCTCCCGTCGATACCGGGGCCAAAAGCCTTGTGTGGAGTCAGGGCCGGAACCGAGCATTCCTCTCAGGGGCTGACATGGATCTTTGGGTACTTCTGGAGTCTCCCCAGGGGAGTCAGGCCTCGTCTCGAGTGGGGGCATGCACGTGTGCTTTCCTTCCAGGCTGTAGCAGCAATGTCACGCTTCCCGTCGCGTGGATCAAAGGATCTGTGGTTTTCCCTCGAGGCTTTCCCTCGAGGCTTTCCCACAGGGCTGTCCCACGTGCCACCGTGGTGTGAGTCGATCCTCGGCGTGAAAGATGAGCCAGTGCAGGGCAAAGAGGTTCCTCTGGAATGGACTGAGACATCTGGGGGACTCTTGGAATGGTGGTACGACCATGGAGTTCCTCTCGCCTTTCCTGTTGAGAGTGCCTCCTCTTGAGATGCGACGGGAATGCCGGGAATTCTTTCCCGTTGAAAGCAGGGAAAGGATCCCTCATCTCGAGCTCCGAGGGGGAAACGGGGCTCCTCTGGATGTGGGCGGGACCATCGTGCTTTCTCTCGTGTGGAGACGGGTATGGCGGTAAACTTCTTGAGTTGCAGCAAGGGTGTGAAAGACCCTTTCGAAGTTCCAGAGGTTCGGTGTCATTAGTCTCCAGACGCCTCATCGGAAATAGGCCTCATCTCGCCTGGAAGGGAGAACTTCCCGGATTTTCTCGAGGTGCGCCCGGTGTTCTCGAGTTACGACGGGGACCTCAGGGACCCGCCCTGGTGGCCTCAGGAGAGGCCAGTCCCCATGCGAGTTGCTAGGGGGCCTCTCGGGATTCCTCTCCCGTCGATACCGGGGCCAAAAACCTTGTGTGGAGTCAGGGCTGGAACCGAGGATTCCTCTCAGGAGCTGACATGGATCTTTGGGTACTTCTGGAGTCCCACCAGGGGAGTCAGGCCTCTTCTCGATTGGGGGCATGCACGTGTGCTTTCCTTCCAGGCTGTAGCAGCAATGTCACGCTTCCCGTCGCGTGGATCAAAGGATCTGTGGTTTTCCCTCGAGGCTTTCCCACAGGGCTGTCCCACGTGCCACCGTGGTGTGAGTCGATCCTCGGCGTGAAAGATGAGCCAGTGCAGGGCAAAGAGGTTCCTCTGGAATGGACTGAGACATCTGGGGGACTCTTGGAATGGTGGTACGACCATGGAGTTCCTCTCGCCTTTCCTGTTGAGAGTGCCTCCTCTTGAGATGCGACGGGAACGCCGGGAATTCTTTCCCGTTGAAAGCAGGGAAAGGATCCCTCATCTCGAGCTCCGAGGGGGAAACGGGGCTCCTCTGGATGTGGGCGGGACCATCGTGCTTCCTCCCGAGTGGACACGGGTATGGCGGTGAACTTCTTGAGTTGCAGCAAGGGTGTGAAAGACCCTTTCGAAGTTCCAGAGTTTAGGTGTCATTAGTCTGCAGACGCCTCATCGGAAATAGGCCTCATCTCGCCTGAAAGGGAGAACTTCCTGGATTTTCTCGAGTTGCGGCAGGAGTTCTCGAGTTACGACGGGGACCTCAGGGACCAGCCCTGGTGGCCTCAGGAGAGGCCAGTCCCCATGCGAGTTGCTAGGGGGCCTCTCGGGATTCCTCTCCCGTCGATACCGGGGCCAAAAGCCTTGTGTGGAGTCAGGGCCGGAACCGAGCATTCCTCTCAGGGGTGACATGGATCTTTGGGTACTTCTGGAGTCTCCCCAGGGGAGTCAGGCCTCGTCTCGAGTGGGGGCATGCACGTGCGCTTTCCTTCCAGGCTGTAGCAGCAATGTCACACTTCCCGTCGCGAGAATCAAAGGATCTGTGGTTTTCCCTCGAGGCTTTCCCTCGAGGCTTTCCCACAGGGCTGTCCCACGTGCCACCGTGGTGTGAGTCGATCCTCGGCGTGAAAGATGAGCCAGTGCAGGGCAAAGAGGTTCCTCTGGAATGGACTGAGACATCTGGGGGACTCTTGGAATGTTGGTACGACCATGGAGTTCCTCTCGCCTTTCCTGTTGAGAGTGCCTCCTCTTTGGATGCGACGGGAACGCCGGGAATTCTTTCCCGTTGAAAGCAGGGAAAGGATCCCTCATCTCGAGCTACGAGGGGGAAACGGGGCTCCTCTGGATGTGGGCGGGACCATCGTGCTTCCTCTCGAGTGGACACGGGTATGGCGGTGAACTTCTTGAGTTGCAGCAAGGGTGTGAAAGACCCTTTCGAAATTCCAGAGGTTAGGTGTCATTAGTCTCCAGAAGCCTCATCGGAAATAGGCCTCATCTCGCCTGGAAGGGAGAACTTCCTGGATATTCTCGATTTGCGGCAGGTGTTCTCGAGTTACGACGGGGACCTCAGGGACCCGCCCTGGTGGCCTCAGGAGAGGCCAGTCCCCATGCGAGTTGCTAGGGGGCCTCTCGGGATTCCTCTCCTGTCGATACCGGGGCCAAAAACCTTGTGTGGAGTCAGGGCCGGAACCGAGGATTCCTCTCAGGGGCTGACATGGATCTTTGGGTACTTCTGGAGTCTCCCCAGGGGAGTCAGGCCTCGTCTCCAGTGGGGGCATGCACGTGCGCTTTCCTTCCAGGCTGTAGCAGCAATGTCACACTTCCCGTCGCGTGGATCAAAGGATCTGTGGTTTTCCCTCGAGGCTTTCCCTCGAGGCTTTCCCACAGGGCTGTCCCACGTGCCACCGTGGTGTGAGTCGATCCTCGGCGTGAAAGATGAGCCAGTGCAGGGCAAAGAGGTTCCTCTGGAATGGACTGAGACATCTGGGCGACTCTTGGAATGGTGGTACGACCATGGAGTTCCTCTCGCCTTTCCTGTTGAGAGTGCCTCCTCTTGAGATGCGACGGGAACGCCGGGAATTCTTTCCCGTTGAAAGCAGGGAAAGGATCCCACATCTCGAGCTCCGAGGGGGAAACGGGGCTCCTCTGAATGTGGGCGGGACCATCGTGCTTCCTCTCGAGTGGAGACGGGTATGGCGGTGAACTTCTTGAGTTGCAGCAAGGGTGTGAAAGACCCTTTCGAAGTTCCAGAGGTTAGGTGTCATTAGTCTCCAGACGCCTCATCGGAAATACGCCTCATCTCGCCTGGAAGGGAGAACTTCCTGGATTTTCTCGAGTTGCGGCAGGTGTTCTCGAGTTATGACGGGGACCTCAGGGACCCGCCCTGGTGGCCTCAGGAGAGGCCAGTCCCCATGCGAGTTGCTAGGGGGCCTCTCGGGATTCCTCTCCCGTCGATACCGGGGCCTAAAACCTTGTGTGGAGTCAGGGCCGGAACCGAGGATTCCTCTCAGGGGTGATATGGATCTTTGGGTACTTCTGGAGTCTCCCCAGGGGAGTCAGGCCTCGTCTCGAGTGGCGGCATGCACGTGCGCTTTCCTTCCAGGCTGTAGCAGCAATGTCACGCTTCCCGTCGCGTGCATCAAAGGATCTGTGGTTTTCCCTCGAGGCTTTCCCTCGAGGCTTTCCCGCAGGGCTGTCCCACGTTCCACCGTGGTGTGAGTCGATCCTCGGCGTGAAAGATGAGCCAGTGCAGGGCAAAGAGGTTCCTCTGGAATGGACTGAGACATCTGGGGGACTCTTGGAATGGTGGTACGACCATGGAGTTCCTCTCGCCTTTCCTGTTGAGAGTGCCTCCTCTTGAGATGCGACGGGAACGCCGGGAATTCTTTCCCGTTGAAAGCAGGGAAAGGATCCCTCATCTCGAGCTACGAGGGGGAAACGGGGCTCCTCTGGATGTGGGTGGGACCATCGTGCTTCCTCTCGAGTGGAGACGGGTATGGCGGTGAACTTCTTGAGTTGCAGCAAGGGTGTGAAAGACCCTTTCGAAGTTCCAGAGGTTACGTGTCAGTCTCCAGATGCCTCATCGGAAATAGACCTCATCTCGCCTGGAAGGGAGAACTTCCTGGATTTTCTCGAGGTGCGGCAGGTGTTCTCGAGTTATGACGGGTACCACAGGGACCCGCCCTGGTGGCCTCAGGAGAGGCCAGTCCACATGCGAGTTGCTAGGGGGCCTCTCGGGATTCCTCTCCCGTCGATACCGGGGCCAAAAACCTAGTGTGGAGTCAGGGCCGGAACCGAGGATTCCTCTCAGGGGTGACATGGATCTTTGGGTACTTCTGGAGTCTCCCCAGGGGAGTCAGGCCTCGTCTCGAGTGGGGGCATGCACGTGCGCTTTCCTTCCAGGCTGTAGCAGCAATGTCACGCTTCCCGTCGCGTGGATCAAAGGATCTGTGGTTTTCCCTCGAGGCTTTCCCTCGAGGCTTTCCCACAGGGCTGTCCCACGTGCCACCGTGGTGTGAGTCGATCCTCGGCGCGAAAGATGAGCCAGTGTAGGGCAAAGAGGTTCCTCTGGAATGGACTGAGACATCTGGGGGACTCTTGGAATGGTGGTACGACCATGGAGTTCCTCTCGCCTTTCCTGTTGAGAGTGCCTCCTCTTGAGATGCGACGGGAACGCCGGGAATTCTTTCCTGTTGAAAGCAGGGAAAGGATCCCTCATCTCGAGCTCCGAGGGGGAAACGGGGCTCCTCTGGATGTGGGCGGGACCATCGTGCTTCCTCTCGTGTGGAGACGGGTATGGCGCTGAACTTCTTGAGTTGCAGCAAGGGTGTCAAAGACCCTTTCGAAGTTCCAGAGGTTACGTGTCAGTCTCCAGACGCCTCATCGGAAATAGACCTCATCTCGCCTGGAAGGGAGAACTTCCTAGATTTTCTCGAGGTGCGGCAGGTGTTCTCGAGTTACGACGGGCACCACAGGGACCCGCCCTGATGGCCTAAGGAGAGGCCAGTCCCCATGCGAGTTGCTAGGGGGCCTCTCGGGATTCCTCTCCCGTCGATACTAGGGCCAAAAACCTTGTGTGGAGTCAGGGCCGGAACCGAGGATTCCTCACAGGGGTGACATGGATATTTGGGTACTTCTGGAGTCTCCCCAGGGGAGTCAGGCCTCGTCTCGAGTGGGGGCATGCACGTGCGCTTTCCTTCCAGGCTGTAGCAGCAATGTCACGCTTCCCGTCGCGTGGATCAAAGTATCTGTGGTTTTCCCTCGAGGCTTTCCCTCGAGGCTTTCCCGCAGGGCTGTCCCACGTGCCACCGTGGTGTGAGTCGATCCTCGGCGTGAAAGATGAGTCAGTGCAGGGCAAAGAGGTTCCTCTGGAATGGACTGAGACATCTGGGGGACTCTTGGAATGGTGGTACGACCATGGAGTTCCTCTCGCCTTTCCTGTTGAGAGTGCCTCCTCTTGAGATGCGACGGGAACGCCGGGAATTCTTTCCCGTTGAAAGCAGGGAAAGGATCCCTCATCTCGAGCTCCGAGGGGGAAACGGGGCTCCTCTGGATGTGGGCGGGACCATCGTGCTTCCTCTCGAGTGGAGACGGGTATGGCGGTGAACTTTTTGAGTTGCAGCAAGGGTGTGAAAGACCCTTTCGAAGTTCCAGAGGTTAGGTGTCATTAGTCTCCAGACGCCTCATCGGAAATAGGCCTCATCTCGCCTGGAAGGGAGAACTTCCTGGATTTTCTCGAGTTGCGGCAGGTGTTCTCGAGTTACGATGGGGACCTCAGGGACCCGCCCTGGTGGCCTCGAGAACGGCCAGTCCCCATGCGAGTTGCTAGGGGGCCTCTGGGGATTCCTCTCCCGTCGATACCGGGGCCAAAAACCTTGTGTGGAGTCAGGGCCGGAACCGAGGATTCCTCTCAGGGGCTGACATGGATCTTTGGGTACTTCTGGAGTCTCCCCAGGGGAGTCAGGCCTCGTCTCGAGTGGGGGCATGCACGTGTGCTTTCCTTCCAGGCTGTAGCAGCAATGTCACGCTTCCCGTCGCGTGGATCAAAGGATCTGTGGTTTTCCCTCGAGGCTTTCCCTCGAGGCTTTCCCACAGGGCTGTCCCACGTGCCACCGTAGAGTGAGTCGATCCTCGGCATGAAAGATGAGCCAGTGCAGGGCAAAGAGGTTCCTCTGGAATGGACTCAGACATCTGGGGGACTCTTGGAATGGTGGTACGACCATGGAGTTCCTCTCGCCTTTCCTGTTGAGAGTGCCTCCTCTTGAGATGCGACAGGAACGCCGGGAATTCTTTCCCGTTGAAAGCAGGGAAAGGATACCTCATCTCGAGCTACGAGGGGGAAACGGGGCTCCTCTGGATGTGGGCGGGACCATCGTGCTTCCTCTCGAGTGGAGACGAGTATGGCGGTGAACTTCTTGAGTTGCAGCAAGGGTGTGAAAGACCCTTTCGAAGTTCCAGAGGTTAGGTGTCATTAGTCTCCAGACGCCTCATCGGAAATAGGCCTCATCTCGCCTGGAAGGGAGAACTTCCTGGATTTTCTCGAGATGCGGCAGGTGTTCTCGAGTTACGACGGGGACCTCAGGGACCCGCCCTGGTGGCCTCAGGAGAGGCCAGTCCCCATGCGAGTTGCTAGGGGGCCTCTCGGGATTCCTCTCCCGTCGATACCGGGGCCAAAAACTTTGTATGGAGTCAGGGTCGGAACCGAGGATTCCTCTCAGGGGCTTATATGGATCTTAGTGTACTTCTGGAGTCTCGCCAGGGGAGACAGGCCTCGTCTCGAGTGGGGGCATGCACGTGCGCTTTCCTTCCAGGCTGTAGCAGCAATGTCACGCTTCCCGTCGCGTGCATCAAAGGATCTGTGGTTTTCCCTCGAGGCTTTCCCTCGAGGCTTTCCCACAGGGCTGTCCCACGTGCCTCCGTGGTGTGAGTCGATCCTCGGCGTGAAAGATGAGCCAGTGCAGGGCAAAGAGTTTCCTCTGGAATGGACTGAGACATCTGGGGGACTCTTTGTATGGTGGTACGACCATGGAGTTCCTCTCGCCTTTCCTGTTGAGAGTGCCTCCTCTTGAGATGCGACGGGAACGCCGGGAATTCCTTCCCGTTGAAAGCAGGAAAGGATCCCTCATCTCGAGCTCCGAGAGGGAAACGGGGCTCCTCTGGATGTGGGCGGGACCATCGTGTTTCCTCTCGAGTGGAGACGGGTATGGCGGTGAACTTCTTGAGTTGCAGCAAGGGTGTGAAACACCCTTTCGAAATTCCAGAGGTTAGGTGTCATTAGTCTCCAGACGCCTCATCGGAAATAGGCCTCATCTCGCCTGGAAGGGAGAACTTCCTGGATTTTCTCGAGTTGCGGCAGGTGTTCTCGAGTTAAGACGGGGACCTCAGGGACCCGCCCTGGTGGCCTCAGGAGAGGCCAGTCCCCATGCGAGGTGCTAGGGGGCCTCTCGGGATTCCTCTCCCTTCGATACCGGGGCCAAAAAGCTTGTGTGGAGTCAGGGCCGGAACCGAGGATTCCTCTCAGGGGCTGACATGGATCTTTGGGTACTTCTGGAGTCTCCCCAGAGGAGTTAGGCCTCGAATCAAGTGGGGGCATGCACGTGCGCTTTCCTTCCAGGCTGTAGCAGCAATGTCACGCTTCCCGTGGCGTGTATCAAAGGATCTGTGGTTTTCCCTCGAGACTTTCCCACAGGGCTGTCCCACGTGCCACCGTGGTGTGAGTCGATCCTCGGCGTGAAAGATGAGCCAGTGCAGGGCAAAGAGGTTCCTCTGGAATGGACTGAGACATCTGGGGGACTCTTGGAATGGTGGTACGACCATGGAGTTCCTCTCGCCTTTCCTGTTGAGAGTGCCTCCTCTAGAGATGCGAAAGGAACGCCGGGAATTCTTTCCCGTTGAAAGCAGGGAAAGGATCCCTCATCTCGAGCTACGAGGGGGAAACGGGGCTCCTCTGGATGTGGGCGGGACCATCGTGCTTCCTCTCGAGTGGACACGGGTATGGCGGTGAACTTCTTGAGTTGCAGCAAGGGTGTGAAAGACCCTTTCGAAGTTCCAGAGGTTAGGTGTCATTAGTCTCCAGACGCCTCATCGGAAATAGGCCTCATCTCGCCTGGAAGGGAGAACTTCCTGGATTTTCTCGAGTTGCGGCAGGTGTTCTCGAGTTAAGACGGGGACCTCAGGGACCCGCCCTGGTGGCCTCAGGAGAGGCCAGTCCCCATGCAAGTTGCTAGGGGGCCTCTCGGGATTCCTCTCCCGTCGATACCGGGGCCAAAAACCTTGTGTGGAGTAAGGGCCGGAACCGAGGATTCCTCTCAGAAGCTGACATGGATCTTTGGGTACTTCTGGAGTCTCCTCAGGGGAGTTAGGCCTCTTCTCGAGTGGGGGCATGCACGTGCGCTTTCCTTCCCGGCTGTAGCAGCAATGTCACGCTTCCCGTCGCATGGATCAAAGGATCTGTGGTTTTCCCTCGAGGCTTTCCCTCGAGGCTTTCCCACAGGGCTGTCCCACGTGCCACCGTGGTGTGAGTCGATCCTCGGCGTGAAAGATGAGCCAGTGCAGGGCAAAGAGGTTCCTCTGGAATGGACTGAGACATCTGGGGGACTCGTGGAATGGTGGTACGACCATGGAGTTCCTCTCGCCTTTGCTGTTGAGAGTGCCACCTCTTGAGATGCGACGGGAACGCCGGGAATTCTTTCCCGTTGAAAGCAGGGAAAGGATCCCTCATTTCGAGCTACGAGGGGGAAACGGGGCTCCTCTGGATGTGGGCGGGACCATCGTGCTTCCTCTCGAGTGGAGACGGGTATGGCGGTGAACTTCTTGAGTTGCAGCAAGGGTGTGAAAGACCCTTTCGAAGTCCCAGAGGTTAGGTGTCATTAGTCTCCAGACGCCTCATCGGAAATAGGCCTCATCTCGCCTGGAAGGGAGAACTTCCTGGATTTTCTCGAGTTGCGGCAGGTGTTCTCGAGTTACAACGGGGACCTCAGGGACCCGCCCTGGTGGCCTCAGGAGAGGCCAGTCCCCATGCGAGTTGCTAGGTGGCCTCTCGGGATTCCTCTCCCGTCGATACCGGGATCAAAAACCTTGTGTGGCGTCAGGGCCGGAACCGAGGATTCCTCTCAGGGGCTGACATGGATCTTTGGGTACTTCTGGAGTCTCCCCAGGGGAGTCAGGCCTCGTCTCGAGTCGGGGCATGCACGTGCGCTTTCCTTTCAGGCTGTAGCAGCAATGTCACGCTTCCCGTCGCGTGGATCAAAGGATCTGTGGTTTTCCCTCGAGGCTTTCCCTCGAGGCTTTCCCACAGGGCTGTCCCACGTGCCTCCGTCGTGTGAGTCGATCCTCGGCGTGAAAGATGAGCCAGTGCAGGGCAAAGAGGTTCCTCTGGAATGGACTGAGACATCTGGGGGACTCCTGGAATGGTGGTACGACCATGGAGTTCCTCTCGCCTTTCCTGTTGAGAGTGCCTCCTCTTGAGATGCGACGGGAACGCCGGGAATTCTTTCCCGTCTAAAGCAGGGAAAGGTTCCCTCATCTCGAGATACGAGGGAGAAACGGGGCTCCTCTGGATGTGGGCGGGACCATCGTGCTTCCTCTCGAGTGGAGACGGGTATGGCGGTGAACTGCTTGAGTTGCAGCAAGGGTGTGAAAGACCCTTTCGAATTTCCAGAGGTTAGGTGTCATTAGTCTCCAGACGCCTCATCGGAAATAGGCCTCATCTCGCCTGAAAGGGAGAACTTCCTGGATTTTCTCGAGTTGCGGCAGGTGTTCTCGAGTTACGACGGGGACCTCAGGGACCCGCCCTGGTGGCCTCAGGAGAGGCCAGTCCCCATGCGAGGTGCTAGGGGGCCTCTCGGGATTCCTCTCCCGTCGATACCGGGGCCAAAAACCTTGTGTGGAGTCAGGGCCGGAACCGAGGATTCCTGTCAGGGGCTGACATGGATCTTTGGGTACTTCTGGAGTCTCCCCAGGGGAGTTAGGCCTCGTCTCGAGTGGGGGCATGCACGTGCGCTTTCCTTCCCGGCTGTAGCAGCAATGTCACGATTCCCGTCGCGTGGATCAAAGGATCTGTGGTTTTCCCTCGAGGCTTTCCCACAGGGCTGTCCCACGTGCCACCGTGGTGTGAGTCGATCCTCGGCGTGAAAGATGAGCCAGTGCAGGGCAAAGAGGTTCCTCTGGAATGGACTGAGACATCTGGGGACTCTTGGAATGGTGGTACGACCATGGAGTTCCTCTCGCCTTTCCTGTTGAGAGTGCCTCCTCTTGAGATGCGACGGGAACGCCGGGAATTCTTCCCCGTTGAAAGCAGGGAAAGGATCCATCATCTCGAGCTCCGAGGGGGAAACGGGGCTCCTTTGGATGTGGGCGGGACCATCATGCTTCCTCTCGAGTGGAGACGAGTATGGCGGTGAACTTCTTGAGTTGCAGCAAGGGTGTGAAAGACCCTTTCGAAGTTCCAGAGGTTAGGTGTCATTAGTCTCCAGACGCCTCATCGGAAATAGGCCTCATCTCGCCTGGAAGGGAGAACTTCCTGGATTTTCTCGAGATGCGGCAGGTGTTCTCGAGTTACGACGGGGACCTCAGGGACCCGCCCTGGTGGCCTCAGGAGAGGCCAGTCCCCATGCGAGTTGCTAGGGGGCCTCTCGGGATTCCTCTCCCGTCGATACCGGGGCCAAAAACTTTGTATGGAGTCAGGGTCGGAACCGAGGATTCCTCTCAGGGGCTTATATGGATCTTAGTGTACTTCTGGAGTCTCGCCAGGGGAGACAGGCCTCGTCTCGAGTGGGGGCATGCACGTGCGCTTTCCTTCCAGGCTGCAGCAGCAATGTCACGCTTCCCGTCGCGTGCATCAAAGGATCTGTGGTTTTCCCTCGAGGCTTTTCCTCGAGGCTTTCCCACAGGGCTGTCCCACGTGCCTCCGTGGTGTGAGTCGATCCTCGGCGTGAAAGATGAGCCAGTGCAGGGCAAAGAGTTTCCTCTGGAATGGACTGAGACATCTGGGGGACTCTTTGTATGGTGGTACGACCATGGAGTTCCTCTCGCCTTTCCTGTTGAGAGTGCCTCCTCTTGAGATGCGACGGGAACGCCGGGAATTCCTTCCCGTTGAAAGCAGGAAAGGATCCCTCATCTCGAGCTCCGAGAGGGAAACGGGGCTTCTCTGGATGTGGGCGGGACCATCGTGCTTCCTCTCGAGTGGAGACGGGTATGGCGGTGAACTTCTTGAGTTGCAGCAAGGGTGTGAAACACCCTTTCGAAATTCCAGAGGTTAGGTGTCATTAGTCTCCAGACGCCTCATCGGAAATAGGCCTCATCTCGCCTGGAAGGGAGAACTTCCTGGATTTTCTCGAGTTGCGGCAGGTGTTCTCGAGTTAAGACGGGGACCTCAGGGACCCGCCCTGGTGGCCTCAGGAGAGGCCAGTCCCCATGCGAGGTGCTAGGGGGCCTCTCGGGATTCCTCTCCCTTCGATACCGGGGCCAAAAAGCTTGTGTGGAGTCAGGGCCGGAACCGAGGATTCCTCTCAGGGGCTGACATGGATCTTTGGGTACTTCTGGAGTCTCCCCAGAGGAGTTAGGCCTCGAATCAAGTGGGGGCATGCACGTGCGCTTTCCTTCCAGGCTGTAGCAGCAATGTCACGCTTCCCGTCGCGTGGATCAAAGGATCTGTGGTTTTCCCTCGAGACTTTCCCACAGGGCTGTCCCACGTGCCACCGTGGTGTGAGTCGATCCTCGGCGTGAAAGATGAGCCAGTGCAGGGCAAAGAGGTTCCTCTGGAATGGACTGAGACATCTGGGGGACTCTTGGAATGGTGGTACGACCATGGAGTTCCTCTCGCCTTTCCTGTTGAGAGTGCCTCCTCTAGAGATGCGAAAGGAACGCCGGGAATTCTTTCCCGTTGAAAGCAGGGAAAGGATCCCTCATCTCGAGCTACGAGGGGGAAACGGGGCTCCTCTGGATGTGGGCGGGACCATCGTGCTTCCTCTCGAGTGGACACGGGTATGGCGGTGAACTTCTTGAGTTGCAGCAAGGGTGTGAAAGACCCTTTCGAAGTTCCAGAGGTTAGGTGTCATTAGTCTCCAGACGCCTCATCGGAAATAGGCCTCATCTCGCCTGGAAGGGAGAACTTCCTGGATTTTCTCGAGTTGCGGCAGGTGTTCTCGAGTTACGACGGGGACCTCAGGGACCCGCCCTGGTGGCCTCAGGAGAGGCCAGTCCCCATGCAAGTTGCTAGGGGGCCTCTCGGGATTCCTCTCCCGTCGATACCGGGGCCAAAAACCTTGTGTGGAGTAAGGGCCGGAACCGAGGATTCCTCTCAGAAGCTGACATGGATCTTTGGGTACTTCTGGAGTCTCCTCAGGGGAGTTAGGCCTCTTCTCGAGTGGGGGCATGCACGTGCGCTTTCCTTCCCGGCTGTAGCAGCAATGTCACGCTTCCCGTCGCATGGATCAAAGGATCTGTGGTTTTCCCTCGAGGCTTTCC
Organism: Capricornis sumatraensis; assembly: GCF_032405125.1. NCBI lineage: Eukaryota > Metazoa > Chordata > Mammalia > Artiodactyla > Bovidae > Capricornis > Capricornis sumatraensis. The sequence goes on from NW_027184613.1 coordinate 8,864,216, forward strand.
CTCGAGGCTTTCCCACAGGGCTGTCCCACGTGCCACCGTGGTGTGAGTCGATCCTCGGCATGAAAGATGAGCCAGTGCAGGGCAAAGAGGTTCCTCTGGAATGGACTGAGACATCTGGGGGACTCGTGGAATGGTGGTACGACCATGGAGTTCCTCTCGCCTTTGCTGTTGAGAGTGCCACCTCTTGAGATGCGACGGGAACGCCGGGAATTCTTTCCCGTTGAAAGCAGGGAAAGGATCCCTCATTTCGAGCTACGAGGGGGAAACGGGGCTCCTCTGGATGTGGGCGGGACCATCGTGCTTCCTCTCGAGTGGAGACGGGTATGGCGGTGAACTTCTTGAGTTGCAGCAAGGGTGTGAAAGACCCTTTCGAAGTCCCAGAGGTTAGGTGTCATTAGCCTCCAGACGCCTCATCGGAAATAGGCCTCATCTCGCCTGGAAGGGAGAACTTCCTGGATTTTCTCGAGTTGCGGCAGGTGTTCTCGAGTTACAACGGGGACCTCAGGGACCCGCCCTGGTGGCCTCAGGAGAGGCCAGTCCCCATGCGAGTTGCTAGGTGGCCTCTCGGGATTCCTCTCCCGTCGATACCGGGATCAAAAACCTTGTGTGGCGTCAGGGCCGGAACCGAGGATTCCTCTCAGGGGCTGACATGGATCTTTGGGTACTTCTGGAGTCTCCCCAGGGGAGTCAGGCCTCGTCTCGAGTCGGGGCATGCACGTGCGCTTTCCTTTCAGGCTGTAGCAGCAATGTCACGCTTCCCGTCGCGTGGATCAAAGGATCTGTGGTTTTCCCTCGAGGCTTTCCCTCGAGGCTTTCCCACAGGGCTGTCCCACGTGCCTCCGTGGTGTGAGTCGATCCTCGGCGTGAAAGATGAGCCAGTGCAGGGCAAAGAGGTTCCTCTGGAATGGACTGAGACATCTGGGGGACTCCTGGAATGGTGGTACGACCATGGAGTTCCTCTCGCCTTTCCTGTTGAGAGTGCCTCCTCTTGAGATGCGACGGGAACGCCGGGAATTCTTTCCCGTCTAAAGCAGGGAAAGGTTCCCTCATCTCGAGATACGAGGGAGAAACGGGGCTCCTCTGGATGTGGGCGGGACCATCGTGCTTCCTCTCGAGTGGAGACGGGTATGGCGGTGAACTTCTTGAGTTGCAGCAAGGGTGTGAAAGACCCTTTCGAATTTCCAGAGGTTAGGTGTCATTAGTCTCCAGACGCCTCATCGGAAATAGGCCTCATCTCGCCTGAAAGGGAGAACTTCCTGGATTTTCTCGAGTTGCGGCAGGTGTTCTCGAGTTACGACGGGGACCTCAGGGACCCGCCCTGGTGGCCTCAGGAGAGGCCAGTCCCCATGCGAGGTGCTAGGGGGCCTCTCGGGATTCCTCTCCCGTCGATACCGGGGCCAAAAACCTTGTGTGGAGTCAGGGCCGGAACCGAGGATTCCTGTCAGGGGCTGACATGGATCTTTGGGTACTTCTGGAGTCTCCCCAGGGGAGTTAGGCCTCGTCTCGAGTGGGGGCATGCACGTGCGCTTTCCTTCCCGGCTGTAGCAGCAATGTCACGATTCCCGTCGCGTGGATCAAAGGATCTGTGGTTTTCCCTCGAGGCTTTCCCACAGGGCTGTCCCACGTGCCACCGTGGTGTGAGTCGATCCTCGGCGTGAAAGATGAGCCAGTGCAGGGCAAAGAGGTTCCTCTGGAATGGACTGAGACATCTGGGGACTCTTGGAATGGTGGTACGACCATGGAGTTCCTCTCGCCTTTCCTGTTGAGAGTGCCTCCTCTTGAGATGCGACGGGAACGCCGGGAATTCTTCCCCGTTGAAAGCAGGGAAAGGATCCATCATCTCGAGCTCCGAGGGGGAAACGGGGCTCCTTTGGATGTGGGCGGGACCATCATGCTTCCTCTCGAGTGGAGACGAGTATGGCGGTGAACTTCTTGAGTTGCAGCAAGGGTGTGAAAGACCCTTTCGAAGTTCCAGAGGTTTGGTGTCATTAGTCTCCAGACGCCTCATCGGAAATAGGCCTCATCTCGCCTGGAAGGGAGAACTTCCTGGATTTTCTCGAGATGCGGCAGGTGTTCTCGAGTTACGACGGGGACCTCAGGGACCCGCCCTGGTGGCCTCAGGAGAGGCCAGTCCCCATGCGAGTTGCTAGGGGGCCTCTCGGGATTCCTCTCCCGTCGATACCGGGGCCAAAAACTTTGTATGGAGTCAGGGTCGGAACCGAGGATTCCTCTCAGGGGCTTATATGGATCTTAGTGTACTTCTGGAGTCTCGCCAGGGGAGACAGGCCTCGTCTCGAGTGGGGGCATGCACGTGCGCTTTCCTTCCAGGCTGTAGCAGCAATGTCACGCTTCCCGTCGCGTGCATCAAAGGATCTGTGGTTTTCCCTCGAGGCTTTCCCTCGAGGCTTTCCCACAGGGCTGTCCCACGTGCCTCCGTGGTGTGAGTCGATCCTCGGCGTGAAAGATGAGCCAGTGCAGGGCAAAGAGTTTCCTCTGGAATGGACTGAGACATCTGGGGGACTCTTTGTATGGTGGTACGACCATGGAGTTCCTCTCGCCTTTCCTGTTGAGAGTGCCTCCTCTTGAGATGCGACGGGAACGCCGGGAATTCCTTCCCGTTGAAAGCAGGAAAGGATCCCTCATCTCGAGCTCCGAGAGGGAAACGGGGCTCCTCTGGATGTGGGCGGGACCATCGTGCTTCCTCTCGAGTGGAGACGGGTATGGCGGTGAACTTCTTGAGTTGCAGCAAGGGTGTGAAACACCCTTTCGAAATTCCAGAGGTTAGGTGTCATTAGTCTCCAGACGCCTCATCGGAAATAGGCCTCATCTCGCCTGGAAGGGAGAACTTCCTGGATTTTCTCGAGTTGCGGCAGGTGTTCTCGAGTTAAGACGGGGACCTCAGGGACCCGCCCTGGTGGCCTCAGGAGAGGCCAGTCCCCATGCGAGGTGCTAGGGGGCCTCTCGGGATTCCTCTCCCTTCGATACCGGGGCCAAAAAGCTTGTGTGGAGTCAGGGCCGGAACCGAGGATTCCTCTCAGGGGCTGACATGGATCTTTGGGTACTTCTGGAGTCTCCCCAGAGGAGTTAGGCCTCGAATCAAGTGGGGGCATGCACGTGCGCTTTCCTTCCAGGCTGTAGCAGCAATGTCACGCTTCCCGTGGCATGTATCAAAGGATCTGTGGTTTTCCCTCGAGACTTTCCCACAGGGCTGTCCCACGTGCCACCGTGGTGTGAGTCGATCCTCGGCGTGAAAGATGAGCCAGTGCAGGGCAAAGAGGTTCCTCTGGAATGGACTGAGACATCTGGGGGACTCTTGGAATGGTGGTACGACCATGGAGTTCCTCTCGCCTTTCCTGTTGAGAGTGCCTCCTCTAGAGATGCGAAAGGAACGCCGGGAATTCTTTCCCGTTGAAAGCAGGGAAAGGATCCCTCATCTCGAGTTACGAGGGGGAAACGGGGCTCCTCTGGATGTGGGCGGGACCATCGTGCTTCCTCTCGAGTGGACACGGGTATGGCGGTGAACTTCTTGAGTTGCAGCAAGGGTGTGAAAGACCCTTTCGAAGTTCCAGAGGTTAGGTGTCATTAGTCTCTAGACGCCTCATCGGAAATAGGCCTCATCTCGCCTGGAAGGGAGAACTTCCTGGATTTTCTCGAGTTGCGGCAGGTGTTCTCGAGTTACGACGGGGACCTCAGGGACCCGCCCTGGTGGCCTCAGGAGAGGCCAGTCCCCATGCAAGTTGCTAGGGGGCCTCTCGGGATTCCTCTCCCGTCGATACCGGGGCCAAAAACCTTGTGTGGAGTCAGGGCCGGAACCGAGGATTCCTCTCAGGGGCTGACATGGATCTTTGGGTACTTCTGGAGTCTCCCCAGGGGAGTCAGGCCTCGTCTCGAGTGGGGGCATGCACGTGCGCTTTCCTTCCAGGCTGTAGCAGCAATGTCACGCTTCCTGTCGCGTGGATCAAAGGATCTGTGGTTTTCCCTCGAGGCTTTCCCTGGAGGCTTTCCCACAGGGCTGTCCCACGTGCCACTGTGGTGTGAGTCGATCCTCGGCGTGAAAGATGAGCCAGTGTAGGGCAAAGCGGTTCCTCTGGAATGGACTGAGACATCTGGGGGACTCCTGGAATGGTGGTACGACCATGGAGTTCCTCTCGCCTTTCCTGTTGAGAGTGCCTCCTCTTGAGATGCGACGGGAACGCCGGGAATTCTTTCCCGTCTAAAGCAGGGAAAGGTTCCCTCATCTCGAGCTACGAGGGGGAAACGGGGCTCCTCTGGATGTGGGCGGGACCATCGTGCTTCCTCTCCAGTGGAGACGGGTATGGCGGTGAACTTCTTGAGTTGCAGCAAGGGTGTGAAAGACCCTTTCGAAGTTCCAGAGGTTAGGTGTCATTAGTCTCCAGACGCCTCATCGGAAATAGGCCTCATCTCGCCTGAAAGGGAGAACTTCCTGGATTTTCTCGAGTTGCGGCAGGTGTTCTCGAGTTACGACGGGGACCTCAGGGACCCGCCCTGGTGGCCTCAGGAGAGGCCAGTCCTCATGCAAGGTGCTAGGGGTCCTCTCGGGATTCCTCTCCCGTCGATACCGGGGCCAAAAACTTTGTGTGGAGTCAGGGCCGGAACCGAGGATTCCTCTCAGGGGCTGACATGGATCTTTGGGTACTTCTGGAGTCTCCCCAGGGGAGTTAGGCCTCTTCTCGAGTGGGGGCATGCACGTGCGCTTTCCTTCCAGGCTGTAGCAGCAATGTCACGCTTCCCGTCGCATGGATCAAAGGATCTGTGGTTTTCCCTCGAGGCTTTCCCTCGAGGCTTTCCCACAGGGCTGTCCCACGTGCCACCGTGGTGTGAGTCGATCCTCGGCGTGAAAGATGAGCCAGTGCAGGGCAAAGAGGTTCCTCTGGAATGGACTGAGACATCTGGGGGACTCGTGGAATGGTGGTACGACCATGGAGTTCCTCTCGCCTTTCCTGTTGAGAGTGCCACCTCTTGAGATGCGACGGGAACGCCGGGAATTCTTTCCCGTTGAAAGCAGGGAAAGGATCCCTCATTTCGAGCTACGAGGGGGAAACGGGGCTCCTCTGGATGTGGGCGGGACCATCGTGCTTCCTCTCGAGTGGAGACGGGTATGGCGGTGAACTTCTTGAGTTGCAGCAAGGGTGTGAAAGACCCTTTCGAAGTCCCAGAGGTTAGGTGTCATTAGTCTCCAGAAGCCTCATCGGAAATAGGCCTCATCTCGCCTGGAAGGGAGAACTTCCCGGATTTTCTCGAGTTGTGGCAGGTGTTCTCGAGTTACAACGGGGACCTCAGGGACCCGCCCTGGTGGCCTCAGGAGAGGCCAGTCCCCATGCGAGGTGCTAGGGGGCCTCTCGGGATTCCTCTCCCGTCGATACCGGGGCCAAAAACCTTGTGTGCAGTCAGGGCCGGAACCGAGGATTCCTCTCAGGGGCTGACATGGATCTTTGGGTACTTCTGGAGTCTCCCCAGGGGAGTCAGGCCTCGTCTCGAGTGGGGGCATGCACGTGCGCTTTCCTTCCAGGCTGTAGCAGCAATGTCACGCTTCCTGTCGCGTGGATCAAAGGATCTGTGGTTTTCCCTCGAGGCTTTCCCTCGAGGCTTTTCCACAGGGCTGTCCCACGTGCCACCGTGGTGTGAGTCGATCCTCGGCGTGAAAGATGAGCCAGTGCAGGGCAAAGAGGTTCCTCTGGAATGGACTGAGACATCTGGGGGACTCCTGGAATGGTGGTACGACCATGGAGTTCCTCTCACCTTTCCTGTTGAGAGTGCCTCCTCTTGAGATGCGACGGGAACGCCAGGAATTCTTTCCCGTCTAAAGCAGGGAAAGGTTCCCTCATCTCGAGATACGAGGGGGAAACGGGGCTCCTCTGGATGTGGGCGGGACCATCGTGCTTCCTCTCGAGTGGAGACGGGTATGGCGGTGAACTTCTTGAGTTGCAGCAAGGGTGTGAAAGACCCTTTCGAATTTCCAGAGGTTAGGTGTCATTAGTCTCCAGACGCCTCATCGGAAATAGGCCTCATCTCGCCTGAAAGGGAGAACTTCCTGGATTTTCTCGAGTTGCGGCAGGTGTTCTCGAGTTACGACGGGGACCTCAGGGACCCGCCCTGGTGGCCTCAGGAGAGGCCAGTCCCCATGCGAGGTGCTAGGGGGCCTCTCGGGATTCCTCTCCCGTCGATACCGGGGCCAAAAACTTTGTATGGAGTCAGGGCCGGAACCGAGGATTCCTCTCAGGGGCTGACATGGATCTTTGGGTTCTTCTGGAGTCCCCCCAGGGGAGTCAGGCCTCGTCTCGAGTGGGGGCATGCACGTGCGCTTTCCTTCCAGGCTGTAGCAGCAATGTCACGCTTCCCGTCGCGTGGATCAAAGGATCTGTGGTTTTCCCTCGAGGCTTTCCCTCGAGGCTTTCCCACAGGGCTGTCCCACGTGCCACCGTGGTGTGAGTCGATCCTCGGCGTGAAAGATGAGCCAGTGCAGGGCAAAGAGGTTCCTCTGGAATGGACTGAGACATCTGGGGGACTCTTGGAATGGTGGTACGACCATGGAGTTCCTCTCGCCTTTCCTGTTGAGAGTGCCTCCTCTTGAGATGCGACGGGAACGCCGGGAATTCTTTCCCGTTGAAAGCAGGAAAAGGATCCCTCATCTCGAGCTACGAGGGGGAAACGGGGCTCCTCTGGATGTGGGCGGGACCATCGTGCTTCCTCTCTAGTGGAGACGGGTATGGTGGTGAACTTCTTGAGTTGCAGCAAGGGTGTGAAAGACCCTTTCGAAGTTCCAGAGGTTAGGTGTCATTAGTCTCCAGACGCCTCATAGGAAATAGGCCTCATCTCGCCTGGAAGGGAGAACTTCCTGGATTTTCTCGAGTTGCGGCAGGTGTTCTCGAGTTACGACGGGGACCTCAGGAACCCGCCCTGGTGGCCTCAGGAGAGGCCAGTCCCTATGCGAGGTGCTAGGGGGCCTCTCGGGATTCCTCTCCCGTCGATACCGGGGCCAAAAACCTTGTATGGAGTCAGGGCCGGAACCGAGGATTCCTCTCAGGGGCTGACATGGATCTTTGGGTACTTCTGGAGTCTCCCCAGGGGAGTCAGGCCTCGTCTCGAGTGGGGGCATGCACGTGCACTTTCCTTCCAGGCTGTAGCAGCAATGTCACGCTTCCCGTCGCGTGGATCAAAGGATCTGTGGATTTCCCTCGAGGCTTTCCCACAGGGCTGTCCCACGTGCCACCGTGGTGTGAGTCGATCCTCGGCGTGAAAGATGAGCCAGTGCAGGACAAAGAGGTTCCTCTGGAATGGACTGAGATATCTGGGGGACTCTTGGAATGGTGGTACGACCATGGAGTTCCTCTCGCCTTTCCTGTTGAGAGTGCCTCCTCTTGAGATGCGACGGGAACGCCGGGAACTCTTTCCCTTTGAAACCAGGGAAAGGATCCCTCATCTCGAGCTACGAGGGGAAAACGGGGCTCCTCTGGATGTGGGCGGGACCATCGTGCTTCCTCTCGAGTGGAGACGGGTATGGCGGTGAACTTCTTGAGTTGCAGCAAGGGTGTGAAAGACCCTTTCGAAGTTCCAGAGGTTAGGTGTCATTAGTCTCCAGACGCCTTATCAGAAATAGGCCTCATCTCGCCTGGAAGGGAGAACTTCCTGGATTTTCTCGAGTTGCGGCAGGTGTTCTCGAGTTACGACGGGGACCTCAGGGACCCGCCCTGGTGGCCTCAGGAGAGGCCAGCCCCTATGCGAGTTGCTAGGGGGCCTGTCGGGATTCCTCTCCCGTCGATACCGGGGCCAACAACCTTGTGTGGAGTCAGGGCCGTAACCGAGGATTCCTCTCATGGGCTGACATGGATCTTTGGGTACGTCTGGAGACTCCCCAGTGGAGTCAGGCCTCGTCTCGAGTGGGGGCATGCACGTGCGCTTTCCTTCCAGGCTGTAGCAGCAATGTCACGCTTCCCGTCGCGAGAATCAAAGGATCTGTGGTTTTCCCTCGAGGCTTTCCCTCGAGGCTTTCCCACAGGGCTGTCCCACGTGCCACCGTGGTGTGAGTCGATCCTCGGCGTGAAAGATGAGCCAGTGCAGGGCAAAGAGGTTCCTCTGGAATGGACTGAGACATCTGGGGGACTCTTGGAATGGTGGTACGACCATGGAGTTCCTCTCGCCTTTCCTGTTTAGAGTGCCTCCTCTTTGGATGCGACGGGAACGCCGGGAATTCTTTCCCGTTGAAAGCAGGGAAAGGATCCCTCATCTCGAGCTACGAGGGGGAAACGGGGCTCCTCTGGATGTGGGCGGGACCATCGTGCTTCCTCTCGAGTGGACACGGGTATGGCGGTGAACTTCTTGAGTTGCAGCAAGGGTGTGAAAGACCCTTTCGAAATTCCAGAGGTTAGGTGTCATTAGTCTCCAGACGCCTCATCGGAAATAGGCCTCATCTCGCCTGGAAGGGAGAACTTCCTGGATATTCTCGAGTTGCGGCAGGTGTTCTCGAGTTACGACGGGGACCTCAGGGACCCGCCCTGGTGGCCTCAGGAGAGGCCAGTCCCCATGCGAGTTGCTAGGGGGCGTCTCGGGATTCCTCTCCCGTCGATACCGGGGCCAAAAACCTTGTGTGGAGTCAGGGCCAGAACCGAGGATTCCTCTCAGGGGCTGACATGGATCTTTGGGTACTTCTGGAGTCTCCCCAGGGGAGTCAGGCCTCGTCTCGAGTGGGGGCATGCACGTGCGCTTTCCTTCCAGGCTGTAGCAGCAATGTCACGCTTCCTGTCGCGTGGATCATAGGATCTGTGGTTTTCCCTCGAGGCTTTCCCTCGAGGCTTTCCCACAGGGCTGTCCCACGTGCCACCGTGGTGTGAGTCGATCCTCGGCGTGAAAGATGAGCCAGTGCAGGGCAAAGAGCTTCCTCTGGAATGGACTGAGACATCTGGGGGACTCTTGGAATGGTGGTACGACCATGGAGTTCCTCTCGCCTTTCCTGTTGAGAGTGCCTCCTCTTGAGATGCGACGGGAACTCCGGGAATTCTTTCCCGTTGAAAGCAGGCAAAGGATCCCTCATCTCGAGCTACGAGGGGGAAACGGGGCTCCTCTGGATGTGGGCGGGACCATCGTGCTTCCTCTCGAGTGGAGACGGGTATGGCGGTGAACTTCTTGAGTTGCAGCAAGGGTGTGAAAGACCCATTCGAAGTTCCAGAGGTTAGGTGTCATTAGTCTCCAGACGCCTCATCGGAAATAGGCCTCATCTCGCCTGGAAGGGAGAACTTCCTGGATTTTCTCGAGTTGCGGCAGGTGTTCTCGAGTTACGACGGGGACCTCAGGGACCCGCCCTGGTGGCCTCAGGAGTGGCCAGTCCCCATGCGAGTTGCTAGGGGGCCTCTCGGGATTCCTCTCCCGTCGATACCGGGGCCAAAAACCTTGTGTGGAGTCAGGGCCAGAACCGAGGATTCCTCTCAGGGGCTGATATGGATCTTTGGGTACTTCCGGAGTCTCGCCAGGGGAGACAGGCCTCGTCTCGTGAGGGGGCATGCACGTGCACTTTCCTTCCAAGCTGTAGCAGCAATGTCACGCTTCCCGTCGCGTGGATCAAAGGATCTGTGGTTTTCCCTCGAGGCTTTCCCTCGAGGCTTTCCCACAGGGCTGTCCCACGTGCCACCGTGGTGTGAGTCGATCCTCGGCGTGAAAGATGAGCCAGTGCAGGGCAAAGAGCTTCCTCTGGAATGGACTGAGACATCTGGGGGACTCTTGGAATGGTGGTACGACCATGGAGTTCCTCTCGCCTTTCCTGTTGAGAGTGCCTCCTCTTGAGATGCGACGGGAACGCCGGGAATTCTTTCCCGTTGAAAGCAGGCAAAGGATCCCTCATCTCGAGCTACGAGGGGGAAACGGGGCTCCTGTGGATGTGGGCGGGACCATCCTGCTTCCTCTCGAGTGGAGACGGGTATGGAAGTGAACTTCTTGAGTTGCAGCAAGGGTGTGAAAGACCCTTTCGAAGTTCCAGAGGTTAGGTGTCATTAGTCTCCAGACGCCTCATCGGAAATAGGCCTCATCTCGCCTGGAAGGGAGAACTTCCTGGATTTTCTCGAGATGCGGCAGGTGTTCTCGAGTTACGACGGGGACCTCAGGGACCCGCCCTGGTGGCCTCAGGAGAGGCCAGTCCACATGCGAGTTGCTAGGGGGCCTCGCGGGATTCCTCTCCCGTCGATACCGGGGCCAAAAACCTTGTGTGGAGTCAGGGCCGGAAACGAGGATTCCTCTCAGGGGCTGACATGGATCTTTGGGTACTTCTGGAGTCTCCGCAGGGGAGTCAGGCCTCGTCTCGAGTGGGGGCATGCACGTGCGTTTTCTTTCCAGGCTGTAGCAGCAATGTCACGCTTCCCGTCGCGTGGATCAAAGGATCTGTGGTTTTCCCTCGAGGCTTTCCCACAGGGCTGTCCCACGTTCCACCGTGGTGTGAGTCGATCCTCGGCGTGAAAGATGAGCCAGTGCAGGGCAAAGAGGTTCCTCTGGAATGGACTGAGACATCTGGGGGACTCTTGGAATGGTGGTACGACCATGGAGTTCCTCTCTCCTTTCCTGTTGAGAGTGCCTCCTCTTGAGATGCGACGGGAACGCCGGGAATTCTTTCCCGTTGAAAGCAGGGAAAGGATCCCTCATCTCGAGCTACGAGGGGGAAACGGGGCTCCTCTGGATGTGGGCGGGACCATCGTGCTTCCTCTCTAGTGGAGACGGGTATTGCCGGGGTCCAGCCCCGGTGGATCCAGGGAATTCGAAGGGTGGACGGCGTTGGCGTGGAAAGACTTGTTTATTTATTAATATAAGATTAGATTAAGAAACTGTAGTGCAGTAGGAAGATTAAGTGGAGAAAGAGGGCTGAATAGCTTGGTTTACGCGGAAGACCAATAAAATTCCAGACAAGGAATTTGCACCATCTACGTTGGGCCACCGGTGCCCGCTTGAATATCTAAGGGTGCCTCGCCTTAAGCTCCCTTTCTCGCGGATCTTAATAACCAGGGCAAATAAGTAGACCTGGCGAGCCTCCGCGCCCCAGATGGAAATTCAGCCTGAAATTAAAGTAAAGAGCAGAGGGAAGAAAAGGGAGAGAAAAAGAGAGAGAGAGAGAGACACGGGGGGAGCCATATTCCCAAGACACCAGGCCGAGACTAGTCCGAGAAACTGGTCTGAGAATCTGGTCCCGTCCTTTATTGTTCAGAAGGCCTTTTATACTTTTGATAAAACATGGAGATCAATGGGTAACACAAAGTTATGCAGCGTTAGCAGTCCAGACTCTTATCAAAACCAGGCTTTTCTCTCTGCATACCTAATTGTATACACAAGTCTTAGGTAATTTACATCATCTTCCAACCAAAAGGGCCAATTAACATTTTACAGCCTTTTTTCTGATAAGGGTTTGTCAACCACAAGACTTATTTGTGTTGATCTTCCCAAGGTCTGGTGCCACTCTCGGAAAGCACTAAAGAAAGTTACATTCTTAGACAGCAAGGATACAGCAACTTATAACAAGTAGAGGGAGTGCAGTGATTTATAGCAAAAGAGAAGCAATTAACTCAAAAGTCTAGTGTTGCTAACATCAAAACTACTATGTATCTTTTTCTACATCCTGCTTACATTAACATCCTTCCAGGTGCCTAAAAGATAAAGAATAAGGAGGTCTGGCAGCAATCCTTGAGTCAACAGTGAAAACCCTCTACCAATATAATTTTTAACTCTTTAGAAAAGGCTCTGTATCTTTAAGATGCTTTTAAGCTTTGTGCCTCCCGCGGTTGGGGGGCTGTAAGCAATTCACAAGCTGTAAGCTTTGTGCCTCTCGCGGTTGGGGGGCTGTAAGCAATTCACAAGCTGTAAGAGGTCTGGGGAACCTGTTAGGCAGACTAGAGAGCTATCAGAGGGGTTTAACTGAAACATCCCTTTCAAATGCAGAAGACTAAAACCCTGAATTGACTTTTTTCCAGAGAATATCAGAAAAGTGGAAAAGCAGAGCACAAAAGCCGGCAGATTTTTGCTGGGGTACATGCTTAGGAATATCCAGAGGGGTCCCTGAAGTCTGAGCACGCCTTGCGTATGTCAGCTTCCTTCCTCATGACCTTGTCACGGGCGGGATTCCTCACACTGGCTTCCGGCAACTCCCCCTTCTTTATTAGTTTTTTAAAAAAATTAGGTGCAGTTCAGTCGCGAGATTCCGAATGCTCTGCCGAAGAGTCCTGACAACACAAGGAAGCACGATTACAAGGAGCAGGATTATGGCACCCACAGCAGCATAGCTAGAGACAGTAGTCAGAAGAGTTTTTCCAGAAATGAAGTCAGAGAAGGTGTGGAAAAAGTCATTGGCTTCTCCTGCGGCGGTAAAATCTAATCGGGAGTGTTCCAAGGTCTGAATCTGATTATGAAGTTTCCCTAAATCTAAACTAATATCTGAGCTGTTCCAGACACCTAAAATATGATTTTTGACCCTCTCCCATTTAAAATCTGTCTCATTTACTTTCAGGGATGTAACACATATCCACCGGTAATCGGCATGACATGAAAGAGCCAATTTCATTTTCAGACTCTGTAATTCATTCCCAATATGCATTACTGCTTCTTCTAAGGCATCAATCCTTATTTCTAGCTTCCTATCTATAATTTCCTGGGTTGCCAGCGTTAGAGAAACATTTTTGGATACGGTGTCAACATATTGGGCAGTATACACTTGTTGAGACAATGATAATGCCGCCACAGTAACAGAAGTAATTGCGGTTATCAAAGCTGATATTCCCAAAACAAGTAAGCCCACAAACCGTCGTGTTCGCATTAAATCTTGTAGCTGTTGCAGTACAGCTAGGCCATGGTTATCATACCAATACGTGGCTACAGTTACAGGTACCATGAGATAGGGCGGACGTTTTAAAACCATGAAAGAGCAAACTTTATATTGAGGAGTTAAACAGGATGAAAGCATACATTGTTCACAAGACACTACATGGGGTCCACCTGTATAATTCAATTGTATGTTAAGTCTTTCAGAATCATTAGTGAAAAGAAAAACATAAGGAGAGGGTAGACAAGCTAAAATAGAGTAAATAGAGGTATTTTTTGGTCGGATTAAAATAATAGGGGCGGTAGCCGCAAGGGCTCTCCAAATTTCTGGCTGCCAAAAGGTTTTACCTCTAGTTATATAAGACAGCATAGGGGGAACAAATTGGTTATGATGCCGTCTGGTGGCAACTAACGGCCAAGAAATTGAATATTCTTTCCAATTATCCAATCTATTGATAAAGTCATCGTCAGACTCAGGGTCTTGACCTGGATTTGGGTTGCTCCAGTCCTGAATCGCACAATTTCTTCCTCCCGGCATATTGTAATCTACTCTCGAATTATAAATACAAGATTTCCAAATCGGATATCCTGAATGATCATCTATAGTTTTCCAAATAACATCTGAGGGAGCAACATCATCACAATTTGGATATTCTGATGGAGTTTTGAGAGACAAAGACTTATAGGGGCCAAGGACCCCAGGCATACGGGCTCGTAATATCCAAGCAGACCGATCCCCTATAGATGCAAATTTAGAGGTTGGGGAATCTGTCATAACTGCTTTTGTGGAGGCTCCAACGCATCCTGTCTTGGTAAAGAAGTCTCCTGTAAGGCCAGGAGGAAAATTAAAGCAGACAGGAAAATCATCTGCTAGTCCTTTAAAGGTATAATTGAAATTAATAGGGTATTGGTCTTTTGTATAGGAAGTATAAGATCCTCCCAAAAGGCGAGGCTGGTCTGTACTAACTCGTATGGGGTCACTGTTCCAAGTAACAACTTGGAAAGTTGGAGGATCCGGGAGAAACGCCCAATATTTGGTTGGAATGGGAGCAGCGCTTACCTGGCAAGAGAGCAAGGCAAGCATGGCAATAAACACCTTTTCAGGAGAGACTGACGATCCCTGTAGGGTAGCTATCCCCTGTGCCTGGCGACAGAGAGCTTTAATCTGTCCCCAGGTGGGCAAGGAGGCTTGTTGGGTTGACTGAGCTGGGCGTCCTAATGGATTCCTGCGAGGCAAAAAATCAGGGGGTGCAATATCCTGTATCTGAAGTCGTGACATCTGTCCAGTGGGTGGCTCCGATCCGCGCCTATCCGGGATCTCCAATGTCAGCTGTCCTGGGGTCAGCGGCGTTTCCCGTGCTGGCGGAGGGAGCGGGGGAAGAGGGAGTTTCTTCCTTTTTAGAGATCGCGGTGGCGGGGGATTCTGGTATCCGGGGAGCTGAGACATGGCGAATTAGTCTGTCTGGAACCCAAATCGGAGCGTCCGCGTCCTGTGGAAAAACACAAGCATACCCTCGCCCATTGGTTAATAAGGGGTCAGGACCTTTCCATTGTCCGGAAAGAAGGTCCCTCCATTTTACTAATGGTTTTGCATTCAATTGCTCTGGGCACCAATGGCGAAGCATTGCAGTGTTTCCGGATGAATCAGCATTTAAGTTATTTATTACGAAAAGAGCATGTTGCAAAATCTGATGGGGGGAACTATATTTAAATTCCCCTTCTTTTAGTTTTTGAATATGGATTTTCAGTGTTTGATGTGCTCTTTCCACAATGGCTTGTCCTTGTGGGTTATAAGGGATGCCGGTGTTATGTTTAATTTGAAATCTTGTACAGAATTGCTGAAAAGATTTAGAAGTGTAAGCAGGAGCATTATCAGTTTTTAAAGCTTTTGGCAAGCCCAGATAGGAAAAGCATGTAAAAAGATGTTGTATTACATCTTTAACTGCTTCCCCTGTACGAGCAGTGGCAATAATAACATGAGAGAAGGTATCTACAGTTACATGAACAAAAGACAGTTTTCCAAATGAAGAGACATGGGTTACATCCATTTGCCAGAGTGCATTAGGTTTGAGACCGCGAGGGTTAACTCCCAGAGGCAAAGCATTCACGGTAGTAGGACAATGTGAACAAGAACGAACAATCTCTCGGGCAGATTCTCGAGGAATTTGAAACTGGTATCGTAAGGCAGTGGCATTTTGGTGATGAAGTGAGTGAGAAGCTCGAGCTTCTTCAAAAACAGAAGCCACTGAAATCCTGGTTAACGAATCTGCCAATTCATTGAGAGCATTTAAAGGGCCAGGCAGGCCGGAATGAGCCCGAATGTGGCCGATAAAGAACGCCCGATTTCTTTTCCATATTTGCTGCTGCAGTTTAGTTAACAAATGGAAGATAGCAGTTTTGTTTTCAGGCAAAACTGCAGTCTCAATGTGTGGAAACAGCCTGACCACATACTGAGAGTCAGAATAAAGGTTAAATTCTTTCTCCGCAAACATAACAAAGGCCTCAATAACAGCTGTGATTTCAGCCCTTTGAGCTGAAGTTTCTTGTGTTTCCAAAAGTTTTTGATGATCTCTTGTGACTATAGAGGCTCTACCGTTAGCCGATCCATCAGTAAAGACTACCTGAGCATCTGAAATAGGGAACTGTTTACACCGGACAGGAAAAATAACTGGATGGTTAGACATAAAATTTAGTAAAACATGCGAGGGTAAATGATGCAAAATTTGACCACAGTAATTCCCTATGGCAATCTGCCAGTCTTCATCAAACATTAAAAGAGCATCAAGCTGCTCCTTATTATATGGAATTACAATCTCTGATGGCTCTTTACCAAACAATTCAATGCTCCGCTTCCTTCCTTTTAGCATTAATGTGGCAATTAAACCAGGATAAGAAGCCACGACTTTTTTAGCTTGGGTAGGAAGATGGATCCATTCTAAAGGGCCGCGTTGCCACAGAACTCCCGTAGGCGCCGTTGGAGTAGCTAGGCAAAGGAACTGCCACGTCATCGTCAAATCAATTCTTTTTACATAGCTATTTGATAAGGCTGCTTCTACTTTGCCTAGGGCTTCTTGAGCCTCAGCTGTTAATTGTCTTTTTGAGGTTGGATCAGGATCCCCGCGTAAAGTGTTAAAAAGAGGTTTTAATTCGGCAGTGGTTAATTTTAAATATGGTCTAATCCAATTAATATCACCTAAGAGTTTTTGATAATCATTTAAAGTAATAAGATGGTCTTTTCTCAATTGCAGCGGGGTATGAGTCACCGTTTCCAAATTTATGACTCTTCCTAAGTAAGTTATGGGCGGATTGATTTGAATTTTTTCTGGGGCAATTTTTAGGCCTCTGTCTGTCAATGCCTGGGTCAGGTCCTGGAGCACAGTCTGCAGGTGAACTCTATCAGGATGAGCTATTAAAATATCATCCATATAGTGAATCATATACACGTGTTCATATTTAGCCCTAGTATCTTCTAGAGCGGCATTAACAAATTTTTGGCATAAAGTAGGGCTATTTTTCATTCCCTGAGGCAGAACCTTCCACTGAAACCGTAAATAAGGCTGTTTAAGATTTTCTGATGGCAGACTAAAGGCAAATCGCTTTTTATCCTCAGGATTTAAGGGAATAGTGAAAAAACAATCTTGTAAATCAATAACAATTATATTATATCCCTCTGGAACGGCTACTGGGGAAGGGAGCCCAGGCTGTAAGGCCCCCATGTCCTCCATGGTGGCATTAATAGCTCTCAAATCCTGTAAAAGTCGCCATTTACCAGATTTTTTCTTAATGACAAAAATAGGAGTGTTCCAGGGGCTATTGGAGGGCTCAATATGTCCCAATTCTAATTGTTCAAAGATTAATGCTTTAGCTGCCAATAATTTTTCCTTATGCAGAGGCCACTGTTCTACCCACACCGGATCTTGAGATTTCCATGTGATGGGGTCGGCAGCAAAAACAATGGCCTCAATTATAAATTTGGATATCCCAATCCAGCACGTAGCTTGCGAGGAGTTGGGCAAATTGGCTCAATTATTCCTGTCTGTTGTTTACCCAATCCTTTTGATGGATCATAGCCCATCTGCAACATCTGAGAGGTCACTTTATCATCAGGGCTAAAAAGTAACACTCCCATTTGAGATAGCACGTCCCTCCCCCACAGGGTAAGGGGGAGCGAAGGAACGACATAAGGTTGGAAAGTTCCACGGGTATCCTCAAATTGCCAATCTAAAATTTTTGCACTTTTGGCTATTGTGGGGGCTCTTCCTATCCCCACCAAGTTATTTTCAGTAGTATGTGTGGGCCAGGAGCTGGGCCAGTCTTTTCCTGAAATGCAAGAAACATCTGCTCCTGTGTCTAATAACCCCACAATAGACTTGCCATTAATCAGGATAGTCTTCATAGGACGTTTCTGAGTAATTTCTGTTATCCAAAAAACCATATCACTAGACCCAAATCCTTTATCCTGCCTTTCATTTTGAGTAGCTGTGCGCCCAATTGCAGTGTGGTAAGGCAAAAGCAAAAGTTGGGCTATTCTTTGTCCCTGATGTATTTGGAAAGTTTTAGTTGGGGGTGAAATCATTATCTGGATTTCTCCTGTATAATCTGAGTCAATTACTCCAGGGATGATTGTGAGACCTTGCATAGCTAAGGAACTTCTGCCTAGTATAATTCCTACTAAACCTGTTGGTAATGGGCCTTTAACTCCTGTAGGTATTTTTACAGTGGGGCTATCTGGTGTTAATATTGCTGAGGTGGTGGAACTGAGGTCCAGTCCTGCGCTGCCTGGGGTTGCTCTGATGAGTTCTGCGATGGGACGAAGGGAATGAATGGGTTCAGTGAGGCTGCCCCAATTGTTGTCGGGGCCTGAGGCTGGCCCCTCAATCCGTTTCCCGACTGCTGGTCGGGGCCCAAAAAGGCTCCATTTCTATGGAATTGTGACCTACATTCTTTTGCCCAGTGATATCCTTTTTGACAACGAGGGCAGAGAGATCTAGGGAGATTAGTAGGCACAGCCGGGGAGGGAGAATTCGGCAGAGAAGAACCGGCTGCTTTTTGGGGACAAGCTCGCATAAGGTGCCCTTCCCGTCCGCAAGAGAAGCAGGCCTTGGATAAACCAATATTCTGGCCTGGACTACTGGAATGACTCTTTGACGGGTTATTTCTATTTGTAAAAAAGGACTGTACTGCCTGCTGGTAAGAATTTCCCTTTATGGCTGCAGCTATGGCAACGCCCTGCATCATCGCTGGTCCTACATCTGCACATTGCCTGATATAATCTATTATTTCCCCAGTTTTTTTAATAGGACGTAAAATGGCCTGGCAGGTAGAATTAGCATTTTCAAATGCCAGTTGTTTTATCAATATACTAGCTGCCTCAGTGTTGGAAATTACTCTGTTGACTGCCTCTGCAAGTCTTGATATAAAGTCTTCATATGGCTCTTCTGGTTTTTGTTTAACATTTGAGAAGGAAGAGGTAGATTCTTTCCCTTCAGGCAACAAACGCCAAGCCCCAAGGGCGCAGGCGGTTACTTGATCTAAAGTGGTTTTATCTAATCCCATTTGATCTCTAAGTGTTCCAAAATCATTAGTCCCTGCCAACATATTTTTTATAATATATCTTGGGCCATATTTTTGGTTAGCATCAGCCTGTTTTTGGGCTAGATCTTCATATTCAGTTCTCCAAAGTACATATTGACCTCCAGACAGACAAGCTTTAGCGACTGTCTTCCAGTCATGGGGTGTCATCCATCTGCCCGCTAAAGCTTCCACCAATGATACAGTGTACGGGGCTTTAGGCCCATACAAAGCACAAGCCTGTTTGAGTTCTTTAATCATTTTCATTGGAATGGGTTCCCAGTGGGGGGCTGTTCTCCCACCACTTCCACCAAATATTATGGGGAAACAAGCCTCAAGGTGGGGATCAAGTTCATCATCTGGGCTAGAGAAAACTCTTCTTCGGGGAGCTTCTAGTGGAGGCCCCTCACCCTTATAGGGAGGGGGGGGCAAGGGGTGTCCTATGTCACTTTCTTCGTACTTTGGGAATTTTTTATCCGTTCTGTGTTTAGGTCTTACGGATGTTTTATCTGGGGAATCTGGCCTTAAACTCTCAGGTGCATATAATCTGATGGGGGACATTTGTCTTGAGCCTCTGGAAGCAGAAGGCTTAATTAAGGAAATTTCTCTTGAATTTGTGGAAGCAGGTGGTCTGGTTGGGGAAGTTTTTATTAAGCTCTTTGGAGCAGATAATCTAATTGGAGAAGTTTCTCTTAAACTCCTTGGAGCATCTTTATTTAATAAAGACCAGTCCTCATCAGAATGATCTTGACTTACTTCCTCTTCCAAATCTTCCTCATCTGAAAGCTGCTCTTTTTTGTCATCTCTATCTATTACCTTTTCTTGGGCAGTCATTGCAGCTATCATTTGACTCAACTGCCGATAGTTAGGTGTAGCCTCCTTTTCATCACTCTCCTCTTCGATAGATACCTTTTTCTCTGCACTTTCCTCTTTAAGATGTACCTTTTCAGATTCAGGGGCAGGGTCTAGAGCGTCCCTAATTATATTCCATAAGGAAAAGGCGTCAGTAGGCACCTTTTGTGAGCCATGTTCAGCATGGTAAGTTTTTAGTTGTTTTCCTACTCTCTCCCAGGTGTCTAAGTTAACAGTGCCTTCTTCTGGAAACCAGGGACACTGTTCTTGTACAAAGGAAAAAAATGAATGAATATTGGATTTTTTAACTTTAATTCCTCGTTTAGTTAGTAACTGCAAGATTACTCCTGTAAAAAGCTGTCTTTCTTTTGATTCACTGTTACCCATGTCAGAAAATTAAGTCTTATAGAAAAGTCTACCTCAACAAAAAGGTTTTACCTTTGGCGAGGGGGGTTTTGTTTTCAACCCTAAGATAGCAGGTTTCTTTTCAACCTCTAGAGCACCAGGTTTCTCTTAAACCCTTGAACACTTCCCACTCCTCCTCACCCTGTCTATCCTACAGGGGGGTCCGCGGCACCCTGAGTGGGGTCCTAGCCGTCCCGAACACTCAACACTGGGGGAGTACCCGAAAGTACTCCGGGGGGAGTGATTAAGTCACTCCGGGGGGGAGCAACAGAGAGTGCTCCGGGGGGAGCAACAGAGAGTGCTCCGGGGGGAGCTACAGAGAGTGCTCCGGGGGGAGCTTTTGCTCCGAGGAACCTACCTTCGAATAGCCTGTTCCGGGCGCCACTTGCCGGGGTCCAGCCCCGGTGGATCCAGGGAATTCGAAGGGTGGACGGCGTTGGCGTGGAAAGACTTGTTTATTTATTAATATAAGATTAGATTAAGAAACTGTAGTGCAGTAGGAAGATTAAGTGGAGAAAGAGGGCTGAATAGCTTGGTTTACGCGGAAGACCAATAAAATTCCAGACAAGGAATTTGCACCATCTACGTTGGGCCACCGGTGCCCGCTTGAATATCTAAGGGTGCCTCGCCTTAAGCTCCCTTTCTCGCGGATCTTAATAACCAGGGCAAATAAGTAGACCTGGCGAGCCTCCGCGCCCCAGATGGAAATTCAGCCTGAAATTAAAGTAAAGAGCAGAGGGAAGAAAAGGGAGAGAAAAAGAGAGAGAGAGAGAGACGGGGGGGAGCCAGATTCCCAAGAAACCAGGCCGAGACTAGTCCGAGAAACTGGTCTGAGAATCTGGTCCCGTCCTTTATTGTTCAGAAGGCCTTTTATACTTTTGATAAAACATGGAGATCAATGGGTAACACAAAGTTATGCAGCGTTAGCAGTCCAGACTCTTATCAAAACCAGGCTTTTCTCTCTGCATACCTAATTGTATACACAAGTCTTAGGTAATTTACATCATCTTCCAACCAAAAGGGCCAATTAACATTTTACAGCCTTTTTTCTGATAAGGGTTTGTCAACCACAAGACTTATTTGTGTTGATCTTCCCAAGGTCTGGTGCCACTCTCGGAAAGCACTAAAGAAAGTTACATTCTTAGACAGCAAGGATACAGCAACTTATAACAAGTAGAGGGAGTGCAGTGATTTATAGCAAAAGAGAAGCAATTAACTCAAAAGTCTAGTGTTGCTAACATCAAAACTACTATGTATCTTTTTCTACATCCTGCTTACATTAACATCCTTCCAGGTGCCTAAAAGATAAAGAATAAGGAGGTCTGGCAGCAATCCTTGAGTCAACAGTGAAAACCCTCTACCAATATAATTTTTAACTCTTTAGAAAAGGCTCTGTATCTTTAAGATGCTTTTAAGCTTTGTGCCTCCCGCGGTTGGGGGGCTGTAAGCAATTCACAAGCTGTAAGCTTTGTGCCTCTCGCGGTTGGGGGGCTGTAAGCAATTCACAAGCTGTAAGAGGTCTGGGGAACCTGTTAGGCAGACTAGAGAGCTATCAGAGGGGTTTAACTGAAACATCCCTTTCAAATGCAGAAGACTAAAACCCTGAATTGACTTTTTTCCAGAGAATATCAGAAAAGTGGAAAAGCAGAGCACAAAAGCCAGCAGATTTTTGCTGGGGTACATGCTTAGGAATATCCAGAGGGGTCCCTGAAGTCTGAGCACGCCTTGCGTATGTCAGCTTCCTTCCTCATGACCTTGTCACGGGCGGGATTCCTCACACTGGCTTCCGGCAGGGTATGGTGGTGAACTTCTTGAGTTGCAGCAAGGCTGTGAAAGACCCTTTCGAAGTTCCAGAGGTAAGGTGTCATTAGTCTCCAGACGCCTCATCGGAAATAGGCCTCATCTCGCCTGGAAGGGAGAACTTCCTGGATTTTCTCGAGTTGCGGCAGGTGTACTCGAGTTACGACGGGGACCTCAGGGACCCGCCCTGGTGGCCACAGGAGAGGCCAGTCCCTATGCGAGTTGCTAGGGGGCCTCTCGGGATTCCTCTCCCGTCGATACCGGGGCCAAAAACCTTGTGTGGAGTCAGGGCCGGAACCGAGGATTCCTCTCAGGGGCTGACATGGATCTTTGGGTACTTCTGGAGTCTCCCCAGGGGAGTCAGGCCTCGTCTCGAGTGGGGGCATGCACGTGCACTTTCCTTCCAGGCTGTAGCAGCAATGTCACGCTACCTGTCGCGTGGATTAAATGATCTGTGGTTTTCCCTCGAGGCTTTCCCACAGGGCTGTCCCACGTGCCACCGTGGTGTGAGTCGATCCTCGGCGTGAAAGATGAGCCAGTGTAGGGCAAAGAGGTTCCTCTGGAATGGACTGAGACATCTGGGGGACTCTTGGAATGGTGGTACGACCATGGAGTTCCTCTCGCCTTTCCTGTTGAGAGTGCCTCCTCTTGAGATGCGACGGGAACGCCGGGAATTCTTTCCCGTTGAAAGCAGGAAAAGGATCCCTCATCTCGAGCTACGAGGGGGAAACGGGGCTCCTCTGGATGTGGGCGGGACCATCGTGCTTCCTCTCGAGTGGAGACGGGTATGGCGGTGAACTTCTTGAGTTGCAGCAAGGGTGTGAAAGACCCTTTCGAAGTTCCAGAGGTTAGGTGTCATTAGTCTCCAGACGCCTCATCGGAAATAGGCCTCATCTCGCCTGGAAGGGAGAACTTCCTGGATTTTCTCGAGTTGCGGCAGGTGTTCTCGAGTTACGACGGGGACCTCAGGGACCCGCCCTGGTGGCCTCAGGAGAGGCCAGTCCCCATGCGAGTTGCTAGGGGGCCTCTCGGGATTCCTCTCCCGTCGATACCGGGGCCAAAAACCTTGTGTGGAGTCAGGGCCGGAACCGAGGATTCCTCTCAGGGGCTGACATGGATCTTTGGGTACTTCTGGAGTCTCCCCAGGGGAGTCAGGCCTCGTCTCGAGTGGGGGCATGCACGTGCACTTTCCTTCCAGGCTGTAGCAGCAATGTCACGCTTCCCGTCGCGTGGATCAAAGGATCTGTGGTTTTCCCTCGAGGCTTTCCCACACGGCTGTCCCACGTGCCACCGTGGTGTGAGTCGATCCTCGGCGTGAAAGATGAGCCAGTGCAGGGCAAAGAGGTTCCTCTGGAATGGACTGAGACGTCTGGGGGACTCTTGGAATGGTGGTACGACCATGGAGTTCCTCTCGCCTTTCCTGTTGAGAGTGCCTCCTCTTGAGATGCGACGGGAACGCCGGGAATTCTTTCCCGTTGAAAGCAGGGAAAGG
Source organism: Capricornis sumatraensis (assembly GCF_032405125.1). Classification (NCBI taxonomy): domain Eukaryota; kingdom Metazoa; phylum Chordata; class Mammalia; order Artiodactyla; family Bovidae; genus Capricornis; species Capricornis sumatraensis. The sequence continues at coordinate 8,887,140 of NW_027184613.1, forward strand.
ATCCCTCATCTCGAGCTACGAGGGCGAAACGGGGCTCCTCTGGATGTTGGCGGGACCATCGTGCTTCCTCTCGAGTGGAGACGGGTATGGCGGTGAACTTCTTGAGTTGCAGCAAGGGTGTGAAAGACCCTTTCGAAGTTCCAGAGGTTAGGTGTCATTAGTCTCCAGAGGCCTCATCGGAAATAGGCCTCATCTCGCCTGGAAGGGAGAACTTCCTGGATTTTCTCGAGTTGCGGCAGGTGTTCTCGAGTTACGACAGGGACCTCAGGGACCCGCCCTGGTGGCCTCAGGAGAGGTCAGTCCCCATGCGAGTTGCTAGGGGGCCTCTCGGGATTCCTCTCCCGTCGATACCGGGGCCAAAAAGCTTGTGTGGAGTCAGGGCCGGAACCGAGGATTCCTCTCAGGGGCTGACATGGATCTTTGGGTACTTCTGGAGTCTCCCCAGGGGAGTCAGGCCTCGTCTCAAGTGGGGGCATGCACGTGCGCTTTCCTTCCTGGCTGTAGCAGCAATGTCACGCTTCCCGTCGCGTGGATCAAAGGATCTGTGGTTTTCCCTCGAGGCTTTCCCTCGAGGCTTTCCCACAGGGCTGTCCCACGTGCCACCCTGTTGTGAGTCGATCCTCGGCGTGAAAGATGAGCCAGTGCAGGGCAAAGAGTTTCCTCTGGAATGGACTGAGACATCTGGGGGACTCTTGGAATGGTGGTACGACCATGGAGTTCCTCTCGCCTTTCCTGTTGAGAGTGCCTCCTCTTGAGATGCGACGGGAACGCCGGGAATTCTTTCCCGTTGAAAGCAGGGAAAGGATCCCTCATCTCGAGCTACGAGGGGGAAACGGGGCTCCTCTGGATGTGGGCGGGACCATCGTGCTTCCTCTCGAGTGGAGACGGGTATGGCGGTGAACTTCTTGAGTTTCAGCAAGGGTGTGAAAGACCCTTTCGAAGTTCCAGAGGTTAGGTGTCATTAGTCTCCAGACGCCTCATCGGAAATAGGCCTCATCTCGCCTGGAAGGGAGAACTTCCTGGATTTTCTCGAGTTGCGGCAGGTGTTCTCGAGTTACGACGGGGACCTCAGGGACCCGCCCTGGTGGCCTCAGGAGAGGCCAGTCCCCATGCGAGTTGCTAGGGGGCCTCTCGGGATTCCTCTCCCGTCGATACCGGGGCCAAAAACCTTGTGTGGAGTCAGGGCCGGAACCGAGGATTCCTCTCAGGGGCTGACATGGATCTTTGGGTACTTCTGGAGTCTCCCCAGGGGAGTCAGGCCTCGTCTCGAGTGGGGGCATGCACGTGCATTTTCCTTCCAGGCTGTAGCAGCAATGTCACGCTTCCCGTCGCGTGGATCAAAGGATCTGTGGTTTTCCCTCGAGGCTTTCCCACAGTGCTGTCCCACGTGCCACCGTGTTGTGAGTCGATCCTCGGCGTGAAAGATGAGCCAGTGCAGGGCAAAGAGGTTCCTCTGGAATGGACTGAGACATCTGGGGGACTCTTGGAATGGTGGTACGACCATGGAGTTCCTCTCGCCTTTCCTGTTGAGAGTGCCTCCTCTTGAGATGCGACGGGAACGCCGGGAATTTTTTGCCGTTGAAAGCAGGGAAAGGATCCCTCATCTCGAGCTACGAGGGGGAAACGGGGCTCCTCTGGATGTGGGCGGGACCATCGTGCTTCCTCTCGAGTGGAGACGGATATGGCGGTGAACTTCTTGAGTTGCAGCAAGGGTGTGAAAGACCCTTTCGAAGTTCCAGAGGTTAGGTGTCATTAGTCTCCAGAGGCCTCATCGGAAATAGGCCTCATCTCGCCTGGAAGGGAGAACTTCCTGGATTTTCTCGAGTTGCGGCAGGTGTTCTCGAGTTACGACGGGGACCTCAGGGACCCGCCCTGGTGGCCTCAGGAGAGGCCAGTCCCCATGCGAGTTGCTAGGGGGCCTCTCGGGATTCCTCTCCCGTCGATACCGGGGCCAAAAAGCTTGTGTGGAGTCAAGGCCGGAACCGAGGATTCCTCTCAGGGGCTGACATGGATCTTTGGGTACTTCTGGAGTCTCCCCAGGGGAGTCAGGCCTCGTCTCGAGTGGGGGCATGCACGTGCGCTTTCCTTCCAGGCTGTAGCAGCAATGTCACGCTTCCCGTCGCGTGGATCAAAGGATCTGTGGTTTTCCCTCGAGGCTTTCCCTCGAGGCTTTCCCACAGGGCTGTCCCACGTGCCACCGTGTTGTGAGTCGATCCTCGGCGTGAAAGATGAGCCAGTGCAGGGCAAAGAGGTTCCTCTGGAATGGACTGAGACATCTGGGGGACTCTTGGAATGGTGGTACGACCATGGAGTTCCTCTCGCCTTTCCTGTTGAGAGTGCCTCCTCTTGAGATGCGACGGGAACGCCGGGAATTCTTTCCCGTTGAAACCAGGGAAAGGATCCCTCATCTCGAGCTACGAGGGGGAAACGGGGCTCCTCTGGATGTGGGCGGGACCATCGTGCTTCCTCTCGAGTGGAGACGGGTATGGCGGTGAACTTCTTGAGTTGCAGCAAGGGTGTGAAAGACCCTTTCGAAGTTCCAGAGGTTTGGTGTCATTAGTCTCCAGAGGCCTCATCGGAAATAGGCCTCATCGGGCCTGGAAGGGAGAACTTCCTGGATTTTCTCGAGTTGCGGCAGGTGTTCTCGAATTACGACGGGGACCTCAGGGACCCGCCCTGGTGGCCTCCGGAGAGGCCAGTCCCCATGCGAGTTGCTAGGGGGCCTCTCGGGATTCCTCTCCCGTCGATACCGGGGCCAAAAACCTTGTGTGGAGTCAGGGCCGGAACCGAGGATTCCTCTCAGGGGCTGACATGGATCTTTGGGTACTTCTGGAGTCTCCCCAGGGGAGTCAGGCCTCGTCTCGAGTGGGGGCATGCACGTGCACTTTCCTTCCAGGCTGTAGCAGCAATGTCACGCTTCCCGTCGCGTGGATCAAATGATGTGTGGATTTCCCTCGAGGCTTTCCCACAGGGCTGTCCCACGTGCCACCGTGGTGAGAGTCGATCCTCGGCGTGAAAGATGAGCCAGTGCAGGGCAAAGAGGTTCCTCTGGAATGGACTGAGACATCTGGGGGACTCTTGGAATGTTGGTACGACCATGGAGTTCCTCTCGCCTTTCCTGTTGAGAGTGCCTCCTCTTGAGATGCGACGGGAACGCCGGGAATTTTTTGCCGTTGAAAGCAGGGAAAGGATCCCTCATCTCGAGCTACGAGGGGGAAACGGGGCTCCTCTGGATGTGGGCGGGACCATCGTGCTTCCTCTCGAGTGGAGACGGATATGGCGGTGAACTTCTTGAGTTGCAGCAAGGGTGTGAAAGACCCTTTCGAAGTTCCAGAGGTTAGGTGTCATTAGTCTCCAGAGGCCTCATCGGAAATAGGCCTCATCTCGCCTGGAAGGGAGAACTTCCTGGATTTTCTCGAGTTGCGGCAGGTGTTCTCGAGTTACGACGGGGACCTCAGGGACCCGCCCTGGTGGCCTCAGGAGAGGCCAGTCCCCATGCGAGTTGCTAGGGGGCCTCTCGGGATTCCTCTCCCGTTGATACCGGGGCCAAAAAGCTTGTGTGGAGTCAAGGCCGGAACCGAGGATTCCTCTCAGGGGCTGACATGGATCTTTGGGTACTTCTGGAGTCTCCCCAGGGGAGTCAGGCCTCGTCTCGAGTGGGGGCATGCACGTGCGCTTTCCTTCCAGGCTGTAGCAGCAATGTCACGCTTCCCGTCGCGTGGATCTAAGGATCTGTGGTTTTCCCTCGAGGCTTTCCCTCGAGGCTTTCCCACAGGGCTGTCCCACGTGCCACCGTGTTGTGAGTCGATCCTCGGCGTGAAAGATGAGCCAGTGCAGGGCAAAGAGGTTCCTCTGGAATGGACTGAGACATCTGGGGGACTCTTGGAATGGTGGTACGACCATGGAGTTCCTCTCGCCTTTCCTGTTGAGAGTGCCTCCTCTTGAGATGCGACGGGAACGCCGGGAATTCTTTCCCGTTGAAAGCAGGGAAAGGATCCCTCATCTCGAGCTACGAGGGGGAAACGGGGCTCCTCTGGATGTGGGCGGGACCATCGTGCTTCCTCTCGAGTGGAGACGGGTATGGCGGTGAACTTCTTGAGTTGCAGCAAGGGTGTGAAAGACCCTTTCGAAGTTCCAGAGGTTTGGTGTCATTAGTCTCCAGAGGCCTCATCGGAAATAGGCCTCATCTCGCCTGGAAGGGAGAACTTCCTGGATTTTCTCGAGTTGCGGCAGGTGTTCTCGAATTACGACGGGGACCTCAGGGACCCGCCCTGGTGGCCTCCGGAGAGGCCAGTCCCCATGCGAGTTGCCAGGGGGCCTCTCGGGATTCCTCTCCCGTCGATACCGGGGCCGAAAACCTTGTGTGGAGTCAGGGCCGGAACCGAGGATTCCTCTCAGGGGCTGACATGGATCTTTGGGTACTTCTGGAGTCTCCCCAGGGGAGTCAGGCCTCGTCTCGAGTGGGGGCATGCACGTGCGCTTTCCTTCCAGGCTGTAGCAGCAATGTCACGCTTCCCGTCGCGTGGATCAAAGGATCTGTGGTTTTTCCTCGAGGCTTTCCCTCGAGGCTTTCCCACAGGGCTGTCCCACGTGCCACCGTGTTGTGAGTCGATCCTCGGCGTGAAAGATGAACCAGTGCAGGGCAAAGAGGTTCCTCTGGAATGGACTGAGACATCTGGGGGACTCTTGGAATGGTGGTACGACCATGGAGTTCCTCCCGCCTTTCCTGTTGAGAGTGCCTCCTCTTGAGATGCGACGGGAACGCCGGGAATTCTTTCCTGTTGAAACCAGGGAAAGGATCCCTCATCTCGAGCTACGAGGGGGAAACGGGGCTCCTCTGGATGTGGGCGGGACCATCGTGCTTCCTCTCGAGTGGAGACGGGTATGGCGGTGAACTTCTTGAGTTGCAGCAAGGGTGTGAAAGACCCTTTCGAAGTTCCAGAGGTTTGGTGTCATTAGTCTCCAGAGGCCTCATCGGAAATAGGCCTCATCTCGCCTGGAAGGGAGAACTTCCTGGATTTTCTCGAGTTGCGGCAGGTGTTCTCGAGTTACGACGGGGACCTCAGGGACCCGCCCTGGTGGCCTCCGGAGAGGCCAGTCCCCATGCGAGTTGCTAGGGGGCCTCTCGGGATTCCTCTCCCGTCGATACCGGGGCCAAAAACCTTGTGTGGAGTCAGGGCCGGAACCGAGGATTCCTCTCAGGGGCTGACATGGATCTTTGGGTACTTCTGGAGTCTCCCCAGTGGAGTCAGACCTCGTCTCGAGTGGGGGCATGCACGTGCGCTTTCCTTCCAGGCTGTAGCAGCAATGTCACGCTTCCCGTCGCGTGGATCAAAGGATCTGTGGTTTTCCCTCGAGGCTTTCCCTCGAGGCTTTCCCACAGGGCTGTCCCACGTGCCACCGTGGTGTGAGTCGATCCTCGGCGTGAAAGATGAGCCAGTGCAGGGCAAAGAGGTTCCTCTGGAATGGACTGAGACATCTGGGGGACTCTTGGAATGGTGGTACGACCATGGAGTTCCTCTCGCCTTTCCTGTTGAGAGTGCCTCCTCTTGAGATGCGACGGGAACGCCGGGAATTCTTTCCCGTTGAAAGCAGGGAAAGGATCCCTCATCTCGAGCTACGAGGGGGAAACGGGGCTCCTCTGGATGTGGGCGGGACCATCGTGCTTCCTCTCGAGTGGAGACGGGTATGGCGGTGAACTTCTTGAGTTGCAGCAAGGGTGTGAAAGACCCTTTCGAAGTTCCAGAGGTTAGGTGTCATTAGTCTCCAGAGGCCTCATCGGAAATAGGCCTCATCTCGCCTGGAAGGGAGAACTTCCTGGATTTTCTCGAGTTGCGGCAGGTGTTCTCGAGTTACGACGGGGACCTCAGGGACCCGCCCTGGTGGCCTCAGGAGAGGCCAGTCCCCATGCGAGTTGCTAGGGGGCCTCTCGGGATTCCTCTCCCGTCGATACCGGGGCCAAAAACCTTGTGTGGAGTCAGGGCCGGAACCGAGGATTCCTCTCAGGGGCTGACATGGATCTTTGGGTACTTCTGGAGTCTCCCCAGGGGAGTCAGGCCTCGTCTCGAGTGGGGGCATGCACGTGCACTTTCCTTCCAGGCTGTAGCAGCAATGTCACGCTTCCCGTCGCGTGGATCAAAGGATCTGTGGTTTTCCCTCGAGGCTTTCCCACAGGGCTGTCCCACGTGCCACCGTGTTGTGAGTCGATCCTCGGCGTGAAAGATGAGCCAGTGCAGGGCAAAGAGGTTCCTCTGGAATGGACTGAGACATCTGGGGGACTCTTGGAATGGTGGTACGACCATGGAGTTCCTCTCGCCTTTCCTGTTGAGAGTGCCTCCTCTTGAGATGCGACGGGAACGCCGGGAATTTTTTGCCGTTGAAAGCAGGGAAAGGATCCCTCATCTCGAGCTACGAGGGGGAAACGGGGCTCCTCTGGATGTGGGCGGGACCATCGTGCTTCCTCTCGAGTGGAGACGGATATGGCGGTGAACTTCTTGAGTTGCAGCAAGGGTGTGAAAGACCCTTTCGAAGTTCCAGAGGTTAGGTGTCATTAGTCTCCAGAGGCCTCATCGGAAATAGGCCTCATCTCGCCTGGAAGGGAGAACTTCCTGGATTTTCTCGAGTTGCGGCAGGTGTTCTCGAGTTACGACGGGGACCTCAGGGACCCGCCCTGGTGGCCTCAGGAGAGGCCAGTCCCCATGCGAGTTGCTAGGGGGCCATTCGGGATTCCTCTCCCGTCGATACCGGGGCCAAAAAGCTTGTGTGGAGTCAAGGCCGGAACCGAGGATTCCTCTCAGGGGCTGACATGGATCTTTGGGTACTTCTGGAGTCTCCCCAGGGGAGTCAGGCCTCGTCTCGAGTGGGGGCATGCACGTGCGCTTTCCTTCCAGGCTGTAGCAGCAATGTCACGCTTCCCGTCGCGTGGATCAAAGGATCTGTGGTTTTCCCTCGAGGCTTTCCCTCGAGGCTTTCCCACAGGGCTGTCCCACGTGCCACCGTGTTGTGAGTCGATCCTCGGCGTGAAAGATGAGCCAGTACAGGGCAAAGAGGTTCCTCTGGAATGGACTGAGACATCTGGGGGACTCTTGGAATGGTGGTACGACCATGGAGTTCCTCTCGCCTTTCCTGTTGAGAGTGCCTCCTCTTGAGATGCGACGGGAACGCCGGGAATTCTTTCCCGTTGAAAGCAGGGAAAGGATCCCTCATCTCGAGCTACGAGGGGGAAACGGGGCTCCTCTGGATGTGGGCGGGACCATCGTGCTTCCTCTCGAGTGGAGACGGGTATGGCGATGAACTTCTTGAGTTGCACCAAGGGTGTGAAAGACCATTTCGAAGTTCAAGAGGTTTGGTGTCATTAGTCTCCAGAGGCCTCATCGGAAATAGGCCTCATCTCGCCTGGAAGGGAGAACTTCCTGGATTTTCTCGAGTTGCGGCAGGTGTTCTCGAGTTACGACGGGGACCTCAGGGACCCGCCCTGGTGGCCTCCGGAGAGGCCAGTCCCCATGCGAGTTGCTAGGGGGCCTCTCGGGATTCCTCTCCCGTCGATACCGGGGCCAAAAACCTTGTGTGGAGTCAGGGCCGGAACCGAGGATTCCTCTCAGGGGCTGACATGGATCTTTGGGTACTTCTGGAGTCTCCCCAGTGGAGTCAGACCTCGTCTCGAGTGGGGGCATGCACGTGCGCTTTCCTTCCAGGCTGTAGCAGCAATGTCACGCTTCCCGTCGCGTGGATCAAAGGATCTGTGGTTTTCCCTCGAGGCTTTCCCTCGAGGCTTTCCCACAGGGCTGTCCCACGTGCCACCGTGGTGTGAGTCGATCCTCGGCGTGAAAGATGAGCCAGTGCAGGGCAAAGAGGTTCCTCTGGAATGGACTGAGACATCTGGGGGACTCTTGGAATGGTGGTACGACCATGGAGATCCTCTCGCCTTTCCTGTTGAGAGTGCCTCCTCTTGAGATGCGACGGGAACGCCGGGAATTCTTTCCCGTTGAAAGCAGGGAAAGGATCCCTCATCTCGAGCACCGAGGGGAAAACGGGGCTCCTCTGGATGTGGGCGGGACCATCGTGCTTCCTCTCGAGTGGAGACGGGTATGGCGGAGAACTTCTTGAGTTGCAGCAAGGGTGTGAAAGACCCTTTCAAAGTTCCAGAGGTTAGGTGTCATTAGTCTCCAGACGCCTCATCGGAAATAGGCCTCATCTCGCCTGGAAGGGAGAACTTCCTGGATTTTCTCGAGTTGCGGCAGGTGTTCTTAAGTTACGACGGGGAACTCAGGGACCCGCCCTGGTGGCCTCAGGAGAGGCCAGTCCCCATGCGAGTTGCTAGGGGGCCTCTCGGGATTCCTCTCCCGTTGATACCGGGGCCAAAAACCTTGAGTGGAGTCAGGGCCGGAACCGAGGATTCCTCTCAGGGGCTGACATGGATCTTTGGGTACTTCTGGAGTCTCCCCAGGGGAGTCAGGCCTCGTCTCGAGTGGGGGCATTCACGTGCGCTTTCCTTCCAGGCTGTAGCAGCAATGTCACGCTTCCCGTCGCGTGGATCAAATGATGTGTGGTTTTCCCTCGAGGCTTTCCCACAGGGCTGTCCCACGTGCCACCGTGGTGTGAGTCGATCCTCGGCGTGAAAGATGAGCCAGTGCAGGGCAAAGAGGTTCCTCTGGAATGGACTGAGACATCTGGGGGACTCTTGGAATGGTGGTACGACCATGGAGTTCCTCTCGCCTTTCCTGTTGAGAGTGCCTCCTCTTGAGATGCGACGGGAACGCCGGGAATTTTTTGCCGTTGAAAGCAGGGAAAGGATCCCTCATCTCGAGCTACGAGGGGGAAACGGGGCTCCTCTGGATGTGGGCGGGACCATCGTGCTTCCTCTCGAGTGGAGACGGATATGGCGGTGAACTTCTTGAGTTGCAGCAAGGGTGTGAAAGACCCTTTCGAAGTTCCAGAGGTTAGGTGTCATTAGTCTCCAGAGGCCTCATCGGAAATAGGCCTCATCTCGCCTGGAAGGGAGAACTTCCTGGATTTTCTCGAGTTGCGGCAGGTGTTCTCGAGTTACGACGGGGACCTCAGGGACCCGCCCTGGTGGCCTCAGGAGAGGCCAGTCCCCATGCGAGTTGCTAGGGGGCCTCTCGGGATTCCTCTCCCATCGATACCGGGGCCAAAAAGCTTGTGTGGAGTCAAGGCCGGAACCGAGGATTCCTCTCAGGGGCTGACATGGATCTTTGGGTACTTCTGGAGTCTCCCCAGCGGAGTCAGGCCTCGTCTCGAGTGGGGGCATGCACGTGCGCTTTCCTTCCAGGCTGTAGCAGCAATGTCACACTTCCCGTCGCGTGGATCAAAGGATCTGTGGTTTTCCCTCGAGGCTTTCCCTCGAGGCTTTCCCACAGGGCTGTCCCACGTGCCACCGTGTTGTGAGTCGATCCTCGGCGTGAAAGATGAGCCAGTGCAGGGCAAAGAGGTTCCTCTTGAATGGACTGAGACATCTGGGGGACTCTTGGAATGGTGGTACGACCATGGAGTTCCTCTCGCCTTTCCTGTTGAGAGTGCCTCCTCTTGAGATGCGACGGGAACGCCGGGAATTCTTTCCCGTTGAAACCAGGGAAAGGATCCCTCATCTCGAGCTACGAGGGGGAAACGGGGCTCCTCTGGATGTGGGCGGGACCATCGTGCTTCCTCTCGAGTGGAGACGGGTATGGCGGTGAACTTCTTGAGTTGCAGCAAGGGTGTGAAAGACCCTTTCGAAGTTCCAGAGGTTTGGTGTCATTAGTCTCCAGAGGCCTCATCGGAAATAGGCCTCATCTCGCCTGGAAGGGAGAACTTCCTGGATTTTCTCGAGTTGCGGCAGGTGTTCTCGAATTACGACGGGGACCTCAGGGACCCGCCCTGGTGGCCTCCGGAGAGGCCAGTCCCCATGCGAGTTGCTAGGGGGCCTCTCGGGATTCCTCTCCCGTCGATACCGGGGCCAAAAACCTTGTGTGGAGTCAGGGCCGGAACCGAGGATTCCTCTCAGGGGCTGACATGGATCTTTGGGTACTTCTGGAGTCTCCCCAGGGGAGTCAGGCCTCGTCTCGAGTGGGGGCATGCACGTGCGCTTTCCTTCCAGGCTGTAGCAGCAATGTCACGCTTCCCGTTGCGTGGATCAAAGGATCTGTGGTTTTTCCTCGAGGCTTTCCCTCGAGGCTTTCCCACAGGGCTGTCCCACGTGCCACCGTGTTGTGAGTCGATCCTCGGCGTGAAAGATGAGCCAGTGCAGGGCAAAGAGGTTCCTCTGGAATGGACTGAGACATCTGGGGGACTCTTGGAATGGTGGTACGACCATGGAGTTCCTCCCGCCTTTCCTGTTGAGAGTGCCTCCTCTTGAGATGCGACGGGAACGCCGGGAATTCTTTCCCGTTGAAACCAGGGAAAGGATCCCTCATCTCGAGCTACGAGGGGGAAACGGGGCTCCTCTGGATGTGGGCGGGACCATCGTGCTTCCTCTCGAGTGGAGACGGGTATGGCGGTGAACTTCTTGAGTTGCAGCAAGGGTGTGAAAGACCCTTTCGAAGTTCCAGAGGTTAGGTGTCATTAGTCTCCAGAGGCCTCATCGGAAATAGGCCTCATCTCGCCTGGAAGGGAGAACTTCCTGGATTTTCTCGAGTTGCGGCAGGTGTTCTCGAGTTACGACGGGGACCTCAGGGACCCGCCCTGGTGGCCTCAGGAGAGGCCAGTCCCCATGCGAGTTGCTAGGGGGTCTCTCGGGATTCCTATCCCGTCGATACCGGGGCCTAAAAGCTTGTGTGGAGTCAGGGCCGGAACCGAGGATTCTTCTCAGGGGCTGAAATGGATCTTTGGGTACTTCTGGAGTCTCCCCAGGGGAGTCAGGCCTCGTCTCGAGTGGGGGCATGCATGTGCGCTTTCCTTCCAGGCTGTTCCAGCAATGTCATGCTTCCCGTCGCGTGGATCAAAAGATCTGTGGTTTTCCCTCGAGGCTTTCCCTCGAGGCTTTCCCACAGGGCTGTCCCACGTGCCACCGTGTTGTGAGTCGATCCTCGGCATGAAAGATGAGCCAGTGCAGGGCAAAGAGGTTCCTCTGAAATGGACTGAGACATCTGGGGGACTCTTGGAATGGTGGTACGACCATGGAGTTCCTCTCGCCTTTCCTGTTGAGAGTGCCTCCTCTTGAGATGCGACGGGAACGCCGGGAATTCTTTCCCGTTGAAAGCAGGGAAAGGATCCCTCATCTCGAGCTACGAGGGGGAAACGGGGCTCCTCTGGATGTGGGCGGGACCATCGTGCTTCCTCTCGAGTGGAGACGGGTATGGCGGTGAACTTCTTGAGTTGCACCAAGGGTGTGAAAGACCCTTTCGAAGTTCAAGAGGTTTGGTGTCATTAGTCTCCAGAGGCCTCATCGGAAATAGGCCTCATCTCGCCTGGAAGGGAGAACTTCCTGGATTTTCTCGAGTTGCGGCAGGTGTTCTCGAGTTACGACGGGGACCTCAGGGACCCGCCCTGGTGGCCTCAGGAGAGGCCAGTCCCTATGCGAGTTGCTAGGGGGCCTCTCGGGATTCCTCTCCCGTCGATACCGGGGCCAAAAACCTTGTGTGGAGTCAGGGCCGGAACCGAGGATTCCTCTCAGGGGCTGACATGGATCTTTGGGTACTTCTGGAGTCTCCCCAGGGGAGTCAGGCCTCGTCTCGAGTGGGGGCATGCACGTGCACTTTCCTTCCAGGCGGTAGCAGCAATGTCACGCTTCCCGTCGCGTGGATCAAATGATGTGTGGTTTTCCCTCGAGGCTTTCCCACAGGGCTGTCCCACGTGCCACCGTGGTGTGAGTCGATCCTCGGCGTGAAAGATGAGCCAGTGCAGGGCAAAGAGGTTCCTCTGGAATGGACTGAGACATCTGGGGGACTCTTGGAATGTTGGTACGACCATGGAGTTCCTCTCGCCTTTCCTGTTGAGAGTGCCTCCTCTTGAGATGCGACGGGAACGCCGGGAATTTTTTGCCGTTGAAAGCAGGGAAAGGATCCCTCATCTCGAGCTACGAGGGGGAAACGGGGCTCCTCTGGATGTGGGCGGGACCATCGTGCTTCCTCTCGAGTGGAGACGGATATGGCGGTGAACTTCTTGAGTTGCAGCAAGGGTGTGAAAGACCCTTTCGAAGTTCCAGAGGTTAGGTGTCATTAGTCTCCAGAGGCCTCAGCGGAAATAGGCCTCATCTCGCCTGGAAGGGAGAACTTCCTGGATTTTCTCGAGTTGCGGCAGGTGTTCTCGAGTTACGACAGGGACCTCAGGGACCCGCCCTGGTGGCCTCAGGAGAGGCCAGTCCCCATGCGAGTTGCTAGGGGGCCTCTCGGGATTCCTCTCCCGTCGATACCGGGGCCAAAAAGCTTGTGTGGAGTCAAGGCCGGAACCGAGGATTCCTCTCAGGGGCTGACATGGATCTTTGGGTACTTCTGGAGTCTCCCCAGGGGAGTCAGGCCTCGTCTCGAGTGGGGGCATGCACGTGCGCTTTCCTTCCAGGCTGTAGCAGCAATGTCACGCTTCCCGTCGCGTGGATCTAAGGATCTGTGGTTTTCCCTCGAGGCTTTCCCTCGAGGCTTTCCCACAGGGCTGTCCCACGTGCCACCGTGTTGTGAGTCGATCCTCGGCGTGAAAGATGAGCCAGTGCAGGGCAAAGAGGTTCCTCTGGAATGGACTGAGACATCTGGGGGACTCTTGGAATGGTGGTACGACCATGGAGTTCCTCTCGCCTTTCCTGTTGAGAGTGCCTCCTCTTGAGATGCGACGGGAACGCCGGGAATTCTTTCCTGTTGAAAGCAGGGAAAGGATCCCTCATCTCGAGCTACGAGGGGGAAACGGGGCTCCTCTGGATGTGGGCGGGACCATCGTGCTTCCTCTCGAGTGGAGACGGGTATGGCGGTGAACTTCTTGAGTTGCAGCAAGGGTGTGAAAGACCCTTTCGAAGTTCCAGAGGTTTGGTGTCATTAGTCTCCAGAGGCCTCATCGGAAATAGGCCTCATCTCGCCTGGAAGGGAGAACTTCCTGGATTTTCTCGAGTTGCGGCAGGTGTTCTCGAATTACGACGGGGACCTCAGGGACCCGCCCTGGTGGCCTCCGGAGAGGCCAGTCACCATGCGAGTTGCCAGGGGGCCTCTCGGGATTCCTCTCCCGTCGATACCGGGGCCGAAAAGCTTGTGTGGAGTCAGGGCCGGAACCGAGGATTCCTCTCAGGGGCTGACATGGATCTTTGGGTACTTCTGGAGTCTCCCCAGGGGAGTCAGGCCTCGTCTCGAGTGGGGGCATGCACGTGCGCTTTCCTTCCAGGCTGTAGCAGCAATGTCACGCTTCCCGTCGCGTGGATCAAAGGATCTGTGGTTTTTCCTCGAGGCTTTCCCTCGAGGCTTTCCCACAGGGCTGTCCCACGTGCCACCGTGTTGTGAGTCGATCCTCGGCGTGAAAGATGAACCAGTGCAGGGCAAAGAGGTTCCTCTGGAATGGACTGAGACATCTGGGGGACTCTTGGAATGGTGGTACGACCATGGAGTTCCTCCCGCCTTTCCTGTTGAGAGTGCCTCCTCTTGAGATGCGACGGGAACGCCGGGAATTCTTTCCTGTTGAAACCAGGGAAAGGATCCCTCATCTCGAGCTACGAGGGGGAAACGGGGCTCCTCTGGATGTGGGCGGGACCATCGTGCTTCCTCTCGAGTGGAGACGGGTATGGCGGTGAACTTCTTGAGTTGCAGCATGGGTGTGAAAGACCCTTTCGAAGTTCCAGAGGTTTGGTGTCATTAGTCTCCAGAGGCCTCATCGGAAATAGGCCTCATCTCGCCTGGAAGGGAGAACTTCCTGGATTTTCTCGAGTTGCGGCAGGTGTTCTCGAGTTACGACGGGGACCTCAGGGACCCGCCCTGGTGGCCTCAGGAGAGGGCAGTCCCCATGCGAGTTGCTAGGGGGTCTCTCGGGATTCCTATCCCGTCGATACCGGGGCCAAAAAGCTTGTGTGGAGTCAGGGCCGGAACCGAGGATTCTTCTCAGGGGCTGAAATGGATCTTTGGGTACTTCTGGAGTCTCCCCAGGGGAGTCAGGCCTCGTCTCGAGTGGGGGCATGCATGTGCGCTTTCCTTCCAGGCTGTTCCAGCAATGTCATGCTTCCCGTCGCGTGGATCAAAGGATCTGTGGTTTTCCCTCGAGGCTTTCCCTCGAGGCTTTCCCACAGGGCTGTCCCACGTGCCACCGTGTTGTGAGTCGATCCTCGGCGTGAAAGATGAGCCAGTGCAGGGCAAAGAGGTTCCTCTGAAATGGACTGAGACATCTGGGGGACTCTTGGAATGGTGGTACGACCATGGAGTTCCTCTCGCCTTTCCTGTTGAGAGTGCCTCCTCTTGAGATGCGACGGGAACGCCGGGAATTCTTTCCCGTTGAAAGCAGGGAAAGGATCCCTCATCTCGAGCTACGAGGGGGAAACGGGGCTCCTCTGGATGTGGGCGGGACCATCGTGCTTCCTCTCGAGTGGAGACGGGTATGGCGATGAACTTCTTGAGTTGCACCAAGGGTGTGAAAGACCCTTTCGAAGTTCCAGAGGTTTGGTGTCATTAGTCTCCAGAGGCCTCATCGGAAATAGGCCTCATCTCGCCTGGAAGGGAGAACTTCCTGGATTTTCTCGAGTTGCGGCAGGTGTTCTCGAGTTACGACGGGGACCTCAGGGACCCGCCCTGGTGGCCTCCGGAGAGGCCAGTCCCCATGCGAGTTGCTAGGGGGCCTCTCGGGATTCCTCTCCCATCGATACCGGGGCCAAAAAGCTTGTGTGGAGTCAAGGCCGGAACCGAGGATTCCTCTCAGGGGCTGACATGGATCTTTGGGTACTTCTGGAGTCTCCCCAGCGGAGTCAGGCCTCGTCTCGAGTGGGGGCATGCACGTGCGCTTTCCTTCCAGGCTGTAGCAGCAATGTCACACTTCCCGTCGCGTGGATCAAAGGATCTGTGGTTTTCCCTCGAGGCTTTCCCTCGAGGCTTTCCCACAGGGCTGTCCCACGTGCCACCGTGTTGTGAGTCGATCCTCGGCGTGAAAGATGAGCCAGTGCAGGGCAAAGAGGTTCCTCTGGAATGGACTGAGACATCTGGGGGACTCTTGGAATGGTGGTACGACCATGGAGTTCCTCTCGCCTTTCCTGTTGAGAGTGCCTCCTCTTGAGATGCGACGGGAACGCCGGGAATTCTTTCCCGTTGGAACCAGGGAAAGGATCCCTCATCTCGAGCTACGAGGGGGAAACGGGGCTCCTCTGGATGTGGGCGGGACCATCGTGCTTCCTCTCGAGTGGAGACGGGTATGGCGGTGAACTTCTTGAGTTGCAGCAAGGGTGTGAAAGACCCTTTCGAAGTTCCAGAGGTTTGGTGTCATTAGTCTCCAGAGGCCTCATCGGAAATAGGCCTCATCTCGCCTGGAAGGGAGAACTTCCTGGATTTTCTCGAGTTGCGGCAGGTGTTCTCGAATTACGACGGGGACCTCAGGGACCCGCCCTGGTGGCCTCCGGAGAGGCCAGTCCCCATGCGAGTTGCTAGGGGGCCTCTCGGGATTCCTCTCCCGTCGATACCGGGGCCAAAAACCTTGTGTGGAGTCAGGGCCGGAACCGAGGATTCCTCTCAGGGGCTGACATGGATCTTTGGGTACTTCTGGAGTCTCCCCAGGGGAGTCAGGCCTCGTCTCGAGTGGGGGCATGCACGTGCGCTTTCCTTCCAGGCTGTAGCAGCAATGTCACGCTTCCCGTTGCGTGGATCAAAGGATCTGTGGTTTTTCCTCGAGGCTTTCCCTCGAGGCTTTCCCACAGGGCTGTCCCACGTGCCACCGTGTTGTGAGTCGATCCTCGGCGTGAAAGATGAGCCAGTGCAGGGCAAAGAGGTTCCTCTGGAATGGACTGAGACATCTGGGGGACTCTTGGAATGGTGGTACGACCATGGAGTTCCTCCCGCCTTTCCTGTTGAGAGTGCCTCCTCTTGAGATGCGACGGGAACGCCGGGAATTCTTTCCCGTTGAAACCAGGGAAAGGATCCCTCATCTCGAGCTACGAGGGGGAAACGGGGCTCCTCTGGATGTGGGCGGGACCATCGTGCTTCCTCTCGAGTGGAGACGGGTATGGCGGTGAACTTCTTGAGTTGCAGCAAGGGTGTGAAAGACCCTTTCGAAGTTCCAGAGGTTAGGTGTCATTAGTCTCCAGAGGCCTCATCGGAAATAGGCCTCATCTCGCCTGGAAGGGAGAACTTCCTGGATTTTCTCGAGTTGCGGCAGGTGTTCTCGAGTTACGACGGGGACCTCAGGGACCCGCCCTGGTGGCCTCAGGAGAGGCCAGTCCCCATGCGAGTTGCTAGGGGGTCTCTCGGGATTCCTATCCCGTCGATACCGGGGCCTAAAAGCTTGTGTGGAGTCAGGGCCGGAACCGAGGATTCTTCTCAGGGGCTGAAATGGATCTTTGGGTACTTCTGGAGTCTCCCCAGGGGAGTCAGGCCTCGTCTCGAGTGGGGGCATGCATGTGCGCTTTCCTTCCAGGCTGTTCCAGCAATGTCATGCTTCCCGTCGCGTGGATCAAAAGATCTGTGGTTTTCCCTCGAGGCTTTCCCTCGAGGCTTTCCCACAGGGCTGTCCCACGTGCCACCGTGTTGTGAGTCGATCCTCGGCATGAAAGATGAGCCAGTGCAGGGCAAAGAGGTTCCTCTGAAATGGACTGAGACATCTGGGGGACTCTTGGAATGGTGGTACGACCATGGAGTTCCTCTCGCCTTTCCTGTTGAGAGTGCCTCCTCTTGAGATGCGACGGGAACGCCGGGAATTCTTTCCCGTTGAAAGCAGGGAAAGGATCCCTCATCTCGAGCTACGAGGGGGAAACGGGGCTCCTCTGGATGTGGGCGGGACCATCGTGCTTCCTCTCGAGTGGAGACGGGTATGGCGGTGAACTTCTTGAGTTGCACCAAGGGTGTGAAAGACCCTTTCGAAGTTCAAGAGGTTTGGTGTCATTAGTCTCCAGAGGCCTCATCGGAAATAGGCCTCATCTCGCCTGGAAGGGAGAACTTCCTGGATTTTCTCGAGTTGCGGCAGGTGTTCTCGAGTTACGACGGGGACCTCAGGGACCCGCCCTGGTGGCCTCAGGAGAGGCCAGTCCCTATGCGAGTTGCTAGGGGGCCTCTCTGGATTCCTCTCCCGTCGATACCGGGGCCAAAAACCTTGTGTGGAGTCAGGGCCGGAACCGAGGATTCCTCTCAGGGGCTGACATGGATCTTTGGGTACTTCTGGAGTCTCCCCAGGGGAGTCAGGCCTCGTCTCGAGTGGGGGCATGCACGTGCACTTTCCTTCCAGGCGGTAGCAGCAATGTCACGCTTCCCGTCGCGTGGATCAAATGATGTGTGGTTTTCCCTCGAGGCTTTCCCACAGGGCTGTCCCACGTGCCACCGTGGTGTGAGTCGATCCTCGGCGTGAAAGATGAGCCAGTGCAGGGCAAAGAGGTTCCTCTGGAATGGACTGAGACATCTGGGGGACTCTTGGAATGTTGGTACGACCATGGAGTTCCTCTCGCCTTTCCTGTTGAGAGTGCCTCCTCTTGAGATGCGACGGGAACGCCGGGAATTTTTTGCCGTTGAAAGCAGGGAAAGGATCCCTCATCTCGAGCTACGAGGGGGAAACGGGGCTCCTCTGGATGTGGGCGGGACCATCGTGCTTCCTCTCGAGTGGAGACGGATATGGCGGTGAACTTCTTGAGTTGCAGCAAGGGTGTGAAAGACCCTTTCGAAGTTCCAGAGGTTAGGTGTCATTAGTCTCCAGAGGCCTCATCGGAAATAGGCCTCATCTCGCCTGGAAGGGAGAACTTCCTGGATTTTCTCGAGTTGCGGCAGGTGTTCTCGAGTTACGACGGGGACCTCAGGGACCCGCCCTGGTGGCCTCAGGAGAGGCCAGTCCCCATGCGAGTTGCTAGGGGGCCTCTCGGGATTCCTCTCCCGTTGATACCGGGGCCAAAAAGCTTGTGTGGAGTCAAGGCCGGAACCGAGGATTCCTCTCAGGGGCTGACATGGATCTTTGGGTACTTCTGGAGTCTCCCCAGGGGAGTCAGGCCTCGTCTCGAGTGGGGGCATGCACGTGTGCTTTCCTTCCAGGCTGTAGCAGCAATGTCACGCTTCCCGTCGCGTGGATCTAAGGATCTGTGGTTTTCCCTCGAGGCTTTCCCTCGAGGCTTTCCCACAGGGCTGTCCCACGTGCCACCGTGTTGTGAGTCGATCCTCGGCGTGAAAGATGAGCCAGTGCAGGGCAAAGAGGTTCCTCTGGAATGGACTGAGACATCTGGGGGACTCTTGGAATGGTGGTACGACCATGGAGTTCCTCTCGCCTTTCCTGTTGAGAGTGCCTCCTCTTGAGATGCGACGGGAACGCCGGGAATTCTTTCCTGTTGAAAGCAGGGAAAGGATCCCTCATCTCGAGCTACGAGGGGGAAACGGGGCTCCTCTGGATGTGGGCGGGACCATCGTGCTTCCTCTCGAGTGGAGACGGGTATGGCGGTGAACTTCTTGAGTTGCAGCAAGGGTGTGAAAGACCCTTTCGAAGTTCCAGAGGTTTGGTGTCATTAGTCTCCAGAGGCCTCATCGGAAATAGGCCTCATCTCGCCTGGAAGGGAGAACTTCCTGGATTTTCTCGAGTTGCGGCAGGTGTTCTCGAATTACGACGGGGACCTCAGGGACCCGCCCTGGTGGCCTCCGGAGAGGCCAGTCACCATGCGAGTTGCCAGGGGGCCTCTCGGGATTCCTCTCCCGTCGATACCGGGGCCGAAAAGCTTGTGTGGAGTCAGGGCCGGAACCGAGGATTCCTCTCAGGGGCTG
Source organism: Capricornis sumatraensis (assembly GCF_032405125.1). Classification (NCBI taxonomy): domain Eukaryota; kingdom Metazoa; phylum Chordata; class Mammalia; order Artiodactyla; family Bovidae; genus Capricornis; species Capricornis sumatraensis. Next base: position 8,905,964 of record NW_027184613.1, read on the forward strand.
ACATGGATCTTTGGGTACTTCTGGAGTCTCCCCAGGGGAGTCAGGCCTCGTCTCGAGTGGGGGCATGCACGTGCGCTTTCCTTCCAGGCTGTAGCAGCAATGTCACGCTTCCCGTCGCGTGGATCAAAGGATCTGTGGTTTTTCCTCGAGGCTTTCCCTCGAGGCTTTCCCACAGGGCTGTCCCACGTGCCACCGTGTTGTGAGTCGATCCTCGGCGTGAAAGATGAACCAGTGCAGGGCAAAGAGGTTCCTCTGGAATGGACTGAGACATCTGGGGGACTCTTGGAATGGTGGTACGACCATGGAGTTCCTCCCGCCTTTCCTGTTGAGAGTGCCTCCTCTTGAGATGCGACGGGAACGCCGGGAATTCTTTCCTGTTGAAACCAGGGAAAGGATCCCTCATCTCGAGCTACGAGGGGGAAACGGGGCTCCTCTGGATGTGGGCGGGACCATCGTGCTTCCTCTCGAGTGGAGACGGGTATGGCGGTGAACTTCTTGAGTTGCAGCATGGGTGTGAAAGACCCTTTCGAAGTTCCAGAGGTTTGGTGTCATTAGTCTCCAGAGGCCTCATCGGAAATAGGCCTCATCTCGCCTGGAAGGGAGAACTTCCTGGATTTTCTCGAGTTGCGGCAGGTGTTCTCGAGTTACGACGGGGACCTCAGGGACCCGCCCTGGTGGCCTCAGGAGAGGGCAGTCCCCATGCGAGTTGCTAGGGGGTCTCTCGGGATTCCTATCCCGTCGATACCGGGGCCAAAAAGCTTGTGTGGAGTCAGGGCCGGAACCGAGGATTCTTCTCAGGGGCTGAAATGGATCTTTGGGTACTTCTGGAGTCTCCCCAGGGGAGTCAGGCCTCGTCTCGAGTGGGGGCATGCATGTGCGCTTTCCTTCCAGGCTGTTCCAGCAATGTCATGCTTCCCGTCGCGTGGATCAAAGGATCTGTGGTTTTCCCTCGAGGCTTTCCCTCGAGGCTTTCCCACAGGGCTGTCCCACGTGCCACCGTGTTGTGAGTCGATCCTCGGCGTGAAAGATGAGCCAGTGCAGGGCAAAGAGGTTCCTCTGAAATGGACTGAGACATCTGGGGGACTCTTGGAATGGTGGTACGACCATGGAGTTCCTCTCGCCTTTCCTGTTGAGAGTGCCTCCTCTTGAGATGCGACGGGAACGCCGGGAATTCTTTCCCGTTGAAAGCAGGGAAAGGATCCCTCATCTCGAGCTACGAGGGGGAAACGGGGCTCCTCTGGATGTGGGCGGGACCATCGTGCTTCCTCTCGAGTGGAGACGGGTATGGCGATGAACTTCTTGAGTTGCACCAAGGGTGTGAAAGACCCTTTCGAAGTTCAAGAGGTTTGGTGTCATTAGTCTCCAGAGGCCTCATCGGAAATAGGCCTCATCTCGCCTGGAAGGGAGAACTTCCTGGATTTTCTCGAGTTGCGGCAGGTGTTCTCGAGTTACGACGGGGACCTCAGGGACCCGCCCTGGTGGCCTCCGGAGAGGCCAGTCCCCATGCGAGTTGCTAGGGGGCCTCTCGGGATTCCTCTCCCGTCGATACCGGGGCCAAAAACCTTGTGTGGAGTCAGGGCCGGAACCGAGGATTCCTCTCAGGGGCTGACATGGATCTTTGGGTACTTCTGGAGTCTCCCCAGTGGAGTCAGACCTCGTCTCGAGTGGGGGCATGCACGTGCGCTTTCCTTCCAGGCTGTAGCAGCAATGTCACGCTTCCCGTCGCGTGGATCAAAGGATCTGTGGTTTTCCCTCGAGGCTTTCCCTCGAGGCTTTCCCACAGGGCTGTCCCACGTGCCACCGTGGTGTGAGTCGATCCTCGGCGTGAAAGATGAGCCAGTGCAGGGCAAAGAGGTTCCTCTGGAATGGACTGAGACATCTGGGGGACTCTTGGAATGGTGGTACGACCATGGAGATCCTCTCGCCTTTCCTGTTGAGAGTGCCTCCTCTTGAGATGCGACGGGAACGCCGGGAATTCTTTCCCGTTGAAAGCAGGGAAAGGATCCCTCATCTCGAGCACCGAGGGGAAAACGGGGCTCCTCTGGATGTGGGCGGGACCATCGTGCTTCCTCTCGAGTGGAGACGGGTATGGCGGAGAACTTCTTGAGTTGCAGCAAGGGTGTGAAAGACCCTTTCAAAGTTCCAGAGGTTAGGTGTCATTAGTCTCCAGACGCCTCATCGGAAATAGGCCTCATCTCGCCTGGAAGGGAGAACTTCCTGGATTTTCTCGAGTTGCGGCAGGTGTTCTTAAGTTACGACGGGGAACTCAGGGACCCGCCCTGGTGGCCTCAGGAGAGGCCAGTCCCCATGCGAGTTGCTAGGGGGCCTCTCGGGATTCCTCTCCCGTTGATACCGGGGCCAAAAACCTTGAGTGGAGTCAGGGCCGGAACCGAGGATTCCTCTCAGGGGCTGACATGGATCTTTGGGTACTTCTGGAGTCTCCCCAGGGGAGTCAGGCCTCGTCTCGAGTGGGGGCATTCACGTGCGCTTTCCTTCCAGGCTGTAGCAGCAATGTCACGCTTCCCGTCGCGTGGATCAAATGATGTGTGGTTTTCCCTCGAGGCTTTCCCACAGGGCTGTCCCACGTGCCACCGTGGTGTGAGTCGATCCTCGGCGTGAAAGATGAGCCAGTGCAGGGCAAAGAGGTTCCTCTGGAATGGACTGAGACATCTGGGGGACTCTTGGAATGGTGGTACGACCATGGAGTTCCTCTCGCCTTTCCTGTTGAGAGTGCCTCCTCTTGAGATGCGACGGGAACGCCGGGAATTTTTTGCCGTTGAAAGCAGGGAAAGGATCCCTCATCTCGAGCTACGAGGGGGAAACGGGGCTCCTCTGGATGTGGGCGGGACCATCGTGCTTCCTCTCGAGTGGAGACGGATATGGCGGTGAACTTCTTGAGTTGCAGCAAGGGTGTGAAAGACCCTTTCGAAGTTCCAGAGGTTAGGTGTCATTAGTCTCCAGAGGCCTCATCGGAAATAGGCCTCATCTCGCCTGGAAGGGAGAACTTCCTGGATTTTCTCGAGTTGCGGCAGGTGTTCTCGAGTTACGACGGGGACCTCAGGGACCCGCCCTGGTGGCCTCAGGAGAGGCCAGTCCCCATGCGAGTTGCTAGGGGGCCTCTCGGGATTCCTCTCCCGTTGATACCGGGGCCAAAAAGCTTGTGTGGAGTCAAGGCCGGAACCGAGGATTCCTCTCAGGGGCTGACATGGATCTTTGGGTACTTCTGGAGTCTCCCCAGGGGAGTCAGGCCTCGTCTCGAGTGGGGGCATGCACGTGCGCTTTCCTTCCAGGCTGTAGCAGCAATGTCACGCTTCCCGTCGCGTGGATCTAAGGATCTGTGGTTTTCCCTCGAGGCTTTCCCTCGAGGCTTTCCCACAGGGCTGTCCCACGTGCCACCGTGTTGTGAGTCGATCCTCGGCGTGAAAGATGAGCCAGTGCAGGGCAAAGAGGTTCCTCTGGAATGGACTGAGACATCTGGGGGACTCTTGGAATGGTGGTACGACCATGGAGTTCCTCTCGCCTTTCCTGTTGAGAGTGCCTCCTCTTGAGATGCGACGGGAACGCCGGGAATTCTTTCCTGTTGAAAGCAGGGAAAGGATCCCTCATCTCGAGCTACGAGGGGGAAACGGGGCTCCTCTGGATGTGGGCGGGACCATCGTGCTTCCTCTCGAGTGGAGACGGGTATGGCGGTGAACTTCTTGAGTTGCAGCAAGGGTGTGAAAGACCCTTTCGAAGTTCCAGAGGTTTGGTGTCATTAGTCTCCAGAGGCCTCATCGGAAATAGGCCTCATCTCGCCTGGAAGGGAGAACTTCCTGGATTTTCTCGAGTTGCGGCAGGTGTTCTCGAATTACGACGGGGACCTCAGGGACCCGCCCTGGTGGCCTCCGGAGAGGCCAGTCACCATGCGAGTTGCCAGGGGGCCTCTCGGGATTCCTCTCCCGTCGATACCGGGGCCGAAAAGCTTGTGTGGAGTCAGGGCCGGAACCGAGGATTCCTCTCAGGGGCTGACATGGATCTTTGGGTACTTCTGGAGTCTCCCCAGGGGAGTCAGGCCTCGTCTCGAGTGGGGGCATGCACGTGCGCTTTCCTTCCAGGCTGTAGCAGCAATGTCACGCTTCCCGTCGCGTGGATCAAAGGATCTGTGGTTTTTCCTCGAGGCTTTCCCTCGAGGCTTTCCCACAGGGCTGTCCCACGTGCCACCGTGTTGTGAGTCGATCCTCGGCGTGAAAGATGAACCAGTGCAGGGCAAAGAGGTTCCTCTGGAATGGACTGAGACATCTGGGGGACTCTTGGAATGGTGGTACGACCATGGAGTTCCTCCCGCCTTTCCTGTTGAGAGTGCCTCCTCTTGAGATGCGACGGGAACGCCGGGAATTCTTTCCTGTTGAAACCAGGGAAAGGATCCCTCATCTCGAGCTACGAGGGGGAAACGGGGCTCCTCTGGATGTGGGCGGGACCATCGTGCTTCCTCTCGAGTGGAGACGGGTATGGCGGTGAACTTCTTGAGTTGCAGCATGGGTGTGAAAGACCCTTTCGAAGTTCCAGAGGTTTGGTGTCATTAGTCTCCAGAGGCCTCATCGGAAATAGGCCTCATCTCGCCTGGAAGGGAGAACTTCCTGGATTTTCTCGAGTTGCGGCAGGTGTTCTCGAGTTACGACGGGGACCTCAGGGACCCGCCCTGGTGGCCTCAGGAGAGGGCAGTCCCCATGCGAGTTGCTAGGGGGTCTCTCGGGATTCCTATCCCGTCGATACCGGGGCCAAAAAGCTTGTGTGGAGTCAGGGCCGGAACCGAGGATTCTTCTCAGGGGCTGAAATGGATCTTTGGGTACTTCTGGAGTCTCCCCAGGGGAGTCAGGCCTCGTCTCGAGTGGGGGCATGCATGTGCGCTTTCCTTCCAGGCTGTTCCAGCAATGTCATGCTTCCCGTCGCGTGGATCAAAGGATCTGTGGTTTTCCCTCGAGGCTTTCCCTCGAGGCTTTCCCACAGGGCTGTCCCACGTGCCACCGTGTTGTGAGTCGATCCTCGGCGTGAAAGATGAGCCAGTGCAGGGCAAAGAGGTTCCTCTGAAATGGACTGAGACATCTGGGGGACTCTTGGAATGGTGGTACGACCATGGAGTTCCTCTCGCCTTTCCTGTTGAGAGTGCCTCCTCTTGAGATGCGACGGGAACGCCGGGAATTCTTTCCCGTTGAAAGCAGGGAAAGGATCCCTCATCTCGAGCTACGAGGGGGAAACGGGGCTCCTCTGGATGTGGGCGGGACCATCGTGCTTCCTCTCGAGTGGAGACGGGTATGGCGATGAACTTCTTGAGTTGCACCAAGGGTGTGAAAGACCCTTTCGAAGTTCAAGAGGTTTGGTGTCATTAGTCTCCAGAGGCCTCATCGGAAATAGGCCTCATCTCGCCTGGAAGGGAGAACTTCCTGGATTTTCTCGAGTTGCGGCAGGTGTTCTCGAGTTACGACGGGGACCTCAGGGACCCGCCCTGGTGGCCTCCGGAGAGGCCAGTCCCCATGCGAGTTGCTAGGGGGCCTCTCGGGATTCCTCTCCCGTCGATACCGGGGCCAAAAACCTTGTGTGGAGTCAGGGCCGGAACCGAGGATTCCTCTCAGGGGCTGACATGGATCTTTGGGTACTTCTGGAGTCTCCCCAGTGGAGTCAGACCTCGTCTCGAGTGGGGGCATGCACGTGCGCTTTCCTTCCAGGCTGTAGCAGCAATGTCACGCTTCCCGTCGCGTGGATCAAAGGATCTGTGGTTTTCCCTCGAGGCTTTCCCTCGAGGCTTTCCCACAGGGCTGTCCCACGTGCCACCGTGGTGTGAGTCGATCCTCGGCGTGAAAGATGAGCCAGTGCAGGGCAAAGAGGTTCCTCTGGAATGGACTGAGACATCTGGGGGACTCTTGGAATGGTGGTACGACCATGGAGATCCTCTCGCCTTTCCTGTTGAGAGTGCCTCCTCTTGAGATGCGACGGGAACGCCGGGAATTCTTTCCCGTTGAAAGCAGGGAAAGGATCCCTCATCTCGAGCACCGAGGGGAAAACGGGGCTCCTCTGGATGTGGGCGGGACCATCGTGCTTCCTCTCGAGTGGAGACGGGTATGGCGGAGAACTTCTTGAGTTGCAGCAAGGGTGTGAAAGACCCTTTCAAAGTTCCAGAGGTTAGGTGTCATTAGTCTCCAGACGCCTCATCGGAAATAGGCCTCATCTCGCCTGGAAGGGAGAACTTCCTGGATTTTCTCGAGTTGCGGCAGGTGTTCTTAAGTTACGACGGGGAACTCAGGGACCCGCCCTGGTGGCCTCAGGAGAGGCCAGTCCCCATGCGAGTTGCTAGGGGGCCTCTCGGGATTCCTCTCCCATTGATACCGGGGCCAAAAACCTTGAGTGGAGTCAGGGCCGGAACCGAGGATTCCTCTCAGGGGCTGACATGGATCTTTGGGTACTTCTGGAGTCTCCCCAGGGGAGTCAGGCCTCGTCTCGAGTGGGGGCATTCACGTGCGCTTTCCTTCCAGGCTGTAGCAGCAATGTCACGCTTCCCGTCGCGTGGATCAAATGATGTGTGGTTTTCCCTCGAGGCTTTCCCACAGGGCTGTCCCACGTGCCACCGTGGTGTGAGTCGATCCTCGGCGTGAAAGTGAGCCAGTGCAGGGCAAAGAGGTTCCTCTGGAATGGACTGAGACATCTGGGGGACTCTTGGAATGGTGGTACGACCATGGAGTTCCTCTCGCCTTTCCTGTTGAGAGTGCCTCCTCTTGAGATGCGACGGGAACGCCGGGAATTTTTTGCCGTTGAAAGCAGGGAAAGGATCCCTCATCTCGAGCTACGAGGGGGAAACGGGGCTCCTCTGGATGTGGGCGGGACCATCGTGCTTCCTCTCGAGTGGAGACGGATATGGCGGTGAACTTCTTGAGTTGCAGCAAGGGTGTGAAAGACCCTTTCGAAGTTCCAGAGGTTAGGTGTCATTAGTCTCCAGAGGCCTCATCGGAAATAGGCCTCATCTCGCCTGGAAGGGAGAACTTCCTGGATTTTCTCGAGTTGCGGCAGGTGTTCTCGAGTTACGACGGGGACCTCAGGGACCCGCCCTGGTGGCCTCAGGAGAGGCCAGTCCCCATGCGAGTTGCTAGGGGGCCTCTCGGGATTCCTCTCCCATCGATACCGGGGCCAAAAAGCTTGTGTGGAGTCAAGGCCGGAACCGAGGATTCCTCTCAGGGGCTGACATGGATCTTTGGGTACTTCTGGAGTCTCCCCAGCGGAGTCAGGCCTCGTCTCGAGTGGGGGCATGCACGTGCGCTTTCCTTCCAGGCTGTAGCAGCAATGTCACACTTCCCGTCGCGTGGATCAAAGGATCTGTGGTTTTCCCTCGAGGCTTTCCCTCGAGGCTTTCCCACAGGGCTGTCCCACGTGCCACCGTGTTGTGAGTCGATCCTCGGCGTGAAAGATGAGCCAGTGCAGGGCAAAGAGGTTCCTCTGGAATGGACTGAGACATCTGGGGGACTCTTGGAATGGTGGTACGACCATGGAGTTCCTCTCGCCTTTCCTGTTGAGAGTGCCTCCTCTTGAGATGCGACGGGAACGCCGGGAATTCTTTCCCGTTGAAACCAGGGAAAGGATCCCTCATCTCGAGCTACGAGGGGGAAACGGGGCTCCTCTGGATGTGGGCGGGACCATCGTGCTTCCTCTCGAGTGGAGACGGGTATGGCGGTGAACTTCTTGAGTTGCAGCAAGGGTGTGAAAGACCCTTTCGAAGTTCCAGAGGTTTGGTGTCATTAGTCTCCAGAGGCCTCATCGGAAATAGGCCTCATCTCGCCTGGAAGGGAGAACTTCCTGGATTTTCTCGAGTTGCGGCAGGTGTTCTCGAATTACGACGGGGACCTCAGGGACCCGCCCTGGTGGCCTCCGGAGAGGCCAGTCCCCATGCGAGTTGCTAGGGGGCCTCTCGGGATTCCTCTCCCGTCGATACCGGGGCCAAAAACCTTGTGTGGAGTCAGGGCCGGAACCGAGGATTCCTCTCAGGGGCTGACATGGATCTTTGGGTACTTCTGGAGTCTCCCCAGGGGAGTCAGGCCTCGTCTCGAGTGGGGGCATGCACGTGCGCTTTCCTTCCAGGCTGTAGCAGCAATGTCACGCTTCCCGTTGCGTGGATCAAAGGATCTGTGGTTTTTCCTCGAGGCTTTCCCTCGAGGCTTTCCCACAGGGCTGTCCCACGTGCCACCGTGTTGTGAGTCGATCCTCGGCGTGAAAGATGAGCCAGTGCAGGGCAAAGAGGTTCCTCTGGAATGGACTGAGACATCTGGGGGACTCTTGGAATGGTGGTACGACCATGGAGTTCCTCCCGCCTTTCCTGTTGAGAGTGCCTCCTCTTGAGATGCGACGGGAACGCCGGGAATTCTTTCCCGTTGAAACCAGGGAAAGGATCCCTCATCTCGAGCTACGAGGGGGAAACGGGGCTCCTCTGGATGTGGGCGGGACCATCGTGCTTCCTCTCGAGTGGAGACGGGTATGGCGGTGAACTTCTTGAGTTGCAGCAAGGGTGTGAAAGACCCTTTCGAAGTTCCAGAGGTTAGGTGTCATTAGTCTCCAGAGGCCTCATCGGAAATAGGCCTCATCTCGCCTGGAAGGGAGAACTTCCTGGATTTTCTCGAGTTGCGGCAGGTGTTCTCGAGTTACGACGGGGACCTCAGGGACCCGCCCTGGTGGCCTCAGGAGAGGCCAGTCCCCATGCGAGTTGCTAGGGGGTCTCTCGGGATTCCTATCCCGTCGATACCGGGGCCTAAAAGCTTGTGTGGAGTCAGGGCCGGAACCGAGGATTCTTCTCAGGGGCTGAAATGGATCTTTGGGTACTTCTGGAGTCTCCCCAGGGGAGTCAGGCCTCGTCTCGAGTGGGGGCATGCATGTGCGCTTTCCTTCCAGGCTGTTCCAGCAATGTCATGCTTCCCGTCGCGTGGATCAAAAGATCTGTGGTTTTCCCTCGAGGCTTTCCCTCGAGGCTTTCCCACAGGGCTGTCCCACGTGCCACCGTGTTGTGAGTCGATCCTCGGCATGAAAGATGAGCCAGTGCAGGGCAAAGAGGTTCCTCTGAAATGGACTGAGACATCTGGGGGACTCTTGGAATGGTGGTACGACCATGGAGTTCCTCTCGCCTTTCCTGTTGAGAGTGCCTCCTCTTGAGATGCGACGGGAACGCCGGGAATTCTTTCCCGTTGAAAGCAGGGAAAGGATCCCTCATCTCGAGCTACGAGGGGGAAACGGGGCTCCTCTGGATGTGGGCGGGACCATCGTGCTTCCTCTCGAGTGGAGACGGGTATGGCGGTGAACTTCTTGAGTTGCACCAAGGGTGTGAAAGACCCTTTCGAAGTTCAAGAGGTTTGGTGTCATTAGTCTCCAGAGGCCTCATCGGAAATAGGCCTCATCTCGCCTGGAAGGGAGAACTTCCTGGATTTTCTCGAGTTGCGGCAGGTGTTCTCGAGTTACGACGGGGACCTCAGGGACCCGCCCTGGTGGCCTCAGGAGAGGCCAGTCCCTATGCGAGTTGCTAGGGGGCCTCTCGGGATTCCTCTCCCGTCGATACCGGGGCCAAAAACCTTGTGTGGAGTCAGGGCCGGAACCGAGGATTCCTCTCAGGGGCTGACATGGATCTTTGGGTACTTCTGGAGTCTCCCCAGGGGAGTCAGGCCTCGTCTCGAGTGGGGGCATGCACGTGCACTTTCCTTCCAGGCGGTAGCAGCAATGTCACGCTTCCCGTCGCGTGGATCAAATGATGTGTGGTTTTCCCTCGAGGCTTTCCCACAGGGCTGTCCCACGTGCCACCGTGGTGTGAGTCGATCCTCGGCGTGAAAGATGAGCCAGTGCAGGGCAAAGAGGTTCCTCTGGAATGGACTGAGACATCTGGGGGACTCTTGGAATGTTGGTACGACCATGGAGTTCCTCTCGCCTTTCCTGTTGAGAGTGCCTCCTCTTGAGATGCGACGGGAACGCCGGGAATTTTTTGCCGTTGAAAGCAGGGAAAGGATCCCTCATCTCGAGCTACGAGGGGGAAACGGGGCTCCTCTGGATGTGGGCGGGACCATCGTGCTTCCTCTCGAGTGGAGACGGATATGGCGGTGAACTTCTTGAGTTGCAGCAAGGGTGTGAAAGACCCTTTCGAAGTTCCAGAGGTTAGGTGTCATTAGTCTCCAGAGGCCTCATCGGAAATAGGCCTCATCTCGCCTGGAAGGGAGAACTTCCTGGATTTTCTCGAGTTGCGGCAGGTGTTCTCGAGTTACGACAGGGACCTCAGGGACCCGCCCTGGTGGCCTCAGGAGAGGCCAGTCCCCATGCGAGTTGCTAGGGGGCCTCTCGGGATTCCTCTCCCGTCGATACCGGGGCCAAAAAGCTTGTGTGGACTCAAGGCCGGAACCGAGGATTCCTCTCAGGGGCTGACATGGATCTTTGGGTACTTCTGGAGTCTCCCCAGGGGAGTCAGGCCTCGTCTCGAGTGGGGGCATGCACGTGCGCTTTCCTTCCAGGCTGTAGCAGCAATGTCACGCTTCCCGTCGCGTGGATCAAAGGATCTGTGGTTTTCCCTCGAGGCTTTCCCTCGAGGCTTTCCCACAGGGCTGTCCCACGTGCCACCGTGTTGTGAGTCGATCCTCGGCGTGAAAGATGAGCCAGTGCAGGGCAAAGAGGTTCCTCTGGAATGGACTGAGACATCTGGGGGACTCTTGGAATGGTGGTACGACCATGGAGTTCCTCTCGCCTTTCCTGTTGAGAGTGCCTCCTCTTGAGATGCGACGGGAACGCCGGGAATTCTTTCCCGTTGAAACCAGGGAAAGGATCCCTCATCTCGAGCTACGAGGGGGAAACGGGGCTCCTCTGGATGTGGGCGGGACCATCGTGCTTCCTCTCGAGTGGAGACGGGTATGGCGGTGAACTTCTTGAGTTGCAGCAAGGGTGTGAAAGACCCTTTCGAAGTTCCAGAGGTTTGGTGTCATTAGTCTCCAGAGGCCTCATCGGAAATAGGCCTCATCTCGCCTGGAAGGGAGAACTTCCTGGATTTTCTCGAGTTGCGGCAGGTGTTCTCGAATTACGACGGGGACCTCAGGGACCCGCCCTGGTGGCCTCCGGAGAGGCCAGTCCCCATGCGAGTTGCTAGGGGGCCTCTCGGGATTCCTCTCCCGTCGATACCGGGGCCAAAAACCTTGTGTGGAGTCAGGGCCGGAACCGAGGATTCCTCTCAGGGGCTGACATGGATCTTTGGGTACTTCTGGAGTCTCCCCAGGGGAGTCAGGCCTCGTCTCGAGTGGGGGCATGCACGTGCACTTTCCTTCCAGGCTGTAGCAGCAATGTCACGCTTCCCGTCGCGTGGATCAAATGATGTGTGGTTTTCCCTCGAGGCTTTCCCACAGGGCTGTCCCACGTGCCACCGTGGTGAGAGTCGATCCTCGGCGTGAAAGATGAGCCAGTGCAGGGCAAAGAGGTTCCTCTGGAATGGACTGAGACATCTGGGGGACTCTTGGAATGTTGGTACGACCATGGAGTTCCTCTCGCCTTTCCTGTTGAGAGTGCCTCCTCTTGAGATGCGACGGGAACGCCGGGAATTTTTTGCCGTTGAAAGCAGGGAAAGGATCCCTCATCTCGAGCTACGAGGGGGAAACGGGGCTCCTCTGGATGTGGGCGGGACCATCGTGCTTCCTCTCGAGTGGAGACGGATATGGCGGTGAACTTCTTGAGTTGCAGCAAGGGTGTGAAAGACCCTTTCGAAGTTCCAGAGGTTAGGTGTCATTAGTCTCCAGAGGCCTCATCGGAAATAGGCCTCATCTCGCCTGGAAGGGAGAACTTCCTGGATTTTCTCGAGTTGCGGCAGGTGTTCTCGAGTTACGACGGGGACCTCAGGGACCCGCCCTGGTGGCCTCAGGAGAGGCCAGTCCCCATGCGAGTTGCTAGGGGGCCTCTCGGGATTCCTCTCCCGTTGATACCGGGGCCAAAAAGCTTGTGTGGAGTCAAGGCCGGAACCGAGGATTCCTCTCAGGGGCTGACATGGATCTTTGGGTACTTCTGGAGTCTCCCCAGGGGAGTCAGGCCTCGTCTCGAGTGGGGGCATGCACGTGCGCTTTCCTTCCAGGCTGTAGCAGCAATGTCACGCTTCCCGTCGCGTGGATCTAAGGATCTGTGGTTTTCCCTCGAGGCTTTCCCTCGAGGCTTTCCCACAGGGCTGTCCCACGTGCCACCGTGTTGTGAGTCGATCCTCGGCGTGAAAGATGAGCCAGTGCAGGGCAAAGAGGTTCCTCTGGAATGGACTGAGACATCTGGGGGACTCTTGGAATGGTGGTACGACCATGGAGTTCCTCTCGCCTTTCCTGTTGAGAGTGCCTCCTCTTGAGATGCGACGGGAACGCCGGGAATTCTTTCCCGTTGAAAGCAGGGAAAGGATCCCTCATCTCGAGCTACGAGGGGGAAACGGGGCTCCTCTGGATGTGGGCGGGACCATCGTGCTTCCTCTCGAGTGGAGACGGGTATGGCGGTGAACTTCTTGAGTTGCAGCAAGGGTGTGAAAGACCCTTTCGAAGTTCCAGAGGTTTGGTGTCATTAGTCTCCAGAGGCCTCATCGGACATAGGCCTCATCTCGCCTGGAAGGGAGAACTTCCTGGATTTTCTCGAGTTGCGGCAGGTGTTCTCGAATTACGACGGGGACCTCAGGGACCCGCCCTGGTGGCCTCCGGAGAGGCCAGTCCCCATGCGAGTTGCCAGGGGGCCTCTCGGGATTCCTCTCCCGTCGATACCGGGGCCGAAAACCTTGTGTGGAGTCAGGGCCGGAACCGAGGATTCCTCTCAGGGGCTGACATGGATCTTTGGGTACTTCTGGAGTCTCCCCAGGGGAGTCAGGCCTCGTCTCGAGTGGGGGCATGCACGTGCGCTTTCCTTCCAGGCTGTAGCAGCAATGTCACGCTTCCCGTCGCGTGGATCAAAGGATCTGTGGTTTTTCCTCGAGGCTTTCCCTCGAGGCTTTCCCACAGGGCTGTCCCACGTGCCACCGTGGTGTGAGTCGATCCTCGGCGTGAAAGATGAGCCAGTGCAGGGCAAAGAGGTTCCTCTGGAATGGACTGAGACATCTGGGGGACTCTTGGAATGGTGGTACGACCATGGAGTTCCTCTCGCCTTTCCTGTTGAGAGTGCCTCCTCTTGAGATGCGACGGGAACGCCGGGAATTTTTTGCCGTTGAAAGCAGGGAAAGGATCCCTCATCTCGAGCTACGAGGGGGAAACGGGGCTCCTCTGGATGTGGGCGGGACCATCGTGCTTCCTCTCGAGTGGAGACGGATATGGCGGTGAACTTCTTGAGTTGCAGCAAGGGTGTGAAAGACCCTTTCGAAGTTCCAGAGGTTAGGTGTCATTAGTCTCCAGAGGCCTCATCGGAAATAGGCCTCATCTCGCCTGGAAGGGAGAACTTCCTGGATTTTCTCGAGTTGCGGCAGGTGTTCTCGAGTTACGACGGGGACCTCAGGGACCCGCCCTGGTGGCCTCAGGAGAGGCCAGTCCCCATGCGAGTTGCTAGGGGGCCTCTCGGGATTCCTCTCCCATCGATACCGGGGCCAAAAAGCTTGTGTGGAGTCAAGGCCGGAACCGAGGATTCCTCTCAGGGGCTGACATGGATCTTTGGGTACTTCTGGAGTCTCCCCAGGGGAGTCAGGCCTCGTCTCGAGTGGGGGCATGCACGTGCGCTTTCCTTCCAGGCTGTAGCAGCAATGTCACACTTCCCGTCGCGTGGATCAAAGGATCTGTGGTTTTCCCTCGAGGCTTTCCCTCGAGGCTTTCCCACAGGGCTGTCCCACGTGCCACCGTGTTGTGAGTCGATCCTCGGCGTGAAAGATGAGCCAGTGCAGGGCAAAGAGGTTCCTCTGGAATGGACTGAGACATCTGGGGGACTCTTGGAATGGTGGTACGACCATGGAGTTCCTCTCGCCTTTCCTGTTGAGAGTGCCTCCTCTTGAGATGCGACGGGAACGCCGGGAATTCTTTCCCGTTGAAACCAGGGAAAGGATCCCTCATCTCGAGCTACGAGGGGGAAACGGGGCTCCTCTGGATGTGGGCGGGACCATCGTGCTTCCTCTCGAGTGGAGACGGGTATGGCGGTGAACTTCTTGAGTTGCAGCAAGGGTGTGAAAGACCCTTTCGAAGTTCCAGAGGTTTGGTGTCATTAGTCTCCAGAGGCCTCATCGGAAATAGGCCTCATCTCGCCTGGAAGGGAGAACTTCCTGGATTTTCTCGAGTTGCGGCAGGTGTTCTCCAATTACGACGGGGACCTCAGGGACCCGCCCTGGTGGCCTCCGGAGAGGCCAGTCCCCATGCGAGTTGCTAGGGGGCCTCTCGGGATTCCTCTCCCGTCGATACCGGGGCCAAAAACCTTGTGTGGAGTCAGGGCCGGAACCGAGGATTCCTCTCAGGGGCTGACATGGATCTTTGGGTACTTCTGGAGTCTCCCCAGGGGAGTCAGGCCTCGTCTCGAGTGGGGGCATGCACGTGCGCTTTCCTTCCAGGCTGTAGCAGCAATGTCACGCTTCCCGTTGCGTGGATCAAAGGATCTGTGGTTTTTCCTCGAGGCTTTCCCTCGAGGCTTTCCCACAGGGCTGTCCCACGTGCCACCGTGTTGTGAGTCGATCCTCGGCGTGAAAGATGAGCCAGTGCAGGGCAAAGAGGTTCCTCTGGAATGGACTGAGACATCTGGGGGACTCTTGGAATGGTGGTACGACCATGGAGTTCCTCCCGCCTTTCCTGTTGAGAGTGCCTCCTCTTGAGATGCGACGGGAACGCCGGGAATTCTTTCCCGTTGAAACCAGGGAAAGGATCCCTCATCTCGAGCTACGAGGGGGAAACGGGGCTCCTCTGGATGTGGGCGGGACCATCGTGCTTCCTCTCGAGTGGAGACGGGTATGGCGGTGAACTTCTTGAGTTGCAGCAAGGGTGTGAAAGACCCTTTCGAAGTTCCAGAGGTTAGGTGTCATTAGTCTCCAGAGGCCTCATCGGAAATAGGCCTCATCTCGCCTGGAAGGGAGAACTTCCTGGATTTTCTCGAGTTGCGGCAGGTGTTCTCGAGTTACAACGGGGACCTCAGGGACCCGCCCTGGTGGCCTCAGGAGAGGCCAGTCCCCATGCGAGTTGCTAGGGGGTCTCTCGGGATTCCTATCCCGTCGATACCGGGGCCTAAAAGCTTGTGTGGAGTCAGGGCCGGAACCGAGGATTCTTCTCAGGGGCTGAAATGGATCTTTGGGTACTTCTGGAGTCTCCCCAGGGGAGTCAGGCCTCGTCTCGAGTGGGGGCATGCATGTGCGCTTTCCTTCCAGGCTGTTCCAGCAATGTCATGCTTCCCGTCGCGTGGATCAAAAGATCTGTGGTTTTCCCTCGAGGCTTTCCCTCGAGGCTTTCCCACAGGGCTGTCCCACGTGCCACCGTGTTGTGAGTCGATCCTCGGCATGAAAGATGAGCCAGTGCAGGGCAAAGAGGTTCCTCTGAAATGGACTGAGACATCTGGGGGACTCTTGGAATGGTGGTACGACCATGGAGTTCCTCTCGCCTTTCCTGTTGAGAGTGCCTCCTCTTGAGATGCGACGGGAACGCCGGGAATTCTTTCCCGTTGAAAGCAGGGAAAGGATCCCTCATCTCGAGCTACGAGGGGGAAACGGGGCTCCTCTGGATGTGGGCGGGACCATCGTGCTTCCTCTCGAGTGGAGACGGGTATGGCGGTGAACTTCTTGAGTTGCACCAAGGGTGTGAAAGACCCTTTCGAAGTTCAAGAGGTTTGGTGTCATTAGTCTCCAGAGGCCTCATCGGAAATAGGCCTCATCTCGCCTGGAAGGGAGAACTTCCTGGATTTTCTCGAGTTGCGGCAGGTGTTCTCGAGTTACGACGGGGACCTCAGGGACCCGCCCTGGTGGCCTCAGGAGAGGCCAGTCCCTATGCGAGTTGCTAGGGGGCCTCTCGGGATTCCTCTCCCGTCGATACCGGGGCCAAAAACCTTGTGTGGAGTCAGGGCCGGAACCGAGGATTCCTCTCAGGGGCTGACATGGATCTTTGGGTACTTCTGGAGTCTCCCCAGGGGAGTCAGGCCTCGTCTCGAGTGGGGGCATGCACGTGCACTTTCCTTCCAGGCGGTAGCAGCAATGTCACGCTTCCCGTCGCGTGGATCAAATGATGTGTGGTTTTCCCTCGAGGCTTTCCCACAGGGCTGTCCCACGTGCCACCGTGGTGTGAGTCGATCCTCGGCGTGAAAGATGAGCCAGTGCAGGGCAAAGAGGTTCCTCTGGAATGGACTGAGACATCTGGGGGACTCTTGGAATGTTGGTACGACCATGGAGTTCCTCTCGCCTTTCCTGTTGAGAGTGCCTCCTCTTGAGATGCGACGGGAACGCCGGGAATTTTTTGCCGTTGAAAGCAGGGAAAGGATCCCTCATCTCGAGCTACGAGGGGGAAACGGGGCTCCTCTGGATGTGGGCGGGACCATCGTGCTTCCTCTCGAGTGGAGACGGATATGGCGGTGAACTTCTTGAGTTGCAGCAAGGGTGTGAAAGACCCTTTCGAAGTTCCAGAGGTTAGGTGTCATTAGTCTCCAGAGGCCCCATCGGAAATAGGCCTCATCTCGCCTGGAAGGGAGAACTTCCTGGATTTTCTCGAGTTGCGGCAGGTGTTCTCGAGTTACGACAGGGACCTCAGGGACCCGCCCTGGTGGCCTCAGGAGAGGCCAGTCCCCATGCGAGTTGCTAGGGGGCCTCTCGGGATTCCTCTCCCGTCGATACCGGGGCCAAAAAGCTTGTGTGGACTCAAGGCCGGAACCGAGGATTCCTCTCAGGGGCTGACATGGATCTTTGGGTACTTCTGGAGTCTCCCCAGGGGAGTCAGGCCTCGTCTCGAGTGGGGGCATGCACGTGCGCTTTCCTTCCAGGCTGTAGCAGCAATGTCACGCTTCCCGTCGCGTGGATCAAAGGATCTGTGGTTTTCCCTCGAGGCTTTCCCTCGAGGCTTTCCCACAGGGCTGTCCCACGTGCCACCGTGTTGTGAGTCGATCCTCGGCGTGAAAGATGAGCCAGTGCAGGGCAAAGAGGTTCCTCTGGAATGGACTGAGACATCTGGGGGACTCTTGGAATGGTGGTACGACCATGGAGTTCCTCTCGCCTTTCCTGTTGAGAGTGCCTCCTCTTGAGATGCGACGGGAACGCCGGGAATTCTTTCCCGTTGAAACCAGGGAAAGGATCCCTCATCTCGAGCTACGAGGGGGAAACGGGGCTCCTCTGGATGTGGGCGGGACCATCGTGCTTCCTCTCGAGTGGAGACGGGTATGGCGGTGAACTTCTTGAGTTGCAGCAAGGGTGTGAAAGACCCTTTCGAAGTTCCAGAGGTTTGGTGTCATTAGTCTCCAGAGGCCTCATCGGAAATAGGCCTCATCTCGCCTGGAAGGGAGAACTTCCTGGATTTTCTCGAGTTGCGGCAGGTGTTCTCGAATTACGACGGGGACCTCAGGGACCCGCCCTGGTGGCCTCCGGAGAGGCCAGTCCCCATGCGAGTTGCTAGGGGGCCTCTCGGGATTCCTCTCCCGTCGATACCGGGGCCAAAAACCTTGTGTGGAGTCAGGGCCGGAACCGAGGATTCCTCTCAGGGGCTGACATGGATCTTTGGGTACTTCTGGAGTCTCCCCAGGGGAGTCAGGCCTCGTCTCGAGTGGGGGCATGCACGTGCACTTTCCTTCCAGGCTGTAGCAGCAATGTCACGCTTCCCGTCGCGTGGATCAAATGATGTGTGGTTTTCCCTCGAGGCTTTCCCACAGGGCTGTCCCACGTGCCACCGTGGTGAGAGTCGATCCTCGGCGTGAAAGATGAGCCAGTGCAGGGCAAAGAGGTTCCTCTGGAATGGACTGAGACATCTGGGGGACTCTTGGAATGTTGGTACGACCATGGAGTTCCTCTCGCCTTTCCTGTTGAGAGTGCCTCCTCTTGAGATGCGACGGGAACGCCGGGAATTTTTTGCCGTTGAAAGCAGGGAAAGGATCCCTCATCTCGAGCTACGAGGGGGAAACGGGGCTCCTCTGGATGTGGGCGGGACCATCGTGCTTCCTCTCGAGTGGAGACGGATATGGCGGTGAACTTCTTGAGTTGCAGCAAGGGTGTGAAAGACCCTTTCGAAGTTCCAGAGGTTAGGTGTCATTAGTCTCCAGAGGCCTCATCGGAAATAGGCCTCATCTCGCCTGGAAGGGAGAACTTCCTGGATTTTCTCGAGTTGCGGCAGGTGTTCTCGAGTTACGACGGGGACCTCAGGGACCCGCCCTGGTGGCCTCAGGAGAGGCCAGTCCCCATGCGAGTTGCTAGGGGGCCTCTCGGGATTCCTCTCCCGTTGATACCGGGGCCAAAAAGCTTGTGTGGAGTCAAGGCCGGAACCGAGGATTCCTCTCAGGGGCTGACATGGATCTTTGGGTACTTCTGGAGTCTCCCCAGGGGAGTCAGGCCTCGTCTCGAGTGGGGGCATGCACGTGCGCTTTCCTTCCAGGCTGTAGCAGCAATGTCACGCTTCCCGTCGCGTGGATCTAAGGATCTGTGGTTTTCCCTCGAGGCTTTCCCTCAAGGCTTTCCCACAGGGCTGTCCCACGTGCCACCGTGTTGTGAGTCGATCCTCGGCGTGAAAGATGAGCCAGTGCAGGGCAAAGAGGTTCCTCTGGAATGGACTGAGACATCTGGGGGACTCTTGGAATGGTGGTACGACCATGGAGTTCCTCTCGCCTTTCCTGTTGAGAGTGCCTCCTCTTGAGATGCGACGGGAACGCCGGGAATTCTTTCCCGTTGAAAGCAGGGAAAGGATCCCTCATCTCGAGCTCCGAGGGGGAAACGGGGCTCCTCTGGATGTGGGCGGGACCATCATGCTTCCTCTCGAGTGGAGACGGGTATGGCGGTGAACTTCTTGAGTTGCAGCAAGGGTGTGAAAGACCCTTTCGAAGTTCCAGAGGTTTGGTGTCATTAGTCTCCAGAGGCCTCATCGGAAATAGGCCTCATCTCGCCTGGAAGGGAGAACTTCCTGGATTTTCTCGAGTTGCGGCAGGTGTTCTCCAATTACGACGGGGACCTCAGGGACCCGCCCTGGTGGCCTCCGGAGAGGCCAGTCCCCATGCGAGTTGCTAGGGGGCCTCTCGGGATTCCTCTCCCGTCGATACCGGGGCCAAAAACCTTGTGTGGAGTCAGGGCCGGAACCGAGGATTCCTCTCAGGGGCTGACATGGATCTTTGGGTACTTCTGGAGTCTCCCCAGGGGAGTCAGGCCTCGTCTCGAGTGGGGGCATGCACGTGCGCTTTCCTTCCAGGCTGTAGCAGCAATGTCACGCTTCCCGTTGCGTGGATCAAAGGATCTGTGGTTTTTCCTCGAGGCTTTCCCTCGAGGCTTTCCCACAGGGCTGTCCCACGTGCCACCGTGTTGTGAGTCGATCCTCGGCGTGAAAGATGAGCCAGTGCAGGGCAAAGAGGTTCCTCTGGAATGGACTGAGACATCTGGGGGACTCTTGGAATGGTGGTACGACCATGGAGTTCCTCCCGCCTTTCCTGTTGAGAGTGCCTCCTCTTGAGATGCGACGGGAACGCCGGGAATTCTTTCCCGTTGAAACCAGGGAAAGGATCCCTCATCTCGAGCTACGAGGGGGAAACGGGGCTCCTCTGGATGTGGGCGGGACCATCGTGCTTCCTCTCGAGTGGAGACGGGTATGGCGGTGAACTTCTTGAGTTGCAGCAAGGGTGTGAAAGACCCTTTCGAAGTTCCAGAGGTTAGGTGTCATTAGTCTCCAGAGGCCTCATCGGAAATAGGCCTCATCTCGCCTGGAAGGGAGAACTTCCTGGATTTTCTCGAGTTGCGGCAGGTGTTCTCGAGTTACAACGGGGACCTCAGGGACCCGCCCTGGTGGCCTCAGGAGAGGCCAGTCCCCATGCGAGTTGCTAGGGGGTCTCTCGGGATTCCTATCCCGTCGATACCGGGGCCTAAAAGCTTGTGTGGAGTCAGGGCCGGAACCGAGGATTCTTCTCAGGGGCTGAAATGGATCTTTGGGTACTTCTGGAGTCTCCCCAGGGGAGTCAGGCCTCGTCTCGAGTGGGGGCATGCATGTGCGCTTTCCTTCCAGGCTGTTCCAGCAATGTCATGCTTCCCGTCGCGTGGATCAAAAGATCTGTGGTTTTCCCTCGAGGCTTTCCCTCGAGGCTTTCCCACAGGGCTGTCCCACGTGCCACCGTGTTGTGAGTCGATCCTCGGCATGAAAGATGAGCCAGTGCAGGGCAAAGAGGTTCCTCTGAAATGGACTGAGACATCTGGGGGACTCTTGGAATGGTGGTACGACCATGGAGTTCCTCTCGCCTTTCCTGTTGAGAGTGCCTCCTCTTGAGATGCGACGGGAACGCCGGGAATTCTTTCCCGTTGAAAGCAGGGAAAGGATCCCTCATCTCGAGCTACGAGGGGGAAACGGGGCTCCTCTGGATGTGGGCGGGACCATCGTGCTTCCTCTCGAGTGGAGACGGGTATGGCGGTGAACTTCTTGAGTTGCACCAAGGGTGTGAAAGACCCTTTCGAAGTTCAAGAGGTTTGGTGTCATTAGTCTCCAGAGGCCTCATCGGAAATAGGCCTCATCTCGCCTGGAAGGGAGAACTTCCTGGATTTTCTCGAGTTGCGGCAGGTGTTCTCGAGTTACGACGGGGACCTCAGGGACCCGCCCTGGTGGCCTCAGGAGAGGCCAGTCCCTATGCGAGTTGCTAGGGGGCCTCTCGGGATTCCTCTCCCGTCGATACCGGGGCCAAAAACCTTGTGTGGAGTCAGGGCCGGAACCGAGGATTCCTCTCAGGGGCTGACATGGATCTTTGGGTACTTCTGGAGTCTCCCCAGGGGAGTCAGGCCTCGTCTCGAGTGGGGGCATGCACGTGCACTTTCCTTCCAGGCGGTAGCAGCAATGTCACGCTTCCCGTCGCGTGGATCAAATGATGTGTGGTTTTCCCTCGAGGCTTTCCCACAGGGCTGTCCCACGTGCCACCGTGGTGTGAGTCGATCCTCGGCGTGAAAGATGAGCCAGTGCAGGGCAAAGAGGTTCCTCTGGAATGGACTGAGACATCTGGGGGACTCTTGGAATGTTGGTACGACCATGGAGTTCCTCTCGCCTTTCCTGTTGAGAGTGCCTCCTCTTGAGATGCGACGGGAACGCCGGGAATTTTTTGCCGTTGAAAGCAGGGAAAGGATCCCTCATCTCGAGCTACGAGGGGGAAACGGGGCTCCTCTGGATGTGGGCGGGACCATCGTGCTTCCTCTCGAGTGGAGACGGATATGGCGGTGAACTTCTTGAGTTGCAGCAAGGGTGTGAAAGACCCTTTCGAAGTTCCAGAGGTTAGGTGTCATTAGTCTCCAGAGGCCCCATCGGAAATAGGCCTCATCTCGCCTGGAAGGGAGAACTTCCTGGATTTTCTCGAGTTGCGGCAGGTGTTCTCGAGTTACGACAGGGACCTCAGGGACCCGCCCTGGTGGCCTCAGGAGAGGCCAGTCCCCATGCGAGTTGCTAGGGGGCCTCTCGGGATTCCTCTCCCGTCGATACCGGGGCCAAAAAGCTTGTGTGGACTCAAGGCCGGAACCGAGGATTCCTCTCAGGGGCTGACATGGATCTTTGGGTACTTCTGGAGTCTCCCCAGGGGAGTCAGGCCTCGTCTCGAGTGGGGGCATGCACGTGCGCTTTCCTTCCAGGCTGTAGCAGCAATGTCACGCTTCCCGTCGCGTGGATCAAAGGATCTGTGGTTTTCCCTCGAGGCTTTCCCTCGAGGCTTTCCCACAGGGCTGTCCCACGTGCCACCGTGTTGTGAGTCGATCCTCGGCGTGAAAGATGAGCCAGTGCAGGGCAAAGAGGTTCCTCTGGAATGGACTGAGACATCTGGGGGACTCTTGGAATGGTGGTACGACCATGGAGTTCCTCTCGCCTTTCCTGTTGAGAGTGCCTCCTCTTGAGATGCGACGGGAACGCCGGGAATTCTTTCCCGTTGAAACCAGGGAAAGGATCCCTCATCTCGAGCTACGAGGGGGAAACGGGGCTCCTCTGGATGTGGGCGGGACCATCGTGCTTCCTCTCGAGTGGAGACGGGTATGGCGGTGAACTTCTTGAGTTGCAGCAAGGGTGTGAAAGACCCTTTCGAAGTTCCAGAGGTTTGGTGTCATTAGTCTCCAGAGGCCTCATCGGAAATAGGCCTCATCTCGCCTGGAAGGGAGAACTTCCTGGATTTTCTCGAGTTGCGGCAGGTGTTCTCGAATTACGACGGGGACCTCAGGGACCCGCCCTGGTGGCCTCCGGAGAGGCCAGTCCCCATGCGAGTTGCTAGGGGGCCTCTCGGGATTCCTCTCCCGTCGATACCGGGGCCAAAAACCTTGTGTGGAGTCAGGGCCGGAACCGAGGATTCCTCTCAGGGGCTGACATGGATCTTTGGGTACTTCTGGAGTCTCCCCAGGGGAGTCAGGCCTCGTCTCGAGTGGGGGCATGCACGTGCACTTTCCTTCCAGGCTGTAGCAGCAATGTCACGCTTCCCGTCGCGTGGATCAAATGATGTGTGGTTTTCCCTCGAGGCTTTCCCACAGGGCTGTCCCACGTGCCACCGTGGTGAGAGTCGATCCTCGGCGTGAAAGATGAGCCAGTGCAGGGCAAAGAGGTTCCTCTGGAATGGACTGAGACATCTGGGGGACTCTTGGAATGTTGGTACGACCATGGAGTTCCTCTCGCCTTTCCTGTTGAGAGTGCCTCCTCTTGAGATGCGACGGGAACGCCGGGAATTTTTTGCCGTTGAAAGCAGGGAAAGGATCCCTCATCTCGAGCTACGAGGGGGAAACGGGGCTCCTCTGGATGTGGGCGGGACCATCGTGCTTCCTCTCGAGTGGAGACGGATATGGCGGTGAACTTCTTGAGTTGCAGCAAGGGTGTGAAAGACCCTTTCGAAGTTCCAGAGGTTAGGTGTCATTAGTCTCCAGAGGCCTCATCGGAAATAGGCCTCATCTCGCCTGGAAGGGAGAACTTCCTGGATTTTCTCGAGTTGCGGCAGGTGTTCTCGAGTTACGACGGGGACCTCAGGGACCCGCCCTGGTGGCCTCAGGAGAGGCCAGTCCCCATGCGAGTTGCTAGGGGGCCTCTCGGGATTCCTCTCCCGTTGATACCGGGGCCAAAAAGCTTGTGTGGAGTCAAGGCCGGAACCGAGGATTCCTCTCAGGGGCTGACATGGATCTTTGGGTACTTCTGGAGTCTCCCCAGGGGAGTCAGGCCTCGTCTCGAGTGGGGGCATGCACGTGCGCTTTCCTTCCAGGCTGTAGCAGCAATGTCACGCTTCCCGTCGCGTGGATCTAAGGATCTGTGGTTTTCCCTCGAGGCTTTCCCTCAAGGCTTTCCCACAGGGCTGTCCCACGTGCCACCGTGTTGTGAGTCGATCCTCGGCGTGAAAGATGAGCCAGTGCAGGGCAAAGAGGTTCCTCTGGAATGGACTGAGACATCTGGGGGACTCTTGGAATGGTGGTACGACCATGGAGTTCCTCTCGCCTTTCCTGTTGAGAGTGCCTCCTCTTGAGATGCGACGGGAACGCCGGGAATTCTTTCCCGTTGAAAGCAGGGAAAGGATCCCTCATCTCGAGCTACGAGGGGGAAACGGGGCTCCTCTGGATGTGGGCGGGACCATCGTGCTTCCTCTCGAGTGGAGACGGGTATGGCGGTGAACTTCTTGAGTTGCAGCAAGGGTGTGAAAGACCCTTTCGAAGTTCCAGAGGTTTGGTGTCATTAGTCTCCAGAGGCCTCATCGGAAATAGGCCTCATCTCGCCTGGAAGGGAGAACTTCCTGGATTTTCTCGAGTTGCGGCAGGTGTTCTCGAATTACGACGGGGACCTCAGGGACCCGCCCTGGTGGCCTCCGGAGAGGCCAGTCCCCATGCGAGTTGCCAGGGGGCCTCTCGGGATTCCTCTCCCGTCGATACCGGGGCCGAAAACCTTGTGTGGAGTCAGGGCCGGAACCGAGGATTCCTCTCAGGGGCTGACATGGATCTTTGGGTACTTCTGGAGTCTCCCCAGGGGAGTCAGGCCTCGTCTCGAGTGGGGGCATGCACGTGCGCTTTCCTTCCAGGCTGTAGCAGCAATGTCACGCTTCCCGTCGCGTGGATCAAAGGATCTGTGGTTTTTCCTCGAGGCTTTCCCTCGAGGCTTTCCCACAGGGCTGTCCCACGTGCCACCGTGTTGTGAGTCGATCCTCGGCGTGAAAGATGAGCCAGTGCAGGGCAAAGAGGTTCCTCTGGAATGGACTGAGACATCTGGGGGACTCTTGGAATGGTGGTACGACCATGGAGTTCCTCCCGCCTTTCCTGTTGAGAGTGCCTCCTCTTGAGATGCGACGGGAACGCCGGGAATTCTTTCCCGTTGAAACCAGGGAAAGGATCCCTCATCTCGAGCTACGAGGGGGAAACGGGGCTCCTCTGGATGTGGGCGGGACCATCGTGCTTCCTCTCGAGTGGAGACGGGTATGGCGGTGAACTTCTTGAGTTGCAGCAAGGGTGTGAAAGACCCTTTCGAAGTTCCAGAGGTTAGGTGTCATTAGTCTCCAGAGGCCTCATCGGAAATAGGCCTCATCTCGCCTGGAAGGGAGAACTTCCTGGATTTTCTCGAGTTGCGGCAGGTGTTCTCGAGTTACAACGGGGACCTCAGGGACCCGCCCTGGTGGCCTCAGGAGAGGCCAGTCCCCATGCGAGTTGCTAGGGGGTCTCTCGGGATTCCTATCCCGTCGATACCGGGGCCTAAAAGCTTGTGTGGAGTCAGGGCCGGAACCGAGGATTCTTCTCAGGGGCTGAAATGGATCTTTGGGTACTTCTGGAGTCTCCCCAGGGGAGTCAGGCCTCGTCTCGAGTGGGGGCATGCATGTGCGCTTTCCTTCCAGGCTGTTCCAGCAATGTCATGCTTCCCGTCGCGTGGATCAAAAGATCTGTGGTTTTCCCTCGAGGCTTTCCCTCGAGGCTTTCCCACAGGGCTGTCCCACGTGCCACCGTGTTGTGAGTCGATCCTCGGCATGAAAGATGAGCCAGTGCAGGGCAAAGAGGTTCCTCTGAAATGGACTGAGACATCTGGGGGACTCTTGGAATGGTGGTACGACCATGGAGTTCCTCTCGCCTTTCCTGTTGAGAGTGCCTCCTCTTGAGATGCGACGGGAACGCCGGGAATTCTTTCCCGTTGAAAGCAGGGAAAGGATCCCTCATCTCGAGCTACGAGGGGGAAACGGGGCTCCTCTGGATGTGGGCGGGACCATCGTGCTTCCTCTCGAGTGGAGACGGGTATGGCGGTGAACTTCTTGAGTTGCACCAAGGGTGTGAAAGACCCTTTCGAAGTTCAAGAGGTTTGGTGTCATTAGTCTCCAGAGGCCTCATCGGAAATAGGCCTCATCTCGCCTGGAAGGGAGAACTTCCTGGATTTTCTCGAGTTGCGGCAGGTGTTCTCGAGTTACGACGGGGACCTCAGGGACCCGCCCTGGTGGCCTCAGGAGAGGCCAGTCCCTATGCGAGTTGCTAGGGGGCCTCTCGGGATTCCTCTCCCGTCGATACCGGGGCCAAAAACCTTGTGTGGAGTCAGGGCCGGAACCGAGGATTCCTCTCAGGGGCTGACATGGATCTTTGGGTACTTCTGGAGTCTCCCCAGGGGAGTCAGGCCTCGTCTCGAGTGGGGGCATGCACGTGCACTTTCCTTCCAGGCGGTAGCAGCAATGTCACGCTTCCCGTCGCGTGGATCAAATGATGTGTGGTTTTCCCTCGAGGCTTTCCCACAGGGCTGTCCCACGTGCCACCGTGGTGTGAGTCGATCCTCGGCGTGAAAGATGAGCCAGTGCAGGGCAAAGAGGTTCCTCTGGAATGGACTGAGACATCTGGGGGACTCTTGGAATGTTGGTACGACCATGGAGTTCCTCTCGCCTTTCCTGTTGAGAGTGCCTCCTCTTGAGATGCGACGGGAACGCCGGGAATTTTTTGCCGTTGAAAGCAGGGAAAGGATCCCTCATCTCGAGCTACGAGGGGGAAACGGGGCTCCTCTGGATGTGGGCGGGACCATCGTGCTTCCTCTCGAGTGGAGACGGATATGGCGGTGAACTTCTTGAGTTGCAGCAAGGGTGTGAAAGACCCTTTCGAAGTTCCAGAGGTTAGGTGTCATTAGTCTCCAGAGGCCCCATCGGAAATAGGCCTCATCTCGCCTGGAAGGGAGAACTTCCTGGATTTTCTCGAGTTGCGGCAGGTGTTCTCGAGTTACGACAGGGACCTCAGGGACCCGCCCTGGTGGCCTCAGGAGAGGCCAGTCCCCATGCGAGTTGCTAGGGGGCCTCTCGGGATTCCTCTCCCGTCGATACCGGGGCCAAAAAGCTTGTGTGGACTCAAGGCCGGAACCGAGGATTCCTCTCAGGGGCTGACATGGATCTTTGGGTACTTCTGGAGTCTCCCCAGGGGAGTCAGGCCTCGTCTCGAGTGGGGGCATGCACGTGCGCTTTCCTTCCAGGCTGTAGCAGCAATGTCACGCTTCCCGTCGCGTGGATCAAAGGATCTGTGGTTTTCCCTCGAGGCTTTCCCTCGAGGCTTTCCCACAGGGCTGTCCCACGTGCCACCGTGTTGTGAGTCGATCCTCGGCGTGAAAGATGAGCCAGTGCAGGGCAAAGAGGTTCCTCTGGAATGGACTGAGACATCTGGGGGACTCTTGGAATGGTGGTACGACCATGGAGTTCCTCTCGCCTTTCCTGTTGAGAGTGCCTCCTCTTGAGATGCGACGGGAACGCCGGGAATTCTTTCCCGTTGAAACCAGGGAAAGGATCCCTCATCTCGAGCTACGAGGGGGAAACGGGGCTCCTCTGGATGTGGGCGGGACCATCGTGCTTCCTCTCGAGTGGAGACGGGTATGGCGGTGAACTTCTTGAGTTGCAGCAAGGGTGTGAAAGACCCTTTCGAAGTTCCAGAGGTTTGGTGTCATTAGTCTCCAGAGGCCTCATCGGAAATAGGCCTCATCTCGCCTGGAAGGGAGAACTTCCTGGATTTTCTCGAGTTGCGGCAGGTGTTCTCGAATTACGACGGGGACCTCAGGGACCCGCCCTGGTGGCCTCCGGAGAGGCCAGTCCCCATGCGAGTTGCTAGGGGGCCTCTCGGGATTCCTCTCCCGTCGATACCGGGGCCAAAAACCTTGTGTGGAGTCAGGGCCGGAACCGAGGATTCCTCTCAGGGGCTGACATGGATCTTTGGGTACTTCTGGAGTCTCCCCAGGGGAGTCAGGCCTCGTCTCGAGTGGGGGCATGCACGTGCACTTTCCTTCCAGGCTGTAGCAGCAATGTCACGCTTCCCGTCGCGTGGATCAAATGATGTGTGGTTTTCCCTCGAGGCTTTCCCACAGGGCTGTCCCACGTGCCACCGTGGTGAGAGTCGATCCTCGGCGTGAAAGATGAGCCAGTGCAGGGCAAAGAGGTTCCTCTGGAATGGACTGAGACATCTGGGGGACTCTTGGAATGTTGGTACGACCATGGAGTTCCTCTCGCCTTTCCTGTTGAGAGTGCCTCCTCTTGAGATGCGACGGGAACGCCGGGAATTTTTTGCCGTTGAAAGCAGGGAAAGGATCCCTCATCTCGAGCTACGAGGGGGAAACGGGGCTCCTCTGGATGTGGGCGGGACCATCGTGCTTCCTCTCGAGTGGAGACGGATATGGCGGTGAACTTCTTGAGTTGCAGCAAGGGTGTGAAAGACCCTTTCGAAGTTCCAGAGGTTAGGTGTCATTAGTCTCCAGAGGCCTCATCGGAAATAGGCCTCATCTCGCCTGGAAGGGAGAACTTCCTGGATTTTCTCGAGTTGCGGCAGGTGTTCTCGAGTTACGACGGGGACCTCAGGGACCCGCCCTGGTGGCCTCAGGAGAGGCCAGTCCCCATGCGAGTTGCTAGGGGGCCTCTCGGGATTCCTCTCCCGTTGATACCGGGGCCAAAAAGCTTGTGTGGAGTCAAGGCCGGAACCGAGGATTCCTCTCAGGGGCTGACATGGATCTTTGGGTACTTCTGGAGTCTCCCCAGGGGAGTCAGGCCTCGTCTCGAGTGGGGGCATGCACGTGCGCTTTCCTTCCAGGCTGTAGCAGCAATGTCACGCTTCCCGTCGCGTGGATCTAAGGATCTGTGGTTTTCCCTCGAGGCTTTCCCTCAAGGCTTTCCCACAGGGCTGTCCCACGTGCCACCGTGTTGTGAGTCGATCCTCGGCGTGAAAGATGAGCCAGTGCAGGGCAAAGAGGTTCCTCTGGAATGGACTGAGACATCTGGGGGACTCTTGGAATGGTGGTACGACCATGGAGTTCCTCTCGCCTTTCCTGTTGAGAGTGCCTCCTCTTGAGATGCGACGGGAACGCCGGGAATTCTTTCCCGTTGAAAGCAGGGAAAGGATCCCTCATCTCGAGCTACGAGGGGGAAACGGGGCTCCTCTGGATGTGGGCGGGACCATCGTGCTTCCTCTCGAGTGGAGACGGGTATGGCGGTGAACTTCTTGAGTTGCAGCAAGGGTGTGAAAGACCCTTTCGAAGTTCCAGAGGTTTGGTGTCATTAGTCTCCAGAGGCCTCATCGGAAATAGGCCTCATCTCGCCTGGAAGGGAGAACTTCCTGGATTTTCTCGAGTTGCGGCAGGTGTTCTCGAATTACGACGGGGACCTCAGGGACCCGCCCTGGTGGCCTCCGGAGAGGCCAGTCCCCATGCGAGTTGCCAGGGGGCCTCTCGGGATTCCTCTCCCGTCGATACCGGGGCCGAAAACCTTGTGTGGAGTCAGGGCCGGAACCGAGGATTCCTCTCAGGGGCTGACATGGATCTTTGGGTACTTCTGGAGTCTCCCCAGGGGAGTCAGGCCTCGTCTCGAGTGGGGGCATGCACGTGCGCTTTCCTTCCAGGCTGTAGCAGCAATGTCACGCTTCCCGTCGCGTGGATCAAAGGATCTGTGGTTTTTCCTCGAGGCTTTCCCTCGAGGCTTTCCCACAGGGCTGTCCCACGTGCCACCGTGTTGTGAGTCGATCCTCGGCGTGAAAGATGAACCAGTGCAGGGCAAAGAGGTTCCTCTGGAATGGACTGAGACATCTGGGGGACTCTTGGAATGGTGGTACGACCATGGAGTTCCTCCCGCCTTTCCTGTTGAGAGTGCCTCCTCTTGAGATGCGACGGGAACGCCGGGAATTCTTTCCTGTTGAAACCAAGGAAAGGATCCCTCATCTCGAGCTACGAGGGGGAAACGGGGCTCCTCTGGATGTGGGCGGGACCATCGTGCTTCCTCTCGAGTGGAGACGGGTATGGCGGTGAACTTCTTGAGTTGCAGCAAGGGTGTGAAAGACCCTTTCGAAGTTCCAGAGGTTTGGTGTCATTAGTCTCCAGAGGCCTCATCGGAAATAGGCCTCATCTCGCCTGGAAGGGAGAACTTCCTGGATTTTCTCGAGTTGCGGCAGGTGTTCTCGAGTTACGACGGGGACCTCAGGGACCCGCCCTGGTGGCCTCAGGAGAGGCCAGTCCCCATGCGAGTTGCTAGGGGGTCTCTCGGGATTCCTATCCCGTCGATACCGGGGCCAAAAAGCTTGTGTGGAGTCAGGGCCGGAACCGAGGATTCTTCTCAGGGGCTGAAATGGATCTTTGGGTACTTCTGGAGTCTCCCCAGGGGAGTCAGGCCTCGTCTCGAGTGGGGGCATGCATGTGCGCTTTCCTTCCAGGCTGTTCCAGCAATGTCATGCTTCCCGTCGCGTGGATCAAAGGATCTGTGGTTTTCCCTCGAGGCTTTCCCTCGAGGCTTTCCCACAGGGCTGTCCCACGTGCCACCGTGTTGTGAGTCGATCCTCGGCGTGAAAGATGAGCCAGTGCAGGGCAAAGAGGTTCCTCTGAAATGGACTGAGACATCTGGGGGACTCTTGGAATGGTGGTACGACCATGGAGTTCCTCTCGCCTTTCCTGTTGAGAGTGCCTCCTCTTGAGATGCGACGGGAACGCCGGGAATTCTTTCCCGTTGAAAGCAGGGAAAGGATCCCTCATCTCGAGCTACGAGGGGGAAACGGGGCTCCTCTGGATGTGGGCGGGACCATCGTGCTTCCTCTCGAGTGGAGACGGGTATGGCGATGAACTTCTTGAGTTGCACCAAGGGTGTGAAAGACCCTTTCGAAGTTCAAGAGGTTTGGTGTCATTAGTCTCCAGAGGCCTCATCGGAAATAGGCCTCATCTCGCCTGGAAGGGAGAACTTCCTGGATTTTCTCGAGTTGCGGCAGGTGTTCTCGAGTTACGACGGGGACCTCAGGGACCCGCCCTGGTGGCCTCCGGAGAGGCCAGTCCCCATGCGAGTTGCTAGGGGGCCTCTCGGGATTCCTCTCCCGTCGATACCGGGGCCAAAAACCTTGTGTGGAGTCAGGGCCGGAACCGAGGATTCCTCTCAGGGGCTGACATGGATCTTTGGGTACTTCTGGAGTCTCCCCAGTGGAGTCAGACCTCGTCTCGAGTGGGGGCATGCACGTGCGCTTTCCTTCCAGGCTGTAGCAGCAATGTCACGCTTCCCGTCGCGTGGATCAAAGGATCTGTGGTTTTCCCTCGAGGCTTTCCCTCGAGGCTTTCCCACAGGGCTGTCCCACCTGCCACCGTGGTGTGAGTCGATCCTCGGCGTGAAAGATGAGCCAGTGCAGGGCAAAGAGGTTCCTCTGGAATGGACTGAGACATCTGGGGGACTCTTGGAATGGTGGTACGACCATGGAGATCCTCTCGCCTTTCCTGTTGAGAGTGCCTCCTCTTGAGATGCGACGGGAACGCCGGGAATTCTTTCCCGTTGAAAGCAGGGAAAGGATCCCTCATCTCGAGCACCGAGGGGAAAACGGGGCTCCTCTGGATGTGGGCGGGACCATCGTGCTTCCTCTCGAGTGGAGACGGGTATGGCGGAGAACTTCTTGAGTTGCAGCAAGGGTGTGAAAGACCCTTTCAAAGTTCCAGAGGTTAGGTGTCATTAGTCTCCAGACGCCTCATCGGAAATAGGCCTCATCTCGCCTGGAAGGGAGAACTTCCTGGATTTTCTCGAGTTGCGGCAGGTGTTCTTAAGTTACGACGGGGAACTCAGGGACCCGCCCTGGTGGCCTCAGGAGAGGCCAGTCCCCATGCGAGTTGCTAGGGGGCCTCTCGGGATTCCTCTCCCGTTGATACCGGGGCCAAAAACCTTGAGTGGAGTCAGGGCCGGAACCGAGGATTCCTCTCAGGGGCTGACATGGATCTTTGGGTACTTCTGGAGTCTCCCCAGGGGAGTCAGGCCTCGTCTCGAGTGGGGGCATTCACGTGCGCTTTCCTTCCAGGCTGTAGCAGCAATGTCACGCTTCCCGTCGCGTGGATCAAATGATGTGTGGTTTTCCCTCGAGGCTTTCCCACAGGGCTGTCCCACGTGCCACCGTGGTGTGAGTCGATCCTCGGCGTGAAAGATGAGCCAGTGCAGGGCAAAGAGGTTCCTCTGGAATGGACTGAGACATCTGGGGGACTCTTGGAATGGTGGTACGACCATGGAGTTCCTCTCGCCTTTCCTGTTGAGAGTGCCTCCTCTTGAGATGCGACGGGAACGCCGGGAATTTTTTGCCGTTGAAAGCAGGGAAAGGATCCCTCATCTCGAGCTACGAGGGGGAAACGGGGCTCCTCTGGATGTGGGCGGGACCATCGTGCTTCCTCTCGAGTGGAGACGGATATGGCGGTGAACTTCTTGAGTTGCAGCAAGGGTGTGAAAGACCCTTTCGAAGTTCCAGAGGTTAGGTGTCATTAGTCTCCAGAGGCCTCATCGGAAATAGGCCTCATCTCGCCTGGAAGGGAGAACTTCCTGGATTTTCTCGAGTTGCGGCAGGTGTTCTCGAGTTACGACGGGGACCTCAGGGACCCGCCCTGGTGGCCTCAGGAGAGGCCAGTCCCCATGCGAGTTGCTAGGGGGCCTCTCGGGATTCCTCTCCCATCGATACCGGGGCCAAAAAGCTTGTGTGGAGTCAAGGCCGGAACCGAGGATTCCTCTCAGGGGCTGACATGGATCTTTGGGTACTTCTGGAGTCTCCCCAGCGGAGTCAGGCCTCGTCTCGAGTGGGGGCATGCACGTGCGCTTTCCTTCCAGGCTGTAGCAGCAATGTCACACTTCCCGTCGCGTGGATCAAAGGATCTGTGGTTTTCCCTCGAGGCTTTCCCTCGAGGCTTTCCCACAGGGCTGTCCCACGTGCCACCGTGTTGTGAGTCGATCCTCGGCGTGAAAGATGAGCCAGTGCAGGGCAAAGAGGTTCCTCTTGAATGGACTGAGACATCTGGGGGACTCTTGGAATGGTGGTACGACCATGGAGTTCCTCTCGCCTTTCCTGTTGAGAGTGCCTCCTCTTGAGATGCGACGGGAACGCCGGGAATTCTTTCCCGTTGAAAGCAGGGAAAGGATCCCTCATCTCGAGCTACGAGGGGGAAACGGGGCTCCTCTGGATGTGGGCGGGACCATCGTGCTTCCTCTCGAGTGGAGACGGGTATGGCGGTGAACTTCTTGAGTTGCAGCAAGGGTGTGAAAGACCCTTTCGAAGTTCCAGAGGTTTGGTGTCATTAGTCTCCAGAGGCCTCATCGGAAATAGGCCTCATCTCGCCTGGAAGGGAGAACTTCCTGGATTTTCTCGAGTTGCGGCAGGTGTTCTCGAATTACGACGGGGACCTCAGGGACCCGCCCTGGTGGCCTCCGGAGAGGCCAGTCCCCATGCGAGTTGCTAGGGGGCCTCTCGGGATTCCTCTCCCGTCGATACCGGGGCCAAAAACCTTGTGTGGAGTCAGGGCCGGAACCGAGGATTCCTCTCAGGGGCTGACATGGATCTTTGGGTACTTCTGGAGTCTCCCCAGGGGAGTCAGGCCTCGTCTCGAGTGGGGGCATGCACGTGCGCTTTCCTTCCAGGCTGTAGCAGCAATGTCACGCTTCCCGTTGCGTGGATCAAAGGATCTGCGGTTTTTCCTCGAGGCTTTCCCTCGAGGCTTTCCCACAGGGCTGTCCCACGTGCCACCGTGTTGTGAGTCGATCCTCGGCGTGAAAGATGAGCCAGTGCAGGGCAAAGAGGTTCCTCTGGAATGGACTGAGACATCTGGGGGACTCTTGGAATGGTGGTACGACCATGGAGTTCCTCCCGCCTTTCCTGTTGAGAGTGCCTCCTCTTGAGATGCGACGGGAACGCCGGGAATTCTTTCCCGTTGAAACCAGGGAAAGGATCCCTCATCTCGAGCTACGAGGGGGAAACGGGGCTCCTCTGGATGTGGGCGGGACCATCGTGCTTCCTCTCGAGTGGAGACGGGTATGGCGGTGAACTTCTTGAGTTGCAGCAAGGGTGTGAAAGACCCTTTCGAAGTTCCAGAGGTTAGGTGTCATTAGTCTCCAGAGGCCTCATCGGAAATAGGCCTCATCTCGCCTGGAAGGGAGAACTTCCTGGATTTTCTCGAGTTGCGGCAGGTGTTCTCGAGTTACGACGGGGACCTCAGGGACCCGCCCTGGTGGCCTCAGGAGAGGCCAGTCCCCATGCGAGTTGCTAGGGGGTCTCTCGGGATTCCTATCCCGTCGATACCGGGGCCTAAAAGCTTGTGTGGAGTCAGGGCCGGAACCGAGGATTCTTCTCAGGGGCTGAAATGGATCTTTGGGTACTTCTGGAGTCTCCCCAGGGGAGTCAGGCCTCGTCTCGAGTGGGGGCATGCATGTGCGCTTTCCTTCCAGGCTGTTCCAGCAATGTCATGCTTCCCGTCGCGTGGATCAAAAGATCTGTGGTTTTCCCTCGAGGCTTTCCCTCGAGGCTTTCCCACAGGGCTGTCCCACGTGCCACCGTGTTGTGAGTCGATCCTCGGCGTGAAAGATGAGCCAGTGCAGGGCAAAGAGGTTCCTCTGAAATGGACTGAGACATCTGGGGGACTCTTGGAATGGTGGTACGACCATGGAGTTCCTCTCGCCTTTCCTGTTGAGAGTGCCTCCTCTTGAGATGCGACGGGAACGCCGGGAATTCTTTCCCGTTGAAAGCAGGGAAAGGATCCCTCATCTCGAGCTACGAGGGGGAAACGGGGCTCCTCTGGATGTGGGCGGGACCATCGTGCTTCCTCTCGAGTGGAGACGGGTATGGCGGTGAACTTCTTGAGTTGCACCAAGGGTGTGAAAGACCCTTTCGAAGTTCAAGAGGTTTGGTGTCATTAGTCTCCAGAGGCCTCATCGGAAATAGGCCTCATCTCGCCTGGAAGGGAGAACTTCCTGGATTTTCTCGAGTTGCGGCAGGTGTTCTCGAGTTACGACGGGGACCTCAGGGACCCGCCCTGGTGGCCTCAGGAGAGGCCAGTCCCTATGCGAGTTGCTAGGGGGCCTCTCGGGATTCCTCTCCCGTCGATACCGGGGCCAGAAACCTTGTGTGGAGTCAGGGCCGGAACCGAGGATTCCTCTCAGGGGCTGACATGGATCTTTGGGTACTTCTGGAGTCTCCCCAGGGGAGTCAGGCCTCGTCTCGAGTGGGGGCATGCACGTGCACTTTCCTTCCAGGCGGTAGCAGCAATGTCACGCTTCCCGTCGCGTGGATCAAATGATGTGTGGTTTTCCCTCGAGGCTTTCCCACAGGGCTGTCCCACGTGCCACCGTGGTGTGAGTCGATCCTCGGCGTGAAAGATGAGCCAGTGCAGGGCAAAGAGGTTCCTCTGGAATGGACTGAGACATCTGGGGGACTCTTGGAATGGTGGTACGACCATGGAGTTCCTCTCGCCTTTCCTGTTGAGAGTGCCTCCTCTTGAGATGCGACGGGAACGCCGGGAATTTTTTGCCGTTGAAAGCAGGGAAAGGATCCCTCATCTCGAGCTACGAGGGGGAAACGGGGCTCCTCTGGATGTGGGCGGGACCATCGTGCTTCCTCTCGAGTGGAGACGGATATGGCGGTGAACTTCTTGAGTTGCAGCAAGGGTGTGAAAGACCCTTTCGAAGTTCCAGAGGTTAGGTGTCATTAGTCTCCAGAGGCCTCATCGGAAATAGGCCTCATCTCGCCTGGAAGGGAGAACTTCCTGGATTTTCTCGAGTTGCGGCAGGTGTTCTCGAGTTACGACGGGGACCTCAGGGACCCGCCCTGGTGGCCTCAGGAGAGGCCAGTCCCCATGCGAGTTGCTAGGGGGCCTCTCGGGATTCCTCTCCCATCGATACCGGGGCCAAAAAGCTTGTGTGGAGTCAAGGCCGGAACCGAGGATTCCTCTCAGGGGCTGACATGGATCTTTGGGTACTTCTGGAGTCTCCCCAGCGGAGTCAGGCCTCGTCTCGAGTGGGGGCATGCACGTGCGCTTTCCTTCCAGGCTGTAGCAGCAATGTCACACTTCCCGTCGCGTGGATCAAAGGATCTGTGGTTTTCCCTCGAGGCTTTCCCTCGAGGCTTTCCCACAGGGCTGTCCCACGTGCCACCGTGTTGTGAGTCGATCCTCGGCGTGAAAGATGAGCCAGTGCAGGGCAAAGAGGTTCCTCTTGAATGGACTGAGACATCTGGGGGACTCTTGGAATGGTGGTACGACCATGGAGTTCCTCTCGCCTTTCCTGTTGAGAGTGCCTCCTCTTGAGATGCGACGGGAACGCCGGGAATTCTTTCCCGTTGAAAGCAGGGAAAGGATCCCTCATCTCGAGCTACGAGGGGGAAACGGGGCTCCTCTGGATGTGGGCGGGACCATCGTGCTTCCTCTCGAGTGGAGACGGGTATGGCGGTGAACTTCTTGAGTTGCAGCAAGGGTGTGAAAGACCCTTTCGAAGTTCCAGAGGTTTGGTGTCATTAGTCTCCAGAGGCCTCATCGGAAATAGGCCTCATCTCGCCTGGAAGGGAGAACTTCCTGGATTTTCTCGAGTTGCGGCAGGTGTTCTCGAATTACGACGGGGACCTCAGGGACCCGCCCTGGTGGCCTCCGGAGAGGCCAGTCCCCATGCGAGTTGCTAGGGGGCCTCTCGGGATTCCTCTCCCGTCGATACCGGGGCCAAAAACCTTGTGTGGAGTCAGGGCCGGAACCGAGGATTCCTCTCAGGGGCTGACATGGATCTTTGGGTACTTCTGGAGTCTCCCCAGGGGAGTCAGGCCTCGTCTCGAGTGGGGGCATGCACGTGCGCTTTCCTTCCAGGCTGTAGCAGCAATGTCACGCTTCCCGTTGCGTGGATCAAAGGATCTGCGGTTTTTCCTCGAGGCTTTCCCTCGAGGCTTTCCCACAGGGCTGTCCCACGTGCCACCGTGTTGTGAGTCGATCCTCGGCGTGAAAGATGAGCCAGTGCAGGGCAAAGAGGTTCCTCTGGAATGGACTGAGACATCTGGGGGACTCTTGGAATGGTGGTACGACCATGGAGTTCCTCCCGCCTTTCCTGTTGAGAGTGCCTCCTCTTGAGATGCGACGGGAACGCCGGGAATTCTTTCCCGTTGAAACCAGGGAAAGGATCCCTCATCTCGAGCTACGAGGGGGAAACGGGGCTCCTCTGGATGTGGGCGGGACCATCGTGCTTCCTCTCGAGTGGAGACGGGTATGGCGGTGAACTTCTTGAGTTGCAGCAAGGGTGTGAAAGACCCTTTCGAAGTTCCAGAGGTTAGGTGTCATTAGTCTCCAGAGGCCTCATCGGAAATAGGCCTCATCTCGCCTGGAAGGGAGAACTTCCTGGATTTTCTCGAGTTGCGGCAGGTGTTCTCGAGTTACGACGGGGACCTCAGGGACCCGCCCTGGTGGCCTCAGGAGAGGCCAGTCCCCATGCGAGTTGCTAGGGGGTCTCTCGGGATTCCTATCCCGTCGATACCGGGGCCTAAAAGCTTGTGTGGAGTCAGGGCCGGAACCGAGGATTCTTCTCAGGGGCTGAAATGGATCTTTGGGTACTTCTGGAGTCTCCCCAGGGGAGTCAGGCCTCGTCTCGAGTGGGGGCATGCATGTGCGCTTTCCTTCCAGGCTGTTCCAGCAATGTCATGCTTCCCGTCGCGTGGATCAAAAGATCTGTGGTTTTCCCTCGAGGCTTTCCCTCGAGGCTTTCCCACAGGGCTGTCCCACGTGCCACCGTGTTGTGAGTCGATCCTCGGCGTGAAAGATGAGCCAGTGCAGGGCAAAGAGGTTCCTCTGAAATGGACTGAGACATCTGGGGGACTCTTGGAATGGTGGTACGACCATGGAGTTCCTCTCGCCTTTCCTGTTGAGAGTGCCTCCTCTTGAGATGCGACGGGAACGCCGGGAATTCTTTCCCGTTGAAAGCAGGGAAAGGATCCCTCATCTCGAGCTACGAGGGGGAAACGGGGCTCCTCTGGATGTGGGCGGGACCATCGTGCTTCCTCTCGAGTGGAGACGGGTATGGCGGTGAACTTCTTGAGTTGCACCAAGGGTGTGAAAGACCCTTTCGAAGTTCAAGAGGTTTGGTGTCATTAGTCTCCAGAGGCCTCATCGGAAATAGGCCTCATCTCGCCTGGAAGGGAGAACTTCCTGGATTTTCTCGAGTTGCGGCAGGTGTTCTCGAGTTACGACGGGGACCTCAGGGACCCGCCCTGGTGGCCTCAGGAGAGGCCAGTCCCTATGCGAGTTGCTAGGGGGCCTCTCGGGATTCCTCTCCCGTCGATACCGGGGCCAGAAACCTTGTGTGGAGTCAGGGCCGGAACCGAGGATTCCTCTCAGGGGCTGACATGGATCTTTGGGTACTTCTGGAGTCTCCCCAGGGGAGTCAGGCCTCGTCTCGAGTGGGGGCATGCACGTGCACTTTCCTTCCAGGCGGTAGCAGCAATGTCACGCTTCCCGTCGCGTGGATCAAATGATGTGTGGTTTTCCCTCGAGGCTTTCCCACAGGGCTGTCCCACGTGCCACCGTGGTGTGAGTCGATCCTCGGCGTGAAAGATGAGCCAGTGCAGGGCAAAGAGGTTCCTCTGGAATGGACTGAGACATCTGGGGGACTCTTGGAATGTTGGTACGACCATGGAGTTCCTCTCGCCTTTCCTGTTGAGAGTGCCTCCTCTTGAGATGCGACGGGAACGCCGGGAATTTTTTGCCGTTGAAAGCAGGGAAAGGATCCCTCATCTCGAGCTACGAGGGGG
Organism: Capricornis sumatraensis; assembly: GCF_032405125.1. Lineage (NCBI taxonomy): Eukaryota > Metazoa > Chordata > Mammalia > Artiodactyla > Bovidae > Capricornis > Capricornis sumatraensis. The sequence continues at coordinate 8,944,002 of NW_027184613.1, forward strand.
AAACGGGGCTCCTCTGGATGTGGGCGGGACCATCGTGCTTCCTCTCGAGTGGAGACGGATATGGCGGTGAACTTCTTGAGTTGCAGCAAGGGTGTGAAAGACCCTTTCGAAGTTCCAGAGGTTAGGTGTCATTAGTCTCCAGAGGCCTCATCGTAAATAGGCCTCATCTCGCCTGGAAGGGAGAACTTCCTGGATTTTCTCGAGTTGCGGCAGGTGTTCTCGAGTTACGACGGGGACCTCAGGGACCCGCCCTGGTGGCCTCAGGAGAGGCCAGTCCCCATGCGAGTTGCTAGGGGGCCTCTCGGGATTCCTCTCCCGTCGATACCGGGGCCAAAAAGCTTGTGTGGACTCAAGGCCGGAACCGAGGATTCCTCTCAGGGGCTGACATGGATCTTTGGGTACTTCTGGAGTCTCCCCAGGGGAGTCAGGCCTCGTCTCGAGTGGGGGCATGCACGTGCGCTTTCCTTCCAGGCTGTAGCAGCAATGTCACGCTTCCCGTCGCGTGGATCAAAGGATCTGTGGTTTTCCCTCGAGGCTTTCCCTCGAGGCTTTCCCACAGGGCTGTCCCACGTGCCACCGTGTTGTGAGTCGATCCTCGGCGTGAAAGATGAGCCAGTGCAGGGCAAAGAGGTTCCTCTGGAATGGACTGAGACATCTGGGGGACTCTTGGAATGGTGGTACGACCATGGAGTTCCTCTCGCCTTTCCTGTTGAGAGTGCCTCCTCTTGAGATGCGACGGGAACGCCGGGAATTCTTTCCCGTTGAAACCAGGGAAAGGATCCCTCATCTCGAGCTACGAGGGGGAAACGGGGCTCCTCTGGATGTGGGCGGGACCATCGTGCTTCCTCTCGAGTGGAGACGGGTATGGCGGTGAACTTCTTGAGTTGCAGCAAGGGTGTGAAAGACCCTTTCGAAGTTCCAGAGGTTTGGTGTCATTAGTCTCCAGAGGCCTCATCGGAAATAGGGCTCATCTCGCCTGGAAGGGAGAACTTCCTGGATTTTCTCGAGTTGCGGCAGGTGTTCTCGAATTACGACGGGGACCTCAGGGACCCGCCCTGGTGGCCTCCAGAGAGGCCAGTCCCCATGCGAGTTGCTAGGGGGCCTCTCGGGATTCCTCTCCCGTCGATACCGGGGCCAAAATCCTTGTGTGGAGTCAGGGCCGGAACCGAGGATTCCTCTCAGGGGCTGACATGGATCTTTGGGTACTTCTGGAGTCTCCCCAGGGGAGTCAGGCCTCGTCTCGAGTGGGGGCATGCACGTGCACTTTCCTTCCAGGCTGTAGCAGCAATGTCACGCTTCCCGTCGCGTGGATCAAATGATGTGTGGTTTTCCCTCGAGGCTTTCCCACAGGGCTGTCCCACGTGCCACCGTGGTGAGAGTCGATCCTCGGCGTGAAAGATGAGCCAGTGCAGGGCAAAGAGGTTCCTCTGGAATGGACTGAGACATCTGGGGGACTCTTGGAATGTTGGTACGACCATGGAGTTCCTCTCGCCTTTCCTGTTGAGAGTGCCTCCTCTTGAGATGCGACGGGAACGCCGGGAATTTTTTGCCGTTGAAAGCAGGGAAAGGATCCCTCATCTCGAGCTACGAGGGGGAAACGGGGCTCCTCTGGATGTGGGCGGGACCATCGTGCTTCCTCTCGAGTGGAGACGGATATGGCGGTGAACTTCTTGAGTTGCAGCAAGGGTGTGAAAGACCCTTTCGAAGTTCCAGAGGTTAGGTGTCATTAGTCTCCAGAGGCCTCATCGGAAATAGGCCTCATCTCGCCTGGAAGGGAGAACTTCCTGGATTTTCTCGAGTTGCGGCAGGTGTTCTCGAGTTACGACGGGGACCTCAGGGACCCGCCCTGGTGGCCTCAGGAGAGGCCAGTCCCCATGCGAGTTGCTAGGGGGCCTCTCGGGATTCCTCTCCCGTCGATACCGGGGCCAAAAAGCTTGTGTGGACTCAAGGCCGGAACCGAGGATTCCTCTCAGGGGCTGACATGGATCTTTGGGTACTTCTGGAGTCTCCCCAGGGGAGTCAGGCCTCGTCTCGAGTGGGGGCATGCACGTGCGCTTTCCTTCCAGGCTGTAGCAGCAATGTCACGCTTCCCGTCGCGTGGATCAAAGGATCTGTGGTTTTCCCTCGAGGCTTTCCCTCGAGGCTTTCCCACAGGGCTGTCCCACGTGCCACCGTGTTGTGAGTCGATCCTCGGCGTGAAAGATGAGCCAGTGCAGGGCAAAGAGGTTCCTCTGGAATGGACTGAGACATCTGGGGGACTCTTGGAATGGTGGTACGACCATGGAGTTCCTCTCGCCTTTCCTGTTGAGAGTGCCTCCTCTTGAGATGCGACGGGAACGCCGGGAATTCTTTCCCGTTGAAACCAGGGAAAGGATCCCTCATCTCGAGCTACGAGGGGGAAACGGGGCTCCTCTGGATGTGGGCGGGACCATCGTGCTTCCTCTCGAGTGGAGACGGGTATGGCGGTGAACTTCTTGAGTTGCAGCAAGGGTGTGAAAGACCCTTTCGAAGTTCCAGAGGTTTGGTGTCATTAGTCTCCAGAGGCCTCATCGGAAATAGGGCTCATCTCGCCTGGAAGGGAGAACTTCCTGGATTTTCTCGAGTTGCGGCAGGTGTTCTCGAATTACGACGGGGACCTCAGGGACCCGCCCTGGTGGCCTCCAGAGAGGCCAGTCCCCATGCGAGTTGCTAGGGGGCCTCTCGGGATTCCTCTCCCGTCGATACCGGGGCCAAAAACCTTGTGTGGAGTCAGGGCCGGAACCGAGGATTCCTCTCAGGGGCTGACATGGATCTTTGGGTACTTCTGGAGTCTCCCCAGGGGAGTCAGGCCTCGTCTCGAGTGGGGGCATGCACGTGCACTTTCCTTCCAGGCTGTAGCAGCAATGTCACGCTTCCCGTCGCGTGGATCAAATGATGTGTGGTTTTCCCTCGAGGCTTTCCCACAGGGCTGTCCCACGTGCCACCGTGGTGAGAGTCGATCCTCGGCGTGAAAGATGAGCCAGTGCAGGGCAAAGAGGTTCCTCTGGAATGGACTGAGACATCTGGGGGACTCTTGGAATGTTGGTACGACCATGGAGTTCCTCTCGCCTTTCCTGTTGAGAGTGCCTCCTCTTGAGATGCGACGGGAACGCCGGGAATTTTTTGCCGTTGAAAGCAGGGAAAGGATCCCTCATCTCGAGCTACGAGGGGGAAACGGGGCTCCTCTGGATGTGGGCGGGACCATCGTGCTTCCTCTCGAGTGGAGACGGATATGGCGGTGAACTTCTTGAGTTGCAGCAAGGGTGTGAAAGACCCTTTCGAAGTTCCAGAGGTTAGGTGTCATTAGTCTCCAGAGGCCTCATCGGAAATAGGCCTCATCTCGCCTGGAAGGGAGAACTTCCTGGATTTTCTCGAGTTGCGGCAGGTGTTCTCGAATTACGACGGGGACCTCAGGGACCCGCCCTGGTGGCCTCCGGAGAGGCCAGTCCCCATGCGAGTTGCTAGGGGGCCTCTCGGGATTCCTCTCCCGTCGATACCGGGGCCGAAAACCTTGTGTGGAGCCAGGGCCGGAACCGAGGATTCCTCTCAGGGGCTGACATGGATCTTTGGGTACTTCTGGAGTCTCCCCAGGGGAGTCAGGCCACGTCTCGAGTGGGGGCATGCACGTGCGCTTTCCTTCCAGGCTGTAGCAGCAATGTCACGCTTCCCGTCGCGTGGATCAAAGGATCTGTGGTTTTTCCTCGAGGCTTTCCCTCGAGGCTTTCCCACAGGGCTGTCCCACGTGCCACCGTGTTGTGAGTCGATCCTCGGCGTGAAAGATGAACCAGTGCAGGGCAAAGAGGTTCCTCTGGAATGGACTGAGACATCTGGGGGACTCTTGGAATGGTGGTACGACCATGGAGTTCCTCCCGCCTTTCCTGTTGAGAGTGCCTCCTCTTGAGATGCGACGGGAACGCCGGGAATTCTTTCCTGTTGAAACCAGGGAAAGGATCCCTCATCTCGAGCTACGAGGGGGAAACGGGGCTCCTCTGGATGTGGGCGGGACCATCGTGCTTCCTCTCGAGTGGAGACGGGTATGGCGGTGAACTTCTTGAGTTGCAGCAAGGGTGTGAAAGACCCTTTCGAAGTTCCAGAGGTTTGGTGTCATTAGTCTCCAGAGGCCTCATCGGAAATAGGCCTCATCTCGCCTGGAAGGAACTTCCTGGATTTTCTCGAGTTGCGGCAGGTGTTCTCGAGTTACGACGGGGACCTCAGGGACCCGCCCTGGTGGCCTCAGGAGAGGCCAGTCCCCATGCGAGTTGCTAGGGGGTCTCTCGGGATTCCTATCCCGTCGATACCGGGGCCAAAAAGCTTGTGTGGAGTCAGGGCCGGAACCGAGGATTCTTCTCAGGGGCTGAAATGGATCTTTGGGTACTTCTGGAGTCTCCCCAGGGGAGTCAGGCCTCGTCTCGAGTGGGGGCATGCATGTGCGCTTTCCTTCCAGGCTGTTCCAGCAATGTCATGCTTCCCGTCGCGTGGATCAAAGGATCTGTGGTTTTCCCTCGAGGCTTTCCCTCGAGGCTTTCCCACAGGGCTGTCCCACGTGCCACCGTGTTGTGAGTCGATCCTCGGCGTGAAAGATGAGCCAGTGCAGGGCAAAGAGGTTCCTCTGGAATGGACTGAGACATCTGGGGGACTCTTGGAATGGTGGTACGACCATGGAGTTCCTCTCGCCTTTCCTGTTGAGAGTGCCTCCTCTTGAGATGCGACGGGAACGCCGGGAATTCTTTCCCGTTGAAAGCAGGGAAAGGATCCCTCATCTCGAGCTACGAGGGGGAAACGGGGCTCCTCTGGATGTGGGCGGGACCATCGTGCTTCCTCTCGAGTGGAGACGGGTATGGCGGTGAACTTCTTGAGTTGCACCAAGGGTGTGAAAGACCCTTTCGAAGTTCAAGAGGTTTGGTGTCATTAGTCTCCAGAGGCCTCATCGGAAATAGGCCTCATCTCGCCTGGAAGGGAGAACTTCCTGGATTTTCTCGAGTTGCGGCAGGTGTTCTCGAGTTACGACGGGGACCTCAGGGACCCGCCCTGGTGGCCTCCGGAGAGGCCAGTCCCCATGCGAGTTGCTAGGGGGCCTCTCGGGATTCCTCTCCCGTCGATACCGGGGCCAAAATCCTTGAGTGGAGTCAGGGCCGGAACCGAGGATTCCTCTCAGGGGCTGACATGGATCTTTGGGTACTTCTGGAGTCTCCCCAGGGGAGTCAGGCCTCGTCTCGAGTGGGGGCATGCACGTGCGCTTTCCTTCCAGGCTGTAGCAGCAATGTCACGCTTCCCGTCACGTGGATCAAAGGATCTGTGGTTTTCCCTCGAGGCTTTCCCTCGAGGCTTTCCCACAGGGCTGTCCCACGTGCCACCGTGGTGTGAGTCGATCCTCGGCGTGAAAGATGAGCCAGTGCAGGGCAAAGAGTTTCCTCTGGAATGGACTGAGACATCTGGGGGACTCTTGGAATGGTGGTACGACCATGGAGTTCCTCTCGCCTTTCCTGTTGAGAGTGCCTCCTCTTGAGATGCGACTGGAATGCCGGGAATTCTTTCCAGTTGAAAGCAGGGAAAGGATCCCTCATCTCGAGCTACGAGGGGGAAACGGGGCTCCTCTGGATGTGGGCGGGACCATCGTGCTTCCTCTCGAGTGGAGACGGGTATGGCGGTGAACTTCTGGAGTTGCAGCAAGGGTGTGAAAGACCCTTTCGAAGTTCCAGAGGTTAGGTGTCATTAGTCTCCAGACGCCTCATCGGAAATAGGCCTCATCTCGCCTGGAAGGGAGAACTTCCTGGATTTTCTCGAGTTGCGGCAGGTGTTCTCGAGTTACGACGGGGACCTCAGGGACCCGCCCTGGTGGCCTCAGGAGAGGCCAGTCCCCATGCGAGTTGCTAGGGGGCCTCTCGGGATTCCTCTCCCGTCGATACCGGGGCCAAAAACCTTGTGTGGATTCAGGGCCGGAACCGAGGATTCCTCTCAGGGGCTGACATGGATCTTTGGGTACTTCTGGAGTCTCCCCAGGGGAGTCAGGCCTCGTCTCTAGTGGGGGCATGCACGTGCACTTTCCTTCCAGGCTGTAGCAGCAATGTCACGCTTCCCGTCGAGTGGATCAAAGGATCTGTGGTTTTCCCTCGAGGCTTTCCCACAGGGCTGTCCCACGTGCCACCGTGGTGTGAATCGATCCTCGGCGTGAAAGATGAGCCAGTGCAGGGCAAAGAGGTTCCTCTGGAATGGACTGAGACATCTGGGGGACTCTTGGAATGGTGGTACGACCATGGAGTTCCTCTCGCCTTTCCTGTTGAGAGTGCCTCCTCTTGAGATGCGACGGGAACGCCGGGAATTCTTTCCCGTTGAAAGCAGGGAAAGGATCCCTCATCTCGTGCTACGAGGGGGAAACGGGGCTCCTCTGGATGTGGGCGGGACCATCGTGCTTCCTCTCGAGTGGAGACGGGTATGGCGGTGAACTTCTTGAGTTGCAGCAAGGGTGTGAAAGACCCTTTCGAAGTTCCAGAGGTTAGGTGTCATTAGTCTCCAGAGGCCTCATCGGAAATAGGCCTCATCTCGCCTGGAAGGGAGAACTTCCTGGATTTTCTCGAGTTGCGGCAGGTGTTCTCGAGTTACGACGGGGACCTCAGGGACCCGCCCTGGAGGCCTCAGGAGAGGCCAGTCCCTAGGCGAGTTGCTAGGGGGCCTCTGGGGATTCCTCTCCCGTTGATACCGGGGCCAAAAAGCTTGTGTGGAGTCAGGGCCGGAACCGAGGATTCCTCTCAGGGGCTGACATGGATCTTTGGGTACTTCTGGAGTCTCCCCAGGGGAGTCAGGCCTCGTCTCGACTGGGGGCATGCACGTGCGCTTTCCTTCCAGGCTGTAGCAGCAATGTCACGCTTCCCGTCGCGTGGATCAAAGGATCTGTGGTTTTCCCTCGAGGCTTTCCCTCGAGGCTTTCCCACAGGGCTGTCCCACGTGCCACCGTGGTGTGAGTCAATCCTGGGCGTGAAAGATGAGCCAGTGCAGGGCAAAGAGGTTCCTCTGGAATGGACTGAGACATCTGGGGGACTCTTGGAATGGTGGTACGACCATGGAGTTCCTCTCGCCTTTCCTGTTGAGAGTGAATCCTCTTGAGATGCGACGGGAACACCGGGAATTCTTTCCCGTTGAAAGCAGGGAAAGGATCCCTCATCTCGTGCTACGAGGGGGAAACGGGGCTCCTCTGGATGTGGGCGGGACCATCGTGCTTCCTCTCTAGTGGAGACGGGTATGGTGGTGAACTTCTTGAGTTGCAGCAAGGGTGTGAAAGACCCTTTCGAAGTTCCAGAGGTTAGGTGTCATTAGTCTCCAGATGCCTCATCGGAAATAAGCCTCATCTCGCCTGGAAGGGAGAGCTTCCTGGATTTTCTCGAGTTGTGGCAGGTGTTCTCGAGTAACGACGGGGACCTCAGGGACCGGCCCTGGTGGCCTCAGGAGAGGCCAGTCCCCATGCGAGTTGCTAGGGGGCCTCTCGGGATTCCTCTCCCTTCGATACCGGGGCCAAAAAGCTTGTGTGGAGTCAGGGCCGGAACCGAGGATTCCTCTCAGGGGCTGACATGGATCTTTGGGTAGTTCTGGAGTCTCCCCAGGGGAGTCAGGCCTCGTCTCGAGTGGGGGCATGCACGTGCGCTTTCCTTCCTGGCTGTAGCAGCAATGTCACGCTTCCCGTGGCGTGGATCAAAGGATCTGTGGTTTTCCCTCGAGGCTTTCCCTCGAGGCTTTCCCACAGGGCTGTCCCACGTGCCACCGTGGTGTGAGTCGATCCTCGGCGTGAAAGATGAGCCAGTGCAGGGCAAAGAGGTTCCTCTGGAATGGACTGAGACATCTGGGGGACTCTTGGAATGGTGGTACGACCATGGAGTTCCTCTCGCCTTTCCTGTTGAGAGTGCCTCCTCTTGAGATGCGACGGGAACGCCGGGAATTCTTTCCCGTTGAAACCAGGGAAAGGATCCCTCATCTCGAGCTACGAGGGGGAAACGGGGCTCCTCTGGATGTGGGCGGGACCATCGTGCTTCCTCTCGAGTGGAGACGGGTATGGCGGTGAACTTCTTGAGTTGCAGCAAGGGTGTGAAAGACCCTTTCGAAGTTCCAGAGGTTAGGTGTCATTAGTCTCCAGAGGCCTCATCGGAAATAGGCCTCATCTCGCCTGGAAGGGAGAACTTCCTGGATTTTCTCGAGTTGCGGCAGGTGTTCTCGAGTTACGACGGGGACCTCAGGGACCCGCCCTGGTGGCCTCAGGAGAGGCCAGTCCCTAGGCGAGTTGCTAGGGGGCCTCTCGGGATTCCTCTCCCGTTGATACCGGGGCCAAAAAGCTTGTGTGGAGTCAGGGCCGGAACCGAGGATTCCTCTCAGGGGCTGACATGGATCTTTGGGTACTTCTGGAGTCTCCCCAGGGGAGTCAGGCCTCGTCTCGAGTGGGGGCATGCACGTGCGCTTTCCTTCCAGGCTGTAGCAGCAATGTCACGCTTCCCGTCGCGTGGATGAAAGGATCTGTGGTTTTCCCTCGAGGCTTTCCCTCGAGGCTTTCCCACAGGGCTGTCCCACGTGCCACCGTGGTGTGAGTCAATCCTGGGCGTGAAAGATGAGCCAGTGCAGGGCAAAGAGGTTCCTCTGGAATGGACTGAGACATCTGGGGGACTCTTGGAATGGTGGTACGACCATGGAGTTCCTCTCGCCTTTCCTGTTGAGAGTGCCTCCTCTTGAGATGCGACGGGAACGCCGGGAATTCTTTCCCGTTGAAAGCAGGGAAAGGATCCCTCATCTCGAGCTACAAGGGGGAAACGGGGCTCCTCTGGATGTGGGCGGGACCATCGTGCTTCCTCTCTAGTGGAGACGGGTATGGTGGTGAACTTCTTGAGTTGCAGCAAGGGTGTGAAAGACCCTTTCGAAGTTCCAGAGGTTAGGTGTCATTAGTCTCCAGATGCCTCATCGGAAATAAGCCTCATCTCGCCTGGAAGGGAGAACTTCCTGGATTTTCTCGAGTTGTGGCAGGTGTTCTCGAGTAACGACGGGGACCTCAGGGACCGGCCCTGGTGGCCTCAGGAGAGGCCAGTCCCCATGCGAGTTGCTAGAGGGCCTCTCGGGATTCCTCTCCCGTCGATACCGGGGCCAAAAAGCTTGTGTGGAGTCAGGGCCGGAACCGAGGATTCCTCTCAGGGGCTGACATGGATCTTTGGGTACTTCTGGAGTCTCCCCAGGGGAGTCAGGCCTCGTCTCGAGTGGGGGCATGCACGTGCGCTTTCCTTCCAGGCTGTAGCAGCAATGTCACGCTTCCCGTCGCGTGGATCAAAGGATCTGTGGTTTTCCCTCGAGGCTTTCCCTCGAGGCTTTCCCACAGGGCTGTCCCACGTGCCACGGTGGTGTGAGTCGATCCTCGGCGTGAAAGATGAGCCAGTGCAGGGCAAAGAGGTTCCTCTGGAATGGACTGAGACATCTGGGGGACTCTTGGAATGGTGGTACGACCATGGAGTTCCTCTCGCCTTTCCTGTTGAGAGTGCCTCCTCTTGAGATGCGACGGGAACGCCGGGAATTCTTTCCCGTTGAAACCAGGGAAAGGATCCCTCATCTCGAGCTACGAGGGGGAAACGGGGCTCCTCTGGATGTGGGCGGGACCATCGTGCTTCCTCTCGAGTGGAGACGGGTATGGCGGTGAACTTCTTGAGTTGCAGCAAGGGTGTGAAAGACCCTTTCGAAGTTCCAGAGGTTTGGTGTCAATAGTCTCCAGAGGCCTCATCGGAAATAGGCCTCATCTCGCCTGGAAGGGAGAACTTCCTGGATTTTCTCGAGTTGCGGCAGGTGTTCTCGAGTTACGACGGGGACCTCAGGGACCCGCCCTGGTGGCCTCAGGAGAGGCCAGTCCCCATGCGAGTTGCTAGGGGGTCTCTCGGGATTCCTCTCCCGTCGATACCGGGGCCAAAAAGCTTGTGTGGAGTCAGGGCCGGAACCGAGGATTCTTCTCAGGGGCTGACATGGATCTTTGGGTACTTCTGGAGTCTCCCCAGGGGAGTCAGGCCTCGTCTCGAGTGGGGGCATGCATGTGCGCTTTCCTTCCAGGCTGTAGCAGCAATGTCACGCTTCCCGTCGCGTGGATCAAAGGATCTGTGGTTTTCCCTCGAGGCTTTCCCTCGAGGCTTTCCCACAGGGCTGTCCCACGTGCCACCGTGTTGTGAGTCGATCCTCGGCGTGAAAGATGAGCCAGTGCAGGGCAAAGAGGTTCCTCTGAAATGGACTGAGACATCTGGGGGACTCTTGGAATGGTGGAACGACCATGGAGTTCCTCTCGCCTTTCCTGTTGAGAGTGCCTCCTCTTGAGATGCGACGGGAACGCCGGGAATTCTTTCCCGTTGAAAGCAGGGAAAGGATTCCTCATCTCGAGCTACGAGGGGGAAACGGGGCTCCTCTGGATGTGGGCGGGACCATCGTGCTTCCTCTCTAGTGGAGACGGGTATGGCGGTGAACTTCTTGAGTTGCACCAAGGGTGTGAAAGACCCTTTCGAAGTTCCAGAGGTTTGGTGTCATTAGTCTCCAGAGGCCTCATCGGAAATAGGCCTCATCTCGCCTGGAAGGGAGAACTTCCTGGATTTTCTCGAGTTGCGGCAGGTGTTCTCGAGTTACGACGGGGACCTCAGGGACCCGCCCTGGTGGCCTCAGGAGAGGCCAGTCCCCATGCGAGTTGCTAGGGGGCCTCTCGGGATTCCTCTCCCGTCGATACCGGGGCCAAAAACCTTGTGTGGAGTCAGGGCCGAAAGCGAGGATTCCTCTCAGGGGCTGACATGGATCTTTGGGTACTTCTGGAGTCTCCCCAGTGGAGTCAGACCTCGTCTCGAGTGGGGGCATGCACGTGCGCTTTCCTTCCAGGCTGTAGTAGCAATGTCACGCTTCCCGTCGCGTGGATCAAAGGATCTGTGGTTTTCAATCGAGGCTTTCCCTCGAGGCTTTCCCACAGGGCTGTCCCACGTGCCACCGTGGTGTGAGTCGATCCTCGGCGTGAAAGATGAGCCAGTGCAGGGCAAAGAGGTTCCTCTGGAATGGACTGAGACATCTGGGGGACTCTTGGAATGGTGGTACGACCATGGAGTTCCTCTCGCCTTTCCTGTTGAGAGTGCCTCCTCTTGAGATGCGACGGGAACGCCGGGAATTCTTTCCCGTTGAAACCAGGGAAAGGATCCCTCATCTCGAGCTACGAGGGGGAAACGGGGCTCCTCTGGATGTGGGCGGGACCATCGTGCTTCCTCTCGAGTGGAGACGGGTATGGCGGTGAACTTCTTGAGTTGCAGCAAGGGTGTGAAAGACCCTTTCGAAGTTCCAGAGGTTAGGTGTCATTAGTCTCCAGAGGCCTCATCGGAAATAGGCCTCATCTCGCCTGGAAGGGAGAACTTCCTGGATTTTCTCGAGTTGCGGCAGGTGTTCTCGAGTTACGACGGGGACCTCAGGGACCCGCCCTGGTGGCCTCAGGAGAGGCCAGTCCCCATGCGAGTTGCTAGGGGGCCTCTCGGGATTCCTCTCCCATCGATACCGGGGCCAAAAACCTTGTGTGGAGTCAGGGCCGGAACCGAGGATTCCTCTCAGGGGCTGACATGGAACTTTGGGTACTTCTGGAGTCTCCCCAGGGGAGTCAGGCCTCGTCTCGAGTGGGGGAATGCGCGTGCGCTTTCCTTCCAGGCTTTAGCAGCAATGTCACGCTTCCCGTCGCTTGGATCAAAGGATCTGTGGTTTTCCCTCGAGGCTTTCCCTCGAGGCTTTCCCACAGGGCTGTCCCACGTGCCACCGTGGTGTGAGTCGATCCTCGGCGTGAAAGATGAGCCAGTGCAGGGCAAAGAGGTTCCTCTGGAATGGACTGAGACATCTGGGGGACTCTTGGAATGGTGGTACGACCATGGAGTTCCTCTCGCCTTTCCTGTTGAGAGTGCCTCCTCTTGAGATGCGACGGGAACGCCGGGAATTCTTCCCCGTGGAAAGCAGGGAAAGGATCCCTCATCTCGAGCTACGAGGGGGAAACGGGGCTCCTCTGGATGTGGGCGGGACCATCGTGCTTCCTCTCTAGTGGAGACGGGTATGGCGGTGAACTTCTTGAGTTGCAGCAAGGGTGTGAAAGACCCTTTCGAAGTTCCAGAGGTTAGGTGTCATTAGTCTCCAGAGGCCTCATCGGAAATAGGCCTCATCTCGCTTGGAAGGGAGAACTTCCTGGATTTTCTCGAGTTGCGGCAGGTGTTCTCGAGTTACGACGGGGACCTCAGGGACCGGCCCTGGTGGCCTCAGGAGAGGCCAGTCCCCATGCGAGTTGCTAGGGGGCCTCTCGGGATTCCTCTCCCGTCGATACCGGGGCCAAAAAGCTTGTGTGGAGTCAGGGCCGGAACCGAGGATTCCTCTCAGGGGCTGACATGGATCTTTGGGTACTTCTGGAGTCTCCCCAGTGGAGTCAGGCCTCGTCTCGAGTGGGGGCATGCACGTGCGCTTTCCTTTCAGGCTGTAGCAGCAATGTCACGCTTCCCGTCACGTGGATCAAAGGATATGTGGTTTTCCCTCGAGGCTTTCCCTCGAGGCTTTCCCACAGGGCTGTCCCACGTGCCACCGTGGTGTGAGTTGATCCTCGGCGTGAAAGATGAGGCAGTGCAGGGCAAAGAGGTTCCTCTGGAATGGACTGAGACATCTGGGGGACTCTTGGAATGGTGGTACGACCATGGAGTTCCTCTCGCCTTTCCTGTTGAGAGTGCCTCCTCTTGAGATGCGACGGGAACGCCGGGAATTCTTTCCCGTTGAAAGCAGGGAAAGGATCCCTCATCTCGAGCTACGAGGGGGAAACGGGGCTCCTCTGGATGTGGGCGGGACCATCGTGCTTCCTCTCTAGTGGAGACGGGTATGGCGGTGAACTTCTTGAGTTGCAGCAAGGGTGTGAAAGACCCTTTCGAAGTTCCAGAGGTTAGGTGTCATTAGTCTCCAGAGGCCTCATCGGAAATAGGCCTCATCTCGCCTGGAAGGGAGAACTTCCTGGATTTTCTCGAGTTGCGGCAGGTGTTCTCGAGTTACGACGGGGACCTCAGGGACCCGCCCTGGTGGCCTCAGGAAAGGCCAGTCCCTAGGCGAGTTGCTAGGGGGCCTCTCGGGATTCCTCTCCCGTTGATACCGGGGCCAAAAACCTTGTGTGGAGTCAGGGCCGGAATCGAGGATTCCTCTCAGGGGCTGACATGGATCTTTGGGTACTTCTGGAGTCTCCCCAGGGGAGTCAGGCCTCGTCTCGAGTGGGGGCATGCACGTGCGCTTTCCTTCCAGGCTGTAGCAGCAATGTCACGCTTCCCGTCGCGTGGATCAAAGGATCTGTGGTTTTCCCTCGAGGCTTTCCCTCGAGGCTTTCCCACAGGGCTGTCCCACGTGCCACCGTGGTGTGAGTCGATCCTCGGCGTGAAAGATGAGCCAGTGCAGGGCAAAGAGGTTCCTCTGGAATGGACTGAGACATCTGGGGGACTCTTGGAATGGTGGTACGACCATGGAGTTCCTCTCGCCTTTCCTGTTGAGAGTGCCTCCTCTTGAGATGCGACGGGAACGCCGGGAATTTTTTCCCGTTGAAAGCAGGGAAAGGATCCCTCATCTCGAGCTACGAGGGGGAAACGGGGCTCCTCTGGATGTGGGCGGGACCATCGTGCTTTCTCTCGAGTGGAGACGGGTATGGCGGTGAACTTCTTGAGTTGCAACAAGGGTGTGAAAGACCCTTTCGAAGTTCCAGAGGTTAGGTGTCATTAGTCTCCAGACGCCTCATCGGAAATAGGCCTCATCTCGCCTGGAAGGGAGAACTTCCTGGATTTTCTCGAGTTGCGGCAGGTGTTCTCGAGTTACGACGGGGACCTCAGGGACCCGCCTTGTTGGCCTCAGGAGAGGCCAGTCCCTATGCGTGTTGCTAGGTGGCCCCTCGGGATTCCTCTCCCGTCGATACCGGGGCCAAAAACCTTGTGTGGAGTCAGGGCCGGAACCGAGGATTCCTCTCAGGGACTGATATGGATCTTTGGGTACTTCTGGAGTCTCGCCAGGGGAGACAGGCCTCGTCTCGTGTGGGGGCATGCACGTGCACTTTCCTTCGAGGCTGTAGCAGCAATGTCACGCTTCCCGTAGCGTGGATCAAAGGATCTGCGGTTTTCCCTCGAGGCTTTCCCTCGAGGCTTTCCCACAGGGCTGTCCCACGTGACACCGTGGTGTGAGTCGATTCTCGGCGTGAAAAATGAGCCAGTGCAGGGCAAAGAGGTTCCTCTGGAATGGACTGAGACATCTGGGGGACTCTTGGAATGGTGGTACGACCATGGAGTTCCTCTCGCCTTTCCTGTTGAGAGTGCCTCCTCTTGAGATGCGACGGGAACGCCGGGAATTCTTTCCCGTTGAAAGCAGGGAAAGGATCCCTCAACTCGAGCTACGAGGGGGAAACGGGGCTCCTCTGGATGTGGGCGGGACCATCGTGCTTCCTCTCGAGTGGAGACGGGTATGGCGGTGAACTTCTTGAGTTGCAGCAAGGGTGTGAAAGACCCTTTCGAAGTTCCAGAGGTTAGGTTTCATTAGTCTCCAGACGCCTCATCGGAAATAGGCCTCATCTCGCCTGGAAGGGAAAACTTCCTGGATTTTCTCGAGTTGCGGCAGGTGTTGTCGAGTTACGACGGGGACCTCAGGGACCCGCCCTGGTGGCCTCAGGAGAGGCCAGTCCCCATGCGAGTTGCTAAGGGGCCTCTCGGGATTCCTCTCCCGTCGATACCGGGGCCAAAAACCTTGTGTGCAGTCAGGGCCGGAACCGAGGATTCCTCTCAGGGGCAGACATGGATCTTTGGGTACTTCTGGAGTCTCCCCAGTGGAGTCAGGCCTCGTCTCGAGTGGGGGCATGCACGTGCGCTTTCCTTCCAGGCTGTAGCAGCAATGTCACGCTTCCCGTTGCGTGGATCAAAGGATCTGTGGTTTTCCCTCGAGGCTTTCCCACAGGGCTGTCCCACGTGCCACCGTGGTGTGAGTCGATCCTCGGCGTGAAAGATGAGCCAGTGCAGGGCAAAGAGGTTCCTCTGGAATGGACTGAGACATCTGGGGGACTCTTGGAATGATGGTACGACCATGGAGTTCCTCTCGCCTTTCCTGTTGAGAGTGCCTCCTCTTGAGATGCGACGGGATCGCCGGGAATTCTTTCCCGTTGAAAGCAGGGAAAGGATCCCTCATCTCGAGCTACGAGGGGGAAACGGGGCTCCTCTGGATGTGGGCGGGACCATCGTGCTTCCTCTCGAGTGGAGACGGGTATGGCGGTGAACTTCTTGAGTTGCAGCAAGGGTGTGAAAGACCCTTTCGAAGTTCCAGAGGTTAGGTGTCATTAGTCTCCAGACGCCTCATCGGAAATAGGCCTCATCTCGCCTGGAAGGGAGAACTTCCTGGATTTTCTCGAGTTGCGGCAGGTGTTCTCGAGTTACGACGGGGACCTCAGGGACCCGCCCTGGTGGCCTCAGGAGAGGCCAGTCCCCATGCGAGTTGCTAGGGGGCCTCTCGGGATTCCTCTCCCGTCGATACCGGGGCCAAAAACCTTGTGTGGAGTCAGGGCCGGAACCGAGGATTCCTCTCAGGGGCTGATATGGATCTTTGGATACTTCTGGAGTCTCGCCAGGGGAGACAGGCCTCGTTTCGTGAGGGGGCATGCACGTGCACTTTCCTTCCAGGCTGTAGCAGCAATGTCACGCTTCCCGTCGCGTGGATCAAAGGATCTGTGGTTTTCCCTCGAGGCTTTCCCTCGAGGCTTTCCCACAGGGCTGTCCCACGTGCCACCGTGGTGTGAGTCGATCCTCGGCGTGAAAGGTGAGCCAGTGCAGGGCAAAGAGGTTCCTCTGGAATGGACTGAGACATCTGGGGGACTCTTGGAATGGTGGTACGACCATGGAGTTCCTCTCGCCTTTCCTGTTGAGAGTGCCTCCTCTTGAGATGCGACGGGAACGCCGGGAATTCTTTCCCGTTGAAAGCAGGGAAAGGATCCCTCATCTCGAGCTACGAGGGGGAAACGGGGCTCTTCTGGATGTGGGCGGGACCATCGTGCTTCCTCTCGAGTGGAGACGGGTATGGCGGTGAACTTCTTGAGTCGCAGCAAGGGTGTGAAAGACCCTTTCGAAGTTCCAGAGGTTAGGTCTCATTAGTCTCCAGACGCCTCATCGGAAATAAGCCTCATCTCGCCTGGAAGGGAGAACTTCCTGGATTTTCTCGAGTTGCGGCAGGTGTTCTCGAGTTACGACGGGGACCTCAGGGACCCGCCCTGGTGGCCTCAGGAGAGGCCAGTCCCCATGCGAGTTGCTAGGGGGCCTCTCGGGATTCCTCTCCCGTCGATACCGGGGCCAAAAACTTTGTGTGGAGTCAGGGCCGGAACCGAGGATTCCTCTCAGGGGCTGACATGGATCTTTGGGTACTTCTGGAGTCTCCCCAGTGGAGTCAGGCCTCGTCTCGAGTGGGGGCATGCACGTGCGCTTTCCTTCCAGGCTGTAGCAGCAATGTCACGCTTCCCGTCGCGTGCATCAAAGGATCTGTGGTTTTCCCTCGAGGCTTTCCCTCGAGGCTTTCCCACAGGGCTGTCCCACGTGCCACCGTGGTGTGAGTCGATCCTCGGCGTGAAAGATGAGCCAGTGCAGGGCAAAGAGGTTCCTCTGGAATGGACTGAGACATCTGGGGGACTCTTGGAATGGTGGTACGACCATGGAGTTCCTCTCGCCTTTCCTGTTGAGAGTGCCTCCTCTTGAGATGCGACGGGAACGCTGGGAATTCTTTCCCGTTGAAAGCAGGGAAAGGATCCCTCATCTCGAGCTACGAGGGGGAAACGGGGCTCCTTTGGATGTGGTCGGGACCATCGTGCTTCCTCTCGAGTGGAGACGGGTATGGTGGTGAACTTCTTGAGTTGCAGCAAGGGTGTGAAAGACCCTTTCGAAGTTCCAGAGGTTAGGTGTCATTAGTCTCCAGACGCCTCATCGGAAATAGGCCTCATCTCGCCTGGAAAGGAGAACTTCCTGGATTTTCTCGAGTTGCGGCAGGTGTTCTCGAGTTACGACGGGGACCTCAGGGACCGGCCCTGGTGGCCTCAGGAGAGGCCAGTCCCCATGCGAGTTGCTAGGGGGCCTCTCGGGATTCCTCTCCCGTCGATACCGGGGCCAAAAACCTTGTGTGGAGTCAGGGCCGGAACCGAGGATTCCTCTCAGGGGCTGATATGGATCTTTGGATACTTCTGGAGTCTCGCCAGGGGAGACAGGCCTCGTTTCGTGAGGGGGCATGCACGTGCACTTTCCTTCCAGGCTGTAGCAGCAATGTCACGCTTCCCGTCGCGTGGATCAAAGGATCTGTGGTTTTCCCTCGAGGCTTTCCCTCGAGGCTTTCCCACAGGGCTGTCCCACGTGCCACCGTGGTGTGAGTCGATCCTCGGCGTGAAAGATGAGCCAGTGCAGGGCAAAGAGGTTTCTCTGGAATGGACTGAGACATCTGGGGGACTCTTGGAATGGTGGTACGACCATGGAGTTCCTCTCGCCTTTCCTGTTGAGAGTGCCTCCTCTTAAGATGCGACTGGAACGCCGGGAATTCTTTCCCGTTGAAAGCAGGGAAAGGATCCCTCATCTCGAGCTCCGAGGGGGAAACGGGGCTCCTCTGGATGTGGGCGGGACCATCGTGCTTCCTCTCGAGTGGAGACGGGTATGGCGGTGAACTTCTTGAGTTGCAGCAAGGGTGTGAAAGACCCTTTCGAAGTTCCAGAGGTTTGGTGTCATTAGTCTCCAGAGGCCTCATCGGAAATAGGCCTCATCTCGCCTGGAAGGGAGAACTTCCTGGATTTTCTCGAGTTGCGGCAGGTGTTCTCGAGTTACGACGGGGACCTCAGGGACCCGCCCTGGTGGCCTCAGGAGAGGCCAGTTCCCATGCGAGTTGCTAGGGGGTCTCTCGGGATTCCTCTCCCGTCGATACCGGGGCCAAAAAGCTTGTGTGGAGTCAGGGCCGGAACCGAGGATTCCTCTCAGGGGCTGACATGGATCTTTGGGTACTTCTGGAGTCTCCCCAGGGGAGTCAGGCCTCGTCTCCAGTGGGGGCATGCTCGTGCGCTTTCCTTCCAGGCTGTAGCAGCAATGTCACGCTTCCCGTCGCGTGGATCAAAGGATCTGTGGTTTTCCCTCGAGGCTTTCCCTCGAGGCTTTCCCACAGGGCTGTCCCACGTGCCACCGTGGTGTGAGTCGATCCTCGGCGTGAAAGATGAGCCAGTGCAGGGCAAAGAGGTTCCTCTGGAATGGACTGAGACATCTGGGGGACTCTTGGAATGGTGGTACGACCATGGAGTTCCTCTCGCCTTTCCTGTTGAGAGTGCCTCCTCTTGAGATGCGACGGGAACGCCGGGAATTCTTTCCCGTTGAAAGCAGGGAAAGGATCCCTCATCTCGAGCTACGAGGGGGAAACGGGGCTCCTCTGGATGTGGGCGGGACCATCGTGCTTCCTCTCGAGTGGAGACGGGTATGGCGGTGAACTTCTTGAGTTGCAGCAAGGGTGTGAAAGACCCTTTCGAAGTTCCAGAGGTTTGGTGTCATTAGTCTCCAGAGGCCTCATCGGAAATAGGCCTCATCTCGCCTGGAAGGGAGAACTTCCTGGATTTTCTCGAGTTGCGGCAGGTGTTCTCGAGTTACGACGGGGACCTCAGGGACCCGCCCTGGTGGCCTCAGGAGAGGCCAGTCCCCATGCGAGTTGCTAGGGGGCCTCTCGGGATTCCTCTCCCGTCGATACCGGGGCCAAAAACCTTGTGTGGAGTCAGGGCCGGAACCGAGGATTCCTCTCAGGGGCTGACATGGATCTTTGGGTACTCCTGGAGTCTCCCCAGGGGAGTCAGGCCTCGTCTCGAGTAGGGGCATGCACGTGCGCTTTTCTTCCAGGCTGTAGCAGCAATGTCACGCTTCCCGTCGCGTGGATCAAAGGATCTGTGGTTTTCCCTCGAGGCTTTCCCTCGATGCTTTCCCACAGGGCTGTCCCACGTGCCACCGTGGTGAGAGTCAATCCTCGGCGTGAAAGATGAGCCAGTGCAGGGCAAAGAGGTTCCTCTGGAATGGACTGAGACATCTGGGGGACTCTTGGAATGGTGGTACGACCATGGAGTTCCTCTCGCCTTTCCTGTTGAGAGTGCCTCCTCTTGAGATGCGACGGGAACGCAGGGAATTCTTTCCCATTGAAAGCAGGGAAAGGATCCCTCATCTCGAGCTACGAGGGGGAAACGGGGCTCCTTTGGATGTTGTCGGGACCATCGTGCTTCCTCTCGAGTGGAGACGGGTATGGTGGTGAACTTCTTGAGTTGCAGCAAGGGTGTGAAAGACCCTTTCGAAGTTCCAGAGGTAAGGTGTCATTAGTCTCCAGACGCCTCATCGGAAATAGGCCTCATCTCGCCTGGAAGGGAGAACTTCCTGGATTTTCTCGAGTTGTGGCAGGTGTTCTCGAGTTACGACGGGGACCTCAGGGACCGGCCCTGGTGGCCTCAGGAGAGGCCAGTCCCCATGCGAGTTGCTAGGGGGCCTCTCGGGATTCCTCTCCCGTCGATACCGGGGCCAAAAACCTTGTGTGGAGTCAGGGCCGGAACCGAGGATTCCTCTCAGGGGCTGATATGGATCTTTGGATACTTCTGGAGTCTCGCCAGGGGAGACAGGCCTCGTTTCGTGAGGGGGCATGCACGTGCACTTTCCTTCCAGGCTGTAGCAGCAATGTCACGCTTCCCGTCGCGTGGATCAAAGGATCTGTGGTTTTCCCTCGAGGCTTTCCCTCGAGGCTTTCCCACAGGGCTGTCCCACGTGCCACCGTGGTGTGAGTCGATCCTCGGCGTGAAAGATGAGCCAGTGCAGGGCAAAGAGGTTCCTCTGGAATGGACTGAGACATCTGGGGGACTCTTGGAATGGTGGTACGACCATGGAGTTCCTCTCGCCTTTCCTGTTGAGAGTGCCTCCTCTTGAGATGCGACGGGAACGCCGGGAATTCTTTCCCGTTGAAAGCAGGGAAAGGATCCCTCATCTCGAGCTACGAGGGGGAAACGGGGCTCTTCTGGATGTGGGCGGGACCATCGTGCTTCCTCTCGAGTGGAGACGGGTATGGCGGTGAACTTCTTGAGTCGCAGCAAGGGTGTGAAAGACCCTTTCGAAGTTCCAGAGGTTAGGTGTCATTAGTCTCCAGACGCCTCATCGGAAATAAGCCTCATCTCGCCTGGAAGGGAGAACTTCCTGGATTTTCTCGAGTTGCGGCAGGTGTTCTCGAGTTACGACGGGGACCTCAGGGACCCGCCCTGGTGGCCTCAGGAGAGGCCAGTCCCCATGCGAGTTGCTAGGGGGCCTCTCGGGATTCCTCTCCCGTCGATACCGGGGCCAAAAACCTTGTTTGGGTCAGGGCCGGAACCGAGGATTCCTCTCAGGGGCTGACATGGATCTTTGGGTACTTCTGGAGTCTCCCCAGTGGAGTCAGGCCTCGTCTCGAGTGGGGGCATGCACGTGCGCTTTCCTTCCAGGCTGTAGCAGCAATGTCACGCTTCCCGTCGCGTGGATCAAAGGATCTGTGGTTTTCCCTCGAGGCTTTCCCTCGAGGCTTTCCCACAGGGCTGTCCCACGTGCCACCGTGGTGTGAGTCGATCCTCGGCATGAAAGATGAGCCAGTGCATTGCAAAGAGGTTCCTCTGGAATGGACTGAGACATCTGGGGGACTCTTGGAATGGTGGTACGACCATGGAGTTCCTCTCGCCTTTCCTGTTGAGAGTGCCTCCTCTTGAGATGCGACGGGAACGCCGGGAATTCTTTCCCGTTGAAAGCAGGGAAAGGATCCCTCATCTCGAGCTACGAGGGGGAAACGGGGCTCCTCTGGATGTGGGCGGGACCATCGTGCTTCCTCTCGAGTGGAGACGGGTATGGCGGTGAACTTCTTGAGTTGCAGCAAGGGTGTGAAAGACCCTTTCGAAGTTCCAGAGGTTTGGTGTCATTAGTCTCCAGAGGCCTCATCGGAAATAGGCCTCATCTCGCCTGGAAGGGAGAACTTCCTGGATTTTCTCGAGTTGCGGCAGGTGTTCTCGAATTACGACGGGGACCTCAGGGACCCGCCCTGGTGGCCTCCGGAGAGGCCAGTCCCCATGCGAGTTGCTAGGGGGCCTCTCGGGATTCCTCTCCCGTCGATACCGGGGCCAAAAACCTTGTGTGGAGTCAGGGCCGGAACCGAGGATTCCTCTCAGGGGCTGACATGGATCTTTGGGTACTTCTGGAGTCTCCCCAGTGGAGTCAGGCCTCGTCTCGAGTGGGGGCATGCACGTGCGCTTTCCTTTCAGGCTGTAGCAGCAATGTCACGCTTCCCGTCACGTGGATCAAAGGATCTGTGGTTTTCCCTCGAGGCTTTCCCTCGAGGCTTTCCCACAGGGCTGTCCCACGTGCCACCGTGGTGTGAGTCGATCCTCGGCGTGAAAGATGAGCCAATGCAGGGCAAAGAGGTTCCTCTGGAATGGACTGAGACATCTGGGGGACTCTTGGAATAGTGGTACGACCATGGATTTCCTCTCGCCTTTCCTGTTGAGAGTGCCTCCTCTTGAGATGCGACGGGAACGCCGGGAATTCTTTCCCGTTGAAAGCAGGGAAAGGATCCCTCATCTCGAGCTACGAGGGGGAAACGGGGCTCCTCTGGATGTGGGCGGGACCATCGTGCTTCCTCTCTAGTGGAGACGGGTATGGCGGTGAACTTCTTGAGTTGCAGCAAGGGTGTGAAAGACCATTTCGAAGTTCCAGAGGTTAGGTGTCATTAGTCTCCAGACGCCTCATCGGAAATAGGCCTCATCTCGCCTGGAAGGGAGAACTTCCTGGATTTTCTCGAGTTGCGGCAGGTGTTCTCGAGTTACGACGGGGACCTCAGGGACCCGCCCTGGTGGCCTCAGGAGAGGCCAGTCCCTAGGCGTGTTGCTAGGGGCCCTCTCGGGATTCCTCTCCCGTTGATACCGGGGCGAAAAACCTTGTGTGGAGTCAGGGCCGGAACCGAGGATTCCTCTCAGGGGCTGACATGGATCTTTGGGTACTTCTGGAGTCTCCCCAGGGGAGTCAGGCCTCGTCTCGAGTGGGGGCATGCACGTGCGCTTTCCTTCCAGGCTGTAGCAGCAATGTCACGCTTCCCGTCGCGTGGATCAAAGGATCTGTGGTTTTCCCTCGAGGCTTTCCCTCGAGGCTTTCCCACAGGGCTGTCCCACGTGCCACCGTGGTGTGAGTCGATCCTCGGCGTGAAAGATGAGCCAGTGCAGGGCAAAGAGTTTCCTCTGGAATGGACTGAGACATCTGGGGGACTCTTGGAATGGTGGTACGACCATGGAGTTCCTCTCGCCTTTCCTGTTGAGAGTGCCTCCTCTTGAGATGCGACGGGAACGCCGTGAATTCTTTCCCGTTGAAAGCAGGGAAAGGATCCCTCATCTCGAGCTACGAGGGGGAAACGGGGCTCCTCTGGATGTGGGCGGGACCATCGTGCTTCCTCTCTAGTGGAGACGGGTATGGTGGTGAACTTCTTGAGTTGCAGCAAGGCTGTGAAAGACCCTTTCGAAGTTCCAGAGGTAAGGTGTCATTAGTCTCCAGACGCCTCATCGGAAATAGGCCTCATCTCGCCTGGAAGGGAGAACTTCCTGGATTTTCTCGAGTTGCGGCAGGTGTTCTCGAGTTACGACGGGGACCTCAGGGACCCGCCCTGGTGGCCTCAGGAGAGGCCAGTCCCTATGCGAGTTGCTAGGGGGCCTCTCGGGATTCCTCTCCCGTCGATACCAGGGCCAAAAACCTTGTGTGGAGTCAGGGCCGGAACCGAGGATTCCTCTCAGGGGCTGACATGGATCTTTGGGTACTTCTGGAGTCTCCCCAGGGGAGTCAGGCCTCGTCTCGAGTGGGGGCATGCACGTGCACTTTCCTTCCAGGCTGTAGCAGCAATGTCACGCTTCCCGTCGCGTGGATCAAATGATGTGTGGTTTTCCCTAGAGGCTTTCCCACAGGGCTGTCCCACGTGCCACCGTGGTGTGAGTCGATCCTCGGCGTGAAAGATGAGCCAGTGCAGGGCAAAGAGGTTCCTCTGGAATGGACTGAGACATCTGGGGGACTCTTGGAATGGTGGTACGACCATGGAGTTCCTCTCGCCTTTCCTGTTGAGAGTGCCTCCTCTTGAGATGCGACGGGAACGCCGGGAATTCTTTCCCGTTGAAAGCAGGGAAAGGATCCCTCATCTCGAGCTACGAGGGGGAAACGGGGCTCCTCTGGATGTGGGCGGGACCATCGTGCTTCCTCTCTAGTGGAGACGGGTATGGCGGTGAACTGCTTGAGTTGCAGCAAGGGTGTGAAAGACCCTTTCGAAGTTCCAGAGGTTTGGTGTCATTAGTCTCCAGAGGCCTCATCGGAAATAGGCCTCATCTCGCCTGGAAGGGAGAAATTCCTGGATTTTCTCGAGTTGCGGCAGGTGTTCTCGAGTTACGACGGGGACCTCAGGGACCCGCCCTGGTGGCCTCCGGAGAGGCCAGTCCCCATGCGAGTTGCTAGGGGGCCTCTAGGGATTCCTCTCCCGTCGATACCGGGGCCAAAAACCTTGTGTGGAGTCAGGGCCGGAACCGAGGATTCCTCTCAGGGGCTGACATGGATCTTTGGGTACTTCTGGAGTCTCCCCAGTGGAGTCAGGCCTCGTCTCGAGTGGGGGCATGCACGTGCGCTTTCCTTCCAGGCTGTAGCAGCAATGTCACGCTTCCCGTCGCGTGCATCAAAGGATCTGTGGTTTTCCCTCGAGGCTTTCCCTCGAGGCTTTCCCACAGGGCTGTCCCACGTGCCACCGTGGTGTGAGTCGATCCTCGGCGTGAAAGATGAGCCAGTGCAGGGCAAAGAGGTTCCTCTGGAATGGACTGAGACATCTGGGGGACTCTTGGAATGGTGGTACGACCATGGAGTTCCTCTCGCCTTTCCTGTTGAGACTGCCTCCTCTTGAGATGCGACGGGAACGCCGGGAATTCTTTCCCGTTTAAAGCAGGGAAAGAATCCCTCTTCTCGAGCTCCGAGGGGGAAACGGGGCTCCTCTGGATGTGGGCGGGACCATCGTGCTTCCTCTCGAGTGGAGACGGGTATGGCGGTGAACTTCTTGAGTTGCAGCAAGGGTGTGAAAGACCCTTTCGAAGTTCCAGAGGTTTGGTGTCATTAGTCTCCAGAGGCCTCATCGGAAATAGGCCTCATCTCGCCTGGAAGGGAGAACTTCCTGGATTTTCTCGAGTTGCGGCAGGTGTTCTCGAGTTACGACGGGGACCTAAGGGACCCGCCCTGGTGGCCTCAGGAGAGGCCAGTCCCCATGCGAGTTGCTAGGGGGTCTCTCGGGATTCCTCTCCCGTCGATACCGGGGCCAAAAAGCTTGTGTGGAGTCAGGGCCGGAACCGAGGATTCCTCTCAGGGGCTGACATGGATCTTTGGGTACTTCTGGAGTCTCCCCAGGGGAGTCAGGCCTCGTCTCGAGTGGGGGCATGCACGTGCGCTTTCCTTCCAGGCTGTAGCAGCAATGTCACGCTTCCCGTCGCGTGGATCAAAGGATCTGTGGTTTTCCCTCGAGGCTTTCCCTCGAGGCTTTCCCACAGGGCTGTCCCACGTGCCACCGTGGTGTGAGTCGATCCTCGGCGTGAAAGATGAGCCAGTGCAGGGCAAAGAGGTTCCTCTGGAATGGACTGAGACATCTGGGGGACTCTTGGAATGGTGGTACGACCATGGAGTTCCTCTCGCCTTTCCTGTTGAGAGTGCCTCCTCTTGAGATGCGACGGGAACGCCGGGAATTCTTTCCCGTTGAAAGCAGGGAAAGGATCCCTCATCTCGAGCTACGAGGGGGAAACGGGGCTCCTCTGGATGTGGGCGGGACCATCGTGCTTCCTCTCGAGTGGAGACGGGTATGGCGGTGAACTTCTTGAGTTGCAGCAAGGGTGTGAAAGACCCTTTCGAAGTTCCAGAGGTTAGGTGTCATTAGTCTCCAGAGGCCTCATCGGAAATAGGCCTCATCTCGCCTGGAAGGGAGAACTTCCTGGATTTTCTCGAGTTGCGGCAGGTGTTCTCGAGTTACGACGGGGACCTCAGGGACCCGCCCTGGTGGCCTCAGGAGAGGCCAGTCCCCATGCGAGTTGCTAGGGGGCCTCTCGGGATTCCTCTCCCGTCGATACCGGGGCCAAAAACCTTGTGTGGAGTCAGGGCCGGAACCGAGGATTCCTCTCAGGGGCTGACATGGATCTTTGGGTACTTCTGGAGTCTCCCCAGTGGAGTCAGGCCTCGTCTCGAGTGGGGGCATGCACGTGCGCTTTCCTTTCAGGCTGTAGCAGCAATGTCACGCTTCCCGTCACGTGGATCAAAGGATCTGTGGTTTTCCCTCGAGGCTTTCCCTCGAGGCTTTCCCACAGGGCTGTCCCACGTGCCACCGTGGTGTGAGTCGATCCTCGGCGTGAAAGATGAGCCAATGCAGGGCAAAGAGGTTCCTCTGGAATGGACTGAGACATCTGGGGGACTCTTGGAATAGTGGTACGACCATGGAGTTCCTCTCGCCTTTCCTGTTGAGAGTGCCTCCTCTTGAGATGCGACGGGAACGCCGGGAATTCTTTCCCGTTGAAAGCAGGGAAAGGATCTCTCATCTCGAGCTACGAGGGGGAAACGGGGCTCCTCTGGATGTGGGCGGGACCATCGTGCTTCCTCTCTAGTGGAGACGGGTATGGCGGTGAACTTCTTGAGTTGCAGCAAGGGTGTGAAAGACCATTTCGAAGTTCCAGAGGTTAGGTGTCATTAGTCTCCAGACGCCTCATCGGAAATAGGCCTCATCTCGCCTGGAAGGGAGAACTTCCTGGATTTTCTCGAGTTGCGGCAGGTGTTCTCGAGTTACGACGGGGACCTCAGGGACCCGCCCTGGTGGCCTCAGGAGAGGCCAGTCCCTAGGCGTGTTACTAGGGGGCCTCTCGGGATTCCTCTCCCGTTGATACCGGGGCGAAAAACCTTGTGTGGAGTCAGGGCCGGAACCGAGGATTCCTCTCAGGGGCTGACATGGATCTTTGGGTACTTCTGGAGTCTCCCCAGGGGAGTCAGGCCTCGTCTCGAGTGGGGGCATGCACGTGCGCTTTCCTTCCAGGCTGTAGCAGCAATGTCACGCTTCCCGTCGCGTGGATCAAAGGATCTGTGATTTTCCCTCGAGGCTTTCCCTCGAGGCTTTCCCACAGGGCTGTCCCACGTGCCACCGTGGTGTGAGTCGATCCTCGGCGTGAAAGATGAGCCAGTGCAGGGCAAAGAGTTTCCACTGGAATGGACTGAGACATCTGGGGGACTCTTGGAATGGTGGTATGACCATGGAGTTCCTCTCGCCTTTCCTGTTGAGAGTGCCTCCTCTTGAGATGCGACGGGAACGCCGGGAATTCTTTCCCGTTGAAAGCAGGGAAAGGATCCCTCATCTCGAGCTACGAGGGGGAAACGGGGCTCCTCTGGATGTGGGCGGGACCATCGTGCTTCCTCTCTAGTGGAGACGGGTATGGTGGTGAACTTCTTGAGTTGCAGCAAGGCTGTGAAAGACCCTTTCGAAGTTCCAGAGGTAAGGTGTCATTAGTCTCCAGACACCTCATCGGAAATAGGCCTCATCTCGCCTGGAAGGGAGAACTTCCTGGATTTTCTCGAGTTGCGGCAGGTGTTCTCGAGTTACGACGGGGACCTCAGGGACCCGCCCTGGTGGCCTCAGGAGAGGCCAGTCCCTATGCGAGTTGCTAGGGGGCCTCTCGGGATTCCTCTCCCGTCGATACCGGGGCCAAAAACCTTGTGTGGAGTCAGGGCCGGAACCGAGGATTCCTCTCAGGGGCTGACATGGATCTTTGGGTACTTCTGGAGTCTCCCCAGGGGAGTCAGGCCTCGTCTCGAGTGGGGGCATGCACGTGCACTTTCCTTCCAGGCTGTAGCAGCAATGTCACGCTTCCCGTCGCGTGGATCAAATGATGTGTGGTTTTCCCTAGAGGCTTTCCCACAGGGCTGTCCCACGTGCCACCGTGGTGTGAGTCGATCCTCGGCGTGAAAGATGAGCCAGTGCAGGGCAAAGAGGTTCCTCTGGAATGGACTGAGACATCTGGGGGACTCTTGGAATGGTGGTACGACCATGGAGTTCCTCTCGCCTTTCCTGTTGAGAGTGCCTCCTCTTGAGATGCGACGGGAACGCCGGGAATTTTTTCCCGTTGAAAGCAGGGAAAGGATCCCTCATCTCGAGCTACGAGGGTGAAACGGGGCTCCTCTTAATGTGGGCGGGACCATCGTGCTTTCTCTCGAGTGGAGACGGGTATGGCGGTGAACTTCTTGAGTTGCAACAAGGGTGTGAAAGACCCTTTCGAAGTTCCAGAGGTTAGGTGTCATTAGTCTCCAGACGCCTCATCGGAAATAGGCCTCATCTCGCCTGGAAGGAAGAACTTCCTTGATTTTCTCGAGTTGCAGCAGGTGTTCTCGAGTTACGACGGGGACCTCAGGGACCCGCCTTTTTGGCCTCAGGAGAGGCCAGTCCCTATGCGTGTTGCTAGGGGGCCCCTCGGGATTCCTCTCCCATCGATACCGGGGCGAAAAACCTTGTGTGGAGTCAGGGCCGGAACCGAGGATTCCTCTCAGGGACTGATATGGATCTTTGGGTACTTCTGGAGTCTCGCCAGGGGAGACAGGCCTCGTCTCGTGTGGGGGCATGCACGTGCACTTTCCTTCCAGGCTGTAGCAGCAATGTCACGCTTCCCGTAGCGTGGATCAAAGGATCTGCGGTTTTCCCTCGAGGCTTTCCCTCGAGGCTTTCCCACAGGGCTGTCCCACGTGACACCGTGGTGTGAGTCGATTCTCGGCGTGAAAAATGAGCCAGTGCAGGGCAAAGAGGTTCCTCTGGAATGGACTGAGACATCTGGGGGACTCTTGGAATGGTGGTACGACCATGGAGTTCCTCTCGCCTTTCCTGTTGAGAGTGCCTCCTCTTGAGATGCGACGGGAACGCCGGGAATTCTTTCCCGTTGAAAGCAGGGAAAGGATCCCTCATCTCGAGCTACGAGGGGGAAATGGGGCTCCTCTGGATGTGGGCGGACCATCGTGCTTCCTCTCGAGTGGAGACGGGTATGGCGGTGAACTTCTTGAGTTGCAGCAAGGGTGTGAAAGACCCTTTCGAAGTTCCAGAGGTTAGGTGTCATTAGTCTCCAGACGCCTCATCGGAAATAGGCCTCATCTCGCCTGGAAGGGAGAACTTCCTGGATTTTCTCGAGTTGCGGCAGGTGTTGTCGAGTTACGACGGGGACCTCAGGGACCCGCCCTGGTGCCTCAGGAGAGGCCAGTCCCCATGCGAGTTGCTAAGGGGTCTCTCGGGATTCCTCTCCCGTCGATACCGGGGCCAAAAACCTTGTGTGCAGTCAGGGCCGGAACCGAGGATTCCTCTCAGGGGCAGACATGGATCTTTGGGTACTTCTGGAGTCTCTCCAGGGGAGTCAGGCCTCGTCTCGAGTGGGGGCATGCACGTGCGCTTTCCTTCCAGGCTGTAGCAGCAATGTCACGCTTCCCGTGGCGTGGATCAAAGGATCTGTGGTTTTCCCTCGAGGCTTTCCCACAGGGCTGTCCCACGTGCCACCGTGGTGTGAGTCGATCCTCGGCGTGAAAGATGAGCCAGTGCAGGGCAAAGAGGTTCCTCTGGAATGGACTGAGACATCTGGGGGACTCTTGGAATGGTGGTACGACCATGGAGTTCCTCTCGCCTTTCCTGTTGAGAGTGCCTCCTCTTGAGATGCGACGGGAACGCAGGGAATTCTTTCCCGTTGAAAGCAGGGAAAGGATCCCTCATCTCGAGCTACGAGGGGGAAACGGGGCTCCTTTGGATGTTGTCGGGACCATCGTGCTTCCTCTCGAGTGGAGACGGGTATGGTGGTGAACTTCTTGAGTTGCAGCAAGGGTGTGAAAGACCCTTTCGAAGTTCCAGAGGTTAGGTGTCATTAGTCTCCAGACGCCTCATCGGAAATAGGCCTCATCTCGCCTGGAAGGGAGAACTTCCTGGATTTTCTCGAGTTGCGGCAGGTGTTCTCGAGTTACGATGGGGACCTCAGGGACCGGCCCTGGTGGCCTCAGGAGAGGCCAGTCCCCATGCGAGTTCCTAGGGGGCCTCTCGGGATTCCTCTCCCGTCGATACCGGGGCCAAAAACCTTGTGTGGAGTCAGGGCCGGAACCGAGGATTCCTCTCAGGGGCTGACATGGATCTTTGGGTACTTCTGGAGTCTCCCCAGGGGAGTCAGGCCTCGTCTCGAGTAGGGGCATGCACGTGCGCTTTCCTTCCAGGCTGTAGCAGCAATGTCACGCTTCCCGTCGCGTGGATCAAAGGATCTGTGGTTTTCCCTCGAGGCTTTCCCTCGAGGCTTTCCCACAGGGTTGTCCCACGTGCCACCGTGGTGAGAGTCGATCCTCGGCGTGAAAGATGAGCCAGTGCAGGGCAAAGAGGTTCCTCTGGAATGGACTGAGACATCTGGGGGACTCTTGGAATGGTGGTACGACCATGGAGTTCCTCTCGCCTTTCCTGTTGAGAGTGCCTCCTCTTGAAGTGCGACGGGAACGCAGGGAATTCTTTACCGTTGAAAGCAGGGAAAGGATCCCTCATCTCGAGCTACGAGGGGGAAACGGGGCTCCTTTGGATGTTGTCGGGAACATCGTGCTTCCTCTCGAGTGGAGACGGGTATGGTGGTGAACTTCTTGAGTTGCAGCAAGGGTGTGAAAAACCCTTTCGAAGTTCCAGAGGTTAGGTGTCATTAGTCTCCAGACGCCTCATCGGAAATAGGCCTCATCTCGCCTGGAAGGGAGAACTTCCTGGATTTTCTCGAGTTGCGGCAGGTGTTCTCGAGTTACGACGGGGACCTCAGGGACCGGCCCTGGTGGCCTCAGGAGAGGCCAGTCCCCATGCGAGTTGCTAGGGGGCCTCTCGGGATTCCTCTCCCGTCGATACCGGGGCCAAAAACCTTGTGTGGAGTCAGGGCCGGAACCGAGGATTCCTCTCAGGGGCTGATATGGATCTTTGGATACTTCTGGAGTCTCGCCAGGGGAGACAGGCCTCGTTTCGTGAGGGGGCATGCACGTGCACTTTCCTTCCAGGCTGTAGCAGCAATGTCACGCTTCCCGTCGCGTGGATCAAAGGATCTGTGGTTTTCCCTCGAGGCTTTGCCTCGAGGCTTTCCCACAGGGCTGTCCCACGTGCCACCGTGGTGTGAGTCGATCCTCGGCGTGAAAGATGAGCCAGTGCAGGGCAAAGAGGTTCCTCTGGAATGGACTGAGACATCTGGGGGACTCTTGGAATGGTGGTACGACCATGGAGTTCCTCTCGCCTTTCCTGTTGAGAGTGCCTCCTCTTGACATGCGACTCGAACGCCGGGAATTCTTTCCCGTTGAAACCAGGGAAAGGATCCCTCATCTCGAGCTACGAGGGGGAAACGGGGCTCCTCTGGATGTGGTCGGGACCATCGTGCTTCCTCTCGAGTGGAGACGGGTATGGTGGTGAACTTCTTGAGTTGCAGCAAGGGTGTGAAAGACCCTTTAGAAGTTCCAGAGTTTAGGTGTCATTAGTCTCCAGACGCCTCATCGGAAATAGGCCTCATCTCGCCTGGAAGGGAGAACTTCCTGGATTTTCTCGAGTTGCGGCAGGTGTTCTCGTGTTACGACGGGGACCTCAGGGACCCGCCCTGGTGGCCTCAGGAGAGGCCAGTCCCGATGCGAGTTGCTAGGGGGCCTCTCGGGATTCCTCTTCCGTCGATAGCGGGGCCAAAAACCTTGTGTGGAGTCAGGGCCGGAACCGAGGATTCCTCTCAGTGGCTCATATGTATCTTTGGATACTTCTGGAGTCTCGCCAGGGGAGACAGGCCTCGTTTCGTGAGGGGGCATGCACGTGCACTTTCCTTCCAGGCTTTAGCAGCAATGTCACGCTTCCAGTGGCGTGGATCAAAGGATCTGTGGTTTTCCCTCGAGGCTTTCCCTCGAGGCTTTCCCACAGGGCTGTCCCACGTGCCACCGTGATGTGAGTCGATCCTCGGCGTGAAAGATGAGCCAGTGCAGGGCAAAGAGGTTCCTCTGGAATGGACTGAGACATCTGGGGGACTCTTGGAATGGTGGTACGACCATGGAGTTCCTCTCGCCTTTCCGGTTGAGAGTGCCTCCTCTTGAGATGCGACGGGAACGCCGGGAATTCTTTCCCGTTGAAAGCAGGGAAAGGTTCCCTCATCTCGAGCTACGAGGGGGAAACGGGGATCCTATGGATGTGGGCGGGACCATCGTGCTTCCTCTCGAGTGGAGACGGGTATGGCGGTGAAGTTCTTGAGTCGCAGCAAGGGTGTGAAAGACCCTTTCGAAGTTCCAGAGGTTAGGTGTCATTAGTCTCCAGACGCCTCATCGGAAATAGGCCTCATCTCGCCTGGAAGGGAGAACTTCCTGGATTTTCTCGAGTTGCAGCAGGTGCTCTCGAGTTACGACGAGGACCTCAGCGACCCGCCCTGGTGGCCTCAGGAGAGGCCAGTCCCCATGCGAGTTGCTAGGGGGCCTCTCGGGATTCCTCTCCCGTCGATACCGGGGCCAAAAACCTTGTGTGGAGTCAGGGCCGGAACCGAGGATTCCTCTCAGGGGCTGACATGGATCTTTGGGTACTTCTGGAGTCTCCCCAGGGGAGTCAGGCCTCGTCTCGAGTGGGGGCATGCACGTGCGCTTTCCTTCCAGGCTGTAGCAGCAATGTCACGCTTCCCGTCGCGTGGATCAAAGGATCTGTGGTTTTCCCTCGAGGCTTTCCCACAGGGCTGTCCCACGTGCCACCGTGGTGTGTGTCGATCCTCGGCGTGAAAGATGAGCCAGTGCAGGGCAAAGAGGTTCCTCTGGAATGGACTGAGACATCTGGGGGACTCTTGGAATGGTGGTACGACCATGGAGTTCCTCTCGCCTTTCCTGTTGAGAGTGCCTCCTCTTGAGATGCGCCGGGAACGCTGGGAATTCTTCCCCGTTGAAAGCAGGGAAAGGATCCCTCATCTCGAGCTACGAGGGGGAAACGGGGATCCTCTGGATGTGGGCGGGACCATCGTGCTTCCTCTCGAGTGGAGACGGGTATGGCGGTGAACTTCTTGAGTCGCAGCAAGGGTATGAAAGACCCTTTCGAAGTTCCAGAGGTTAGGTGTCATTAGTCTCCAGACGCCTCATCGGAAATAGGCCTCATCTCGCCTGGAAGGGAGAACTTCCTGGATTTTCTCGAGTTGCGGCAGGTGCTCTCGAGTTACGACGAGGACCTCAGGGACCCGCCCTGGTGGCCTCAGGAGAGGCCAGTCCCCATGCGAGTTGCTAGGGGGCCTCTCGGGATTCCTCTCCCGTCGATACCGGGGCCAAAAACCTTGTGTGGAGTCAGGGCCGGAACCGAGGATTCCTCTCAGGGGCTGACATGGATCTTTGGGTACTTCTGGAGTCTCCCCAGGGGAGTCAGGCCTCGTCTCGAGTGGGGGCATGCACGTGCGCTTTCCTTCCAGGCTGTAGCAGCAATGTCACGCTTCCCGTCGCGTGGATCAAAGGATCTGTGGTTTTCCCTCGAGGCTTTACCTCGAGCCTTTCCCACAGGGCTGTCCCACGTGCCACCGTGGTGTGAGTCGATCCTCGGCGTGAAAGATGAGCCAGTGCAGGGCAAAGAGGTTCCTCTGGAATGGACTGAGACATCTGGGGGACTCTTGGAATGGTGGTACGACCATGGAGTTCCTCTCGCCTTTCCTGTTGAGAGTGCCTCCTCTTGAGATGCGACGGGAACGCCGGGAATTCTTTCCCGTTGAAAGCAGGGAAAGGATCCCTCATCTCGAGCTACGAGGGGGAAACGGGGCTCTTCTGGATGTGGGCGGGACCATCGTGCTTCCTCTCGAGTGGAGACGGGTATGGCGGTGAACTTCTTGAGTCGCAGCAAGGGTGTGAAAGACCCTTTCGAAGTTCCAGAGGTTAGGTGTCTTTAGTCTCCAGACGCCTCATCGGAAATAAGCCTCATCTCGCCTGGAAGGGAGAACTTCCTGGATTTTCTCGAGTTGCGGCAGGTGTTCTCGAGTTACGACGGGGACCTCAGGGACCCGCCCTGGTGGCCTCAGGAGAGGCCAGTCCCCATGCGAGTTGCTAGGGGGCCTCTCGGGATTCCTCTCCCGTCGATACCGGGGCCAAAAACCTTGTGTGGAGTCAGGGCCGGAACCGAGGATTCCTCTCAGGGGCTGACATGGATCTTTGGGTACTTCTGGAGTCTCCCCAGTGGAGTCAGGCCTCGTCTCGAGTGGGGGCATGCACGTGCGCTTTCCTTCCAGGCTGTAGCAGCAATGTCACGCTTCCCGTCGCGTGGATCAAAGGATCTGTGGTTTTCCCACGAGGCTTTCCCTCGAGGCTTTCCCACAGGGCTGTCCCACGTGCCACCGTGGTGTGAGTCGATCCTCGGCATGAAAGATGAGCCAGTGCAGGGCAAAGAGGTTCCTCTGGAATGGACTGAGACATCTGGGGGACTCTTGGAATGGTGGTACGACCATGGAGTTCCTCTCGCCTTTCCTGTTGAGAGTGCCTCCTCTTGAGATGCGACGGGAACGCCGGGAATTCTTTCCCGTTGAAAGCAGGGAAAGGATCCCTCATCTCGAGCTACGAGGGGGAAACGGGGCTCCTCTGGATGTGGGCGGGACCATCGTGCTTCCTCTCGAGTGGAGACGGGTATGGCGGTGAACTTCTTGAGTTGCAGCAAGGGTGTGAAAGACCCTTTCGAAATTCCAGAGGTTTGGTGTCATTAGTCTCCAGAGGCCTCATCGGAAATAGGCCTCATCTCGCCTGGAAGGGAGAACTTCCTGGATTTTCTCGAGTTGCGGCAGGTGTTCTCGAATTACGACGGGGACCTCAGGGACCCGCCCTGGTGGCCTCCGGAGAGGCCAGTCCCCATGCGAGTTGCTAGGGGGCCTCTCGGGATTCCTCTCCCGTCGATACCGGGGCCAAAAACCTTGTGTGGAGTCAGGGCCGGAACCGAGGATTCCTCTCAGGGGCTGACATGGATCTTTGGGTACTTCTGGAGTCTCCCCAGTGGAGTCAGGCCTCGTCTCGAGTGGGGGCATGCACGTGCGCTTTCCTTCCAGGCTGTAGCAGCAATGTCACGCTTCCCGTCGCGTGGATCAAAGGATCTGTGGTTTTCCCTCGAGGCTTTCCCTCGAGGCTTTCCCACAGGGCTGTCCCACGTGCCACCGTGGTGTGCGTCGATCCTCGGCATGAAAGATGAGCCAGTGCAGGGCAAAGAGGTTCCTCTGGAATGGACTGAGACATCTGGGGGACTCTTGGAATGGTGGTACGACCATGGAGTTCCTCTCGCCTTTCCTGTTGAGAGTGCCTCCTCTTGAGATGCGACGGGAACGCCGGGAATTCTTTCCCGTTGAAAGCATGGAAAGGATCCCTCATCTCGAGCTACGAGGGGGAAACGGGGCTCCTCTGGATGTAGGCGGGACCATCGTGCTTCCTCTCGAGTGGAGACGGGTATGGCGGTGAACTTCTTGAGTTGCAGCAAGGGTGTGAAAGACCCATTCGAAGTTCCAGAGGTTTGGTGTCATTAGTCTCCAGAGGCCTCATCGGAAATAGGCCTCATCTCGCCTGGAGGGGAGAACTTCCTGGATTTTCTCGAGTTGCGGCAGGTGTTCTCGAATTACGACGGGGACCTCAGGGACCCGCCCTGGTGGTCTCCGGAGAGGCCAGTCCCCATGCGAGTTGCTAGGGGGCCTCTCGGGATTCCTCTCCCGTCGATACCGGGGCCAAAAACCTTGTGTGGAGTCAGGGCCGGAACCGAGGATTCCTCCCAGGGGCTGACATGGATCTTTGGGTACTTCTGGAGTCTCCCCAGTGGAGTCAGGCCTCGTCTCGAGTGGGGGCATGCACATGCGCTTTCCTTTCAGGCTGTAGCAGCAATGTCACGCTTCCCGTCACGTGGATCAAAGGATCTGTGGTTTTCCCTCGAGGCTTTCCCTCGAGGCTTTCCCACAGGGCTGTCCCACGTGCCACTGTGGTGAGAGTCGATCCTCGGCGTGAAAGATGAGCCAATGCAGGGCAAAGAGGTTCCTCTGGAATGGACTGAGACATCTGGGGGACTCTTGGAATGGTGGTACGACCATGGAGTTCCTCTCGCCTTTCCTGTTGAGAGTGCCTCCTCTTGAGATGCGACGGGAACGCCGGGAATTCTTTCCCGTTGAAACCAGGGAAAGGATCCCTCATCTCGAGCTACGAGGGGGAAACGGGGCTCCTCTGGATGTGGGCGGGACCATCGTGCTTCCTCTCTAGTGGAGACGGGTATGGCGGTGAACTTCTTGAGTTGCAGCAAGGCTGTGAAAGACCCTTTCGAAGTTCCAGAGGTAAGGTGTCATTAGTCTCCAGACGCCTCATCGGAAATAGGCCTCATCTTGCCTGGAAGGGAGAACTTCCTGGATTTTCTCGAGTTGCGGCAGGTGTTCTCGAGTTACGACGGGGACCTCAGGGACCCGCCCTGGTGGCCTCAGGAGAGGCCAGTCCCTATGCGAGTTGCTAGGGGGCCTCTCGGGATTCCTCTCCCGTCGATACCGGGGCCAAAAACCTTGTGTGGAGTCAGGGCCGGAACCGAGGATTCCTCTCAGGGGCTGACATGGATCTTTGGGTACTTCTGGAGTCTCCCCAGGGGAGTCAGGCCTCGTCTCGAGTGGGGGCATGCACGTGCACTTTCCTTCCAGGCTGTAGCAGCAATGTCACGCTTCCCGTCGCGTGGATCAAATGATGTGTGGTTTTCCCTAGAGGCTTTCCCACAGGGCTGTCCCACGTGCCACCGTGGTGTGAGTCGATCCTCGGCGTGAAAGATGAGCCAGTGCAGGGCAAAGAGGTTCCTCTGGAATGGACTGAGACATCTGGGGGACTCTTGCAATGGTGGTACGACCATGGAGTTCCTCTCGCCTTTCCTGTTGAGAGTGCCTCCTCTTGAGATGCGACGGGAACGCCGGGAATTTTTTCCCGTTGAAAGCAGGGAAAGGATCCCTCATCTCGAGCTACGAGGGGGAAACGGGGCTCCTCTGAATGTGGGCGTTACCATCGTGCTTTCTCTCGAGTGGAGACGGGTATGGCGGTGAACTTCTTGAGTTGCAACAAGGGTGTGAAAGACCCTTTCGAAGTTCCAGAGGTTAGGTGTCATTAGTCTCCAGACGCCTCATCGGAAATAGGCCTCATCTCGCCTGGAAGGAAGAACTTCCTTGATTTTCTCGAGTTGCAGCAGGTGTTCTCGAGTTACGACGGGGACCTCAGGGACCCGCCTTTTTGGCCTCTGGAGAGGCCAGTCCCTATGCGTGTTGCTAGGGGGCCCCTCGGGATTCCTCTCCCGTCGATACCGGGGCGAAAAACCTTGTGTGGAGTCAGGGCCGGAACCGAGGATTCCTCTCAGGGGCTGACATGGATCTTTGGGTACTTCTGGAGTCTCCCCAGGGGAGTCAGGCCTCGTCTCGAGTGGGGGCATGCACGTGCACTTTCCTTCCAGGCTGTAGCAGCAATGTCACGCTTCCCGTCGCGTGGATCAAATGATGTGTGGTTTTCCCTAGAGGCTTTCCCACAGGGCTGTCCCACGTGCCACCGTGGTGTGAGTCGATCCTCGGCGTGAAAGATGAGCCAGTGCAGGGCAAAGAGGTTCCTCTGGAATGGACTGAGACATCTGGGGGACTCTTGGAATGGTGGTACGACCATGGAGTTCCTCTCGCCTTTCCTGTTGAGAGTGCCTCCTCTTGAGATGCGACGGGAACGCCGGGAATTTTTTCCCGTTGAAAGCAGGGAAAGGATAACTCATCTCGAGCTACGAGGGGGAAACGGGGCTCCTCTGAATGTGGGCGGGACCATCGTGCTTTCTCTCGAGTGGAGACGGGTATGGCGGTGAACTTCTTGAGTTGCAACAAGGGTGTGAAAGACCCTTTCGAAGTTCCAGAGGTTAGGTGTCATTAGTCTCCAGACGCCTCATCGGAAATAGGCCTCATCTCGCCTGGAAGGAAGAACTTCCTTGATTTTCTCGAGTTGCAGCAGGTGTTCTCGAGTTACGACGGGGACCTCAGGGACCCGCCTTTTTGGCCTCAGGAGAGGCCAGTCCCTATGCGTGTTGCTAGGGGGCCCCTCGGCATTCCTCTCCCGTCGATACCGGGGCGAAAAACCTTGTGTGGAGTCAGGGCCGGAACCGAGGATTCCTCTCAGGGACTGATATGGATCTTTGGGTACTTCTGGAGTCTCGCCAGGGGAGACAGGCCTCGTCTCGTGTGGGGGCATGCACGTGCACTTTCCTTCCAGGCTGTAGCAGCAATGTCACGCTTCCCGTCGCGTGGATCAAAGGATCTGCGGTTTTCCCTCGAGGCTTTCCCTCGAGGCTTTCCCACAGGGCTGTCCCACGTGACACCGTGGTGTGAGTCGATTCTCGGCGTGAAAAATGAGCCAGTGCAGGGCAAAGAGGTTCCTCTGGAATGGACTGAGACATCTGGGGGACTCTTGGAATGGTGGTACGACCATGGAGTTCCTCTCGCCTTTCCTGTTGAGAGTGCCTCCTCTTGAGATGCGACGGGAACGCCGGGAATTCTTTCCCGTTGAAAGCAGGGAAAGGGTCCCTCATCTCGAGCTACGAGGGGGAAACGGGGCTCCTCTGGATGTGGGCGGACCATCGTGCTTCCTCTCGAGTGGAGACGGGTATGGCGGTGAACTTCTTGAGTTGAAGCAAGGGTGTGAAAGACCCTTTCGAAGTTCCAGAGGTTAGGTGTCATTAGTCTCCAGACGCCTCATCGGAAATAGGCCTCATCTCGCCTGGAAGGGAGAACTTCCTGGATTTTCTCGAGTTGCGGCAGGTGTTGTCGAGTTACGACGGGGACCTCAGGGACCCGCCCTGGTGGCCTCAGGAGAGGCCAGTCCCCATGCGAGTTGCTAAGGGGCCTCTCGGGATTCCTCTCCCGTCGATACCGGGGCCAAAAACCTTGTGTGCAGTCAGGGCCGGAACCGAGGATTCCTCTCAGGGGCAGACATGGATCTTTGGGTACTTCTGGAGTCTCTCCAGGGGAGTCAGGCCTCGTCTCGAGTGGGGGCATGCACGTGCACTTTCCTTCCAGGCTGTAGCAGCAATGTCACGCTTCCCGTGGCGTGGATCAAAGGATCTGTGGTTTTCCCTCGAGGCTTTCCCACAGGGCTGTCCCACGTGCCACCGTGGTGTGAGTCGATCCTCGGCGTGAAAGATGAGCCAGTGCAGGGCAAAGAGGTTCCTCTGGAATGGACTGAGACATCTGGGGGACTCTTGGAATGGTGGTACGACCATGGAGTTCCTCTCGCCTTTCCTGTTGAGAGTGCCTCCTCTTGAGATGCGACGGGAACGCCGGGAATTCTTTCCCGTTGAAACCAGGGAAAGGATCCCTCATCTCGAGCTACGAGGGGGAAACGGGGCTCCTCTGGATGTGGGCGGGACCATCGTGCTTCCTCTCTAGTGGAGACGGGTATGGCGGTGAACTGCTTGAGTTGCAGCAAGGGTGTGAAAGACCCTTTCGAAGTTCCAGAGGTTTGGTGTCATTAGTCTCCAGAGGCCTCATCGGAAATAGGCCTCATCTCGCCTGGAAGGGAGAACTTCCTGGATTTTCTCGAGTTGCGGCAGGTGTTCTCGAGTTACGACGGGGACCTCAGGGACCCGCCCTGGTGGCCTCCGGAGAGGCCAGTCCCCATGCGAGTTGCTAGGGGGCCTCTAGGGATTCCTCTCCCGTCGATACCGGGGCCAAAAACCTTGTGTGGAGTCAGGGCCGGAACCGAGGATTCCTCTCAGGGGCTGACATGGATCTTTGGGTACTTCTGGAGTCTCCCCAGTGGAGTCAGGCCTCGTCTCGAGTGGGGTCATGCACGTGCACTTTCCTTCCAGGCTGTAGCAGCAATGTCACGCTTCCCGTCGCGTGGATCAAAGGATCTGTGGTTTTCCCTCGAGGCTTTCCCTCGAGGCTTTCCCACAGGGCTGTCCCACGTGCCACCGTGGTGTGAGTCGATCCTCGGCGTGAAAGATGAGCCAGTGCAGGGCAAAGAGGTTCCTCTGGAATGGACTGAGACATCTGGGGGACTCTTGGAATGGTGGTACGACCATGGAGTTCCTCTCGCCTTTCCTGTTGAGACTGCCTCCTCTTGAGATGCGACGGGAACGCCGGGAATTCTTTCCCGTTTAAAGCAGGGAAAGGATCCCTCATCTCGAGCTACGAGGGGGAAACGGGGCTCCTCTGGATGTGGGCGGGACCATCGTGCTTCCTCTCGAGTGGAGACGGGTATGGCGGTGAACTTCTTGAGTCGCAGCAAGGGTGTGAAAGACCCTTTCGAAGTTCCAGAGGTTAGGTGTCATTAGTCTCCAGACGCCTCATCGGAAATAGGCCTCATCTCGCCTGGAAGGGAGAACTTCCTGGATTTTCTCGAGTTGCGGCAGGTGTTCTCGAGTTACGACGGGGACCTCAGGGACCCGCCCTGGTGTCCTCAGGAGAGGCCAGTCCCCATGCGAGTTGCTAGGGGGCCTCTCGGGATTCCTCTCCCGTCGAT
Organism: Capricornis sumatraensis; assembly: GCF_032405125.1. Classification (NCBI taxonomy): domain Eukaryota; kingdom Metazoa; phylum Chordata; class Mammalia; order Artiodactyla; family Bovidae; genus Capricornis; species Capricornis sumatraensis. Next base: position 8,983,571 of record NW_027184613.1, read on the forward strand.
ACCGGGGCCAAAAACCTTGTGTGGAGTCAGGGCCGGAACCGAGGATTCCTCTCAGGGGCTGACATAGATCTTTGGGTACTTCTGGAGTCTCCCCAGTGGAGTCAGGCCTCGTCTCGAGTGGGGGCATGCACGTGCGCTTTCCTTCCAGGCTGTAGCAGCAATGTCACGCTTCCCGTCGCGTGGATCAAAGGATCTGTGGTATTCCCTCGAGGCTTTCCCTCGAGGCTTTCCCACAGGGCTGTCCCACGTGCCACCGTGGTGTGAGTCGATCCTCGGCGTGAAAGATGAGCCAGTGCAGGGCAAAGAGGTTCCTCTGGAATGGACTGAGACATCTGGCGGACTCTTGGAATGGTGGTACGACCATGGAGTTCCTCTCGCCTTTCCTGTTGAGAGTGCCTCCTCTTGAGATGCGACTGGAACGCCGGGAATTCTTTCCCGTTGAAAGCAGGGAAAGGATCCCTCATCTCGAGCTCCGAGGGGGAAACGGGGTTCCTCTGGATGTGGGCGGGACCATCGTGCTTCCTCTCGAGTGGAGACGGGTATGGCGGTGAACTTCTTGAGTTGCAGCAAGGGTGTGAAAGACCCTTTCGAAGGTCCAGAGGTTTGGTGTCATTAGTCTCCAGAGGCCTCATCGGAAATAGGCCTCATCTCGCCTGGAAGGGAGAACTTCCTGGATTTTCTCGAGTTGCGGCAGGTGTTCTCGAGTTACGACGGGGACCTCAGGGACCCGCCCTGGTGGCCTCAGGAGAGGCCAGTCCCCATGCGAGTTGCTAGGGGGTCTCTCGGGATTCCTCTCCCGTCGATACCGGGGCCAAAAAGCTTGTGTGGAGTCAGGGCCGGAACCGAGGGTTCCTCTCACGGGCTGACATGGATCTTTGGGTACTTCTGGAGTCTCCCCAGGGGAGTCAGGCCTCGTCTCGAGTGGGGGCATGCTCGTGCGCTTTCCTTCCAGGCTGTAGCAGCAATGTCACGCTTCCCGTCGCGTGGATCAAAGGATCTGTGGTTTTCCCTCGAGGCTTTCCCTCTAGGCTTTCCCACAGGGCTCTCCCACGTGCCACCGTGTTTTGAGTCGATCCTCGGCGTGAAAGATGAGCCAGTGCAGGGCAAAGAGGTTCCTCTGGAATGGACTGAGACATCTGGGGGACTCTTGGAATGGTGGTACGACCATGGAGTTCCTCTCGCCTTTCCTGTTGAGAGTGCCTCCTCTTGAGATGCGACGGGAACGCCGGGAATTCTTTCCCGTTGAAAGCAGGGAAAGGATCCCTCATCTCGAGCTACGAGGGGGAAACGGGGCTCCTCTGGATGTGGGCGGGACCATCGTGCTTCCTCTCGAGTGGAGACGGGTATGGCGGTGAACTTCTTGAGTTGCAGCAAGGGTGTGAAAGACCCTTTCGAAGTTCCAGAGGTTTGGTGTCATTAGTCTCCAGAGGCCTCATCGGAAATAGGCCTCATCTCGCCTGGAAGGGAGAACTTCCTGGATTTTCTCGAGTTGCGGCAGGTATTCTCGAGTTACGACGGGGACCTCAGGGACCGGCCCTGGTGGCCTCAGGAGAGGCCAGTCCCCATGCGAGTTGCTAGGGGGCCTCTCGGGATTCCTCTCCCGTCGATACCGGGGCCAAAAACCTTGTGTGGAGTCAGGGCCGGAACCGAGGATTCCTCTCAGGGGCTGATATGGATCTTTGGATACTTCTGGAGTCTCGCCAGGGGAGACAGGCCTCGTTTCGTGAGGGGGCATGCACGTGCACTTTCCTTCCAGGCTGTAGCAGCAATGTCACGCTTCCCGTCGCGTGGATCAAAGGATCTGTGGTTTTCCCTCGAGGCTTTCCCTCGAGGCTTTCCCACAGGGCTGTCCCACGTGCCACCGTGGTGTGAGTCGATCCTCGGCGTGAAAGATGAGCCAGTGCAGGGCAAAGAGGTTCCTCTGGAATGGACTGAGACATCTGGGGGACTCTTGGAATGGTGGTACGACCATGGAGTTCCTCTCGCCTTTCCTGTTGAGAGTGCCTCCTCTTGAGATGCGACGGGAACGCCGGGAATTCTTTCCCGTTGAAAGCAGGGAAAGGATCCCTCATCTCGAGCTACGAGGGGGAAACGGGGCTCTTCTGGATGTGGGCGGGACCATCGTGCTTCCTCTCGAGTGGAGACGGGTATGGCGGTGAACTTCTTGAGTCGCAGCAAGGGTGTGAAAGACCCTTTCGAAGTTCCAGAGGTTAGGTGTCTTTAGTCTCCAGACGCCTCATCGGAAATAAGCCTCATCTCGCCTGGAAGGGAGAACTTCCTGGATTTTCTCGAGTTGCGGCAGGTGTTCTCGAGTTACGACGGGGACCTCAGGGACCCGCCCTGGTGGCCTCAGGAGAGGCCAGTCCCCATGCGAGTTGCTAGGGGGCCTCTCGGGATTCCTCTCCCGTCGATACCGGGGCCAAAAACCTTGTGTGGAGTCAGGGCCGGAACCGAGGATTCCTCTCAGGGGCTGACATGGATCTTTGGGTACTTCTGGAGTCTCCCCAGTGGAGTCAGGCCTCGTCTCGAGTGGGGGCATGCACGTGCGCTTTCCTTCCAGGCTGTAGCAGCAATGTCACGCTTCCCGTCGCGTGGATCAAAGGATCTGTGGTTTTCCCACGAGGCTTTCCCTCGAGGCTTTCCCACAGGGCTGTCCCACGTGCCACCGTGGTGTGAGTCGATCCTCGGCATGAAAGATGAGCCAGTGCAGGGCAAAGAGGTTCCTCTGGAATGGACTGAGACATCTGGGGGACTCTTGGAATGGTGGTACGACCATGGAGTTCCTCTCGCCTTTCCTGTTGAGAGTGCCTCCTCTTGAGATGCGACGGGAACGCCGGGAATTCTTTCCCGTTGAAAGCAGGGAAAGGATCCCTCATCTCGAGCTACGAGGGGGAAACGGGGCTCCTCTGGATGTGGGCGGGACCATCGTGCTTCCTCTCGAGTGGAGACGGGTATGGCGGTGAACTTCTTGAGTTGCAGCAAGGGTGTGAAAGACCCTTTCGAAATTCCAGAGGTTTGGTGTCATTAGTCTCCAGAGGCCTCATCGGAAATAGGCCTCATCTCGCCTGGAAGGGAGAACTTCCTGGATTTTCTCGAGTTGCGGCAGGTGTTCTCGAATTACGACGGGGACCTCAGGGACCCGCCCTGGTGGCCTCCGGAGAGGCCAGTCCCCATGCGAGTTGCTAGGGGGCCTCTCGGGATTCCTCTCCCGTCGATACCGGGGCCAAAAACCTTGTGTGGAGTCAGGGCCGGAACCGAGGATTCCTCTCAGGGGCTGACATGGATCTTTGGGTACTTCTGGAGTCTCCCCAGTGGAGTCAGGCCTCGTCTCGAGTGGGGGCATGCACGTGCGCTTTCCTTCCAGGCTGTAGCAGCAATGTCACGCTTCCCGTCGCGTGGATCAAAGGATCTGTGGTTTTCCCTCGAGGCTTTCCCTCGAGGCTTTCCCACAGGGCTGTCCCACGTGCCACCGTGGTGTGAGTCGATCCTCGGCATGAAAGATGAGCCAGTGCAGGGCAAAGAGGTTCCTCTGGAATGGACTGAGACATCTGGGGGACTCTTGGAATGGTGGTACGACCATGGAGTTCCTCTCGCCTTTCCTGTTGAGAGTGCCTCCTCTTGAGATGCGACGGGAACGCCGGGAATTCTTTCCCGTTGAAAGCATGGAAAGGATCCCTCATCTCGAGCTACGAGGGGGAAACGGGGCTCCTCTGGATGTAGGCGGGACCATCGTGCTTCCTCTCGAGTGGAGACGGGTATGGCGGTGAACTTCTTGAGTTGCAGCAAGGGTGTGAAAGACCCATTCGAAGTTCCAGAGGTTTGGTGTCATTAGTCTCCAGAGGCCTCATCGGAAATAGGCCTCATCTCGCCTGGAGGGGAGAACTTCCTGGATTTTCTCGAGTTGCGGCAGGTGTTCTCGAATTACGACGGGGACCTCAGGGACCCGCCCTGGTGGTCTCCGGAGAGGCCAGTCCCCATGCGAGTTGCTAGGGGGCCTCTCGGGATTCCTCTCCCGTCGATACCGGGGCCAAAAACCTTGTGTGGAGTCAGGGCCGGAACCGAGGATTCCTCCCAGGGGCTGACATGGATCTTTGGGTACTTCTGGAGTCTCCCCAGTGGAGTCAGGCCTCGTCTCGAGTGGGGGCATGCACATGCGCTTTCCTTTCAGGCTGTAGCAGCAATGTCACGCTTCCCGTCACGTGGATCAAAGGATCTGTGGTTTTCCCTCGAGGCTTTCCCTCGAGGCTTTCCCACAGGGCTGTCCCACGTGCCACTGTGGTGAGAGTCGATCCTCGGCGTGAAAGATGAGCCAATGCAGGGCAAAGAGGTTCCTCTGGAATGGACTGAGACATCTGGGGGACTCTTGGAATGGTGGTACGACCATGGAGTTCCTCTCGCCTTTCCTGTTGAGAGTGCCTCCTCTTGAGATGCGACGGGAACGCCGGGAATTCTTTCCCGTTGAAACCAGGGAAAGGATCCCTCATCTCGAGCTACGAGGGGGAAACGGGGCTCCTCTGGATGTGGGCGGGACCATCGTGCTTCCTCTCTAGTGGAGACGGGTATGGCGGTGAACTTCTTGAGTTGCAGCAAGGCTGTGAAAGACCCTTTCGAAGTTCCAGAGGTAAGGTGTCATTAGTCTCCAGACGCCTCATCGGAAATAGGCCTCATCTTGCCTGGAAGGGAGAACTTCCTGGATTTTCTCGAGTTGCGGCAGGTGTTCTCGAGTTACGACGGGGACCTCAGGGACCCGCCCTGGTGGCCTCAGGAGAGGCCAGTCCCTATGCGAGTTGCTAGGGGGCCTCTCGGGATTCCTCTCCCGTCGATACCGGGGCCAAAAACCTTGTGTGGAGTCAGGGCCGGAACCGAGGATTCCTCTCAGGGGCTGACATGGATCTTTGGGTACTTCTGGAGTCTCCCCAGGGGAGTCAGGCCTCGTCTCGAGTGGGGGCATGCACGTGCACTTTCCTTCCAGGCTGTAGCAGCAATGTCACGCTTCCCGTCGCGTGGATCAAATGATGTGTGGTTTTCCCTAGAGGCTTTCCCACAGGGCTGTCCCACGTGCCACCGTGGTGTGAGTCGATCCTCGGCGTGAAAGATGAGCCAGTGCAGGGCAAAGAGGTTCCTCTGGAATGGACTGAGACATCTGGGGGACTCTTGCAATGGTGGTACGACCATGGAGTTCCTCTCGCCTTTCCTGTTGAGAGTGCCTCCTCTTGAGATGCGACGGGAACGCCGGGAATTTTTTCCCGTTGAAAGCAGGGAAAGGATCCCTCATCTCGAGCTACGAGGGGGAAACGGGGCTCCTCTGAATGTGGGCGTTACCATCGTGCTTTCTCTCGAGTGGAGACGGGTATGGCGGTGAACTTCTTGAGTTGCAACAAGGGTGTGAAAGACCCTTTCGAAGTTCCAGAGGTTAGGTGTCATTAGTCTCCAGACGCCTCATCGGAAATAGGCCTCATCTCGCCTGGAAGGAAGAACTTCCTTGATTTTCTCGAGTTGCAGCAGGTGTTCTCGAGTTACGACGGGGACCTCAGGGACCCGCCTTTTTGGCCTCTGGAGAGGCCAGTCCCTATGCGTGTTGCTAGGGGGCCCCTCGGGATTCCTCTCCCGTCGATACCGGGGCGAAAAACCTTGTGTGGAGTCAGGGCCGGAACCGAGGATTCCTCTCAGGGGCTGACATGGATCTTTGGGTACTTCTGGAGTCTCCCCAGGGGAGTCAGGCCTCGTCTCGAGTGGGGGCATGCACGTGCACTTTCCTTCCAGGCTGTAGCAGCAATGTCACGCTTCCCGTCGCGTGGATCAAATGATGTGTGGTTTTCCCTAGAGGCTTTCCCACAGGGCTGTCCCACGTGCCACCGTGGTGTGAGTCGATCCTCGGCGTGAAAGATGAGCCAGTGCAGGGCAAAGAGGTTCCTCTGGAATGGACTGAGACATCTGGGGGACTCTTGGAATGGTGGTACGACCATGGAGTTCCTCTCGCCTTTCCTGTTGAGAGTGCCTCCTCTTGAGATGCGACGGGAACGCCGGGAATTTTTTCCCGTTGAAAGCAGGGAAAGGATAACTCATCTCGAGCTACGAGGGGGAAACGGGGCTCCTCTGAATGTGGGCGGGACCATCGTGCTTTCTCTCGAGTGGAGACGGGTATGGCGGTGAACTTCTTGAGTTGCAACAAGGGTGTGAAAGACCCTTTCGAAGTTCCAGAGGTTAGGTGTCATTAGTCTCCAGACGCCTCATCGGAAATAGGCCTCATCTCGCCTGGAAGGAAGAACTTCCTTGATTTTCTCGAGTTGCAGCAGGTGTTCTCGAGTTACGACGGGGACCTCAGGGACCCGCCTTTTTGGCCTCAGGAGAGGCCAGTCCCTATGCGTGTTGCTAGGGGGCCCCTCGGCATTCCTCTCCCGTCGATACCGGGGCGAAAAACCTTGTGTGGAGTCAGGGCCGGAACCGAGGATTCCTCTCAGGGACTGATATGGATCTTTGGGTACTTCTGGAGTCTCGCCAGGGGAGACAGGCCTCGTCTCGTGTGGGGGCATGCACGTGCACTTTCCTTCCAGGCTGTAGCAGCAATGTCACGCTTCCCGTCGCGTGGATCAAAGGATCTGCGGTTTTCCCTCGAGGCTTTCCCTCGAGGCTTTCCCACAGGGCTGTCCCACGTGACACCGTGGTGTGAGTCGATTCTCGGCGTGAAAAATGAGCCAGTGCAGGGCAAAGAGGTTCCTCTGGAATGGACTGAGACATCTGGGGGACTCTTGGAATGGTGGTACGACCATGGAGTTCCTCTCGCCTTTCCTGTTGAGAGTGCCTCCTCTTGAGATGCGACGGGAACGCCGGGAATTCTTTCCCGTTGAAAGCAGGGAAAGGGTCCCTCATCTCGAGCTACGAGGGGGAAACGGGGCTCCTCTGGATGTGGGCGGACCATCGTGCTTCCTCTCGAGTGGAGACGGGTATGGCGGTGAACTTCTTGAGTTGAAGCAAGGGTGTGAAAGACCCTTTCGAAGTTCCAGAGGTTAGGTGTCATTAGTCTCCAGACGCCTCATCGGAAATAGGCCTCATCTCGCCTGGAAGGGAGAACTTCCTGGATTTTCTCGAGTTGCGGCAGGTGTTGTCGAGTTACGACGGGGACCTCAGGGACCCGCCCTGGTGGCCTCAGGAGAGGCCAGTCCCCATGCGAGTTGCTAAGGGGCCTCTCGGGATTCCTCTCCCGTCGATACCGGGGCCAAAAACCTTGTGTGCAGTCAGGGCCGGAACCGAGGATTCCTCTCAGGGGCAGACATGGATCTTTGGGTACTTCTGGAGTCTCTCCAGGGGAGTCAGGCCTCGTCTCGAGTGGGGGCATGCACGTGCACTTTCCTTCCAGGCTGTAGCAGCAATGTCACGCTTCCCGTGGCGTGGATCAAAGGATCTGTGGTTTTCCCTCGAGGCTTTCCCACAGGGCTGTCCCACGTGCCACCGTGGTGTGAGTCGATCCTCGGCGTGAAAGATGAGCCAGTGCAGGGCAAAGAGGTTCCTCTGGAATGGACTGAGACATCTGGGGGACTCTTGGAATGGTGGTACGACCATGGAGTTCCTCTCGCCTTTCCTGTTGAGAGTGCCTCCTCTTGAGATGCGACGGGAACGCCGGGAATTCTTTCCCGTTGAAACCAGGGAAAGGATCCCTCATCTCGAGCTACGAGGGGGAAACGGGGCTCCTCTGGATGTGGGCGGGACCATCGTGCTTCCTCTCTAGTGGAGACGGGTATGGCGGTGAACTGCTTGAGTTGCAGCAAGGGTGTGAAAGACCCTTTCGAAGTTCCAGAGGTTTGGTGTCATTAGTCTCCAGAGGCCTCATCGGAAATAGGCCTCATCTCGCCTGGAAGGGAGAACTTCCTGGATTTTCTCGAGTTGCGGCAGGTGTTCTCGAGTTACGACGGGGACCTCAGGGACCCGCCCTGGTGGCCTCCGGAGAGGCCAGTCCCCATGCGAGTTGCTAGGGGGCCTCTAGGGATTCCTCTCCCGTCGATACCGGGGCCAAAAACCTTGTGTGGAGTCAGGGCCGGAACCGAGGATTCCTCTCAGGGGCTGACATGGATCTTTGGGTACTTCTGGAGTCTCCCCAGTGGAGTCAGGCCTCGTCTCGAGTGGGGTCATGCACGTGCACTTTCCTTCCAGGCTGTAGCAGCAATGTCACGCTTCCCGTCGCGTGGATCAAAGGATCTGTGGTTTTCCCTCGAGGCTTTCCCTCGAGGCTTTCCCACAGGGCTGTCCCACGTGCCACCGTGGTGTGAGTCGATCCTCGGCGTGAAAGATGAGCCAGTGCAGGGCAAAGAGGTTCCTCTGGAATGGACTGAGACATCTGGGGGACTCTTGGAATGGTGGTACGACCATGGAGTTCCTCTCGCCTTTCCTGTTGAGACTGCCTCCTCTTGAGATGCGACGGGAACGCCGGGAATTCTTTCCCGTTTAAAGCAGGGAAAGGATCCCTCATCTCGAGCTACGAGGGGGAAACGGGGCTCCTCTGGATGTGGGCGGGACCATCGTGCTTCCTCTCGAGTGGAGACGGGTATGGCGGTGAACTTCTTGAGTCGCAGCAAGGGTGTGAAAGACCCTTTCGAAGTTCCAGAGGTTAGGTGTCATTAGTCTCCAGACGCCTCATCGGAAATAGGCCTCATCTCGCCTGGAAGGGAGAACTTCCTGGATTTTCTCGAGTTGCGGCAGGTGTTCTCGAGTTACGACGGGGACCTCAGGGACCCGCCCTGGTGTCCTCAGGAGAGGCCAGTCCCCATGCGAGTTGCTAGGGGGCCTCTCGGGATTCCTCTCCCGTCGATACCGGGGCCAAAAACCTTGTGTGGAGTCAGGGCCGGAACCGAGGATTCCTCTCAGGGGCTGACATAGATCTTTGGGTACTTCTGGAGTCTCCCCAGTGGAGTCAGGCCTCGTCTCGAGTGGGGGCATGCACGTGCGCTTTCCTTCCAGGCTGTAGCAGCAATGTCACGCTTCCCGTCGCGTGGATCAAAGGATCTGTGGTATTCCCTCGAGGCTTTCCCTCGAGGCTTTCCCACAGGGCTGTCCCACGTGCCACCGTGGTGTGAGTCGATCCTCGGCGTGAAAGATGAGCCAGTGCAGGGCAAAGAGGTTCCTCTGGAATGGACTGAGACATCTGGCGGACTCTTGGAATGGTGGTACGACCATGGAGTTCCTCTCGCCTTTCCTGTTGAGAGTGCCTCCTCTTGAGATGCGACTGGAACGCCGGGAATTCTTTCCCGTTGAAAGCAGGGAAAGGATCCCTCATCTCGAGCTCCGAGGGGGAAACGGGGTTCCTCTGGATGTGGGCGGGACCATCGTGCTTCCTCTCGAGTGGAGACGGGTATGGCGGTGAACTTCTTGAGTTGCAGCAAGGGTGTGAAAGACCCTTTCGAAGGTCCAGAGGTTTGGTGTCATTAGTCTCCAGAGGCCTCATCGGAAATAGGCCTCATCTCGCCTGGAAGGGAGAACTTCCTGGATTTTCTCGAGTTGCGGCAGGTGTTCTCGAGTTACGACGGGGACCTCAGGGACCCGCCCTGGTGGCCTCAGGAGAGGCCAGTCCCCATGCGAGTTGCTAGGGGGTCTCTCGGGATTCCTCTCCCGTCGATACCGGGGCCAAAAAGCTTGTGTGGAGTCAGGGCCGGAACCGAGGGTTCCTCTCACGGGCTGACATGGATCTTTGGGTACTTCTGGAGTCTCCCCAGGGGAGTCAGGCCTCGTCTCGAGTGGGGGCATGCTCGTGCGCTTTCCTTCCAGGCTGTAGCAGCAATGTCACGCTTCCCGTCGCGTGGATCAAAGGATCTGTGGTTTTCCCTCGAGGCTTTCCCTCTAGGCTTTCCCACAGGGCTCTCCCACGTGCCACCGTGTTTTGAGTCGATCCTCGGCGTGAAAGATGAGCCAGTGCAGGGCAAAGAGGTTCCTCTGGAATGGACTGAGACATCTGGGGGACTCTTGGAATGGTGGTACGACCATGGAGTTCCTCTCGCCTTTCCTGTTGAGAGTGCCTCCTCTTGAGATGCGACGGGAACGCCGGGAATTCTTTCCCGTTGAAAGCAGGGAAAGGATCCCTCATCTCGAGCTACGAGGGGGAAACGGGGCTCCTCTGGATGTGGGCGGGACCATCGTGCTTCCTCTCGAGTGGAGACGGGTATGGCGGTGAACTTCTTGAGTTGCAGCAAGGGTGTGAAAGACCCTTTCGAAGTTCCAGAGGTTTGGTGTCATTAGTCTCCAGAGGCCTCATCGGAAATAGGCCTCATCTCGCCTGGAAGGGAGAACTTCCTGGATTTTCTCGAGTTGCGGCAGGTATTCTCGAGTTACGACGGGGACCTCAGGGACCGGCCCTGGTGGCCTCAGGAGAGGCCAGTCCCCATGCGAGTTGCTAGGGGGCCTCTCGGGATTCCTCTCCCGTCGATACCGGGGCCAAAAACCTTGTGTGGAGTCAGGGCCGGAACCGAGGATTCCTCTCAGGGGCTGATATGGATCTTTGGATACTTCTGGAGTCTCGCCAGGGGAGACAGGCCTCGTTTCGTGAGGGGGCATGCACGTGCACTTTCCTTCCAGGCTGTAGCAGCAATGTCACGCTTCCCGTCGCGTGGATCAAAGGATCTGTGGTTTTCCCTCGAGGCTTTCCCTCGAGGCTTTCCCACAGGGCTGTCCCACGTGCCACCGTGGTGTGAGTCGATCCTCGGCGTGAAAGATGAGCCAGTGCAGGGCAAAGAGGTTCCTCTGGAATGGACTGAGACATCTGGGGGACTCTTGGAATGGTGGTACGACCATGGAGTTCCTCTCGCCTTTCCTGTTGAGAGTGCCTCCTCTTGAGATGCGACGGGAACGCCGGGAATTCTTTCCCGTTGAAAGCAGGGAAAGGATCCCTCATCTCGAGCTACGAGGGGGAAACGGGGCTCTTCTGGATGTGGGCGGGACCATCGTGCTTCCTCTCGAGTGGAGACGGGTATGGCGGTGAACTTCTTGAGTAGCAGCAAGGGTGTGAAAGACCCTTTCGAAGTTCCAGAGGTTAGGTGTCATTAGTCTCCAGACGCCTCATCAGAAATAAGCCTCATCTCGCCTGGAAGGGAGAACTTCCTGGATTTTCTCGAGTTGCGGCAGGTGTTCTCGAGTTACGACGGGGACTTCAGGGACCCGCCCTGGTGGCCTCAGGAGAGGCCAGTCCCCATGCGAGTTGCTAGGGGGCCTCTCGGGATTCCTCTCCCGTCGATACCGGGGCCAAAAACCTTGTGTGGAGTCAGGGCCGGAACCGAGGATTCCTCTCAGGGGCTGACATGGATCTTTGGGTACTTCTGGAGTCTCCCCAGTGGAGTCAGGCCTCGTCTCGAGTGGGGGCATGCACGTGCGCTTTCCTTCCAGGCTGTAGCAGCAATGTCACGCTTCCCGTCGCGTGGATCAAAGGATCTGTGGTTTTCCCTCGAGGCTTTCCCTCGAGGCTTTCCCACAGGGCTGTCCCACGTTCCACCGTGGTGTGAGTCGATCCTCGGCATGAAAGATGAGCCAGTGCAGGGCAAAGAGGTTCCTCTGGAATGGACTGAGACATCTGGGGGACTCTTGGAATGGTGGTACGACCATGGAGTTCCTCTCGCCTTTCCTGTTGAGAGTTCCTCCTCTTGAGATGCGACGGGAACGCAGGGAATTCTTTCCCGTTGAAAGCAGGGAAAGGATCCCTCATCTCGAGCTACGAGGGGGAAACGGGGCTCCTTTGGATGTGGTCGGGACCATCGTGCTTCCTCTCGAGTGGAGACGGGTATGGTGGTGAACTTCTTGAGTTGCAGCAAGGGTGTGAAAGACCCTTTCGAAGTTCCAGAGGTTAGGTGTCATTAGTCTCCAGACGCCTCATCGGAAATAGGCCTCATCTCGCCTGGAAGGGAGAACTTCCTGGATTTTCTCGAGTTGTGGCAGGTGTTCTCGAGTTACGACGGGGACCTCAGGGACCGGCCCTGGTGGCCTCAGGAGAGGCCAGTCCCCATGCGAGTTGCTAGGGGGCCTCTCGGGATTCCTCTCCCGTCGATACCGGGGCCAAAAACCTTGTGTGGAGTCAGGGCCGGAACCGAGGATTCCTCTCAGGGGCTGATATGGATCTTTGGATACTTCTGGAGTCTCGCCAGGGGAGACAGGCCTCGTTTCGTGAGGGGGCATGCACGTGCACTTTCCTTCCAGGCTGTAGCAGCAATGTCACGCTTCCCGTCGCGTGGATCAAAGGATCTGTGGTTTTCCCTCGAGGCTTTGCCTCGAGGCTTTCCCACAGGGCTGTCCCACGTGCCACCGTGGTGTGAGTCGATCCTCGGCGTGAAAGATGAGCCAGTGCAGGGCAAAGAGGTTCCTCTGGAATGGACTGAGACATCTGGGGGACTCTTGGAATGGTGGTACGACCATGGAGTTCCTCTCGCCTTTCCTGTTGAGAGTGCCTCCTCTTGAGATGCGACTCGAACGCCGGGAATTCTTTCCCGTTGAAACCAGGGAAAGGATCCCTCATCTCGAGCTACGAGGGGGAAACGGGGCTCTTCTGGATGTGGGCGGGACCATCGTGCTTCCTCTCGAGTGGAGACGGGTATGGCGGTGAACTTCTTGAGTTGCAGCAAGGGTGTGAAAGACCCTTTCGAAGTTCCAGAGGTTTGGTGTCATTAGTCTCCAGAGGCCTCATCGGAAATAGCCCTCATCTCGCCTGGAAGGGAGAACTTCCTGGATTTTCTCGAGTTGCGGCAGGTGTGCTCGAGTTACGACGGGGACCTCAGGGACCCGCCCTGGTGGCCTCAGGAGAGGCCAGTCCCCATGCGAGTTGCTAGGGGGCCTCTCGGGATTCCTCTCCCGTCGATACCGGGGCCAAAAACCTTGTGTGGAGTCAGGGCCGGAACCGAGGATTCCTCTCAGGGGCTGACATGTATCTTTGGGTACTTCTGGAGTCTCCCCAGTGGAGTCAGGCCGCGTCTCGAGTGGGGGCATGCACGTGCGCTTTCCTTCCAGGCTGTAGCAGCAATGTCACGCTTCCCGTCGCGTGGATCAAAGGATCTGTGGTTTTCCCTCGAGGCTTTCCCTCGAGGCTTTCCCACAGGGCTGTCCCACGTGCCACCGTGGTGTGAGTCGATCCTCGGCGTGAAAGATGAGCCAGTGCAGGGCAAAGAGGTTCCTCTGGAATGGACTGAGACATCTGGGGGACTCTTGGAATGGTGGTACGACCATGGAGTTCCTCTCGCCTTTCCTGTTGAGAGTGCCTCCTCTTGAGATGCGACGGGAACGCAGGGAATTCTTTCCCGTTGAAAGCAGGGAAAGGATCCCTCATCTCGAGCTACGAGGGGGAAACGGGGCTCCTTTGGATGTGGTCGGGACCATCGTGCTTCCTCTCGAGTGGAGACGGGTATGGTGGTGAACTTCTTGAGTTGCAGCAAGGGTGTGAAAGACCCTTTCGAAGTTCCAGAGGTTAGGTGTCATTAGTCTCCAGACGCCTCATCGGAAATAGGCCTCATCTCGCCTGGAAGGGAGAACTTCCTGGATTTTCTCGAGTTGCGGCAGGTGTTCTCGAGTTACGACGGGGACCTCAGGGACCGGCCCTGGTGGCCTCAGGAGAGGCCAGTCCCCATGCGAGTTGCTAGGGGGCCTCTCGGGATTCCTCTCCCGTCGATACCGGGGCCAAAAACCTTGTGTGGAGTCAGGGCCGGATCCGAGGATTCCTCTCAGGGGCTGATATGGATCTTTGGATTCTTCTGGAGTCTCGCCAGGGGAGACAGGCCTCGTTTCGTGAGGGGGCATGCACGTGCACTTTCCTTCCAGGCTGTAGCAGCAATGTAACGCTTCCCGTCGCGTGGATCAAAGGATCTGTGGTTTTCCCTCGAGGCTTTCCCTCGAGGCTTTCCCACAGGGCTGTCCCACGTGCCACCGTGGTGTGAGTCGATCCTCGGCGTGAAAGATGAGCCAGTGCAGGGCAAAGAGGTTCCTCTGGAATGGACTGAGACATCTGGGGGACTCTTGGAATGGTGGTACGACCATGGAGTTCCTCTCGCCTTTCCTGTTGAGAGTGCCTCCTCTTGAGATGCGACGGGAACGCAGGGAATTCTTTCCCGTTGAAAGCAGGGAAAGGATCCCTCATCTCGAGCTACGAGGGGGAAACGGGGCTCCTTTGGATGTGGTCGGGACCATCGTGCTTCCTCTCGAGTGGAGACGGGTATGGTGGTGAACTTCTTGAGTTGCAGCAAGGGTGTGAAAGACCCTTTCGAAGTTCCAGAGGTTAGGTGTCATTAGTCTCCAGACGCCTCATCGGAAATAGGCCTCATCTCGCCTGGAAGGGAGAACTTCCTGGATTTTCTCGAGTTGCGGCAGGTGTTCTCGAGTTACGACGGGGACCTCAGGGACCGGCCCTGGTGGCCTCAGGAGAGGCCAGTCCCCATGCGAGTTGCTAGGGGGCCTCTCGGGATTCCTCTCCCGTCGATACCGGGGCCAAAAACCTTGTGTGGAGTCTGGGCCGGATCCGAGGATTCCTCTCAGGGGCTGATATGGATCTTTGGATTCTTCTGGAGTCTCGCCAGGGGAGACAGGCCTCGTTTCGTGAGGGGGCATGCACGTGCACTTTCCTTCCAGGCTGTAGCAGCAATGTCACGCTTCCCGTCGCGTGGATCAAAGGATCTGTGGTTTTCCCTCGAGGCTTTCCCTCGAGGCTTTCCCACAGGGCTGTACCACGTGCCACCGTGGTGTGAGTCGATCCTCGGCGTGAAAGATGAGCCAGTGCAGGGCAAAGAGGTTCCTCTGGAATGGACTGAGACATCTGGGGGACTCTTGGAATGGTGGTACGACCATGGAGTTCCTCTCGCCTTTCCTGTTGAGAGTGCCTCCTCTTGAGATGCGACGGGAACGCCGGGAATTCTTTCCCGTTGAAAGCAGGGAAAGGATCCCTCATCTCGAGCTACGAGGGGGAAACGGGGCTCCTCTGGATGTGGGCGGGACCATCGTGCTTCCTCTCGAGTGCAGACGGGTATGGTGGTGAACTTCTTGAGTTGCAGCAAGGGTGTGAAAGACCCTTTCGAAATTCCAGAGGTTAGGTGTCATTAGTCTCCAGAGGCCTCATCGGAAATAGGCCTCATCTCGCCTGGAAGGGAGAACTTCCTGGATTTTCTCGAGTTGCGGCAGGTGTTCTCGAGTTACGACGGGGAACTCAGGGACCGGCCCTGGTGGCCTCAGAAGAGGCCAGTCCCCATGCGAGTTGCTAGGGGGCCTCTCGGGATTCCTCTCCCGTCGATACCGGGGCCAAAAACCTTGTGTGGAGTCAGGGCCGGAACCAAGGATTCCTCTCAGGGGCTGACATGGATCTTTGGGTACTTCTGGAGTCTCCCCAGTGGAGTCAGGCCTCGTCTCGAGTGGGGGCATGCACGTGCGCTTTCCTTCCAGGCTGTAGCAGCAATGTCACGCTTCCCGTCGCGTGGATCAAAGGATCTGTGGTTTTCCCTCGAGGCTTTCCCTCGAGGCTTTCCCACAGGGCTGTCCCACGTGCCACCGTGGTGTGAGTCGATCCTCGGCGTGAAAGATGAGCCAGTGCAGGGCAAAGAGGTTCCTCTGGAATGGACTGAGACATCTGGGGGACTCTTGGAATGGTGGTACGACCATGGAGTTCCTCTCGCCTTTCCTGTTGAGAGTGCCTCCTCTTGAGATGCGACGGGAACGCAGGGAATTCTTTCCCGTTGAAAGCAGGGAAAGGATCCCTCATCTCGAGCTACGAGGGGGAAACGGGGCTCCTTTGGATATGGTCGGGACCATCGTGCTTCATCTCGAGTGGAGACGGGTATGGTGGTGAACTTCTTGAGTTGCAGCAAGGGTGTGAAAGACCCTTTCGAAGTTCCAGAGGTTAGGTGTCATTAGTCTCCAGACGCCTCATCGGAAATAGGCCTCATCTCGCCTGGAAGGGAGAACTTCCTGGATTTTCTCGAGTTGCGGCAGGTGTTCTCGAGTTACGACGGGGACCTCAGGGACCGGCCCTGGTGGCCTCAGGAGAGGCCAGTCCCCATGCGAGTTGCTAGGGGGCCTCTCGGGATTCCTCTCCCGTCGATACCGGGGCCAAAAACCTTGTGTGGAGTCAGGGCCGGAACCGAGGATTCCTCTCAGGGGCTGATATGGATCTTTGGATACTTCTGGAGTCTCGCCAGGGGAGACAGGCCTCGTTTCGTGAGGGGGCATGCACGTGCACTTTCCTTCCAGGCTGTAGCAGCAATGTCACGCTTCCCGTCGCGTGGATCAAAGGATCTGTGGTTTTCCCTCGAGGCTTTCCCTCGAGGCTATCCCACAGGGCTGTCCCACGTGCCACCGTGGTGTGAGTCGATCCTCGGCGTGAAAGATGAGCCAGTGCAGGGCAAAGAGGTTCCTCTGGAATGGACTGAGACATCTGGGGGACTCTTGGAATGGTGGTACGACCATGGATTTCCTCTCGCCTTTCCTGTTGAGAGTGCCTCCTCTTGAGATGCGACAGGAACGCCGGGAATTCTTTCCCGTTGAAAGCAGGGAAAGGATCCCTCATCTCGAGCTACGAGGGGGAAACGGGGCTCCTCTGGATGTGGGCGGGACCATCGTGCTTCCTCTCGAGTGGAGACGGGTATGGCGGTGAACTTCTTGAGTTGCAGCAAGGGTGTGAAAGACCCTTTCGAAGTTCCAGAGGTTTGGTGTCATTAGTCTCCAGAGGCCTCATCGGAAATAGCCCTCATCTCGCCTGGAAGGGAGAACTTCCTGGATTTTCTCGAGTTGAGGCAGGTGTTCTCGAGTTACGACGGGGACCTCAGGGACCCGCCCTGGTGGCCTCAGGAGAGGCCAGTCCCCATGCGAGTTGCTAGGGGGCCTCTCGGGATTCCTCTCCCGTCGATACCGGGGCCAAAAACCTTGTGTGGAGTCAGGGCTGGAACCGAGGATTCCTCTCAGGGGCTGACATGGATCTTTGGGTACTTCTGGAGTCTCCCCAGGGGAGTCAGGCCTCGTCTCGAGTGGGGGCATGCACGTGCGCTTTCCTTCCAGGCTGTAGCAGCAATGTCACGCTTCCCGTCGCGTGGATCAAAGGATCTGTGGTTTTCCCTCGAGGCTTTCCCACAGGGCTGTCCCACGTGCCACCGTGGTGTGAGTCGATCCTCGGCGTGAAAGATGAGCCAGTGCAGGGCAAAGAGGTTCCTCTGGAATGGACTGAGACATCTGGGGGACTCTTGGAATGGTGGTACGACGATGGAGTTCCTCTCGCCTTTCCTGTTGAGAGTGCCTCCTCTTGAGATGCGACGGGAACGCCGGGAATTCTTTCCCGTTGAAAGCAGGGAAAGGATCCCTCATCTCGAGCTACGAGGGGGAAACGGGGATCCTCTGGATGTGGGCGGGACCATCGTGCTTCCTCTCGAGTGGAGACGGGTATGGCGGTGAACTTCTTGAGTCGCAGTAAGGGTATGAAAGACCCTTTCGAAGTTCCAGAGGTTAGGTGTCATTAGTCTCCAGACGCCTCATCGGAAATAGGCCTCATCTCGCCTGGAAGGGAGAACTTCCTGGATTTTCTCGAGTTGCGGCAGGTGCTCTCGAGTTACGACGAGGAACTCAGGGACCCGCCCTGGTGGCCTCAGGAGAGGCCAGTCCCCATGCGAGTTGCTAGGGGGCCTCTCGGGATTCCTCTCCGGTCGATACCGGGGCCAAAAACCTTGTGTGGAGTCAGGGCCGGATCCGAGGATTCCTCTCAGGGGCTGACATGGATCTTTGGGTACTTCTGGAGTCTCCCCAGGGGAGTCAGGCCTCGTTTCGTGAGGGGGCATGCACGTGCACTTTCCTTCCAGGCTGTAGCAGCAATGTAACGCTTCCCGTCGCGTGGATCAAAGGATCTGTGGTTTTCCCTCGAGGCTTTCCCTCGAGGCTTTCCCACAGGGCTGTCCCACGTGCCACCGTGGTGTGAGTCGATCCTCGGCGTGAAAGATGAGCCAGTGCAGGGCAAAGAGGTTCCTCTGGAATGGACTGAGACATCTGGGGGACTCTTGGAATGGTGGTACGACCATGGAGTTCCTCTCGCCTTTCCTGTTGAGAGTGCCTCCTCTTGAGATGCGACGGGAACGCAGGGAATTCTTTCCCGTTGAAAGCAGGGAAAGGATCCCTCATCTCGAGCTACGAGGGGGAAACGGGGCTCCTTTGGATGTGGTCGGGACCATCGTGCTTCCTCTCGAGTGGAGACGGGTATGGTGGTGAACTTCTTGAGTTGCAGCAAGGGTGTGAAAGACCCTTTCGAAGTTCCAGAGGTTAGGTGTCATTAGTCTCCAGACGCCTCATCGGAAATAGGCCTCATCTCGCCTGGAAGGGAGAACTTCCTGGATTTTCTCGAGTTGCGGCAGGTGTTCTCGAGTTACGACGGGGACCTCAGGGACCGGCCCTGGTGGCCTCAGGAGAGGCCAGTCCCCATGCGAGTTGCTAGGGGGCCTCTCGGGATTCCTCTCCCGTCGATACCGGGGCCAAAAACCTTGTGTGGAGTCTGGGCCGGATCCGAGGATTCCTCTCAGGGGCTGATATGGATCTTTGGATTCTTCTGGAGTCTCGCCAGGGGAGACAGGCCTCGTTTCGTGAGGGGGCATGCACGTGCACTTTCCTTCCAGGCTGTAGCAGCAATGTCACGCTTCCCGTCGCGTGGATCAAAGGATCTGTGGTTTTCCCTCGAGGCTTTCCCTCGAGGCTTTCCCACAGGGCTGTACCACGTGCCACCGTGGTGTGAGTCGATCCTCGGCGTGAAAGATGAGCCAGTGCAGGGCAAAGAGGTTCCTCTGGAATGGAGTGAGACATCTGGGGGACTCTTGGAATGGTGGTACGACCATGGAGTTCCTCTCGCCTTTCCTGTTGAGAGTGCCTCCTCTTGAGATGCGACGGGAACGCCGGGAATTCTTTCCCGTTGAAAGCAGGGAAAGGATCCCTCATCTCGAGCTACGAGGGGGAAACGGGGCTCCTCTGGATGTGGGCGGACCATCGTGCTTCCTCTCGAGTGCAGACGGGTATGGTGGTGAACTTCTTGAGTTGCAGCAAGGGTGTGAAAGACCCTTTCGAAGTTCCAGAGGTTAGGTGTCATTCGTCTCCAGACGCCTCATCGGAAATAGGCCTCATCTCGCCTGGAAGGGAGAACTTCCTGGATTTTCTCGAGTTGCGGCAGGTGTTCTCGAGTTACGACGGGGAACTCAGGGACCGGCCCTGGTGGCCTCAGAAGAGGCCAGTCCCCATGCGAGTTGCTAGGGGGCCTCTCGGGATTCCTCTCCCGTCGATACCGGGGCCAAAAACCTTGTGTGGAGTCATTGCCGGAACCGAGGATTCCTCTCAGGGGCTGACATGGATCTTTGGGTACTTCTGGAGTCTCCCCAGTGGAGTCAGGCCTCGTCTCGAGTGGGGGCATGCACGTGCGCTTTCCTTCCAGGCTGTAGCAGCAATGTCACGCTTCCCGTCGCGTGGATCAAAGGATCTGTGGTTTTCCCTCGAGGCTTTCCCTCGAGGCTTTCCCACAGGGCTGTCCCACGTGCCACCGTGGTGTGAGTCGATCCTCGGCGTGAAAGATGAGCCAGTGCAGGGCAAAGAGGTTCCTCTGGAATGGACTGAGACATCTGGGGGACTCTTGGAATGGTGGTACGACCATGGAGTTCCTCTCGCCTTTCCTGTTGAGAGTGCCTCCTCTTGAGATGCGACAGGAACGCCGGGAATTCTTTCCCGTTGAAAGCAGGGAAAGGATCCCTCATCTCGAGCTACGAGGGGGAAACGGGGCTCCTCTGGATGTGGGCGGGACCATCGTGCTTCCTCTCGAGTGGAGACGGGTATGGCGGTGAACTTCTTGAGTTGCAGCAAGGGTGTGAAAGACCCTTTCGAAGTTCCAGAGGTTTGGTGTCATTAGTCTCCAGAGGCCTCATCGGAAATAGCCCTCATCTCGCCTGGAAGGGAGAACTTCCTGGATTTTCTCGAGTTGAGGCAGGTGTTCTCGAGTTACGACGAGGACCTCAGCGACCCGCCCTGGTGGCCTCAGGAGAGGCCAGTCCCCATGCGAGTTGCTAGGGGGCCTCTCGGGATTCCTCTCCCGTCGATACCGGGGCCAAAAACCTTGTGTGGAGTCAGGGCTGGAACCGAGGATTCCTCTCAGGGGCTGACATGGATCTTTGGGTACTTCTGGAGTCTCCCCAGGGGAGTCAGGCCTCGTCTCGAGTGGGGGCATGCACGTGCGCTTTCCTTCCAGGCTGTAGCAGCAATGTCACGCTTCCCGTCGCGTGGATCAAAGGATCTGTGGTTTTCCCTCGAGGCTTTCCCTCGAGGCTTTCCCACAGGGCTGTCCCACGTGCCACCGTGGTGTGAGTCGATCCTCGGCGTGAAAGATGAGCCAGTGCAGGGCAAAGAGGTTCCTCTGGAATGGACTGAGACATCTGGGGGACTCTTGGAATGGTGGTACGACCATGGAGTTCCTCTCGCCTTTCCGGTTGAGAGTGCCTCCTCTTGAGATGCGACGGGAACGCCGGGAATTCTTTCCCGTTGAAAGCAGGGAAAGGTTCCCTCGTCTCGAGCTACGAGGGGGAAACGGGGATCCTATGGATGTGGGCGGGACCATCGTGCTTCCTCTCGAGTGGAGACGTGTATGGCGGTGAACTTCTTGAGTCGCAGCAAGGGTGTGAAAGACCCTTTCGAAGTTCCAGAGGTTAGGTGTCATTAGTCTCCAGACGCCTCATCGGAAATAGGCCTCATCTCGCCTGGAAGGGAGAACTTCCTGGATTTTCTCGAGTTGCGGCAGGTGCTCTCGAGTTACGACGAGGACCTCAGCGACCCGCCCTGGTGGCCTCAGGAAAGGCTAGTCCCCTGGAGAGTTGCTAGGGGGCCTCTCCGGATTCCTCTCCCGTCGATACCGGGGCTAAAATCCTTCTGAGGAGTCAGGGCCGGAACCGAGGATTCCTCTCAGGTGTTGACATGGATCTCTGGGTCTGTCTGGAGTCTCCCCAGGGGAGTCAAGCCTCGTCTCGAGTGGGGGCATGCACGTGCGCTTTCCTTCCAGGCTGTAGCAGCAATGTCACGCTTCCCGTCGCGTGGATCAAAGGATCTGTGGTTTTCCCTCGAGGCTTTCCCTCGAGGCTTTCCCACAGGGCTGTCCCAAATGCCACGGTGGTGGGAGTCGATCATCGGCGTGAAAGATGAGCCAGTGCAGGGCAAAGAGGTTCCTCTGGAATGGACTGAGACTTCTGGGGGACTCTTGGAATGGTGGTACGACCATGGAGTTCCTCTCGCCTTTCCTGTTGAGAGTGCCTCCTCTTGAGATGCGACGGGAACACCGGGAATTCGTTCCCGTTGAAAGCAGGGCAAGGATCCCTCATCTCGAGCTACGAGGGGGAAACGGGGCTCCTCTGGATGTGGGCGGGACCATCGTGCTTCCTCTCGAGTGGAGACGGGTATGGCGGTGAACTTCTTGAGTTGCAGCAAGGGTGTGAAAGACCCTTTCGAAGTTCCAGAGGTTAGGTGTCATTAGTCTCCAGAGGCCTCATCGGAAATAGGCCTCATCTCGCCTGCAAGGGAGAACTTCCTGGATTTTCTCGAGTTGCGGCAGGTGTTCTCGAGTTACGACGGGTATCTCAGGGACCCGCCCTGGTGGCCTCAGGAGAGGCCAGTCCCCATGCGAGTTGCTAGGGGGCCTCTCTGGATTCCTCTCCCGTCGATACCGGGGCCAAAAACCTTGTTCGGTGTCAGGGCCAGAACCGAGGATTCCTCTCAGGGCCTGACATGGATCTTTGTGTACTTGTGGAGTCTCCCCAGGGGAGTCAGGCCTCGTCTCGAGTGGGGGCATGCATGTGCGCTTTCCTTCCAGGCTGTACCAGCAATGTCACGCTTCCCGTTGCGTGGATCAAAGGATCTGTGGTTTTCCCTCGAGGCTTTCCCACAGGGCTGTCCCTCGTGCCACCGTGGTGTGAGTCGATCCTCGGCGTGAAAGATGAGCCAGTGCAGGGCAAAGAGGTTCCTCTGGAATGGACTGAGACATCTGGGGGACTCTTGGAATGGTGGTACGACCATGGAGTTCCTCTCGCCTTTCCTGTTGAGAGTGCCTCCTCTTGAGATGCGACGGGAACGCCGGGAATTCTTTCCCGTTGAAAGCAGGGAAAGGATCCCTCATCTCGAGCTACGAGGGGGAAACGGGGATCCTCTGGATGTGGGCGGGACCATCGTGCTTCCTCTCGAGTGGAGACGGGTATGGCGGTGAACTTCTTGAGTCGCAGTAAGGGTATGAAAGACCCTTTCGAAGTTCCAGAGGTTAGGTGTCATTAGTCTCCAGACGCCTCATCGGAAATAGGCCTCATCTCGCCTGGAAGGGAGAACTTCCTGGATTTTCTCGAGTTGCGGCAGGTGCTCTCGAGTTACGACGAGGAACTCAGGGACCCGCCCTGGTGGCCTCAGGAGAGGCCAGTCCCCATGCGAGTTGCTAGGGGGCCTCTCGGGATTCCTCTCCGGTCGATACCGGGGCCAAAAACCTTGTGTGGAGTCAGGGCCGGATCCGAGGATTCCTCTCAGGGGCTGACATGGATCTTTGGGTACTTCTGGAGTCTCCCCAGGGGAGTCAGGCCTCGTTTCGTGAGGGGGCATGCACGTGCACTTTCCTTCCAGGCTGTAGCAGCAATGTAACGCTTCCCGTCGCGTGGATCAAAGGATCTGTGGTTTTCCCTCGAGGCTTTCCCTCGAGGCTTTCCCACAGGGCTGTCCCACGTGCCACCGTGGTGTGAGTCGATCCTCGGCGTGAAAGATGAGCCAGTGCAGGGCAAAGAGGTTCCTCTGGAATGGACTGAGACATCTGGGGGACTCTTGGAATGGTGGTACGACCATGGAGTTCCTCTCGCCTTTCCTGTTGAGAGTGCCTCCTCTTGAGATGCGACGGGAACGCAGGGAATTCTTTCCCGTTGAAAGCAGGGAAAGGATCCCTCATCTCGAGCTACGAGGGGGAAACGGGGCTCCTTTGGATGTGGTCGGGACCATCGTGCTTCCTCTCGAGTGGAGACGGGTATGGTGGTGAACTTCTTGAGTTGCAGCAAGGGTGTGAAAGACCCTTTCGAAGTTCCAGAGGTTAGGTGTCATTAGTCTCCAGACGCCTCATCGGAAATAGGCCTCATCTCGCCTGGAAGGGAGAACTTCCTGGATTTTCTCGAGTTGCGGCAGGTGTTCTCGAGTTACGACGGGGACCTCAGGGACCGGCCCTGGTGGCCTCAGGAGAGGCCAGTCCCCATGCGAGTTGCTAGGGGGCCTCTCGGGATTCCTCTCCCGTCGATACCGGGGCCAAAAACCTTGTGTGGAGTCTGGGCCGGATCCGAGGATTCCTCTCAGGGGCTGATATGGATCTTTGGATTCTTCTGGAGTCTCGCCAGGGGAGACAGGCCTCGTTTCGTGAGGGGGCATGCACGTGCACTTTCCTTCCAGGCTGTAGCAGCAATGTCACGCTTCCCGTCGCGTGGATCAAAGGATCTGTGGTTTTCCCTCGAGGCTTTCCCTCGAGGCTTTCCCACAGGGCTGTACCACGTGCCACCGTGGTGTGAGTCGATCCTCGGCGTGAAAGATGAGCCAGTGCAGGGCAAAGAGGTTCCTCTGGAATGGACTGAGACATCTGGGGGACTCTTGGAATGGTGGTACGACCATGGAGTTCCTCTCGCCTTTCCTGTTGAGAGTGCCTCCTCTTGAGATGCGACGGGAACACCGGGAATTCTTTCCCGTTGAAAGCAGGGAAAGGATCCCTCATCTCGAGCTACGAGGGGGAAACGGGGCTCCTCTGGATGTGGGCGGGACCATCGTGCTTCCTCTCGAGTGCAGACGGGTATGGTGGTGAACTTCTTGAGTTTCAGCAAGGGTGTGAAAGACCCTTTCGAAGTTCCAGAGGTTAGGTGTCATTCGTCTCCAGACGCCTCATCGGAAATAGGCCTCATCTCGCCTGGAAGGGAGAACTTCCTGGATTTTCTCGAGTTGCGGCAGGTGTTCTCGAGTTACGACGGGGAACTCAGGGACCGGCCCTGGTGGCCTCAGAAGAGGCCAGTCCCCATGCGAGTTGCTAGGGGGCCTCTCGGGATTCCTCTCCCGTCGATACCGGGGCCAAAAACCTTGTGTGGAGTCAGGGCCGGAACCGAGGATTCCTCTCAGGGGCTGACATGGATCTTTGGGTACTTCTGGAGTCTCCCCAGTGGAGTCAGGCCTCGTCTCGAGTGGGGGCATGCACGTGCGCTTTCCTTCCAGGCTGTAGCAGCAATGTCACGCTTCCCGTCGCGTGGATCAAAGGATCTGTGGTTTTCCCTCGAGGCTTTCCCTCGAGGCTTTCCCACAGGGCTGTCCCACGTGCCACCGTGGTGTGAGTCGATCCTCGGCGTGAAAGATGAGCCAGTGCAGGGCAAAGAGGTTCCTCTGGAATGGACTGAGACATCTGGGGGACTCTTGGAATGGTGGTACGACCATGGAGTTCCTCTCGCCTTTCCTGTTGAGAGTGCCTCCTCTTGAGATGCGACGGGAACGCAGGGAATTCTTTCCCGTTGAAAGCAGGGAAAGGATCCCTCATCTCGAGCTACGAGGGGGAAACGGGGCTCCTTTGGATGTGGTCGGGACCATCGTGCTTCCTCTCGAGTGGAGACGGGTATGGTGGTGAACTTCTTGAGTTGCAGCAAGGGTGTGAAAGACCCTTTCGAAGTTCCAGAGGTTAGGTGTCATTAGTCTCCAGACGCCTCATCGGAAATAGGCCTCATCTCGCCTGGAAGGGAGAACTTCCTGGATTTTCTCGAGTTGCGGCAGGTGTTCTCGAGTTACGACGGGGACCTCAGGGACCGGCCCTGGTGGCCTCAGGAGAGGCCAGTCCCCATGCGAGTTGCTAGGGGGCCTCTCGGGATTCCTCTCCCGTCGATACCGGGGCCAAAAACCTTGTGTGGAGTCAGGGCCGGAAACGAGGATTCCTCTCAGGGGCTGATATGGATCTTTGGATACTTCTGGAGTCTCGCCAGGGGAGACAGGCCTCGTTTCGTGAGGGGGCATGCACGTGCACTTTCCTTCCAGGCTGTAGCAGCAATGTCACGCTTCCCGTCGCGTGGATCAAAGGATCTGTGGTTTTCCCTCGAGGCTTTCCCTCGAGGCTATCCCACAGGGCTGTCCCACGTGCCACCGTGGTGTGAGTCGATCCTCGGCGTGAAAGATGAGCCAGTGCAGGGCAAAGAGGTTCCTCTGGAATGGACTGAGACATCTGGGGGACTCTTGGAATGGTGGTACGACCATGGAGTTCCTCTCGCCTTTCCTGTTGAGAGTGCCTCCTCTTGAGATGCGACAGGAACGCCGGGAATTCTTTCCCGTTGAAAGCAGGGAAAGGATCCCTCATCTCGAGCTACGAGGGGGAAACGGGGCTCCTCTGGATGTGGGCGGGACCATCGTGCTTCCTCTCGAGTGGAGACGGGTATGGCGGTGAACTTCTTGAGTTGCAGCAAGGGTGTGAAAGACCCTTTCGAAGTTCCAGAGGTTTGGTGTCATTAGTCTCCAGAGGCCTCATCGGAAATAGCCCTCATCTCGCCTGGAAGGGAGAACTTCCTGGATTTTCTCGAGTTGAGGCAGGTGTTCTCGAGTTACGACGGGGACCTCAGGGACCCGCCCTGGTGGCCTCAGGAGAGGCCAGTCCCCATGCGAGTTGCTAGGGGGCCTCTCGGGATTCCTCTCCCGTCGATACCGGGGCCAAAAACCTTGTGTGGAGTCAGGGCTGGAACCGAGGATTCCTCTCAGGGGCTGACATGGATCTTTGGGTACTTCTGGAGTCTCCCCAGGGGAGTCAGGCCTCGTCTCGAGTGGGGGCATGCACGTGCGCTTTCCTTCCAGGCTGTAGCAGCAATGTCACGCTTCCCGTCGCGTGGATCAAAGGATCTGTGGTTTTCCCTCGAGGCTTTCCCTCGAGGCTTTCCCACAGGGCTGTCCCACGTGCCACCGTGGTGTGAGTCGATCCTCGGCGTGAAAGATGAGCCAGTGCAGGGCAAAGAGGTTCCTCTGGAATGGACTGAGACATCTGGGGGACTCTTGGAATGGTGGTACGACCATGGAGTTCCTCTCGCCTTTCCGGTTGAGAGTGCCTCCTCTTGAGATGCGACGGGAACGCCGGGAATTCTTTCCCGTTGAAAGCAGGGAAAGGTTCCCTCGTCTCGAGCTACGAGGGGGAAACGGGGATCCTATGGATGTGGGCGGGACCATCGTGCTTCCTCTCGAGTGGAGACGTGTATGGCGGTGAACTTCTTGAGTCGCAGCAAGGGTGTGAAAGACCCTTTCGAAGTTCCAGAGGTTAGGTGTCATTAGTCTCCAGACGCCTCATCGGAAATAGGCCTCATCTCGCCTGGAAGGGAGAACTTCCTGGATTTTCTCGAGTTGCGGCAGGTGCTCTCGAGTTACGACGAGGACCTCAGCGACCCGCCCTGGTGGCCTCAGGAGAGGCCAGTCCCCATGCGAGTTGCTAGGGGGCCTCTCGGGATTCCTCTCCCGTCGATACCGGGGCCAAAAACCTTGTGTGGAGTCAGGGCCGGAACCGAGGATTCCTCTCAGGGGCTGACATGGATCTTTGGGTACTTCTGGAGTCTCCCCAGGGGAGTCAGGCCTCGTCTCGAGTGGGGGCATGCACGTGCGCTTTCCTTCCAGGCTGTAGCAGCAATGTCACGCTTCCCGTCGCGTGGATCAAAGGATCTGTGGTTTTCCCTCGAGGCTTTCCCACAGGGCTGTCCCACGTGCCACCGTGGTGTGAGTCGATCCTCGGCGTGAAAGATGAGCCAGTGCAGGGCAAAGAGGTTCCTCTGGAATGGACTGAGACATCTGGGGGACTCTTGGAATGGTGGTACGACGATGGAGTTCCTCTCGCCTTTCCTGTTGAGAGTGCCTCCTCTTGAGATGCGACGGGAACGCCGGGAATTCTTTCCCGTTGAAAGCAGGGAAAGGATCCCTCATCTCGAGCTACGAGGGGGAAACGGGGATCCTCTGGATGTGGGCGGGACCATCGTGCTTCCTCTCGAGTGGAGACGGGTATGGCGGTGAACTTGTTGAGTCGCAGTAAGGGTATGAAAGACCCTTTCGAAGTTCCAGAGGTTAGGTGTCATTAGTCTCCAGACGCCTCATCGGAAATAGGCCTCATCTCGCCTGGAAGGGAGAACTTCCTGGATTTTCTCGAGTTGCGGCAGGTGCTCTCGAGTTACGACGAGGAACTCAGGGACCCGCCCTGGTGGCCTCAGGAGAGGCCAGTCCCCATGCGAGTTGCTAGGGGGCCTCTCGGGATTCCTCTCCGGTCGATACCGGGGCCAAAAACCTTGTGTGGAGTCAGGGCCGGAACCGAGGATTCCTCTCAGGGGCTGACATGGATCTTTGGGTACTTCTGGAGTCTCCCCAGGGGAGTCAGGCCTCGTCTCGAGTGGGGGCATGCACGTGCGCTTTCCTTCCAGGCTGTAGCAGCAATGTCACGCTTCCCGTGGCGTGGATCAAAGGATCTGTGGTTTTCCCTCGAGGCTTTCCCTCGAGGCTTTCCCTCGAGGCTTTCCCACAGGGCTGTCCCACGTGCCACCGTGGTGTGAGTCGATCCTCGGCGTGAAAGATGAGCCAGTGCAGGGCAAAGAGGTTCCTCTGGAATGGACTGAGACATCTGGGGGACTCTTGGAATGGTGGTACGACCATGGAGTTCCTCTCGCCTTTCCTGTTGAGAGTGCCTCCTCTTGAGATGCGACGGGAACGCAGGGAATTCTTTCCCGTTGAAAGAAGGGAAAGGATCCCTCATCTCGAGCAACGAGGGGGAAACGGGGCTCCTTTGGATGTGGTCGGGACCATCCTGCTTCCTCTCGAGTGGAGACGGGTATGGTGGTGAACTTCTTGAGTCGCAGCAAGGGTGTGAAAGACCCTTTCGAAGTTCCAGAGGTTAGGTGTCATTAGTCTCCAGACGCCTCATCGGAAATAGGCCTCATTTCGCCTGGAAGGGAGAACTTCCTGGATTTTCTCGAGGTGCGGCAGGTGTTCTCGAGTTACGACGGGGACCTCAGGGACCCGCCCTGGTGGCCTCAGGAGAGGCCAGTCCCCATGCGAGTTGCTAGGGGGCCTCTCGGGATTCCTCACCCGTCGATACCGGGGCCAAAAACCTTGTGTGGAGTCAGGGCCGGAACCGAGGATTCCTCTCAGGGGCTGATATGGATCTTTGGATACTTCTGGAGTCTCGACAGGGGAGACAGGCCTCGTTTCGTGAGGGGGCATGCACGTGCACTTTCCTTCCAGGCTTTAGCAGCAATGTCACGCTTCCCGTGGCGTGGATCAAAGGATCTGTAGTTTTCCTCGAGCCTTGCCCTCGAGGCCTTCCCCCAGGGCTGTCCCACGGGCCACCGTGGTGTGAGTCGATCCTCGGCGTGAAAGATGAGCCACTGCAGGGCAAAGAGGTTCCTCTGTAATGGACTGAGACATCTGGGGGACTCTTGGAATGGTGGTACGACCATGGAGTTCCTCTCGCCTTTCCTGTTGAGAGTGCCTCCGCTTGAGATGCGACGGGAACGCAGGGAATTCTTTCCCGTTGAAAGCAGGGAAAGGATCCCTCCTCTCGAGCTACGAGGTGGAGACGGAGCTCCTCTGGATGTGGGCGGGACCATCGTGCTTCCCCTCGAGTGGAGACGGGTATGGCGGTGAACTTCCTTAGTTGCAGCAAGGGTGTGAAAGACCCTTTCGAAGTTCCAGAGGTTAGGTGTCATTAGTCTCCAGAGGCCTCATCGGAAATAGGCCTCATCTCGCCTGGAAGGGAGAACTTCCTGGATTTTCTCGAGTTGCGGCAGGTGTTCTCGAGTTACGACGGGGACCTCAGGGACCCGCCCTGGTGGCCTCAGGAAAGGCTAGTCCCCTGGAGAGTTGCTAGGGGGCCTCTCCGGATTCCTCTCCCGTCGATACCGGGGCTAAAATCCTTCTGAGGAGTCAGGGCCGGAACCGAGGATTCCTCTCAGGTGTTGACATGGATCTCTGGGTCTGTCTGGAGTCTCCCCAGGGGAGTCAAGCCTCGTCTCGAGTGGGGGCATGCACGTGCGCTTTCCTTCCAGGCTGTAGCAGCAATGTCACGCTTCCCGTCGCGTGGATCAAAGGATCTGTGGTTTTCCCTCGAGGCTTTCCCTCGAGGCTTTCCCACAGGGCTGTCCCACATGCCACGGTGGTGGGAGTCGATCATCGGCGTGAAAGATGAGCCAGTGCAGGGCAAAGAGGTTCCTCTGGAATGGACTGAGACTTCTGGGGGACTCTTGGAATGGTGGTACGACCATGGAGTTCCTCTCGCCTTTCCTGTTGAGAGTGCCTCCTCTTGAGATGCGACGGGAACACCGGGAATTCGTTCCCGTTGAAAGCAGGGCAAGGATCCCTCATCTCGAGCTACGAGGGGGAAACGGGGCTCCTCTGGATGTGGGCGGGACCATCGTGCTTCCTCTCGAGTGGAGACGGGTATGGCGGTGAACTTCTTGAGTTGCAGCAAGGGTGTGAAAGACCCTTTCGAAGTTCCAGAGGTTAGGTGTCATTAGTCTCCAGAGGCCTCATCGGAAATAGGCCTCATCTCGCCTGCAAGGGAGAACTTCCTGGATTTTCTCGAGTTGCGGCAGGTGTTCTCGAGTTACGACGGGTATCTCAGGGACCCGCCCTGGTGGCCTCAGGAGAGGCCAGTCCCCATGCGAGTTGCTAGGGGGCCTCTCTGGATTCCTCTCCCGTCGATACCGGGGCCAAAAACCTTGTTCGGAGTCAGGGCCAGAACCGAGGATTCCTCTCAGGGCCTGACATGGATCTTTGTGTACTTGTGGAGTCTCCCCAGGGGAGTCAGGCCTCGTCTCGAGTGGGGGCATGCATGTGCGCTTTCCTTCCAGGCTGTACCAGCAATGTCACGCTTCCCGTTGCGTGGATCAAAGGATCTGTGGTTTTCCCTCGAGGCTTTCCCACAGGGCTGTCCCTCGTGCCACCGTGGTGTGAGTCGATCCTCGGCGTGAAAGATGAGCCAGTGCAGGGCAAAGAGGTTCCTCTGGAATGGACTGAGACATCTGGGGGACTCTTGGAATGGTGGTACGACCATGGAGTTCCTCTCGCCTTTCCTGTTGAGAGTGCCTCCTCTTGAGATGCGACGTGAACGCCGGGAATTCTTTCCCGTTGAAAGCAGGGAAAGGATCCCTCATCTCGAGCTACGAGGGGGAAACGGGGCTCCTCTGGATGTGGGCGGGACCATCGTGCTTCCTCTCGAGTGGAGACGGGTATGACGGTGAACTTCTTGAGTTGCAGCAAGGGTGTGAAAGACCCTTTCGAAGTTCCAGAGGTTAGGTGTCATTAGTCTCCAGAGGCCTCATCGGAAATAGGCCTCATCTCGCCTGCAAGGGAGAACTTCCTGGATTTTCTCGAGTTGCGGCAGGTGTTCTCGTGTTACGACGGGTACCTCAGGGACCCGCCCTGGTGGCCTCAGGAGAGGCCAGTCCCCATGCGAGTTGCTAGGGGGCCTCTCTGGATTCCTCTCCCGTCGATACCGGGGCCAAAAACCTTGTGTGGAGTCAGGGCCGGATCCGAGGATTCCTCTCAGGGGCTGACATGGATCTTTGGGTACTTGTGGAGTCTCCCCAGGGGAGTCAGGCCTCGTCTCTAGTGGGGGCATGCACGTGCGCATTCCTTCCAGGCTGTAGCAGCAATGTCACGCTTCCCGTTGCGTGGATCAAAGGATCTGTGGTTTTCCCTCGAGGCTTTCCCTCGAGGCTTTCCCACAGGGCTGTTCCACGTGCCACCGTGATGTGAGTCGATCCTCGGCGTGAAAGATGAGCCAGTGCAGGGCAAAGAGGTTCCTCTAGAATGGACTGAGACATCTGGGGGACTCTTGGAATGGTGGTACGACCATGGAGTTCCTCTCGCCTTTCCTGTTGAGAGTGCCTCCTCTTGAGATGCGACGGGAACGCCGGGAATTCGTTCCCGTTGAAAGCAGGGAAAGGATCCCTCATCTCGAGCTACGAGGGGGAAACGGGGCTCCTCTGGATGTGGGCGGGACCATCGTGCTTCCTCTCGAGTGGAGACGGGTATGGCGGTGAACTTCTTGAGTTGCAGCAAGGGTGTGAAAGACCCTTTCGAAGTTCCAGAGGTTAGGTGTCATTAGTCTCCAGACGCCTCATCGGAAATAGGCCTCATCTCGCCTGGAAGGGAGAACTTCCTGGATTTTCTCGAGTTGCGGCAGGTGTTCTCGAGTTACGACGCGGACCTCAGGGACCCGCCCTGGTGGACTCAGGAGAGGCCAGTCCCCATGCGAGGTGCTAGGGGGCCTCACGGGATTCCTCTCCCGTCGATACCGGGGCCAAAAACCTTGTGCGGAGTTAGGGCCAGAACCGAGGATTCCTCTCAGGGGCTGACATGGATCTTTGTGTACTTGTGGAGTCTCCCCAGGGGAGTCAGGCCTCGTCTCTAGTGGGGGCATGCATGTGCGCTTTCCTTCCAGGCTGTAGCAGCAATGTCACGCTTCCCGTCGCGTGGATCAAAGGATCTGTGGTTTTCCCTCGAGGCTTTCCCTCGAGGCTTTCCCACAGGGCTGTCCCACGTGCCACCGTGGTGTGAGTCGATCCTCGGCGTGAAAGATGAGCCAGTGCAGGGCAAAGAGGTTCCTCTGGAATGGACTGAGACATCTGGGGGACTCTTGGAATGGTGGTACGACCATGGAGTTCCTCTCGCCTTTCCTGTTGAGAGTGCCTCCTCTTGAAATGCGACGTGAACGCCGGGAATTCTTTCCCGTTGAAAGCAGGGAAAGGATCCCTCATCTCGAGCTACGAGGGGGAAACGGGGCTCCTCTGGATGTGGGCGGGACCATCGTGCTTCCTCTCGAGTGGAGACGGGTATGGCAGTGAACTTCTTGAGTTGCAGCAAGGGTGTGAAAGACCCTTTCGAAGTTCCAGAGTTTAGGTGTCATTAGTCTCCAGACGCATTATCGGAAATAGGCCTCATCTCGCCTGGAAGGGAGAACTTCCTGGATTTTCTCGAGTTGCGGCAGGTGTTCTCGAGTTACGACGCGGACCTCAGGGACCCGCCCTGTTGGACTCTGGAGAGGCCAGTCCCCATGCGAGGTGCTAGGGGGCCTCACGGGATTCCTCTCCCGTCGATACCGGGGCCAAAAACCTTGTGCGGAGTTAGGGCCAGAACCGAGGATTCCTCTCAGGGGCTGACATGGATCTTTGTGTACTTGTGGAGTCTCCCCAGGGGAGTCAGGCCTCGTCTCTAGTGGGGGCATGCATGTGCGCTTTCCTTCCAGGCTGTAGCAGCAATGTCACGCTTCCCGTCGCGTGGATCAAAGGATCTGTGGTTTTCCCTCGAGGCTTTCCCTCGAGGCTTTCCCACAGGGCTGTCCCACGTGCCACCGTGGTGTGAGTCGATCCTCGGCGTGAAAGATGAGCCAGTGCAGGGCAAAGAGGTTCCTCTGGAATGGACTGAGACATCTGGGGGACTCTTGGAATGGTGGTACGACCAT
This sequence comes from Capricornis sumatraensis, assembly GCF_032405125.1. Classification (NCBI taxonomy): domain Eukaryota; kingdom Metazoa; phylum Chordata; class Mammalia; order Artiodactyla; family Bovidae; genus Capricornis; species Capricornis sumatraensis. Next base: position 9,016,014 of record NW_027184613.1, read on the forward strand.
GGAGTTCCTCTCGCCTTTCCTGTTGAGAGTGCCTCCTCTTGAAATGCGACGTGAACGCCGGGAATTCTTTCCCGTTGAAAGCAGGGAAAGGATCCCTCATCTCGAGCTACGAGGGGGAAACGGGGCTCCTCTGGATGTGGGCGGGACCATCGTGCTTCCTCTCGAGTGGAGACGGGTATGGCAGTGAACTTCTTGAGTTGCAGCAAGGGTGTGAAAGACCCTTTCGAAGTTCCAGAGTTTAGGTGTCATTAGTCTCCAGACGCATTATCGGAAATAGGCCTCATCTCGCCTGGAAGGGAGAACTTCCTGGATTTTCTCGAGTTGCGGCAGGTGTTCTCGAGTTACGACGGGGACCTCAGGGACCCGCCCTGGTGGCCTCAGGAGAGGACAGTCCCCATGCGATGTGCTAGGGGGCCTCTCGAGATTCCTCTCCCGTCGATACCGGGGCCAAAAACATTGTGTGGAGTCAGGGCCGGAACCGAGGATTCCTCTCACGGGCTGACATGTATCTTTGTGTACTTCTGGAGTCTCCCCAGGAAAGTCAGGCCTCGTCTCGAGTGGGGGCATGCACGTGCGCTTTCCTTCCAGGCTGTAGCAGCAATGTCACGCTTCCCGTGGCGTGGATCAAAGGATCTGTGGTTTTCCCTCGAGGCTTTCCCTCGAGGCTTTCCCACAGGGCTGTCCCACGTGCCACCGTGGTGTGAGTCGATCCTCGGCGTGAAAGATGAGCCAGTGCAGGGCAAAGAGGTTCCTCTGGAATGGACTGAGACATCTGGGGGACTCTTGGAATGGTGCTACGACCATGGAGTTCCTCTCGACTTTCCTGTTGAGAGTACCTCGTCTTGAGATGCGACGGGAACGCCGGGAATTCTTTCCCGTTGAAAGCAGGGAAAGGATCCATCATCTCGAGCTACGAGGGGGAAACGGGGCTCCTCTGGATGTGGGCGGGACCATCGTGCTTCCTCTCGAGTGGAGACGGATATGGCGGTGAACTTCTTGAGTTGCAGCAAGGGTGTGAAAGACCCTTTCGAAGTTCCAGAGGTTAGGTGTCATTAGTCTCCAGACGCCTCATCGGAAATAGGCCTCATCTCGCCTGGAAGGGAGAACTTCCTGGATTTTCTCGAGTTGTGGCAGGTGTTCTCGAGTTACGACGGGGACCTCAGGGACCCGCCCTGGTGGCCTCAGGAGTGGCCAGTCCCCATGCGAGGTGCTAGGGGGCCTCTCGGGATTCCTCTCCCGTCGATACCGGGGCCAAAAACCTTGTGTGGAGTCAGGGCCGGAACCGAGGATTCCTCTCAAGGGCTGACATGGTTCTTTGGGTACTTGTGGAGTCTCCCCAGGGGAGTCAGGCCTCGTCTCGAGTGGGGGCATGCATGTGCGCATTCCTTCCAGGCTGTAGCAGCAATGTCACGCTTCCCGTTGCGTGGATCAAAGGATCTGTGGTTTTCCCTCGAGGCTTTCCCTCGAGGCTTTCCCACAGGGCTGTCCCACGTGCCACCGTGGTGTGAGTCGATCCTCGGCGTGAAAGATGAGCCAGTGCAGGGCAAAGAGGTTCCTCTGGAATGGACTGAGACATCTGGGGGACTCTTGGAATGGTGGTACGACCATGGAGTTCCTCTCGCCTTTCCTGTTGAGAGTGCCTCCTCTTGTGATGCGACGGGAACGCCGGGAATTCGTTCCCGTTGAAAGCAGGGAAAGTATCCCTCATCTCGAGCTACGAGGTGGAAACGGGGCTCCTCTGGATGTGGGCGGGACCATCGTGCTTCCTCTCGAGTGGAGACGGGTATGGCGGTGAACTTCTTGAGTTGCAGCAAGGGTGTGAAAGACCCTTTCGAAGTTCCAGAGGTTAGGTGTCATTAGTCTCCAGAGGCCTCATCGGAAATAGGCCTCATCTCGCCTGGAAGGGAGAACTTCCTGGATTTTCTCGAGTTGCGGCAGGTGTTCTCGAGTTACGACGCGGACCTCAGGGACCCGCCCTGGTGGCCTCAGGAGAGGCCAGTCCCCATGCGAGGTGCTAGGGGGCCTCTCGGGATTCCTCTCCCGTCGATACCGGGGCCAAAAACCTTGTGCGGAGTCAGGGCCAGAACCGAGGATTCCTCTCAGGGGCTGACATGGATCTTTGGGTACTTCTGGAGTCTCCCCAGGGGAGTCAGGCCTCGTCTCGAGTGGGGGCATGCATGTGCGCTTTCCTTCCAGGCTGTAGCAGCAATGTCACGCTTCCCGTCGCGTGGATCAAAAGATCTGTGGTTTTCCCTCGAGGCTTTCCCTCGAGGCTTTCCCACAGGGCTGTCCCACGTGCCACCGTGGTGTGAGTCGATCCTCGGCGTGAAAGATGAGCCAGTGCAGGGCAAAGAGGTTCCTCTGGAATGGACTGAGACATCTGGGGGACTCTTGGAATGGTGGTACGACCATGGAGTTCCTCTCGCCTTTCCTGTTGAGAGTGCCTCCTCTTGAGATGCGACGTGAACGCCGGGAATTCTTTCCCGTTGAAAGCAGGGAAAGTATCCCTCATCTCGAGCTACGAGGGGGAAACGGGGCTCCTCTGGATGTGGGCGGGACCATCGTGCTTCCTCTCGAGTGGAGACGGGTATGGCAGTGAACTTCTTGAGTTGCAGCAAGGGTGTGAAAGACCCTTTCGAAGTTCCAGAGGTTAGGTGTCATTAGTCTCCAGACGCCTCATCGGAAATAGGCCTCATCTCGCCTGGAAGGGAGAACTTCCTGGATTTTCTCGAGTTGCGGCAGGTGTTCTCGACTTACGACGGGGACCTCAGGGTCCCGCCCTGGTGGCCTCAGGAGAGGCCAGTCCCCATGCGATGTGCTAGGGGGCCTCTCGAGATTCCTCTCCCGTCGATACCGGGGCCAAAAACCTTTTGTGGAGTCAGGGCCGGAACCGAGGATTCCTCTCAGGGGCTGACATGTATCTTTGGGTACTTCTGGAGTCTCCCCAGGGGAGTCAGGCCTCGTCTCGAGTGGGGGCATGCACGTGCGCTTTCCTTCCAGGCTGTAGCAGCAATGTCACGCTTCCCGTGGCGTGGATCAAAGGATCTGTGGTTTTCCCTCGAGGCTTTCCTTCGAGGCTTTCCCACAGGGCTGTCCCACGTGCCACCGTGGTGTGAGTCGATCCTCGGCGTGAAAGATGAGCCAGTGCAGGGCAAAGAGGTTCCTCTGGAATGGACTGAGACATCTGGGGGACTCTTGGAATGGTGCTACGACCATGGAGTTCCTCTCGACTTTCCTGTTGAGAGTGCCTCCTCTTGAGATGCGACGGGAACGCCGGGAATTCGTTCCCGTTGAAAGCAGGGAAAGGATCCCTCATCTCGAGCTACGAGGGGGAAACGGGGCTCCTCTGGATGTGGGCGGGACCATCGTGCTTCCTCTCGAGTGGAGACGGGTATGGCGGTGAACTTCTTGAGTTGCAGCAAGGGTGTGAAAGACCCTTTCGAAGTTCCAGAGGTTAGGTGTCCTTAGTCTCCAGACGCCTCATCGGAAATAGGCCTCATCTCGCCTGGAAGGGAGAACTTCCTGGATTTTCTCGAGTTGTGGCAGGTGTTCTCGAGTTACGACGGGGACCTCAGGGACCCGCCCTGGTGGCCTCAGGAGTGGCCAGTCCCCATGCGAGGTGCTAGGGGGCCTCTCGGGATTACTCTCCCGTCGATACCGGGGCCAAAAACCTTGTGTGGAGTCAGGGCCGGAACCGAGGATTCCTCTCAAGGGTTGACATGGATCTTTGGGTACTTGTGGAGTCTCCCCAGGGGAGTCAGGCCTCGTCTCGAGTGGGGGCATGCACGTGCGCTTTCCTTCCAGGCTGTAGCAGCAATGTCACGCCTCCCGTGGCGTGGATCAACGGATCTGTGGTTTTCCCTCGAGGCTTTCCCTCGAGGCTTTCCCACAGGGCTGTCCCACGTGCCACCGTGGTGTGAGTCGATCCTCGGCGTGAAAGATGAGCCAGTGCAGGGCAAAGAGGTTCCTCTGGAATGGACTGAGACATCTGGGGGACTCTTGGAATGGTGGTACGACCATGGAGTTCCTCTCGCCTTTCCTGTTGAGAGTGCCTCCTCTTGAGATGCGACAGGAACGTCGGGAATTCTTTCCCGTTGAAAGCAGGGAAAGGATCCCTCATCTCGAGCTATGAGGGGAAACGGGGCTCCTCTGGATGTGGGCGGGACCATCGTGTATGCTCTCGAGTATAGACGGGTATGGCGGTGAACTTCTTGAGTTGCAGCAAGGGTGTGAAAGACCCTTTCGAAGTTCCAGAGTTTAGGTGTCATTAGTCTCCAGACGCCTCATCGGAAATAGGCCTCATCTCGCCTGGAAGGGAGAACTTCCTGGATTTTCTCGAGTTGCGGCAGGTGTTCTCGAGTTACGACGGGGACCTCAGGGACCCGCCCTGGTGGCCTCAGGAGAGGCCAGTCCCCATGCGAGTTGCTAGGGGGCCTCTCGGGATTCCTCTCCCGTCGATACCGGGGCCAAAAACCTTGTGTGGAGTCAGGGCCGGAACCGAGGATTCCTCTCAGGGGCTGACATGTATCTTTGGGTACTTCTGGAGTCTCCCCAGGGGAGTCAGGCCTCGTTTCGAGTGGGGGCATGCACGTGCGCTCTCCTTCCAGGCTGTAGCAGCAATGTCACGCTTCCCGTCGAGTGGATCAAAGGATCTGTGGTTTTCCCTCGAGGCTTTCCCTCGAGGATTTCCCACAGGGCAGTCCCACGTGCCACCGTGGTGTGAGTCGATTCTCGGCGTGAAAGATGAGCCAGTGTAGGGCAAAGAGGTTCCTCTGGAATGGACTGAGACATCTGGGGGACTCTTGGAATGGTGGTACGACCAAGAAGTTCCTCTCGCCTTTCCTGTTGAGAGTGCCTCCTCTTGAGATGCGACGGGAACGCCGGGAATTCTTTCCCGTTGAAAGCAGGGAAAGGATCCCTCATCTCGAGCTACGAGGGGGAAACGGGGCTCCTCTGGATGTGGGCGGGACTATCGTGCTTCCTCTCGAGTGGAGACGGGTATGGCGGTGAACTTCTTGAGTTGCAGCAAGGGTGTGAAAGACCCTTTCGAAGTTCCAGAGGTTAGGTGTCATTAGTCTCCAGACGCCTCATCGGAAATAGGCCTCATCTCGCCTGGAAGGGAGAACTTCCTGGATTTTCTCGAGTTGCGGCAGGTGTTCTCGAGTTACGACGGGTACCTCAGGGACCCGCCCTGGTGGCCTCAGGAGAGGCCAGTCCCCATGCGAGTTGCTAGGGGGCCTCTCGGGATTCCTCTCCCGTCGATACCGGGGCCAAAAACCTTGTGTGGAGTCAGGGCCGGATCCGAGGATTCCGCTCAGGGACTGACATGGATCTTTGGGTACTTGTGGAGTCTCCCCAGGGGAGTCAGGCCTCGTCTCGAGTGGGGGAATGCACGTGCGCTTTCGTTCCAGGCTGTAGCAGCAATGTCACGCTTCCCGTCGCGTGGATCAAAGGATCTGTGGTTTTCCCTCGAGGCTTTCCCTCGAGGCTTTCCCACAGGGCTGTCCCACGTGCCACCGTGGTGTGAGTCGATCCTCGGCGTGAAAGATGAGCCAGTGCAGGGCAAAGAGGTTCCTCTGGAATGGACTGAGACATCTGGGGGACTCTTGGAATGGTGGTACGACCATGGATTTCCTCTCCCCTTTCCTGTTGAGAGTGCCTCCTCTTGAGATGCGACGGGAACGCCAGGAATTCTTTCCCGTTGAAAGCAGCGAAAGGATCCCTCATCTCGAGCTCCGAGGGGAAACGGGGCTCCTCTGGATGTGGGCGGGACCATCGTGCTTCCTCTCGAGTGGAGACGGGTATGGCAGTGAACTTCTTGAGTTGCAGCAAGGGTGTGAAAGACCCTTTCGAAGTTCCAGAGGTTAGGTGTCATTAGTCTCGAGACACCTCATCGGAAATAGGCCTCATCTCGCCTGGAATGGAGAACTTCCTGGATTTTCTCGAGTTGTGGCAGGTGTTCTCGAGTTACGACGGGGACCTCAGGGACCCGCCCTGGTGGCCTCAGGAGAGGCCAGTTCCCATGCGAGGTGCTAGGGGGCCTCTCGGGATTCCTCTCCCATCGATACCGGGGCCAAAATCCTTGTGTGCAGTCAGGGCCGGAACCGAGGATTCCTCTCCGGGCTGACATGGATCTTGGGGTACTTCTGGAGTCTCCCCAGGGGAGTCAGGCCTCGTCTCGAGTGGGGGCATGCACGTGCGCTTTCCTTCCAGGCTGTAGCAGCAATGTCACGCTTCCCGTCGCATGGATCAAAGGATCTGTGGATTTCAATCGAGGCTTTCCCTTGAGGCTTTCCCACAGGGCTGTCCCACGTGCCACCGTGGTGTGATTCGATCCTCGGCGTGAAAGATGAGCCAGTGCAGGGCAAAGAGGTTCCTCTGGAATGGACTGAGACATCTGGGGGACTCTTGGAATGGTGGTACGACCATGGAGTTCCTCTCGCCTTTCCTGTTGAGAGTGCCTCCTCTTGAGATGTGACGGGAACGCCGGGAATTCTTTCCCGTTGAAAGCAGGGAAAGGATCCCTCATCTCGAGCTACGAGGGGGAAACGGGGCTCCTCTGGATGTGGGCGGGACCATCATGCTTCCTCTCGAGTCGACACGGGTATGGCGGTGAACTTCTTGTGTTGCAGCAAGGGTGTGAAAGACCCTTTCGAAGTTCCAGAGGTTAGGTGTCATTAGTGTCCAGATGCCTCATCGGAAATAGGCCTCATCTCGCCTGGAAGGGAGAACTTCCTTGATTTTCTCGAGTTGCGGCAGGTGTTCTCCAGTTACGACGGGGACCTCAGGGACCGGCCTGGTGGCCTCAGGAAAGGCCAGTCCCCATGCGAGGTGCTAGGGGGCCTCTCGGGATTCCTCTCACGTCGATAACGGGGCCAAAAACCTTGTGTGGAGTCAGGGCCGGAACCGAGGATTCCTCTCAGGGGCTGACATGGATCTTGGAGTATTTCTGGAGTCTCCCCAGGGGAGTCAGTCCTCGTCTCGAGTGGGGGCATGCACGTGCGCTTTCCTTCCAGGCTGTAGCAGCAATGTCACGCTTCCCGTCGCGTGGATCAAAGGATCTGTGGTTTTCCATCGAGGCTTTCCCTTGAGGCTTTCCCACAGGGCTGTCCCACGTGACACCGTGGTGTGAGTCGATCCTCGTCGTGAAAGATGAGCCAGTGCAGGGCAAAGATGTTCCTCTGGAGTGGACTGAGACATCTGGGGGACTCTTGGAATGGTGGTACGACCATGGAGTTCCTCTCGCCTTTCCTGTTGAGAGTGCCTCCTCTTGAGATGTGACGGGAACGCTGGGAATTCTTTCCCGTTGAAAGCAGGGAAAGGATCCCACATCTCGAGCTCCGAAGGGGAAACGGGGCACCTCTGGATGTGGGCGGGACCATCGTGCTTCCTCTCGAGTGGAGACGGGTATGGCGGTGAACTTCTTGAGTTGCAGCAAGGGTGTGAAAGACCCTTTCGAAGTTCCAGAGGTTAGGTGTCATTAGTCTCCAGACGCCTCATCGGAAATAGGCCTCATCTCGCCTGGAAGGGAGAACTTCCTGGATTTTCTCGAGTTGCGGCAGGTGTTCTCGAGTTAAGACGGGGACCTCAGGGACCCGCCCTGGTGGCCTCAGGAGAGGCCAGTCCCCATGCGAGTTGCTAGGGGGCCTCTCGGGAGTCCTCTCCCGTCGATACCGGGGCCAAAAACCTTGTGTGGAGTCAGGGCCGGAACCGAGCATTCCTCTCAGGGGCTGACATGGATCTTTGGGTACTTCTGGAGTCTCCCCAGGGGAGTCAGGCCTCGTCTCGAGTGGGAGCATGCACGTGTGCTTTCCTTCCAGGCTGTAGCAGCAATGTCACGCTTCCCATGGCGTGGATCAAAGGATCTGTGGATTTCCCTCGAGGCTTTCCCTCGAGGCTTTCCCACAGGGCTGTCCCACGTGCCACCGTGGTGTGAGTCGATTCTCGGCGTGAAAGATGAGCCAGTGCAGGGCAAAGAGGTTCCTCTGGATTGGACTGAGACATCTGGGGGACTCTTGGAATGGTGGTACGACCATGGAGTTCCTCTCGCCTTTCCTGTTGAGAGTGCCTCCTCTTGAGATGCGACGGGAACGCCGGGAATTCTTTCCCGTTGAAAGCATGGAAAGGATCCCTCATCTCGAGCTACGAGGGGGAAACGGGGCTCCTCTGGATGTGGGCGGGACCATCGTGCTTCCTCTCGAGTGGAAACGGGTATGGCGGTGAAATTCTTGAGTTGCAGCAAGGGTGTGAAAGACCCTTTCGAAGTTCCAGAGGTTAGGTGTCATTAGTCTCCAGACGCCTCATTGGAAATAGGCCTCATTTCGCCTGGAAAGGAGAACTTCCTGGATTTTCTCGAGTTGTGGCAGGTGTTCTCGAGTTACGTCGGGGACCTCAGGGACCCGCCCTGGTGGCCTCAGGAACGGCCAGTCCCCATGCTAGTTGCTAGGGGGCCTCTCGGGATTCCTCTCCCGTCGATACCGGGGCCAAAAACTTTGTGTGGAGTCAGGGCCGGAACCGAGGATTCCTCTCAGGGGCTGACATGGATCTTTGGGTACTTGTGGAGTCTCCCCAGGGGAGTCAGGCCTCGTCTCGAGTGGGGGCATGCACGTGCGCTTTCCTTCCAGGCTGTAGCAGCAATGTCATGCTTCCCGTCGCGTGGATCAAAGGATCTGTGGTTTTCCCTCGAGGCTTTCCCTCGAGGCTTTCCCACAGGGCTGTGCCACGTGCCACCGTGGTGTGAGTCGATCCTCGGCCTGAAAGATGAGCCAGTACAGGGCAAAGAGGTTCCTCTGGAATGGACTGAGACATCTGGGGGACTCTTGGAATGGTGGTACGACCATGGAGCTCCTCTCGCCTTTCCTGTTGAGAGTGCCTCCTCTTGAGATGCGACGGAAACGCCGGGAATTCTTTCCCGTTGAAAGCAGGGAAAGGATCCCTCATCTTGAGCTACGAGGGGGAAACGGGGCTCCTCTGGAAGTGGGCGGGACCATCGTGCTTCCTCTCGAGTGGAGACGGGTATGGCGGTGAACTTCTTGAGTTGCAGCAAGGGTGTGAAAGACCCTTTCGAAGTTCCAGAGGTTAGGTGTCATTAGTCTCCAGACGCCTCATCGGAAATAGGCCTCATCTCGCCTGGAAGGGAGAACTTCCTGGATTTTCTCGAGTTGCGGCAGGTGTTCTCGAGTTACGACGGGGACCTCAGGGACCCGTCCTGGTGGCCCCAAGAACGGCCAGTCCCCATGCTAGTTGCTAGGGGGCCTCTCGGGATTCCTCTCCCGTCGATACCGGGGCCAAAAACCTTGTGTGGAGTCAGGGCCGGAACCGAGGATTCCTCTCAGGGGCTGACATGGATCTTTGGGTACTTCTGGAGTCTCCCCAGGAGAGTCAGGCCTCGTCTCGAGTGGGGGCATGCACGTGCGCTTTCCTTCCAGGCTGTAGCAGCAATGTCATGCTTCCCGTGGCGTGGATCAAAGGATCTGTGGTTTTCCCTCGAGGCTTTCCCTCGAGGCTTTCCCACAGGGCTGTCCCACGTGCCACCGAGGTGTGAGTCGATCCTCGGCGTGAAAGATGAGCCAGTGCAGGGCAAAGAGGTTCCTCTGGAATGGACTGAGACATCTGGGGTCTCTTGGAATGGTGGTACGACCATGGAGTTCCTCTCGCCTTTCCTGTTGAGAGTGCCTCCTCTTGAGATGCGACAGGAACCCCGGAATTCTTTCCCATTTAAAGCAGGGAAAGGATCCCTCATCTCGAGCTACGAGGGGGAAACGGGGCTCCTCTGGATGTGGGCGGGACCATCGTGCTTCCTCTCGAGTGGAGACGGGTATGGCAGTGAACTTCTTGAGTTGCAGCAAGGGTGTGAAAGACCCTTTCGAAGTTCCAGAGGTTAGGTGTCATTAGTCTCCAGACGCCTCATCGGAAATAGGCCTCATCTCGCCTGGAAGGGAGAACTTCCTGGATTTTCTCGAGTTGCGGCAGGTGTTCTCGACTTACGACGGGGACCTCAGGGTCCCGCCCTGGTGGCCTCAGGAGAGGCCAGTCCCCATGCGATGTGCTAGGGGGCCTCTCGAGATTCCTCTCCCGTCGATACCGGGGCCAAAAACCTTGTGTGGAGTCAGGGCCGGAACCGAGGATTCCTCTCAGGGGCTGACATGTATCTTTGGGTACTTCTGGAGTCTCCCCAGGGGAGTCAGGCCTCGTCTCGAGTGGGGGCATGCACGTGCGCTTTCCTTCCAGGCTGTAGCAGCAATGTCACGCTTCCCGTGGCGTGGATCAAAGGATCTGTGGTTTTCCCTCGAGGCTTTCCCTCGAGGCTTTCCCACAGGGCTGTCCCACGTGCCACCGTGGTGTGAGTCGATCCTCGGCGTGAAAGATGAGCCAGTGCAGGGCAAAGAGGTTCCTCTGGAATGGACTGAGACATCTGGGGGACTCTTGGAATGGTGCTACGACCATGGAGTTCCTCTCGACTTTCCTGTTGAGAGTGCCTCCTCTTGAGATGCGACGGGAACGCCGGGAATTCGTTCCCGTTGAAAGCAGGGAAAGGATCCCTCATCTCGAGCTACGAGGGGGAAACGGGGCTCCTCTGGATGTGGGCGGGACCATCGTGCTTCCTCTCGAGTGGAGACGGGTATGGCGGTGAACTTCTTGAGTTGCAGCAAGGGTGTGAAAGACCCTTTCGAAGTTCCAGAGGTTAGGTGTCATTAGTCTCCAGACGCCTCATCGGAAATAGGCCTCATCTCGCCTGGAAGGGAGAACTTCCTGGATTTTCTCGAGTTGCGGCAGGTGTTCTCGAGTTACGACGGGTACCTCAGGGACCCGCCCTGGTGGCCTCAGGAGAGGCCAGTCCCCATGCGAGTTGCTAGGGGGCCTCTCGGGATTCCTCTCCCGTCGATACCGGGGCCAAAAACCTTGTGTGGAGTCAGGGCCGGATCCGAGGATTCCGCTCAGGGACTGACATGGATCTTTGGGTACTTGTGGAGTCTCCCCAGGGGATTCAGGCCTCGTCTCGAGTGGGGGAATGCACGTGCGCTTTCGTTCCAGGCTGTAGCAGCAATGTCACGCTTCCCGTCGCGTGGATCAAAGGATCTGTGGTTTTCCCTCGAGGCTTTCCCTCGAGGCTTTCCCACAGGGCTGTCCCACGTGCCACCGTGGTGTGAGTCGATCCTCGGCGTGAAAGATGAGCCAGTGCAGGGCAAAGAGGTTCCTCTGGAATGGACTGAGACATCTGGGGGACTCTTGGAATGGTGGTACGACCATGGATTTCCTCTCGCCTTTCCTGTTGAGAGTGCCTCCTCTTGAGATGCGACGGGAACGCCAGGAATTCTTTCCCGTTGAAAGCAGCGAAAGGATCCCTCATCTCGAGCTCCAAGGGGAAACGGGGCTCCTCTGGATGTGGGCGGGACCATCGTGCTTCCTCTCGAGTGGAGACGGGTATGGCAGTGAACTTCTTGAGTTGCAGCAAGGGTGTGAAAGACCCTTTCGAAGTTCCAGAGGTTAGGTGTCATTAGTCTCCAGACACCTCATCGGAAATAGGCCTCATCTCGCCTGGAATGGAGAACTTCCTGGATTTTCTCGAGTTGTGGCAGGTGTTCTCGAGTTACGACGGGGACCTCAGGGACCCGCCCTGGTGGCCTCAGGAGAGGCCAGTTCCCATGCGAGGTGCTAGGGGGCCTCTCGGGATTCCTCTCCCATCGATACCGGGGCCAAAATCCTTGTGTGCAGTCAGGGCCGGAACCGAGGATTCCTCTCCGGGCTGACATGGATCTTGGGGTACTTCTGGAGTCTCCCCAGGGGAGTCAGGCCTCGTCTCGAGTGGGGGCATGCACGTGCGCTTTCCTTCCAGGCTGTAGCAGCAATGTCACGCTTCCCGTCGCATGGATCAAAGGATCTGTGGATTACAATCGAGGCTTTCCCTTGAGGCTTTCCCACAGGGCTGTCCCACGTGCCACCGTGGTGTGATTCGATCCTCGGCGTGAAAGATGAGCCAGTGCAGGGCAAAGAGGTTCCTCTGGAATGGACTGAGACATCTGGGGGACTCTTGGAATGGTGGTACGACCATGGAGTTCCTCTCGCCTTTCCTGTTGAGAGTGCCTCCTCTTGAGATGTGACGGGAACGCCGGGAATTCTTTCCCGTTGAAAGCAGGGAAAGGATCCCTCATCTCGAGCTACGAGGGGGAAACGGGGCTCCTCTGGATGTGGGCGGGACCATCATGCTTCCTCTCGAGTCGACACGGGTATGGCGGTGAACTTCTTGTGTTGCAGCAAGGGTGTGAAAGACCCTTTCGAAGTTCCAGAGGTTAGGTGTCATTAGTGTCCAGATGCCTCATCGGAAATAGGCCTCATCTCGCCTGGAAGGGAGAACTTCCTTGATTTTCTCGAGTTGCGGCAGGTGTTCTCCAGTTACGACGGGGACCTCAGGGACCGGCCTGGTGGCCTCAGGAAAGGCCAGTCCCCATGCGAGGTGCTAGGGGGCCTCTCGGGATTCCTCTCACGTCGATAACGGGGCCAAAAACCTTGTGTGGAGTCAGGGCCGGAACCGAGGATTCCTCTCAGGGGCTGACATGGATCTTGGGGTATTTCTGGAGTCTCCCCAGGGGAGTCAGTCCTCGTCTCGAGTGGGGGCATGCACGTGCGCTTTCCTTCCAGGCTGTAGCAGCAATGTCACGCTTCCCGTCGCGTGGATCAAAGGATCTGTGGTTTTCCATCGAGGCTTTCCCTTGAGGCTTTCCCACAGGGCTGTCCCACGTGACACCGTGGTGTGAGTCGATCCTCGTCGTGAAAGATGAGCCAGTGCAGGGCAAAGATGTTCCTCTGGAGTGGACTGAGACATCTGGGGGACTCCTGGAATGGTGGTACGACCATGGAGTTCCTCTCGCCTTTCCTGTTGAGAGTGCCTCCTCTTGAGATGTGACGGGAACGCCGGGAATTCTTTCCCGTTGAAAGCAGGGAAAGGATCCCACATCTCGAGCTCCGAAGGGGAAACGGGGCACCTCTGGATGTGGGCGGGACCATCGTGCTTCCTCTCGAGTGGAGACGGGTATGGCGGTGAACTTCTTGAGTTGCAGCAAGGGTGTGAAAGACCCTTTCGAAGTTCCAGAGGTTAGGTGTCATTAGTCTCCAGACGCCTCATCGGAAATAGGCCTCATCTCGCCTGGAAGGGAGAACTTCCTGGATTTTCTCGAGTTGCGGCAGGTGTTCTCGAGTTAAGACGGGGACCTCAGGGACCCGCCCTGGTGGCCTCAGGAGAGGCCAGTCCCCATGCGAGTTGCTAGGGGGCCTCTCGGGAGTCCTCTCCCGTCGATACCGGGGCCAAAAACCTTGTGTGGAGTCAGGGCCGGAACCGAGCATTCCTCTCAGGGGCTGACATGAATCTTTGGGTACTTCTGGAGTCTCCCCAGGGGAGTCAGGCCTCGTCTCGAGTGGGAGCATGCACGTGTGCTTTCCTTCCAGGCTGTAGCAGCAATGTCACGCTTCCCATGGCGTGGATCAAAGGATCTGTGGATTTCCCTCGAGGCTTTCCCTCGAGGCTTTCCCACAGGGCTGTCCCACGTGCCACCGTGGTGTGAGTCGATTCTCGGCGTGAAAGATGAGCCAGTGCAGGGCAAAGAGGTTCCTCTGGATTGGACTGAGACATCTGGGGGACTCTTGGAATGGTGGTACGACCATGGAGTTCCTCTCGCCTTTCCTGTTGAGAGTGCCTCCTCTTGAGATGCGACGGGAACGCCGGGAATTCTTTCCCGTTGAAAGCATGGAAAGGATCCCTCATCTCGAGCTACGAGGGGGAAACGGGGCTCCTCTGGATGTGGGCGGGACCATCGTGCTTCCTCTCGAGTGGAAACGGGTATGGCGGTGAAATTCTTGAGTTGCAGCAAGGGTGTGAAAGACCCTTTCGAAGTTCCAGAGGTTAGGTGTCATTAGTCTCCAGACGCCTCATCGGAAATAGGCCTCATTTCGCCTGGAAAGGAGAACTTCCTGGATTTTCTCGAGTTGTGGCAGGTGTTCTCGAGTTACTTCGGGGACCTCAGGGACCCGCCCTGGTGGCCTCAGGAACGGCCAGTCCCCATGCTAGTTGCTAGGGGGCCTCTCGGGATTCCTCTCCCGTCGATACCGGGGCCAAAAACTTTGTGTGGAGTCAGGGCCGGAACCGAGGATTCCTCTCAGGGGCTGACATGGATCTTTGGGTACTTGTGGAGTCTCCCCAGGGGAGTCAGGCCTCGTCTCGAGTGGGGGCATGCACGTGCGCTTTCCTTCCAGGCTGTAGCAGCAATGTCATGCTTCCCGTCGCGTGGATCAAAGGATCTGTGGTTTTCCCTAGAGGCTTTCCCTCGAGGCTTTCCCACAGGGCTGTGCCACGTGCCACCGTGGTGTGAGTCGATCCTCGGCCTGAAAGATGAGCCAGTACAGGGCAAAGAGGTTCCTCTGGAATGGACTGAGACATCTGGGGGACTCTTGGAATGGTGGTACGACCATGGAGCTCCTCTCGCCTTTCCTGTTGAGAGTGCCTCCTCTTGAGATGCGACGGAAACGCCGGGAATTCTTTCCCGTTGAAAGCAGGGAAAGGATCCCTCATCTTGAGCTACGAGGGGGAAACGGGGCTCCTCTGGAAGTGGGCGGGACCATCGTGCTTCCTCTCGAGTGGAGACGGGTATGGCGGTGAACTTCTTGAGTTGCAGCAAGGGTGTGAAAGACCCTTTCGAAGTTCCAGAGGTTAGGTGTCATTAGTCTCCAGACGCCTCATCGGAAATAGGCCTCATCTCGCCTGGAAGGGAGAACTTCCTGGATTTTCTCGAGTTGCGGCAGGTGTTCTCGAGTTACGACGGGGACCTCAGGGACCCGTCCTGGTGGCCCGAAGAACGGCCAGTCCCCATGCTAGTTGCTAGGGGGCATCTCGGGATTCCTCTCCCGTCGATACCGGGGCCAAAAACCTTGTGTGGAGTCAGGGCCGGAACCGAGGATTCCTCTCAGGGGCTGACATGGATCTTTGGGTACTTCTGGAGTCTCCCCAGGAGAGTCAGGCCTCGTCTCGAGTGGGGGCATGCACGTGCGCTTTCCTTCCAGGCTGTAGCAGCAATGTCATGCTTCCCGTGGCGTGGATCAAAGGATCTGTGGTTTTCCCTCGAGGCTTTCCCTCGAGGCTTTCCCACAGGGCTGTCCCACGTGCCACCGAGGTGTGAGTCGATCCTCGGCGTGAAAGATGAGCCAGTAAAGGGCAAAGAGGTTCCTCTGGAATGGACTGAGACATCTGGGGGACTCTTGGAATGGTGGTACGACCATGGAGCTCCTCTCGCCTTTCCTGTTGAGAGTGCCTCCTCTTGAGATGCGACGGAAACGCCGGGAATTCTTTCCCATTGAAAGCAGGGAAAGGATCCCTCATCTCGAGCTACGAGGTGGAAACGGGGCTCCTCTGGATGTGGGCGGGACCATCGTGCTTCCTCTCGAGTGGAAACGGGTATGGCGGTGAACTTCTTGAGTTGCAGCAAGGGTGTGAAAGACCCTTTCGAAGTTCCAGAGGTTAGGTGTCATTAGTCTCCAGACGCCTCATCGGAAATAGGCCTCATCTCGCCTGGAAGGGAGAACTTCCTGGATTTTCTCGAGTTGCGGCAGGTGTTCTCGAGTTACGACGGGGACCTCAGGGACCCGCCCTGGTGGCCTCAAGAACGGCCAGTCCCCATGCTAGTTGCTAGGGGGCCTCTCGGGATTCCTCTCCCGTAGATACCGGGGCCAAAAACCTTGTGTGGATTCAGGGCCGGAACCGAGGATTCCTCTCAGGGGCTGACATGGATCTTTGGGTACTTCAGGACTCTCCCCAGGGGTGTCAGGCCTCGTTTCGAGTGGGGGCATGCACGTGCGCTTTCCTTCCAGGCTGTGGCAGCAATGTCACGCTTCCCGTCGCGTGGATCAAGGGATCTGTGGTTTTCCCTCGAGGCTTTCCCTCGAGGCTTTCCCACAGGGCTGTCCCACGTGCCACCGTGGTGTGAGTCGATCCTCGGCGTGAAAGATGAGCCAGTGCAGGGCAAAGAGGTTCCTCTGGAATGGACTGAGACATCTGGGGTCTCTTGGAATGGTGGTACGACCATGGAGTTCCTCTCGCCTTTCCTGTTGAGAGTGCCTCCTCTTGAGATGCGACAGGAACCCCGGAATTCTTTCCCATTTAAAGCAGGGAAAGGATCCCTCATCTTGAGGTCGAGGGGGAAACGGGGCTCCTCTGGTTGTGGGTGGGACGATCGTGCTTCCTCTCGAGTGGAGACGGGTATGGCGGTGAACTACTTGAGTTGCAGCAAGGGTGTGAAAGACCCTTTCGAAGTTCCAGAGGTTAGGTGTCATTAGTCTCCAGACGCCTCATCGGAAATAGGCCTCATTTCGCCTGGAAAGGAGAACTTCCTGGATTTTCTCGAGTTGCGGCAGGTGTTCTCGATTTACGACGGGGACCTCAGGGACCCGCCCTGGTGGCCTCAGGAACGGCCAGTCCCCATGCTAGTTGCTAGGGGGCCTCTCGGGATTCCTCTCCCGTCGATACCGGGGCCAAAAACCTTGTGTGGATTCAGGGCCGGAACCGAGGATTCCTCTCAGGGGCTGACATGGATCTTTGGGTACTTCTGGAGTCTCCCCAGGGGAGTCAGGACTCGTCTCGAGTGGGGGCATGCACGTGCGCTTTCCTTCCAGGCTGTAGCAGCAATGTCACGCTTCCCGTGGCGTGGATCAAAGGATCTGTGGTTTTCCCTCGAGGCTTTCCCTCGAGGCTTTCCCACAGGGCTGTCCCACGTGCCACCGTGGTGTGAGTCGATCCTCGGCGTGAAAGTTGAGCCAGTGCAGGGCAAAGAGGCTCCTCTGGAATGGACTGAGACATCTGGGGGACTCTTGGAATGGTGGTACGACCATGGAGTTCCTCTCGCCTTTCCTGTTGAGAGTGCCTCCTCTTGAGATGCGACGGGAACGCCGGGAATTCTTTCCCGTTGAAAGCAGGGAATGGATCCCTCATCTCGAGCTCCGAGGGGGAAACGGGTCTCCTCTGGATGTGGGCGGGACCATCGTGCTTCCTCTCGAGTGGAGACGGGTATGGCGGTGAACTTCTTGAGTTGCAGCAAGGGTGTGAAAGACCCTTTCGAAGTTCCAGAGTTTAGGTGTCATTAGTCTCCAGACGCATCATCGGAAATAGGCCTCATCTTGCCTGGAAGGGAGAACTTCCTGGATTTTCTCGAGTTGCGGCAGGTGTTCTCGAGTTACGACTGGGACCTCAGGGACCCGCCCTGGTGGCCTCAGGAGAGGCCAGTACCCATGCGAGTTGCTAGGGGGCCTCTCGGGATTCCTCTCCCGTCGATACCGGGGCCAAAAACCTTGTGTGGAGTCAGGGCCGGAACCGAGGATTCCTCTCAGGGGCTGACATGGATCTTTGGGTACTTGTGGAGTCTCCCCAGGGGAGTCAGGCCTCGTCTCGAGTGGGGGCATGCACGTGCGCTTTCCTTCCAGGCTGTAGCAGCAATGTCACGCTTCCCGTCGCGTGGATCAAAGGATTTGTGGTTTTCCCTCGAGGCTTTCGCTCGAGGCTTTCCCACAGGGCTGTCCCACGTGCCACCGTGGTGTGAGTCGATCCTCGGCGTGAAAGATGAGCCAGTGCAGGGCAAAGAGGCTTCTCTGGAATGGACTGAGACATCTGGGGGACTCTTGGAATGGTGGTACGACCAGGGAGTTCCTCTCGCCTTTCCTGTTGAGAGTGCCTCCTCGAGATGCGACGGGAACGCCGGGAATTCTTTCCCGTTGAAAGCAGGGAAAGGATATCTCATCTCGAGCTCCGAGGGGGAAACGGGGCTCCTCTGGATGTGGGCGGGACCATCGTGCTTCCTCTCGAGTTGAGACGGGTATGGCGGTGAACTTCTTGAGTTGCAGCAAGGGTGTGAAAGACCCTTTCGAAGTTCCAGAGGTTAGGTGTCATTAGTCTCCAGACGCCTCATCGGAAATAGGCCTCATCTCGCCTGGAAGGGAGAACTTCCTGGATTTTCTCGAGTTGCGGCAGGTGTTCTCGAGTTACGATGGGGACCTCAGGGACCCGCCCTGGTGGCCTCAGGAGTGGCTACTCCCCATGCGAGTTGCTAGGGGGCCTCTCGGGATTCTCCTCCCGTCGATACCGGGGCCAAAAACCTTGTGTGGAGTCAGGGCCGGAACCGAGGATTGCTCTCAGGGGCTGACATGGATCTTTGGGTACTTCTGGAGTCTCCCCAGGGGAGTCAGGCCTCGTCTCGAGTGGGGGCATGCACGTGCGCTTTCCTTCCAGGCTGTAGCAGCAATGTCACGCTTCCCGTGGCCTGGATCAAAGGATCTGTGGTTTTCCCTCGAGGCTTTCCCTCGAGGCTTTCCCACAGGGCTGTCCCACGTGCCACCGTGGTGTGAGTCGATCCTCGGCGTGAAAGATGAGCCAGTGCTGGGCAAAGAGGTTGCTCTGGGATGGACTGAGACATCTGGGGTCTCATGGAATGGTGGTACGACCATGGAGTTCCTCTCGCCTTTCCTGTTGAGAGTGCCTCCTTTTGAGATGCGACGGGAACGCCGGGAATTCTTTCCCGTTGAAAGCAGGGAAAGGATCCCTCATCTCGAGCTACGAGGGGGAAACGGGGCTCCTCTGGATGTGGGCGGGACCATCGTGCTTCCTCTCGTGTGGAGACGGGTATGGCGGTGAACTTCTTGAGTTGCAGCAAGGGTGTGAAAGACCCTTTCGAAGTTCCAGAGGTTAGGTGTCATTAGTCTCCAGACGCCTCATCGGAAATAGGCCTCATCTCGCCTGGAAGGGAGAACTTCCTGGATTTTCTCGAGTTGCGGCAGGTGTTCTCGAGTTACGACGGGGACCTCAGGGACCCGCCCTGGTGGCCTCAGGAGAGGCCAGTCCCCATGCGAGTTGCTAGGGGGCCTCTCGGGATTCCTCTCCCGTCGATACCGGGGCCAAAAACCTTGTGTGGAGTCAGGGCCGGAACCGAGGATTCCTCTCAGGGGCTGATATGGATCTTTGGGTACTTCTGGAGTCTCCCCAGGGGAGTCAGGCCTCGTCTCGAGTGGGGGCATGCACGTGCGCTTTCCTTCCAGGCTGTAGCAGCAATGTCACGCTTCCCGTCGCGTGGATCAAAGGATCTGTGGTTTTCCCTCGAGGCTATCCCACAGGGCTGTCCCACGTGCCACCGTGGTGTGAGTCGATCCTCGGCGTGAAAGATGAGCCAGTGCAGGGCAAAGAGGTTCCTCTGGAATGGACTGAGACATCTGGGGGACTCTTGGAATGGTGGTACGACCATGGAGTTCCTCTCGCCTTTCCTGTTGAGAGTGCCTCCTCTTGAGATGCGACAGGAACGCCGGGAATTCTTTCCCGTTGAAAGCAGGGAAAGGATCCCTCATCTCGAGCTACGAGGGGGAAACGGGGCTCCTCTGGATGTGGGCGGGACCATCGTGCTTCCTCTCGAGTGGAGACGGGTATGGCAGAGAACTTCTTGAGTTGCAGCAAGGGAGTGAAAGACCCTTTCGAAGTTCCAGAGGTTAGGTGTCATTAGTCTCCAGACGCCTCATCGGAAATAGCCCTCATCTCGCCTGGAAGGGAGAACTTCCTGGATTTTCTCGAGTTGCGGAAGGTGTTCTCCAGTTACGACGGGGACCTCAGGTACCAGCCCTGGTGGCCTCAGGAAAGGCCAATCCCCATGCGAGTTGCTAGAGGGACTCTGGGATTCCTCTCCCGTCGATACCGGGTCCAAAAACCTTGTGTGGAGTCAGGGCCGGAACCGAGGTTTCCTCTCTGGGGCTTACATGGATCTTTGGGTACTTCTGGAGTCTCCTCAGGGGAGTCAGGCCTCGTCTCGAGTGGGGACAGGTACGTGCGCTTTCCTTCCAGGCTGTAGCAGCAATGTCACTCTTCCCGTGGCCTGGATCAAAGGATCTGTGGTTTTCCCACGAGGCTTTCCCTCGAGGCTTTCCCACAGGTCTGTCCAACGTTCCACCGTGGTGTGAGTCGATCCTCAGCGTGAAAGATGAGCCAGTGCAGGGCAAAGAGGTTCCTCTGGAATGGACTGAGACATCTGGGGGACTCTTGGAATGGTGGTACGACCATGGAGTTCCTCTCGCCTTTCCTGTTGAGAGTGCCTCCTCTTGAGATGCGACGGGAACGCCGGGAATTCTTTCCCGTTGAAAGCAGGGAAAGGATCCCTCATCTCGAGCTACGAGGGGGAAACGGGGCTCCTCTGGATGTGGGCGGGACCATCGTGCTTCCTCTCGAGTGGAGACGGGTATGGCGGTGAACTTCTTGAGTTGCAGCAAGGGTGTGAAAGACCCTTTCGAAGTTCCAGAGGTTAGGTGTCATTAGTCTCCAAACGCCTCATCGGAAATAGGATTCTTCTCGCCTGGAATGGAGAACTTCCTGGATTTTCTCGAGTTGGGACAGGTGTTCTCGAGTTACGACGGGGACCTCAGGGACCCGCCCTGGTGGCCTCAGGAGAGGCCAGTCCCCATGCGAATTTCTAGGGGGCCTCTCGGGATTCCTCTCCCGTCGATACCGGGGCCAAAAACCTTGTGTGGAGTCAGGGCCGGAACCGAGGATTCCTCTCAGGGGCTGACATGGATCTTTGGGTACTTCTGGAGTCTCCCCTGGGTAGTCAGGCCTCATCTCGGGTGGGGGCATGCACGTGAGCTTTCCTTTCAGGCTATAGCAGCAATGTCATGCTTCCCGTCGCCTGGATCAAAGGATCTGTGGTTTTCCCTCGAGGCTTTCCCTTGAGGCTTTCCCACAGGGCTGTCCCACGTGCCACCGTGGTGTGAGTCGATCCTCGGCGTGAAAGATGAGCCAGTGCAGGGCAAAGAGGTTGCTCTGGAATGGACTGAGACATCTGGGGGACTCTTGGAATGGTGGTACGACCATGGAGTTCCTCTCGCCTTTCCTGTTAAGAGTGCCTCCTCTTGAGATGCGACGGGAACGCCGGGAATTCTTTCCCGTTGAAAGCAGGGAAAGGATCCCTCATCTCGAGCTACGAGGGTGAAACGGGGCTCCTCTGGATGTGGGCGGGACCATCGTGCTTCCTCTCGAGTGGAGACGGGTATGGCGGTGAACTTCTTGAGTTGCAGCAAGGGTGTGAAAGACCCTTTCGAAGTTCCAGAGGTTAGGTGTCGTTAGTCTCCAGACGCCTCATCGGAAATAGGCCTCATCTCGCCTGGAAGGGAGAACTTCCTGGATTTTCTCGAGTTGCGGCAGGTGTTCTCGAGTTACGACGGGGACCTCAGGGACCCGCCCTGGTGGCCTCAGGAGAGGCCAGTCCCCATGCGAGTTGCTAGGGGGCCTCTCGGGATTCCTCTCCAGTCGATACCGGGGCAAAAACCTTGTGTGGAGTCAGGGCCGGAATCGAGGATTCCTCTCAGGGGCTGACATGGATCTTTGGGTACTTCTGGAGTCTCCCCAGGGCCGTCAGGCCTCGTCTCGAGTGGGGGCATGCACGTGCGCTTTCCTTCCAGGCTGTAGCAGGAATGTCACGCTTCCCGTCGCGTGGATCAAAGGATCTGTGGTTTTCCCTCGAGGCTTTCCCTCGAGGCTTTCCCACAGGGCTGTCCCACGTGCCACCGTGGTGTGAGTCGATCGTCGGCGTGAAAGATGAGCCAGTTCAGGGCAAAGAGGTTCCTCTGGAATGGACTGAGACATCTGGGGGATTCGTGGAATGGTGGTACGACCATGGAGTTCCTCTCGCCTTTCCTGTTGAGAGTGCCTCCTCTTGAGATGCGATGGGAACGCCGGGAATTCTTTCCCGTTGAAAGCAGGGAAAGGATCCCTCATCTCGAGCTACGAGGGGGAAACGGGGCTCCTCTGGATGTCGGCGGGACCATCGTGCTTCCTCTCGATTGGACACGGGTATGTCGGTGAACTTCTTGAGTTGCAGCAAGGGTGTGAAAGACCCTTTCGAAGTTCCAGAGGTTGGGTGTCATTAGTCTCCAGACGCCTCATCGGAAATAGGCCTCATCTCGCCTGGAAGGGAGAACTTCCTGGATTTTCTCGAGTTGCGGCAGGTGTTCTCGAGTTACGACGGGGACCTCAGGGACCCGCCCTGGTGGCCTCAGGAGAGGCCAGTCCCCATGCGAGTTGCTAGGGGGCCTCTCGGGATTCCTCTCCCGTCGATACCGGGGCCAAAAACCTTGTGTGGAGTCAGGGCCGGAACCGAGGATTCCTCTCAGGGGCTGACATGGATCTTTGGGTACTTCTGGAGTCTCCCCAGGGGAGTTAGGCCTCGTCTCGAGTGGGGGCATGCACGTGTGCTTTCCTTCCAGGCTGTAGCAGCAATGTCACGCTTCCCGTCGCGTGGATCAAAGGATCTGTGGTTTTCCCTCGAGGCTTTCCCTCGAGGCTTTCCCACAGGGCTGCCCCACGTGCCACCGTGGTGTGAGTCGATCCTCGGCGTGAAAGATGAGCCAGTGCAGTGCAAAGAGGTTCCTCTGGAATGGACTGAGACATCTGGGGGACTCTTGGAACGGTGGTACGACCATGGAGTTCCTCTCGCCTTTCCTGTTGAGTGTGCCTCCTCTTGAGATGCGACGGGAACGCCGGGAATTCTTTCCCGTTGAAAGCAGGGAAAGGATCCCTCATCTCGAGCTACGAGGGGGAAACGGGGCTCCTCGGGATGTGGGCGGGACCATCGTGCTTCCTCTCGAGTGGAGACGGGTATGGCGGTGAACTTCTTGAGTTGCAGCAAGGGTGTGAAAGACCCTTTCGAAGTTCCAGAGGTTACGTGTCAGTCTCCAGACGCCTCATCGGAAATAGACCTCATCTCGCCTGGAAGGGAGAACTTCCTGGATTTTCTCGAGTTGCGGCAGGTGTTCTCGAGTTACGACGGGGACCTCAGGGACCCGCCCTGGTGGCCTCAGGAGAGGCCAGTCCCCATGCGAGTTGCTAGGGGGCCTCTCGGGATTCCTCTCCCGTCGATACCGGGGCCAAAAACCTTGTGTGGAGTCAGGGCCGGAACCTAGGATTCCTATCAGGGGCTGACATGGATCTTTGGGTACTTCTGGAGTCTCCCCAGGGGAGTCAGGCCTCGTCTCGAGTGGGGGCATGCACGTGTGCTTTCCTTCCAGGCTGTAGCAGCAATGTCACGCTTCCCGTCGCGTGGATCAAAGGATCTGTGGTTTTCCCTCGAGGCTTTCCCTCCAGGCTTTCCCACAGGGCTCTCCCACGTGCCACCGTGGTGTGAGTCGATCCACGGCGTGAAAGATGAGCCAGTGCAGGGCAAAGAGGTTCCTCTGGAATGGACTGAGACATCTGGGGGACTCTTGGAATGGTGGTACGACCATGGAGTTCCTCTCGCCTTTCCTGTTGAGAGTGCCTCCTCTTGAGATGCGACGGGAACGCCGGGAATTCTTTCCCGTTGAAAGCAGGGAACGGATCCCTCATCTCGAGCTACGAGGGGGAAACGGGGCTCCTCTGGATGTGGGCGGGACCATCGTGCTTCCTCTCGAGTGGACACGGGTATGTCGGTGAACTTCTTGAGTTGCAGCAAGGGTGTGAAAGACCCTTTCGAAGTTCCAGAGGTTGGGTGTCATTAGTCTCCAGACGCCTCATCGGAAATAGGCCTCATCTCGCCTGGAAGGGAGAACTTCCTGGATTTTCTCGAGTTGCGGCAGGTGTTCTCGAGTTACGACGGGGACCTCAGGGACCCGCCCTGGTGGCCTCAGGAGAGGCCAGTCCCCATGCGAGTTGCTAGGGGGCCTCTCGGGATTCCTCTCCCGTCGATACCGGGGCCAAAAACCTTGTGTGGAGTCAGGGCCGGAACCGAGGATTCCTCTCAGGGGCTGACATGGATCTTTGGGTACTTCTGGAGTCTCCCCAGGGGAGTCAGGCCTCGTCTCGAGTGGGGGCATGCACGTGTGCTTTCCTTCCAAGCTGTAGCAGCAATGTCACGCTTCCCGTCGCGTGCATCAAAGGATCTGTGGTTTTCCCTCGAGGCTTTCCCTCGAGGCTTTCCCACAGGGCTGTCCCACGTGCCACCGTGGTGTGAGTCGATACTCGGCCTGAAAGATGAGCCAGTGCAGGGCAAAGAGGTTCCTCTGGAATGGACTGAGACATCTGGGGGACTCTTGGAATGGTGGTACGACCATGGAGTTCCTCTCGCCTTTCCTGTTGAGAGTGCCTCCTCTTGAGATGCGACGGGAACGCCGGGAATTCTTTCCCGTTGAAAGCAGGGAAAGGATCCCTCATCTCGAGCTACGAGGGGCAAACGGGGCTCCTCGGGATGTGGACGGGACCATCGTGCTTCCTCTCGAGTGGACACGGGTATGTCGGTGAACTTCTTGAGTTGCAGCAAGGGTGTGAAAGACCCTTTCGAAGTTCCAGAGGTTAGGTGCCATTAGTCTCCAGACGCCTCATCGGAAATAGGCCTCATCTAGCCTGGAAGGGAGAACTTCCTGTATTTTCTCGAGGTGCGGCAGGTGTTCTCGAGTTACGACGGGTACCACAGGGACCCGCCCTGATGGCCTCAGGAGAGGCCAGTCCCCATGCGAGTTGCTAGGGGGCCTCTCGGGATTTCTCTCCCGTCGATACCGGGGCCAAAAACCTTGTGTGGAGTCAGGGCCAGAACCGAGGATTCCTCTCAGGGGCTGACATGGATCTTTGGGTACTTCTAGAGTCTCCCCAGGGGAGTCAGGCCTGGTCTCGAGTGGGGGCATGGACGTGCGCTTTCCTTCCAGGCTGTAGCAGCAATGTCACGCTTCCCGTTGCGTGGATCAAATGATCTGTGGTTTTCTCTCGATGCTTTCCCTCGAGGCTTTCCCACAGGGCTGTCCCACGTGCCACCGTGGTGTGAGTCGATCCTCGGAGTGAAAGATGAGCCAGTGCAGGGCAAAGAGGTTCCTCTGGAATGGACTGAGACATCTGAGGGACTCTTGGAATGGTGGTACGACCATGGAGTTCCTCTCGCCTTTCCTGTTGAGAGTGCCTCCTCTTGAGATGCGACGGGAACGCTGGGAATTCTTTCCCGTTGAAAGCAGGGAAAGGATCCCTCATCTCGAGCTACGAGGGGAAAACGGGGCTCCTCTGGATGTGGGCGGGACCATCGTGCTTCCTCTCGAGTGGAGACGGGTATGGCGGTGAACTTCTTGAGTTGCAGCAAGGGTGTGAAAGACCCTTTCGAAGTTCCAGAGGTTACGTGTCAGTCTCCAGACGCCTCATCGGAAATAGACCTCATCTCGCCTGGAAGGGAGAATTTCCTGGATTTTCTCGAGGTGCGGCAGGTGTTCTCGAGTTACGACGGGTACCACAGGGACCCGCCCTGATGGCCTCAGGAGAGGCCAGTCCCCATGCGAGTTGCTAGGGGGCCTCTCGGGATTCCTCTCCCGTCTATACTGGGGCCAAAAACCTTGTGTGGAGTCAGGGCCGGAACCGAGGATTCCTCTCAGGGGCTGACATGGATCTTTGGGTACTTCTGGAGTCTCCCCAGGGGAGTCAGGCCTCGTCTCGAGTGGGGGCATGCACGTGCACTTTCCTTCCAGGCTGTAGCAGCAATATCATGCTTCCCGTGGCCTGGATCAAAGGATCTGTGGTTTTCCCTCGAGGCTTTCCCTCGAGGCTTTCACACAGGGCTGTCCCACGTGCCACCGTGGTGTGAGTCGATCGTCGGCGTGAAAGATGAGCCAGTGCAGGGCAAAGAGGTTCCTCTGGAATGGACTGAGACATCTGGGGGACTCGTGGAATGGTGGTACGACCATGGAGTTCCTCTCGCCTTTCCTGTTGAGAGTGCCTCCTCTTGAGATGCGATGGGAACGCCGGGAATTCTTTCCCGTTGAAAGCAGGGAAAGGATCCCTCATCTCGAGCTACGAGGGGGAAACGGGGCTCCTCTGGATGTGGGCGGGACCATCGTGCTTCCTCACGAGTGGAGACGGGTATGGCGGTGAACTTCTTGAGTCGCAGCAAGGGTGTGAAAGACCCTTTCGAAGTTCCAGAGTTTAGGTGTCATTAGTCTCCAAACGCCTCATCGGAAATAGGATTCTTCTCGCCTGGAATGGAGAACTTTCTGGATTTTCTCGAGTTGCGATAGGTGTTCTCGAGTTACGACGGAGACCTCAGGGACCCGCCCTGGTGGCCTCAGGAGAGGCCAGTCCCCATGCGAGTTGCTAGGGGGCCTCTCGGGATTCCTCTCCCGTCGATACCGGGGCCAAAAACCTTGTGTGGAGTCAGGGCCGGAACCGAGGATTCCTCTCAGGGGCTGACATGGATCTTTGGGTACTTCTGGAGTCTCCCCAGGGGAGTCAGGCCCCGTCTCGAGTGGGGGCATGCACGTGCGCTTTCCTTCCAGGCTGTAGCAGCAATGTCACGCTTTCCGTCGCGTGGATCAAAGGATCTGTGGTTTTCCCTCAAGGCTTTGCCTCGAGGCTTTCCCACAGGGCTGTCCCACGTGCCACCGTGGTGTGAGTCGATCCTCGGCGTGAAAGATGAGCCAGTGCAGGGCAAAGAGGTTCCTCTGGAATGGACTGAGACATCTGGGGGACTCTTGGAATGGTGGTACGACCATGGAGTTCCTCTCGCCTTTCCTGTTGAGAGTGCCTCCTCTTGAAATGCGACGGGAATGCCGGGAATTCTTTCCCGTTGAAAGCAGGGAAAGGATCCCTCATCTCGAGCTACGAGGGGGAAACGGGGCTCCTCTGGATGTGGGCGGGACCATCGTGCTTCCTCTCGAGTGGAGACGGGTATGGCAGTGAACTTCGTGAGTTGCAGCAAGGGTGTGAAAGACCCTTTCGAAGTTCCAGAGGTTAGGTGTCATTAGTCTCCAGACGCCTCATCGGAAATAGGCCTCATCTCGCCTGGAAGGGAGAACTTCCTGGATTTTCTCGAGTTGCGGCAGGTGTTCTCGAGTTACGACGGGGACCTCAGGGACCCGCCCTGGTGGCCTCAGGAGAGGCCAGTTCCCATGCGAGTTGCTAGGGGGCCTCTCGGGATTCCTCTCCCGTCGATACCGGGGCCAAAAACCTTGTGTGGAGTCAGGGCCGGAACCGAGGATTCCTCTCAGGGGCTGACATGGATCTTTGGGTACTTCTGGAGTCTCCCCAGGGGAGTCAGGCCTCGTCTCGAGTGGGGGCATGCACGTGTGCTTTCCTTCCAAGCTGTAGCAGCAATGTCACGCTTCCCGTCGCGTGCATCAAAGGATCTGTGGTTTTCCCTCGAGGCTTTCCCTCGAGGCTTTCCCACAGGGCTGTCCCACGTGCCACCGTGGTGTGAGTCGATCCTCGGCCTGAAAGATGAGCCAGTGCAGGGCAAAGAGGTTCCTCTGGAATGGACTGAGACATCTGGGGGACTCTTGGAATGGTGGTACGACCATGGAGTTCCTCTCGCCTTTCCTGTTGAGAGTGCCTCCTCTTGAGATGCGACGGGAACGCCGGGAATTCTTTCCCGTTGAAAGCAGGGAAAGGATCCCTCATCTCGAGCTACGAGGGGCAAACGGGGCTCCTCGGGATGTGGGCGGGACCATCGTGCTTCCTCTCGAGTGGACACGGGTATGTCGGTGAACTTCTTGAGTTGCAGCAAGGGTGTGAAAGACCCTTTCGAAGTTCCAGAGGTTAGGGGCCATTAGTCTCCAGACGCCTCATCGGAAATAGGCCTCATCTAGCCTGGAAGGGAGAACTTCCTGTATTTTCTCGAGGTGCGGCAGGTGTTCTCGAGTTACGACGGGTACCACAGGGACCCGCCCTGATGGCCTCAGGAGAGGCCAGTCCCCATGCGAGTTGCTAGGGGGCCTCTCGGGATTTCTCTCCCGTCGATACCGGGTCCAAAAACCTTGTGTGGAGTCAGGGCCAGAACCGAGGATTCCTCTCAGGGGCTGACATGGATCTTTGGGTACTTCTAGAGTCTCCCCAGGGGAGTCAGGCCTGGTCTCGAGTGGGGGCATGGACGTGCGCTTTCCTTCCAGGCTGTAGCAGCAATGTCACGCTTCCCGTTGCGTGGATCAAATGATCTGTGGTTTTCTCTCGATGCTTTCCCTCGAGGCTTTCCCACAGGGCTGTCCCACGTGCCACCGTGGTGTGAGTCGATCCTCGGAGTGAAAGATGAGCCAGTGCAGGGCAAAGAGGTTCCTCTGGAATGGACTGAGACATCTGAGGGACTCTTGGAATGGTGGTACGACCATGGAGTTCCTCTCGCCTTTCCTGTTGAGAGTGCCTCCTCTTGAGATGCGACGGGAACGCTGGGAATTCTTTCCCGTTGAAAGCAGGGAAAGGATCCCTCATCTCGAGCTACGAGGGGGAAACGGGGCTCCTCTGGATGTGGGCGGGACCATCGTGCTTCCTCTCGAGTGGAGACGGGTATGGCGGTGAACTTCTTGAGTTGCAGCAAGGGTGTGAAAGACCCTTTCGAAGTTCCAGAGGTTACGTGTCAGTCTCCAGACCTCTCATCGGAAATAGACCTCATCTCGCCTGGAAGGGAGAACTTCCTGGATTTTCTCGAGGTGCGGCAGGTGTTCTCGAGTTACGACGGGTACCACAGGGACCCGCCCTGATGGCCTCAGGAGAGGCCAGTCCCCATGCGAGTTGCTAGGGGGCCTCTCGGGATTCCTCTCCCGTCTATACTGGGGCCAAAAACCTTGTGTGGAGTCAGGGCCGGAACCGAGGATTCCTCTCAGGGGCTGACATGGATCTTTGGGTACTTCTGGAGTCTCCCCAGGGGAGTCAGGCCTCGTCTCGAGTGGGGGCATGCACGTGCACTTTCCTTCCAGGCTGTAGCAGCAATATCATGCTTCCCGTGGCCTGGATCAAAGGATCTGTGGTTTTCCCTCGAGGCTTTCCCTCGAGGCTTTCACACAGGGCTGTCCCACGTGCCACCGTGGTGTGAGTCGATCGTCGGCGTGAAAGATGAGCCAGTGCAGGGCAAAGAGGTTCCTCTGGAATGGACTGAGACATCTGGGGGACTCGTGGAATGGTGGTACGACCATGGAGTTCCTCTCGCCTTTCCTGTTGAGAGTGCCTCCTCTTGAGATGCGATGGGAACGCCGGGAATTCTTTCCCGTTGAAAGCAGGGAAAGGATCCCTCATCTCGAGCTACGAGGGGGAAACGGGGCTCCTCTGGATGTGGGCGGGACCATCGTGCTTCCTCACGAGTGGAGACGGGTATGGCGGTGAACTTCTTGAGTCGCAGCAAGGGTGTGAAAGACCCTTTCGAAGTTCCAGAGTTTAGGTGTCATTAGTCTCCAAACGCCTCATCGGAAATAGGATTCTTCTCGCCTGGAATGGAGAACTTTCTGGATTTTCTCGAGTTGCGATAGGTGTTCTCGAGTTACGACGGAGACCTCAGGGACCCGCCCTGGTGGCCTCAGGAGAGGCCAGTCCCCATGCGAGTTGCTAGGGGGCCTCTCGGGATTCCTCTCCCGTCGATACCGGGGCCAAAAACCTTGTGTGGAGTCAGGGTCGGAACCGAGGATTCCTCTCAGGGGCTGACATGGATCTTTGGGTACTTCTGGAGTCTCCCCAGGGGAGTCAGGCCCCGTCTCGAGTGGGGGCATGCACGTGCGCTTTCCTTCCAGGCTGTAGCAGCAATGTCACGCTTTCCGTCGCGTGGATCAAAGGATCTGTGGTTTTCCCTCAAGGCTTTGCCTCGAGGCTTTCCCACAGGGCTGTCCCACGTGCCACCGTGGTGTGAGTCGATCCTCGGCGTGAAAGATGAGCCAGTGCAGGGCAAAGAGGTTCCTCTGGAATGGACTGAGACATCTGGGGGACTCTTGGAATGGTGGTACGACCATGGAGTTCCTCTCGCCTTTCCTGTTGAGAGTGCCTCCTCTTGAAATGCGACGGGAATGCCGGGAATTCTTTCCCGTTGAAACCAGGGAAAGGATCCCTCATCTCGAGCTACGAGGGGGAAACGGGGCTCCTCTGGATGTGGGCGGGACCATCGTGCTTCCTCTCGAGTGGAGACGGGTATGGCAGTGAACTTCGTGAGTTGCAGCAAGGGTGTGAAAGACCCTTTCGAAGTTCCAGAGGTTAGGTGTCATTAGTCTCCAGACGCCTCATCGGAAATAGGCCTCATCTCGCCTGGAAGGGAGAACTTCCTGGATTTTCTCGAGTTGCGGCAGGTGTTCTCGAGTTACGACGGGGACCTCAGGGACCCGCCCTGGTGGCCTCAGGAGAGGCCAGTCCCCATGCGAGTTGCTAGGGGGCCTCTCGGGATTCCTCTCCCGTCGATACCGGGGCCAAAAACCTTGTGTGGAGTCAGGGCCGGAACCGAGGATTCCTCTCAGGGGCTGACATGGATCTTTGGGTACTTCTGGAGTCTCCCCAGGGGAGTCAGGCCTCGTCTCGAGTGGGGGCATGCACGTGTGCTTTTCTTCCAGGCTGTAGCAGCAATGTCACGCTTCCCGTCGCGTGGATCAAAGGATCTGTGGTTTTCCCTCGAGGCTTTCCCTCGAGGCTTTCCCACAGGGCTGTCCCACGTGCCACCGTGGTGTGAGTCGATCCTCGGCGTGAAAGATGAGCCAGTGCAGGGCAAAGAGGTTCCTCTGGAATGGACTGAGACATCTGGGGGACTCTTGGAATGGTGGTACGACCATGGAGTTCCTCTCGCCTTTCCTGTTGAGAGTGCCTCCTCTTGAGATGCGACGGGAACGCCGGGAATTCTTTCCCGTTGAAAGCAGGGAAAGGATCCCTCATCTCGAGCTACGAGGGGGAAACGGGGCTCCTCGGGATGTGGGCGGGACCATCGTGCTTCCTCTCGAGTGGAGACGGGTATGGCGGTGAACTTCTTGAGTTGCAGCAAGGGTGTGAAAGACCCTTTCGAAGTTCCAGAGGTTACGTGTCAGTCTCCAGACGCCTAATCGGAAATAGACCTCATCTCGCCTGGAAGGGAGAACTTCCTGGATTTTCTCGAGGTGCGGCAGGTGTTCTCGAGTTACGACGGGGACCTCAGGGACCCGCCCTGGTGGCCTCAGGAGAGGCCAGTCCCCATGCGAGTTGCTAGGGGGCCTCTCGGGATTCCTCTCCCGTCGATACCGGGGCCAAAAACCTTGTGTGGAGTCAGGGCCGGAACCTAGGATTCCTCTCAGGGGCTGACATGGATCTTTGGGTACTTCTGGAGTCTTCCCAGGGGAGTCAGGCCTCGTCTCGAGTGGGGGCATGCACGTGTGCTTTCCTTCCAGGCTGTAGCAGCAATGTCACGCTTCCCGTCGCGTGGATCAAAGGATCTGTGGTTTTCCCTCGAGGCTTTCCCTCCAGGCTTTCCCACAGGGCTCTCCCACGTGCCACCGTGGTGTGAGTCGATCCACGGCGTGAAAGATGAGCCAGTGCAGGGCAAAGAGGTTCCTCTGGAATGGACTGAGACATCTGGGGGACTCTTGGAATGGTGGTATGACCATGGAGTTCCTCTCGCCTTTCCTGTTGAGAGTGCCTCCTCTTGAGATGCGACGGGAACGCCCGGAATTCTTTCCCGTTGAAAGCAGGGAACGGATCCCTCATCTCGAGCTACGAGGGGGAAACGGGGCTCCTCTGGAAGGTGGCGGGACCATCGTGCTTCCTCTCGAGTGGACACGGGTATGTCGGTGAACTTCTTGAGTTGCAGTAAGGGTGTGAAAGACCCTTTCGATGTTCCAGAGGTTGGGTGTCATTAGTCTCCAGACGCCACATCGGAAATAGGCCTCATCTCGCCTGGAAGGGAGAACTTCCTGGATTTTCTCGAGTTGCGGCAGGTGTTCTCGAGTTACGACGGGGACCTCAGGGACCGGCCCTGGTGGCCTCAGGAGAGGCCAGTCCCCATGCGAGTTGCTAGGGGGCCTCTCGGGATTCCTCTCCCGTCGATACCGGCGCCAAAAACCTTGTGTGGAGTCAGGGCCGGAACCGAGGATTCCTCTCAGGGGCTGACATGGATCTTTGGGTACTTCTGGAGTCTCCCCAGGGGAGTCAGGCCTCGTCTCGAGTGGGGGCATGCACGTGTGCTTTCCTTCCAGGCTGTAGCAGCAATGTCACGCTTCCCGTCGAGTGCATCAAAGGATCTGTGGTTTTCCCTGGAGGCTTTCCCTCGAGGCTTTCCCACAGGGCTGTCCCACGTGCCACCGTGGTGTGAGTCGATCCTCGGCGTGAAAGATGAGCCAGTGCAGGGCAAAGAGGTTCCTCTGGAATGGACTGAGACATCTGGGGGACTCTTGGAATGGTGGTACGACCATGGAGTTCCTCTCGCCTTTCCTGTTGAGAGTGCCTCCTCTTGAGATGCGACGGGAACGCCGGGAATTCTTTCCCGTTGAAAGCAGGGAAAGGATCCCTCATCTCGAGCTACGAGGGGGAAACGGGGCTCCTCGGGATGTGGGCGGGCCCATCGTGCTTTCTCTAGTGTGGAGACGGGTATGGCGGTAAACTTCTTGAGTTGCAGCAAGGCTGTGAAAGACCCTTTCGAAGTTCCAGAGGTTAGGTCTCATTAGTCTCCAGACGCCTCATCAGAAATAGGCCTCATCTCGCCTGGAAGGGAGAACTTCCTGGATTTTCTCGAGTTGCGGCAGGTGTTCTCAAGTTACGACGGGGACCTCAGGGACCCGCCCTGGTGGCCTCAGGAGAGGCCAGTCCCCATGCGAGTTGCTAGCGGGCCTCTCGGGATTCCTCTCCCGTCGATACCGGGGCCAAAAACCTTGTGTGGAGTCAGGGCCGGAACCGAGGATTCCTCTCAGGGGCTGACATGGATCTTTGGGTACTTCTGGAGTCTCCCCAGGGGAGTCAGGCCTCGTCTCGAGTGGGGGCATGCACGTGCGCTTTCCTTCCAGGCTGTAGCAGCAATGTCACGCTTCCCGTCGCGTGGATCAAAGGATCTGTGGTTTTCCCTCGAGGCTTTCCCTCGAGGCTTTCCCACAGGGCTGTCCCACGTGCCACCGTGGTGTGAGTCGATCCTCGGCGCGAAAGATGAGCCAGTGCAGGGCAAAGAGGTTCCTCTGGAATGGACTGAGACATGTGGGGGACTCTTGGAATGGTGGTACGACCATGGAGTTCCTCTCGACTTTCCTGTTAAGAGTGCCTCCTCTTGAGATCCGACGGGAACGCCGGGAATTCTTTCCCGTTGAAAGCAGGGAAATGATCCCTCATCTCGAGCTACGAGGGGGAAACGGGGCTCCTCTGGATGTGGGCGGGACCATCGTGCTTCCTTTCGAGTGGAGACGGGTATGGCGGTAAACTTCTTGAGTTGCAGCAAGGGTGTGAAAGACCCTTTCGAAGTTCCAGAGGTTAGGTGTCATTAGTCTCCAGACGCCTCATCGGAAATAGGCCTCATCTAGCCTGGAAGGGAGAACTTCCTGGATATTCTCGAGGTGCGGCAGGTGTTCTCGAGTTACGACGGGTACCACATGGACCCGCCCTGATGGCCTCAGGAACGGCCAGTCCCCATGCGAGTTGCTAGGGGGCCTCTCGGGATTCCTCTCCCGTCGATACCGGGGCCAAAAACCTTGTGTGGAGTCAGGGCCGGAACCGAGGATTCCTCTCAGGGGCTGACATGGATCTTTGGGTACTTCTAGAGTCTCCCCAGGAGAGTCAGGCCTCGTCTCGAGTGGGGGCATGCACGTGCGCTTTCCTTTCAGGCTGTAGCAGCAATGTCACGCTTCCCGTCGCGTGGATCAAATGATCTGTGGTTTTCCCTCGAGGCTTTCCCTCGAGGCTTTCCCACAGGGCTGTCCCACGTGCCACCGTGGTGTGAGTCGATCCTCGGCGTGAAAGATGAGCCAGTGCAGGGCAAAGGGGTTCCTCTGGAATGGACTGAGACATCTGGGGGACTCTTGGAATGGTGGTACGACCATGGAGTTCCTCTCGCCTTTCCTGTTGAGAGTGCCTCCTCTTGAGATGCGACGGGAACGCCGGGAATTCTTTCCCGTTGAAAGCAGGAAAAGGTTCCCTCATCTCGAGCTCCGAGGGGGAAACGGGGCTCCTCTGGATGTGGGCGGGACCATCGTGCTTCCTCCCGAGTGGACACGGGTATGGCGGTGAACTTCTTGAGTTGCAGCAAGGGTGTGAAAGACCCTTTCGAAGTTCCAGAGGTTAGGTGTCATTAGTCTCCAGACGCCTCATCGGAAATAGGCCTCATCTCGCCTGGAAGGGAGAACTTCCTGGATTTTCTCGAGTTGCGGCAGGTGTTCTCGAGTTACGACGGGGACCTCAGGGACCCGCCCTGGTGGCCTCAGTAGAGGCCAGTCCCCATGCGAGTTGCTAGGGGGCCTCTCGGGATTCCTCTCCCGTCGATACCGGGGCCAAAAGCCTTGTGCGGAGTCAGGGCTGGAACCGAGCATTCCTCTCAGGGGTTACATGGATCTTTGGGTACTTCTGGAGGCTCCCCAGGGGAGTCAGGCCTCGTCTCGAGTGGGGGCATGCACGTGCGCTTTCCTTCCAGGCTGTAGCAGCAATGTCACGCTTCCCATCGCGAGGATTAAAGGATCTGTGGTTTTCCCTCGAGGCTTTCCCTCGAGGCTTTCCCACAGGGCTGTCCCACGGGCCACCGTGGTGTGAGTCGATCCTCGGCGTGAAAGATGAGCCAGTGCCGGGCAAAGAGGTTCCTCTGGAATGGACTGAGACATCTGGGGGACTCTTGGAATGGTGGTACGACCATGGAGTTCCTCTCGCCTTTCCTGTTGAGAGTGCCTCCTCTTGAGATGCGACGGGAATGACGGGAATTCTTTCCCGTTGAAAGCAGGGAAAGGATCCCTCATCTCGAGCTCCGAGGGGGAAACGTGGCTCCTCTGTATGTGGGCGGGACCATCGTGCTTTCTCTCGTGTGGAGACGGGTATGGCGGTAAACTTCTTGAGTTGCAGCAAGGGTGTGAAAGACCCTTTCGAAGTTCCAGAGTTTGGGTGTCATTAGTCTCCAGACGCCTCATCGGAAATAGGCCTCATCTCGCCTGGAAGGGAGAACTTCCTGGATTTTCTCGAGTTGCGGCAGGTGTTCTCGAATTACGACGGGGACCTCAGGGACCCGCCCTGGTGGCCTCAGGAGAGGCCAGTCCCCATGCGAGTTGCTAGGGGGCCTCTCGGGATTCCTCTCCCGTCGATACCGGGGCCAAAAACCTTGTGTGGAGTCAGGGCCGGAACCGAGGATTCCTCTCAGGGGCTGACATGGATCTTTGGGTACTTCTGGAGTCTCCCCAGGGGAGTCAGGCCTCGTCTCGAGTGGGGGCATGCACGTGCGCTTTCCTTCCAGGCTGTAGCAGCAATGTCACGCTTCCCGTCGCGTGGATCAAAGGATCTGTGGTTTTCCCTCGAGGCTTTCCCTCGAGGCTTTCCCACAGGGCTGTCCCACGTGCCACCGTGGTGTGAGTCGATCCTCGGCGCGAAAGATGAGCCAGTGCAGGGCAAAGAGGT
The DNA here is from genome assembly GCF_032405125.1 of Capricornis sumatraensis. Taxonomy (NCBI): domain Eukaryota; kingdom Metazoa; phylum Chordata; class Mammalia; order Artiodactyla; family Bovidae; genus Capricornis; species Capricornis sumatraensis. Next base: position 9,051,292 of record NW_027184613.1, read on the forward strand.
TCCTCTGGAATGGACTCTGACATGTGGGGGACTCTTGGAATGGTGGTACGACCATGGAGTTCCTCTCGCCTTTCCTGTTAAGAGTGCCTCCTCTTGAGATCCGACGGGAACACCGGGAATTCTTTCCCGTTGAAAGCAGGGAAAGGATCCCTCATCTCGAGCTACGAGGGGGAAACAGGGCTCCTCTGGATGTGGGCGGGACCATCGTGCTTCCTTTCGAGTGGAGACGGGTATGGCGGTGAACTTCTTGAGTTGCAGCAAGGGTGTGAAAGACCCTTTCGAAGTTCCAGAGGTTAGGTGTCGTTAGTCTCCAGACGCCTCATCGGAAATAGGCCTCATCTCGCCTGGAAGGGAGAACTTCCTGGATTTTCTCGAGTTGCGGCAGGTGTTCTCGAGTTACGACGGGGACCTCAGGGACCCGCCCTGGTGGCCTCAGTAGAGGCCAGTCCCCATGCGAGTTGCTAGGGGGCCTCTCGGGATTCCTCTCCCGTCGATACCGGGGCCAAAAGCCTTGTGTGGAGTCAGGGCTGGAACCGAGCATTCCTCTCAGGGGTTACATGGATCTTTGGGTACTTCTGGAGGCTCCCCAGGGGAGTCAGGCCTCGTCTCGAGTGGGGGCATGCACGTGCGCTTTCCTTCCAGGCTGTAGCAGCAATGTCACGCTTCCCATCGCGAGGATTAAAGGATCTGTGGTTTTCCCTCGAGGCTTTCCCTCGAGGCTTTCCCACAGGGCTGTCCCACGGGCCACCGTGGTGTGAGTCGATCCTCGGCATGAAAGATGAGCCAGTGCCGGGCAAAGAGGTTCCTCTGGAATGGACTGAGACATCTGGGGGACTCTTGGAATGGTGGTACGACCATGGAGTTCCTCTCGCCTTTCCTGTTGAGAGTGCCTCCTCTTGAGATGCGACGGGAATGCCGGGAATTCTTTCCCGTTGAAAGCAGGGAAAGGATCCCTCATCTCGAGCTCCGAGGGGGAAACGTGGCTCCTCAGTATGTGGGCGGGACCATCGTGCTTTCTCTCGTGTGGAGACGGGTATGGCGGTGAACTTCTTGAGTTGCAGCAAGGGTGTGAAAGACCCTTTCGAAGTTCCAGAGGTTAGGTGTCATTAGTCTCCAGACGCCTCATCGGAAATAGGCCTCATCTCGCCTGGAAGGGAGAACTTCCTGGATTTTCTCGAGTTGCGGCAGGTGTTCTCGAGTTACGACGGGAACCTCAGGGACCCGCCCTGGTGGCCTCAGGAGAGGCCAGTCCCCATGCGAGTTGCTAGGGGGCCTCTCGGGATTCCTCTCCCGTCGATACCGGGGCCAAAATCCTTGTGTGGAGTCAGGGCCCGAACCGAGGATTCCTCTCAGGGGCTGACATGGATCTTTGGGTACTTCTAGAGTCTCCCCAGGGGAGTCAGGCCTCGTCTCGAGTGGGGGCATGCACGTACGCTTTCCTTCCAGGCTGTAGCAGCAATGTCACGCTTCCCGTCGCGTGGATCAAATGATCTGTGGTTTTCCCTCGAGGCTTTCCCTCGAGGCTTTCCCACAGGGCTGTCCCACGTGCCACCGTGGTGTGAGTCGATCCTCGGCGTGAAAGATGAGCCAGTGCAGGGCAAAGGGGTTCCTCTGGAATGCACTGAGACATCTGGGTGACTCTTGGAATGGTGGTACGACCATGGAGTTCCTCTCGCCTTTCCTGTTGAGAGTGCCTCCTCTTGAGATGCGACGGGAATGACGGGAAATCTTTCCCGTTGAAAGCAGGGAAAGGATCCCTCATCTCGAGCTCCGAGGTGGAAACGTGGCTCCTCTGTATGTGGGCGGGACCATCGTGCTTTCTCTTGTGTGGAGACGGGTATGGCGGTAAACTTCTTGAGTTGCAGCAAGGGTGTGAAAGACCCTTTCGAAGTTCCAGAGTTTGGGTGTCATTAGTCTCCAGACGCCTCATCGGAAATAGGCCTCATCTCGCCTGGAAGGGAGAACTTCCTGGATTTTCTCGAGTTGCGGCAGGTGTTCTCGAGTTACGACGGGGACCTCAGGGACCCGCCCTGGTGGCCTCAGGAGAGGCCAGTCCCCATGCGAGTTGCTAGGGGGCCTCTCGGGATTCCTCTCCCGTCGATACCGGGGCCAAAAACCTTGTGTGGAGTCAGGGCCAGAACCGAGGATTCCTCTCAGGGGCTGACATGGATCTTTGGGTACTTCTGGAGTCTCCCCAGGGGAGTCAGGCCTCGTCTCGAGTGGGGGCATGCACGTGCGCTTTCCTTCCAGGCTGTAGCAGCAATGTCACGCTTCCCGTCGCGTGGATCAAAGGATCTGTGGTTTTCCCTCGAGGCTTTCCCTCGAGGCTTTCCCACAGGGCTGTCCCACGTGCCACCGTGGTGTGAGTCGATCCTCGGCGCGAAAGATGAGCCAGTGCAGGGCAAAGAGGTTCCTCTGGAATGGACTGAGACATGTGGGGGACTCTTGGAATGGTGGTACGACCATGGAGTTCCTCTCGCCTTTCCTGTTAAGAGTGCCTCCTCTTGAGATCTGACGGGAACGCCGGGAATACTTTCCCGTTGAAAGCAGGGAAAGGATCCCTCATCTCGAGCTACGAGGGGGAAACAGGGCTCCTCTGGATGTGGGCGGGACCATCGTGCTTCCTTTCGAGTGGAGACGGGTATGGCGGTGAACTTCTTGAGTTGCAGCAAGGGTGTGAAAGACCCTTTCGAAGTTCCAGAGTTTAGGTGTCGTTAGTCTCCAGACGCCTCATCGGAAATAGGCCTCATCTCGCCTGGAAGGGAGAACTTCCTGGATTTTCTCGAGTTGCGGCAGGTGTTCTCGAGTTACGACGGGGACCTCAGGGACCCGCCCTGGTGGCCTCAGGAGAGGCCAGTCCCCATGCGAGTTGCTAGGGGGCCTCTCGGGATTCCTCTCCCGTCGATACCGGGGCCAAAAACCTTGTGTGGAGTCAGGGCCAGAACCGAGGATTCCTCTCAGGGGCTGACATGGATCTTTGGGTACTTCTGGAGTCTCCCCAGGGGAGTCAGGCCTCGTCTCGAGTGGGGGCATGCACGTGCGCTTTCCTTCCAGGCTGTAGCAGCAATGTCACGCTTCCCGTCGCGTGGATCAAAGGATCTGTGGTTTTCCCTCGAGGCTTTCCCTCGAGGCTTTCCCACAGGGCTGTCCCACGTGCCACCGTGGTGTGAGTCGATCCTCGGCGCGAAAGATGAGCCAGTGCAGGGCAAAGAGGTTCCTCTGGAATGGACTGAGACATGTGGGGGACTCTTGGAATGGTGGTACGACCATGGAGTTCCTCTCGCCTTTCCTGTTAAGAGTGCCTCCTCTTGAGATCCGACGGGAACGCCGGGAATACTTTCCCGTTGAAAGCAGGGAAAGGATCCCTCATCTCGAGCTACGAGGGGGAAACAGGGCTCCTCTGGATGTGGGCGGGACCATCGTGCTTCCTTTCGAGTGGAGACGGGTATGGCGGTGAACTTCTTGAGTTGCAGCAAGGGTGTGAAAGACCCTTTCGAAGTTCCAGAGTTTAGGTGTCGTTAGTCTCCAGACGCCTCATCGGAAATAGGCCTCATCTCGCCTGGAAGGGAGAACTTCCTGGATTTTCTCGAGTTGCGGCAGGTGTTCTCGAGTTACGACGGGGACCTCAGGGACCCGCCCTGGTGGCCTCAGTAGAGGCCAGTCCCCATGCGAGTTGCTAGGGGGCCTCTCGGGATTCCTCTCCCGTCGATACCGGGGCCAAAAGCCTTGTGTGGAGTCAGGGCTGGAACCGAGCATTCCTCTCAGGGGTTACATGGATCTTTGGGTACTTCTGGAGGCTCCCCAGGGGAGTCAGGCCTCGTCTCGAGTGGGGGCATGCACGTGCGCTTTCCTTCCAGGCTGTAGCAGCAATGTCACGCTTCCCATCGCGAGGATTAAAGGATCTGTGGTTTTCCCTCGAGGCTTTCCCTCGAGGCTTTCCCACAGGGCTGTCCCACGTGCCACCGTGGTGTGAGTCGATCCTCGGCGTGAAAGATGAGCCAGTGCAGGGCAAAGGGGTTCCTCTGGAATGCACTGAGACATCTGGGGGACTCTTGGAATGGTGGTACGACCATGGAGTTCCTCTCGCCTTTCCTGTTGAGAGTGCCTCCTCTTGAGATGCGACGGGAATGCCGGGAATTCTTTCCCGTTGAAAGCAGGGAAAGGATCCCTCATCTCGAGCTCCGAGGGGGAAACGTGGCTCCTCTGTATGTGGGCGGGACCATCGTGCTTTCTCTCGTGTGGAGACGGGTATGGCGGTGAACTTCTTGAGTTGCAGCAAGGGTGTGAAAGACCCTTTCGAAGTTCCAGAGGTTAGGTGTCATTAGTCTCCAGACGCCTCATCGGAAATAGGCCTCATCTCGCCTGGAAGGGAGAACTTCCTGGATTTTCTCGAGTTGCGGCAGGTGTTCTCGAGTTACGACGGGAACCTCAGGGACCCGCCCTGGTGGCCTCAGGAGAGGCCAGTCCCCATGCGAGTTGCTAGGGGGCCTCTCGGGATTCCTCTCCCGTCGATACCGGGGCCAAAATCCTTGTGTGGAGTCAGGGCCCGAACCGAGGATTCCTCTCAGGGGCTGACATGGATCTTTGGGTACTTCTAGAGTCTCCCCAGGGGAGTCAGGCCTCGTCTCGAGTGGGGGCATGCACGTACGCTTTCCTTTCAGGCTGTAGCAGCAATGTCACGCTTCCCGTCGCGTGGATCAAATGATCTGTGGTTTTCCCTCGAGGCTTTCCCTCGAGGCTTTCCCACAGGGCTGTCCCACGTGCCACCGTGGTGTGAGTCGATCCTCGGCGTGAAAGATAAGCCAGTGCCGGGCAAAGGGGTTCCTCTGGAATGGACTGAGACATCTGGGGGACTCTTGGAATGGTGGTACGACCATGGAGTTCCTCTCGCCTTTCCTGTTGAGAGTGCCTCCTCTTGAGATGCGACGGGAACGCCGGGAATTCTTTCCCGTTGAAAGCAGGGAAAGGATCCCTCATCTCGAGCTCCGAGGGGGAAACGGGGCTCCTCTGGATGTGGGCGGGACCATCGTGCTTCCTCCCGAGTAGACACGGGTATGGCGGTGAACTTCTTGAATTGCAGCAAGGGTGTGATAGACCCTTTCGAAGTTCAAGAGGTTAGGTGTCATTAGTCTCCAGACGCCTCATCGGAAATAGGCCTCATCTCGCCTGGAAGGGAGAACTTCCTGGATTTTCTCGAGTTGCGGCAGGTGTTCTCGAGTTACGACGGGGACCTCAGGGACCCGCCCTGGTGGCCTCAGTAGAGGTCAGTCCCCATGCGAGTTGCTAGGGGGCCTCTCGGGATTCCTCTCCCGTCGATACCGGGGCCAAAAGCCTTGTGTGGAGTCAGGGCCGGAACCGAGCATTCCTCTCAGGGGTTACATGGATCTTTGGGTACTTCTGGAGTCTCCCCAGGGGAGTCAGGCCTCGTCTCGAGTGGGGGCATGCACGTGCGCTTTCCTTCCAGGCTGTAGCAGCAATGTCACGCTTCCCATCGCGAGGATTAAAGGATCTGTGGTTTTCCCTCGAGGCTTTCCCTCGAGGCTTTCCCACAGGGCTGTCCCACGTGCCACCGTGGTGTGAGTCGATCCTCGGCGTGAAAGATGAGCCAGTGCAGGGCAAAGAGGTTCCTCTGGAATGGACTGAGACATCTGGGGGACTCTTGGAATGGTGGTACGACCATGGAGTTCCTCTCGCCTTTCCTGTTCAGAGTGCCTCCTTTTGAGCTGCGACGGGAATGCCGGGAATTCTTTCCCGTTGAAAGCAGGGAAAGGATCCCTCATCTCGAGCTCCGAGGGGAAAACGTGGCTCCTCTGTATGTGGGCGGGACCATCGTGCTTTCTCTCGTGTGGAGACGGGTATGGCGGTAAACTTCTTGAGTTGCAGCAAGGGTGTGAAAGACCCTTTCGAAGTTCCAGAGGTTAGGTGTCATTAGTCTCCAGACGCCTCATCGGAAATAGGCCTCATCTCGCCTGGAAGGGAGAACTTCCTGGATTTTCTCGAGTTGCGGCAGGTGTTCTCGAGTTACGACGGGGACCTCAGGGACCCGCCCTGGTGGCCTCAGGAGAGGCCAGTCCCCATGCGAGTTGCTAGGGGGCCTCTCGGGATTCCTCTCCCGTCGATACCGGGGCCAAAAACCTTGTGTGGAGTCAGGGCCGGAACCGAGGATTCCTCTCAGGGGCTGACATGGATCTTTGGGTACTTCTGGAGTCTCCCCAGGGGAGTCAGGCCTCGTCTCGAGTGGGGGCATGCACGTGTGCTTTCCTTCCAGGCTGTAGCAGCAATGTCACGCTTCCCGTCGCGTGGATCAAAGGATCTGTTTTTTTCCCTCGAGGCTTTCCCTCGAGGCTTTCCCACAGGGCTGTCCCACGTGCCACCGTGGTGTGAGTCGATCCTCGGCGTGAAAGATGAGCCAGTGCAGGGCAAAGAGGTTCCTCTGGAATGGACTGAGACATCTGGGGGACTCTTGGAATGGTGGTACGACCATGGAGTTCCTCTCGCCTTTCCTGTTGAGAGTGCCTCCTCTTGAGATGCGACGGGAATGCCGGGAATTCTTTCCCGTTGAAAGCAGGGAAAGGATCCCTCATCTCGAGCTCCGACGGGGAAACGGGGCTCCTCTGGATGTGGGCGGGACCATCGTGCTTTCTCTCGTGTGGAGACGGGTATGGCGGTAAACTTCTTGAGTTGCAGCAAGGGTGTGAAAGACCCTTTCGAAGTTCCAGAGGTTCGGTGTCATTAGTCTCCAAACGCCTCATCGGAAATAGGCCTCATCTCGCCTGGAAGGGAGAACTTCCCGGATTTTCTCGAGGTGCGCCCGGTGTTCTCGAGTTACGACGGGGACCTCAGGGACCCGCCCTGGTGGCCTCAGGAGAGGCCAGTCCCCATGCGAGTTGCTAGGGGGCCTCTCGGGATTCCTCTCCCGTCGATACCGGGGCAAAAAACCTTGTGTGGAGTCAGGGCTGGAACCGAGGATTCCTCTCAGGAGCTGACATGGATCTTTGGGTACTTCTGGAGTCCCACCAGGGGAGTCAGGCCTCTTCTCGATTGGGGGCATGCACGTGTGCTTTCCTTCCAGGCTGTAGCAGCAATGTCACGCTTCCCGTCGCGTGGATCAAAGGATCTGTGGTTTTCCCTCGAGGCTTTCCCACAGGGCTGTCCCACGTGCCACCGTGGTGTGAGTCGATCCTCGGCGTGAAAGATGAGCCAGTGCAGGGCAAAGAGGTTCCTCTGGAATGGACTGAGACATCTGGGGGACTCTTGGAATGGTGGTACGACCATGGAGTTCCTCTCGCCTTTCCTGTTGAGAGTGCCTCCTCTTTGGATGCGACGGGAACGCCGGGAATTCTTTCCCGTTGAAAGCAGGGAAAGGATCCCTCATCTCGAGCTACGAGGGGGAAACGGGGCTCCTCTGGATGTGGGCGGGACCATCGTGCTTCCTCTCGAGTGGACACGGGTATGGCGGTGAACTTCTTGAGTTGCAGCAAGGGTGTGAAAGACCCTTTCGAAATTCCAGAGGTTAGGTGTCATTAGTCTCCAGACGCCTCATCGGAAATAGGCCTCATCTCGCCTGGAAGGGAGAACTTCCTGGATATTCTCGAGTTGCGGCAGGTGTTCTCGAGTTACGACGGGGACCTCAGGGACCCGCCCTGGTGGCCTCAGGAGAGGCCAGTCCCCATGCGAGTTGCTAGGGGGCGTCTCGGGATTCCTCTCCCGTCGATACCGGGGCCAAAAACCTTGTGTGGAGTCAGGGCCAGAACCGAGGATTCCTCTCAGGGGCTGACATGGATCTTTGGGTACTTCTGGAGTCTCCCCAGGGGAGTCAGGCCTCGTCTCGAGTGGGGGCATGCACGTGCGCTTTCCTTCCAGGCTGTAGCAGCAATGTCACGCTTCCCGTCGCGTGGATCAAAGGATCTGTGGTTTTCCCTCGAGGCTTTCCCTCGAGGCTTTCCCACAGGGCTGTCCCACGTGCCACCGTGGTGTGAGTCGATCCTCGGCGCGAAAGATGAGCCAGTGCAGGGCAAAGAGGTTCCTCTGGAATGGACTGAGACATGTGGGGGACTCTTGGAATGGTGGTACGACCATGGAGTTCCTCTCGCCTTTCCTGTTAAGAGTGCCTCCTCTTGAGATCCGACGGGAACGCCGGGAATTCTTTCCCGTTGAAAGCAGGGAAAGGATCCCTCATCTCGAGCTACGAGGGGGAAACGGGCTCCTCTGGATGTGGGCGGACCATCGTGCTTCCTTTCGAGTGGAGACGGGTATGGCGGTGAACTTCTTGAGTTGCAGCAAGGGTGTGAAAGACCCTTTCGAAGTTCCAGAGGTTAGGTGTCATTAGTCTCCAGACGCCTCATCGGAAATAGGCCTCATCTCGCCTGGAAGGGAGAACTTCCTGGATTTTCTCGACTTGCGGCAGGTGTTCTCGAGTTACGACGGGGACCTCAGGGACCCGCCCTGGTGGCCTCAGTAGAGGCCAGTCCCCATGCGAGTTGCTAGGGGGCCTCTCGGGATTCCTCTCCCGTCGATACCGGGGCCAAAAGCCTTGTGTGGAGTCAGGGCCGGAACCGAGCATTCCTCTCAGGGGTTACATGGATCTTTGGGTACTTCTGGAGTCTCCCCAGGGGAGTCAGGCCTCGTCTCGAGTGGGGGCATGCACGTGCGCTTTCCTTCCAGGCTGTAGCAGAAATGTCACGCTTCCCATCGCGAGGATTAAAGGATCTGTGGTTTTCCCTCGAGGCTTTCCCTCGAGGCTTTCCCACAGGGCTGTCCCACGTGCCACCGTGGTGTGAGTCGATCCTCGGCGTGAAAGATGAGCCAGTGCAGGGCAAAGAGGTTCCTCTGGAATGGACTGAGACATCTGGGGGACTCTTGGAATGGTGGTACGACCATGGAGTTCCTCTCGCCTTTCCTGTTGAGAGTGCCTCCTTTTGAGCTGCGACGGGAATGCCGGGAATTCTTTCCCGTTGAAAGCAGGGAAAGGATCCCTCATCTCGAGCTCCGAGGGGAAAACGTGGCTCCTCTGTATGTGGGCGGGACCATCGTGCTTTCTCTCGTGTGGAGACGGGTATGGCGGTAAACTTCTTGAGTTGCAGCAAGGGTGTGAAAGACCCTTTCGAAGTTCCAGAGGTTAGGTGTCATTAGTCTCCAGACGCCTCATCGGAAATAGGCCTCATCTCGCCTGGAAGGGAGAACTTCCTGGATTTTCTCGAGTTGCGGCAGGAGTTCTCGAGTTACGACGGGGACCTCAGGAACCAGTCCTGGTGGCCTCAGGAGAGGCCAGTCCCCATGCGAGTTGCTAGGGGGCCTCTCGGGATTCCTCTCCCGTCGATACCGGGGCCAAAAGACTTGTGTGGAGTCAGGGCCGGAACCGAGCATTCCTCTCAGGGGTGACATGGATCTTTGGGTACTTCTGGAGTCTCCCCAGGGGAGTCAGGCCTCGTCTCGAGTGGGGGCATGCACGTGTGCTTTCCTTCCAGGCTGTAGCAGCAATGTCACGCTTCCCGTCGCGAGAATCAAAGGATCTGTGGTTTTCCCTCGAGGCTTTCCCTCGAGGCTTTCCCACAGGGCTGTCCCACGTGCCACCGTGGTGTGAGTCGATCCTCGGCGTGAAAGATGAGCCAGTGCAGGGCAAAGAGGTTCCTCTGGAATGGACTGAGACATCTGGGGGACTCTTGGAATGGTGGTACGACCATGGAGTTCCTCTCGCCTTTCCTGTTGAGAGTGCCTCCTCTTTGGATGCGACGGGAACGCCGGGAATTCTTTCCCGTTGAAAGCAGGGAAAGGATCCCTCATCTCGAGCTACGAGGGGGAAACGGGGCTCCTCTGGATGTGGGCGGGACCATCGTGCTTCCTCTCGAGTGGACACGGGTATGGCGGTGAACTTCTTGAGTTGCAGCAAGGGTGTGAAAGACCCTTTCGAAATTCCAGAGGTTAGGTGTCATTAGTCTCCAGACGCCTCATCGGAAATAGGCCTCATCTCGCCTGGAAGGGAGAACTTCCTGGATATTCTCGATTTGCGGCAGGTGTTCTCGAGTTACGACGGGGACCTCAGGGACCCGCCCTGGTGGCCTCAGGAGAGGCCAGTCCCCATGCGAGTTGCTAGGGGGCCTCTCGGGATTCCTCTCCCGTCGATACAGGGGCCAAAAACCTTGTGTGGAGTCAGGGCCGGAACCGAGGATTCCTCTCAGGGGTGACATGGATCTTTGGGTACTTCTGGAGTCTCCCCAGGGGAGTCAGGCCTCGTCTCGACTGGGGGCATGCACGTGCGCTTTCCTTCCAGGCTGTAGCAGCAATGTCACGCTTCCCGTCGCGTGCATCAAAGGATCTGTGGTTTTCCCTCGAGGCTTTCCCACAGGGCTGTCCCACGTGACACCGTGGTGTGAGTCGATCCTCGGCGTGAAAGATGAGCCAGTGCAGGGCAAAGAGGTTCCTCTGGAATGGACTGAGACATCTGGGGGACTCTTGGAATGGTGATACGACCATGGAGTTCCTCTCGCCTTTCCTGTTGAGAGTGCCTCCTCTTGAGATGCGACGGGAACGCCGGGAATTCTTTCCCGTTGAAAGCAGGGAAAGGATCCCTCATCTCGAGCTCCGAGGGGGAAACGGGGCTCCTCTGGATGTGGGCGGGACCATCGTGCTTCCTCTCGAGTGGAGACGGGTATGGCGGTGAACTTCTTGAGTTGCAGCAAGGGTGTGAAAGACCCTTTCGACGTTCCAGAGGTTAGGTGTCATTAGTCTCCAGACGCCTCATCGGAAATAGGCCTCATCTCGCCTGGAAGGGAGAACTTCCTGGATTTTCTCGAGTTGCGGCAGGTGTTCTCGAGTTATGACGGGGACCTCAGGGACCCGCCCTGGTGGCCTCAGGAGAGGCCAGTCCCCATGCGAGTTGCTAGGGGGCCTCTCGGGATTCCTCTCCCGTCGATACCGGGGCCAAAAACCTTGTGTGGAGTCAGGGCCGGAACCGAGGATTCCTCTCAGGGGTGACATGGATCTTTGGGTACTTCTGGAGTCTCCCCAGGGGAGTCAGGCCTCGTCTCGAGTGGGGGCATGCACGTGCGCTTTCCTTCCAGGCTGAAGCAGCAATGTCACGCTTCCCGTCGCGTGGATCAAAGGATCTGTGGTTTTCCCTCGAGGCTTTCCAGCAGGGCTGTCCCACGTGCCACCGTGGTGTGAGTCGATCCTCGGCGTGAAAGATGAGCCAGCGCAGGGCAAAGAGGTTCCTCTGGAATGGACTGAGACATCTGGGCGACTCTTGGAATGGTGGTACGACCATGGAGTTCCTCTCGCCTTTCCTGTTGAGAGTGCCTCCTCTTGAGATGCGACGGGAACGCCGGGAATTCTTTCCCCTTGAAAGCAGGGAAAGGATCCCTCATCTCGAGCTACGAGGGGGAAACGGGGCTCCTCTGGATGTGGGTGGGACCATCGTGCTTCCTCTCGAGTGGACACCGGTATGGCGCTGAACTTCTTGAGTTGCAGCAAGGGTGTGAAAGACCCTTTCGAAGTTCCAGAGGTTAGGTGTCATTAGTCTCCAGACGCCTCATCGGAAATAGGCCTCATCTCGCCTGGAAGGGAGAACTTCCTGGATTTTCTCGAGTTGCGGCAGGTGTTCTCGAGTTACGACGGGGACCTCAGGGACCCGCCCTGGTGGCCTCAGGAGAGGCCATTCCCCATGCGAGTTGCTAGGGGGCCTCTCGGGATTCCTCTGCCGTCAATACCGGGGCCAAAAACCTTGTGTGGAGTCAAGGCCGGAACCGAGGATTCCTCTCAGGGGCTGACATGGATCTTTGGGTACTTCTGGAGTCTCCCCAGGGGAGTCAGGCCTCGTCTCCAGTGGGGGCATGCACGTGCGCTTTCCTTCCAGGCTGTAGCAGCAATGTCACACTTCCCGTCGCGTGGATCAAAGGATCTGTGGTTTTCCCTCGAGGCTTTCCCTCGAGGCTTTCCCACAGGGCTGTCCCACGTGCCACCGTGGTGTGAGTCGATCCTCGGCGTGAAAGATGAGCCAGTGCAGGGCAAAGAGGTTCCTCTGGAATGGACTGAGACATCTGGGGGACTCTTGGAATGGTGGTACGACCATGGAGTTCCTCTCGCCTTTCCTGTTGAGAGTGCCTCCTCTTGAGATGCGACGGGAACGCCGGGAATTCTTTCCCGTTGAAAGCAGGGAAAGGATCCCACATCTCGAGCTCCGAGGGGGAAACGGGGCTCCTCTGGATGTGGGCGGGACCATCGTGCTTCCTCTCAAGTGGAGACGGGTATGGCGGTGAACTACTTGAGTTGCAGCAAGGGTGTGAAAGACCCTTTCGAAGTTCCAGAGGTTAGGTGTCATTAGTCTCCAGACGCCTCATCGGAAATACGCCTCATCTCGCCTGGAAGGGAGAACTTCCTGGATTTTCTCGAGTTGCGGCAGGTGTTCTCGAGTTATGACGGGGACCTCAGGGACCCGCCCTGGTGGCCTCAGGAGAGGCCAGTCCCCATGCGAGTTGCTAGGGGGCCTCTCGGGATTCCTCTCCCGTCGATACCGGGGCCAAAAACCTTGTGTGGAGTCAGGGCCAGAACCGAGGATTCCTCTCAGGGGTGATATGGATCTTTGGGTACTTCTGGAGTCTCCCCAGGGGAGTCAGGCCTCGTCTCGAGTGGGGGCATGCACGTGCGCTTTCCTTCCAGGCTGTAGCAGCAATGTCACGCTTCCCGTCGCGTGCATCAAAGGATCTGTGGTTTTCCCTCGAGGCTTTCCCTCGAGGCTTTCCCGCAGGGCTGTCCCACGTTCCACCGTGGTGTGAGTCGATCCTCGGCGTGAAAGATGAGCCAGTGCAGGGCAAAGAGGTTCCTCTGGAATGGACTGAGACATCTGGGGGACTCTTGGAATGGTGGTACGACCATGGAGTTCCTCTCGCCTTTCCTGTTGAGAGTGCCTCCTCTTGAGATGCGACGGGAACGCCGGGAATTCTTTCCCGTTGAAAGCAGGGATAGGATCCCTCATCTCGAGCTACGAGGGGGAAACGGGGCTCCTCTGGATGTGGGTGGGACCATCGTGCTTCCTCTCGAGTGGAGACGGGTATGGCGGTGAACTTCTTGAGTTGCAGCAAGGGTGTGAAAGACCCTTTCGAAGTTCCAGAGGTTACGTGTCAGTCTCCAGATGCCTCATCGGAAATAGACCTCATCTCGCCTGGAAGGGAGAACTTCCTGGATTTTCTCGAGGTGCAGCAGGTGTTCTCGAGTTATGACGGGTACCACAGGGACCCGCCCTGGTGGCCTCAGGAGAGGCCAGTCCACATGCGAGTTGCTAGGGGGCCTCTCGAGATTCCTCTCCCGTCGATACCGGGGCCAAAAACCTAGTGTGGAGTCAGGGCCGGAACCGAGGATTCCTCTCAGGGGTGACATGGATCTTTGGGTACTTCTGGAGTCTCCCCAGGGGAGTCAGGCCTCGTCTCGAGTGGGGGCATGCACGTGCGCTTTCCTTCCAGGCTGTAGCAGCAATGTCACGCTTCCCGTCGCGTGGATCAAAGGATCTGTGGTTTTCCCTCGAGGCTTTCCCTCGAGGCTTTCCCACAGGGCTGTCCCACGTGCCACCGTGGTGTGAGTCGATCCTCGGCGCGAAAGATGAGCCAGTGCAGGGCAAAGAGGTTCCTCTGGAATGGACTGAGACATCTGGGGGACTCTTGGAATGGTGGTACGACCATGGAGTTCCTCTCGCCTTTCCTGTTGAGAGTGCCTCCTCTTGAGATGCGACGGGAACGCCGGGAATTTTTTCCTGTTGAAAGCAGGGAAAGGATCCCTCATCTCGAGCTCCGAGGGGGAAACGGGGCTCCCCTGGATGTGGGCGGGACCATCGTGCTTCCTCTCGAGTGGAGACGGGTATGGCGCTGAACTTCTTGAGTTGCAGCAAGGGTGTGAAAGACCCTTTCGAAGTTCCAGAGGTTACGTGTCAGTCTCCAGACGCCTCATCAGAAATAGACCTCATCTCGCCTGGAAGGGAGAACTTCCTGGATTTTCTCGAGGTGCGGCAGGTGTTCTCGAGTTACGACGGGTACCACAGGGACCCGCCCTGATGGCCTCAGGAGAGGCCAGTCCCCATGCGAGTTGCTAGGGGGCCTCTCGGGATTCCTCTCCCGTCGATACTAGGGCCAAAAACCTTGTGTGGAGTCAGGGCCGGAACCGAGGATTCCTCACAGGGGTGACATGGATATTTGGGTACTTCTGGAGTCTCCCCAGGGGAGTCAGGCCTCGTCTCGAGTGGGGGCATGCACGTGCGCTTTCCTTCCAGGCTGTAGCAGCAATGTCACGCTTCCCGTCGCGTGGATCAAAGTATCTGTGGTTTTCCCTCGAGGCTTTCCCTCGAGGCTTTCCCGCAGGGCTGTCCCACGTGCCACCGTGGTGTGAGTCGATCCTCGGCGTGAAAGATGAGCCAGTGCAGGGCAAAGAGGTTCCTCTGGAATGGACTGAGACATCTGGGGGACTCTTGGAATGGTGGTACGACCATGGAGTTCCTCTCGCCTTTCCTGTTGAGAGTGCCTCCTCTTGAGATGCGACGGGAACGCCGGGAATTCTTTCCCGTTGAAAGCAGGGAAAGGATCCCTCATCTCGAGCTCCGAGGGGGAAACGGGGCTCCTCTGGATGTGGGCGGGACCATCGTGCTTCCTCTCGAGTGGAGACGGGTATGGCGGTGAACTTTTTGAGTTGCAGAAAGGGTGTGAAAGACCCTTTCGAAGTTCCAGAGGTTAGGTGTCATTAGTCTCCAGACGCCTCATCGGAAATAGGCCTCATCTCGCCTGGAAGGGAGAACTTCCTGGATTTTCTCGAGTTGCGGCAGGTGTTCTCGAGTTACGACGGGGACCTCAGGGACCCGCCCTGGTGGCCTCAGGAGAGGCCAGTCCCCATGCGATGTGCTAGGGGGCCTCTCGGGATTCCTCTCCCGTCGATACCGGGGCCAAAAACCTTGTGTGGAGTCAGGGCCGGAACCGAGGATTCCTCTCAGGGGTGACATGGATCTTTGGGTATTTGTGGAGTCTCCCCAGGGGAGTCAGGCCTCGTCTCGAGTGGGGGCATGCACGTGCGCTTTCCTTCCAGGCTGTAGCAGCAATGTCACGCTTCCTGTCGCGTGGATCAAAGGATCTGTGGTTTTCCCTCGAGGCTTTCCCTCGAGACTTTCCCACAGGGCTGTCCCACGTGACACCGTGGTGTGAGTCGATCCTCGGCGTGAAAGATGAGCCAGTGTAGGGCAAAGAGGTTCCTCTGGAATGGACTGAGACATCTGGGGGACTCCTGGAATGGTGGTACGACCATGGAGTTCCTCTCGCCTTTCCTGTTGAGAGTGCCTCCTCTTGAGATGCGACGGGAATGCCGGGAATTCTTTCCCGTCTAAAGCAGGGAAAGGTTCCCTCATCTCGAGCTACGAGGGGGAAACGGGGCTCCTCTGGATGTGGGCGGGACCATCGTGCTTCCTCTCGAGTGGACACGGGTATGGCGGTGAACTTCTTGAGTTGCAGCAAGGGTGTGAAAGACCCTTTCGAAGTTCCAGAGGTTAGGTGTCATTAGTCTCCAGACGCCTCATCGGAAATAGTCCTCATCTCGCCTGAAAGGGAGAACTTCCTGGATTTTCTCGAGTTGCGGCAGGTGTTCTCGAGTTACGACGGGGACCTCAGGGACCCGCCCTGGTGGCCTCAGGAAAGGCCAGTCCCCATGCGAGGTGCTAGGGGGCCTCTCGGGATTCCTCTCCCGTCGATACCGGGGCCAAAAACCTTGTGTGGAGTCAGGGCCGGAACCGAGGATTCCTCTCAGGGGCTGACATGGATCTTTGGGTACTTCTGGAGTCTCCCCAGGGGAGTTAGGCCTCTTCTCGAGTGGGGGCATGCACGTGCGCTTTCCTTCCCGGCTGGAGCAGCAATGTCACGCTTCCCGTCGCATGGATCAAAGGATCTGTGGTTTTCCCTCGAGGCTTTCCCTCGAGGCTTTCCCACAGGGCTGTCCCACGTGCCACCGTGGTGTGAGTCGATCCTCGGCGTGAAAGATGAGCCAGTGCAGGGCAAAGAGGTTCCTCTGGAATGGACTGAGACATCTGGGGGACTCGTGGAATGGTGGTACGACCATGGAGTTCCTCTCGCCTTTCCTGTTGAGAGTGCCACCTCTTGAGATGCGACAGGAACGCCGGGAATTCTTTCCCGTTGAAAGCAGGGAAAGGATCCCTCATTTCGAGCTACGAGGGGGAAACGGGGCTCCTCTGGATGTGGGCGGGACCATCGTGCTTCCTCTCGAGTGGAGACGGGTATGGCGGTGAACTTCTTGAGTTGCAGCAAGGGTGTGAAAGACCCTTTCGAAGTCCCAGAGGTTAGGTGTCATTAGTCTCCTGACGCCTCATCGGAAATAGGCCTCATCTCGCCTGGAAGGGAGAACTTCCTGGATTTTCTCGAGTTGCGGCAGGTGTTCTCGAGTTACAACGGGGACCTCAGGGACCCGCCCTGGTGGCCTCAGGAGAGGCCAGTCCCCATGCGAGTTGCTAGGTGGCCTCTCGGAATTCCTCTCCCGTCGATACCGGGGTCAAAAACCTTGTGTGGCGTCAGGGCCGGAACCGAGGATTCCTCTCAGGGGCTGACATGGATCTTTGGGTACTTCTGGAGTCTCCCCAGGGGAGTCAGGCCTCGTCTCGAGTGGGGGCATGCACGTGCGCTTTCCTTCCAGGCTGAAGCAGCAATGTCACGCTTCCCGTCGCGTGGATCAAAGGATCTGTGGTTTTCCCTCGAGGCTTTCCAGCAGGGCTGTCCCACGTGCCACCGTGGTGTGAGTCGATCCTCGGCGTGAAAGATGAGCCAGCGCAGGGCAAAGAGGTTCCTCTGGAATGGACTGAGACATCTGGGCGACTCTTGGAATGGTGGTACGACCATGGAGTTCCTCTCGCCTTTCCTGTTGAGAGTGCCTCCTCTTGAGATGCGACGGGAACGCCGGGAATTCTTTCCCCTTGAAAGCAGGGAAAGGATCCCTCATCTCGAGCTACGAGGGGGAAACGGGGCTCCTCTGGATGTGGGTGGGACCATCGTGCTTCCTCTCGAGTGGACACCGGTATGGCGCTGAACTTCTTGAGTTGCAGCAAGGGTGTGAAAGACCCTTTCGAAGTTCCAGAGGTTAGGTGTCATTAGTCTCCAGACGCCTCATCGGAAATAGGCCTCATCTCGCCTGGAAGGGAGAACTTCCTGGATTTTCTCGAGTTGCGGCAGGTGTTCTCGAGTTACGACGGGGACCTCAGGGACCCGCCCTGGTGGCCTCAGGAGAGGCCAGTCCCCATGCGAGTTGCTAGGGGGCCTCTCGGGATTCCTCTGCCGTCAATACCGGGGCCAAAAACCTTGTGTGGAGTCAAGGCCGGAACCGAGGATTCCTCTCAGGGGCTGACATGGATCTTTGGGTACTTCTGGAGTCTCCCCAGGGGAGTCAGGCCTCGTCTCCAGTGGGGGCATGCACGTGTGCTTTCCTTCCAGGCTGTAGCAGCAATGTCACACTTCCCGTCGCGTGGATCAAAGGATCTGTGGTTTTCCCTCGAGGCTTTCCCTCGAGGCTTTCCCACAGGGCTGTCCCACGTGCCACCGTGGTGTGAGTCGATCCTCGGCGTGAAAGATGAGCCAGTGCAGGGCAAAGAGGTTCCTCTGGAATGGACTGAGACATCTGGGGGACTCTTGGAATGGTGGTACGACCATGGAGTTCCTCTCGCCTTTCCTGTTGAGAGTGCCTCCTCTTGAGATGCGACGGGAACGCCGGGAATTCTTTCCCGTAGAAAGCAGGGAAAGGATCCCACATCTCGAGCTCCGAGGGGGAAACGGGGCTCCTCTGGATGTGGGCGGGACCATCGTGCGTCCTCTCAAGTGGAGACGGGTATGGCGGTGAACTACTTGAGTTGCAGCAAGGGTGTGAAAGACCCTTTCGAATTTCCAGAGGTTAGGTGTCATTAGTCTCCAGACGCCTCATCGGAAATACGCCTCATCTCGCCTGGAAGGGAGAACTTCCTGGATTTTCTCGAGTTGCGGCAGGTGTTCTCGAGTTATGACGGGGACCTCAGGGACCCGCCCTGGTGGCCTCAGGAGAGGCCAGTCCCCATGCGAGTTGCTAGGGGGCCTCTCGGGATTCCTCTCCCGTCGATACCGGGGCCAAAAACCTTGTGTGGAGTCAGGGCCGGAACCGAGGATTCCTCTCAGGGGTGATATGGATCTTTGGGTACTTCTGGAGTCTCCCCAGGGGAGTCAGGCCTCGTCTCGAGTGGGGGCATGCACGTGCGCTTTCCTTCCAGGCTGTAGCAGCAATGTCACGCTTCCCGTCGCGTGCATCAAAGGATCTGTGGTTTTCCCTCGATGCTTTCCCTCGAGGCTTTCCCCCAGGGCTGTCCCACGTTCCACCGTGGTGTGAGTCGATCCTCGGCGTGAAAGATGAGCCAGTGCAGGGCAAAGAGGTTCCTCTGGAATGGACTGAGACATCTGGGGGACTCTTGGAATGGTGGTACGACCATGGAGTTCCTCTCGCCTTTCCTGTTGAGAGTGCCTCCTCTTGAGATGCGACGGGAACGCCGGGAATTCTTTCCCGTTGAAAGCAGGGATAGGATCCCTCATCTCGAGCTACGAGGGGGAAACGGGGCTCCTCTGGATGTGGGTGGGACCATCGTGCTTCCTCTCGAGTGGAGACGGGTATGGCGGTGAACTTCTTGAGTTGCAGCAAGGGTGTGAAAGACCCTTTCGAAGTTCCAGAGGTTACGTGTCAGTCTCCAGATGCCTCATCGGAAATAGACCTCATCTCGACTGGAAGGGAGAACTTCCTGGATTTTCTCGAGGTGCAGCAGGTGTTCTCGAGTTATGACGGGTACCACAGGGACCCGCCCTGGTGGCCTCAGGAGAGGCCAGTCCACATGCGAGTTGCTAGGGGGCCTCTCGAGATTCCTCTCCCGTCGATACCGGGGCCAAAAACCTAGTGTGGAGTCAGGGCCGGAACCGAGGATTCCTCTCAGGGGTGACATGGATCTTTGGGTACTTCTGGAGTCTCCCCAGGGGAGTCAGGCCTCGTCTCGAGTGGGGGCATGCACGTGCGCTTTCCTTCCAGGCTGTAGCAGCAATGTCACGCTTCCCGTCGCGTGGATCAAAGGATCTGTGGTTTTCCCTCGAGGCTTTCCCTCGAGGCTTTCCCACAGGGCTGTCCCACGTGCCACCGTGGTGTGAGTCGATCCTCGGCGCGAAAGATGAGCCAGTGCAGGGCAAAGAGGTTCCTCTGGAATGGACTGAGACATCTGGGGGACTCTTGGAATGGTGGTACGACCATGGAGTTCCTCTCGCCTTTCCTGTTGAGAGTGCCTCCTCTTGAGATGCGACGGGAACGCCGGGAATTTTTTCCTGTTGAAAGCAGGGAAAGGATCCCTCATCTCGAGCTCCGAGGGGGAAACGGGGCTCCCCTGGATGTGGGCGGGACCATCGTGCTTCATCTCGAGTGGAGACGGGTATGGCGCTGAACTTCTTGAGTTGCAGCAAGGGTGTGAAAGACCCTTTCGAAGTTCCAGAGGTTACGTGTCAGTCTCCAGACGCCTCATCGGAAATAGACCTCATCTCGCCTGGAAGGGAGAACTTCCTGGATTTTCTCGAGGTGCGGCAGGTGTTCTCGAGTTACGACGGGTACCACAGGGACCCGCCCTGATGGCCTCAGGAGAGGCCAGTCCCCATGCGAGTTGCTAGGGGGCCTCTCGGGATTCCTCTCCCGTCGATACTAGGGCCAAAAACCTTGTGTGGAGTCAGGGCCGGAACCGAGGATTCCTCACAGGGGTGACATGGATATTTGGGTACTTCTGGAGTCTCCCCAGGGGAGTCAGGCCTCGTCTCGAGTGGGGGCATGCACGTGCGCTTTCCTTCCAGGCTGTAGCAGCAATGTCACGCTTCCCGTCGCGTGGATCAAAGTATCTGTGGTTTTCCCTCGAGGCTTTCCCTCGAGGCTTTCCCGCAGGGCTGTCCCACATGCCACCGTGGTGTGAGTCGATCCTCGGCGTGAAAGATGAGCCAGTGCAGGGCAAAGAGGTTCCTCTGGAATGGACTGAGACATCTGGGGGACTCTTGGAATGGTGGTACGACCATGGAGTTCCTCTCGCCTTTCCTGTTGAGAGTGCCTCCTCTTGAGATGCGACGGGAACGCCGGGAATTCTTTCCCGTTGAAAGCAGGGAAAGGATCCCTCATCTCGAGCTCCGAGGGGGAAACGGGGCTCCTCTGGATGTGGGCGGGACCATCGTGCTTCCTCTCGAGTGGAGACGGGTATGGCGGTGAACTTTTTGAGTTGCAGCAAGGGTGTGAAAGACCCTTTCGAAGTTCCAGAGGTTAGGTGTCATTAGTCTCCAGACGCCTCATCGGAAATAGGCCTCATCTCGCCTGGAAGGGAGAACTTCCTGGATTTTCTCGAGTTGCGGCAGGTGTTCTCGAGTTACGACGGGGACCTCAGGGACCCGCCCTGGTGGCCTCAGGAGAGGCCAGTCCCCATGCGATGTGCTAGGGGGCCTCTCGGGATTCCTCTCCCGTCGATACCGGGGCCAAAAACCTTGTGTGGAGTCAGGGCCGGAACCGAGGATTCCTCTCAGGGGCTGACATGGATCTTTGGGTACTTGTGGAGTCTCCCCAGGGGAGTCAGGCCTCGTCTCGAGTGGGGGCATGCACGTGCGCTTTCCTTCCAGGCTGTAGCAGCAATGTCACGCTTCCTGTCGCGTGGATCAAAGGATCTGTGGTTTTCCCTCGAGGCTTTCCCTCGAGACTTTCCCACAGGGCTGTCCCACGTGACACCGTGGTGTGAGTCGATCCTCGGCGTGAAAGATGAGCCAGTGTAGGGCAAAGAGGTTCCTCTGGAATGGACTGAGACATCTGGGGGACTCCTGGAATGGTGGTACGACCATGGAGTTCCTCTCGCCTTTCCTGTTGAGAGTGCCTCCTCTTGAGATGCGACGGGAATGCCGGGAATTCTTTCCCGTCTAAAGCAGGGAAAGGTTCCCTCATCTCGAGCTACGAGGGGGAAACGGGGCTCCTCTGGATGTGGGCGGGACCATCGTGCTTCCTCTCGAGTGGACACGGGTATGGCGGTGAACTTCTTGAGTTGCAGCAAGGGTGTGAAAGACCCTTTCGAAGTTCCAGAGGTTAGGTGTCATTAGTCTCCAGACGCCTCATCGGAAATAGGCCTCATCTCGCCTGAAAGGGAGAACTTCCTGGATTTTCTCGAGTTGCGGCAGGTGTTCTCGAGTTACGACGGGGACCTCAGGGACCCGCCCTGGTGGCCTCAGGAAAGGCCAGTCCCCATGCGAGGTGCTAGGGGGCCTCTCGGGATTCCTCTCCCGTCGATACCGGGGCCAAAAACCTTGTGTGGAGTAAGGGCCGGAACCGAGGATTCCTCTCAGAGGCTGACATGGATCTTTGGGTACTTCTGGAGTCTCCCCAGGGGAGTTAGGCCTCTTCTCGAGTGGGGGCATGCACGTGCGCTTTCCTTCCCGGCTGGAGCAGCAATGTCACGCTTCCCGTCGCGTGGATCAAAGGATCTGTGGTTTTCCCTCGAGGCTTTCCCTCGAGGCTTTCCCACAGGGCTGTCCCACGTGCCACCGTGGTGTGAGTCGATCCTCGGGGTGAAAGATGAGCCAGTGCAGGGCAAAGAGGTTCCTCTGGAATGGACTGAGACATCTGGGGGACTCGTGGAATGGTGGTACGACCATGGAGTTCCTCTCGCCTTTCCTGTTGAGAGTGCCACCTCTTGAGATGCGACAGGAACGCCGGGAATTCTTTCCCGTTGAAAGCAGGGAAAGGATCCCTCATTTCGAGCTACGAGGGGGAAACGGGGCTCCTCTGGATGTGGGCGGGACCATCGTGCTTCCTCTCGAGTGGAGACGGGTATGGCGGTGAACTTCTTGAGTTGCAGCAAGGGTGTGAAAGACCCTTTCGAAGTCCCAGAGGTTAGGTGTCATTAGTCTCCTGACGCCTCATCGGAAATAGGCCTCATCTCGCCTGGAAGGGAGAACTTCCTGGATTTTCTCGAGTTGCGGCAGGTGTTCTCGAGTTACAACAGGGACCTCAGGGACCCGCCCTGGTGGCCTCAGGAGAGGCCAGTCCCCATGCGAGTTGCTAGGTGGCCTCTCGGAATTCCTCTCCCGTCGATACCGGGGTCAAAAACCTTGTGTGGCGTCAGGGCCGGAACCGAGGATTCCTCTCAGGGGCTGACATGGATCTTTGGGTACTTCTGGAGTCTCCCCAGGGGAGTCAGGCCTCGTCTCGAGTAGGGGCATGCACGTGCGCTTTCCTTCCAGGCTGTAGCAGCAATGTCACGCTTCCCGTCGCGTGGATCAAAGGATCTGTGGTTTTCCCTCGAGGCTTTCCCTCGAGGCTTTCCCACAGGGCTGTCCCACGTGCCTCCGTGGTGTGAGTCGATCCTCGGCGTGAAAGATGAGCCAGTGCAGGGCAAAGAGGTTCCTCTGGAATGGACTGAGACATCTGGGGGACTCCTGGAATGGTGGTACGACCATGGAGTTCCTCTCGCCTTTCCTGTTGAGAGTGCCTCCTCTTGAGATGCGACGGGAACGCCGGGAATTCTTTCCCGTCTACAGCAGGGAAAGGTTCCCTCATCTCGAGATACGAGGGGGAAACGGGGCTCCTCTGGATGTGGGCGGAACCATCGTGCTTCCTCTCGAGTGGAGACGGGTATGGCGGTGAACTTCTTGAGTTGCAGCAAGGGTGTGAAAGACCCTTTCGAATTTCCAGAGGTTAGGTGTCATTAGTCTCCAGACGCCTCATCGGAAATAGGCCTCATCTCGCCTGAAAGGGAGAACTTCCTGGATTTTCTCGAGTTGCGGCAGGAGTTCTCGAGTTACGACGGGGACCTCAGGGACCCGCCCTGGTGGCCTCAGGAGAGGCCAGTCCCCATGCGAGGTGCTAGGGGGCCTCTAGGGATTCCTCTCCCGTCTATACCGGGGCCAAAAACCTTGTGTGGAGTCAGGGCCGGAACCGAGGATTCCTCTCAGGGGCTGACATGGATCTTTGGGTACTTCTGGAGTCTCCCCAGGGGAGTTAGGCCTCGTCTCGAGTGGGGGCATGCACGTGCGCTTTCCTTCCCGGCTGTAGCAGCAATGTCACGCTTCCCGTCTCGTGGATCAAAGGATCTGTGGTTTTCCCTCGAGGCTTTCCCTCGAGGCTTTCCCACAGGGCTGTCCCACGTGCCTCCGTGGTGTGAGTCGATCCTCGGCGTGAAAGATGAGCCAGTGCAGGGCAAAGAGGTTCCTCTGGAATGGACTGAGACATCTGGGGACTCTTGGAATGGTGGTACGACCATGGAGTTCCTCTCGCCTTTCCTGTTGAGAGTGCCTCCTCTTGAGATGCGACGGGAACGCCGGGAATTCTTCCCCGTTTAAAGCAGGGAAAGGATCCATCATCTCGAGCTCCGAGGGGGAAACGGGGCTCCTTTGGATGTGGGCGGGACCATCATGCTTCCTCTCGAGTGGAGACGGGTATGGCGGTGAACTTCTTGAGTTGCAGCAAGGGTGTGAAAGACCCTTTCGAAGTTCCAGAGGTTAGGTGTCATTAGTCTCCAGACGCCTCATCGGAAATAGGCCTCATCTCGCCTGGAAGGGAGAACTTCCTGGATTTTCTCGAGATGCGGCAGGTGTTCTCGAGTTACGACGGGGACCTCAGGGACCCGCCCTGGTGGCCTCAGGAGAGGCCAGTCCCCATGCGAGTTGCTAGGGGGCCTCTCGGGATTCCTCTCCCGTCGATACCGGGGCCAAAAACTTTGTATGGAGTCAGGGTCGGAACCGAGGATTCCTCTCAGGGGCTTATATGGATCTTAGGGTACTTCTGGAGTCTCGCCAGGGGAGACAGGCCTCGTCTCGAGTGGGGGCATGCACGTGCGCTTTCCTTCCAGGCTGTAGCAGCAATGTCACGCTTCCCGTCGCGTGCATCAAAGGATCTGTGGTTTTCCCTCGAGGCTTTCCCTCGAGGCTTTCCCACAGGGCTGTCCCACGTGCCTCCGTGGTGTGAGTCGATCCTCGGCGTGAAAGATGAGCCAGTGCAGGGCAAAGAGTTTCCTCTGGAATGGACTGAGACATCTGGGGGACTCTTTGTATGGTGGTACGACCATGGAGTTCCTCTCGCCTTTCCTGTTGAGAGTGCCTCCTCTTGAGATGCGACGGGAACGCCGGGAATTCCTTCCCGTTGAAAGCAGGAAAGGATCCCTCATCTCGAGCTCCGAGAGGGAAACGGGCCTCCTCTGGATGTGGGCGGGAACATCGTGCTTCCTCTCGAGTGGAGACGGGTATGGCGGTGAACTTCTTGAGTTGCAGCAAGGGTGTGAAACACCCTTTCGAAATTTCAGAGGTTAGGTGTCATTAGTCTCCAGACGCCTCATCGGAAATAGGCCTCATCTCGCCTGGAAGGGAGAACTTCCTGGATTTTCTCGAGTTGCGGCAGGTGTTCTCGAGTTAAGACGGGGACCTCAGGGACCCGCCCTGGTGGCCTCAGGAGAGGCCAGTCCCCATGCGAGGTGCTAGGGGGCCTCTCGGGATTCCTCTCCCGTCGATACCGGGGCCAAAAAGCTTGTGTGGAGTCAGGGCCGGAACCGAGGATTCCTCTCAGGGGCTGACATGGATCTTTGGGTACATCTGGAGTCTCCCCAGGGGAGTCAGGCCTCGTCTCGAGTGGGGGCATGCACGTGCGCTTTCCTTCCAGGCTGTAGCAGCAATGTCACGCTTCCTGTCGCGTGGATCAAAGGATCTGTGGTTTTCCCTCGAGGCTTTCCCTCGAGACTTTCCCACAGGGCTGTCCCACGTGCCACCGTGGTGTGAGTCGATCCTCGGCGTGAAAGATGAGCCAGTGTAGGGCAAAGAGGTTCCTCTGGAATGGACTGAGACATCTGGGGGACTCCTGGAATGGTGGTACGACCATGGAGTTCCTCTCGCCTTTCCTGTTGAGAGTGCCTCCTCTTGAGATGCGACGGGAATGCCAGGAATTCTTTCCCGTCTAAAGCAGGGAAAGGTTCCCTCATCTCGAGCTACGAGGGGGAAACGGGGCTCCTCTGGATGTGGGCGGGACCATCGTGCTTCCTCTCGAGTGGACACGGGTATGGCGGTGAACTTCTTGAGTTGCAGCAAGGGTGTGAAAGACCCTTTCGAAGTTCCAGAGGTTAGGTGTCATTAGTCTCCAGACGCCTCATCGGAAATAGGCCTCATCTCGCCTGAAAGGGAGAACTTCCTGGATTTTCTCGAGTTGCGGCAGGTGTTCTCGAGTTACGACGGGGACCTCAGGGACCCGCCCTGGTGGCCTCAGGAAAGGCCAGTCCCCATGCGAGGTGCTAGGGGGCCTCTCGGGATTCCTCTCCCGTCGATACCGGGGCCAAAAACCTTGTGTGGAGTCAGGGCCGGAACCGAGGATTCCTCTCAGGGGCTGACATGGATCTTTGGGTACTTCTGGAGTCTCCCCAGGGGAGTCAGGCCTCGTCTCGAGTCGGGGCATGCACGTGCGCTTTCCTTCCAGGCTGTAGCAGCAATGTCACGCTTCCCGTCGCGTGGATCAAAGGATCTGTGGTTTTCCCTCGAGGCTTTCCCTCGAGGCTTTCCCACAGGGCTGTCCCACGTGCCTCCATGGTGTGAGTCGATCCTCGGCGTGAAAGATGAGCCAGTGCAGGGCAAAGAGGTTCCTCTGGAATGGACTGAGACATCTGGGGGACTCCTGGAATGGTGGTACGACCATGGAGTTCCTCTCGCCTTTCCTGTTGAGAGTGCCTCCTCTTGAGATGCGACGGGAACGCCGGGAATTCTTTCCCGTCTACAGCAGGGAAAGGTTCCCTCATCTCGAGATACGAGGGGGAAACGGGGCTCCTCTGGATGTGGGCGGAACCATCGTGCTTCCTCTCGAGTGGAGACGGGTATGGCGGTGAACTTCTTGAGTTGCAGCAAGGGTGTGAAAGACCCTTTCGAATTTCCAGAGGTTAGGTGTCATTAGTCTCCAGACGCCTCATCGGAAATAGGCCTCATCTCGCCTGAAAGGGAGAACTTCCTGGATTTTCTCGAGTTGCGGCAGGAGTTCTCGAGTTACGACGGGGACCTCAGGGACCCGCCCTGGTGGCCTCAGGAGAGGCCAGTCCCCATGCGAGGTGCTAGGGGGCCTCTAGGGATTCCTCTCCCGTCGATACCGGGGCCAAAAACCTTGTGTGGAGTCAGGGCCGGAACCGAGGATTCCTCTCAGGGGCTGACATGGATCTTTGGGTACTTCTGGAGTCTCCCCAGGGGAGTTAGGCCTCGTCTCGAGTGGGGGCATGCACGTGCGCTTTCCTTCCCGGCTGTAGCAGCAATGTCACGCTTCCCGTCTCGTGGATCAAAGGATCTGTGGTTTTCCCTCGAGGCTTTCCCTCGAGGCTTTCCCACAGGGCTGTCCCACGTGCCTCCGTGGTGTGAGTCGATCCTCGGCGTGAAAGATGAGCCAGTGCAGGGCAAAGAGGTTCCTCTGGAATGGACTGAGACATCTGGGGACTCTTGGAATGGTGGTACGACCATGGAGTTCCTCTCGCCTTTCCTGTTGAGAGTGCCTCCTCTTGAGATGCGACGGGAACGCCGGGAATTCTTCCCCGTTTAAAGCAGGGAAAGGATCCATCATCTCGAGCTCCGAGGGGGAAACGGGGCTCCTTTGGATGTGGGCGGGACCATCATGCTTCCTCTCGAGTGGAGACGGGTATGGCGGTGAACTTCTTGAGTTGCAGCAAGGGTGTGAAAGACCCTTTCGAAGTTCCAGAGGTTAGGTGTCATTAGTCTCCAGACGCCTCATCGGAAATAGGCCTCATCTCGCCTGGAAGGGAGAACTTCCTGGATTTTCTCGAGATGCGGCAGGTGTTCTCGAGTTACGACGGGGACCTCAGGGACCCGCCCTGGTGGCCTCAGGAGAGGCCAGTCCCCATGCGAGTTGCTAGGGGGCCTCTCGGGATTCCTCTCCCGTCGATACCGGGGCCAAAAACTTTGTATGGAGTCAGGGTCGGAACCGAGGATTCCTCTCAGGGGCTTATATGGATCTTAGGGTACTTCTGGAGTCTCGCCAGGGGAGACAGGCCTCGTCTCGAGTGGGGGCATGCACGTGCGCTTTCCTTCCAGGCTGTAGCAGCAATGTCACGCTTCCCGTCGCGTGCATCAAAGGATCTGTGGTTTTCCCTCGAGGCTTTCCCTCGAGGCTTTCCCACAGGGCTGTCCCACGTGCCTCCGTGGTGTGAGTCGATCCTCGGCGTGAAAGATGAGCCAGTGCAGGGCAAAGAGTTTCCTCTGGAATGGACTGAGACATCTGGGGGACTCTTTGTATGGTGGTACGACCATGGAGTTCCTCTCGCCTTTCCTGTTGAGAGTGCCTCCTCTTGAGATGCGACGGGAACGCCGGGAATTCCTTCCCGTTGAAAGCAGGAAAGGATCCCTCATCTCGAGCTCCGAGAGGGAAACGGGGCTCCTCTGGATGTGGGCGGGAACATCGTGCTTCCTCTCGAGTGGAGACGGGTATGGCGGTGAACTTCTTGAGTTGCAGCAAGGGTGTGAAACACCCTTTCGAAATTTCAGAGGTTAGGTGTCATTAGTCTCCAGACGCCTCATCGGAAATAGGCCTCATCTCGCCTGGAAGGGAGAACTTCCTGGATTTTCTCGAGTTGCGGCAGGTGTTCTCGAGTTAAGACGGGGACCTCAGGGACCCGCCCTGGTGGCCTCAGGAGAGGCCAGTCCCCATGCGAGGTGCTAGGGGGCCTCTCGGGATTCCTCTCCCGTCGATACCGGGGCCAAAAAGCTTGTGTGGAGTCAGGGCCGGAACCGAGGATTCCTCTCAGGGGCTGACATGGATCTTTGGGTACATCTGGAGTCTCCCCAGGGGAGTCAGGCCTCGTCTCGAGTGGGGGCATGCACGTGCGCTTTCCTTCCAGGCTGTAGCAGCAATGTCACGCTTCCTGTCGCGTGGATCAAAGGATCTGTGGTTTTCCCTCGAGGCTTTCCCTCGAGACTTTCCCACAGGGCTGTCCCACGTGCCACCGTGGTGTGAGTCGATCCTCGGCGTGAAAGATGAGCCAGTGTAGGGCAAAGAGGTTCCTCTGGAATGGACTGAGACATCTGGGGGACTCCTGGAATGGTGGTACGACCATGGAGTTCCTCTCGCCTTTCCTGTTGAGAGTGCCTCCTCTTGAGATGCGACGGGAATGCCAGGAATTCTTTCCCGTCTAAAGCAGGGAAAGGTTCCCTCATCTCGAGCTACGAGGGGGAAACGGGGCTCCTCTGGATGTGGGCGGGACCATCGTGCTTCCTCTCGAGTGGACACGGGTATGGCGGTGAACTTCTTGAGTTGCAGCAAGGGTGTGAAAGACCCTTTCGAAGTTCCAGAGGTTAGGTGTCATTAGTCTCCAGACGCCTCATCGGAAATAGGCCTCATCTCGCCTGAAAGGGAGAACTTCCTGGATTTTCTCGAGTTGCGGCAGGTGTTCTCGAGTTACGACGGGGACCTCAGGGACCCGCCCTGGTGGCCTCAGGAAAGGCCAGTCCCCATGCGAGGTGCTAGGGGGCCTCTCGGGATTCCTCACCCGTCGATACCGGGGCCAAAAACCTTGTGTGGAGTCAGGGCCGGAACCGAGGATTCCTCTCAGGGGCTGACATGGATCTTTGGGTACTTCTGGAGTCTCCCCAGGGGAGTCAGGCCTCGTCTCGAGTAGGGGCATGCACGTGCGCTTTCCTTCCAGGCTGTAGCAGCAATGTCACGCTTCCCGTCGCGTGGATCAAAGGATCTGTGGTTTTCCCTCGAGGCTTTCCCTCGAGGCTTTCCCACAGGGCTGTCCCACGTGCCTCCGTGGTGTGAGTCGATCCTCGGCGTGAAAGATGAGCCAGTGCAGGGCAAAGAGGTTCCTCTGGAATGGACTGAGACATCTGGGGGACTCCTGGAATGGTGGTACGACCATGGAGTTCCTCTCGCCTTTCCTGTTGAGAGTGCCTCCTCTTGAGATGCGACGGGAACGCCGGGAATTCTTTCCCGTCTAAAGCAGGGAAAGGTTCCCTCATCTCGAGATACGAGGGGGAAACGGGGCTCCTCTGGATGTGGGCGGGACCATCGTGCTTCCTCTCGAGTGGAGACGGGTATGGCGGTGAACTTCTTGAGTTGCAGCAAGGGTGTGAAAGACCCTTTCGAATTTCCAGAGGTTAGGTGTCATTAGTCTCCAGACGCCTCATCGGAAATAGGCCTCATCTCGCCTGAAAGGGAGAACTTCCTGGATTTTCTCGAGTTGCGGCAGGTGTTCTCGAGTTACGACGGGGACCTCAGGGACCCGCCCTGGTGGCCTCAGGAGAGGCCAGTCCCCATGCGAGTTGCTAGGGGGCCTCTCGGGATTCCTCTCCCGTCGATACCGGGGCCAAAAACCTTGTGTGGAGTCAGGGCCGGAACCGAGGATTCCTCTCAGGGGCTGACATGGATCTTTGGGTACTTCTGGAGTCTCCCCAGGGGAGTTAGGCCTCGTCTCGAGTGGGGGCATGCACGTGCGCTTTCCTTCCCGGCTGTAGCAGCAATGTCACGCTTCCCGTCGTGTGGATCAAAGGATCTGTGGTTTTCCCTCGAGGCTTTCCCACAGGGCTGTCCCACGTGCCACCGTGGTGTGAGTCGATCCTCGGCGTGAAAGATGAGCCAGTGCAGGGCAAAGAGGTTCCTCTGGAATGGACTGAGACATCTGGGGACTCTTGAAATGGTGGTACGACCATGGAGTTCCTCTCGCCTTTCCTGTTGAGAGTGCCTCCTCTTGAGATGCGACGGGAACGCCGGGAATACTTCCCCGTTGAAAGCAGGGAAAGGATCCATCATCTCGAGCTCCGAGGGGGAAACGGGGCTCCTTTGGATGTGGGCGGGACCATCATGCTTCCTCTCGAGTGGAGACGGGTATGGCGGTGAACTTCTTGAGTTGCAGCAAGGGTGTGAAAGACCCTTTCGAAGTACCAGAGTTTAGGTGTCATTAGTCTGCAGACGCCTCATCGGAAATAGGCCTCATCTCGCCTGGAAGGGAGAACTTCCTGGATTTTCTCGAGTTGCGGCAGGAGTTCTCGAGTTACGACGGGGACCTCAGGGACCAGCCCTGGTGGCCTCAGGAGAGGCCAGTCCCCATGCGAGTTGCTAGGGGGCCTCTCGGGATTCCTCTCCCGTCGATACCGGGGCCAAAAACTTTGTATGGAGTCAGGGTCGGAACCGAGGATTCCTCTCAGGGGCTTATATGGATCTTAGGGTACTTCTGGAGTCTCGCCAGGGGAGACAGGCCTCGTCTCGAGTGGGGGCATGCACGTGCGCTTTCCTTCCAGGCTGTAGCAGCAATGTCACGCTTCCCGTCGCGTGCATCAAAGGATCTGTGGTTTTCCCTCGAGGCTTTCCCTCGAGGCTTTCCCACAGGGCTGTCCCACGTGCCTCCGTGGTGTGAGTCGATCCTCGGCGTTAAAGATGAGCCAGTGCAGGGCAAAGAGTTTCCTCTGGAATGGACTGAGACATCTGGGGGACTCGTTGTATGGTGGTACGACCATGGAGTTCCTCTCGCCTTTCCTGTTGAGAGTGCCTCCTCTTGAGATGCGACGGGAACGCCGGGAATTCCTTCCCGTTGAAAGCAGGAAAGGATCCCTCATCTCGAGCTCCGAGAGGGAAACGGGGCTCCTCTGGATGTGGGCGGGACCATCGTGCTTCCTCTCGAGTGGAGACGGGTATGGCGGTGAACTTCTTGAGTTGCAGCAAGGGTGTGAAACACCCTTTCGAAATTCCAGAGGTTAGGTGTCATTAGTCTCCAGACGCCTCATCGGAAATAGGCCTCATCTCGCCTGGAAGGGAGAACTTCCTGGATTTTCTCGAGTTGCGGCAGGTGTTCTCGAGTTACGACGGGGACCTCATGGACCCGCCCTGGTGGCCTCAGGAGAGGCCAGTCCCCATGCGAGGTGCTAGGGGGCCTCTCGGGATTCCTCTCCCGTCGATACCGGGGCCAAAAAGCTTGTGTGGAGTCAGGGCCGGAACCGAGGATTCCTCTCAGGGGCTGACATGGATCTTTGGGTACTTCTGGAGTCTCCCCAGAGGAGTTAGGCCTCGAATCAAGTGGGGGCATGCACGTGCGCTTTCCTTCCAGGCTGTAGCAGCAATGTCACGCTTCCCGTGGCGTGTATCAAAGGATCTGTGGTTTTCCCTCGAGACTTTCCCACAGGGCTGTCCCACGTGCCACCGTGGTGTGAGTCGATCCTCGGCGTGAAAGATGAGCCAGTGCAGGGCAAAGAGGTTCCTCTGGAATGGACTGAGACATCTGGGGGACTCTTGGAATGGTGGTACGACCATGGAGTTCCTCTCGCCTTTCCTGTTGAGAGTGCCTCCTCTTGAGATGCGAAAGGAACGCCGGGAATTCTTTCCCGTTGAAAGCAGGGAAAGGATCCCTCATCTCGAGCTACGAGGGGGAAACGGGGCTCCTCTGGATGTGGGCGGGACCATCGTGCTTCCTCTCGAGTGGACACGGGTATGGCGGTGAACTTCTTGAGTTGCAGCAAGGGTGTGAAAGACCCTTTCGAAGTTCCAGAGGTTAGGTGTCATTAGTCTCCAGACGCCTCATCGGAAATAGGCCTCATCTCGCCTGGAAGGGAGAACTTCCTGGATTTTCTCGAGTTGTGTCAGGTGTTCTCGAGTTACGACGGGGACCTCAGGGACCCGCCCTGGTGGCCTCAGGAGAGGCCAGTCCCCATGCGATGTGCTAGGGGGCCTCTCGGGATTCCTGTCCCGTCGATACCGGGGCCAAAAACCTTGTGTGGAGTCAGGGCAGGAACCGAGGATTCCTCTCAGGGGCTGACATGGATCTTTGGGTACTTCTGGAGTCTCCCCAGGGGAGTCAGGCCTCGTCTCGAGTGGGGGCATGCACGTGCGCTTTCCTTCCAGGCTGTAGCAGCAATGTCACGCTTCCTGTCGCGTGGATCAAAGGATCTGTGGTTTTCCCTCGAGGCTTTCCCTCGAGGCTTTCCCACAGGGCTGTCCCACGTGCCACTGTGGTGTGAGTCGATCCTCGGCGTGAAAGATGAGCCAGTGTAGGGCAAAGCGGTTCCTCTGGAATGGACTGAGACATCTGGGGGACTCGTGGAATGGTGGTACGACCATGGAGTTCCTCTCGCCTTTCCTGTTGAGAGTGCCACCTCTTGAGATGCGACGGGAACGCCGGGAATTCTTTCCCGTTGAAAGCAGGGAAAGGATCCCTCATTTCGAGCTACGAGGGGGAAACGGGGCTCCTCTGGATGTGGGCGGGACCATCGTGCTTCCTCTCGAGTGGAGACGGGTATGGCGGTGAACTTCTTGAGTTGCAGCAAGGGTGTGAAAGACCCTTTCGAAGTCCCAGAGGTTAGGTGTCATTAGTCTCCAGAAGCCTCATCGGAAATAGGCCTCATCTCGCCTGGAAGGGAGAACTTCCTGGATTTTCTCGAGTTGCGGCAGGTGTTCTCGAGTTACAACGGGGACCTCAGGGACCCGCCCTGGTGGCCTCAGGAGAGGCCAGTCCCCATGCGAGTTGCTAGGTGGCCTCTCGGGATTCCTCTCCCGTCGATACCGGGGTCAAAAACCTTGTGTGGCATCAGGGCCGGAACCGAGGATTCCTCTCAGGGGCTGACATGGATCTTTGGGTACTTCTGGAGTCTCCCCAGGGGAGTCAGGCCTCGTCTCGAGTCGGGGCATGCACGTGCGCTTTACTTCCAGGCTGTAGCAGCAATGTCACGCTTCCCGTCGCGTGGATCAAAGGATCTGTGGTTTTCCCTCGAGGCTTTCCCTCGAGGCTTTCCCACAGGGCCATCCCACGTCCCACCGTGGTGTGAGTCGATCTTCGGCGTGAAAGATGAGGCAGTGCAGGGCAAAGAGGTTCCTCTGGAATGGACTGAGACATCTGGGGGACTCTTGGAATGGTGGTAAGACCATGGAGTTCCTCTCGCCTTTCCTGTTGAGAGTGCCTCCTCTTGAGATGCGACGGGAACGCCGGGAATTCTTTCCCGTTGAAAGTAGGGAAAGGATCCTTCATCTCGAGCTACGAGGGGGAAACGGGGCTCCTCTGGATGTGGGCGGGACCATCGTGCTTCCTCTCGAGTGGAGAAGGGTATGGCGGTGAACTTCTTGAGTTGCAGCAAGGGTGTGAAAGACCCTTTCGAAGTTCCAGAGGTTAGGTGTCATTAGTCTCCAGACGCCTCATCGGAAATAGGCCTCATCTCGCCTGGAAGAGAGAACTTCCTGGATTTTCTCGAGTTGCGGCAGGTGTTCTCAAGTTACGACGGGGACCTCAGGGACCCGCCCTGGTGGCCTCAGGAGAGGCCAGTCCCCATTCGAGGTGCTAGGGGGCCTTTCGGGATTCCTCTCCCGTCGATATCGGGGCCAAAAACCTTGTGTGGAG
Source organism: Capricornis sumatraensis (assembly GCF_032405125.1). Classification (NCBI taxonomy): domain Eukaryota; kingdom Metazoa; phylum Chordata; class Mammalia; order Artiodactyla; family Bovidae; genus Capricornis; species Capricornis sumatraensis. The sequence goes on from NW_027184613.1 coordinate 9,084,665, forward strand.
TAAGGGCCGGAACCGAGGATTCCTCTCAGGGGCTGACATGGATCTTTGGGTACTTCTGGAGTCTCCCCAGGGGAGTCAGGCCTCGTCTCGAGTGGGGGCATGCACGTGCGCTTTCCTTCCAGGCTGTAGCAGCAATGTCACGCTTCCCGTCGCGTGGATCAAAGGATCTGTGGTTTTCCCTCGAGGCTTTCCCTCGAGGCTTTCCCACAGGGCTGTCCCACGTGCCTCCGTGGTGTGAGTCGATCCTCGGCGTGAAAGATGAGCCAGTGCAGGGCAAAGAGTTTCCTCTGGAATGGACTGAGACATCTGGGGGACTCCTGGAATGGTGGTACGACCATGGAGTTCCTCTCGCCTTTCCTGTTGAGAGTGCCTCCTCTTGAGATGCGATGGGAACGCTGGGAATTCTTTCCCGTCTACAGCAGGGAAAGGTTCCCTCATCTCGAGATACGAGGGGGAAACGGGGCTCCTCTGGATGTGGGCGGGACCATCGTGCTTCCTCTCGAGTGGACACGGGTATGGCGGTGAACTTCTTGAGTTGCAGCAAGGGTGTGAAAGACCCTTTCGAAGTTCCAGAGGTTAGGTGTCATTAGTCTCCAGACGCCTCATCGGAAATAGGCCTCATCTCGCCTGAAAGGGAGAACTTCCTGGATTTTCTCGAGTTGCGGCAGGTGTTCTCGAGTTACGACGGGGACCTCAGGGACCCGCCCTGGTGGCCTCAGGAAAGGCCAGTCCCCATGCGAGGTGCTAGGGGGCCTCTCGGGATTCCTCTCCCGTCGATACCGGGGCCAAAAACCTTGTGTGGAGTAAGGGCCGGAACCGAGGATTCCTCTCAGAGGCTGACATGGATCTTTGGGTACTTCTGGAGTCTCCCCAGGGGAGTTAGGCCTTTTCTCGAGTGGGGGCATGCACGTGCGCTTTCCTTCCCGGCTGTAGCAGCAATGTCACGCTTCCCGTCGCATGGATCAAAGGATCTGTGGTTTTCCCTCGAGGCTTTCCCTCGAGGCTTTCCCACAGGGCTGTCCCACGTGCCACCGTGGTGTGAGTCGATCCTCGGCGTGAAAGATGAGCCAGTGCAGGGCAAAGAGGTTCCTCTGGAATGGACTGAGACATCTGGGGGACTCGTGGAATGGTGGTACGACCATGGAGTTCCTCTCGCCTTTCCTGTTGAGAGTGCCACCTCTTGAGATGCGACGGGAACGCCGGGAATTCTTTCCCGTTGAAAGCAGGGAAAGGATCCCTCATCTCGAGCTACGAGGGGGAAACGGGGCTCCTCTGGATGTGGGCGGGACCATCGTGCTTCCTCTCGAGTGGAGACGGGTATGGCGGTGAACTTCTTGAGTTGCAGCAAGGGTGTGAAAGACCCTTTCGAAGTCCCAGAGGTTAGGTGTCATTAGTCTCCAGACGCCTCATCGGAAATAGGCCTCATCTCGCCTGGAAGGGAGAACTTCCTGGATTTTCTCGAGTTGCGGCAGGTGTTCTCGAGTTACAACGGGGACCTCAGGGACCCGCCCTGGTGGCCTCAGGAGAGGCCAGTCCCCATGCGAGTTGCTAGGTGGCCTCTCGCGATTCCTCTCCCGTCGATACCGGGGTCAAAAACCTTGTGTGGCGTCAGGGCCGGAACCGAGGATTCCTCTCAGGGGCTGACATGGATCTTTGGGTACTTCTGGAGTCTCCCCAGGGGAGTCAGGCCTCGTCTCGAGTCGGGGCATGCACGTGCGCTTTCCTTCCCGGCTGTAGCAGCAATGTCACGCTTCCCGTCGCGTGGATCAAAGGATCTGTGGTTTTCCCTCGAGGCTTTCCCTCGAGGCTTTCCCACAGGGCTGTCCCACGTGCCTCCGTGGTGTGAGTCGATCCTCGGCGTGAAAGATGAGCCAGTGCAGGGCAAAGAGGTTCCTCTGAAATGGACTGAGACATCTGGGGACTCTTGAAATGGTGGTACGACCATGGAGTTCCTCTCGCCTTTCCTGTTGAGAGTGCCTCCTCTTGAGATGCGACGGGAACGCCGGGAATACTTCCCCGTTGAAAGCAGGGAAAGGATCCATCATCTCGAGCTCCGAGGGGGAAACGGGGCTCCTTTGGATGTGGGCGGGACCATCATGCTTCCTCTCGAGTGGAGACGGGTATGGTGGTGAACTTCTTGAGTTGCAGCAAGGGTGTGAAAGACCCTTTCGAAGTACCAGAGTTTAGGTGTCATTAGTCTGCAGACGCCTCATCGGAAATAGGCCTCATCTCGCCTGGAAGGGAGAACTTCCTGGATTTTCTCGAGTTGAGGCAGGAGTTCTCGAGTTACGACGGGGACCTCAGGGACCAGCCCTGGTGGCCTCAGGAGAGGCCAGTCCCCATGCGAGTTGCTAGGGGGCCTCTCGGGATTCCTCTCCCGTCGATACCGGGGCCAAAAACTTTGTATGGAGTCACGGTCGGAACCGAGGATTCCTCTCAGGGGCTTATATGGATCTTAGGGTACTTCTGGAGTCTCGCCAGGGGAGACAGGCCTCGTCTCGAGTGGGGGCATGCACGTGCGCTTTCCTTCCAGGCTGTAGCAGCAATGTCACGCTTCCCGTCGCGTGCATCAAAGGATCTGTGGTTTTCCCTCGAGGCTTTCCCTCGAGGCTTTCCCACAGGGCTGTCCCACGTGCCTCCGTGGTGTGAGTCGATCCTCGGCGTGAAAGTTGAGCCAGTGCAGGGCAAAGAGTTTCCTCTGGAATGGACTGAGACATCTGGGGGACTCTTTGTATGGTGGTACGACCATGGAGTTCCTCTCGCCTTTCCTGTTGAGAGTGCCTCCTCTTGAGATGCGACGGGAACGCCGGGAATTCCTTCCCATTGAAAGCAGGAAAGGATCCCTCATCTCGAGCTCCGAGAGGGAAACGGGGCTCCTCTGGATGTGGGCGGGACCATCGTGCTTCCTCTCGAGTGGAGACGGGTATGGCGGTGAACTTCTTGAGTTGCAGCAAGGGTGTGAAACACCCTTTCGAAATTCCAGAGGTTAGGTGTCATTAGTCTCCAGACGCCTCATCGGAAATAGGCCTCATCTCGCCTGGAAGGGAGAACTTCCTGGATTTTCTCGAGTTGCGGCAGGTGTTCTCGAGTTAAGACGGGGAACTCAGGGACCCGCCCTGGTGGCCTCAGGAGAGGCCAGTCCCCATGCGAGGTGCTAGGGGGCCTCTCGGGATTCCTCTCCCGTCGATACCGGGGCCAAAAAGCTTGTGTGGAGTCAGGGCCGGAACCGAGGATTCCTCTCAGGGGCTGACATGGATCTTTGGGTACTTCTGGAGTCTCCCCAGAGGAGTTAGGCCTCGAATCAAGTGGGGGCATGCACGTGCGCTTTCCTTCCAGGCTGTAGCAGCAATGTCACGCTTCCCGTGGCGTGTATCAAAGGATCTGTGGTTTTCCCTCGAGACTTTCCCACAGGGCTGTCCCACGTGCCACCGTGGTGTGAGTCGATCCTCGGCGTGAAAGATGAGCCAGTGCAGGGCAAAGAGGTTCCTCTGGAATGGACTGAGACATCTGGGGGACTCTTGGAATGGTGGTACGACCATGGAGTTCCTCTCGCCTTTCCTGTTGAGAGTGCCTCCTCTTGAGATGCGAAAGGAACGCCGGGAATTCTTTCCCGTTGAAAGCAGGGAAAGGATCCCTCATCTCGAGCTACGAGGGGGAAACGGGGCTCCTCTGGATGTGGGCGGGACCATCGTGCTTCCTCTCGAGTGGACACGGGTATGGCGGTGAACTTCTTGAGTTGCAGCAAGGGTGTGAAAGACCCTTTCGAAGTTCCAGAGGTTAGGTGTCATTAGTCTCCAGACGCCTCATCGGAAATAGGCCTCATCTCGCCTGGAAGGGAGAACTTCCTGGATTTTCTCGAGTTGTGTCAGGTGTTCTCGAGTTACGACGGGGACCTCAGGGACCCGCCCTGGTGGCCTCAGGAGAGGCCAGTCCCCATGCGATGTGCTAGGGGGCCTCTCGGGATTCCTGTCCCGTCGATACCGGGGCCAAAAACCTTGTGTGGAGTCAGGGCAGGAACCGAGGATTCCTCTCAGGGGCTGACATGGATCTTTGGGTACTTCTGGAGTCTCCCCAGGGGAGTCAGGCCTCGTCTCGAGTGGGGGCATGCACGTGCGCTTTCCTTCCAGGCTGTAGCAGCAATGTCACGCTTCCTGTCGCGTGGATCAAAGGATCTGTGGTTTTCCCTCGAGGCTTTCCCTCGAGGCTTTCCCACAGGGCTGTCCCACGTGCCACTGTGGTGTGAGTCGATCCTCGGCGTGAAAGATGAGCCAGTGTAGGGCAAAGCGGTTCCTCTGGAATGGACTGAGACATCTGGGGGACTCCTGGAATGGTGGTACGACCATGGAGTTCCTCTCGCCTTTCCTGTTGAGAGTGCCTCCTCTTGAGATGCGACGGGAACGCCGGGAATTCTTTCCCGTCTAAAGCAGGGAAAGGTTCCCTCATCTCGAGCTACGAGGGGGAAACGGGGCTCCTCTGGATGTGGGCGGGACCATCGTGCTTCCTCTCGAGTGGAGACGGGTATGGCGGTGAACTTCTTGAGTTGCAGCAAGGGTGTGAAAGACCCTTTCGAAGTTCCAGAGGTTAGGTGTCATTAGTCTCCAGAGGCCTCATCGGAAATAGGCCTCATCTCGCCTGAAAGGGAGAACTTCCTGGATTTTCTCGAGTTGCGGCAGGTGTTCTCGAGTTACGAAGGGGACCTCAGGGACCCGCCCTGGTGGCCTCAGGAGAGGCCAGTCCCCATGCAAGGTGCTAGGGGGCCTCTCGGGATTCCTCTCCCGTCTATACCGGGGCCAAAAACCTTGTGTGGAGTCAGGGCCGGAACCGAGGATTCCTCTCAGGGGCTGACATGGATCTTTGGGTACTTCTGGAGTCTCCCCAGGGGAGTTAGGCCTCTTCTCGAGTGGGGGCATGCACGTGCGCTTTTCTTCCCGGCTGTAGCAGCAATGTCACGCTTCCCTTCGCATGGATCAAAGGATCTGTGGTTTTCCCTCGAGGCTTTCCCTCGAGGCTTTCCCACAGGGCTGTCCCACGTGCCACCGTGGTGTGAGTCGATCCTCGGCGTGAAAGATGAGCCAGTGCAGGGCAAAGAGGTTCCTCTGGAATGGACTGAGACATCTGGGGGACTCGTGGAATGGTGGTACGACCATGGAGTTCCTCTCGCCTTTCCTGTTGAGAGTGCCACCTCTTGAGATGCGACGGGAACGCCGGGAATTCTTTCCCGTTGAAAGCAGGGAAAGGATCCCTCATTTCGAGCTACGAGGGGGAAACGGGGCTCCTCTGGATGTGGGCGGGACCATCGTGCTTCCTCTCGAGTGGAGACGGGTATGGCGGTGAACTTCTTGAGTTGCAGCAAGGGTGTGAAAGACCCTTTCGAAGTCCCAGAGGTTAGGTGTCATTAGTCTCCAGAAGCCTCATCGGAAATAGGCCTCATCTCGCCTGGAAGGGAGAACTTCCTGGATTTTCTCGAGTTGCGGCAGGTGTTCTCGAGTTACAACGGGGACCTCAGGGACCCGCCCTGGTGGCCTCAGGAGAGGCCAGTCCCCATGCGAGTTGCTAGGTGGCCTCTCGGGATTCCTCTCCCGTCGATACCGGGGTCAAAAACCTTGTGTGGCATCAGGGCCGGAACCGAGGATTCCTCTCAGGGGCTGACATGGATCTTTGGGTACTTCTGGAGTCTCCCCAGGGGAGTCAGGCCTCGTCTCGAGTCGGGGCATGCACGTGCGCTTTACTTCCAGGCTGTAGCAGCAATGTCACGCTTCCCGTCGCGTGGATCAAAGGATCTGTGGTTTTCCCTCGAGGCTTTCCCTCGAGGCTTTCCCACAGGGCCATCCCACGTCCCACCGTGGTGTGAGTCGATCTTCGGCGTGAAAGATGAGGCAGTGCAGGGCAAAGAGGTTCCTCTGGAATGGACTGAGACATCTGGGGGACTCTTGGAATGGTGGTAAGACCATGGAGTTCCTCTCGCCTTTCCTGTTGAGAGTGCCTCCTCTTGAGATGCGACGGGAACGCCGCGAATTCTTTCCCGTTGAAAGTAGGGAAAGGATCCTTCATCTCGAGCTACGAGGGGGAAACGGGGCTCCGCTGGATGTGGGCGGGACCATCGTGCTTCCTCTCGAGTGGAGAAGGGTATGGCGGTGAACTTCTTGAGTTGCAGCAAGGGTGTGAAAGACCCTTTCGAAGTTCCAGAGGTTAGGTGTCATTAGTCTCCAGACGCCTCATCGGAAATAGGCCTCATCTCGCCTGGAAGGGAGAACTTCCTGGATTTTCTCGAGTTGCGGCAGGTGTTCTCGAGTTACAACGGGGACCTCAGGGACCCGCCCTGGTGCCCTCAGGAGAGGCCAGTCCCCATGCGAGTTGCTAGGTGGCCTCTCGGGATTCCTCTCCCGTCGATACCGGGGTCAAAAACCTTGTGTGGCGTCAGGGCCGGAACCGAGGATTCCTCTCAGGGGCTGAGATGGATCTTTGGGTACTTCTGGAGTCTCCCCAGGGGAGTCAGGCCTCGTCTCGAGTCGGGGCATGCACGTGCGCTTTCCTTCCAGGCTGTAGCAGCAATGTCACGCTTCCCGTCGCGTGGATCAAAGGATCTGTGGTTTTCCCTCGAGGCTTTCCCTCGAGGCTTTCCCACAGGGCTGTCCCACGTGCCTCCGTGGTGTGAGTCGATCCTCGGCGTGAAAGATGAGCCAGTGCAGGGCAAAGAGGTTCCTCTGGAATGGACTGAGACATCTGGGGGACTCCTGGAATGGTGGTACGACCATGGAGTTCCTCTCGCCTTTCCTGTTGAGAGTGCCTCCTCTTGAGATGCGACGGGAACGCCGGGAATTCTTTCCCGTCTAAAGCAGGGAAAGGTTCCCTCATCTCGAGATACGAGGGGGAAACGGGGCTCCTCTGGATGTGGGCGGGACCATCGTGCTTCCTCTCGAGTGGAGACGGGTATGGCGGTGAACTTCTTGAGTTGCAGCAAGGGTGTGAAAGACCCTTTCGAATTTCCAGAGGTTAGGTGTCATTAGTCTCCAGACGCCTCATCGGAAATAGGCCTCATCTCGCCTGAAAGGGAGAACTTCCTGGATTTTCTCGAGTTGCGGCAGGTGTTCTCGAGTTACGACGGGGACCTCAGGGACCCGCCCTGGTGGCCTCAGGAGAGGCCAGTCCCCATGCGAGTTGCTAGGGGGCCTCTCGGGATTCCTCTCCCGTCGATACCGGGGCCAAAAACCTTGTGTGGAGTCAGGGCCGGAACCGAGGATTCCTCTCAGGGGCTGACATGGATCTTTGGGTACTTCTGGAGTCTCCCCAGGGGAGTTAGGCCTCGTCTCGAGTGGGGGCATGCACGTGCGCTTTCCTTCCCGGCTGTAGCAGCAATGTCACGCTTCCCGTCGCGGGATCAAAGGATCTGTGGTTTTCCCTCGAGGCTTTCCCACAGGGCTGTCCCACGTGCCACCGTGGTGTGAGTCGATCCTCGGCGTGAAAGATGAGCCAGTGCAGGGCAAAGAGGTTCCTCTGGAATGGACTGAGACATCTGGGGACTCTTGGAATGGTGGTACGACCATGGAGTTCCTCTCGCCTTTCCTGTTGAGAGTGCCTCCTCTTGAGATGCGACGGGAACGCCGGGAATACTTCCCCGTTGAAAGCAGGGAAAGGATCCATCATCTCGAGCTCCGAGGGGGAAACGGGGCTCCTTTGGATGTGGGCGGGACCATCATGCTTCCTCTCGAGTGGAGACGGGTATGGCGGTGAACTTCTTGAGTTGCAGCAAGGGTGTGAAAGACCCTTTCGAAGTACCAGAGGTTAGGTGTCATTAGTCTCCAGACGCCTCATCGGAAATAGGCCTCATCTCGCCTGGAAGGGAGAACTTCCTGGATTTTCTCGAGATGCGGCAGGTGTTCTCGAGTTACGACGGGGACCTCAGGGACCCGCCCTGGTGGCCTCAGGAGAGGCCAGTCCCCATGCGAGTTGCTAGGGGGCCTCTCGGGATTCCTCTCCCGTCGATACCGGGGCCAAAAACTTTGTATGGAGTCAGGGTCGGAACCGAGGATTCCTCTCAGGGGCTTATATGGATCTTAGGGTACTTCTGGAGTCTCGCCAGGGGAGACAGGCCTCGTCTCGAGTGGGGGCATGCACGTGCGCTTTCCTTCCAGCCTGTAGCAGCAATGTCACGCTTCCCGTCGCGTGCATCAAAGGATCTGTGGTTTTCCCTCGAGGCTTTCCCTCGAGGCTTTCCCACAGGGTTGTCCCACGTGCCTCCGTGGTGTGAGTCGATCCTCGGCGTGAAAGTTGAGCCAGTGCAGGGCAAAGAGTTTCCTCTGGAATGGACTGAGACATCTGGGGGACTCTTTCTATGGTGGTACGACCATGGAGTTCCTCTCGCCTTTCCTGTTGAGAGTGCCTCCTCTTGAGATGCGACGGGAACGCCGGGAATTCCTTCCCGTTGAAAGCAGGAAAGGATCCCTCATCTCGAGCTCCGAGAGGGAAACGGGGCTCCTCTGGATGTGGGCGGGACCATCGTGCTTCCTCTCGAGTGGAGACGGGTATGGCGGTGAACTTCTTGAGTTGCAGCAAGGGTGTGAAACACCCTTTCGAAATTCCAGAGGTTAGGTGTCATTAGTCTCCAGACGCCTCATCGGAAATAGGCCTCATCTCGCCTGGAAGGGAGAACTTCCTGGATTTTCTCGAGTTGCGGCAGGTGTTCTCGAGTTAAGACGGGGACCTCATGGACCCGCCCTGGTGGCCTCAGGAGAGGCCAGTCCCCATGCGAGGTGCTAGGGGGCCTCTCGGGATTCCTCTCCCGTCGATACCGGGGCCAAAAAGCTTGTGTGGAGTCAGGGCCGGAACCGAGGATTCCTCTCAGGGGCTGACATGGATCTTTGGGTACTTCTGGAGTCTCCCCAGAGGAGTTAGGCCTCGAATCAAGTGGGGGCATGCACGTGCGCTTTCCTTCCAGGCTGTAGCAGCAATGTCACGCTTCCCGTGGCGTGTATCAAAGGATCTGTGGTTTTCCCTCGAGACTTTCCCACAGGGCTGTCCCACGTGCCACCGTGGTGTGAGTCGATCCTCGGCGTGAAAGATGAGCCAGTGCAGGGCAAAGAGGTTCCTCTGGAATGGACTGAGACATCTGGGGGACTCTTGGAATGGTGGTACGACCATGGAGTTCCTCTCGCCTTTCCTGTTGAGAGTGCCTCCTCTTGAGATGCGAAAGGAACACCGGGAATTCTTTCCCGTTGAAAGCAGGGAAAGGATCCCTCATCTCGAGCTACGAGGGGGAAACGGGGCTCCTCTGGATGTGGGCGGGACCATCGTGCTTCCTCTCGAGTGGACACGGGTATGGCGGTGAACTTCTTGAGTTGCAGCAAGGGTGTGAAAGACCCTTTCGAAGTTCCAGAGGTTAGGTGTCATTAGTCTCCAGACGCCTCATCGGAAATAGGCCTCATCTCGCCTGGAAGGGAGAACTTCCTGGATTTTCTCGAGTTGTGGCAGGTGTTCTCGAGTTACGACGGGGACCTCAGGGACCCGCCCTGGTGGCCTCAGGAGAGGCCAGTCCCCATGCGATGTGCTAGGGGGCCTCTCGGGATTCCTCTCCCGTCGATACCGGGGCCAAAAACCTTGTGTGGAGTCAGGGCCGGAACCGAGGATTCCTCTCAGGGGCTGACATGGATCTTTGGGTACTTCTGGAGTCTCCCCAGGGGAGTCAGGCCTCGTCTCGAGTGGGGGCATGCACGTGCGCTTTCCTTCCAGGCTGTAGCAGCAATGTCACGCTTCCTGTCGCGTGGATCAAAGGATCTGTGGTTTTCCCTCGAGGCTTTCCCTCGAGGCTTTCCCACAGGGCTGTCCCACGTGCCACTGTGGTGTGAGTCGATCCTCGGCGTGAAAGATGAGCCAGTGCAGGGCAAAGAGCTTCCTCTGGAATGGACTGAGACATCTGGGGGACTCTTGGAATGGTGGTACGACCATGGAGTTCCTCTCGCCTTTCCTGTTGAGAGTGCCTCCTCTTGAGATGCGACGGGAACGCCGGGAATTCTTTCCCGTTGAAAGCAGGCAAAGGATCCCTCATCTCGAGCTACGAGGGGGAAACGGGGCTCCTCTGGATGTGGGCGGGACCATCCTGCTTCCTCTCGAGTGGAGACGGGTATGGAAGTGAACTTCTTGAGTTGCAGCAAGGGTGTGAAAGACCCTTTCGAAGTTCCAGAGGTTAGGTGTCATTAGTCTCCAGACGCCTCATCGGAAATAGGCCTCATCTCGCCTGGAAGGGAGAACTTCCTGGATTTTCTCGAGATGCGGCAGGTGTTCTCGAGTTACGACGGGGACCTCAGGGACCCGCCCTGGTGGCCTCAGGAGAGGCCAGTCCACATGCGAGTTGCTAGGGTGCCTCGCGGGATTCCTCTCCCGTCGATACCGGGGCCAAAAACCTTGTGTGGAGTCAGGGCCGGAAACGAGGATTCCTCTCAGGGGCTGACATGGATCTTTGGGTACTTCTGGAGTCTCCGCAGGGGAGTCAGGCCTCGTCTCGAGTGGGGGCATGCACGTGCGTTTTCTTTCCAGGCTGTAGCAGCAATGTCACGCTTCCCGTCGCGTGGATCAAAGGATCTGTGGTTTTCCCTCGAGGCTTTCCCACAGGGCTGTCCCACGTTCCACCGTGGTGTGAGTCGATCCTCGGCGTGAAAGATGAGCCAGTGCAGGGCAAAGAGGTTCCTCTGGAATGGACTGAGACATCTGGGGGACTCTTGGAATGGTGGTACGACCATGGAGTTCCTCTCGCCTTTCCTGTTGAGAGTGCCTCCTCTTGAGATGCGACGGGAACGCCGGGAATTCTTTCCCGTTGAAAGCAGGGAAAGGATCCCTCATCTCGAGCTCCGAGGGGGAAACGGGGCTCCTCTGGATGTGGGCGGGACCATCGTGCTTCCTCTCTAGTGGAGACGGGTATTGCCGGGGTCCTGCCCCGGTGGATCCAGGGAATTCGAAGGGTGGACGGCGTTGGCGTGGAAAGACTTGTTTATTTATTAATATAAGATTAGATTAAGAAACTGTAGTGCAGTAGGAAGATTAAGTGGAGAAAGAGGGCTGAATAGCTTGGTTTACGCGGAAGACCAATAAAATTCCAGACAAGGAATTTGCACCATCTACTTTGGGCCACCGGTGCCCGCTTGAATATCTAAGGGTGCCTCGCCTTAAGCTCCCTTTCTCGCGGATCTTAATAACCAGGGCAAATAAGTAGACCTGGCGAGCCTCCGCGCCCCAGATGGAAATTCAGCCTGAAATTAAAGTAAAGAGCAGAGGGAAGAAAAGGGAGAGAAAAAGAGAGAGAGAGAGAGACACGGGGGGAGCCATATTCCCAAGACACCAGGCCGAGACTAGTCCGAGAAACTGGTCTGAGAATCTGGTCCCGTCCTTTATTGTTCAGAAGGCCTTTTATACTTTTGATAAAACATGGAGATCAATGGGTAACACAAAGTTATGCAGCGTTAGCAGTCCAGACTCTTATCAAAACCAGGCTTTTCTCTCTGCATACCTAATTGTATACACAAGTCTTAGGTAATTTACATCATCTTCCAACCAAAAGGGCCAATTAACATTTTACAGCCTTTTTTCTGATAAGGGTTTGTCAACCACAAGACTTATTTGTGTTGATCTTCCCAAGGTCTGGTGCCACTCTCGGAAAGCACTAAAGAAAGTTACATTCTTAGACAGCAAGGATACAGCAACTTATAACAAGTAGAGGGAGTGCAGTGATTTATAGCAAAAGAGAAGCAATTAACTCAAAAGTCTAGTGTTGCTAACATCAAAACTACTATGTATCTTTTTCTACATCCTGCTTACATTAACATCCTTCCAGGTGCCTAAAAGATAAAGAATAAGGAGGTCTGGCAGCAATCCTTGAGTCAACAGTGAAAACCCTCTACCAATATAATTTTTAACTCTTTAGAAAAGGCTCTGTATCTTTAAGATGCTTTTAAGCTTTGTGCCTCCCGCGGTTGGGGGGCTGTAAGCAATTCACAAGCTGTAAGCTTTGTGCCTCTCGCGGTTGGGGGGCTGTAAGCAATTCACAAGCTGTAAGAGGTCTGGGGAACCTGTTAGGCAGACTAGAGAGCTATCAGAGGGGTTTAACTGAAACATCCCTTTCAAATGCAGAAGACTAAAACCCTGAATTGACTTTTTTCCAGAGAATATCAGAAAAGTGGAAAAGCAGAGCACAAAAGCCGGCAGATTTTTGCTGGGGTACATGCTTAGGAATATCCAGAGGGGTCCCTGAAGTCTGAGCACGCCTTGCGTATGTCAGCTTCCTTCCTCATGACCTTGTCACGGGCGGGATTCCTCACACTGGCTTCCGGCAACTCCCCCTTCTTTATTAGTTTTTTAAAAAAATTAGGTGCAGTTCAGTCGCGAGATTCCGAATGCTCTGCCGAAGAGTCCTGACAACACAAGGAAGCACGATTACAAGGAGCAGGATTATGGCACCCACAGCAGCATAGCTAGAGACAGTAGTCAGAAGAGTTTTTCCAGAAATGAAGTCAGAGAAGGTGTGGAAAAAGTCATTGGCTTCTCCTGCGGCGGTAAAATCTAATCGGGAGTGTTCCAAGGTCTGAATCTGATTATGAAGTTTCCCTAAATCTAAACTAATATCTGAGCTGTTCCAGACACCTAAAATATGATTTTTGACCCTCTCCCATTTAAAATCTGTCTCATTTACTTTCAGGGATGTAACACATATCCACCGGTAATCGGCATGACATGAAAGAGCCAATTTCATTTTCAGACTCTGTAATTCATTCCCAATATGCATTACTGCTTCTTCTAAGGCATCAATCCTTATTTCTAGCTTCCTATCTATAATTTCCTGGGTTGCCAGCGTTAGAGAAACATTTTTGGATACGGTGTCAACATATTGGGCAGTATACACTTGTTGAGACAATGATAATGCCGCCACAGTAACAGAAGTAATTGCGGTTATCAAAGCTGATATTCCCAAAACAAGTAAGCCCACAAACCGTCGTGTTCGCATTAAATCTTGTAGCTGTTGCAGTACAGCTAGGCCATGGTTATCATACCAATACGTGGCTACAGTTACAGGTACCATGAGATAGGGCGGACGTTTTAAAACCATGAAAGAGCAAACTTTATATTGAGGAGTTAAACAGGATGAAAGCATACATTGTTCACAAGACACTACATGGGGTCCACCTGTATAATTCAATTGTATGTTAAGTCTTTCAGAATCATTAGTGAAAAGAAAAACATAAGGAGAGGGTAGACAAGCTAAAATAGAGTAAATAGAGGTATTTTTTGGTCGGATTAAAATAATAGGGGCGGTAGCCGCAAGGGCTCTCCAAATTTCTGGCTGCCAAAAGGTTTTACCTCTAGTTATATAAGACAGCATAGGGGGAACAAATTGGTTATGATGCCGTCTGGTGGCAACTAACGGCCAAGAAATTGAATATTCTTTCCAATTATCCAATCTATTGATAAAGTCATCGTCAGACTCAGGGTCTTGACCTGGATTTGGGTTGCTCCAGTCCTGAATCGCACAATTTCTTCCTCCCGGCATATTGTAATCTACTCTCGAATTATAAATACAAGATTTCCAAATCGGATATCCTGAATGATCATCTATAGTTTTCCAAATAACATCTGAGGGAGCAACATCATCACAATTTGGATATTCTGATGGAGTTTTGAGAGACAAAGACTTATAGGGGCCAAGGACCCCAGGCATACGGGCTCGTAATATCCAAGCAGACCGATCCCCTATAGATGCAAATTTAGAGGTTGGGGAATCTGTCATAACTGCTTTTGTGGAGGCTCCAATGCATCCTGTCTTGGTAAAGAAGTCTCCTGTAAGGCCAGGAGGAAAATTAAAGCAGACAGGAAAATCATCTGCTAGTCCTTTAAAGGTATAATTGAAATTAATAGGGTATTGGTCTTTTGTATAGGAAGTATAAGATCCTCCCAAAAGGCGAGGCTGGTCTGTACTAACTCGTATGGGGTCACTGTTCCAAGTAACAACTTGGAAAGTTGGAGGATCCGGGAGAAACGCCCAATATTTGGTTGGAATGGGAGCAGCGCTTACCTGGCAAGAGAGCAAGGCAAGCATGGCAATAAACACCTTTTCAGGAGAGACTGACGATCCCTGTAGGGTAGCTATCCCCTGTGCCTGGCGACAGAGAGCTTTAATCTGTCCCCAGGTGGGCAAGGAGGCTTGTTGGGTTGACTGAGCTGGGCGTCCTAATGGATTCCTGCGAGGCAAAAAATCAGGGGGTGCAATATCCTGTATCTGAAGTCGTGACATCTGTCCAGTGGGTGGCTCCGATCCGCGCCTATCCGGGATCTCCAATGTCAGCTGTCCTGGGGTCAGCGGCGTTTCCCGTGCTGGCGGAGGGAGCGGGGGAAGAGGGAGTTTCTTCCTTTTTAGAGATCGCGGTGGCGGGGGATTCTGGTATCCGGGGAGCTGAGACATGGCGAATTAGTCTGTCTGGAACCCAAATCGGAGCGTCCGCGTCCTGTGGAAAAACACAAGCATACCCTCGCCCATTGGTTAATAAGGGGTCAGGACCTTTCCATTGTCCGGAAAGAAGGTCCCTCCATTTTACTAATGGTTTTGCATTCAATTGCTCTGGGCACCAATGGCGAAGCATTGCAGTGTTTCCGGATGAATCAGCATTTAAGTTATTTATTACGAAAAGAGCATGTTGCAAAATCTGATGGGGGGGAACTATATTTAAATTCCCCTTCTTTTAGTTTTTGAATATGGATTTTCAGTGTTTGATGTGCTCTTTCCACAATGGCTTGTCCTTGTGGGTTATAAGGGATGCCGGTGTTATGTTTAATTTGAAATCTTGTACAGAATTGCTGAAAAGATTTAGAAGTGTAAGCAGGAGCATTATCAGTTTTTAAAGCTTTTGGCAAGCCCAGATAGGAAAAGCATGTAAAAAGATGTTGTATTACATCTTTAACTGCTTCCCCTGTACGAGCAGTGGCAATAATAACATGAGAGAAGGTATCTACAGTTACATGAACAAAAGACAGTTTTCCAAATGAAGAGACATGGGTTACATCCATTTGCCAGAGTGCATTAGGTTTGAGACCGCGAGGGTTAACTCCCAGAGGCAAAGCATTCACGGTAGTAGGACAATGTGAACAAGAACGAACAATCTCTCGGGCAGATTCTCGAGGAATTTGAAACTGGTATCGTAAGGCAGTGGCATTTTGGTGATGAAGTGAGTGAGAAGCTCGAGCTTCTTCAAAAACAGAAGCCACTGAAATCCTGGTTAACGAATCTGCCAATTCATTGAGAGCATTTAAAGGGCCAGGCAGGCCGGAATGAGCCCGAATGTGGCCGATAAAGAACGCCCGATTTCTTTTCCATATTTGCTGCTGCAGTTTAGTTAACAAATGGAAGATAGCAGTTTTGTTTTCAGGCAAAACTGCAGTCTCAATGTGTGGAAACAGCCTGACCACATACTGAGAGTCAGAATAAAGGTTAAATTCTTTCTCCGCAAACATAACAAAGGCCTCAATAACAGCTGTGATTTCAGCCCTTTGAGCTGAAGTTTCTTGTGTTTCCAAAAGTTTTTGATGATCTCTTGTGACTATAGAGGCTCTACCGTTAGCCGATCCATCAGTAAAGACTACCTGAGCATCTGAAATAGGGAACTGTTTACACCGGACAGGAAAAATAACTGGATGGTTAGACATAAAATTTAGTAAAACATGCGAGGGTAAATGATGCAAAATTTGACCACAGTAATTCCCTATGGCAATCTGCCAGTCTTCATCAAACATTAAAAGAGCATCAAGCTGCTCCTTATTATATGGAATTACAATCTCTGATGGCTCTTTACCAAACAATTCAATGCTCCGCTTCCTTCCTTTTAGCATTAATGTGGCAATTAAACCAGGATAAGAAGCCACGACTTTTTTAGCTTGGGTAGGAAGATGGATCCATTCTAAAGGGCCGCGTTGCCACAGAACTCCCGTAGGCGCCGTTGGAGTAGCTAGGCAAAGGAACTGCCACGTCATCGTCAAATCAATTCTTTTTACATAGCTATTTGATAAGGCTGCTTCTACTTTGCCTAGGGCTTCTTGAGCCTCAGCTGTTAATTGTCTTTTTGAGGTTGGATCAGGATCCCCGCGTAAAGTGTTAAAAAGAGGTTTTAATTCGGCAGTGGTTAATTTTAAATATGGTCTAATCCAATTAATATCACCTAAGAGTTTTTGATAATCATTTAAAGTAATAAGATGGTCTTTTCTCAATTGCAGCGGGGTATGAGTCACCGTTTCCGAATTTATGACTCTTCCTAAGTAAGTTATGGGCGGATTGATTTGAATTTTTTCTGGGGCAATTTTTAGGCCTCTGTCTGTCAATGCCTGGGTCAGGTCCTGGAGCACAGTCTGCAGGTGAACTCTATCAGGATGAGCTATTAAAATATCATCCATATAGTGAATCATATACACGTGTTCATATTTAGCCCTAGTATCTTCTAGAGCGGCATTAACAAATTTTTGGCATAAAGTAGGGCTATTTTTCATTCCCTGAGGCAGAACCTTCCACTGAAACCGTAAATAAGGCTGTTTAAGATTTTCTGATGGCAGACTAAAGGCAAATCGCTTTTTATCCTCAGGATTTAAGGGAATAGTGAAAAAACAATCTTGTAAATCAATAACAATTATATTATATCCCTCTGGAACGGCTACTGGGGAAGGGAGCCCAGGCTGTAAGGCCCCCATGTCCTCCATGGTGGCATTAATAGCTCTCAAATCCTGTAAAAGTCGCCATTTACCAGATTTTTTCTTAATGACAAAAATAGGAGTGTTCCAGGGGCTATTGGAGGGCTCAATATGTCCCAATTCTAATTGTTCAAAGA
Organism: Capricornis sumatraensis; assembly: GCF_032405125.1. NCBI lineage: Eukaryota > Metazoa > Chordata > Mammalia > Artiodactyla > Bovidae > Capricornis > Capricornis sumatraensis. Next base: position 9,101,512 of record NW_027184613.1, read on the forward strand.
TTAATGCTTTAGCTGCCAATAATTTTTCCTTATGCAGAGGCCACTGTTCTACCCACACCGGATCTTGAGATTTCCATGTGATGGGGTCGGCAGCAAAAACAATGGCCTCAATTATAAATTTGGATATCCCAATCCAGCACGTAGCTTGCGAGGAGTTGGGCAAATTGGCTCAATTATTCCTGTCTGTTGTTTACCCAATCCTTTTGATGGATCATAGCCCATCTGCAACATCTGAGAGGTCACTTTATCATCAGGGCTAAAAAGTAACACTCCCATTTGAGATAGCACGTCCCTCCCCCACAGGGTAAGGGGGAGCGAAGGAACGACATAAGGTTGGAAAGTTCCACGGGTATCCTCAAATTGCCAATCTAAAATTTTTGCACTTTTGGCTATTGTGGGGGCTCTTCCTATCCCCACCAAGTTATTTTCAGTAGTATGTGTGGGCCAGGAGCTGGGCCAGTCTTTTCCTGAAATGCAAGAAACATCTGCTCCTGTGTCTAATAACCCCACAATAGACTTGCCATTAATCAGGATAGTCTTCATAGGACGTTTCTGAGTAATTTCTGTTATCCAAAAAACCATATCACTAGACCCAAATCCTTTATCCTGCCTTTCATTTTGAGTAGCTGTGCGCCCAATTGCAGTGTGGTAAGGCAAAAGCAAAAGTTGGGCTATTCTTTGTCCCTGATGTATTTGGAAAGTTTTAGTTGGGGGTGAAATCATTATCTGGATTTCTCCTGTATAATCTGAGTCAATTACTCCAGGGATGATTGTGAGACCTTGCATAGCTAAGGAACTTCTGCCTAGTATAATTCCTACTAAACCTGTTGGTAATGGGCCTTTAACTCCTGTAGGTATTTTTACAGTGGGGCTATCTGGTGTTAATATTGCTGAGGTGGTGGAACTGAGGTCCAGTCCTGCGCTGCCTGGGGTTGCTCTGATGAGTTCTGCGATGGGACAAAGGGAATGAATGGGTTCAGTGAGGCTGCCCCAATTGTTGTCGGGGCCTGAGGCTGGCCCCTCAATCCGTTTCCCGACTGCTGGTCGGGGCCCAAAAAGGCTCCATTTCTATGGAATTGTGACCTACATTCTTTTGCCCAGTGATATCCTTTTTGACAACGAGGGCAGAGAGATCTAGGGAGATTAGTAGGCACAGCCGGGGAGGGAGAATTCGGCAGAGAAGAACCGGCTGCTTTTTGGGGACAAGCTCGCATAAGGTGCCCTTCCCGTCCGCAAGAGAAGCAGGCCTTGGATAAACCAATATTCTGGCCTGGACTACTGGAATGACTCTTTGACGGGTTATTTCTATTTGTAAAAAAGGACTGTACTGCCTGCTGGTAAGAATTTCCCTTTATGGCTGCAGCTATGGCAACGCCCTGCATCATCGCTGGTCCTACATCTGCACATTGCCTGATATAATCTATTATTTCCCCAGTTTTTTTAATAGGACGTAAAATGGCCTGGCAGGTAGAATTAGCATTTTCAAATGCCAGTTGTTTTATCAATATACTAGCTGCCTCAGTGTTGGAAATTACTCTGTTGACTGCCTCTGCAAGTCTTGATATAAAGTCTTCATATGGCTCTTCTGGTTTTTGTTTAACATTTGAGAAGGAAGAGGTAGATTCTTTCCCTTCAGGCAACAAACGCCAAGCCCCAAGGGCGCAGGCGGTTACTTGATCTAAAGTGGTTTTATCTAATCCCATTTGATCTCTAAGTGTTCCAAAATCATTAGTCCCTGCCAACATATTTTTTATAATATATCTTGGGCCATATTTTTGGTTAGCATCAGCCTGTTTTTGGGCTAGATCTTCATATTCAGTTCTCCAAAGTACATATTGACCTCCAGACAGACAAGCTTTAGCGACTGTCTTCCAGTCATGGGGTGTCATCCATCTGCCCGCTAAAGCTTCCACCAATGATACAGTGTACGGGGCTTTAGGCCCATACAAAGCACAAGCCTGTTTGAGTTCTTTAATCATTTTCATTGGAATGGGTTCCCAGTGGGGGGGCTGTTCTCCCACCACTTCCACCAAATATTATGGGGAAACAAGCCTCAAGGTGGGGATCAAGTTCATCATCTGGGCTAGAGAAAACTCTTCTTCGGGGAGCTTCTAGTGGAGGCCCCTCACCCTTATAGGGAGGGGGGGGCAAGGGGTGTCCTATGTCACTTTCTTCGTACTTTGGGAATTTTTTATCCGTTCTGTGTTTAGGTCTTACGGATGTTTTATCTGGGGAATCTGGCCTTAAACTCTCAGGTGCATATAATCTGATGGGGGACATTTGTCTTGAGCCTCTGGAAGCAGAAGGCTTAATTAAGGAAATTTCTCTTGAATTTGTGGAAGCAGGTGGTCTGGTTGGGGAAGTTTTTATTAAGCTCTTTGGAGCAGATAATCTAATTGGAGAAGTTTCTCTTAAACTCCTTGGAGCATCTTTATTTAATAAAGACCAGTCCTCATCAGAATGATCTTGACTTACTTCCTCTTCCAAATCTTCCTCATCTGAAAGCTGCTCTTTTTTGTCATCTCTATCTATTACCTTTTCTTGGGCAGTCATTGCAGCTATCATTTGACTCAACTGCCGATAGTTAGGTGTAGCCTCCTTTTCATCACTCTCCTCTTCGATAGATACCTTTTTCTCTGCACTTTCCTCTTTAAGATGTACCTTTTCAGATTCAGGGGCAGGGTCTAGAGCGTCCCTAATTATATTCCATAAGGAAAAGGCGTCAGTAGGCACCTTTTGTGAGCCATGTTCAGCATGGTAAGTTTTTAGTTGTTTTCCTACTCTCTCCCAGGTGTCTAAGTTAACAGTGCCTTCTTCTGGAAACCAGGGACACTGTTCTTGTACAAAGGAAAAAAATGAATGAATATTGGATTTTTTAACTTTAATTCCTCGTTTAGTTAGTAACTGCAAGATTACTCCTGTAAAAAGCTGTCTTTCTTTTGATTCACTGTTACCCATGTCAGAAAATTAAGTCTTATAGAAAAGTCTACCTCAACAAAAAGGTTTTACCTTTGGCGAGGGGGGTTTTGTTTTCAACCCTAAGATAGCAGGTTTCTTTTCAACCTCTAGAGCACCAGGTTTCTCTTAAACCCTTGAACACTTCCCACTCCTCCTCACCCTGTCTATCCTACAGGGGGGTCCGCGGCACCCTGAGTGGGGTCCTAGCCGTCCCGAACACTCAACACTGGGGGAGTACCCGAAAGTACTCCGGGGGGAGTGATTAAGTCACTCCGGGGGGGAGCAACAGAGAGTGCTCCGGGGGGAGCAACAGAGAGTGCTCCGGGGGGAGCTACAGAGAGTGCTCCGGGGGGAGCTTTTGCTCCGAGGAACCTACCTTCGAATAGCCTGTTCCGGGCGCCACTTGCCGGGGTCCAGCCCCGGTGGATCCAGGGAATTCGAAGGGTGGACGGCGTTGGCGTGGAAAGACTTGTTTATTTATTAATATAAGATTAGATTAAGAAACTGTAGTGCAGTAGGAAGATTAAGTGGAGAAAGAGGGCTGAATAGCTTGGTTTACGCGGAAGACCAATAAAATTCCAGACAAGGAATTTGCACCATCTACGTTGGGCCACCGGTGCCCGCTTGAATATCTAAGGGTGCCTCGCCTTAAGCTCCCTTTCTCGCGGATCTTAATAACCAGGGCAAATAAGTAGACCTGGCGAGCCTCCGCGCCCCAGATGGAAATTCAGCCTGAAATTAAAGTAAAGAGCAGAGGGAAGAAAAGGGAGAGAAAAAGAGAGAGAGAGAGAGACAGGGGGGGAGCCAGATTCCCAAGAAACCAGGCCGAGACTAGTCCGAGAAACTGGTCTGAGAATCTGGTCCCGTCCTTTATTGTTCAGAAGGCCTTTTATACTTTTGATAAAACATGGAGATCAATGGGTAACACAAAGTTATGCAGCGTTAGCAGTCCAGACTCTTATCAAAACCAGGCTTTTCTCTCTGCATACCTAATTGTATACACAAGTCTTAGGTAATTTACATCATCTTCCAACCAAAAGGGCCAATTAACATTTTACAGCCTTTTTTCTGATAAGGGTTTGTCAACCACAAGACTTATTTGTGTTGATCTTCCCAAGGTCTGGTGCCACTCTCGGAAAGCACTAAAGAAAGTTACATTCTTAGACAGCAAGGATACAGCAACTTATAACAAGTAGAGGGAGTGCAGTGATTTATAGCAAAAGAGAAGCAATTAACTCAAAAGTCTAGTGTTGCTAACATCAAAACTACTATGTATCTTTTTCTACATCCTGCTTACATTAACATCCTTCCAGGTGCCTAAAAGATAAAGAATAAGGAGGTCTGGCAGCAATCCTTGAGTCAACAGTGAAAACCCTCTACCAATATAATTTTTAACTCTTTAGAAAAGGCTCTGTATCTTTAAGATGCTTTTAAGCTTTGTGCCTCCCGCGGTTGGGGGGCTGTAAGCAATTCACAAGCTGTAAGCTTTGTGCCTCTCGCGGTTGGGGGGCTGTAAGCAATTCACAAGCTGTAAGAGGTCTGGGGAACCTGTTAGGCAGACTAGAGAGCTATCAGAGGGGTTTAACTGAAACATCCCTTTCAAATGCAGAAGACTAAAACCCTGAATTGACTTTTTTCCAGAGAATATCAGAAAAGTGGAAAAGCAGAGCACAAAAGCCAGCAGATTTTTGCTGGGGTACATGCTTAGGAATATCCAGAGGGGTCCCTGAAGTCTGAGCACGCCTTGCGTATGTCAGCTTCCTTCCTCATGACCTTGTCACGGGCGGGATTCCTCACACTGGCTTCCGGCAGGGTATGGTGGTGAACTTCTTGAGTTGCAGCAAGGCTGTGAAAGACCCTTTCGAAGTTCCAGAGGTAAGGTGTCATTAGTCTCCAGACGCCTCATCGGAAATAGGCCTCATCTCGCCTGGAAGGGAGAACTTCCTGGATTTTCTCGAGTTGCGGCAGGTGTTCTCGAGTTACGACGGGGACCTCAGGGAACCGCCCTGGTGGCCTCAGGAGAGGCCAGTCCCTATGCGAGTTGCTAGGGGGCCTCTCGGGATTCCTCTCCCGTCGATACCGGGGCCAAAAACCTTGTGTGGAGTCAGGGCCGGAACCGAGGATTCCTCTCAGGGGCTGACATGGATCTTTGGGTACTTCTGGAGTCTCCCCAGGGGAGTCAGGCCTCGTCTCGAGTGGGGGCATGCACGTGCACTTTCCTTCCAGGCTGTAGCAGCAATGTCACGCTTCCCGTCGCGTGGATCAAATGATGTGTGGTTTTCCCTCGAGGCTTTCCCACAGGGCTGTCCCACGTGCCACCGTGGTGTGAGTCGATCCTCGGCGTGAAAGATGAGCCAGTGCAGGGCAAAGAGGTTCCTCTGGAATGGACTGAGACATCTGGGGGACTCTTGGAATGGTGGTACGACCATGGAGTTCCTCTCGCCTTTCCTGTTGAGAGTGCCTCCTCTTGAGATGCGACGGGAACGCCCGGAATACTTTCCCGTTGAAAGCAGGGAAAGGATCCCTCATCTCGAGCTACGAGGGGGAAACGGGGCTACTCTGGATGTGGGCGGGACCATCGTGCTTCCTCTCGAGTGGAGACGGGTATGGCGGTGAACTTCTTGAGTTGCAGCAAGGGTGTGAAAGACCCTTTCGAAGTTCCAGAGGTTTGGTGTCATTAGTCTCCAGAGGCCTCATCGGAAATAGGCCTCATCTCGCCTGGAAGGGAGAACTTCCTGGATTTTCTCGAGTTGCGGCAGGTGTTCTCGAGTTACGACGGGGACCACAGGGACCCGCCCTGGTGGCCTCAGGAGAGGCCAGTCCCCATGCGAGTTGCTAGGGGGCCTCTCGGGATTCCTCTCCCATCGATACCGGGGCCAAAAAGCTTGTGTGGAGTCAGGGCCGGAACCGAGGATTCCTCTCAGGGGCTGACATGGATCTTTGGGTACTTCTGGAGTCTCCCCAGGGGAGTCAGGCCTCGTCTCGAGTGGGGGCATGCACGTGCGCTTTCCTTCCAGGCTGTAGCAGCAATGTCACGCTTCCCGTCGCGTGGATCAAAGGATCTGTGGTTTTCCCTCGAGGCTTTCCCTCGAGGCTTTCCCACAGGGCTGTCCCACGTGCCACCGTGTTGTGAGTCGTTCCTCGGCGTGAAAGATGAGCCAGTGCAGGGCAAAGAGGTTCCTCTGGAATGGACTGAGACATCTGGGGGACTCTTGGAATGGTGGTACGACCATGGAGTTCCTCTCGCCTTTCCTGTTGAGAGTGCCTCCTCTTGAGGTGCGACGGGAACGCCGGGAATTCTTTCCCGTTGAAAGCAGGGAAAGGATCCCTCATCTCGAGCTACGAGGGGGAAACGGGGCTCCTCTGGATGTGGGCGGGACCATCGTGCTTCCTCTCGAGTGGAGACGGGTATGGCGGTGAACTTCTTGAGTTGCAGCAAGGGTGTGAAAGACCCTTTCGAAGTTCCAGAGGTTTGGTGTCATTAGTCTCCAGAGGCCTCATCGGAAATAGGCCTCATCTCGCCTGGAAGGGAGAACTTCCTGGATTTTCTCGAGTTGCGGCTGGTGTTCTCGAATTACGACGGGGACCTCATGGACCCGCCCTGGTGGCCTCCGGAGAGGCCAGTCCCCATGCGAGTTGCTAGGGGGCCTCTCGGGATTCCTCTCCCGTCGATACTGGGGCCAAAAACCTTGTGTGGAGTCAGGGCCGGAACCGAGGATTCCTCTCAGGGGCTGACATGGATCTTTGGGTACTTCTGGAGTCTCCCCAGGGGAGTCAGGCCTCGTCTCGAGTGGGGGCATGCACGTGCGCTTTCCTTCCAGGCTGTAGCAGCAATGTCACGCTTCCCGTCGCGTGGATCAAAGGATCTGTGGTTTTCCCTCGAGGCTTTCCCTCGAGGCTTTCCCACAGGGCTGTCCCACGTGCCACCGTGTTGTGAGTCGTTCCTCGGCGTGAAAGATGAGCCAGTGCAGGGCAAAGAGGTTCCTCTGGAATGGACTGAGACATCTGGGGGACTCTTGGAATGGTGGTACGACCATGGAGTTCCTCTCGCCTTTCCTGTTGAGAGTGCCTCCTCTTGAGATGCGACGGGAACGCCGGGAATTCTTTCCCGTTGAAAGCAGGGAAAGGATCCCTCATCTCGAGCTACGAGGGGGAAACGGGGCTCCTCTGGATGTGGGCGGGACCATCGTGCTTCCTCTCGAGTGGAGACGGGTATGGCGGTGAACTTCTTGAGTTGCAGCAAGGGTGTGAAAGACCCTTTCGAAGTTCCAGAGGTTTGGTGTCATTAGTCTCCAGAGGCCTCATCGGAAATAGGCCTCATCTCGCCTGGAAGGGAGAACTTCCTGGATTTTCTCGAGTTGCGGCTGGTGTTCTCGAATTACGACGGGGACCTCAGGGACCCGCCCTGGTGGCCTCCGGAGAGGCCAGTCCCCATGCGAGTTGCTAGGGGGCCTCTCGGGATTCCTCTCCCGTCGATACTGGGGCCAAAAACCTTGTGTGGAGTCAGGGCCGGAACCGAGGATTCCTCTCAGGGGCTGACATGGATCTTTGGGTACTTCTGGAGTCACCCCAGTGGAGTCAGGCCTCGTCTCGAGTAGGGGCATGCACGTGCGCTTTCCTTTCAGGCTGTAGCAGCAATGTCACGCTTCCCGTCACGTGGATCAAAGGATCTGTGGTTTTCCCTCGAGGCTTTCCCTCGAGGCTTTCCCACAGGGCTGTCCCACGTGCCACCGTGGTGTGAGTCGATCCTCGGCGTGAAAGATGAGCCAGTGCAGGGCAAAGAGGTTCCTCTGGAATGGACTGAGACATCTGGGGGACTCTTGGAATGGTGGTACGACCATGGAGTTCCTCTCGCCTTTCCTGTTGAGAGTGCCTCCTCTTGAGATGCGACGGGAACGCCGGGAATTCTTTCCCGTTGAAAGCAGGGAAAGGATCCCTCATCTCGAGCTACGAGGGGGAAACGGGGCTCCTCTGGATGTGGGCGGGACCATCGTGCTTCCTCTCTAGTGGAGACGGGTATGGCGGTGAACTTCTTGAGTTGCAGCAAGTGTGTGAAAGACCCTTTCGAAGTTCCAGAGGTTAGGTGTCATTAGTCTGCAGAGGCCTCATCGGAAATAGGCCTCATCTCGCCTGGAAGGGAGAACTTCCTGGATTTTCTCGAGTTGCGGCAGGTGTTCTCGAGTTACGACGGGGACCTCAGGGACCCGCCCTGGTGGCCTCAGGAGAGGCCAGTCCCTAGGCGAGTTGCTAGGGGGCCTCTCGGGATTCCTCTCCCGTTGATACCGGGGCCAAAAACCTTGTGTGGAGTCAAGGCCGGAACCGAGGATTCCTCTCAGGGGCTGACATGGATCTTTGGGTACTTGTGGAGTCTCCCCAGGGAAGTCAGGCCTCGTCTCGAGTGGGGGCATGCACGTGCGCTTTCCTTCCAGGCTGTAGCAGCAATGTCACGCTTCCCGTGGCGTGGATCAAAGGATCTGTGGTTTTCCCTCGAGGCTTTCCCTCGAGCCTTTCCCACAGGGCTGTCCCACGTGCCACCGTGGTGTGAGTCGATCCTCGGCGTGAAAGATGAGCCAGTGCAGGGCAAAGAGGTTCCTCTGGAATGGACTGAGACATCTGGGGGACTCTTGGAATGGTGGTACGACCATGGAGTTCCTCTCGCCTTTCCTGTTGAGAGTGCCTCCTCTTGAGATGCGACGGGAACGCCGGGATTTCTTTCCCGTTGAAAGCAGGGAAAGGATCCCTCATCTCGAGCTAAGAGGGGGAAACGGGGCTCCTCTGGATGTGGGCGGGACCATCGTGCTTCTTCTCTAGTGGAGACGGGTATGGTGGTGAACTTCTTGAGTTGCAGCAAGGCTGTGAAAGACCCTTTCGAAGTTCCAGAGGTTAGGTGTCATTAGTCTCCAGACGCCTCATCGGAAATAGGCCTCATCTCGCCTGGAAGGGAGAACTTCCTGGATTTTCTCGAGTTGCGGCAGGTGTTCTCGAGTTACGACGGGGACCTCAGGGACCCGCCCTGGTGGCCTCAGGAGAGGCCAGTCCTTATGCGAGTTGCTAGGGGGCCTCTCGGGATTCCTCTCCCGTCGATACCGGGGCCAAAAACCTTGTGTGGAGTCAGGGCCGGAACCGAGGATTCCTCTCAGGGGCTGACATGGATCTTTGGGTACTTCTGGAGTCTCCCCAGGGGAGTCAGGCCTCGTCTCGAGTGGGGGCATGCACGTGCACTTTCCTTCCAGGCTGTAGCAGCAATGTCACGCTTCCCGTCGCGTGGATCAAATGATGTGTGGTTTTCCCTCGAGGCTTTCCCACAGGGCTGTCCCACGTGCCACCGTGGTGTGAGTCGATCCTCGGCGTGAAAGATGAGCCAGTGCAGGGCAAAGAGGTTCCTCTGGAATGGACTGAGACATCTGGGGGACTCTTGGAATGGTGGTACGACCATGGAGTTCCTCTCGCCTTTCCTGTTGAGAGTGCCTCCTCTTGAGATGCGACGGGAACGCCAGGAATTTTTTGCCGTTGAAAGCAGGGAAAGGATCCCTCATCTCGAGCTACGAGGGGGAAACGGGGCTCCTCTGGATGTGGGCGGGACCATCGTGCTTCCTCTCGAGTGGAGACGGATATGGCGGTGAACTTCTTGAGTTGCAGCAAGGGTGTGAAAGACCCTTTCGAAGTTCCAGAGGTTAGGTGTCATTAGTCTCCAGAGGCCTCATCGGAAATAGGCCTCATCTCGCCTGGAAGGGAGAACTTCCTGGATTTTCTCGAGTTGCGGCAGGTGTTCTCGAGTTACGACGGGGACCTCAGGGACCCGCCCTGGTGGCCTCAGGAGAGGCCAGTCCCCATGCGAGTTGCTAGGGGGCCTCTCGGGATTCCTCTCCCGTCGATACCGGGGCCAAAAAGCTTGTGTGGAGTCAAGGCCGGAACCGAGGATTCCTCTCAGGGGCTGACATGGATCTTTGGGTACTTCTGGAGTCTCCCCTGGGGAGTCAGGCCTCGTCTCGAGTGGGGGCATGCACGTGCGCTTTCCTTCCAGGCTGTAGCAGCAATGTCACGCTTCCCGTCGCGTCGATCAAATGATCTGTGGTTTTATCCTCGAGGCTTTCCCTCGAGGCTTTCCCACAGGGCTGTCCCACGTGCCACCGTGTTGTGAGTCGATCCTCGGCGTGAAAGATGAGCCAGTGCAGGGCAAAGAGGTTCCTCTGGAATGGACTGAGACATCTGGGGGACTCTTGGAATGGTGGTACGACCATTTAGTTCCTCTCGCCTTTCCTGTTGAGAGTGCCTCCTCTTGAGATGCGACGGGAACGCCGGGAATTCTTTCCCGTTGAAACCAGGGAAAGGATCCCTCATCTCGAGCTACGAGGGGGAAACGTGGCTCCTCTGGATGTGGGCGGGACCATCGTGCTTCCTCTCGAGTGGAGACGGGTATGGCGGTGAACTTCTTGAGTTGCAGCAAGGGTGTGAAAGACCCTTTCGAAGTTCCAGAGGTTTGGTGTCATTAGTCTCCAGAGGCCTCATCGGAAATAGGCCTCATCTCGCCTGGAAGGGAGAACTTCCTGGATTTTCTCGAGTTGCGGCAGGTGTTCTCGAATTACGACGGGGACCTCAGGGACCCGCCCTGGTGGCCTCCGGAGAGGCCAGTCCCCATGCGAGTTGCTAGGGGGCCTCTCGGGATTCCTCTCCCGTCGATACCGGGGCCAAAAACCTTGTGTGGAGTCAGGGCCGGAACCGAGGATTCCTCTCAGGGGCTGACATGGATCTTTGGGTACTTCTGGAGTCTCCCCAGGGGAGTCAGGCCTCGTCTCGAGTGGGGGCATGCACGTGCGCTTTCCTTCCAGGCTGTAGCAGCAATGTCACGCTTCCCGTCGCGTGGATCAAAGGATCTGTGGTTTTTCCTCGAGGCTTTCCCTCGAGGCTTTCCCACAGGGCTGTCCCACGTGCCACCGTGTTGTGAGTCGATCCTCGGCGTGAAAGATGAGCCAGTGCAGGGAAAAGAGGTTCCTCTGGAATGGACTGAGACATCTGGGGGACTCTTGGAATGGTGGTACGACCATGGAGTTCCTCTCGCCTTTCCTGTTGAGAGTGCCTCCTCTTGAGATGCGACGGGAACGCCGGGAATTCTTTCCCGTTGAAACCAGGGAAAGGATCCCTCATCTCGAGCTACGAGGGGGAAACGGGGCTCCTCTGGATGTGGGCGGGACCATCGTGCTTCCTCTCGAGTGGAGACGGGTATGGCGGTGAACTTCTTGAGTTGCAGCAAGGGTGTGAAAGACCCTTTCGAAGTTCCAGAGGTTTGGTGTCATTAGTCTCCAGAGGCCTCATCGGAAATAGGCCTCATCTCGCCTGGAAGGGAGAACTTCCTGGATTTTCTCGAGTTGCGGCAGGTGTTCTCGAGTTACGACGGGGACCTCAGGGACCCGCCCTGGTGGCCTCAGGAGAGGCCAGTCCCCATGCGAGTTGCTAGGGCGCCTCTCGGGATTCCTATCCCGTCTTTACCGGGGCCAAAAACCTTGTGTGGAGTCAGGGCCTGAACCGAGGATTCTTCTCAGGTGCTGAAATGGATCTTTGGGTACTTCTGGAGTCTCCCCAGGGGAGTCAGGCCTCGTCTCGAGTGGGGGCATGCATGTACGCTTTCCTTCCAGGCTGTTCCAGCAATGTCATGCTTCCCGTCGCGTGGATCAAAGGATCTGTGGTTTTCCCTCGAGGCTTTCCCTCGAGGCTTTCCCACAGGGCTGTCCCACGTGCCACCGTGCTGTGAGTCGATCCTCGGCGTGAAAGATGAGCCAGTGCAGGGCAAAGAGGTTCCTCTGGAATGGACTGAGACACCTGGGGGACTCTTGGAATGGTGGTACGACCATGGAGTTCCTCTCGCCTTTCCTGTTGAGAGTGCCTCCTCTTGAGATGCGACGGGAACGCCGGGAAATCTTTCCCGTTGAAACCAGGGAAAGGATCCCTCATCTCGAGCTACGAGGGGGAAACGGGGCTCCTCTGGATGTGGGCGGGACCATCGTGCTTCCTCTCGAGTGGAGACGGGTATGGCGGTGAACTTCTTGAGTTGCAGCAAGGGTGTGAAAGACCCTTTCGAAGTTCCAGAGGTTTGGTGTCATTAGTCTCCAGAGGCCTCATCGGAAATAGGCCTCATCTCGCCTGGAAGGGAGAACTTCCTGGATTTTCTCGAGTTGCGGCAGGTGTTCTCGAATTACGACGGGGACCTCAGGGACCCGCCCTGGTGGCCTCCGGAGAGGCCAGTCCCCATGCGAGTTGCTAGGGGGCCTCTCGGGATTCCTCTCCCGTCGATACCGGGGCCAAAAACCTTGTGTGGAGTCAGGGCCGGAACCGAGGATTCCTCTCAGGGGCTGACATGGATCTTTGGGTACTTCTGGAGTCTCCCCAGGGGAGTCAGGCCTCGTCTCGAGTGGGGGCATGCACGTGCGCTTTCCTTCCAGGCTGTAGCAGCAATGTCACGCTTCCCGTCGCGTGGATCAAAGGATCTGTGATTTTTCCTCGAGGCTTTCCCTCGAGGCTTTCCCACAGGGCTGTCCCACGTGCCACCGTGTTGTGAGTCGATCCTCGGCGTGAAAGATGAGCCAGTGCAGGGCAAAGAGGTTCCTCTGGAATGGACTGAGACATCTGGGGGACTCTTGGAATGGTGGTACGACCATTTAGTTCCTCTCGCCTTTCCTGTTGAGAGTGCCTCCTCTTGAGATGCGACGGGAACGCCGGGAATTCTTTCCCGTTGAAACCAGGGAAAGGATCCCTCATCTCGAGCTACGAGGGGGAAACGTGGCTCCTCTGGATGTGGGCGGGACCATCGTGCTTCCTCTCGAGTGGAGACGGGTATGGCGGTGAACTTCTTGAGTTGCAGCAAGGGTGTGAAAGACCCTTTCGAAGTTCCAGAGGTTTGGTGTCATTAGTCTCCAGAGGCCTCATCGGAAATAGGCCTCATCTCGCCTGGAAGGGAGAACTTCCTGGATTTTCTCGAGTTGCGGCAGGTGTTCTCGAATTACGACGGGGACCTCAGGGACCCGCCCTGGTGGCCTCCGGAGAGGCCAGTCCCCATGCGAGTTGCTAGGGGGCCTCTCGGGATTCCTCTCCCGTCGATACCGGGGCCAAAAACCTTGTGTGGAGTCAGGGCCGGAACCGAGGATTCCTCTCAGGGGCTGACATGGATCTTTGGGTACTTCTGGAGTCTCCCCAGGGGAGTCAGGCCTCGTCTCGAGTGGGGGCATGCACGTGCGCTTTCCTTCCAGGCTGTAGCAGCAATGTCACGCTTCCCGTCGCGTGGATCAAAGGATCTGTGGTTTTTCCTCGAGGCTTTCCCTCGAGGCTTTCCCACAGGGCTGTCCCACGTGCCACCGTGTTGTGAGTCGATCCTCGGCGTGAAAGATGAGCCAGTGCAGGGCAAAGAGGTTCCTCTGGAATGGACTGAGACATCTGGGGGACTCTTGGAATGGTGGTACGACCATGGAGTTCCTCTCGCCTTTCCTGTTGAGAGTGCCTCCTCTTGAGATGCGACGGGAACGCCGGGAATTCTTTCCCGTTGAAACCAGGGAAAGGATCCCTCATCTCGAGCTACGAGGGGGAAACGGGGCTCCTCTGGATGTGGGCGGGACCATCGTGCTTCCTCTCGAGTGGAGACGGGTATGGCGGTGAACTTCTTGAGTTGCAGCAAGGGTGTGAAAGACCCTTTCGAAGTTCCAGAGGTTTGGTGTCATTAGTCTCCAGAGGCCTCATCGGAAATAGGCCTCATCTCGCCTGGAAGGGAGAACTTCCTGGATTTTCTCGAGTTGCGGCAGGTGTTCTCGAGTTACGACGGGGACCTCAGGGACCCGCCCTGGTGGCCTCAGGAGAGGCCAGTCCCCATGCGAGTTGCTAGGGCGCCTCTCGGGATTCCTATCCCGTCTTTACCGGGGCCAAAAACCTTGTGTGGAGTCAGGGCCTGAACCGAGGATTCTTCTCAGGTGCTGAAATGGATCTTTGGGTACTTCTGGAGTCTCCCCAGGGGAGTCAGGCCTCGTCTCGAGTGGGGGCATGCATGTACGCTTTCCTTCCAGGCTGTTCCAGCAATGTCATGCTTCCCGTCGCGTGGATCAAAGGATCTGTGGTTTTCCCTCGAGGCTTTCCCTCGAGGCTTTCCCACAGGGCTGTCCCACGTGCCACCGTGCTGTGAGTCGATCCTCGGCGTGAAAGATGAGCCAGTGCAGGGCAAAGAGGTTCCTCTGGAATGGACTGAGACACCTGGGGGACTCTTGGAATGGTGGTACGACCATGGAGTTCCTCTCGCCTTTCCTGTTGAGAGTGCCTCCTCTTGAGATGCGACGGGAACGCCGGGAAATCTTTCCCGTTGAAACCAGGGAAAGGATCCCTCATCTCGAGCTACGAGGGGGAAACGGGGCTCCTCTGGATGTGGGCGGGACCATCGTGCTTCCTCTCGAGTGGAGACGGGTATGGCGGTGAACTTCTTGAGTTGCAGCAAGGGTGTGAAAGACCCTTTCGAAGTTCCAGAGGTTTGGTGTCATTAGTCTCCAGAGGCCTCATCGGAAATAGGCCTCATCTCGCCTGGAAGGGAGAACTTCCTGGATTTTCTCGAGTTGCGGCAGGTGTTCTCGAATTACGACGGGGACCTCAGGGACCCGCCCTGGTGGCCTCCGGAGAGGCCAGTCCCCATGCGAGTTGCTAGGGGGCCTCTCGGGATTCCTCTCCCGTCGATACCGGGGCCAAAAACCTTGTGTGGAGTCAGGGCCGGAACCGAGGATTCCTCTCAGGGGCTGACATGGATCTTTGGGTACTTCTGGAGTCTCCCCAGGGGAGTCAGGCCTCGTCTCGAGTGGGGGCATGCACGTGCGCTTTCCTTCCAGGCTGTAGCAGCAATGTCACGCTTCCCGTCTCGTGGATCAAAGGATCTGTGATTTTTCCTCGAGGCTTTCCCTCGAGGCTTTCCCACAGGGCTGTCCCACGTGCCACCGTGTTGTGAGTCGATCCTCGGCGTGAAAGATGAGCCAGTGCAGGGCAAAGAGGTTCCTCTGGAATGGACTGAGACATCTGGGGGACTCTTGGAATGGTGGTACGACCATGGAGTTCCTCCCGCCTTTCCTGTTGAGAGTGCCTCCTCTTGAGATGCGACGGGAACGCCGGGAATTCTTTCCCGTTGAAAGCAGGGAAAGGATCCCTCATCTCGAGCTACGAGGGGGAAACGGGGCTCCTCTGGATGTGGGCGGGACCATCGTGCTTCCTCTCGAGTGGAGACGGGTATGGCGGTGAACTTCTTGAGTTGCAGCAAGGGTGTGAAAGACCCTTTCGAAGTTCCAGAGGTTTGGTGTCATTAGTCTCCAGAGGCCTCATCGGAAATAGGCCTCATCTCGCCTGGAAGGGAGAACTTCCTGGATTTTCTCGAGTTGCGGCAGGTGTTCTCGAGTTACGACGGGGACCTCAGGGACCCGCCCTGGTGGCCTCAGGAGAGGCCAGTCCCCATGCGAGTTGCTAGGGGGTCTCTCGGGATTCCTATCCCGTCGATACCGGGGCCAAAAAGCTTGTGTGGAGTCAGGGCCGGAACCGAGGATTCTTCTCAGGGGCTGAAATGGATCTTTGGGTACTTCTGGAGTCTCCCCAGGGGAGTCAGGCCTCGTCTCGAGTGGGGGCATGCATGTGCGCTTTCCTTCCAGGCTGTTCCAGCAATGTCATGCTTCCCGTCGCGTGGATCAAAGGATCTGTGGTTTTCCCTCGAGGCTTTCCCTCGAGGCTTTCCCACAGGGCTGTCCCACGTGCCACCGTGTTGTGAGTCGATCCTCGGCGTGAAAGATGAGCCAGTGCAGGGCAAAGAGGTTCCTCTGAAATGGACTGAGACATCTGGGGGACTCTTGGAATGGTGGTACGACCATGGAGTTCCTCTCGCCTTTCCTGTTGAGAGTGCCTCCTCTTGAGATGCGACGGGAACGCCGGGAATTCTTTCCCGTTGAAAGCAGGGAAAGGATCCCTCATCTCGAGCTACGAGGGGGAAACGGGGCTCCTCTGGATGTGGGCGGGACCATCGTGCTTCCTCTCGAGTGGAGACGGGTATGGCGGAGAACTTCTTGAGTTGCACCAAGGGTGTGAAAGACCCTTTCGAAGTTCAAGAGGTTTGGTGTCATTAGTCTCCAGAGGCCTCATCGGAAATAGGCCTCATCTCGCCTGGAAGGGAGAACTTCCTGGATTTTCTCGAGTTGCGGCAGGTGTTCTCGAGTTACGACGGGGACCTCAGGGACCCGCCCTGGTGGCCTCCGGAGAGGCCAGTCCCCATGCGAGTTGCTAGGGGGCCTCTCGGGATTCCTCTCCCGTCGATACCGGGGCCAAAAACCTTGTGTGGAGTCAGGGCCGGAACCGAGGATTCCTCTCAGGGGCTGACATGGATCTTTGGGTACTTCTGGAGTCTCCCCAGTGGAGTCAGACCTCGTCTCGAGTGGGGGCATGCACGTGCGCTTTCCTTCCAGGCTGTAGCAGCAATGTCACGCTTCCCGTCGCGTGGATCAAAGGATCTGTGGTTTTCCCTCGAGGCTTTCCCTCGAGGCCTTCCCACAGGGCTGTCCCACGTGCCACCGTGGTGTGAGTCGATCCTCGGCGCGAAAGATGAGCCAGTGCAGGGCAAAGAGGTTCCTCTGGAATGGACTGAGACATCTGGGGGACTCTTGGAATGGTGGTACGACCATGGAGATCCTCTCGCCTTTCCTGTTGAGAGTGCCTCCTCTTGAGATGCGACGGGAACGCCTGGAATTCTTTCCCGTTGAAAGCAGGGAAAGGATCCCTCATCTCGAGCACCGAGGGGAAAACGGGGCTCCTCTGGATGTGGGCGGGACCATCGTGCTTCCTCTCGAGTGGAGACGGGTATGGCGGAGAACTTCTTGAGTTGCAGCAAGGGTGTGAAAGACCCTTTCAAAGTTCCAGAGGTTAGGTGTCATTAGTCTCCAGACGCCTCATCGGAAATAGGCCTCATCTCGCCTGGAAGGGAGAACTTCCTGGATTTTCTCGAGTTGCGGCAGGTGTTCTTAAGTTACGACGGGGAACTCAGGGACCCGCCCTGGTGGCCTCAGGAGAGGCCAGTCCCCATGCGAGTTGCTAGGGGGCCTCTCGGGATTCCTCTCCCGTCGATACCGGGGCCAAAAACCTTGAGTGGAGTCAGGGCCGGAACCGAGGATTCCTCTCAGGGGCTGACATGGATCTTTGGGTACTTCTGGAGTCTCCCCAGGGGAGTCAGGCCTCGTCTCGAGTGGGGGCATGCACGTGCGCTTTCCTTCCAGGCTGTAGCAGCAATGTCACGCTTCCCGTCACGTGGATCAAAGGATCTGTGGTTTTCCCTCGAGGCTTTCCCTCGAGGCTTTCCCACAGGGCTGTCCCACGTGCCACCGTGGTGTGATTCGATCCTCGGCGTGAAAGATGAGCCAGTGCAGGGCAAAGAGGTTCCTCTGGAATGGACTGAGACATCTGGGGGACTCTTGGAATGGTGGTACGACCATGGAGTTCCTCTCGCCTTTCCTGTTGAGAGTGCCTCCTCTTGAAATGCGACGGGAATGCCGGGAATTCTTTCCCGTTGAAAGCAGGGAAAGGATCCCTCATCTCGAGCTACGAGGGGGAAACGGGGCTCCTCTGGATGTGGGCGGGACCATCGTGCTTCCTCTCGAGTGGAGACGGGTATGGCTGTGAACTTCTTGAGTTGCAGCAAGGGTGTGAAAGACCCTTTCGAAGTTCCAGAGGTTAGGTGTCATTAGTCTCCAGACGCCTCATCGGAAATAGGCCTCATCTCGCCTGGAAGGGTGAACTTCCTGGATTTTCTCGAGTTGCGGCAGGTGTTCTCGAGTTACGACGGGGACCTCAGGGACC
This sequence comes from Capricornis sumatraensis, assembly GCF_032405125.1. NCBI lineage: Eukaryota > Metazoa > Chordata > Mammalia > Artiodactyla > Bovidae > Capricornis > Capricornis sumatraensis. The sequence continues at coordinate 9,119,311 of NW_027184613.1, forward strand.
CGCCCTGGTGGCCTCAGGAGAGGCCAGTCCCCATGCGAGTTGCTAGGGGGCCTCTCGGGATTCCTCTCCCGTCGATACCGGGGCCAAAAACCTTGTGTGGATTCAGGGCCGGAACCGAGGATTCCTCTCAGGGGCTGACATGGATCTTTGGGTACTTCTGGAGTCTCCCCAGGGGAGTCAGGCCTCGTCTCGAGTGGGGGCATGCACGTGCACTTTCCTTCCAGGCTGTAGCAGCAATGTCACGCTTCCCGTCGAGTGGATCAAAGGATCTGTGGTTTTCCCTCGAGGCTTTCCCACAGGGCTGTCCCACGAGCCACCGTGGTGTGAGTCGATCCTCGGCGTGAAAGATGAGCCAGTGCAGGGCAAAGAGGTTCCTCTGGAATGGACTGAGACATCTGGGGGACTCTTGGAATGGTGGTACGACCATGGAGTTCCTCTCGCCTTTCCTGTTGAGAGTGCCTCCTCTTGAGATGCGACGGGAACGCCGGGAATTCTTTCCCGTTGAAAGCAGGGAAAGGATCCCTCATCTCGAGCTACGAGGGGGAAACGGGGCTCCTCTGGATGTGGGCGGGACCATCGTGCTTCCTCTCTAGTGGAGACGGGTATGGCGGTGAACTTCTTGAGTTGCAGCAAGGGTGTGAAAGACCCTTTCGAAGTTCCAGAGGTTAGGTGTCATTAGTCTCCAGAGGCCTCATCGGAAATAGGCCTCATCTCGCCTGGAAGGGAGAACTTCCTGGATTTTCTCGAGTTGCGGCAGGTGTTCTCGAGTTACGAAGGGGACCTCAGGGACCCGCCCTGGTGGCCTCAGGAGAGGCCAGTCCCTAGGCGAGTTGCTAGGGGGCCCCTCGGGATTCCTCTCCCGTCGATACCGGGGCCAAAAACCTTGTGTGGAGTCAGGGCCGGAACCGAGGATTCCTCTCAGGGGCTGACATGGATCTTTGGGTACTTCTGGAGTCTCCCCAGGGGAGTCAGGCCTCGTCTCGAGTGGGGGCATGCACGTGCACTTTCCTTCCAGGCTGTAGCAGCAATGTCACGCTTCCCGTCGCGTGGATCAAATGATGTGTGGTTTTCCCTAGAGGCTTTCCCACAGGGCTGTCCCACGTGCCACCGTGGTGTGAGTCGATCCTCGGCGTGAAAGATGAGCCAGTGCAGGGCAAAGAGGTTCCTCTGGAATGGACTGAGACATCTGGGGGACTCTTGGAATGGTGGTACGACCATGGAGTTCCTCTCGCCTTTCCTGTTGAGAGTGCCTCCTCTTGAGATGCGACGGGAACGCCGGGAATTTTTTGCCGTTGAAAGCAGGGAAAGGATCCCTCATCTCGAGCTACGAGGGGGAAACGGGGCTCCTCTGGATGTGGGCGGGACCATCGTGCTTTCTCTCGAGTGGAGACGGGTATGGCGGTGAACTTCTTGAGTTGCAGCAAGGGTGTGAAAGACCCTTTCGAAGTTCCAGAGGTTAGGTGTCATTAGTCTCCAGACGCCTCATCGGAAATAGGCCTCATCTCGCCTGGAAGGGAGAACTTCCTTGATTTTCTCGAGTTGCGGCAGGTGTTCTCGAGTTACGACAGGGACCTCAGGGACCCGCCCTGTTGGCCTCAGGAGAGGCCAGTCCCTATGCGTGTTGCTAGGGGGCCCCTCGGGATTGCTCTCCCGTCGATACCGGGGCCAAAAACCTTGTGTGGAGTCAGGGCCGGAACCGAGGATTCCTCTCAGGGACTGATATGGATCTTTGGGTACTTCTGGAGTCTCGCCAGGGGAGACAGGCCTCGTCTCGTGTGGGGGCATGCACGTGCACTTTCCTTCCAGGCTGTAGCAGCAATGTCACGCTTCCCGTCGTGTGGATCAAAGGATCTGCGGTTTTCGCTCAAGGCTTTCCCTCGAGGCTTTCCCACAGGGCTGTCCCACGTGACACCGTGGTGTGAGTCGATTCTCGGCGTGAAAAATGAGCCAGTGCAGGGCAAAGAGGTTCCTCTGGAATGGACTGAGACATCTGGGGGACTCTTGGAATGGTGGTACGACCATGGAGTTCCTCTCGCCTTTCCTGTTGAGAGTGCCTCCTCTTGAGTTGCGACGGGAACGCCGGGAATTTTTTGCCGTTGAAAGCAGGGAAAGGATCCCTCATCTCGAGCTACGAGGGGGAAACGGGGCTCCTCTGGATGTGGGCGGGACCACCGTGCATCCTCTCGAGTGGAGACGGGTATGGCGGTGAACTTCTTGAGTTGCAGCAAGGGTGTGAAAGACCCTTTCAAAGTTCCAGAGGTTAGGTGTCATTAGTCTCCAGAGGCCTCATCGGAAATAGGCCTCATCTCGCCTGGAAGGGAGAACTTCCTGGATTTTCTCGAGTTGCGGCAGGTGTTCTCGAGTTACGACGGGGACCTCAGGGACCCGCCCTGGTGGCCTCAGGAGAGGCCAGTCCCCATGCGAGTTGCTAGGGGGCCTCTCGGGATTCCTCTCCCGTCGATACCGGGGCCAAAAACCTTGTGTGGTGTCAGGGCCGGAACCGAGGATTCCTCTCAGGGGCTGACATGGATCTTTGGGTACTTCTGGAGTCTCCCCAGGGGAGTCAGGCCTCGTCTCGAGTGGGGGCATGCACGTGCACTTTCCTTCCAGGCTGTAGCAGCAATGTCACGCTTCCCGTCGCGTGGATCAAAGGATCTGTGGTTTTCCCTCGAGGCTTTCCCACAGGGCTGTCCCACGTGCCACCGTGGTGTGAGTCCATCCTCGGCGTGAAAGATGAGCCAGTGCAGGGCAAAGAGGTTCCTCTGGAATGGACTGAGACATCTGGGGGACTCTTGGAATGGTGGTACGACCATGGAGTTCCTCTCGCCTTTCCTGTTGAGAGTGCCTCCTCTTGAGATGCGACGGGAACGCCGGGAATTCTTTCCCGTTGAAACCAGGGAAAGGATCCCTCATCTCGAGCACCGAGGGGAAAACGGGGCTCCTCTGGATGTGGGCGGGACCATCGTGCTTCCTCTCGAGTGGAGACGGGTATGGCGGTGAACTTCTTGAGTTGCAGCAAGGGTGTGAAAGACCCTTTCGAAGTTCCAGAGGTTTGGTGTCATTAGTCTCCAGAGGCCTCATCGGAAATAGGCCTCATCTCGCCTGGAAGGGAGAACTTCCTGGATTTTCTCGAGTTGCGGCAGGTGTTCTCGAGTTACGACGGGGACCTCAGGGACCCGCCCTGGTGGCCTCAGGAGAGGCCAGTCCCCATGCGAGTTGCTAGGGGGCCTCTCGGGATTCCTCTCCCGTCGATACCGGGGCCAAAAACCTTGTGTGGAGTCAGGGCCGGAACCGAGGATTCCTCTCAGGGGCTGACATGGATCTTTGGGTACATCTGGAGTCTCCCCAGTGGAGTCAGGCCTCGTCTCGAGTGGGGGCATGCACGTGCGCTTTCCTTCCAGGCTGTAGCAGCAATGTCACGCTTCCCGTCGCGTGGATCAAAGGATCTGTGGTTTTCCCTCGAGGCTTTCCCTCGAGGCTTTCCCACAGGGCTGTCCCACGTGCCACCGTGGTGTGAGTCGATCCTCGGCGTGAAAGATGAGCCAGTGCAGGGCAAAGAGGTTCCTCTGGAATGGACTGAGACATCTGGGGGACTCTTGGAATGGTGGTACGACCATGGAGTTCCTCTCGCCTTTCCTGTTGAGAGTGCCTCCTCTTGAGATGCGACGGGAACGCCGGGAATTCTTTCCCGTTGAAAGCAGGAAAAGGATCCCTCATCTCGAGCTACGAGGGGGAAACGGGGCTCCTCTGGATGTGGGCGGGACCATCGTGCTTCCTCTCGAGTGGAGACGGGTATGGCAGTGAACTTCTTGAGTTGCAGCAAGGGTGTGAAAGACCCTTTCGAAGTTCCAGAGGTTAGGTGTCATTAGTCTCCAGACGCCTCATCGGAAATAGGCCTCATCTCGCCTGGAAGGGAGAACTTCCTGGATTTTCTCGAGTTGCGGCAGGTGTTCTCGAGTTACGACGGGGACCTCAGGGACCCGCCCTGGTGGCCTCAGGAGAGGCCAGTCCCCATGCGAGTTGCTAGGGGGCCTCTCGGGATTCCTCTCCCGTCGATACCGGGGCCAAAAACCTTGTGTGGAGTCAGGGCCGGAACCGAGGATTCCTCTCAGGGGCTGACATGGAACTTTGGGTACTTCTGGAGTCTCCCCAGGGGAGTCAGGCCTCGTCTCGAGTGGGGGCATGCACGTGCACTTTCCTTCCAGGCTGTAGCAGCAATGTCACGCTTCCCGTCGCGTGGATCAAAGGATCTCTGGTTTTCCCTCGAGGCTTTCCCACAGGGCTGTCCCACGTGCCACCGTGGTGTGAGTCGATCCTCGGCGTGAAAGATGAGCCAGTGCAGGGCAAAGAGGTTCCTCTGGAATGGACTGAGACATCTGGGGGACTCTTGGAATGGTGGTACGACCATGGAGTTCCTCTCGCCTTTCCTGTTGAGAGTGCCTCCTCTTGAGATGCGACGGGAACGCCGGGAATTCTTTCCCGTTGAAAGCAGGGAAAGGATCCCTCATCTCGAGCTACGAGGGGGAAACGGGGCTCCTCGGGATGTGGGCGGGACCATCGTGCTTCCTCTCGAGTGGAGACGGGTATGGCGGTGAACTTCTTGAGTTGCAGCAAGGGTGTGAAAGACCCTTTCGAAGTTCCAGAGGTTAGGTGTCATTAGTCTCCAGACGCCTCATCGGAAATAGGCCTCATCTCGCCTGGAAGGGAGAACTTCCTGGATTTTCTCGAGTTGCGGCAGGTGTTCTCGAGTTACGACGGGGACCTCAGGGACCCGCCCTGGTGGCCTCAGGAGAGGTCAGTCCCCATGCGAGTTGCTAGGGGGCCTCTCGGGATTCCTCTCCCGTCGATATCGGGGCCAAAAAGCTTGTGTGGAGTCAGGGCCGGAACCGAGGATTCCTCTCAGGGGCTGACATGGATCTTTGGGTACTTCTGGAGTCTCCCCAGGGGAGTCAGGCCTCGTCTCAAGTGGGGGCATGCACGTGCGCTTTCCTTCCAGGCTGTAGCAGCAATGTCACGCTTCCCGTCACGTGGATCAAAGGATCTGTGGTTTTCCCTCGAGGCTTTCCCTCGAGGCTTTCCCACAGGGCTGTCCCACGTGCCACCGTGGTGTGAGTCGATCCTCGGCGTGAAAGATGAGCCAGTGCAGGGCAAAGAGGTTCCTCTGCAATGGACTGAGACATCTGGGGGACTCTTGGAATGGTGGTACGACCATGGAGTTCCTCTCGCCTTTCCTGTTGAGAGTGCCTCCTCTTGAGATGCGACGGGAACGCCGGGAATTCTTTCCCGTTGAAAGCAGGGAAAGGATCCCTCATCTCGAGCTACGAGGGGGAAACGGGGCTCCTCTGGATGTGGGCGGGACCATCGTGCTTCCTCTCTAGTGGAGACGGGTATGGCGGTGAACTTCTTGAGTTGCAGCAAGGGTGTGAAAGACCCTTTCGAAGTTCCAGAGGTTAGGTGTCATTAGTCTCCAGAGGCCTCATCGGAAATAGGCCTCATCTCGCCTGGAAGGGAGAACTTCCTGGATTTTCTCGAGTTGCGGCAGGTGTTCTCGAGTTACGACGGGGACCTCAGGGACCCGCCCTGGTGGCCTCAGGAGAGGCCAGTCCCTAGGCGAGATGCTAGGGGGCCTCTCGGGATTCCTCTCCCGTTGATACCGGGGCCAAAAACCTTGTGTGGAGTCAAGGCCGGAACCGAGGATTCCTCTCAGGGGCTGACATGGATCTTTGGGTACTTGTGGAGTCTCCCCAGGGGAGTCAGGCCTCGTCTCGAGTGGGGGCATGCACGTGCGCTTTCCTTCTAGGCTGTAGCAGCAATGTTACGCTTCCCGTCGCGTGGATCAAAGGATCTGTGGTTTTCCCTCGAGGCTTTCCCTCGAGCCTTTCCCACAGGGCTGTCCCACGTGCCACCGTGGTGTGAGTCGATCCTCGGCGTGAAAGATGAGCCAGTGCAGGGCAAAGAGGTTCCTCTGGAATGGACTGAGACATCTGGGGGACTCTTGGAATGGTGGTACGACCATGGAGTTCCTCTCGCCTTTCCTGTTGAGAGTGCCTCCTCTTGAGATGCGACGGGAACGCCGGGAATTCTTTCCCGTTGAAAGCAGGGAAAGGATCCCTCATCTCGAGCTAAGAGGGGGAAAAGGGGCTCCTCTGGATGTGGGCGGGACCATCGTGCTTCCTCTCTAGTGGAGACGGGTATGGTGGTGAACTTCTTGAGTTGCAGCAAGGGTGTGAAAGACCCTTTCGAAGTTCCAGAGGTTAGGTGTCATTAGTCTCCAGACGCCTCATCGGAAATAGGCCTCATCTCGCCTGGAAGGGAGAACTTCCTGGATTTTCTCGAGTTGCGGCAGGTGTTCTCGAGTTACGACGGGGACCTCAGGGACCCGCCCTGGTGGCCTCAGGAGAGGCCAGTCCCTATGCGAGTTGCTAGGTGGCCTCTCGGGATTCCTCTCCCGTCGATACCGGGGCCAAAATCCTTGTGTGGAGTCAGGGCCGGAACCGAGGATTCCTCTCAGGGGCTGACATGGATCTTTGGGTACTTCTGGAGTCTCCCCAGGGGAGTCAGGCCTCGTCTCGAGTGGGGGCATGCACGTGCGCTTTCCTTCCAGGCTGTAGCAGCAATGTCACGCTTCCCGTCGCGTGGATCAAAGGATCTGTGGTTTTCCCTCGAGGCTTTCCCTCGAGGCTTTCCCACAGGGCTGTCCCACGTGCCACCGTGTTGTGAGTCGATCCTCGGCGTGAAAGATGAGCCAGTGCAGGGCAAAGAGGTTCCTCTGGAATGGACTGAGACATCTGGGGGACTCTTGGAATGGTGGTACGACCATGGAGTTCCTCTCGCCTTTCCTGTTGAGAGTGCCTCCTCTTGAGATGCGACGGGAACGCCGGGAATTCTTTCCCGTTGAAACCAGGGAAAGGATCCCGCATCTCGAGCTACGAGGGGGAAACGGGGCTCCTCTGGATGTGGGCGGGACCATCGTGCTTCCTTTCGAGTGCAGACGGGTATGGCGGTGAACTTCTTGAGTTGCAGCAAGGGTGTGAAAGACCCTTTCGAAGTTCCAGAGGTTTGGTGTCATTAGTCTCCAGAGGCCTCATCGGAAATAGGCCTCATCTCGCCTGGAAGGGAGAACTTCCTGGATTTTCTCGAGTTGCGGCAGGTGTTCTCGAGTTACGACGGGGACCTCAGGGACCCGCCCTGGTGGCCTCAGGAGAGGCCAGTCACCATGCGAGTTGCTAGGGGGCCTCTCGGGATTCCTCTCCCGTCGATACCGGGGCCAAAAACCTTGTTTGGAGTCAGGGCCGGAACCGAGGATTCCTCTCAGGGGCTGACATGGATCTTTGGGTACTTCTGGAGTCACCCCAGTGGAGTCAGGCCTCGTCTCGAGTAGGGGCATGCACGTGCGCTTTCCTTTCAGGCTGTAGCAGCAATGTCACGCTTCCCGTCACGTGGATGAAAGGATCTGTGGTTTTCCTTCGAGGCTTTCCCTCGAGGCTTTCCCACAGGGCTGTCCCACGTGCCACCGTGGTGTGAGTCGATCCTCGGCGTGAAAGATGAGCCAGTGCAGGGCAAAGAGGTTCCTCTGGAATGGACTGAGACATCTGGGGGACTCTTGGAATGGTGGTACGACCATGGAGTTCCTCTCGCCTTTCCTGTTGAGAGTGCCTCCTCTTGAGATGCGACGGGAACGCCGGGAATTCTTTCCCGTTGAAAGCAGGGAAAGGATCCCTCATCTCGAGCTACGAGGGGGAAACGGGGCTCCTCTGGATGTGGGCGGGACCATCGTGCTTCCTCTCTAGTGGAGACGGGTATGGCGGTGAACTTCTTGAGTTGCAGCAAGGGTGTGAAAGACCCTTTCGAAGTTCCAGAGGTTAGGTGTCATTAGTCTCCAGAGGCCTCATCGGAAATAGGCCTCATCTCGCCTGGAAGGGAGAACTTCCTGGATTTTCTCGAGTTGCGGCAGGTGTTCTCGAGTTACGACGGGGACCTCAGGGACCCGCCCTGGTGGCCTCAGGAGAGGCCAGTCACTAGGCGAGATGCTAGGGGGCCTCTCGGGATTCCTCTCCCGTTGATACCGGGGCCAAAAACCTTGTGTGGAGTCAAGGCCGGAACCGAGGATTCCTCTCAGGGGCTGACATGGATCTTTGGGTACTTGTGGAGTCTCCCCAGGGGAGTCAGGCCTCGTCTCGAGTGGGGGCATGCACGTACGCTTTCCTTCCAGGCTGTAGCAGCAATGTCACGCTTCCCGTCGCGTGGATCAAAGGATCTGTGGTTTTCCCTCGAGGCTTTCCCTCGAGCCTTTCCCACAGGGCTGTCCCACGTGCCACCGTGGTGTGAGTCGATTCTCGGCGTGAAAAATGAGCCAGTGCAGGGCAAAGAGGTTCCTCTGGAATGGACTGAGACATCTGGGGGACTCTTGGAATGGTGGTACGACCATGGAGTTCCTGTCGCCTTTCCTGTTGAGAGTGCCTCCTCTTGAGTTGCGACGGGAACGCCGGGAATTTTTTGCCGTTGAAAGCAGGGAAAGGATCCCTCATCTCGAGCTACGAGGGGGAAACGGGGCTCCTCTGGATGTGGGCGGGACCACCGTGCATCCTCTCGAGTGGAGACGGGTATGGCGGTGAACTTCTTGAGTTGCAGCAAGGGTGTGAAAGACCCTTTCAAAGTTCCAGAGGTTAGGTGTCATTAGTCTCCAGAGGCCTCATCGGAAATAGGCCTCATCTCGCCTGGAAGGGAGAACTTCCTGGATTTTCTCGAGTTGCGGCAGGTGTTCTCGAGTTACGACGGGGACCTCAGGGACCCGCCCTGGTGGCCTCAGGAGAGGCCAGTCCCCATGCGAGTTGCTAGGGGGCCTCTCGGGATTCCTCTCCCGTCGATACCGGGGCCAAAAACCTTGTGTGGTGTCAGGGCCGGAACCGAGGATTCCTCTCAGGGGCTGACATGGATCTTTGGGTACTTCTGGAGTCTCCTCAGGGGAGTCAGGCCTCGTCTCGAGTGGGGGCATGCACGTGCACTTTCCTTCCAGGCTGTAGCAGCAATGTCACGCTTCCCGTCGCGTGGATCAAAGGATCTGTGGTTTTCCCTCGAGGCTTTCCCACAGGGCTGTCCCACGTGCCACCGTGGTGTGAGTCCATCCTCGGCGTGAAAGATGAGCCAGTGCAGGGCAAAGAGGTTCCTCTGGAATGGACTGAGACATCTGGGGGACTCTTGGAATGGTGGTACGACCATGGAGTTCCTCTCGCCTTTCCTGTTGAGAGTGCCTCCTCTTGAGATGCGACGGGAACGCCGGGAATTCTTTCCCGTTGAAACCAGGGAAAGGATCCCTCATCTCGAGCACCGAGGGGAAAACGGGGCTCCTCTGGATGTGGGCGGGACCATCGTGCTTCCTCTCGAGTGGAGACGGGTATGGCGGTGAACTTCTTGAGTTGCAGCAAGGGTGTGAAAGACCCTTTCGAAGTTCCAGAGGTTTGGTGTCATTAGTCTCCAGAGGCCTCATCGGAAATAGGCCTCATCTCGCCTGGAAGGGAGAACTTCCTGGATTTTCTCGAGTTGCGGCAGGTGTTCTCGAGTTACGACGGGGACCTCAGGGACCCGCCCTGGTGGCCTCCGGAGAGGCCAGTCCCCATGCGAGTTGCTAGGGGGCCTCTCGGGATTCCTCTCCCGTCGATACCGGGGCCAAAAACCTTGTGTGGAGTCAGGGCCGGAACCGAGGATTCCTCTCAGGGGCTGACATGGATCTTTGGGTACTTCTGGAGTCTCCCCAGGGGAGTCAGGCCTCGTCTCGAGTGGGGGCATGCACGTGCGCTTTCCTTCCAGGCTGTAGCAGCAATGTCACGCTTCCCGTCGCGTGGATCAAAGGATCTGTGGTTTTCCCTCGAGGCTTTCCCTCGAGGCTTTCCCACAGGGCTGTCCCACGTGCCACCGTGGTGTGAGTCGATCCTCGGCGTGAAAGATGAGCCAGTGCAGGGCAAAGAGGTTCCTCTGGAATGGACTGAGACATCTGGGGGACTCTTGGAATGGTGGTACGACCATGGAGTTCCTCTCGCCTTTCCTGTTGAGAGTGCCTCCTCTTGAGATGCGACGGGAACGCCGGGAATTCTTTCCCGTTGAAAGCAGGGAAAGGATCCCTCATCTCGAGCTACGAGGGGGAAACGGGGCTCCTCGGGATGTGGGCGGGACCATCGTGCTTCCTCTCGAGTGGAGACGGGTATGGCGGTGAACTTCTTGAGTTGCAGCAAGGGTGTGAAAGACCCTTTCGAAGTTCCAGAGGTTAGGTGTCATTAGTCTCCAGAGGCCTCATCGGAAATAGGCCTCATCTCGCCTGGAAGGGAGAACTTCCTGGATTTTCTCGAGTTGCGGCAGGTGTTCTCGAGTTACGACGGGGACCTCAGGGACCCGCCCTGGTGGCCTCAGGAGAGGTCAGTCCCCATGCGAGTTGCTAGGGGGCCTCTCGGGATTCCTCTCCCGTCGATATCGGGGCCAAAAAGCTTGTGTGGAGTCAGGGCCGGAACCGAGGATTCCTCTCAGGGGCTGACATGGATCTTTGGGTACTTCTGGAGTCTCCCCAGGGGAGTCAGGCCTCGTCTCAAGTGGGGGCATGCACGTGCGCTTTCCTTCCACGCTGTAGCAGCAATGTCACGCTTCCCGTCGCGTGGATCAAAGGATCTGTGGTTTTCCCTCGAGGCTTTCCCTCGAGGCTTTCCCACAGGGCTGTCCCACGTGCCACCGTGTTGTGAGTCGATCCTCGGCGTGAAAGATGAGCCAGTGCAGGGCAAAGAGGTTCCTCTGGAATGGACTGAGACATCTGGGGGACTCTTGGAATGGTGGTACGACCATGGAGTTCCTCTCGCCTTTCCTGTTGAGAGTGCCTCCTCTTGAGATGCGACGGGAACGCCGGGAATTCTTTCCCGTTGAAAGCAGGGAAAGGATCCCTCATCTCGAGCTACGAGGGGGAAACGGGGCTCCTCTGGATGTGGGCGGGACCATCGTGCTTCCTCTCGAGTGGAGACGGGTATGGCGGTGATCTTCTTGAGTTGCAGCAAGGGTGTGAAAGACCCTTTCGAAGTTCCAGAGGTTTGGTGTCATTAGTCTCCAGAGGCCTCATCGGAAATAGTCCTCATCTCGCCTGGAAGGGAGAACTTCCTGGATTTTCTCGAGTTGCGGCAGGTGTTCTCGAGTTACGACGGGGACCTCAGGGACCCGCCCTGGTGGCCTCAGGAGAGGCCAGTCCCCATGCGTGTTGCTAGGGGGCCTCTCGGGATTCCTCTCCCGTCGATACCGGGGCCAAAAAGCTTGTGTGGAGTCAGGGCCGGAACCGAGGATTCCTCTCAGGGGCTGACATGGATCTTTGGGTACTTGTGGAGTCTCCCCAGGGGAGTCAGGCCTCGTCTCGAGTGGGGGCATGCACGTGCGCTTTCCTTCCAGGCTGTAGCAGCAATGTCACGCTTCCCGTCGCGTGCATCAAAGGATCTGTGGTTTTCCCTCGAGGCTTTCCCTCGAGGCTTTCCCACAGGGCTGTCCCACGTGCCACCGTGGTGTGAGTCGATCCTCGGCGTGAAAGATGAGCCAGTGCAGGGCAAAGAGGTTCCTCTGGAATGGACTGAGACATCTGGGGGACTCTTGGAATGGTGGTACGACCATGGAGTTCCTGTCGCCTTTCCTGTTGATAGTGCCTCCTCTTGAGATGCGACGGGAACGCCGGGAATTCCTTCCCGTTGAAACCAGGGAAAGGATCCCGCATCTCGAGCTACGAGGGGGAAACGGGGCTCCTCTGGATGTGGGCGGGACCATCGTGCTTCCTCTCGAGTGGAGACGGGTATGGCGGTGAACTTCTTGAGTTGCAGCAAGGGTGTGAAAGACCCTTTCGAAGTTCCAGAGGTTTGGTGTCATTAGTCTCCAGAGGCCTCATCGGAAATAGGCCTCATCTCGCCTGGAAGGGAGAACTTCCTGGATTTTCTCGAGTTGCGGCAGGTGTTCTCGAATTACGACGGGGACCTCAGGGACCCGCCCTGGTGGCCTCCGGAGAGGCCAGTCCCCATGCGAGTTGCTAGGGGGCCTCTCGGGATTCCTCTCCCGTCGATACCGGGGCCAAAAACCTTGTGTGGAGTCAGGGCCGGAACCGAGGATTCCTCTCAGGGGCTGACATGGATCTTTGGGTACTTGTGGAGTCTCCCCAGGGGAGTCAGGCCTCGTCTCGAGTGGGGGCATGCACGTGCGCTTTACTTCCAGGCTGTAGCAGCAATGTCACGCTTCCCGTCGCGTGGATCAAAGGATCTGTGGTTTTCCCTCGAGGCTTTCCCTCGAGCCTTTCCCACAGGGCTGTCCCACGTGCCACCGTGGTGTGAGTCGATCCTCGGCGTGAAAGATGAGCCTGTGCAGGGCAAAGAGGTTCCTCTGGAATGGACTGAGACATCTGGGGGACTCTTGGAATGGTGGTACGACCATGGAGTTCCTCTCGCCTTTCCTGTTGAGAGTGCCTCCTCTTGAGATGCGACGGGAACGCCGGGAATTCTTTCCCGTTGAAAGCAGGGAAAGGATCCCTCATCTCGAGCTAAGAGGGGGAAACGGGGCTCCTCTGGATGTGGGCGGGACCATCGTGCTTCCTCTCTAGTGGAGACGGGTATGGTGGTGAACTTCTTGAGTTGCAGCAAGGGTGTGAAAGACCCTTTCGAAGTTCCAGAGGTTAGGTGTCATTAGTCTCCAGAGGCCTCATCGGAAATAGGCCTCATCTCGCCTGGAAGGGAGAACTTCCTGGATTTTCTCGAGTTGCGGCAGGTGTTCTCGAGTTACGACGGGGACCTCAGGGACCCGCCCTGGTGGCCTCAGGAGAGGCCAGTCCCCATGCGAGTTGCTAGGGGGCCTCTCGGGATTCCTCTCCCGTCGATACCGGGGCCAAAATCCTTGTGTGGAGTCAGGGCCGGAACCGAGGATTCCTCTCAGGGGCTGACATGGATCTTTGGGTACTTCTGGAGTCTCCCCAGGGGAGTCAGGCCTCGTCTCGAGTGGGGACATGCACGTGCGCTTTCCTTCCAGGCTGTAGCAGCAATGTCACGCTTCCCGTCGCGTGGATCAAAGGATCTGTGGTTTTCCCTCGAGGCTTTCCCTCGAGGCTTTCCCACAGGGCTGTCCCACGTGCCACCGTGTTGTGAGTCGATCCTCGGCGTGAAAGATGAGCCAGTGCAGGGCAAAGAGGTTCCTCTGGAATGGACTGAGACATCTGGGGGACTCTTGGAATGGTGGTACGACCATGGAGTTCCTCTCGCCTTTCCTGTTGAGAGTGCCTCCTCTTGAGATGCGACGGGAACGCCGGGAATTCTTTCCCGTTGAAACCAGGGAAAGGATCCCGCATCTCGAGCTACGAGGGGGAAACGGGGCTCCTCTGGATGTGGGCGGGACCATCGTGCTTCCTCTCGAGTGGAGACGGGTATGGCGGTGAACTTCTTGAGTTGCAGCAAGGGTGTGAAAGACCCTTTCGAAGTTCCAGAGGTTTGGTGTCATTAGTCTCCAGAGGCCTCATCGGAAATAGGCCTCATCTCGCCTGGAAGGGAGAACTTCCTGGATTTTCTCGAGTTGCGGCAGGTGTTCTCGAATTACGACGGGGACCTCAGGGACCCGCCCTGGTGGCCTCCGGAGAGGCCAGTCCCCATGCGAGTTGCTAGGGGGCCTCTCGGGATTCCTCTCCCGTCGATACCGGGGCCAAAAACCTTGTTTGGAGTCAGGGCCGGAACCGAGGATTCCTCTCAGGGGCTGACATGGATCTTTGGGTACTTCTGGAGTCACCCCAGTGGAGTCAGGCCTCGTCTCGAGTAGGGGCATGCACGTGCGCTTTCCTTTCAGGCTGTAGCAGCAATGTCACGCTTCCCGTCACGTGGATCAAAGGATCTGTGGTTTTCCCTCGAGGCTTTCCCTCGAGGCTTTCCCACAGGGCTGTCCCACGTGCCACCGTGGTGTGAGTCGATCCTCGGCGTGAAAGATGAGCCAGTGCAGGGCAAAGAGGTTCCTCTGGAATGGACTGAGACATCTGGGGGACTCTTGGAATGGTGGTACGACCATGGAGTTCCTCTCGCCTTTCCTGTTGAGAGTGCCTCCTCTTGAGATGCGACGGGAACGCCGGGAATTCTTTCCCGTTGAAAGCAGGGAAAGGATCCCTCATCTCGAGCTACGAGGGGGAAACGGGGCTCCTCTGGATGTGGGCGGGACCATCGTGCTTCCTCTCTAGTGGAGACGGGTATGGCGGTGAACTTCTTGAGTTGCAGCAAGGGTGTGAAAGACCCTTTCGAAGTTCCAGAGGTTAGGTGTCATTAGTCTCCAGAGGCCTCATCGGAATTAGGCCTCATCTCGCCTGGAAGGGAGAACTTCCTGGATTTTCTCGAGTTGCGGCAGGTGTTCTCGAGTTACGACGGGGACCTCAGGGACCCGCCCTGGTGGCCTCAGGAGAGGCCAGTCCCTATGCGAGTTGCTAGGTGGCCTCTCGGGATTCCTCTCCCGTCGATACCGGGGCCAAAATCCTTGTGTGGAGTCAGGGCCGGAACCGAGGATTCCTCTCAGGGGCTGACATGGATCTTTGGGTACTTCTGGAGTCTCCCCAGGGGAGTCAGGCCTCGTCTCGAGTGGGGGCATGCACGTGCGCTTTCCTTCCAGGCTGTAGCAGCAATGTCACGCTTCCCGTCGCGTGGATCAAAGGATCTGTGGTTTTCCCTCGAGGCTTTCCCTCGAGCCTTTCCCACAGGGCTGTCCCACGTGCCACCGTGGTGTGAGTCGATCCTCGGCGTGAAAGATGAGCCAGTGCAGGGCAAAGAGGTTCCTCTGGAATGGACTGAGACATCTGGGGGACTCTTGGAATGGTGGTACGACCATGGAGTTCCTCTCGCCTTTCCTGTTGAGAGTGCCTCCTCTTGAGATGCGACGGGAACGCCGGGAATTCTTTCCCGTTGAAAGCAGGGAAAGGATCCCTCATCTCGAGCTAAGAGGGGGAAACGGGGCTCCTCTGGATGTGGGCGGGACCATCGTGCTTCCTCTCTAGTGGAGACGGGTATGGTGGTGAACTTCTTGAGTTGCAGCAAGGGTGTGAAAGACCCTTTCGAAGTTCCAGAGGTTAGGTGTCATTAGTCTCCAGACGCCTCATCGGAAATAGGCCTCATCTCGCCTGGAAGGGAGAACTTCCTGGATTTTCTCGAGTTGCGGCAGGTGTTCTCGAGTTACGACGGGGACCTCAGGGACCCGCCCTGGTGGCCTCAGGAGAGGCCAGTCCCTATGCGAGTTGCTAGGGGGCCTCTCGGGATTCCTCTCCCGTCGATACCAGGGCCAAAATCCTTGTGTGGAGTCAGGGCCGGAACCGAGGATTCCTCTCAGGGGCTGACATGGATCTTTGGGTACTTCTGGAGTCTCCCCAGGGGAGTCAGGCCTCGTCTCGAGTGGGGGCATGCACGTTCACTTTCCTTCCAGGCTGTAGCAGCAATGTCACGCTTCCCGTCGCGTGGATCAAATGATGTGTGGTTTTCCCTCGAGGCTTTCCCACAGGGCTGTCCCACGTGCCACCGTGGTGTGAGTCGATCCTCGGCGTGAAAGATGAGCCAGTGCAGGGCAAAGAGGTTCCTCTGGAATGGACTGAGACATCTGGGGGACTCTTGGAATGGTGGTACGACCATGGAGTTCCTCTCTCCTTTCCTGTTGAAAGTGCCTCCTCTTGAGATGCGACGGGAACGCCGGGAATTTTTTGCCGTTGAAAGCAGGGAAAGGATCTCTCATCTCGAGCTACGAGGGGGAAACGGGGCTCCTCTGGATGTGGGCGGGACCATCGTGCTTCCTCTCGAGTGGAGACGGATATGGCGGTGAACTTCTTGAGTTGCAGCAAGGGTGTGAAAGACCCTTTCGAAGTTCCAGAGGTTAGGTGTCATTAGTCTCCAGAGGCCTCATCGGAAATAGGCCTCATCTCGCCTGGAAGGGAGAACTTCCTGGATTTTCTCGAGTTGCGGCAGGTGTTCTCGAGTTACGACGGGGACCTCAGGGACCCGCCCTGGTGGCCTCAGGAGAGGCCAGTCCCTAGGCGAGTTGCTAGGGGGCCTCTCGGGATTCCTCTCCCGTTGATACCGGGGCCAAAAACCTTGTGTGGAGTCAAGGCCGGAACCGAGGATTCCTCTCAGGGGCTGACATGGATCTTTGGGTACTTGTGGAGTCTCCCCAGGGGAGTCAGGCCTCGTCTCGAGTGGGGGCATGCACGTGCGCTTTCCTTCCAGGCTGTAGCAGCAATGTCACGCTTCCCGTCGCGTGGATCAAAGGATCTGTGGTTTTCCCTCGTGGCTTTCCCTCGAGGCTTTCCCACAGGGCTGTCCCACGTGCCACCGTGGTGTGAGTCGATCCTCGGCGTGAAAGATGAGCCAGTGCAGGGCAAAGAAGTTCCTCTGGAATGGACTGAGACATCTGGGGGACTCTTGGAATGGTGGTACGACCATGGAGTTCCTCTCGCCTTTCCTGTTGAGAGTGCATCCTCTTGAGATGCGACGGGAACGCCGGGAATTCTTTCCCGTTGAAAGCAGGGAAAGGATCCCTCATCTCGAGCTACGAGGGGGAAACGGGGCTCCTCTGGATGTGGGCGGGACCATCGTGCTTCCTCTCGAGTGGAGACGGGTATGGCGGTGAACTTCTTGAGTTGCAGCAAGGTTGTGAAAGACCCTTTCGAAGTTCCAGAGGTTTGGTGTCATTAGTCTCCAGAGGCCTCATCGGAAATAGGCCTCATCTCGCCTGGAAGGGAGAACTTCCTGGATTTTCTCGAGTTGCGGCAGGTGTTCTCGAGTTACGACGGGGACCTCAGGGACCCGCCCTGGTGGCCTCAGGAGAGGCCAGTCCCCATGCGTGTTGCTAGGGGGCCTCTCGGGATTCCTCTCCCGTCGATACCGGGGCCAAAAAGCTTGTGTGGAGTCAGGGCCGGAACCGAGGATTCCTCTCAGGGGCTGACATGGATCTTTGGGTACTTGTGGAGTCTCCCCAGGGGAGTCAGGCCTCGTCTCGAGTGGGGGCATGCACGTGCGCTTTCCTTCCAGGCTGTAGCAGCAATGTCACGCTTCCCGTCGCGTGCATCAAAGGATCTGTGGTTTTCCCTCGAGGCTTTCCCTCGAGGCTTTCCCACAGGGCTGTCCCACGTGCCACCGTGGTGTGAGTCGATCCTCGGCGTGAAAGATGAGCCAGTGCAGGGCAAAGAGGTTCCTCTGGAATGGACTGAGACATCTGGGGGACTCTTGGAATGGTGGTACGACCATGGAGTTCCTCTCGCCTTTCCTGTTGAGAGTGCCTCCTCTTGAGATGCGACGGGAACGCCGGGAATTCTTTCCCGTTGAAAGCAGGGAAAGGATCCCTCATCTCGAGCTACGAGGGGGAAACGGGGCTCCTCTGGATGTGGGCGGGACCATCGTGCTTCCTCTCGAGTGGAGACGGGTATGGCGGTGAACTTCTTGAGTTGCAGCAAGGGTGTGAAAGACCCTTTCGAAATTCCAGAGGTTTGGTGTCATTAGTCTCCAGAGGCCTCATCGGAAATAGGCCTCATCTCGCCTGGAAGGGAGAACTTCCTGGATTTTCTCGAGTTGCGGCAGGTGTTCTCGAGTTACGACGGGGACCTCAGGGAACCGCCCTGGTGGCCTCAGGAGAGGCCAGTCCCCATGCGAGTTGCTAGGGGGCCTCTCGGGATTCCTCTCCCGTCGATACCGGGGCCAAAAAGCTTGTGTGGAGTCAGGGCCGGAACCGAGGATTCCTCTCAGGGGCTGACATGGATCTTTGGGTACTTCTGGAGTCTCCCCAGGGGAGTCAGGCCTCGTCTCGAGTGGGGGCATGCACGTGCGCTTTCCTTCCAGGCTGTAGCAGCAATGTCACGCTTCCCGTCGCGTGGATCAAAGGATCTGTGGTTTTCCCTCGAGGCTTTCCCTCGAGGCTTTCCCACAGGGCTGTCCCACGTGCCACCGTGGTGTGAGTCGATCCTCGGCGTGAAAGATGAGCCAGTGCAGGGCAAAGAGGTTCCTCTGGAATGGACTGAGACATCTGGGGGACTCTTGGAATGGTGGTACGACCATGGAGTTCCTCTCGCCTTTCCTGTTGAGAGTGCCTCCTCTTGAGATGCGACGGGAACGCCGGGAATTCCTTCCCGTTGAAACCAGGGAAAGGATCCCGCATCTCGAGCTACGAGGGGGAAACGGGGCTCCTCTGGATGTGGGCGGGACCATCGTGCTTCCTCTCGAGTGGAGACGGGTATGGCGGTGAACTTCTTGAGTTGCAGCAAGGGTGTGAAAGACCCTTTCGAAGTTCCAGAGGTTTGGTGTCATTAGTCTCCAGAGGCCTCATCGGAAATAGGCCTCATCTCGCCTGGAAGGGAGAACTTCCTGGATTTTCTCGAGTTGCGGCAGGTGTTCTCGAATTACGACGGGGACCTCAGGGACCCGCCCTGGTGGCCTCCGGAGAGGCCAGTCCCTATGCGAGTTGCTAGGGGGCCTCTCGGGATTCCTCTCCCGTCGATACCGGGGCCAAAATCCTTGTGTGGAGTCAGGGCCGGAACCGAGGATTCCTCTCAGGGGCTGACATGGATCTTTGGGTACTTCTGGAGTCTCCCCAGGGGAGTCAGGCCTCGTCTCGAGTGGGGGCATGCACGTGCGCTTTCCTTCCAGGCTGTAGCAGCAATGTCACGCTTCCCGTCGCGTGGATCAAAGGATCTGTGGTTTTCCCTCGAGGCTTTCCCTCGAGGCTTTCCCACAGGGCTGTCCCACGTGCCACCGTGTTGTGAGTCGATCCTCGGCGTGAAAGATGAGCCAGTGCAGGGCAAAGAGGTTCCTCTGGAATGGACTGAGACATCTGGGGGACTCTTGGAATGGTGGTACGACCATGGAGTTCCTCTCGCCTTTCCTGTTGAGAGTGCCTCCTCTTGAGATGCGACGGGAACGCCGGGAATTCTTTCCCGTTGAAACCAGGGAAAGGATCCCGCATCTCGAGCTACGAGGGGGAAACGGGGCTCCTCTGGATGTGGGCGGGACCATCGTGCTTCCTCTCGAGTGGAGACGGGTATGGCGGTGAACTTCTTGAGTTGCAGCAAGGGTGTGAAAGACCCTTTCGAAGTTCCAGAGGTTTGGTGTCATTAGTCTCCAGAGGCCTCATCGGAAATAGGCCTCATCTCGCCTGGAAGGGAGAACTTCCTGGATTTTCTCGAGTTGCGGCAGGTGTTCTCGAATTACGACGGGGACCTCAGGGACCCGCCCTGGTGGCCTCCGGAGAGGCCAGTCCCCATGCGAATTGCTAGGGGGCCTCTCGGGATTCCTCTCCCGTCGATACCGGGGCCAAAAACCTTGTTTGGAGTCAGGGCCGGAACCGAGGATTCCTCTCAGGGGCTGACATGGATCTTTGGGTACTTCTGGAGTCACCCCAGTGGAGTCAGGCCTCGTCTCGAGTAGGGGCATGCACGTGCGCTTTCCTTTCAGGCTGTAGCAGCAATGTCACGCTTCCCGTCACGTGGATCAGAGGATCTGTGGTTTTCCCTCGAGGCTTTCCCTCGAGGCTTTCCCACAGGGATGTCCCACGTGCCACCGTGGTGTGAGTCGATCCTCGGCGTGAAAGATGAGCCAGTGCAGGGCAAAGAGGTTCCTCTGGAATGGACTGAGACATCTGGGGGACTCTTGGAATGGTGGTACGACCATGGAGTTCCTCTCGCCTTTCCTGTTGAGAGTGCCTCCTCTTGAGATGCGACGGGAACGCCGGGAATTCTTTCCCGTTGAAAGCAGGGAAAGGATCCCTCATCTCGAGCTACGAGGGGGAAACGGGGCTCCTCTGGATGTGGGCGGGACCATCGTGCTTCCTCTCTAGTGGAGACGGGTATGGCAGTGAACTTCTTGAGTTGCAGCAAGGGTGTGAAAGACCCTTTCGAAGTTCCAGAGGTTAGGTGTCATTAGTCTCCAGAGGCCTCATCGGAAATAGGCCTCATCTCGCCTGGAAGGGAGAACTTCCTGGATTTTCTCGAGTTGCGGCAGGTGTTCTCGAGTTACGACGGGGACCTCAGGGACCCGCCCTGGTGGCCTCAGGAGAGGCCAGTCCCTAGGCGAGATGCTAGGGGGCCTCTCGGGATTCCTCTCCCGTTGATACCGGGGCCAAAAACCTTGTGTGGAGTCAAGGCCGGAACCGAGGATTCCTCTCAGGGGCTGACATGGATCTTTGGGTACTTGTGGAGTCTCCCCAGGGGAGTCAGGCCTCGTCTCGAGTGGGGGCATGCACGTGCGCTTTCCTTCTAGGCTGTAGCAGCAATGTCACGCTTCCCGTCGCGTGGATCAAACGATCTGTGGTTTTCCCTCGAGGCTTTCCCTCGAGCCTTTCCCACAGGGCTGTCCCACGTGCCACCGTGGTGTGAGTCGATCCTCGGCGTGAAAGATGAGCCAGTGCAGGGCAAAGAGGTTCCTCTGGAATGGACTGAGACATCTGGGGGACTCTTGGAATGGTGGTACGACCATGGAGTTCCTCTCGCCTTTCCTGTTGAGAGTGCCTCCTCTTGAGATGCGACGGGAACGCCGGCAATTCTTTCCCGTTGAAAGCAGGGAAAGGATCCCTCATCTCGAGCTAAGAGGGGGAAAAGGGGCTCCTCTGGATGTGGGCGGGACCATCGTGCTTCCTCTCTAGTGGAGACGGGTATGGTGGTGAACTTCTTGAGTTGCAGCAAGGGTGTGAAAGACCCTTTCGAAGTTCCAGAGGTTAGGTGTCATTAGTCTCCAGACGCCTCATCGGAAATAGGCCTCATCTCGCCTGGAAGGGAGAACTTCCTGGATTTTCTCGAGTTGCGGCAGGTGTTCTCGAGTTACGACGGGGACCTCAGGGACCCGCCCTGGTGGCCTCAGGAGAGGCCAGTCCCTATGCGAGTTGCTAGGGGGCCTCTCGGGATTCCTCTCCCGTCGATACCGGGGCCAAAATCCTTGTGTGGAGTCAGGGCCGGAACCGAGGATTCCTCTCAGGGGCTGACATGGATCTTTGGGTACTTCTGGAGTCTCCCCAGGGGAGTCAGGCCTCGTCTCGAGTGGGGGCATGCACGTGCGCTTTCCTTCCAGGCTGTAGCAGCAATGTCACGCTTCCCGTCGCGTGGATCAAAGGATCTGTGGTTTTCCCTCGAGGCTTTCCCTCGAGGCTTTCCCACAGGGCTGTCCCACGTGCCACCGTGTTGTGAGTCGATCCTCGGCGTGAAAGATGAGCCAGTGCAGGGCAAAGAGGTTCCTCTGGAATGGACTGAGACATCTGGGGGACTCTTGGAATGGTGGTACGACCATGGAGTTCCTCTCGCCTTTCCTGTTGAGAGTGCCTCCTCTTGAGATGCGACGGGAACGCCGGGAATTCTTTCCCGTTGAAACCAGGGAAAGGATCCCGCATCTCGAGCTACGAGGGGGAAACGGGGCTCCTCTGGATGTGGGCGGGACCATCGTGCTTCCTCTCGAGTGCAGACGGGTATGGCGGTGAACTTCTTGAGTTGCAGCAAGGGTGTGAAAGACCCTTTCGAAGTTCCAGAGATTTGGTGTCATTAGTCTCCAGAGGCCTCATCGGAAATAGGCCTCATCTCGCCTGGAAGGGAGAACTTCCTGGATTTTCTCGAGTTGCGGCAGGTGTTCTCGAGTTACGACGGGGACCTCAGGGACCCGCCCTGGTGGCCTCAGGAGAGGCCAGTCCCCATGCGAGTTGCTAGGGGGCCTCTCGGGATTCCTCTCCCGTCGATACCGGGGCCAAAAACCTTGTTTGGAGTCAGGGCCGGAACCGAGGATTCCTCTCAGGGGCTGACATGGATCTTTGGGTACTTCTGGAGTCACCCCAGTGGAGTCAGGCCTCGTCTCGAGTAGGGGCATGCACGTGCGCTTTCCTTTCAGGCTGTAGCAGCAATGTCACGCTTCCCGTCACGTGGATGAAAGGATCTGTGGTTTTCCCTCGAGGCTTTCCCTCGAGGCTTTCCCACAGGGCTGTCCCACGTGCCACCGTGGTGTGAGTCGATCCTCGGCGTGAAAGATGAGCCAGTGCAGGGCAAAGAGGTTCCTCTGGAATGGACTGAGACATCTGGGGGACTCTTGGAATGGTGGTACGACCATGGAGTTCCTCTCGCCTTTCCTGTTGAGAGTGCCTCCTCTTGAGATGCGACGGGAACGCCGGGAATTCTTTCCCGTTGAAAGCAGGGAAAGGATCCCTCATCTCGAGCTACGAGGGGGAAACGGGGCTCCTCTGGATGTGGGCGGGACCATCGTGCTTCCTCTCTAGTGGAGACGGGTATGGCGGTGAACTTCTTGAGTTGCAGCAAGGGTGTGAAAGACCCTTTCGAAGTTCCAGAGGTTAGGTGTCATTAGTCTCCAGAGGCCTCATCGGAAATAGGCCTCATCTCGCCTGGAAGGGAGAACTTCCTGGATTTTCTCGAGTTGCGGCAGGTGTTCTCGAGTTACGACGGGGACCTCAGGGACCCGCCCTGGTGGCCTCAGGAGAGGCCAGTCACTAGGCGAGATGCTAGGGGGCCTCTCGGGATTCCTCTCCCGTTGATACCGGGGCCAAAAACCTTGTGTGGAGTCAAGGCCGGAACCGAGGATTCCTCTCAGGGGCTGACATGGATCTTTGGGTACTTGTGGAGTCTCCCCAGGGGAGTCAGGCCTCGTCTCGAGTGGGGGCATGCACGTGCGCTTTCCTTCCAGGCTGTAGCAGCAATGTCACGCTTCCCGTCGCGTGGATCAAAGGATCTGTGGTTTTCCCTCGAGGCTTTCCCTCGAGCCTTTCCCACAGGGCTGTCCCACGTGCCACCGTGGTGTGAGTCGATCCTCGGCGTGAAAGATGAGCCAGTGCAGGGCAAAGAGGTTCCTCTGGAATGGACTGAGACATCTGGGGGACTCTTGGAATGGTGGTACGACCATGGAGTTCCTCTCGCCTTTCCTGTTGAGAGTGCCTCCTCTTGAGATGCGACGGGAACGCCGGGAATTCTTTCCCGTTGAAAGCAGGGAAAGGATCCCTCATCTCGAGCTAAGAGGGGGAAACGGGGCTCCTCTGGATGTGGGCGGGACCATCGTGCTTCCTCTCGAGTGGAGACGGGTATGGTGGTGAACTTCTTGAGTTGCAGCAAGGGTGTGAAAGACCCTTTCGAAGTTCCAGAGGTTAGGTGTCATTAGTCTCCAGACGCCTCATCGGAAATAGGCCTCATCTCGCCTGGAAGGGAGAACTTCCTGGATTTTCTCGAGTTGCGGCAGGTGTTCTCGAGTTACGACGGGGACCTCAGGGACCCGCCCTGGTGGCCTCAGGAGAGGCCAGTCCCTATGCGAGTTGCTAGGGGGCCTCTCGGGATTCCTCTCCCGTCGATACCGGGGCCAAAATCCTTGTGTGGAGTCAGGGCCGGAACCGAGGATTCCTCTCAGGGGCTGACATGGATCTTTGGGTACTTCTGGAGTCTCCCCAGGGGAGTCAGGCCTCGTCTCAAGTGGGGGCATGCAGGTTCACTTTCCTTCCAGGCTGTAGCAGCAATGTCACGCTTCCCGTCGCGTGGATCAAATGATGTGTGGTTTTCCCTCGAGGCTTTCCCACAGGGCTGTCCCACGTGCCACCGTGGTGTGAGTCGATCCTCGGCGTGAAAGATGAGCCAGTGCAGGGCAAAGAGGTTCCTCTGGAATGGACTGAGACATCTGGGGGACTCTTGAAATGGTGGTACGACCATGGAGTTCCTCTCGCCTTTCCTGTTGAGAGTGCCTCCTCTTGAGATGCGACGGGAACGCCGGGAATTTTTTGCCGTTGAAAGCAGGGAAAGGATCTCTCATCTCGAGCTACGAGGGGGAAACGGGGCTCCTCTGGATGTGGGCGGGACCATCGTGCTTCCTCTCGAGTGGAGACGGATATGGCGGTGAACTTCTTGAGTTGCAGCAAGGGTGTGAAAGACCCTTTCGAAGTTCCAGAGGTTAGGTGTCATTAGTCTCCAGAGGCCTCATCGGAAATAGGCCTCATCTCGCCTGGAAGGGAGAACTTCCTGGATTTTCTCGAGTTGCGGCAGGTGTTCTCGAGTTACGACGGGGACCTCAGGGACCCGCCCTGGTGGCCTCAGGAGAGGCCAGTCCCTAGGCGAGTTGCTAGGGGGCCTCTCGGGATTCCTCTCCCGTTGATACCGGGGCCAAAAACCTTGTGTGGAGTCAAGGCCGGAACCGAGGATTCCTCTCAGGGGCTGACATGGATCTTTGGGTACTTGTGGAGTCTCCCCAGGGGAGTCAGGCCTCGTCTCGAGTGGGGGCATGCACGTGCGCTTTCCTTCCAGGCTGTAGCAGCAATGTCACGCTTCCCGTCGCGTGGATCAAAGGATCTGTGGTTTTCCCTCGAGGCTTTCCCTCGAGGCTTTCCCACAGGGCTGTCCCACGTGCCACCGTGGTGTGAGTCGATCCTCGGCGTGAAAGATGAGCCAGTGCAGGGCAAAGAGGTTCCTCTGGAATGGACTGAGACATCTGGGGGACTCTTGGAATGGTGGTACGACCATGGAGTTCCTCTCGCCTTTCCTGTTGAGAGTGCCTCCTCTTGAGATGCGACGGGAACGCCGGGAATTCTTTCCCGTTGAAAGCAGGGAAAGGATCCCTCATCTCGAGCTAAGAGGGGGAAACGGGGCTCCTCTGGATGTGGGCGGGACCATCGTGCTTCCTCTCTAGTGGAGACGGGTATGGTGGTGAACTTCTTGAGTTGCAGCAAGGGTGTGAAAGACCCTTTCGAAGTTCCAGAGGTTAGGTGTCATTAGTCTCCAGACGCCTCATCGGAAATAGGCCTCATCTCGCCTGGAAGGGAGAACTTCCTGGATTTTCTCGAGTTGCGGCAGGTGTTCTCGAATTACGACGGGGACCTCAGGGACCCGCCCTGGTGGCCTCCGGAGAGGCCAGTCCCCATGCGAGTTGCTAGGGGCCCTCTCCGGATTCCTCTCCCGTCGATACCGGGGCGAAAAACCTTGTGTGGAGTCAGGGCCGGAACCGAGGATTCTTCTCAGGGGCTGACATGGATCTTTGGGTACTTCTGGAGTCTCCCCAGGGGAGTCAGGCCTCGTCTCGAGTGGGGGCATGCATGTGCGCTTGCCTTCCAGGCTGTTCCAGCAATGTCATGCTTCCCGTCGCGTGGATCAAAGGATCTGTGGTTTTCCCTCGAAGCTTTCCCTCGAGGCTTTCCTACAGGGCTGTCCCACGTGCCACCGTGTTGTGAGTCGATCCTCGGCGTGAAAGATGAGCCAGTGCAGGGCAAAGAGGTTCCTCTGAAATGGACTGAGACATCTGGGGGACTCTTGGAATGGTGGTACGACCATGGAGTTCCTCTCGCCTTTCCTGTTGAGAGTGCCTCCTCTTGAGATACGACGGGAACGCCGGGAATTCTTTCCCGTTGAAAGCAGGGAAAGGATCCCTCATCTCGAGCTACGAGGGGGAAACGGGGCTCCTCTGGATTTGGGCGGGACCATCGTGCTTCCTCTCGAGTGGAGACGGGTATGGCGGTGAACTTCTTGAGTTGCACCAAGGGTGTGAAAGACCCTTTCGAAGTTCAAGAGGTTTGGTGTCATTAGTCTCCAGAGGCCTCATCGGAAATAGGCCTCATTTCGCCTGGAAGGGAGAACTTCCTGGATTTTCTCGAGTTGCGGCAGGTGTTCTCGAGTTACGACGGGGACCTCAGGGACCCGCCCTGGTGGCCTCCGGAGAGGCCAGTCCCCATGCGAGTTGCTAGGGGGCCTCTCGGGATTCCTCTCCCGTCGATACCGGGGCCAAAAACCTTGTGTGGAGTCAGGGCCGGAACCGAGGATTCCTCTCAGGGGCTGACATGGATCTTTGGGTACTTCTGGAGTCTCCCCAGTGGAGTCAGACCTCGTCTCGAGTGGGGGCATGCACGTGCGCTTTCCTTCCAGGCTGTAGCAGCAATGTCACGCTTCCCGTCGCGTGGATCAAAGGATCTGTGGTTTTCCCTCGAGGCTTTCCCTCGAGGCTTTCCCACAGGGCTGTCCCACGTGCCACCGTGTTGTGAGTCGATCCTCGGCGTGAAAGATGAGCCAGTGCAGGGCAAAGAGGTTCCTCTGGAATGGACTGAGACATCTGGGGGACTCTTGGAATGGTGGTACGACCATGGAGTTCCTCTCGCCTTTCCTGTTGAGAGTGCCTCCTCTTGAGATGCGACGGGAACGCCGGGAATTCTTTCCCGTTGAAACCAGGGAAAGGATCCCGCATCTCGAGCTACGAGGGGGAAACGGGGCTCCTCTGGATGTGGGCGGGACCATCGTGCTTCCTCTCGAGTGGAGACGGGTATGGCGGTGAACTTCTTGAGTTGCAGCAAGGGTGTGAAAGACCCTTTCGAAGTTCCAGAGGTTTGGTGTCATTAGTCTCCAGAGGCCTCATCGGAAATAGGCCTCATCTCGCCTGGAAGGGAGAACTTCCTGGATTTTCTCGAGTTGCGGCAGGTGTTCTCGAATTACGACGGGGACCTCAGGGACCCGCCCTGGTGGCCTCCGGAGAGGCCAGTCCCCATGCGAATTGCTAGGGGGCCTCTCGGGATTCCTCTCCCGTCGATACCGGGGCCAAAAACCTTGTTTGGAGTCAGGGCCGGAACCGAGGATTCCTCTCAGGGGCTGACATGGATCTTTGGGTACTTCTGGAGTCACCCCAGTGGAGTCAGGCCTCGTCTCGAGTAGGGGCATGCACGTGCGCTTTCCTTTCAGGCTGTAGCAGCAATGTCACGCTTCCCGTCACGTGGATCAGAGGATCTGTGGTTTTCCCTCGAGGCTTTCCCTCGAGGCTTTCCCACAGGGATGTCCCACGTGCCACCGTGGTGTGAGTCGATCCTCGGCGTGAAAGATGAGCCAGTGCAGGGCAAAGAGGTTCCTCTGGAATGGACTGAGACATCTGGGGGACTCTTGGAATGGTGGTACGACCATGGAGTTCCTCTCGCCTTTCCTGTTGAGAGTGCCTCCTCTTGAGATGCGACGGGAACGCCGGGAATTCTTTCCCGTTGAAAGCAGGGAAAGGATCCCTCATCTCGAGCTACGAGGGGGAAACGGGGCTCCTCTGGATGTGGGCGGGACCATCGTGCTTCCTCTCTAGTGGAGACGGGTATGGCAGTGAACTTCTTGAGTTGCAGCAAGGGTGTGAAAGACCCTTTCGAAGTTCCAGAGGTTAGGTGTCATTAGTCTCCAGAGGCCTCATCGGAAATAGGCCTCATCTCGCCTGGAAGGGAGAACTTCCTGGATTTTCTCGAGTTGCGGCAGGTGTTCTCGAGTTACGACGGGGACCTCAGGGACCCGCCCTGGTGGCCTCAGGAGAGGCCAGTCCCTAGGCGAGATGCTAGGGGGCCTCTCGGGATTCCTCTCCCGTTGATACCGGGGCCAAAAACCTTGTGTGGAGTCAAGGCCGGAACCGAGGATTCCTCTCAGGGGCTGACATGGATCTTTGGGTACTTGTGGAGTCTCCCCAGGGGAGTCAGGCCTCGTCTCGAGTGGGGGCATGCACGTGCGCTTTCCTTCTAGGCTGTAGCAGCAATGTCACGCTTCCCGTCGCGTGGATCAAACGATCTGTGGTTTTCCCTCGAGGCTTTCCCTCGAGCCTTTCCCACAGGGCTGTCCCACGTGCCACCGTGGTGTGAGTCGATCCTCGGCGTGAAAGATGAGCCAGTGCAGGGCAAAGAGGTTCCTCTGGAATGGACTGAGACATCTGGGGGACTCTTGGAATGGTGGTACGACCATGGAGTTCCTCTCGCCTTTCCTGTTGAGAGTGCCTCCTCTTGAGATGCGACGGGAACGCCGGCAATTCTTTCCCGTTGAAAGCAGGGAAAGGATCCCTCATCTCGAGCTAAGAGGGGGAAAAGGGGCTCCTCTGGATGTGGGCGGGACCATCGTGCTTCCTCTCTAGTGGAGACGGGTATGGTGGTGAACTTCTTGAGTTGCAGCAAGGGTGTGAAAGACCCTTTCGAAGTTCCAGAGGTTAGGTGTCATTAGTCTCCAGACGCCTCATCGGAAATAGGCCTCATCTCGCCTGGAAGGGAGAACTTCCTGGATTTTCTCGAGTTGCGGCAGGTGTTCTCGAGTTACGACGGGGACCTCAGGGACCCGCCCTGGTGGCCTCAGGAGAGGCCAGTCCCTATGCGAGTTGCTAGGGGGCCTCTCGGGATTCCTCTCCCGTCGATACCGGGGCCAAAATCCTTGTGTGGAGTCAGGGCCGGAACCGAGGATTCCTCTCAGGGGCTGACATGGATCTTTGGGTACTTCTGGAGTCTCCCCAGGGGAGTCAGGCCTCGTCTCGAGTGGGGGCATGCACGTGCGCTTTCCTTCCAGGCTGTAGCAGCAATGTCACGCTTCCCGTCGCGTGGATCAAAGGATCTGTGGTTTTCCCTCGAGGCTTTCCCTCGAGGCTTTCCCACAGGGCTGTCCCACGTGCCACCGTGTTGTGAGTCGATCCTCGGCGTGAAAGATGAGCCAGTGCAGGGCAAAGAGGTTCCTCTGGAATGGACTGAGACATCTGGGGGACTCTTGGAATGGTGGTACGACCATGGAGTTCCTCTCGCCTTTCCTGTTGAGAGTGCCTCCTCTTGAGATGCGACGGGAACGCCGGGAATTCTTTCCCGTTGAAACCAGGGAAAGGATCCCGCATCTCGAGCTACGAGGGGGAAACGGGGCTCCTCTGGATGTGGGCGGGACCATCGTGCTTCCTCTCGAGTGCAGACGGGTATGGCGGTGAACTTCTTGAGTTGCAGCAAGGGTGTGAAAGACCCTTTCGAAGTTCCAGAGATTTGGTGTCATTAGTCTCCAGAGGCCTCATCGGAAATAGGCCTCATCTCGCCTGGAAGGGAGAACTTCCTGGATTTTCTCGAGTTGCGGCAGGTGTTCTCGAGTTACGACGGGGACCTCAGGGACCCGCCCTGGTGGCCTCAGGAGAGGCCAGTCCCCATGCGAGTTGCTAGGGGGCCTCTCGGGATTCCTCTCCCGTCGATACCGGGGCCAAAAACCTTGTTTGGAGTCAGGGCCGGAACCGAGGATTCCTCTCAGGGGCTGACATGGATCTTTGGGTACTTCTGGAGTCACCCCAGTGGAGTCAGGCCTCGTCTCGAGTAGGGGCATGCACGTGCGCTTTCCTTTCAGGCTGTAGCAGCAATGTCACGCTTCCCGTCACGTGGATGAAAGGATCTGTGGTTTTCCCTCGAGGCTTTCCCTCGAGGCTTTCCCACAGGGCTGTCCCACGTGCCACCGTGGTGTGAGTCGATCCTCGGCGTGAAAGATGAGCCAGTGCAGGGCAAAGAGGTTCCTCTGGAATGGACTGAGACATCTGGGGGACTCTTGGAATGGTGGTACGACCATGGAGTTCCTCTCGCCTTTCCTGTTGAGAGTGCCTCCTCTTGAGATGCGACGGGAACGCCGGGAATTCTTTCCCGTTGAAAGCAGGGAAAGGATCCCTCATCTCGAGCTACGAGGGGGAAACGGGGCTCCTCTGGATGTGGGCGGGACCATCGTGCTTCCTCTCTAGTGGAGACGGGTATGGCGGTGAACTTCTTGAGTTGCAGCAAGGGTGTGAAAGACCCTTTCGAAGTTCCAGAGGTTAGGTGTCATTAGTCTCCAGAGGCCTCATCGGAAATAGGCCTCATCTCGCCTGGAAGGGAGAACTTCCTGGATTTTCTCGAGTTGCGGCAGGTGTTCTCGAGTTACGACGGGGACCTCAGGGACCCGCCCTGGTGGCCTCAGGAGAGGCCAGTCACTAGGCGAGATGCTAGGGGGCCTCTCGGGATTCCTCTCCCGTTGATACCGGGGCCAAAAACCTTGTGTGGAGTCAAGGCCGGAACCGAGGATTCCTCTCAGGGGCTGACATGGATCTTTGGGTACTTGTGGAGTCTCCCCAGGGGAGTCAGGCCTCGTCTCGAGTGGGGGCATGCACGTGCGCTTTCCTTCCAGGCTGTAGCAGCAATGTCACGCTTCCCGTCGCGTGGATCAAAGGATCTGTGGTTTTCCCTCGAGGCTTTCCCTCGAGCCTTTCCCACAGGGCTGTCCCACGTGCCACCGTGGTGTGAGTCGATCCTCGGCGTGAAAGATGAGCCAGTGCAGGGCAAAGAGGTTCCTCTGGAATGGACTGAGACATCTGGGGGACTCTTGGAATGGTGGTACGACCATGGAGTTCCTCTCGCCTTTCCTGTTGAGAGTGCCTCCTCTTGAGATGCGACGGGAACGCCGGGAATTCTTTCCCGTTGAAAGCAGGGAAAGGATCCCTCATCTCGAGCTAAGAGGGGGAAACGGGGCTCCTCTGGATGTGGGCGGGACCATCGTGCTTCCTCTCTAGTGGAGACGGGTATGGTGGTGAACTTCTTGAGTTGCAGCAAGGGTGTGAAAGACCCTTTCGAAGTTCCAGAGGTTAGGTGTCATTAGTCTCCAGACGCCTCATCGGAAATAGGCCTCATCTCGCCTGGAAGGGAGAACTTCCTGGATTTTCTCGAGTTGCGGCAGGTGTTCTCGAGTTACGACGGGGACCTCAGGGACCCGCCCTGGTGGCCTCAGGAGAGGCCAGTCCCTATGCGAGTTGCTAGGGGGCCTCTCGGGATTCCTCTCCCGTCGATACCGGGGCCAAAATCCTTGTGTGGAGTCAGGGCCGGAACCGAGGATTCCTCTCAGGGGCTGACATGGATCTTTGGGTACTTCTGGAGTCTCCCCAGGGGAGTCAGGCCTCGTCTCGAGTGGGGGCATGCAGGTTCACTTTCCTTCCAGGCTGTAGCAGCAATGTCACGCTTCCCGTCGCGTGGATCAAATGATGTGTGGTTTTCCCTCGAGGCTTTCCCACAGGGCTGTCCCACGTGCCACCGTGGTGTGAGTCGATCCTCGGCGTGAAAGATGAGCCAGTGCAGGGCAAAGAGGTTCCTCTGGAATGGACTGAGACATCTGGGGGACTCTTGAAATGGTGGTACGACCATGGAGTTCCTCTCGCCTTTCCTGTTGAGAGTGCCTCCTCTTGAGATGCGACGGGAACGCCGGGAATTTTTTGCCGTTGAAAGCAGGGAAAGGATCTCTCATCTCGAGCTACGAGGGGGAAACGGGGCTCCTCTGGATGTGGGCGGGACCATCGTGCTTCCTCTCGAGTGGAGACGGATATGGCGGTGAACTTCTTGAGTTGCAGCAAGGGTGTGAAAGACCCTTTCGAAGTTCCAGAGGTTAGGTGTCATTAGTCTCCAGAGGCCTCATCGGAAATAGGCCTCATCTCGCCTGGAAGGGAGAACTTCCTGGATTTTCTCGAGTTGCGGCAGGTGTTCTCGAGTTACGACGGGGACCTCAGGGACCCGCCCTGGTGGCCTCAGGAGAGGCCAGTCCCTAGGCGAGTTGCTAGGGGGCCTCTCGGGATTCCTCTCCCGTTGATACCGGGGCCAAAAACCTTGTGTGGAGTCAAGGCCGGAACCGAGGATTCCTCTCAGGGGCTGACATGGATCTTTGGGTACTTGTGGAGTCTCCCCAGGGGAGTCAGGCCTCGTCTCGAGTGGGGGCATGCACGTGCGCTTTCCTTCCAGGCTGTAGCAGCAATGTCACGCTTCCCGTCGCGTGGATCAAAGGATCTGTGGTTTTCCCTCGAGGCTTTCCCTCGAGGCTTTCCCACAGGGCTGTCCCACGTGCCACCGTGGTGTGAGTCGATCCTCGGCGTGAAAGATGAGCCAGTGCAGGGCAAAGAGGTTCCTCTGGAATGGACTGAGACATCTGGGGGACTCTTGGAATGGTGTTACGACCATGGAGTTCCTCTCGCCTTTCCTGTTGAGAGTGCCTCCTCTTGAGATGCGACGGGAACGCCGGGAATTCTTTCCCGTTGAAAGCAGGGAAAGGATCCCTCATCTCGAGCTAAGAGGGGGAAACGGGGCTCCTCTGGATGTGGGCGGGACCATCGTGCTTCCTCTCTAGTGGAGACGGGTATGGTGGTGAACTTCTTGAGTTGCAGCAAGGGTGTGAAAGACCCTTTCGAAGTTCCAGAGGTTAGGTGTCATTAGTCTCCAGACGCCTCATCGGAAATAGGCCTCATCTCGCCTGGAAGGGAGAACTTCCTGGATTTTCTCGAGTTGCGGCAGGTGTTCTCGAATTACGACGGGGACCTCAGGGACCCGCCCTGGTGGCCTCCGGAGAGGCCAGTCCCCATGCGAGTTGCTAGGGGCCCTCTCCGGATTCCTCTCCCGTCGATACCGGGGCGAAAAACCTTGTGTGGAGTCAGGGCCGGAACCGAGGATTCTTCTCAGGGGCTGACATGGATCTTTGGGTACTTCTGGAGTCTCCCCAGGGGAGTCAGGCCTCGTCTCGAGTGGGGGCATGCATGTGCGCTTGCCTTCCAGGCTGTTCCAGCAATGTCATGCTTCCCGTCGCGTGGATCAAAGGATCTGTGGTTTTCCCTCGAAGCTTTCCCTCGAGGCTTTCCTACAGGGCTGTCCCACGTGCCACCGTGTTGTGAGTCGATCCTCGGCGTGAAAGATGAGCCAGTGCAGGGCAAAGAGGTTCCTCTGAAATGGACTGAGACATCTGGGGGACTCTTGGAATGGTGGTACGACCATGGAGTTCCTCTCGCCTTTCCTGTTGAGAGTGCCTCCTCTTGAGATACGACGGGAACGCCGGGAATTCTTTCCCGTTGAAAGCAGGGAAAGGATCCCTCATCTCGAGCTACGAGGGGGAAACGGGGCTCCTCTGGATGTGGGCGGGACCATCGTGCTTCCTCTCGAGTGGAGACGGGTATGGCGGTGAACTTCTTGAGTTGCACCAAGGGTGTGAAAGACCCTTTCGAAGTTCAAGAGGTTTGGTGTCATTAGTCTCCAGAGGCCTCATCGGAAATAGGCCTCATCTCGCCTGGAAGGGAGAACTTCCTGGATTTTCTCGAGTTGCGGCAGGTGTTCTCGAGTTACGACGGGGACCTCAGGGACCCGCCCTGGTGGCCTCCGGAGAGGCCAGTCCCCATGCGAGTTGCTAGGGGGCCTCTCGGGATTCCTCTCCCGTCGATACCGGGGCCAAAAACCTTGTGTGGAGTCAGGGCCGGAACCGAGGATTCCTCTCAGGGGCTGACATGGATCTTTGGGTACTTCTGGAGTCTCCCCAGTGGAGTCAGACCTCGTCTCGAGTGGGGGCATGCACGTGCGCTTTCCTTCCAGGCTGTAGCAGCAATGTCACGCTTCCCGTCGCGTGGATCAAAGGATCTGTGGTTTTCCCTCGAGGCTTTCCCTCGAGGCTTTCCCACAGGGCTGTCCCACGTGCCACCGTGGTGTGAGTCGATCCTCGGCGTGAAAGATGAGCCAGTGCAGGGCAAAGAGGTTCCTCTGGAATGGACTGAGACATCTGGGGGACTCTTGGAATGGTGTACGACCATGGAGATCCTCTCGCCTTTCCTGTTGAGAGTGCCTCCTCTTGAGATGCGAAGGGAACGCCGGGAATTCTTTCCCGTTGAAAGCAGGGAAAGGATCCCTCATCTCGAGCACCGAGGGGAAAACGGGGCTCCTCTGGATGTGGGCGGGACCATCGTGCTTCCTCTCGAGGGGAGACGGGTATGGCGGAGAACTTCTTGAGTTGCAGCAAGGGTGTGAAAGACCCTTTCAAAGTTCCAGAGGTTAGGTGTCATTAGTCTCCAGACGCCTCATCGGAAATAGGCCTCATCTCGCCTGGAAGGGAGAACTTCCTGGATTTTCTCGAGTTGCGGCAGGTGTTCCTAAGTTACGACGGGGAACTCAGGGACCCGCCCTGGTGGCCTCAGGAGAGGCCAGTCCCCATGCGAGTTGCTAGGGGGCCTCTCGGGATTCCTCTCCCGTCGATACCGGGGCCAAAAACCTTGAGTGGAGTCAGGGCCGGAACCGAGGATTCCTCTCAGGGGCTGACATGGATCTTTGGGTACTTCTGGAGTCTCCCCAGGGGAGTCAGGCCTCGTCTCGAGTGGGGGCATGCACGTGCGCTTTCCTTCCAGGCTGTAGCAGCAATGTCACGCTTCCCGTCACGTGGATCAAAGGATCTGTGATTTTCACTCGAGGCTTTCCCTCGAGGCTTTCCCACAGGGCTGTCCCACGTGCCACCGTGGTGTGAGTCGATCCTCGGCGTGAAAGATGAGCCAGTGCAGGGCAAAGAGGTTCCTCTGGAATGGACTGAGACATCTGGGGGACTCTTGGAATGGTGGTACGACCATGGAGTTCCTCTCGCCTTTCCTGTTGAGAGTGCCTCCTCTTGAGATGCGACGGGAACGCCGGGAATTCTTTCCCGTTGAAAGCAGGGAAAGGATCCCTCATCTCGAGCTACGAGGGGGAAACGGGGCTCTTCTGGATGTGGGCGGGACCATCGTGCTTCCTCTCGAGTGGAGACGGGTATGGCTTTGAACTTCTTGAGTTGCAGCAAGGGTGTGAAAGACCCTTTCGAAGTTCCAGAGGTTAGGTGTCATTAGTCTCCAGACGCCTCATCGGAAATAGGCCTCATATCGCCTGGAAGGGAGAACTTCCTGGATTTTCTCGAGTTGCGGCAGGTGTTCTCGAGTTACGACGGGGACCTCAGGGACCCGCCCTGGTGGCCTCAGGAGAGGCCAGTCCCCATGCGAGTTGCTAGGGGGCCTCTCGGGATTCCTCTCCCGTCGATACCGGGGCCAAAAACCTTGTGTGGAGTCAGGGCCGGAACCGAGGATTCCTCTCAGGGGCTGACATGGATCTTTGGGTACTTCTGGAGTCTCCCCAGGGGAGTCAGGCCTCGTCTCGAGTGGGGGCATGCACGTGCACTTTCCTTCCAGGCTGTAGCAGCAATGTCACGCTTCCCGTCGCGTGGATCAAAGGATCTGTGGTTTTCCCTCGAGGCTTTCCCACAGGGCTGTCCCACGTGCCACCGTGGTGTGAGTCGATCCTCGGCGTGAAAGATGAGCCAGTGCAGGGCAAAGAGGTTCCTCTGGAATGGACTAAGACATCTGGGGGACTCTTGGAATGGTGGTACGACCATGGAGTTCCTCTCGCCTTTCCTGTTGAGAGTGCCTCCTCTTGAGATGCGACGGGAACGCCGGGAATTCTTTCCCGTTGAAAGCAGGGAAAGGATCCCTCATCTCGAGCTACGAGGGGGAAACGGGGCTCCTCTGGATGTGGGCGGGACCATCGTGCTTCCTCTCTAGTGGAGACGGGTATGGCGGTGAACTTCTTGAGTTGCAGCAAGGGTGTGAAAGACCCTTTCGAAGTTCCAGAGGTTAGGTGTCATTAGTCTCCAGAGGCCTCATCGGAAATAGGCCACATCTCGCCTGGAAGGGAGAACTTCCTGGATTTTCTCGAGTTGCGGCAGGTGTTCTCGAGTTACGACGGGGACCTCAGGGACCCGCCCTGGTGGCCTCAGGAGAGGCCAGTCCCTAGGCGAGTTGCTAGGGGGCCTCTCGGAATTCCTCTCCCGTTGATACCGGGGCCAAAAACCTTGTGTGGAGTCAGGGCCGGAACCGAGGATTCCTCTCAGGGGCTGACATGGATCTTTGGGTACTTCTGGAGTCTCCCCAGGGGAGTCAGGCCTCGTCTCGAGTGGGGGCATGCACGTGCGCTTTCCTTCCAGGCTGTAGCAGCAATGTCACGCTTCCCGTCGCGTGGATCAAAGGATCTGTGGTTTTCCCTCGAGGCTTTCCCTCGAGGCTTTCCCACAGGGCTGTCCCACGTGCCACCGTGGTGTGAGTCAATCCTGGGCGTGAAAGATGAGCCAGTGCAGGGCAAAGAGGTTCCTCTGGAATGGACTGAGACATCTGGGGGACTCTTGGAATGGTGGTACGACCATGGAGTTCCTCTCGCCTTTCCTGTTGAGAGTGCCTCCTCTTGAGATGCGACGGGAACGCCGGGAATTCTTTCCCGTTGAAAGCAGGGAAAGGATCCCTCATCTCGAGCTACGAGGGGGAAACGGGGCTCCTCTGGATGTGGGCGGGACCATCGTGCTTCCTCTCTAGTGGAGACGGGTATGGTGGTGAACTTCTTGAGTTGCAGCAAGGCTGTGAAAGACCCTTTCGAAGTTCCTGAGGTTAGGTGTCATTAGTCTCCAGACGCCTCATCGGAAATAGGCCTCATCTCGCCTGGAAGGGAGAACTTCCTTGATTTTCTCGAGTTGCGGCAGGTGTTCTCGAGTTACGACGGGGACCTCAGGGACCCGCCCTGTTGGCCTCAGGAGAGGCCAGTCCCTATGCGTGTTGCTAGGGGGCCCCTCGGGATTCCTCTCCCGTCGATACCGGGGCCAAAAACCTTGTGTGGAGTCAGGGCCGGAACCGAGGATTCCTCTCAGGGACTGATATGGATCTTTGGGTACTTCTGGAGTCTCGCCAGGGGAGACAGGCCTTGTCTCGTGTGGGGGCATGCACGTGCACTTTCCTTCCAGGCTGTAGCAGCAATGTCACGCTTCCCGACGCGTGGATCAAAGGATCTGCGGTTTTCGCTCGAGGCTTTCCCTCGAGGCTTTCCCACAGGGCTGTCCCACGTGACACCGTGGTGTGAGTCGATTCTCGGCGTGAAAAATGAGCCAGTGCAGGGCAAAGAGGTTCCTCTGGAATGGACTGAGACATCTGGGGGACTCTTGGAATGGTGGTACGACCATGGAGTTCCTCTCGCCTTTCCTGTTGAGAGTGCCTCCTCTTGAGATGCGACGGGAACGCCGGGAATTCTTTCCCGTTGAAAGCAGGGAAAGGATCCCTCATCTCGAGCTACGAGGGGGAAACGGGGCTCCTCTGGATGTGGGCGGGACCATCGTGCTTCCTCTTGAGTGGACACGGGTATGGCGGTGAACTTCTTGAGTTGCAGCAAGGGTGTGAAAGACCCTTTCGAAGTTCCAGAGGTTAGGTGTCATTAGTCTCCAGACGCCTCATCGGAAATAGGCCTCATCTCGCCTGGAAGGGAGAACTTCCTGGATTTTCTCGATTTGCGGCTGGTGTTCTCGAGTTACGACGGGGACCTCAGGGACCCGCCCTGGTGGCCTCAGGAGAGGCCAGTCCCCATGCGAGTTGTTAGGGGGCCTCTCGGGATTCCTCTCCCGTCGATACCGGGGCCAAAAACCTTGTGTGGAGTCAGGGCCGGAACCGAGGATTCCTCTCAGGGGCTGACATGGATCTTTGGGTACTTCTGGAGTCTCCCCAGGGGAGTCAGGCCTCGTCTCGAGTGGGGGCATGCGCGTGCGCTTTCCTTCCAGGCTTTAGCAGCAATGTCACGCTTCCCGTCGCTTGGATCAAAGGATCTGTGGTTTTCCCTCGAGGCTTTCCCTCGAGGCTTTCCCACAGGGCTGTCCCACGTGCCACCGTGGTGTGAGTCGATCCTCGGCGTGAAAGATGAGCCAGTGCAGGGCAAAGAGGTTCCTCTGGAATGGACTGAGACATCTGGGGGACTCTTGGAATGGTGGTACGACCATGGAGTTCCTCTCGCTTTTCCTGTTGAGAGTGCCTCCTCTTGAGATGCGACGGGAACGCCGGGAATTCTTTCCCGTTGAAAGCAGGGAAAGGATACCTCATCTCGAGCTACGAGGGGGAAACGGGGCTCCTCTGGATGTGGGCGGGACCATCGTGCTTCCTCTCGAGTGGAGACGGGTATGGCGGTGAACTTCTTGAGTTGCAGCAAGGGTGTGAAAGACCCTTTCGAAGTTCCAGAGGTTAGGTGTCATTAGTCTCCAGAGGCCTCATCGGAAATAGGCCTCATCTCGCCTGGAAGGGAGAACTTCCTGGATTTTCTCGAGTTGCGGCAGGTGTTCTCGAGTTACGACGGGGACCTCAGGGACC
This sequence comes from Capricornis sumatraensis, assembly GCF_032405125.1. NCBI lineage: Eukaryota > Metazoa > Chordata > Mammalia > Artiodactyla > Bovidae > Capricornis > Capricornis sumatraensis. The sequence continues at coordinate 9,156,981 of NW_027184613.1, forward strand.
CGCCCTGGTGGCCTCAGGAGAGGCCAGTCCCCATGCGAGGTGCTAGGGGGCCTCTCGGGATTCCTCTCCCGTCGATACCGGGGCCAAAAACCTTGTGTGGAGTCAGGGCCGGAACCGAGGATTCCTCTCAGGGGCTGACATGGATCTTTGGGTACTTCTGGAGTCTCCCCAGGGGAGTCAGGCCTCGTCTCGAGTGGGGGCATGCACGTGCACTTTCCTTCCAGGCTGTAGCAGCAATGTCACGCTTCCTGTCGCGTGGATCAAAGGATCTGTGGTTTTCCCTCGAGGCTTTCCCTCAGAGCTGTCCCACGTGCCACCGTGGTGTGAGTCGATCCTCGGCGTGAAAGATGAGCCAGTGCAGGGCAAAGAGGTTCCTCTGGAATGGACTGAGACATCTGGGGGACTCTTGGAATGGTGGTACGACCATGGAGTTCCTCTCGCCTTTCCTGTTGAGAGTGCCTCCTCTTGAGATGCGACGGGAACGCCGGAAATTCTTTCCCGTTGAAAGCAGGGAAAGGATCCCTCATCTCGAGCTACGAGGGGGAAACGGGGCTCCTCTGGATGTGGGCGGGACCATCGTGCTTCCTCTTGAGTGGACACGGGTATGGCGGTGAACTTCTTGAGTTGCAGCAAGGGTGTGAAAGACCCTTTCGAAGTTCCAGAGGTTAGGTGTCATTAGTCTCCAGAGGCCTCATCGGAAATAGGCCTCATCTCGCCTGGAAGGGAGAACTTCCTGGATTTTCTCGATTTGCGGCTGGTGTTCTCGAGTTACGACGGGGACCTCAGGGACCCGCCCTGGTGGCCTCAGGAGAGGCCAGTCCCCATGCGAGTTGTTAGGGGGCCTCTCGGGATTCCTCTCCCGTCGATACCGGGGCCAAAAACCTTGTGTGGAGTCAGGGCCGGAACCGAGGATTCCTCTCAGGGGCTGACATGGATCTTTGGGTACTTCTGGAGTCTCCCCAGGGGAGTCAGGCCTCGTCTCGAGTGGGGGCATGCGCGTGCGCTTTCCTTCCAGGCTTTAGCAGCAATGTCACGCTTCCCGTCGCTTGGATCAAAGGATCTGTGGTTTTCCCTCGAGGCTTTCCCTCGAGGCTTTCCCACAGGGCTGTCCCACGTGCCACCGTGGTGTGAGTCGATCCTCGGCGTGAAAGATGAGCCAGTGCAGGGCAAAGAGGTTCCTCTGGAATGGACTGAGACATCTGGGTGACTCTTGGAATGGTGGTACGACCATGGAGTTCCTCTCGCTTTTCCTGTTGAGAGTGCCTCCTCTTGAGATGCGACGGGAACGCCGGGAATTCTTTCCCGTTGAAAGCAGGGAAAGGATCCCTCATCTCGAGCTACGAGGGGGAAACGGGGCTCCTCTGGATGTGGGCGGGACCATCGTGCTTCCTCTCGAGTGGAGACGGGTATGGCGGTGAACTTCTTGAGTTGCAGCAAGGGTGTGAAAGACCCTTTCGAAGTTCCAGAGGTTAGGTGTCATTAGTCTCCAGAGGCCTCATCGGAAATAGGCCTCATCTCGCCTGGAAGGGAGAACTTCCTGGATTTTCTCGAGTTGCGGCAGGTGTTCTCGAGTTACGACGGGGACCTCAGGGACCCGCCCTGGTGGCCTCAGGAGAGGCCAGTCCCCATGCGAGGTGCTAGGGGGCCTCTCGGGATTCCTCTCCCGTCGATACCGGGGCCAAAAACCTTGTGTGGAGTCAGGGCCGGAACCGAGGATTCCTCTCAGGGGCTGACATGGATCTTTGGGTACTTCTGGAGTCTCCCCAGGGGAGTCAGGCCTCGTCTCGAGTGGGGGCATGCACGTGCACTTTCCTTCCAGGCTGTAGCAGCAATGTCACGCTTCCCGTCGCGTGGATCAAAGGATCTGTGGTTTTCCCTCGAGGCTTTCCCTCAGGGCTGTCCCACGTGCCACCGTGGTGTGAGTCGATCCTCGGCGTGAAAGATGAGCCAGTGCAGGGCAAAGAGGTTCCTCTGGAATGGACTGAGACATCTGGGGGACTCTTGGAATGGTGGTACGACCATGGAGTTCCTCTCGCCTTTCCTGTTTAGAGTGCCTCCTCTTGAGATGCGACGGGAACGCCGGGAATTCTTTCCCGTTGAAACCAGGGAAAGGATCCCTCATCTCGAGCTACGAGGGGGAAACGGGGCTCCTCTGGATGTGGGCGGGACCACCGTGCTTCCTCTCGAGTGGAGACGGGTATGGCGGTGAACTTCTTGAGTTGCAGCAAGGGTGTGAAAGGCCCTTTCGAAGTTCCAGAGGTTTGGTGTCATTAGTCTCCAGAGGCCTCATCGGAAATAGGCCTCATCTCGCCTGGAAGGGAGAACTTCCTGGATTTTCACGAGTTGCGGCAGGTGTTCTCGAGTTACGACGGGGACATCAGGGACCCGCCCTGGTGGCCTCCGGAGAGGCCAGTCCCCATGCGAGTTGCTAGGGGGCCTCTCGGGATTCCTCTCCCGTCGATACCGGGGCCAAAAACCTTGTGTGGAGTCAGGGCCGGAACCGAGGATTCCTCTCAGGGGCTGACATGGATCTTTGGGTACTTCTGGAGTCTCCCCAGTGGAGTCAGGCCTCGTCTCGAGTGGGGGCATGCACGTGCGCTTTCCTTCCAGGCTGTAGCAGCAATGTCAGGCTTCCCGTCGCTTGGATCAAAGGATCTGTGGTTTTCCCTCGAGGCTTTCCCTCGAGGCTTTCCCACAGGGCTGTCCCACGTGCCACCGTGGTGTGAGTCGATCCTCGGCGTGAAAGATGAGCCAGTGCAGGGCAAAGAGGTTCCTCTGGAATGGACTGAGACATCTGGGGGACTCTTGGAATGGTGGTACGACCATGGAGTTCCTCTCGCCTTTCCTGTTGAGAGTGCCTCCTCTTGAGATGCGACGGGAACGCCGGGAATTCTTTCCCGTTGAAAGCAGGGAAAGGATCCCTCATCTCGAGCTACGAGGGGGAAACGGGGCTCCTCTGGATGTGGGCGGGACCATCGTGCTTCCTCTCTAGTGGAGACGGGTATGGTGGTGAACTTCTTGAGTTGCAGCAAGGCTGTGAAAGACCCTTTCGAAGTTCCAGAGGTTAGGTGTCATTAGTCTCCAGACGCCTCATCGGAAATAGGCCTCATCTCGCCTGGAAGGGAGAACTTCCTTGATTTTCTCGAGTTGCGGCAGGTGTTCTCGAGTTACGACGGGGACCTCAGGGACCCGCCCTGTTGGCCTCAGGAGAGGCCAGTCCCTATGCGTGTTGCTAGGGGGCCCCTCGGGATTCCTCTCCCGTCGATACCGGGGCCAAAAACCTTGTGTGGAGTCAGGGCCGGAACCGAGGATTCCTCTCAGGGACTGATATGGATCTTTGGGTACTTCTGGAGTCTCGCCAGGGGAGACAGGCCTTGTCTCGTGTGGGGGCATGCACGTGCACTTTCCTTCCAGGCTGTAGCAGCAATGTCACGCTTCCCGACGCGTGGATCAAAGGATCTGCGGTTTTCGCTCGAGGCTTTCCCTCGAGGCTTTCCCACAGGGCTGTCCCACGTGACACCGTGGTGTGAGTCGATTCTCGGCGTGAAAAATGAGCCAGTGCAGGGCAAAGAGGTTCCTCTGGAATGGACTGAGACATCTGGGGGACTCTTGGAATGGTGGTACGACCATGGAGTTCCTCTCGCCTTTCCTGTTGAGAGTGCCTCCTCTTGAGATGCGACGGGAACGCCGGGAATTCTTTCCCGTTGAAAGCAGGGAAAGGATCCCTCATCTCGAGCTACGAGGGGGAAACGGGGCTCCTCTGGATGTGGGCGGGACCATCGTGCTTCCTCTTGAGTGGACACGGGTATGGCGGTGAACTTCTTGAGTTGCAGCAAGGGTGTGAAAGACCCTTTCGAAGTTCCAGAGGTTAGGTGTCATTAGTCTCCAGACGCCTCATCGGAAATAGGCCTCATCTCGCCTGGAAGGGAGAACTTCCTGGATTTTCTCGATTTGCGGCTGGTGTTCTCGAGTTACGACGGGGACCTCAGGGACCCGCCCTGGTGGCCTCAGGAGAGGCCAGTCCCCATGCGAGTTGTTAGGGGGCCTCTCGGGATTCCTCTCCCGTCGATACCGGGGCCAAAAACCTTGTGTGGAGTCAGGGCCGGAACCGAGGATTCCTCTCAGGGGCTGACATGGATCTTTGGGTACTTCTGGAGTCTCCCCAGGGGAGTCAGGCCTCGTCTCGAGTGGGGGCATGCGCGTGCGCTTTCCTTCCAGGCTTTAGCAGCAATGTCACGCTTCCCGTCGCTTGGATCAAAGGATCTGTGGTTTTCCCTCGAGGCTTTCCCTCGAGGCTTTCCCACAGGGCTGTCCCACGTGCCACCGTGGTGTGAGTCGATCCTCGGCGTGAAAGATGAGCCAGTGCAGGGCAAAGAGGTTCCTCTGGAATGGACTGAGACATCTGGGGGACTCTTGGAATGGTGGTACGACCATGGAGTTCCTCTCGCTTTTCCTGTTGAGAGTGCCTCCTCTTGAGATGCGACGGGAACGCCGGGAATTCTTTCCCGTTGAAAGCAGGGAAAGGATACCTCATCTCGAGCTACGAGGGGGAAACGGGGCTCCTCTGGATGTGGGCGGGACCATCGTGCTTCCTCTCGAGTGGAGACGGGTATGGCGGTGAACTTCTTGAGTTGCAGCAAGGGTGTGAAAGACCCTTTCGAAGTTCCAGAGGTTAGGTGTCATTAGTCTCCAGAGGCCTCATCGGAAATAGGCCTCATCTCGCCTGGAAGGGAGAACTTCCTGGATTTTCTCGAGTTGCGGCAGGTGTTCTCGAGTTACGACGGGGACCTCAGGGACCCGCCCTGGTGGCCTCAGGAGAGGCCAGTCCCCATGCGAGGTGCTAGGGGGCCTCTCGGGATTCCTCTCCCGTCGATACCGGGGCCAAAAACCTTGTGTGGAGTCAGGGCCGGAACCGAGGATTCCTCTCAGGGGCTGACATGGATCTTTGGGTACTTCTGGAGTCTCCCCAGGGGAGTCAGGCCTCGTCTCGAGTGGGGGCATGCACGTGCACTTTCCTTCCAGGCTGTAGCAGCAATGTCACGCTTCCTGTCGCGTGGATCAAAGGATCTGTGGTTTTCCCTCGAGGCTTTCCCTCAGAGCTGTCCCACGTGCCACCGTGGTGTGAGTCGATCCTCGGCGTGAAAGATGAGCCAGTGCAGGGCAAAGAGGTTCCTCTGGAATGGACTGAGACATCTGGGGGACTCTTGGAATGGTGGTACGACCATGGAGTTCCTCTCGCCTTTCCTGTTGAGAGTGCCTCCTCTTGAGATGCGACGGGAACGCCGGGAATTCTTTCCCGTTGAAAGCAGGGAAAGGATCCCTCATCTCGAGCTACGAGGGGGAAACGGGGCTCCTCTGGATGTGGGCGGGACCATCGTGCTTCCTCTTGAGTGGACACGGGTATGGCGGTGAACTTCTTGAGTTGCAGCAAGGGTGTGAAAGACCCTTTCGAAGTTCCAGAGGTTAGGTGTCATTAGTCTCCAGACGCCTCATCGGAAATAGGCCTCATCTCGCCTGGAAGGGAGAACTTCCTGGATTTTCTCGATTTGCGGCTGGTGTTCTCGAGTTACGACGGGGACCTCAGGGACCCGCCCTGGTGGCCTCAGGAGAGGCCAGTCCCCATGCGAGTTGTTAGGGGGCCTCTCGGGATTCCTCTCCCGTCGATACCGGGGCCAAAAACCTTGTGTGGAGTCAGGGCCGGAACCGAGGATTCCTCTCAGGGGCTGACATGGATCTTTGGGTATTTCTGGAGTCTCCCCAGGGGAGTCAGGCCTCGTCTCGAGTGGGGGCATGCGCGTGCGCTTTCCTTCCAGGCTTTAGCAGCAATGTCACGCTTCCCGTCGCTTGGATCAAAGGATCTGTGGTTTTCCCTCGAGGCTTTCCCTCGAGGCTTTCCCACAGGGCTGTCCCACGTGCCACCGTGGTGTGAGTCGATCCTCGGCGTGAAAGATGAGCCAGTGCAGGGCAAAGAGGTTCCTCTGGAATGGACTGAGACATCTGGGGGACTCTTGGAATGGTGGTACGACCATGGAGTTCCTCTCGCTTTTCCTGTTGAGAGTGCCTCCTCTTGAGATGCGACGGGAACGCCGGGAATTCTTTCCCGTTGAAAGCAGGGAAAGGATCCCTCATCTCGAGCTACGAGGGGGAAACGGGGCTCCTCTGGATGTGGGCGGGACCATCGTGCTTCCTCTCGAGTGGAGACGGGTATGGCGGTGAACTTCTTGAGTTGCACCAAGGGTGTGAAAGACCCTTTCGAAGTTCAAGAGGTTTGGTGTCATTAGTCTCCAGAGGCCTCATCGGAAATAGGCCTCATCTCGCCTGGAAGGGAGAACTTCCTGGATTTTCTCGAGTTGCGGCAGGTGTTCTCGAGTTACGACGGGGACCTCAGGGACCCGCCCTGGTGGCCTCCGGAGAGGCCAGTCCCCATGCGAGTTGCTAGGGGGCCTCTCGGGATTCCTCTCCCGTCGATACCGGGGCCAAAAACCTTGTGTGGAGTCAGGGCCGGAACCGAGGATTCCTCTCAGGGGCTGACATGGATCTTTGGGTACTTCTGGAGTCTCCCCAGTGGAGTCAGACCTCGTCTCGAGTGGGGGCATGCACGTGCGCTTTCCTTCCAGGCTGTAGCAGCAATGTCACGCTTCCCGTCGCGTGGATCAAAGGATCTGTGGTTTTCCCTCGAGGCTTTCCCTCGAGGCTTTCCCACAGGGCTGTCCCACGTGCCACCGTGGTGTGAGTCGATCCTCGGCGTGAAAGATGAGCCAGTGCAGGGCAAAGAGGTTCCTCTGGAATGGACTGAGACATCTGGGGGACTCTTGGAATGGTGTACGACCATGGAGATCCTCTCGCCTTTCCTGTTGAGAGTGCCTCCTCTTGAGATGCGACGGGAACGCCGGGAATTCTTTCCCGTTGAAAGCAGGGAAAGGATCCCTCATCTCGAGCACCGAGGGGAAAACGGGGCTCCTCTGGATGTGGGCGGGACCATCGTGCTTCCTCTCGAGTGGAGACGGGTATGGCGGAGAACTTCTTGAGTTGCAGCAAGGGTGTGAAAGACCCTTTCAAAGTTCCAGAGGTTAGGTGTCATTAGTCTCCAGACGCCTCATCGGAAATAGGCCTCATCTCGCCTGGAAGGGAGAACTTCCTGGATTTTCTCGAGTTGCGGCAGGTGTTCCTAAGTTACGACGGGGAACTCAGGGACCCGCCCTGGTGGCCTCAGGAGAGGCCAGTCCCCATGCGAGTTGCTAGGGGGCCTCTCGGGATTCCTCTCCCGTCGATACCGGGGCCAAAAACCTTGAGTGGAGTCAGGGCCGGAACCGAGGATTCCTCTCAGGGGCTGACATGGATCTTTGGGTACTTCTGGAGTCTCCCCAGGGGAGTCAGGCCTCGTCTCGAGTGGGGGCATGCACGTGCGCTTTCCTTCCAGGCTGTAGCAGCAATGTCACGCTTCCCGTCACGTGGATCAAAGGATCTGTGATTTTCACTCGAGGCTTTCCCTCGAGGCTTTCCCACAGGGCTGTCCCACGTGCCACCGTGGTGTGAGTCGATCCTCGGCGTGAAAGATGAGCCAGTGCAGGGCAAAGAGTTTCCTCTGGAATGGACTGAGACATCTGGGGGACTCTTGGAATGGTGGTACGACCATGGAGTTCCTCTCGCCTTTCCTGTTGAGAGTGCCTCCTCTTGAGATGCGACGGGAACGCCGGGAATTCTTTCCCGTTGAAAGCAGGGAAAGGATCCCTCATCTCGAGCTACGAGGGGGAAACGGGGCTCTTCTGGATGTGGGCGGGACCATCGTGCTTCCTCTCGAGTGGAGACGGGTATGGCTTTGAACTTCTTGAGTTGCAGCAAGGGTGTGAAAGACCCTTTCGAAGTTCCAGAGGTTAGGTGTCATTAGTCTCCAGACGCCTCATCGGAAATAGGCCTCATCTCGCCTGGAAGGGAGAACTTCCTGGATTTTCTCGAGTTGCGGCAGGTGTTCTCGAGTTACGACGGGGACCTCAGGGACCCGCCCTGGTGGCCTCAGGAGAGGCCAGTCCCCATGCGAGTTGCTAGGGGGCCTCTCGGGATTCCTCTCCCGTCGATACCGGGGCCAAAAACATTGTGTGGAGTCAGGGCCGGAACCGAGGATTCCTCTCAGGGGCTGACATGGATCTTTGGGTACTTCTGGAGTCTCCCCAGGGGAGTCAGGCCTCGTCTCGAGTGGGGGCATGCACGTGCACTTTCCTTCCAGGCTGTAGCAGCAATGTCACGCTTCCCGTCGCGTGGATCAAAGGATCTGTGGTTTTCCCTCGAGGCTTTCCCACAGGGCTGTCCCACGTGCCACCGTGGTGTGAGTCGATCCTCGGCGTGAAAGATGAGCCAGTGCAGGGCAAAGAGGTTCCTCTGGAACGGACTAAGACATCTGGGGGACTCTTGGAATGGTGGTACGACCATGGAGTTCCTCTCGCCTTTCCTGTTGAGAGTGCCTCCTCTTGAGATGCGACGGGAACGCCGGGAATTCTTTCCCGTTGAAAGCAGGGAAAGGATCCCTCATCTCGAGCTACGAGGGGGAAACGGGGCTCCTCTGGATGTGGGCGGGACCATCGTGCTTCCTCTCTAGTGGAGACGGGTATGGCGGTGAACTTCTTGAGTTGCAGCAAGGGTGTGAAAGACCCTTTCGAAGTTCCAGAGGTTAGGTGTCATTAGTCTCCAGAGGCCTCATCGGAAATAGGCCTCATCTCGCCTGGAAGGGAGAACTTCCTGGATTTTCTCGAGTTGCGGCAGGTGTTCTCGAGTTACGACGGGGACCTCAGGGACCCGCCCTGGTGGCCTCAGGAGAGGCCAGTCCCTAGGCGAGTTGCTAGGGGGCCTCTCGGAATTCCTCTCCCGTTGATACCGGGGCCAAAAACCTTGTGTGGAGTCAGGGCCGGAACCGAGGATTCCTCTCAGGGGCTGACATGGATCTTTGGGTACTTCTGGAGTCTCCCCAGGGGAGTCAGGCCTCGTCTCGAGTGGGGGCATGCACGTGCGCTTTCCTTCCAGGCTGTAGCAGCAATGTCACGCTTCCCGTCGCGTGGATCAAAGGATCTGTGGTTTTCCCTCGAGGCTTTCCCTCGAGGCTTTCCCACAGGGCTGTCCCACGTGCCACCGTGGTGTGAGTCAATCCTGGGCGTGAAAGATGAGCCAGTGCAGGGCAAAGAGGTTCCTCTGGAATGGACTGAGACATCTGGGGGACTCTTGGAATGGTGGTACGACCATGGAGTTCCTCTCGCCTTTCCTGTTGAGAGTGCCTCCTCTTGAGATGCGACGGGAACGCCGGGAATTCTTTCCCGTTGAAAGCAGGGAAAGGATCCCTCATCTCGAGCTACGAGGGGGAAACGGGGCTCCTCTGGATGTGGGCGGGACCATCGTGCTTCCTCTCTAGTGGAGACGGGTATGGTGGTGAACTTCTTGAGTTGCAGCAAGGCTGTGAAAGACCCTTTCGAAGTTCCAGAGGTTAGGTGTCATTAGTCTCCAGACGCCTCATCGGAAATAGGCCTCATCTCGCCTGGAAGGGAGAACTTCCTGGATTTTCTCGAGTTGCGGCAGGTGTTCTCGAGTTACGACGGGGACCTCAGGGACCCGCCCTGTTGGCCTCAGGAGAGGCCAGTCCCTATGCGTGTTGCTAGGGGGCCCCTCGGGATTCCTCTCCCGTCGATACCGGGGCCAAAAACCTTGTGTGGAGTCAGGGCCGGAACCGAGGATTCCTCTCAGGGACTGATATGGATCTTTGGGTACTTCTGGAGTCTCGCCAGGGGAGACAGGCCTTGTCTCGTGTGGGGGCATGCACGTGCACTTTCCTTCCAGGCTGTAGCAGCAATGTCACGCTTCCCGACGCGTGGATCAAAGGATCTGCGGTTTTCGCTCGAGGCTTTCCCTCGAGGCTTTCCCACAGGGCTGTCCCACGTGACACCGTGGTGTGAGTCGATTCTCGGCGTGAAAAATGAGCCAGTGCAGGGCAAAGAGGTTCCTCTGGAATGGACTGAGACATCTGGGGGACTCTTGGAATGGTGGTACGACCATGGAGTTCCTCTCGCCTTTCCTGTTGAGAGTGCCTCCTCTTGAGATGCGACGGGAACGCCGGGAATTCTTTCCCGTTGAAAGCAGGGAAAGGATCCCTCATCTCGAGCTACGAGGGGGAAACGGGGCTCCTCTGGATGTGGGCGGGACCATCGTGCTTCCTCTTGAGTGGACACGGGTATGGCGGTGAACTTCTTGAGTTGCAGCAAGGGTGTGAAAGACCCTTTCGAAGTTCCAGAGGTTAGGTGTCATTAGTCTCCAGACGCCTCATCGGAAATAGGCCTCATCTCGCCTGGAAGGGAGAACTTCCTGGATTTTCTCGATTTGCGGCTGGTGTTCTCGAGTTACGACGGGGACCTCAGGGACCCGCCCTGGTGGCCTCAGGAGAGGCCAGTCCCCATGCGAGTTGTTAGGGGGCCTCTCGGGATTCCTCTCCCGTCGATACCGGGGCCAAAAACCTTGTGTGGAGTCAGGGCCGGAACCGAGGATTCCTCTCAGGGGCTGACATGGATCTTTGGGTACTTCTGGAGTCTCCCCAGGGGAGTCAGGCCTCGTCTCGAGTGGGGGCATGCGCGTGCGCTTTCCTTCCAGGCTTTAGCAGCAATGTCACGCTTCCCGTCGCTTGGATCAAAGGATCTGTGGTTTTCCCTCGAGGCTTTCCCTCGAGGCTTTCCCACAGGGCTGTCCCACGTGCCACCGTGGTGTGAGTCGATCCTCGGCGTGAAAGATGAGCCAGTGCAGGGCAAAGAGGTTCCTCTGGAATGGACTGAGACATCTGGGGGACTCTTGGAATGGTGGTACGACCATGGAGTTCCTCTCGCTTTTCCTGTTGAGAGTGCCTCCTCTTGAGATGCGACGGGAACGCCGGGAATTCTTTCCCGTTGAAAGCAGGGAAAGGATACCTCATCTCGAGCTACGAGGGGGAAACGGGGCTCCTCTGGATGTGGGCGGGACCATCGTGCTTCCTCTCGAGTGGAGACGGGTATGGCGGTGAACTTCTTGAGTTGCAGCAAGGGTGTGAAAGACCCTTTCGAAGTTCCAGAGGTTAGGTGTCATTAGTCTCCAGAGGCCTCATCGGAAATAGGCCTCATCTCGCCTGGAAGGGAGAACTTCCTGGATTTTCTCGAGTTGCGGCAGGTGTTCTCGAGTTACGACGGGGACCTCAGGGACCCGCCCTGGTGGCCTCAGGAGAGGCCAGTCCCCATGCGAGGTGCTAGGGGGCCTCTCGGGATTCCTCTCCCGTCGATACCGGGGCCAAAAACCTTGTGTGGAGTCAGGGCCGGAACCGAGGATTCCTCTCAGGGGCTGACATGGATCTTTGGGTACTTCTGGAGTCTCCCCAGGGGAGTCAGGCCTCGTCTCGAGTGGGGGCATGCACGTGCACTTTCCTTCCAGGCTGTAGCAGCAATGTCACGCTTCCTGTCGCGTGGATCAAAGGATCTGTGGTTTTCCCTCGAGGCTTTCCCTCAGAGCTGTCCCACGTGCCACCGTGGTGTGAGTCGATCCTCGGCGTGAAAGATGAGCCAGTGCAGGGCAAAGAGGTTCCTCTGGAATGGACTGAGACATCTGGGGGACTCTTGGAATGGTGATACGACCATGGAGTTCCTCTCGCCTTTCCTGTTGAGAGTGCCTCCTCTTGAGATGCGACGGGAACGCCGGAAATTCTTTCCCGTTGAAAGCAGGGAAAGGATCCCTCATCTCGAGCTACGAGGGGGAAACGGGGCTCCTCTGGATGTGGGCGGGACCATCGTGCTTCCTCTTGAGTGGACACGGGTATGGCGGTGAACTTCTTGAGTTGCAGCAAGGGTGTGAAAGACCCTTTCGAAGTTCCAGAGGTTAGGTGTCATTAGTCTCCAGAGGCCTCATCGGAAATAGGCCTCATCTCGCCTGGAAGGGAGAACTTCCTGGATTTTCTCGATTTGCGGCTGGTGTTCTCGAGTTACGACGGGGACCTCAGGGACCCGCCCTGGTGGCCTCAGGAGAGGCCAGTCCCCATGCGAGTTGTTAGGGGGCCTCTCGGGATTCCTCTCCCGTCGATACCGGGGCCAAAAACCTTGTGTGGAGTCAGGGCCGGAACCGAGGATTCCTCTCAGGGGCTGACATGGATCTTTGGGTACTTCTGGAGTCTCCCCAGGGGAGTCAGGCCTCGTCTCGAGTGGGGGCATGCGCGTGCGCTTTCCTTCCAGGCTTTAGCAGCAATGTCACGCTTCCCGTCGCTTGGATCAAAGGATCTGTGGTTTTCCCTCGAGGCTTTCCCTCGAGGCTTTCCCACAGGGCTGTCCCACGTGCCACCGTGGTGTGAGTCGATCCTCGGCGTGAAAGATGAGCCAGTGCAGGGCAAAGAGGTTCCTCTGGAATGGACTGAGACATCTGGGTGACTCTTGGAATGGTGGTACGACCATGGAGTTCCTCTCGCTTTTCCTGTTGAGAGTGCCTCCTCTTGAGATGCGACGGGAACGCCGGGAATTCTTTCCCGTTGAAAGCAGGGAAAGGATCCCTCATCTCGAGCTACGAGGGGGAAACGGGGCTCCTCTGGATGTGGGCGGGACCATCGTGCTTCCTCTCGAGTGGAGACGGGTATGGCGGTGAACTTCTTGAGTTGCAGCAAGGGTGTGAAAGACCCTTTCGAAGTTCCAGAGGTTAGGTGTCATTAGTCTCCAGAGGCCTCATCGGAAATAGGCCTCATCTCGCCTGGAAGGGAGAACTTCCTGGATTTTCTCGAGTTGCGGCAGGTGTTCTCGAGTTACGACGGGGACCTCAGGGACCCGCCCTGGTGGCCTCAGGAGAGGCCAGTCCCCATGCGAGGTGCTAGGGGGCCTCTCGGGATTCCTCTCCCGTCGATACCGGGGCCAAAAACCTTGTGTGGAGTCAGGGCCGGAACCGAGGATTCCTCTCAGGGGCTGACATGGATCTTTGGGTACTTCTGGAGTCTCCCCAGGGGAGTCAGGCCTCGTCTCGAGTGGGGGCATGCACGTGCACTTTCCTTCCAGGCTGTAGCAGCAATGTCACGCTTCCCGTCGCGTGGATCAAAGGATCTGTGGTTTTCCCTCGAGGCTTTCCCTCAGGGCTGTCCCACGTGCCACCGTGGTGTGAGTCGATCCTCGGCGTGAAAGATGAGCCAGTGCAGGGCAAAGAGGTTCCTCTGGAATGGACTGAGACATCTGGGGGACTCTTGGAATGGTGGTACGACCATGGAGTTCCTCTCGCCTTTCCTGTTTAGAGTGCCTCCTCTTGAGATGCGACGGGAACGCCGGGAATTCTTTCCCGTTGAAACCAGGGAAAGGATCCCTCATCTCGAGCTACGAGGGGGAAACGGGGCTCCTCTGGATGTGGGCGGGACCACCGTGCTTCCTCTCGAGTGGAGACGGGTATGGCGGTGAACTTCTTGAGTTGCAGCAAGGGTGTGAAAGGCCCTTTCGAAGTTCCAGAGGTTTGGTGTCATTAGTCTCCAGAGGCCTCATCGGAAATAGGCCTCATCTCGCCTGGAAGGGAGAACTTCCTGGATTTTCACGAGTTGCGGCAGGTGTTCTCGAGTTACGACGGGGACCTCAGGGACCCGCCCTGGTGGCCTCCGGAGAGGCCAGTCCCCATGCGAGTTGCTAGGGGGCCTCTCGGGATTCCTCTCCCGTCGATACCGGGGCCAAAAACCTTGTGTGGAGTCAGGGCCGGAACCGAGGATTCCTCTCAGGGGCTGACATGGATCTTTGGGTACTTCTGGAGTCTCCCCAGTGGAGTCAGGCCTCGTCTCGAGTGGGGGCATGCACGTGCGCTTTCCTTCCAGGCTGTAGCAGCAATGTCAGGCTTCCCGTCGCTTGGATCAAAGGATCTGTGGTTTTCCCTCGAGGCTTTCCCTCGAGGCTATCCCACAGGGCTGTCCCACGTGCCACCGTGGTGTGAGTCGATCCTCGGCGTGAAAGATGAGCCAGTGCAGGGCAAAGAGCTTCCTCTGGAATGGACTGAGACATCTGGGGGACTCTTGGAATGGTGGTACGACCATGGAGTTCCTCTCGCCTTTCCTGTTGAGAGTGCCTCCTCTTGAGATGCGACGGGAACGCCGGGAATTTTTTGCCGTTGAAAGCAGGGAAAGGATCCCTCATCTCGAGCTACGAGGGGGAAACGGGGCTCCTCTGGATGTGGGCGGGACCATCGTGCTTTCTCTCGAGTGGAGACGGGTATGGCGGTGAACTTCTTGAGTTGCAGCAAGGGTGTGAAAGACCCTTTCGAAGTTCCAGAGGTTAGGTGTCATTAGTCTCCAGACGCCTCATCGGAAATAGGCCTCATCTCGCCTGGAAGGGAGAACTTCCTTGATTTTCTCGAGTTGCGGCAGGTGTTCTCGAGTTACGACGGGGACCTCAGGGACCCGCCCTGTTGGCCTCAGGAGAGGCCAGTCCCTATGCGTGTTGCTAGGGGGCCCCTCGGGATTCCTCTCCCGTCGATACCGGGGCCAAAAACCTTGTGTGGAGTCAGGGCCGGAACCGAGGATTCCTCTCAGGGTCTGATATGGATCTTTGGGTACTTCTGGAGTCTCGCCAGGGGAGACAGGCCTTGTCTCGTGTGGGGGCATGCACGTGCACTTTCCTTCCAGGCTGTAGCAGCAATGTCACGCTTCCCGACGCGTGGATCAAAGGATCTGCGGTTTTCGCTCGAGGCTTTCCCTCGAGGCTTTCCCACAGGGCTGTCCCACGTGACACCGTGGTGTGAGTCGATTCTCGGCGTGAAAAATGAGCCAGTGCAGGGCAAAGAGGTTCCTCTGGAATGGACTGAGACATCTGGGGGACTCTTGGAATGGTGGTACGACCATGGAGTTCCTCTCGCCTTTCCTGTTGAGAGTGCCTCCTCTTGAGATGCGACGGGAACGCCGGGAATTCTTTCCCGTTGAAAGCAGGGAAAGGATCCCTCATCTCGAGCTACGAGGGGGAAACGGGGCTCCTCTGGATGTGGGCGGGACCATCGTGCTTCCTCTTGAGTGGACACGGGTATGGCGGTGAACTTCTTGAGTTGCAGCAAGGGTGTGAAAGACCCTTTCGAAGTTCCAGAGGTTAGGTGTCATTAGTCTCCAGACGCCTCATCGGAAATAGGCCTCATCTCGCCTGGAAGGGAGAACTTCCTGGATTTTCTCGATTTGCGGCTGGTGTTCTCGAGTTACGACGGGGACCTCAGGGACCCGCCCTGGTGGCCTCAGGAGAGGCCAGTCCCCATGCGAGTTGTTAGGGGGCCTCTCGGGATTCCTCTCCCGTCGATACCGGGGCCAAAAACCTTGTGTGGAGTCAGGGCCGGAACCGAGGATTCCTCTCAGGGGCTGACATGGATCTTTGGGTATTTCTGGAGTCTCCCCAGGGGAGTCAGGCCTCGTCTCGAGTGGGGGCATGCGCGTGCGCTTTCCTTCCAGGCTTTAGCAGCAATGTCACGCTTCCCGTCGCTTGGATCAAAGGATCTGTGGTTTTCCCTCGAGGCTTTCCCTCGAGGCTTTCCCACAGGGCTGTCCCACGTGCCACCGTGGTGTGAGTCGATCCTCGGCGTGAAAGATGAGCCAGTGCAGGGCAAAGAGGTTCCTCTGGAATGGACTGAGACATCTGGGGGACTCTTGGAATGGTGGTACGACCATGGAGTTCCTCTCGCTTTTCCTGTTGAGAGTGCCTCCTCTTGAGATGCGACGGGAACGCCGGGAATTCTTTCCCGTTGAAAGCAGGGAAAGGATCCCTCATCTCGAGCTACGAGGGGGAAACGGGGCTCCTCTGGATGTGGGCGGGACCATCGTGCTTCCTCTCGAGTGGAGACGGGTATGGCGGTGAACTTCTTGAGTTGCAGCAAGGGTGTGAAAGACCCTTTCGAAGTTCCAGAGGTTAGGTGTCATTAGTCTCCAGAGGCCTCATCGGAAATAGGCCTCATCTCGCCTGGAATGGAGAACTTCCTGGATTTTCTCGAGTTGCGGCAGGTGTTCTCGAGTTACGACGGGGACCTCAGGGACCCGCCCTGGTGGCCTCAGGAGAGGCCAGTCCCCATGCGAGGTGCTAGGGGGCCTCTCGGGATTCCTCTCCCGTCGATACCGGGGCCAAAAACCTTGTGTGGAGTCAGGGCCGGAACCGAGGATTCCTCTCAGGGGCTGACATGGATCTTTGGGTACTTCTGGAGTCTCCCCAGGGGAGTCAGGCCTCGTCTCGAGTGGGAGCATGCACGTGCACTTTCCTTCCAGGCTGTAGCAGCAATGTCACGCTTCCCGTCGCGTAGATCAAAGGATCTGTGGTTTTCCCTCGAGGCTTTCCCTCAGGGCTGTCCCACGTGCCACCGTGGTGTGAGTCGATCCTCGGCGTGAAAGATGAGCCAGTGCAGGGCAAAGAGGTTCCTCTGGAATGGACTGAGACATCTGGGGGACTCTTGGAATGGTGGTACGACCATGGAGTTCCTCTCGCCTTTCCTGTTGAGAGTGCCTCCTCTTGAGATGCGACGGGAACGCCGGAAATTCTTTCCCGTTGAAAGCAGGGAAAGGATCCCTCATCTCGAGCTACGAGGGGGAAACGGGGCTCCTCTGGATGTGGGCGGGACCATCGTGCTTCCTCTTGAGTGGACACGGGTATGGCGGTGAACTTCTTGAGTTGCAGCAAGGGTGTGAAAGACCCTTTCGAAGTTCCAGAGGTTAGGTGTCATTAGTCTCCAGAGGCCTCATCGGAAATAGGCCTCATCTCGCCTGGAAGGGAGAACTTCCTGGATTTTCTCGATTTGCGGCTGGTGTTCTCGAGTTACGACGGGGACCTCAGGGACCCGCCCTGGTGGCCTCAGGAGAGGCCAGTCCCCATGCGAGTTGTTAGGGGGCCTCTCGGGATTCCTCTCCCGTCGATACCGGGGCCAAAAAGCTTGTGTGGAGTCAGGGCCGGAACCGAGGATTCCTCTCAGGGGCTGACATGGATCTTTGGGTACTTCTGGAGTCTCCCCAGGGGAGTCAGGCCTCGTCTCGAGTGGGGGCATGCGCGTGCGCTTTCCTTCCAGGCTTTAGCAGCAATGTCACGCTTCCCGTCGCTTGGATCAAAGGATCTGTGGTTTTCCCTCGAGGCTTTCCCTCGAGGCTTTCCCACAGGGCTGTCCCACGTGCCACCGTGGTGTGAGTCGATCCTCGGCGTGAAAGATGAGCCAGTGCAGGGCAAAGAGGTTCCTCTGGAATGGACTGAGACATCTGGGTGACTCTTGGAATGGTGGTACGACCATGGAGTTCCTCTCGCTTTTCCTGTTGAGAGTGCCTCCTCTTGAGATGCGACGGGAACGCCGGGAATTCTTTCCCGTTGAAAGCAGGGAAAGGATCCCTCATCTCGAGCTACGAGGGGGAAACGGGGCTCCTCTGGATGTGGGCGGGACCATCGTGCTTCCTCTCGAGTGGAGACGGGTATGGCGGTGAACTTCTTGAGTTGCAGCAAGGGTGTGAAAGACCCTTTCGAAGTTCCAGAGGTTAGGTGTCATTAGTCTCCAGAGGCCTCATCGGAAATAGGCCTCATCTCGCCTGGAAGGGAGAACTTCCTGGATTTTCTCGAGTTGCGGCAGGTGTTCTCGAGTTACGACGGGGACCTCAGCGACCCGCCCTGGTGGCCTCAGGAGAGGCCAGTCCCCATGCGAGGTGCTAGGGGGCCTCTCGGGATTCCTCTCCCGTCGATACCGGGGCCAAAAACCTTGTGTGGAGTCAGGGCCGGAACCGAGGATTCCTCTCAGGGGCTGACATGGATCATTGGGTACTTCTGGAGTCTCCCCAGGGGAGTCAGGCCTCGTCTCGAGTGGGGGCATGCACGTGCACTTTCCTTCCAGGCTGTAGCAGCAATGTCACGCTTCCCGTCGCGTGGATCAAGGGATCTGTGGTTTTCCCTCGAGGCTTTCCCTCGAGGCTTTCCCACAGGGCTGTCCCACGTGCCACCGTGGTGTGAGTCGATCCTCGGCGTGAAAGATGAGCCAGTGCAGGGCAAAGAGGTTCCTCTGGAATGGACTGAGACATCTGGGGGACTCTTGGAATGGTGGTACGACCATGGAGTTCCTCTCGCCTTTCCTGTTTAGAGTGCCTCCTCTTGAGATGCGACGGGAACGCCGGGAATTCTTTCCCGTTGAAACCAGGGAAAGGATCCCTCATCTCGAGCTACGAGGGGGAAACGGGGCTCCTCTGGATGTGGGCGGGACCACCGTGCTTCCTCTCGAGTGGAGACGGGTATGGCGGTGAACTTCTTGAGTTGCAGCAAGGGTGTGAAAGGCCCTTTCGAAGTTCCAGAGGTTTGGTGTCATTAGTCTCCAGAGGCCTCATCGGAAATAGGCCTCATCTCGCCTGGAAGGGAGAACTTCCTGGATTTTCACGAGTTGCGGCAGGTGTTCTCGAGTTACGACGGGGACCTCAGGGACCCGCCCTGGTGGCCTCCGGAGAGGCCAGTCCCCATGCGAGTTGCTAGGGGGCCTCTCGGGATTCCTCTCCCGTCGATACCGGGGCCAAAAACCTTGTGTGGAGTCAGGGCCGGAACCGAGGATTCCTCTCAGGGGCTGACATGGATCTTTGGGTACTTCTGGAGTCTCCCCAGTGGAGTCAGGCCTCGTCTCGAGTGGGGGCATGCACGTGCGCTTTCCTTCCAGGCTGTAGCAGCAATGTCAGGCTTCCCGTCGCTTGGATCAAAGGATCTGTGGTTTTCCCTCGAGGCTTTCCCTCGAGGCTTTCCCACAGGGCTGTCCCACGTGCCACCGTGGTGTGAGTCGATCCTCGGCGTGAAAGATGAGCCAGTGCAGGGCAAAGAGCTTCCTCTGGAATGGACTGAGACATCTGGGGGACTCTTGGAATGGTGGTACGACCATGGAGTTCCTCTCGCCTTTCCTGTTGAGAGTGCCTCCTCTTGAGATGCGACGGGAACGCAGGGAATTCTTTCCCGTTGAAAGCAGGGAAGGGATCCCTCATCTCGAGCTACGATGGGGAAACGGGGCTCCTTTGGATGTGGTCGGGACCATCGTGCTTCCTCTCGAGTGGAAACGGGTATGGTGGTGAACTTCTTGAGTTGCAGCAAGGGTGTGAAAGACCCTTTCGAAGTTCCAGAGGTTAGGTGTCATTAGTCTCCAGACGCCTCATCGGAAATAGGCCTCATCTCGCCTGGAAGGGAGAACTTCCTGGATTTTCTCGAGTTGCGGCAGGTGTTCTCGAGTTACGACGGGGACCTCAGGGACCGGCCCTGGTGGCCTCAGGAGAGGCCAGTCCCCATGCGAGTTGCTAGGGGGCCTCTCGGGATTCCTCTCCCGTCGATACCGCGGCCAAAAAGCTTGTGTGGAGTCAGGGCCGGAACCGAGGATTCCTCTCAGGGGCTGACATGGATCTTTGGGTACTTCTGGAGTCTCCCCAGGGGAGTCAGGCCTCGTCTCGAGTGGGGGCATGCACGTGCGCTTTCCTTCCAAGCTGTAGCAGCAATGTCACGCTTCCCGTCGCGTGGATCAAAGGATCTGTGGTTTTCCCTCGAGGCTTTCCCTCGAGGCTTTCCCACAGGGCTGTCCCACGTGCCACTGTGTTGTGAGTCGATCCTCGGCGTGAAAGATGAGCCAGTGCAGGGCAAAGAGGTTCCTCTGGAATGGACTGAGACATCTGGGGGACTCTTGAAATGGTGGTACGACCATGGAGTTCCCCTCGCCTTTCCTGGTTAGAGTGCCTCCTCTTGAGATGCGACGGGAACGCCGGGAATTCTTTCCCGTTGAAACCAGGGAAAGGATCCCTCATCTCGAGCTACGAGGGGGAAACGGGGCTCCTCTGGATGTGGGCGGGACCATCGTGCTTCCTCTCGAGTGGAGACGGGTATGGCGGTGAACTTCTTGAGTTGCAGCAAGGGTGTGAAAGACCCTTTCGAAGTTCCAGAGGTTTGGTGTCATTAGTCTCCAGAGGCCTCATCGGAAATAGGCCTCATCTCGCCTGGAAGGGAGAACTTCCTGGATTTTCTCGAGTTGCGGCAGGTGTTCTCGAGTTACGACGGGGACCTCAGGGACCCGCCCTGGTGGCCTCAGGAGAGGCCAGTCCCCATGCGAGTTGCTAGGGGGTCTCTCGGGATTCCTCTCCCGTCGATACCGGGGCCAAAAACCTTGTGTGGAGTCAGGGCCGGAACCGAGGATTCTTCTCAGGGGCTGACATGGATCTTTGGGTACTTCTGGAGTCTCCCCAGGGGAGTCAGGCCTCGTCTCGAGTGGGGGCATGCATGTGCGCTTTCCTTCCAGGCTGTAGCAGCAATGTCACGCTTCCCGTCGCGTGGATCAAAGGATCTGTGGTTTTCCCTCGAGGCTTTCCCTCGAGGCTTTCCCACAGGGCTATCCCACGTGCCACCGTGTTGTGAGTCGATCCTCGGCGTGAAAGATGAGCCAGTGCAGGGCAAAGAGGTTCCTCTGAAATGGACTGAGACATCTGGGGGACTCTTGGAATGGTGGTACGACCATGGAGTTCCTCTCGCCTTTGCTGTTGAGAGTGCCTCCTCTTGAGATGCGACGGGAACGCCGGGAATTCTTTCCCGTTGAAAGCAGGGAAAGGATCCCTCATCTCGAGCTACGAGGGGGAAACGGGGCTCCTCTGGATGTGGGCGGGACCATCGTGCTTCCTCTCGAGTGGAGACGGGTATGGCGGTGAACTTCTTGAGTTGCAGCAAGGGTGTGAAAGACCCTTTCGAAGTTCCAGAGGTTAGGTGTCATTAGTCTCCAGAGGCCTCATCGGAAATAGGCCTCATCTCGCCTGGAAGGGAGAACTTCCTGGATTTTCTCGAGTTGCGGCAGGTGTTCTCGAGTTACGACGGGGACCTCAGGGACCCGCCCTGGTGGCCTCAGGAGAGGCCAGTCCCCATGCGAGGTGCTAGGGGGCCTCTCGGGATTCCTCTCCCGTCGATACCGGGGCCAAAAACCTTGTGTGGAGTCAGGGCCGGAACCGAGGATTCCTCTCAGGGGCTGACATGGATCATTGGGTACTTCTGGAGTCTCCCCAGGGGAGTCAGGCCTCGTCTCGAGTGGGGGCATGCACGTGCACTTTCCTTCCAGGCTGTAGCAGCAATGTCACGCTTCCCGTCGCGTGGATCAAAGGATCTGTGGTTTTCCCTCGAGGCTTTCCCTCGAGGCTTTCCCACAGGGCTGTCCCACGTGCCACCGTGGTGTGAGTCGATCCTCGGCGTGAAAGATGAGCCAGTGCAGGGCAAAGAGGTTCCTCTGGAATGGACTGAGACATCTGGGGGACTCTTGGAATGGTGGTACGACCATGGAGTTCCTCTCGCCTTTCCTGTTTAGAGTGCCTCCTCTTGAGATGCGACGGGAACGCCGGGAATTCTTTCCCGTTGAAACCAGGGAAAGGATCCCTCATCTCGAGCTACGAGGGGGAAACGGGGCTCCTCTGGATGTGGGCGGGACCACCGTGCTTCCTCTCGAGTGGAGACGGGTATGGCGGTGAACTTCTTGAGTTGCAGCAAGGGTGTGAAAGGCCCTTTCGAAGTTCCAGAGGTTTGGTGTCATTAGTCTCCAGAGGCCTCATCGGAAATAGGCCTCATCTCGCCTGGAAGGGAGAACTTCCTGGATTTTCACGAGTTGCGGCAGGTGTTCTCAAGTTACGACGGGGACCTCAGGGACCCGCCCTGGTGGCCTCCGGAGAGGCCAGTCCCCATGCGAGTTGCTAGGGGGCCTCTCGGGATTCCTCTCCCGTCGATACCGGGGCCAAAAACCTTGTGTGGAGTCAGGGCCGGAACCGAGGATTCCTCTCAGGGGCTGACATGGATCTTTGGGTACTTCTGGAGTCTCCCCAGTGGAGTCAGGCCTCGTCTCGAGTGGGGGCATGCACGTGCGCTTTCCTTCCAGGCTGTAGCAGCAATGTCAGGCTTCCCGTCGCTTGGATCAAAGGATCTGTGGTTTTCCCTCGAGGCTTTCCCTCGAGGCTTTCCCACAGGGCTGTCCCACGTGCCACCGTGGTGTGAGTCGATCCTCGGCGTGAAAGATGAGCCAGTGCAGGGCAAAGAGCTTCCTCTGGAATGGACTGAGACATCTGGGGGACTCTTGGAATGGTGGTACGACCATGGAGTTCCTCTCGCCTTTCCTGTTGAGAGTGCCTCCTCTTGAGATGCGACGGGAACGCAGGGAATTCTTTCCCGTTGAAAGCAGGGAAGGGATCCCTCATCTCGAGCTACGAGGGGGAAACGGGGCTCCTTTGGATGTGGTCGGGACCATCGTGCTTCCTCTCGAGTGGAAACGGGTATGGTGGTGAACTTCTTGAGTTGCAGCAAGGGTGTGAAAGACCCTTTCGAAGTTCCAGAGGTTAGGTGTCATTAGTCTCCAGACGCCTCATCGGAAATAGGCCTCATCTCGCCTGGAAGGGAGAACTTCCTGGATTTTCTCGAGTTGCGGCAGGTGTTCTCGAGTTACGACGGGGACCTCAGGGACCGGCCCTGGTGGCCTCAGGAGAGGCCAGTCCCCATGCGAGTTGCTAGGGGGCCTCTCGGGATTCCTCTCCCGTCGATACCGCGGCCAAAAAGCTTGTGTGGAGTCAGGGCCGGAACCGAGGATTCCTCTCAGGGGCTGACATGGATCTTTGGGTACTTCTGGAGTCTCCCCAGGGGAGTCAGGCCTCGTCTCGAGTGGGGGCATGCACGTGCGCTTTCCTTCCAAGCTGTAGCAGCAATGTCACGCTTCCCGTCGCGTGGATCAAAGGATCTGTGGTTTTCCCTCGAGGCTTTCCCTCGAGGCTTTCCCACAGGGCTGTCCCACGTGCCACTGTGTTGTGAGTCGATCCTCGGCGTGAAAGATGAGCCAGTGCAGGGCAAAGAGGTTCCTCTGGAATGGACTGAGACATCTGGGGGACTCTTGAAATGGTGGTACGACCATGGAGTTCCTCTCGCCTTTCCTGGTTAGAGTGCCTCCTCTTGAGATGCGACGGGAACGCCGGGAATTCTTTCCCGTTGAAACCAGGGAAAGGATCCCTCATCTCGAGCTACGAGGGGGAAACGGGGCTCCTCTGGATGTGGGCGGGACCATCGTGCTTCCTCTCGAGTGGAGACGGGTATGGCGGTGAACTTCTTGAGTTGCAGCAAGGGTGTGAAAGACCCATTCGAAGTTCCAGAGGTTTGGTGTCATTAGTCTCCAGAGGCCTCATCGGAAATAGGCCTCATCTCGCCTGGAAGGGAGAACTTCCTGGATTTTCTCGAGTTGCGGCAGGTGTTCTCGAGTTACGACGGGGACCTCAGGGACCCGCCCTGGTGGCCTCAGGAGAGGCCAGTCCCTATGCGAGTTGCTAGGGGGTCTCTCGGGATTCCTCTCCCGTCGATACCGGGGCCAAAAACCTTGTGTGGAGTCAGGGCCGGAACCGAGGATTCTTCTCAGGGGCTGACATGGATCTTTGGGTACTTCTGGAGTCTCCCCAGGGGAGTCAGGCCTCGTCTCGAGTGGGGGCATGCATGTGCGCTTTCCTTCCAGGCTGTAGCAGCAATGTCACGCTTCCCGTCGCGTGGATCAAAGGATCTGTGGTTTTCCCTCGAGGCTTTCCCTCGAGGCTTTCCCACAGGGCTATCCCACGTGCCACCGTGTTGTGAGTCGATCCTCGGCGTGAAAGATGAGCCAGTGCAGGGCAAAGAGGTTCCTCTGAAATGGACTGAGACATCTGGGGGACTCTTGGAATGGTGGTACGACCATGGAGTTCCTCTCGCCTTTCCTGTTGAGAGTGCCTCCTCTTGAGATGCGACGGGAACGCCGGGAATTCTTTCCCGTTGAAAGCAGGGAAAGGATCCCTCATCTCGAGCTACGAGGGGGAAACGGGGCTCCTCTGGATGTGGGCGGGACCATCGTGCTTCCTCTCGAGTGGAGACGGGTATGGCGGTGAACTTCTTGAGTTGCACCAAGGGTGTGAAAGACCCTTTCGAAGTTCCAGAGGTTTGGTGTCATTAGTCTCCAGAGGCCTCATCGGAAATAGACCTCATCTCGCCTGGAAGGGAGAACTTCCTGGATTTTCTCGAGTTGCGGCAGGTGTTCTCGAGTTACGACGGGGACCTCAGGGACCCGCCCTGGTGGCCTCAGGAGAGGCCAGTCCCCATGCGAGTTGCTAGGGGGCCTCTCGGGATTCCTCTCCCGTCGATACCGGGGCCAAAAACCTTGTGTGGAGTCAGGGCCGGAACCGAGGATTCCTCTCAGGGGCTGACATGGATCTTTGGGTACTTCTGGAGTCTCCCCAGTGGAGTCAGACCTCGTCTCGAGTGGGGGCATGCACGTGCGCTTTCCTTCCAGGCTGTAGCAGCAATGTCACGCTTCCCGTCGCGTGGATCAAAGGATCTGTGGTTTTCCCTCGAGGCTTTCCCTCGAGGCTTTCCCACAGGGCTGTCCCACGTGCCACCGTGGTGTGAGTCGATCCTCGGCGTGAAAGATGAGCCAGTGCAGGGCAAAGAGGTTCCTCAGGAATGGACTGAGACATCTGGGGGACTCTTGGAATGGTGGTACGACCATGGAGTTCCTCTCGCCTTTCCTGTTGAGAGTGCCTCCTCTTGAGATGCGACGGGAACGCCGGGAATTCTTTCCCGTTGAAAGCAGGGAAAGGATCCCTCATCTCGAGCACCGAGGGGAAAACGGGGCTCCTCTGGATGTGGGCGGGACCATCGTGCTTCCTCTCGAGTGGAGACGGGTATGGCGGAGAACTTCTTGAGTTGCAGCAAGGGTGTGAAAGACCCTTTCAAAGTTCCAGAGGTTAGGTGTCATTAGTCTCCAGACGCCTCATCGGAAATAGGCCTCATCTCGCCTGGAAGGGAGAACTTCCTGGATTTTCTCGAGTTGCGGCAGGTGTTCTAAAGTTACGACGGGGAACTCAGGGACCCGCCCTGGTGGCCTCAGGAGAGGCCAGTCCCCATGCGAGTTGCTAGGGGGCCTCTCGGGATTTCTCTCCCGTCGATACCGGGGCCAAAAACCTTGAGTGGAGTCAGGGCCGGAACCGAGGATTCCTCTCAGGGGCTGACATGGATCTTTGGGTACTTCTGGAGTCTCCCCAGGGGAGTCAGGCCTCGTCTCGAGTGGGGGCATGCACGTGCGCTTTCCTTCCAGGCTGTAGCAGCAATGTCACGCTTCCCGTCACGTGCATCAAAGGATCTGTGGTTTTCCCTCGAGGCTTTCCCTCGAGGCTTTCCCACAGGGCTGTCCCACGTGCCACCGTGGTGTGAGTCGATCCTCGGCGTGAAAGATGAGCCAGTGCAGGGCAAAGAGTTTCCTCTGGAATGGACTGAGACATCTGGGGGACTCTTGGAATGGTGGTACGACCATGGAGTTCCTCTCGCCTTTCCTGTTGAGAGTGCCTCCTCTTGAGATGCGACGGGAACGCTGGGAATTCTTTCCCGTTGAAAGCAGGGAAAGGATCCCTCATCTCGAGCTACGAGGGGGAAACGGGGCTCCTCTGGATGTGGGCGGGACCATCGTGCTTCCTCTCGAGTGGAGACGGGTATGGCGGTGAACTTCTTGAGTTGCAGCAAGGGTGTGAAAGACCCTTTCGAAGTTCCAGAGGTTAGGTGTCATTAGTCTCCAGACGCCTCATCGGAAATAGGCCTCATCTCGCCTGGAAGGGAGAACTTCCTGGATTTTCTCGAGTTGCGGCAGGTGTTCTCGAGTTACGACGGGGACCTCAGGGACCCGCCCTGGTGGCCTCAGGAGAGGCCAGTCCCCATGCGAGTTGCTAGGGGGCCTCTCGGGATTCCTCTCCCGTCGATACCGGGGCCAAAAACCTTGTGTGGAGTCAGGGCCGGAACCGAGGATTCCTCTCAGGGGCTGACATGGATCTTTGGGTACTTCTGGAGTCTCCCCAGGGGAGTCAGGCCTCGTCTCGAGTGGAGGCATGCACGTGCACTTTCCTTCCAGGCTGTAGCAGCAATGTCACGCTTCCCGTCGCGTGGATCAAAGGATCTGTGGTTTTCCCTCGAGGCTTTCCCACAGGGCTGTCCCACGTGCCACCGTGGTGTGAGTCGATCCTCGGCGTGAAAGATGAGCCAGTGCAGGGCAAAGAGGTTCCTCTGGAATGGACTGAGACATCTGGGTGACTCTTGGAATGGTGGTACGACCATGGAGTTCCTCTCGCTTTTCCTGTTGAGAGTGCCTCCTCTTGAGATGCGACGGGAACGCCGGGAATTCTTTCCCGTTGAAAGCAGGGAAAGGATCCCTCATCTCGAGCTACGAGGGGGAAACGGGGCTCCTCTGGATGTGGGCGGGACCATCGTGCTTCCTCTCGAGTGGAGACGGGTATGGCGGTGAACTTCTTGAGTTGCAGCAAGGGTGTGAAAGACCCTTTCGAAGTTCCAGAGGTTAGGTGTCATTAGTCTCCAGAGGCCTCATCGGAAATAGGCCTCATCTCGCCTGGAAGGGAGAACTTCCTGGATTTTCTCGAGTTGCGGCAGGTGTTCTCGAGTTACGACGGGGACCTCAGGGACCCGCCCTGGTGGCCTCAGGAGAGGCCAGTCCCCATGCGAGTTGCTAGGGGGCCTCTCGGGATTCCTCTCCCGTCGATACCGGGGCCAAAAACCTTGTGTGGAGTCAGGGCCGGAACCGAGGATTCCTCTCAGGGGCTGACATGGATCTTTGGGTACTTCTGGAGTCTCCCCAGTGGAGTCAGGCCTCGTCTCGAGTGGGGGCATGCACGTGCGCTTTCCTTCCAGGCTGTAGCAGCAATGTCAGGCTTCCCGTCGCTTGGATCAAAGGATCTGTGGTTTTCCCTCGAGGCTTTCCCTCGAGGCTTTCCCACAGGGCTGTCCCACGTGCCACCGTGGTGTGAGTCGATCCTCGGCGTGAAAGATGAGCCAGTGCAGGGCAAAGAGCTTCCTCTGGAATGGACTGAGACATCTGGGGGACTCTTGGAATGGTGGTACGACCATGGAGTTCCTCTCGCCTTTCCTGTTGAGAGTGCCTCCTCTTGAGATGCGACGGGAACGCAGGGAATTCTTTCCCGTTGAAAGCAGGGAAGGGATCCCTCATCTCGAGCTACGAGGGGGAAACGGGGCTCCTTTGGATGTGGTCGGGACCATCGTGCTTCCTCTCGAGTGGAAACGGGTATGGTGGTGAACTTCTTGAGTTGCAGCAAGGGTGTGAAAGACCCTTTCGAAGTTCCAGAGGTTAGGTGTCATTAGTCTCCAGACGCCTCATCGGAAATAGGCCTCATCTCGCCTGGAAGGGAGAACTTCCTGGATTTTCTCGAGTTGCGGCAGGTGTTCTCGAGTTACGACGGGGACCTCAGGGACCGGCCCTGGTGGCCTCAGGAGAGGCCAGTCCCCATGCGAGTTGCTAGGGGGCCTCTCGGGATTCCTCTCCCGTCGATACCGCGGCCAAAAAGCTTGTGTGGAGTCAGGGCCGGAACCGAGGATTCCTCTCAGGGGCTGACATGGATCTTTGGGTACTTCTGGAGTCTCCCCAGGGGAGTCAGGCCTCGTCTCGAGTGGGGGCATGCACGTGCGCTTTCCTTCCAAGCTGTAGCAGCAATGTCACGCTTCCCGTCACGTGGATCAAAGGATCTGTGGTTTTCCCTCGAGGCTTTCCCTCGAGGCTTTCCCACAGGGCTGTCCCACGTGCCACTGTGTTGTGAGTCGATCCTCGGCGTGAAAGATGAGCCAGTGCAGGGCAAAGAGGTTCCTCTGGAATGGACTGAGACATCTGGGGGACTCTTGAAATGGTGGTACGACCATGGAGTTCCTCTCGCCTTTCCTGGTTAGAGTGCCTCCTCTTGAGATGCGACGGGAACGCCGGGAATTCTTTCCCGTTGAAACCAGGGAAAGGATCCCTCATCTCGAGCTACGAGGGGGAAACGGGGCTCCTCTGGATGTGGGCGGGACCATCGTGCTTCCTCTCGAGTGGAGACGGGTATGGCGGTGAACTTCTTGAGTTGCAGCAAGGGTGTGAAAGACCCTTTCGAAGTTCCAGAGGTTTGGTGTCATTAGTTTCCAGAGGCCTCATCGGAAATAGGCCTCATCTCGCCTGGAAGGGAGAACTTCCTGGATTTTCTCGAGTTGCGGCAGGTGTTCTCGAGTTACGACGGGGACCTCAGGGACCCGCCCTGGTGGCCTCAGGAGAGGCCAGTCCCCATGCGAGTTGCTAGGGGGTCTCTCGGGATTCCTCTCCCGTCGATACCGGGGCCAAAAAGCTTGTGTGGAGTCAGGGCCGGAACCGAGGATTCTTCTCAGGGGCTGACATGGATCTTTGGGTACTTCTGGAGTCTCCCCAGGGGAGTCAGGCCTCGTCTCGAGTGGGGGCATGCATGTGCGCTTTCCTTCCAGGCTGTAGCAGCAATGTCACGCTTCCCGTCGCGTGGATCAAAGGATCTGTGGTTTTCCCTCGAGGCTTTCCCTCGAGGCTTTCCCACAGGGCTATCCCACGTGCCACCGTGTTGTGAGTCGATCCTCGGCGTGAAAGATGAGCCAGTGCAGGGCAAAGAGGTTCCTCTAAAATGGACTGAGACATCTGGGGGACTCTTGGAATGGTGGTACGACCATGGAGTTCCTCTCGCCTTTGCTGTTGAGAGTGCCTCCTCTTGAGATGCGACGGGAACGCCGGGAATTCTTTCCCGTTGAAAGCAGGGAAAGGATCCCTCATCTCGAGCTACGAGGGGGAAACGGGGCTCCTCTGGATGTGGGCGGGACCATCGTGCTTCCTCTCGAGTGGAGACGGGTATGGCGGTGAACTTCTTGAGTTGCACCAAGGGTGTGAAAGACCCTTTCGAAGTTCCAGAGGTTTGGTGTCATTAGTCTCCAGAGGCCTCATCGGAAATAGGCCTCATCTCGCCTGGAAGGGAGAACTTCCTGGATTTTCTCGAGTTGCGGCAGGTGTTCTCGAGTTACGACGGGGACCTCAGGGACCCGCCCTGGTGGCCTCAGGAGAGGCCAGTCCCCATGCGAGTTGCTAGGGGGCCTCTCGGGATTCCTCTCCCGTCGATACCGGGGCCAAAAACCTTGTGTGGAGTCAGGGCCGGAACCGAGGATTCCTCTCAGGGGCTGACATGGATCTTTGGGTACTTCTGGAGTCTCCCCAGTGGAGTCAGACCTCGTCTCGAGTGGGGGCATGCACGTGCGCTTTCCTTCCAGGCTGTAGCAGCAATGTCACGCTTCCCGTCGCGTGCATCAAAGGATCTGTGGTTTTCCCTCGAGGCTTTCCCTCGAGGCTTTCCCACAGGGCTGTCCCACGTGCCACCGTGGTGTGAGTCGATCCTCGGCGTGAAAGATGAGCCAGTGCAGGGCAAAGAGTTTCCTCTGGAATGGACTGAGACATCTGGGGGACTCTTGGAATGGTGGTACGACCATGGAGTTCCTCTCGCCTTTCCTGTTGAGAGTGCCTCCTCTTGAGATGCGACGGGAACGCCGGGAATTCTTTCCCGTTGAAAGCAGGGAAAGGATCCCTCATCTCGAGCTACGAGGGGGAAACGGGGCTCCTCTGGATGTGGGCGGGACCATCGTGCTTCCTCTCGAGTGGAGACGGGTATGGCGTTGAACTTCTTGAGTTGCAGCAAGGGTGTGAAAGACCCTTTCGAAGTTCCAGAGGTTAGGTGTCATTAGTCTCCAGACGCCTCATCGGAAATAGGCCTCATCTCGCCTGGAAGGGAGAACTTCCTGGATTTTCTCGAGTTGCGGCAGGTGTTCTCGAGTTACGACGGGGACCTCAGGGACCCGCCCTGGTGGTCTCAGGAGAGGCCAGTCCCCATGCGAGTTGCTAGGGGGCCTCTCGGGATTCCTCTCCCGTCGATACCGGGGCCAAAAACCTTGTGTGGAGTCAGGGCCGGAACCGAGGATTCCTCTCAGGGGCTGACATGGATCTTTGGGTACTTCTGGAGTCTCCCCAGGGGAGTCAGGCCTCGTCTCGAGTGGAGGCATGCACGTGCACTTTCCTTCCAGGCTGTAGCAGCAATGTCACGCTTCCCGTCGCGTGGATCAAAGGATCTGTGGTTTTCCCTCGAGGCTTTCCCACAGGGCTGTCCCACGTGCCACCGTGGTGTGAGTCGATCCTCGGCGTGAAAGATGAGCCAGTGCAGGGCAAAGAGCTTCCTCTGGAATGGACTGAGACATCTGGGGGACTCTTGGAATGGTGGTACGACCATGGAGTTCCTCTCGCCTTTCCTGTTGAGAGTGCCTCCTCTTGAGATGCGACGGGAACGCCGGGAAATCTTTCCCGTTGAAAGCAGGGAAAGGATCCCTCATATCGAGCTACGAGGGGGAAACGGGGCTCCTCTGGATGTGGGCGGGACCATCGTGCTTCCTCTCGAGTGGAGACGGGTATGGCGGTGAACTTCTTGAGTTGCACCAAGGGTGTGAAAGACCCTTTCGAAGTTCCAGAGGTTTGGTGTCATTAGTCTCCAGAGGCCTCATCGGAAATAGGCCTCATCTCGCCTGGAAGGGAGAACTTCCTGGATTTTCTCGAGTTGCGGCAGGTGTTCTCGAGTTACGACGGGGACCTCAGGGACCCGCCCTGGTGGCCTCAGGTGAGGCCAGTCCCCATGCGAGTTGCTAGGGGGCCTCTCGGGATTCCTCTCCCGTCGATACCGGGGCCAAAAACCTTGTGTGGAGTCAGGGCCGGAACCGAGGATTCCTCTCAGGGGCTGACATGGATCTTTGGGTACTTCTGGAGTCTCCCCAGTGGAGTCAGACCTCGTCTCGAGTGGGGGCATGCACGTGCGCTTTCCTTCCATGCTGTAGCAGCAATGTCACGCTTCCCGTCGCGTGGATCAAAGGATCTGTGGTTTTCCCTCGAGGCTTTCCCTCGAGGCTTTCCCACAGGGCTGTCCCACGTGCCACCGTGGTGTGAGTCGATCCTCGGCGTGAAAGATGAGCCAGTGCAGGGCAAAGAGCTTCCTCTGGAATGGACTGAGACATCTGGGGGACTCTTGGAATGGTGGTACGACCATGGAGATCCTCTCGCCTTTCCTGTTGTGAGTGCCTCCTCTTGAGATGCGACGGGAACGCCGGGAATTCTTTCCCGCTGAAAGCAGGGAAAGGATCCCTCATCTCGAGCACCGAGGGGAAAACGGGACTCCTCTGGATGTGGGCGGGACTATCGTGCTTCCTCTCGAGTGGAGACGGGTATGGCGGAGAACTTCTTGTGTTGCAGCAAGGGTGTGAAAGACCCTTTCAAAGTTCCAGAGGTTAGGTGTCATTAGTCTCCAGACGCCTCATCGGAAATAGGCCTCATCTCGCCTGGAAGGGAGAACTTCCTGGATTTTCTCGAGTTGCGGCAGGTGTTCTCGAGTTACGACGGGTACCTCAGGGACCGGCCCTGGTGGCCTCAGGAGAGGCCAGTCCCCATGCGAGTTGCTAGGGGGCCTCTCGGGATTCCTCTCCCGTCGATACCGGGGCCAAAAAGCTTGTGTGGAGTCAGGGCCGGAACCGAGGATTCCTCTCAGGGGCTGACATGGATCTTTGGGTACTTCTGGAGTCTCCCCAGGGGAGTCAGGCCTCGTCTCGAGTGGGGGCATGCACGTGCGCTTTCCTTCCAGGCTGTAGCTGCAATGTCACGCTTCCCGTCGCGTGGATCAAAGGATCTGTGGTTTTCCCTCTAGGCTTTCCCTCGAGGCTTTCCCACAGGGCTGTCCCACGTGCCACCGTGTTGTGAGTCGATCCTCGACGTGAAAGATGAGCCAGTGCAGGCCAAAGAGGTTCCTCTGGAATGGACTGAGACATCTGGGGGACTCTTGGAATGGTGGTACGACCATGGAGTTCCTCTCGCCTTTCCTGTTTAGAGTGCCTCCTCTTGAGATGCGACGGGAACGCCGGGAATTCTTTCCCGTTGAAACCAGGGAAAGGATCCCTCATCTCGAGCTACGAGGGGGAAACGGGGCTCCTCTGGATGTGGGCGGGACCATCGTGCTTCCTCTCGAGTGGAGACGGGTATGGCGGTGAACTTCTTGAGTTGCAGCAAGGGTGTGAAAGACCCTTTCGAAGTTCCAGAGGTTTGGTGTCATTAGTCTCCAGAGGCCTCATCGGAAATAGGCCTCATCTCGCCTGGAAGGGAGAACTTCCTGGATTTTCTCGAGTTGCGGCAGGTGTTCTCGAGTTACGACGGGGACCTCAGGGACCCGCCCTGGTGGCCTCAGGAGAGGCCAGTCCCCATGCGAGTTGCTAGGGGGTCTCTCGGGATTCCTCTCCCGTCGATACCGGGGCCAAAAAGCTTGTGTGGAGTCAGGGCCGGAACCGAGGATTCTTCTCAGGGGCTGACATGGATCTTTGGGTACTTCTGGAGTCTCCCCAGGGGAGTCAGGCCTCGTCTCGAGTGGGGGCATGCATGTGCGCTTTCCTTCCAGGCTGTAGCAGAAATGTCATGCTTCCCGTCGCGTGGATCAAAGGATCTGTGGTTTTCCCTTGAGGCTTTCCCTCGAGACTTTCCCACAGGGCTATCCCACGTGCCACCGTGTTGTGAGTCGATCCTCGGCGTGAAAGATGAGCCAGTGCAGGGCAAAGAGGTTCCTCTGAAATGGACTGAGACATCTGGGGGACTCTTGGAATGGTGGTACGACCATGGAGTTCCTCTCGCCTTTCCTGTTGAGAGTGCCTCCTCTTGAGATGCGACGGGAACGCCGGGAATTCTTTCCCGTTGAAAGCAGGGAAAGGATCCCTCATCTCGAGCTACGAGGGGGAAACGGGGCTCCTCTGGATGTGGGCGGGACCATCGTGCTTCCTCTCTAGTGGAGACGGGTATGGCGGTGAACTTCTTGAGTTGCACCAAGGGTGTGAAAGACCCTTTCGAAGTTCCAGAGGTTTGGTGTCATTAGTCTCCAGAGGCCTCATCGGAAATAGGCCTCATCTCGCCTGGAAGGGAGAACTTCCTGGATTTTCTCGAGTTGCGGCAGGTGTTCTCTAGTTACGACGGGGACCTCAGGGACCCGCCCTGGTGGCCTCAGGAGAGGCCAGTCCCCATGCGAGTTGCTAGGGGGCCTCTCGGGATTCCTCTCCCGTCGATACCGGGGCGAAAAACCTTGTGTGGAGTCAGGGCCGGAACCGAGGATTCCTCTCAGGGGCTGACATGGATCTTTGGGTACTTCTGGAGTCTCCCCCGTGGAGTCAGACCTCGTCTCGAGTGGGGGCATGCACGTGCGCTTTCCTTCCAGGCTGTAGCAGCAATGTCACGCTTCCCGTCACGTGGATCAAAGGATCTGTGGTTTTCCCTCGAGGCTTTCCCTCGAGGCTTTCCCACAGGGCTGTCCCACGTGCCACCGTGGTGTGAGTCGATCCTCGGCGTGAAAGATGAGCCAGTGCAGGGCAAAGAGGTTACTCAGGAATGGACTGAGACATCTGGGGGACTCTTGGAATGGTGGTACGACCATGGAGTTCCTCTCGCCTTTCCTGTTGAGAGTGCCTCCTCTTGAGATGCGACGGGAACGCCGGGAATTCTTTCCCGTTGAAAGCAGGGAAAGGATCCCTCATCTCGAGCACCGA
This sequence comes from Capricornis sumatraensis, assembly GCF_032405125.1. Lineage (NCBI taxonomy): Eukaryota > Metazoa > Chordata > Mammalia > Artiodactyla > Bovidae > Capricornis > Capricornis sumatraensis. The sequence goes on from NW_027184613.1 coordinate 9,190,379, forward strand.
GGGGAAAACGGGGCTCCTCTGGATGTGGGCGGGACCATCGTGCTTCCTCTCGAGTGGAGACGGGTATGGCGGAGAACTTCTTGAGTTGCAGCAAGGGTGTGAAAGACCCTTTCAAAGTTCCAGAGGTTAGGTGTCATTAGGCTCCAGACGCCTCATCGGAAATAGGCCTCATCTCGCCTGGAAGGGAGAACTTCCTGGATTTTCTCGAGTTGCGGCAGGTGTTCTAAAGTTACGACGGGGAACTCAGGGACCCGCCCTGGTGGCCTCAGGAGAGGCCAGTCCCCATGCGAGTTGCTAGGGGGCCTCTCGGGATTTCTCTCCCGTCGATACCGGGGCCAAAAACCTTGAGTGGAGTCAGGGCCGGAACCGAGGATTCCTCTCAGGGGCTGACATGGATCTTTGGGTACTTCTGGAGTCTCCCCAGGGGAGTCAGGCCTCGTCTCGAGTGGGGGCATGCACGTGCGCTTTCCTTCCAGGCTGTAGCAGCAATGTCACGCTTCCCGTCACGTGCATCAAAGGATCTGTGGTTTTCCCTCGAGGCTTTCCCTCGAGGCTTTCCCACAGGGCTGTCCCACGTGCCACCGTGGTGTGAGTCGATCCTCGGCGTGAAAGATGAGCCAGTGCAGGGCAAAGAGTTTCCTCTGGAATGGACTGAGACATCTGGGGGACTCTTGGAATGGTGGTACGACCATGGAGTTCCTCTCGCCTTTCCTGTTGAGAGTGCCTCCTCTTGAGATGCGACGGGAACGCCGGAAATTCTTTCCCGTTGAAAGCAGGGAAAGGATCCCTCATCTCGAGCTACGAGGGGGAAACGGGGCTCCTCTGGATGTGGGCGGGACCATCGTGCTTCCTCTCGAGTGGAGACGGGTATGGCGGTGAACTTCTTGAGTTGCAGCAAGGGTGTGAAAGACCCTTTCGAAGTTCCAGAGGTTAGGTGTCATTAGTCTCCAGACGCCTCATCGGAAATAGGCCTCATCTCGCCTGGAAGGGAGAACTTCCTGGATTTTCTCGAGTTGCGGCAGGTGTTCTCGAGTTACGACGGGGACCTCAGGGACCCGCCCTGGTGGCCTCAGGAGAGGCCAGTCCCCATGCGAGTTGCTAGGGGGCCTCTCGGGATTCCTCTCCCGTCGATACAGGGGCCAAAATCCTTGTGTGGAGTCAGGGCCGGAACCGAGGATTCCTCTCAGGGGCTGACATGGATCTTTGGGTACTTCTGGAGTCTCCCCAGGGGAGTTAGGCCTCGTCTCGTGTGGAGGCATGCACGTGCACTTTCCTTCCAGGCTGTAGCAGCAATGTCACGCTTCCCGTCGCGTGGATCAAAGGATCTGTGGTTTTCCCTCGAGGCTTTCCCACAGGGCTGTCCCACGTGCCACCGTGGTGTGAGTCGATCCTCGGCGTGAAAGATGAGCCAGTGCAGGGCAAAGAGGTTCCTCTGGAATGGACTGAGACATCTGGGGGACTCTTGGAATGGTGTTACGACCATGGAGTTCCTCTCGCCTTTCCTGTTGAGAGTGCCTCCCCTTGAGATGCGACGGGAACGCCGGGAAATCTTTCCCGTTGAAAGCAGGGAAAGGATCCCTCATATCGAGCTACGAGAGGGAAACGGGGCTCCTCTGGATGTGGGCGGGACCATCGTGCTTCCTCTCGAGTGGAGACGGGTATGGCGGAGAACTTCTTGTGTTGCAGCAAGGGTGTGAAAGACCCTTTCAAAGTTCCAGAGGTTAGGTGTCATTAGTCTCCAGACGCCTCATCGGAAATAGGCCTCATCTCGCCTGGAAGGGAGAACTTCCTGGATTTTCTCGAGTTGCGGCAGGTGTTCTCGAGTTACGACGGGGACCTCAGGGACCGGCCCTGGTGGCCTCAGGAGAGGCCAGTCCCCATGCGAGTTGCTAGGGGGCCTCTCGGGATTCCTCTCCCGTCGATACCGGGGCCAAAAAGCTTGTGTGGAGTCAGGGCCGGAACCGAGGATTCCTCTCAGGGGCTGACATGGATCTTTGGGTACTTCTGGAGTCTCCCCAGGGGAGTCAGGCCTCGTCTCGAGTCGGGGCATGCACGTGCGCTTTCCTTCCAGGCTGTAGCTGCAATGTCACGCTTCCCGTCGCGTGGATCAAAGGATCTGTGGTTTTCCCTCTAGGCTTTCCCTCGAGGCTTTCCCACAGGGCTGTCCCACGTGCCACCGTGTTGTGAGTCGATCCTCGGCGTGAAAGATGAGCCAGTGCAGGGCAAAGAGGTTCCTCTGGAATGGACTGAGACATCTGGGGGACTCTTGGAATGGTGGTACGACCATGGAGTTCCTCTCGCCTTTCCTGTTTAGAGTGCCTCCTCTTGAGATGCGACGGGAACGCCGGGAATTCTTTCCCGTTGAAACCAGGGAAAGGATCCCTCATCTCGAGCTACGAGGGGGAAACGGGGCTCCTCTGGATGTGGGCGGGACCATCGTGCTTCCTCTCGAGTGGAGACGGGTATGGCGGTGAACTTCTTGAGTTGCAGCAAGGGTGTGAAAGACCCTTTCGAAGTTCCAGAGGTTTGGTGTCATTAGTCTCCAGAGGCCTCATCGGAAATAGGCCTCATCTCGCCTGGAAGGGAGAACTTCCTGGATTTTCTCGAGTTGCGGCAGGTGTTCTCGAGTTACGACGGGGACCTCAGGGACCCGCCCTGGTGGCCTCAGGAGAGGCCAGTCCCCATGCGAGTTGCTAGGGGGTCTCTCGGGATTCCTCTCCCGTCGATACCGGGGCCAAAAAGCTTGTGTGGAGTCAGGGCCGGAACCGAGGATTCTTCTCAGGGGCTGACATGGATCTTTGGGTACTTCTGGAGTCTCCCCAGGGGAGTCAGGCCTCGTCTCGAGTGGGGGCATGCATGTGCGCTTTCCTTCCAGGCTGTAGCAGCAATGTCATGCTTCCCGTCGCGTGGATCAAAGGATCTGTGGTTTTCCCTTGAGGCTTTCCCTCGAGACTTTCCCACAGGGCTATCCCACGTGCCACCGTGTTGTGAGTCGATCCTCGGCGTGAAAGATGAGCCAGTGCAGGGCAAAGAGGTTCCTCTGAAATGGACTGAGACATCTGGGGGACTCTTGGAATGGTGGTACGACCATGGAGTTCCTCTCGCCTTTCCTGTTGAGAGTGCCTCCTCTTGAGATGCGACGGGAACGCCGGGAATTCTTTCCCGTTGAAAGCAGGGAAAGGATCCCTCATCTCGAGCTACGAGGGGGAAACGGGGCTCCTCTGGATGTGGGCGGGACCATCGTGCTTCCTCTCGAGTGGAGACGGGTATGGCGGTGAACTTCTTGAGTTGCACCAAGGGTGTGAAAGACCCTTTCGCAGTTCCAGAGGTTTGGTGTCATTAGTCTCCAGAGGCCTCATCGGAAATAGGCCTCATCTCGCCTGGAAGGGAGAACTTCCTGGATTTTCTCGAGTTGCGGCAGGTGTTCTCTAGTTACGACGGGGACCTCAGGGACCCGCCCTGGTGGCCTCAGGAGAGGCCAGTCCCCATGCGAGTTGCTAGGGGGCCTCTCGGGATTCCTCTCCCGTCGATACCGGGGCCAAAAACCTTGTGTGGAGTCAGGGCCGGAACCGAGGATTCCTCTCAGGGGCTGACATGGATCTTTGGGTACTTCTGGAGTCTCCCCCGTGGAGTCAGACCTCGTCTCGAGTGGGGGCATGCACGTGCGCTTTCCTTCCAGGCTGTAGCAGCAATGTCACGCTTCCCGTCACGTGGATCAAAGGATCTGTGGTTTTCCCTCGAGGCTTTCCCTCGAGGCTTTCCCACAGGGCTGTCCCACGTGCCACCGTGGTGTGAGTCGATCCTCGGCGTGAAAGATGAGCCAGTGCAGGGCAAAGAGGTTACTCAGGAATGGACTGAGACATCTGGGGGACTCTTGGAATGGTGGTACGACCATGGAGTTCCTCTCGCCTTTCCTGTTGAGAGTGCCTCCTCTTGAGATGCGACGGGAACGCCGGGAATTCTTTCCCGTTGAAAGCAGGGAAAGGATCCCTCATCTCGAGCACCGAGGGGAAAACGGGGCTCCTCTGGATGTGGGCGGGACCATCGTGCTTCCTCTCGAGTGGAGACGGGTATGGCGGAGAACTTCTTGAGTTGCAGCAAGGGTGTGAAAGACCCTTTCAAAGTTCCAGAGGTTAGGTGTCATTAGTCTCCAGACGCCTCATCGGAAATAGGCCTCATCTCGCCTGGAAGGGAGAACTTCCTGGATTTTCTCGAGTTGCGGCAGGTGTTCTAAAGTTACGACGGGGAACTCAGGGACCCGCCCTGGTGGCCTCAGGAGAGGCCAGTCCCCATGCGAGTTGCTAGGGGGCCTCTCGGGATTTCTCTCCCGTCGATACCGGGGCCAAAAACCTTGAGTGGAGTCAGGGCCGGAACCGAGGATTCCTCTCAGGGGCTGACATGGATCTTTGGGTACTTCTGGAGTCTCCCCAGGGGAGTCAGGCCTCGTCTCGAGTGGGGGCATGCACGTGCGCTTTCCTTCCAGGCTGTAGCAGCAATGTCACGCTTCCCGTCACGTGCATCAAAGGATCTGTGGTTTTCCCTCGAGGCTTTCCCTCGAGGCTTTCCCACAGGGCTGTCCCACGTGCCACCGTGGTGTGAGTCGATCCTCGGCGTGAAAGATGAGCCAGTGCAGGGCAAAGAGTTTCCTCTGGAATGGACTGAGACATCTGGGGGACTCTTGGAATGGTGGTACGACCATGGAGTTCCTCTCGCCTTTCCTGTTGAGAGTGCCTCCTCTTGAGATGCGACGGGAACGCCGGGAATTCTTTCCCGTTGAAAGCAGGGAAAGGATCCCTCATCTCGAGCTACGAGGGGGAAACGGGGCTCCTCTGGATGTGGGCGGGACCATCGTGCTTCCTCTCGAGTGGAGACGGGTATGGCGGTGAACTTCTTGAGTTGCAGCAAGGGTGTGAAAGACCCTTTCGAAGTTCCAGAGGTTAGGTGTCATTAGTCTCCAGACGCCTCATCGGAAATAGGCCTCATCTCGCCTGGAAGGGAGAACTTCCTGGATTTTCTCGAGTTGCGGCAGGTGTTCTCGAGTTACGACGGGGACCTCAGGGACCCGCCCTGGTGGCCTCAGGAGAGGCCAGTCCCCATGCGAGTTGCTAGGGGGCCTCTCGGGATTCCTCTCCCGTCGATACCGGGGCCAAAATCCTTGTGTGGAGTCAGGGCCGGAACCGAGGATTCCTCTCAGGGGCTGACATGGATCTTTGGGTACTTCTGGAGTCTCCCCAGGGGAGTCAGGCCTCGTCTCGTGTGGAGGCATGCACGTGCACTTTCCTTCCAGGCTGTAGCAGCAATGTCACGCTTCCCGTCGCGTGGATCAAAGGATCTGTGGTTTTCCCTCGAGGCTTTCCCACAGGGCTATCCCACGTGCCACCGTGGTGTGAGTCGATCCTCGGCGTGAAAGATGAGCCAGTGCAGGGCAAAGAGGTTCCTCTGGAATGGACTGAGACATCTGGGGGACTCTTGGAATGGTGGTACGACCATGGAGTTCCTCTCGCCTTTCCTGTTGAGAGTGCCTCCCCTTGAGATGCGACGGGAACGCCGGGAAATCTTTCCCGTTGAAAGCAGGGAAAGGATCCCTCATATCGAGCTACGAGGGGGAAACGGGGCTCCTCTGGATGTGGGCGGGACCATCGTGCTTCCTCTCGAGTGGAGACGGGTATGGCGGTGAACTTCTTGAGTTGCACCAAGGGTGTGAAAGACCCTTTCGAAGTTCCAGAGGTTTGGTGTCATTAGTCTCCAGAGGCCTCATCGGAAATAGGCCTCATCTCGCCTGGAAGGGAGAACTTCCTGGATTTTCTCGAGTTGCGGCAGGTGTTCTCGAGTTACGACGGGGACCTCAGGGACCCGCCCTGGTGGCCTCAGGAGAGGCCAGTCCCCATGCGAGTTGCTAGGGGGCCTCTCGGGATTCCTCTCCCGTCGATACCGGGGCCAAAAACCTTGTGTGGAGTCAGGGCCGGAACCGAGGAATCCTCTCAGGGGCTGACATGGATCTTTGGGTACTTCTGGAGTCTCCCCAGTGGAGTCATACCTCGTCTCGAGTGGGGGCATGCACGTGCGCTTTCCTTCCATGCTGTAGCAGCAATGTCACGCTTCCCGTCGCGTGGATCAAAGGATCTGTGGTTTTCCCTCGAGGCTTTCCCTCGAGGCTTTCCCACAGGGCTGTCCCACGTGCCACCGTGGTGTGAGTCGATCCTCGGCGTGAAAGATGAGCCAGTGCAGGGCAAAGAGCTTCCTCTGGAATGGACTGAGACATCTGGGGGACTCTTGGAATGGTGGTACGACCATGGAGATCCTCTCGCCTTTCCTGTTGAGAGTGCCTCCTCTTGAGATGCGACGGGAACGCCGGGAATTCTTTCCCGTTGAAAGCAGGGAAAGGATCCCTCATCTCGAGCACCGAGGGGAAAACGGGACTCCTCTGGATGTGGGCGGGACCATCGTGCTTCCTCTCGAGTGGAGACGGGTATGGCGGAGAACTTCTTGAGTTGCAGCAAGGGTGTGAAAGACCCTTTCAAAGTTCCAGAGGTTAGGTGTCATTAGTCTCCAGACGCCTCATCGGAAATAGGCCTCATCTCGCCTGGAAGGGAGAACTTCCTGGATTTTCTCGAGTTGCGGCAGGTGTTCTTAAGTTACGACGGGGAACTCAGGGACCCGCCCTGGTGGCCTCAGGAGAGGCCAGTCCCCATGCGAGTTGCTAGGGGGCCTCTCGGGATTCCTCTCCCGTCGATACCGGGGCCAAAAACCTTGAGTGGAGTCAGGGCCGGAACCGAGGATTCCTCTCAGGGGCTGACATGGATCTTTGGGTACTTCTGGAGTCTCCCCAGGGGAGTCAGGCCTCGTCTCGAGTGGGGGCATGCACGTGCGCTTTCCTTCCAGGCTGTAGCAGCAATGTCACGCTTCCCGTCACGTGGATCAAAGGATCTGTGGTTTTCCCTCGAGGCTTTCCCTCGAGGCTTTCCCACAGGGCTGTCCCACGTGCCACCGTGGTGTGAGTCGATCCTCGGCGTGAAAGATGAGCCAGTGCAGGGCAAAGAGTTTCCTGTGGAATGGACTGAGACATCTGGGGGACTCTTGGAATGGTGGTACGACCATGGAGTTCCTCTCGCCTTTCCTGTTGAGAGTGCCTCCTCTTGATATGCGACGGTAACGCCGGGAATTCTTTCCCGTTGAAAGCAGGGAAAGGATCCCTCATCTCGAGCTACGAGGGGGAAACGGGGCTCCTCTGCATGTGGGTGGGACCATCGTGCTTCCTCTCGAGTGGAGACGGGTATGGCGGTGAACTTCTTGAGTTGCAGCAAGGGTGTGAAAGACCCTTTCGAAGTTCCAGAGGTTAGGTGTCATTAGTCTCCAGACGCCTCATTGGAAATAGGCCTCATCTCGCCTGGAAGGGAGAACTTCCTGGATTTTCTCGAGTTGCGGCAGGTGTTCTCGAGTTACGACGGGGACCTCAGGGACCCGCCCTGGTGGCCTCAGGAGAGGCCAGTCCCCATGCGAGTTGCTAGGGGGCCTCTCGGGATTCCTCTCCCGTCGATACCGGGGCCAAAAACCTTGTGTGGAGTCAGGGCCGGAACCGAGGATTCCTCTCAGGGGCTGACATGGATCTTTGGGTACTTCTGGAGTCTCCCCAGGGGAGTCAGGCCTCGTCTCCAGTGGGGGCATGCACGTGCACTTTCCTTCCAGGCTGTAGCAGCAATGTCACGCTTCCCGTCGCGTGGATCAAAGGATCTGTGGTTTTCCCTCGAGGCTTTCCCACAGGGCTGTCCCACGTGCCACCGTGGTGTGAGTCGATCCTCGGCGTGAAAGATGAGCCAGTGCAGGGCAAAGAGGTTCCTCTGGAATGGACTGAGACATCTGGGGGACTCTTGGAATGGTGGTACGACCATGGAGTTCCTCTCGCCTTTCCTGTTGAGAGTGCCTCCTCTTGAGATGCGACGGGAACGCCGGGAATTCTTTCCCGTTGAAAGCAGGGAAAGGATGCCTCATCTCGAGCACCGAGGGGAAAACGGGGCTCCTCTGGATGTGGGCGGGACCATCGTGCTTCCTCTCTAGTGGAGACGGGTATGGCGGTGAACTTCTTGAGTTGCAGCAAGGGCGTGAAAGACCCTTTCGAAGTTCCAGAGGTTAGGTGTCATTAGTCTCCAGAGGCCTCATCGGAAATAGGCCTCATCTCGCCTGGAAGGGAGAACTTCCTGGATTTTCTCGAGTTGCGGCAGGTGTTCTCGAGTTACGACGGGGACCTCAGGGACCCGCCCTGGTGGCCTCAGGAGAGGCCAGTCCCTAGGCGAGTTGCTAGGGGGCCTCTCGGATTCCTCTCCCGTCGATACCGGGGCCAAAAACCTTGTGTGGAGTCAGGGCCGGAACCGAGGATTCCTCTCAGGGGCTGACATGGATCTTTGGGTACTTCTGGAGTCTCCCCAGGGGAGTCAGGCCTCGTCTCGAGTGGGGGCATGCACGTTCGCTTTCCTTCCAGGCTGTAGCAGCAATGTCACGCTTCCCGTCGCGTGGATCAAAGGATCTGTGGTTTTCCCTCGAGGCTTTCCCTGGAGGCTTTCCCACAGGGCTGTCCCACGTGCCACCGTGGTGTGAGTCAATCCTGGGCGTGAAAGATGAGCCAGTGCAGGGCAAAGAGGTTCCTCTGGAATGGACTGAGACATCTGGGGGACTCTTGGAATGGTGGTACGACCATGGAGTTCCTCTCGCCTTTCCTGTTGAGAGTGCCTCCTCTTGAGATGCGACGGGAACGCCGGGAATTCTTTCCCGTTTAAAGCAGGGAAAGGATCCCTCATCTCGAGCTACGAGGGGGAAACGGGGCTCCTCTGGATGTGGGCGGGACCATCGTGCTTCCTCTCTAGTGGAGACGGGTATGGTGGTGAACTTCTTGAGTTGCAGCAAGGCTGTGAAAGGCCCTTTCGAAGTTCCAGAGGTAAGGTGTCATTAGTCTCCAGACGCCTCATCGGAAATAGGCCTCATTTCGCCTGGAAGGGAGAACTTCCTGGATTTTCTCGAGTTGCGGCAGGTGTTCTCGAGTTACGACGGGGACCTCAGGGACCCGCCCTGGTGGCCTCAGGAGAGGCCAGTCCCTATGCGAGTTGCTAGGGGGCCTCTCGGGATTCCTCTCCCGTCGATACCGGGGCCAAAAACCTTGTGTGGAGTCAGGGCCGGAACCGAGGATTCCTCTCAGGGGCTGACATGGATCTTTGGGTACTTCTGGAGTCTCCCCAGGGGAGTCAGGCCTCGTCTCGAGTGGGGGCATGCACGTGCACTTTCCTTCCAGGCTGTAGCAGCAATGTCACGCTTCCCGTCGCGTGGATCAAATGATGTGTGGTTTTCCCTCGAGGCTTTCCCACAGGGCTGTCCCACGTGCCACCGTGGTGTGAGTCGATCCTCGGCGTGAAAGATGAGCCAGTGCAGGGCAAAGAGGTTCCTCTGGAATGGACTGAGACATCTGGGGGACTCTTGGAATGGTGGTACGACCATGGAGTTCCTCTCGCCTTTCCTGTTGAGAGTGCCTCCTCTTGAGATGCGACGGGAACGCCGGGAATTCTTTCCCGTTGAAACCAGGGAAAGGATCCCTCATCTCGAGCTACGAGGGGGAAACGGGGCTCCTCTGGATGTGGGCGGGACCATCGTGCTTCCTCTCGTGTGGAGACGGGTATGGCGGTGAACTTCTTGAGTTGCAGCAAGGGTGTGAAAGACCCTTTCGAAGTTCCAGAGGTTTGGTGTCAATAGTCTCCAGAGGCCTCATCGGAAATAGGCCTCATCTCGCCTGGAAGGGAGAACTACCTGGATTTTCTCGACTTGCGGCAGGTGTTCTCGAGTTACGACGGGGACCTCAGGGACCCGCCCTGGTGGCCTCAGGAGAGGCCAGTTCCCATGCGAGTTGCTAGGGGGTCTCTCGGGATTCCTCTCCCATCGATACCGGGGCCAAAAAGCTTGTGTGGAGTCAGGGCCGGAACCGAGGATTCTTCTCAGGGGCTGACATGGATCTTTGGGTACTTCTGAAGTCTCCCCAGGGGAGTCAGGCCTCGTCTCGAGTGGGGGCATGCATGTGCGCTTTCCTTCCAGGCTGTAGCAGCAATGTCACGCTTCCCGTCGCGTGGATCAAAGGATCTGTGGTTTTCCCTCGAGGCTTTCCCTCGAGGCTTTCCCACAGGGCTGTCCCACGTGCCACCGTGTTGTGAGTCGATCCTCGGCGTGAAAGATGAGCCAGTGCAGGGCAAAGAGGTTCCTCTGAAATGGACTGAGACATCTGGGGGACTCTTGGAATGGTGGTACGACCATGGAGTTCCTCTCGCCTTTCCTGTTGAGAGTGCCTCCTCTTGAGATGCGACGGGAACGCCGGGAATTCTTTCCCGTTGAAAGCAGGGAAAGGATCCCTCATCTCGAGCTACGAGGGGGAAACGGGGCTCCTCTGGATGTGGGCGGGACCATCGTGCTTCCTCTCGAGTGGAGACGGGTATGGCGGTGAACTTCTTGAGTTGCACCAAGGGTGTGAAAGACCCTTTCGAAGTTCCAGAGGTTTGGTGTCATTAGTCTCCAGAGGCCTCATCGGAAATAGGCCTCATCTCGCCTGGAAGGGAGAACTTCCTGGATTTTCTCGAGTTGCGGCAGGTGTTCTCGAGTTACGACGGGGACCTCAGGGACCCGCCCTGGTGGCCTCAGGAGAGGCCAGTCCCCATGCGAGTTGCTAGGGGGCCTCTCGGGATTCCTCTTCCGTCGATACCGGGGCCAAAAACCTTGTGTGGAGTCAGGGCCGGAACCGAGGATTCCTCTCAGGGGCTGACATGGATCTTTGGGTACTTCTGGAGTCTCCGCAGTGGAGTCAGACCTCGTCTCGAGTGGGGGCATGCACGTGCGCTTTCCTTCCAGGCTGTAGTAGCAATGTCACGCTTCCCGTCGCGTGGATCAAAGGATCTGTGGTTTTCCCTCGAGGCTTTCCCTCGAGGCTTTCCCACAGGGCTGTCCCACGTGCCACCGTGGTGTGAGTCGATCCTCGGCGTGAAAGATGAGCCAGTGCAGGGCAAAGAGGTTCCTCTGGAATGGACTGAGACATCTGGGGGACTCTTGGAATGGTGGTACGACCATGGAGATCCTCTCGCCTTTCCTGTTGAGAGTGCCTCCTCTTGAGATGCGACGGGAACGCCGGGAATTCTTTCCCGTTGAAAGCAGGGAAAGGATCCCTCATCTCGAGCACCGAGGGGAAAACGGGGCTCCTCTGGATGTGGGCGGGACCATCGTGCTTCCTCTCGAGTGGAGACGGGTATGGCGGAGAACTTCTTGAGTTGCAGCAAGGGTGTGAAAGACCCTTTCAAAGTTCCAGAGGTTAGGTGTCATTAGTCTCCAGACGCCTCATCGGAAATAGGCCTCATCTCGCCTGGAAGGGAGAACTTCCTGGATTTTCTCGAGTTGCGGCAGGTGTTCTTAAGTTACGATGGGGAACTCAGGGACCCGCCCTGGTGGCCTCAGGAGAGGCCAGTCCCCATGCGAGTTGCTAGGGGGCCTCTCGGGATTCCTCTCCCGTCGATACCGGGGCCAAAAACCTTGAGTGGAGTCAGGGCCGGAACCGAGGATTCCTCTCAGGGGCTGACATGGATCTTTGGGTACTTCTGGAGTCTCCCCAGGGGAGTCAGGCCTCGTCTCGAGTGGGGGCATGCACGTGCGCTTTCCTTCCAGGCTGTAGCAGCAATGTCACGCTTCCCGTCACGTGGATCAAAGGATCTGTGGTTTTCCCTCGAGGCTTTCCCTCGAGGCTTTCCCACAGGGCTGTCCCACGTGCCACCGTGGCGTGAGTCGATCCTCGGCGTGAAAGATGAGCCAGTGCAGGGCAAAGAGTTTCCTCTGGAATGGACTGAGACATCTGGGGGACTCTTGGAATGGTGGTACGACCATGGAGTTCCTCTCGCCTTTCCTGTTGAGAGTGCCTCCTCTTGATATTCGACGGGAACGCCGGGAATTCTTTCCCGTTGAAAGCAGGGAAAGGATCCCTCATCTCGAGCTACGAGGGGGAAACGGGGCTCCTCTGGATGTGGGCGGGACCATCGTGCTTCCTCTCGATTGGAGACGGGTATGGCGGTGAACTTCTTGAGTTGCAGCAAGGGTGTGAAAGACCCTTTCGAAGTTCCAGAGGTTAGGTGTCATTAGTCTCCAGACGCCTCATCGGAAATAGGCCTCATCTCGCCTGGAAGGGAGAACTTCCTGGATTTTCTCGAGTTGCGGCAGGTGTTCTCGAGTTACGACGGGGACCTCAGGGACCCGCCCTGGTGGCCTCAGGAGAGGCCAGTCCCTATGCGAGTTGCTAGGGGGCCTCTCGGGATTCCTCTCCCGTCGATACCGGGGCCAAAAACCTTGTGTGGAGTCAGGGCCGGAACCGAGGATTCCTCTCAGGGGCAGACATGGATCTTTGGGTACTTCTGGAGTCTCCCCAGGGGAGTCAGGCCTCGTCTCGAGTGGGGGCATGCACGTGCACTTTCCTTCCAGGCTGTTGCAGCAATGTCACGCTTCCCGTCGCGTGGATCAAATGATGTGTGGTTTTCCCTCGAGGCTTTCCCACAGGGCTGTCCCACGTGCCACCGTGGTGTGAGTCGATCCTCGGCGTGAAAGATGAGCCAGTGCAGGGCAAAGAGCTTCCTCTGGAATGGACTGAGACATCTGGGGGACTCTTGGAATGGTGGTACGACCATGGAGTTCCTCTCGCCTTTCCTGTTGAGAGTGCCTCCTCTTGAGATGCGACGGGAACGCCGGGAATTTTTTGCCGTTGAAAGCAGGGAAAGGATCCCTCATCTCGAGCTACGAGGGGAAACGGGGCTCCTCTGGATGTGGGCGGGACCATCGTGCTTTCTCTCGAGTGGAGACGGGTATGGCGGTGAACTTCTTGAGTTGCAGCAAGGGTGTGAAAGACCCTTTCGAATTTCCAGAGGTTAGGTGTCATTAGTCTCCAGACGCCTCATCGGAAATAGGCCTCATCTCGCCTGGAAGGGAGAACTTCCTTGATTTTCTCGAGTTGCGGCAGGTGTTCTCGAGTTACGACGGGGACCTCAGGGACCCGCCCTGTTGGCCTCAGGAGAGGCCAGTCCCTATGCGTGGTGCTAGGGGGCCCCTCGGGATTCCTCTCCCGTCGATACCGGGGCCAAAAACCTTGTGTGGAGTCAGGGCCGGAACCGAGGATTCCTCTCAGGGACTGATATGGATCTTTGGGTACTTCTGGAGTCTCGCCAGGGGAGACAGGTCTCGTCTCGTGTGGGGGCATGCACGTGCACTTTCCTTCCAGGCTGTAGCAGCAATGTCACGCTTCCCGTCGCTTGGATCAAAGGATCTGCGGTTTTCCCTGGAGGCTTTCCCTCGAGGCTTTCCCACAGGGCTGTCCCACGTGACACCGTGGTGTGAGTCGATTCTCGGCGTGAAAAATGAGCCAGTGCAGGGCAAAGAGGTTCCTCTGGAATGGACTGAGACATCTGGGGGACTCTTGGAATGGTGGTACGACCATGGAGTTCCTCTCGCCTTTCCTGTTGAGAGTGCCTCCTCTTGAGATGCGACGGGAACGCCGGGAATTCTTTCCCGTTGAAAGCAGGGAAAGGATCCCTCATCTCGAGCTACGAGGGGGAAACGGGGCTCCTCTGGATGTGGGCGGGACCATCGTGCTTCCTCTCGAGTGGAGACGGGTATGGCGGTGAACTTCTTGAGTTGCAGCAAGGGTGTGAAAGACCCTTTCGAAGTTCCAGAGGTTAGGTGTCATTAGTCTCCAGAGGCCTCATCGGAAATAGGCCTCATCTCGCCTGGAAGGGAGAACTTCCTGGATTTTCTCGAGTTGCGGCAGGTGTTCTCGAGTTTCGACGGGGACCTCAGGGACCCGCCCTGGTGGCCTCAGGAGAGGCCAGTCCCCATGCGAGTTGCTAGGGGGCCTCTCGGGATTCCTCTCCCGTCGATACCGGGGCCAAAAAGCTTGTGTGGAGTCAGGGCCGGAACCGAGGATTCCTCTCAGGGGCTGACATGGATCTTTGGGTACTACTGGAGTCTCCCCAGTGGAGTCAGGCCTCGTCTCGAGTGGGGGCATGCACGTGCGCTTTCCTTTCAGGCTGTAGCAGCAATGTCACGCTTCCCGTCACGTGGATCAAAGGATCTGTGGTTTTCCCTCGAGGCTTTCCCTCGAGGCTTTCCCACAGGGCTGTCCCACGTGCCACCGTGTTGTGAGTCGATCCTCGGCGTGAAAGATGAGCCAGTGCAGGGCAAAGAGGTTCCTCTGGAATGGACTGAGACATCTGGGGGACTCTTGGAATGGTGGTACGACCATGGAGTTCCTCTCGCCTTTCCTGTTGAGAGTGCCTCCTCTTGAGATGCGACGGGAACGCCGGGAATTCTTTCCCGTTGAAAGCAGGGAAAGGATCCCTCATCTCGAGCTACGAGGGGGAAACGGGGCTCCTCTGGATGTGGGCGGGACCATCGTGCTTCCTCTCTAGTGGAGACGGGTATGGCGGTGAACTTCTTGAGTTGCAGCAAGGGTGTGAAAGACCCTTTCGAAGTTCCAGAGGTTAGGTGTCATTAGTCTCCAGAGGCCTCATCGGAAATAGGCCTCATCTCGCCTGGAAGGGAGAACTTCCTGGATTTTCTCGAGTTGCGGCAGGTGTTCTCGAGTTACGACGGGGACCTCAGGGACCCGCCCTGGTGGCCTCAGGAGAGGCCAGTCCCTAGGCGAGTTGCTAGGGGGCCTCTCGGGATTCCTCTCCCGTTGATACCGGGGCCAAAAACCTTGTGTGGAGTCAGGGCCGGAACCGAGGATTCCTCTCAGGGGCTGACATGGATCTTTGGGTACTTCTGGAGTCTCCCCAGGGGAGTCAGGCCTCGTCTCGAGTGGGGGCATGCACGTGCGCTTTCCTTCCAGGCTGTAGCAGCAATGTCACGCTTCCCGTCGCGTGGATCAAAGGATCTGTGGTTTTCCCTCGAGGCTTTCCCTCGAGGCTTTCCCACAGGGCTGTCCCACGTGCCACCGTGGTGTGAGTCGATCCTCGGCGTGAAAGATGAGCCAGTGCAGGGCAAAGAGGTTCCTCTGGAATGGACTGAGACATCTGGGGGACTCTTGGAATGGTGGTACGACCATGGAGTTCCTCTCGCCTTTCCTGTTGAGAGTGCCTCCTCTTGAGATGCGACGGGAACGCCGGGAATTCTTTCCCGTTGAAAGCAGGGAAAGGATCCCTCATCTCGAGCTACGAGGGGGAAACGGGGCTCCTCTGGATGTGGGCGGGACCATCGTGCTTCCTCTCTAGTGGAGACGGGTATGGTGGTGAACTTCTTGAGTTGCAGCAAGGCTGTGAAAGACCCTTTCGAAGTTCCAGAGGTTAGGTGTCATTAGTCTCCAGACGCCTCATCGGAAATAGGCCTCATCTCGCCTGGAAGGGAGAACTTCCTGGATTTTCTCGAGTTGCGGCAGGTGTTCTTAAGTTACGACGGGGAACTCAGGGACCCGCCCTGGTGGCCTCAGGAGAGGCCAGTCCCCATGCGAGTTGCTAGGGGGCCTCTCGGGATTCCTCTCCCGTCGATACCGGGGCCAAAAACCTTGAGTGGAGTCAGGGCCGGAACCGAGGATTCCTCTCAGGGGCTGACATGGATCTTTGGGTACTTCTGTAGTCTCCCCAGGGGAGTCAGGCCTCGTCTCGAGTGGGGCCATGCACGTGCGCTTTCCTTCCAGGCTGTAGCAGCAATGTCACGCTTCCCGTCACGTGGATCAAAGGATCTGCGGTTTTCCCTCGAGGCTTTCCCTCGAGGCTTTCCCACAGGGCTGTCCCACGTGCCACCGTGGTGTGAGTCGATCCTCGGCGTGAAAGATGAGCCAGTGCAGGGCAAAGAGCTTCCTCTGGAATGGACTGAGACATCTGGGGGACTCTTGGAATGGTGGTACGACCATGGAGTTCCTCTCGCCTTTCCTGTTGAGAGTGCTTCCTCTTGAGATGCGACGGGAACGGAGGGAATTCTTTCCCGTTGAAAGCAGGGAAAGGATCCCTCATCTCGAGCTACGAGGGGGAAACGGGGCTCCTCTGGATGTGGGCGGGACCATCGTGCTTCCTCTCTAGTGGAGACGGGTATGGCGGTGAACTTCTTGAGTTGCAGCAAGGGTGTGAAAGACCCTTTCGAAGTTCCAGAGGTTAGGTGTCATTAGTCTCCAGAGGCCTCATCGGAAATAGGCCTCATCTCGCCTGGAAGGGAGAACTTCCTGGATTTTCTCGAGTTGCGGCAGGTGTTCTCGAGTTACGACGGGGACCTCAGGGACCCGCCCTGGTGGCCTCAGGAGAGGCCAGTCCCTAGGCGAGTTGCTAGGGGGCCTCTCGGGATTCCTCTCCCGTTGATACCGGGGCCAAAAACCTTGTGTGGAGTCAGGGCCGGAACCGAGGATTCCTCTCAGGGGCTGACATGGATCTTTGGGTACTTCTGGAGTCTCCCCAGGGGAGTCAGGCCTCGTCTCGAGTGGGGGCATGCACGTGCGCTTTCCTTCCAGGCTGTAGCAGCAATGTCACGCTTCCCGTCGCGTGGATCAAAGGATCTGTGGTTTTCCCTCGAGTCTTTCCCTCGAGGCTTTCCCACAGGGCTGTCCCACGTGCCACCGTGGTGTGAGTCGATCCTCGGCGTGAAAGATGAGCCAGTGCAGGGCAAAGAGGTTCCTCTGGAATGGACTGAGACATCTGGGGGACTCTTGGAATGGTGGTACGACCATGGAGTTCCTCTCGCCTTTCCTGTTGAGAGTGCCTCCTCTTGAGATGCGACGGGAACGCCGGGAATTCTTTCCCGTTGAAAGCAGGGAAAGGATCCCTCATCTCGAGCTACGAGGGGGAAACGGGGCTCCTCTGGATGTGGGCGGGACCATCGTGCTTCCTCTCGAGTGGAGACGGGTATGGTGGTGAACTTCTTGAGTTGCAGCAAGGGTGTGAAAGACCCTTTCGAAGTTCCAGAGGTTAGGTGTCATTAGTCTCCAGAGGCCTCATCGGAAATAGGCCTCATCTCGCCTGGAAGGGAGAACTTCCTGGATTTTCTCGAGTTGCGGCAGGTGTTCTCGAGTTTCGACGGGGACCTCAGGGACCCGCCCTGGTGGCCTCAGGAGAGGCCAGTCCCCATGCGAGTTGCTAGGGGGCCTCTCGGGATTCCTCTCCCGTCGATACCGGGGCCAAAAAGCTTGTGTGGAGTCAGGGCCGGAACCGAGGATTCCTCTCAGGGGCTGACATGGATCTTTGGGTACTTCTGGAGTCTCCCCAGGGGAGTCAGGCCTCGTCTCGAGTGGGGGCATGCACGTGCGCTTTCCTTCCAGGCTGTAGCAGCAATGTCACGCTTCCCGTCACGTGGATCAAAGGATCTGCGGTTTTCCCTCGAGGCTTTCCCTCGAGGCTTTCCCACAGGGCTGTCCCACGTGCCACCGTGGTGTGAGTCGATCCTCGGCGTGAAAGATGAGCCAGTGCAGGGCAAAGAGCTTCCTCTGGAATGGACTGAGACATCTGGGGGACTCTTGGAATGGTGGTACGACCATGGAGTTCCTCTCGCCTTTCCTGTTGAGAGTGCTTCCTCTTGAGATGCGACGGGAACGCAGGGAATTCTTTCCCGTTGAAAGCAAGGAAAGGATCCCTCATCTCGAGCTACGAGGGGGAAACGGGGCTCCTCTGGATGTGGGCGGGACCATCGTGCTTCCTCTCTAGTGGAGACGGGTATGGCGGTGAACTTCTTGAGTTGCAGCAAGGGTGTGAAAGACCCTTTCGAAGTTCCAGAGGTTAGGTGTCATTAGTCTCCAGAGGCCTCATCGGAAATAGGCCTCATCTCGCCTGGAAGGGAGAACTTCCTGGATTTTCTCGAGTTGCGGCAGGTGTTCTCGAGTTACGACGGGGACCTCAGGGACCCGCACTGGTGGCCTCAGGAAAGGCCAGTCCCTAGGCGAGTTGCTAGGGGGCCTCTCGGGATTACTCTCCCGTTGATACCGGGGCCAAAAACCTTGTGTGGAGTCAGGGCCGGAACCGAGGATTCCTCTCAGGGGCTGACATGGATCTTTGGGTACTTCTGGAGTCTCCCCAGGGGAGTCAGGCCTCGTCTCGAGTGGGGGCATGCACGTGCGCTTTCCTTCCAGGCTGTAGCAGCAATGTCACGCTTCCCGTCGCGTGGATCAAAGGATCTGTGGTTTTCCCTCGAGGCTTTCCCTCGAGGCTTTCCCACAGGGCTGTCCCACGTGCCACCGTGGTGTGAGTCGATCCTCGGCGTGAAAGATGAGCCAGTGCAGGGCAAAGAGGTTCCTCTGGAATGGACTGAGACATCTGGGGGACTCTTGGAATGGTGGTACGACCATGGAGTTCCTCTCGCCTTTCCTGTTGAGAGTGCCTCCTCTTGAGATGCGACGGGAACGCCGGGAATTCTTTCCCGTTGAAAGCAGGGAAAGGATCCCTCATCTCGAGCTACGAGGGGGAAACGGGGCTCCTCTGGATGTGGGCGGGACCATCGTGCTTCCTCTCTAGTGGAGACGGGTATGGTGGTGAACTTCTTGAGTTGCAGCAAGGCTGTGAAAAACCCTTTCGAAGTTCCAGAGGTTAGGTGTCATTAGTCTCCAGACGCCTCATCGGAAATAGGCCTCATCTCGCCTGGAAGGGAGAACTTCCTGGATTTTCTCGAGTTGCGGCAGGTGTTCTTAAGTTACGACGGGGAACTCAGGGACCCGCCCTGGTGGCCTCAGGAGAGGCCAGTCCCCATGCGAGTTGCTAGGGGGCCTCTCGGGATTCCTCTCCCGTCGATACCGGGGCCAAAAACCTTGAGTGGAGTCAGGGCCGGAACCGAGGATTCCTCTCAGGGGCTGACATGGATCTTTGGGTTCTTCTGGAGTCTCCCCAGGGGAGTCAGGCCTCGTCTCGAGTGGGGGCATGCACGTGCGCTTTCCTTCCAGGCTGTAGCAGCAATGTCACGCTTCCCGTCACGTGGATCAAAGGATCTGTGGTTTTCCCTCGAGGCTTTCCCTCGAGGCTTTCCCACAGGGCTGTCCCACGTGCCACCGTGGTGTGAGTCGATCCTCAGCGTGAAAGATGAGCCAGTGCAGGGCAAAGAGGTTCCTCTGGAATGGACTGAGACATCTGGGGGACTCTTGGAATGGTGGTACGACCATGGAGTTCCTCTCGCCTTTCCTGTTTAGAGTGCTTCCTCTTGAGATGCGACGGGAACGCAGGGAATTCTTTCCCGTTGAAAGCAGGGAAAGGATCCCTCATCTCGAGCTACGAGGGGGAAACGGGGCTCCTTTGGATGTGGTCGGGACCATCGTGCTTCCTCTCGAGTGGAGACGGGTATGGTGGTGAACTTCTTGAGTTGCAGCAAGGGTGTGAAAGACCCTTTCGAAGTTCCAGAGGTTAGGTGTCATTAGTCTCCAGACGCCTCATCGGAAATAAGCCTCATCTCGCCTGGAAGGGAGAACTTCCTGGATTTTCTCGAGTTGTGGCAGGTGTTCTCGAGTAACGACGGGGACCACAGGGACCGGCCCTGGTGGCCTCAGGAGAGGCCAGTCCCCATGCGAGTTGCTAGGGGGCCTCTCGGGATTCCTCTCCCGTCGATACCGGGGCCAAAAAGCTTGTGTGGAGTCAGGGCCGGAACCGAGGATTCCTCTCAGGGGCTGACATGGATCTTTTGGTACTTCTGGAGTCTCCCCAGGGGAGTCAGGCCTCGTCTCGAGTGGGGGCATGCACGTGCGCTTTCCTTCCAGGCTGTAGCAGCAATGTCACGCTTCCCGTGGCGTGGATCAAAGGATCTGTGGTTTTCCCTCGAGGCTTTCCCTCGAGGCTTTCCCACAGGGCTGTCCCACGTGCCACCGTGGTGTGAGTCGATCCTCGGCGTGAAAGATGAGCCAGTGCAGGGCAAAGAGGTTCCTCTGGAATGGACTGAGACATCTGGGGGACTCTTGGAATGGTGGTACGACCATGGAGTTCCTCTCGCCTTTCCTGTTGAGAGTGCCTCCTCTTGAGATGCAACGGGAACGCCGGGAATTCTTTCCCGTTGAAAGCAGGGAAAGGATCCCTCATCTCGAGCACCGAGGGGGAAACGGGGCTCCTCTGGATGTGGGCGGGACCATCGTGCTTCCTCTCGAGTGGAGACGGGTATGGCGGTGAACTTCTTGAGTTGCAGCAAGGGTGTGAAAGACCCTTTCGAAGTTCCAGAGGTTTGGTGTCAATAGTCTCCAGAGGCCTCATCGGAAATAGGCCTCATCTCGCCTGGAAGGGAGAACTTCCTGGATTTTCTCGAGTTGCGGCAGTTGTTCTCGAGTTACGACGGGGACCTCAGGGACCCGCCCTGGTGGCCTCAGGAGAGGCCAGTCCCCATGCGAGTTGCTAGGGGGTCTCTCGGGATTCCTCTCCCGTCGATACCGGGGCCAAAAAGCTTGTGTGGAGTCAGGGCCGGAACCGAGGATTCTTCTCAGGGGCTGACATGGATCTTTGGGTACTTCTGGAGTCTCCCCAGGGGAGTCAGGCCTCGTCTCGAGTGGGGGCATGCATGTGCGCTTTCCTTCCAGGCTGTAGCAGCAATGTCACGCTTCCCGTCGCGTGGATCAAAGGATCTGTGGTTTTCCCTCGAGGCTTTCCCTTGAGGCTTTCCCACAGGGCTGTCCCACGTGCCACCGTGTTGTGAGTCGATCCTCGGCGTGAAAGATGAGCCAGTGCAGGGCAAAGAGGTTCCTCTGAAATGGACTGAGACATCTGGGGGACTCTTGGAATGGTGGTACGACCATGGAGTTCCTCTCGCCTTTCCTGTTGAGAGTGCCTCCTCTTGAGATGCGACGGGAACGCCGGGAATTCTTTCCCGTTGAAAGCAGGGAAAGGATTCCTCATCTCGAGCTACGAGGGGGAAACGGGGCTCCTCTGGATGTGGGCGGGACCATTGTGCTTCCTCTCTAGTGGAGACGGGTATGGCGGTGAACTTCTTGAGTTGCACCAAGGGTGTGAAAGACCCTTTCGAAGTTCCAGAGGTTTGGTGTCATTAGTCTCCAGAGGCCTCATCGGAAATAGGCCTCATCTCGCCTGGAAGGGAGAACTTCCTGGATTTTCTCGAGTTGCGGCAGGTGTTCTCGAGTTACGACGGGGACCTCAGGGACCCGCCCTGGTGGCCTCAGGAGAGGCCAGTCCCCATGCGAGTTGCTAGGGGGCCTCTCGGGATTCCTCTCCCGTCGATACCGGGGCCAAAAACCTTGTGTGGAGTCAGGGCCGGAACCGAGGATTCCTCTCAGGGGCTGACATGGATCTTTGGGTACTTCTGGAGTCTCCCCAGTGGAGTCAGACCTCGTCTCGAGTGGGGGCATGCACGTGCGCTTTCCTTCCAGGCTGTAGTAGCCTTGTCACGCTTCCCGTCGCGTGGATCAAAGGATCTGTGGTTTTCCCTCGAGGCTTTCCCTCGAGGCTTTCCCACAGGGCTGTCCCACGTGCCACCGTGGTGTGAGTCGATCCTCGGCGTGAAAGATGAGCCAGTGCAGGGCAAAGAGGTTCCTCTGGAATGGACTGAGACATCTGGGGGACTCTTGGAATGGTGGTACGACCATGGAGTTCCTCTCGCCTTTCCTGTTGAGAGTGCCTCCTCTTGAGATGCGACGGGAACGCCGGGAATTCTTTCCCGTTGAAAGCAGGGAAAGGATCCCTCATCTCGAGCTACGAGGGGGAAACGGGGCTCCTCTGGATGTGGGCGGGACCATCGTGCTTCCTCTCGAGTGGAGACGGGTATGGCGGTGAACTTCTTGAGTTGCAGCAAGGGTGTGAAAGACCCTTTCGAAGTTCCAGGGGTTAGGTGTCATTAGTCTCCAGAGGCCTCATCGGAAATAGGCCTCATCTCGCCTGGAAGGGAGAACTTCCTGGATTTTCTCGAGTTGCGGCAGGTGTTCTCGAGTTACGACGGGGACCTCAGGGACCCGCCCTGGTGGCCTCAGGAGAGGCCAGTCCCTAGGCGAGTTGCTAGGGGGCCTCTCGGGATTCCTCTCCCGTTGATACCGGGGCCAAAAACCTTGTATGGAGTCAGGGCCGGAACCGAGGATTCCTCTCAGGGGCTGACATGGATCTTTGGGTACTTCTGGAGTCTCCCCAGGGGAGTCAGGCCTCGTCTCGACTGGGGGCATGCACGTGCGCTTTCCTTCCAGGCTGTAGCAGCAATGTCACGCTTCCCGTCGCGTGGATCAACGGATCTGTGGTTTTCCCTCGAGGCTTTCCCTCGAGGCTTTCCCACAGGGCTGTCCCACGTGCCACCGTGGTGTGAGTCAATCCTGGGCGAGAAAGATGAGCCAGTGCAGGGCAAAGAGGTTCCTCTGGAATGGACTGAGACATCTGGGGGACTCTTGGAATCGTGGTACGACCATGGAGTTCCTCTCGCCTTTCCTGTTGAGAGTGCCTCCTCTTGAGATGCGACGGGAACGCCGGGAATTCTTTCCCGTTTAAAGCAGGGAAAGGATCCCTCATCTCGAGCTACGAGGGGGAAACGGGGCTCCTCTGGATGTGGGCGGGACCATGGTGCTTCCTCTCTAGTGGAGACGGGTATGGTGGTGAACTTCTTGAGTTGCAGCAAGGCTGTGAAAGACCCTTTCGAAGTTCCAGAGGTAAGGTGTCATTAGTCTCCAGACGCCTCATCGGAAATAGGCCTCATCTCGCCTGGAAGGGAGAACTTCCTGGATTTTCTCGAGTTGCGGCAGGTGTTCTCGAGTTACGACGGGGACCTCAGGGACCCGCCCTGGTGGCCTCAGGAGAGGCCAGTCCCCATGCGAGTTGCTAGGGGGCCTCTCGGGATTCCTCTCCCGTCGATACCGGGGCCAAAAACCTTGTGTGGAGTCAGGGCCGGAACCGAGGATTCCTCTCAGGGGCTGACATGGATCTTTGGGTACTTCTGGAGTCTCCCCAGGGGAGTCAGGCCTCGTCTCGAGTGGGGGCATGCACGTGCACTTTCCTTCCAGGCTGTAGCAGCAATGTCACGCTTCCCGTCGCGTGGATCAAATGATGTGTGGTTTTCCCTCGAGGCTTTCCCACAGGGCTGTCCCACGTGCCACCGTGGTGTGAGTCGATCCTCGGCGTGAAAGATGAGCCAGTGCAGGGCAAAGAGGTTCCTCTGGAATGGACTGAGACATCTGGGGGACTCTTGGAATGGTGGTACGACCATGGAGTTCCTCTCGCCTTTCCTGTTGAGAGTGCCTCCTCTTGAGATGCGACGGGAACGCCGGGAATTCTTTCCCGTTTAAAGCAGGGAAAGGATCCCTCATCTCGAGCTACGAGGGGGAAACGGGGCTCCTCTGGATGTGGGCGGGACCATCGTGCTTCCTCTCGAGTGGAGACGGGTATGGCGGTGAACTTCTTGAGTTGCAGCAAGGGTGTGAAAGACCCTTTCGAAGTTCCAGAGGTTAGGTGTCATTAGTCTCCAGACGCCTCATCGGAAATAGGCCTCATCTCGCCTGGAAGGGAGAACTTCCTTGATTTTCTCGAGTTGCGGCAGGTGTTCTCGAGTTAAGACGGGGACCTCAGGGACCCGCCCTGTTGGCCTCAGGAGAGGCCAGTCCCCATGCGTGTTGCTAGGGGGCCCCTCGGGATTCCTCTCCCGTGGATACCGGGGCCAAAAACCTTGTGTGGAGTCAGGGCCGGAACCGAGGATTCCTCTCAGGGACTGATATGGATCTTTGGGTACTTCTGGAGTCTCGCCAGTGGAGACAGGCCTCGTCTCGTGTGGGGGCATGCACGTGCACTTTCCTTCCAGGCTGTAGCAGCAATGTCACGCTTCCCGTCGCGTGGATCAAAGGATCTGCGGTTTTCCCTCGAGGCTTTCCCTCGAGGCTTTCCCACAGGGCTGTCCCACGTGACACCGTGGTGTGAGTCGATTCTCGGCGTGAAAAATGAGCCAGTGCAGGGCAAAGAGGTTCCTCTGGTATGGACTGAGACATCTGGGGGACTCTTGGAATGGTGGTACGACCATGGAGTTCCTCTCGCCTTTCCTGTTGAGAGTGCCTCCTCTTGAGATGCGACGGGAACGCCGGGAATTCTTTCCCGTTGAAAGCAGGGAAAGGATCCCTCATCTCGAGCTACGAGGGGGAAACGGGGCTCCTCTGGATGTGGGCGGGACCATCGTGCTTCCTCTTGAGTGGACACGGGTATGGCGGTGAACTTCTTGAGTTGCAGCAAGGATGTGAAAGACCCTTTCGAAGTTCCAGAGGTTAGGTGTCATTAGTCTCCAGACGCCTCATCGGAAATAGGCCTCATCTCGCCTGGAAGGGAGAACTTCCTGGATTTTCTCGATTTGCGGCAGGTGTTCTCGAGTTACGACGGGGACCTCAGGGACCCGCCCTGGTGGCCTCAGGAGAGGCCAGTCCCCATGCGAGTTGCTAGGGGGCCTCTCGGGATTCCTCTCCCATCGATACCGGGGCCAAAAACCTTGTGTGGAGTCAGGGCCGGAACCGAGGATTCCTCTCAGGGGCTGACATGGATCTTTGGGTACTTCTGGAGTCTCCCCAGGGGAGTCAGGCCTCGTCTCGAGTGGGGGAATGCGCGTGCACTTTCCTTCCAGGCTTTAGCAGCAATGTCACGCTTCCCGTCGCTTGGATCAAAGGATCTGTGGTTTTCCCTCGAGGCTTTCCCTCGAGGCTTTCCCACAGGGCTGTCCCACGTGCCACCGTGGTGTGAGTCGATCCTCGGCGTGAAAGATGAGCCAGTGCAGGGCAAAGAGGTTCCTCTGGAATGGACTGAGACATCTGGGGGACTCTTGGAATGGTGGTACGACCATGGAGTTCCTCTCGCCTTTCCTGTTGAGAGTGCCTCCTCTTGAGATGCGACGGGAACGCCGGGAATTCTTTCCCGTTGAAAGCAGGGAAAGGATCCCTCATCTCGAGCTACGAGGGGGAAACGGGGCTCCTCTGGATGTGGGCGGGACCATCGTGCTTCCTCTCTAGTGGAGACGGGTATGGTGGTGAACTTCTTGAGTTGCAGCAAGGCTGTGAAAGACCCTTTCGAAGTTCCAGAGGTAAGGTGTCATTAGTCTCCAGACGCCTCATCGGAAATAGGCCTCATCTCGCCTGGAAGGGAGAACTTCCTGGATTTTCTCGAGTTGCGGCAGGTGTTCTCGAGTTACGACGGGGACCTCAGGGACCCGCCCTGGTGGCCTCAGGAGAGGCCAGTCCCTATGCGAGTTGCTAGGGGGCCTCTCGGGATTCCTCTCCCGTCGATACCGGGGCCAAAAACCTTGTGTGGAGTCAGGGCCGGAACCGAGGATTCCTCTCAGGGGCTGACATGGATCTTTGGGTACTTCTGGAGTCTCCCCAGGGGAGTCAGGCCTCGTCTCGAGTGGGGGCATGCACGTGCACTTTCCTTCCAGGCTGTAGCAGCAATGTCACGCTTCCCGTCGCGTGGATCAAATGATGTGTGGTTTTCCCTCGAGGCTTTCCCACAGGGCTGTCCCACGTGCCACCGTGGTGTGAGTCGATCCTCGGCGTGAAAGATGAGCCAGTGCAGGGCAAAGAGGTTCCTCTGGAATGGACTGAGACATCTGGGGGACTCTTGGAATGGTGGTACGACCATGGAGTTCCTCTCGCCTTTCCTGTTGAGAGTGCCTCCTCTTGAGATGCGACGGGAACGCCGGGAATTCTTTCCCGTTTAAAGCAGGGAAAGGATCCCTCATCTCGAGCTACGAGGGGGAAACGGGGCTCCTCTGGATGTGGGCGGGACCATCGTGCTTCCTCTCGAGTGGAGACGGGTATGGCGGTGAACTTCTTGAGTTGCAGCAAGGGTGTGAAAGACCCTTTCGAAGTTCCAGAGGTTAGGTGTCATTAGTCTCCAGACGCCTCATCGGAAATAGGCCTCATCTCGCCTGGAAGGGAGAACTTCCTTGATTTTCTCGAGTTGCGGCAGGTGTTCTCGAGTTACGACGGGGACCTCAGGGACCCGCCCTGTTGGCCTCAGTAGAGGCCAGTCCCCGTGCGTGTTGCTAGGGGGCCCCTCGGGATTCCTCTCCCGTCGATACCGGGGCCAAAAACCTTGTGTGGAGTCAGGGCCGGAACCGAGGATTCCTCTCAGGGACTGATATGGATCTTTGGGTACTTCTGGAGTCTCGCCAGGGGAGACAGGCCTCGTCTCGTGTGGGGGCATGCACGTGCACTTTCCTTCCAGGCTGTAGCAGCAATGTCACGCTTCCCGTCACGTGGATCAAAGGATCTGCGGTTTTCCCTCGAGGCTTTCCCTCGAGGCTTTCCCACAGGGCTGTCCCACGTGACACCGTGGTGTGAGTCGATTCTCGGCGTGAAAAATGAGCCAGTGCAGGGCAAAGAGGTTCCTCTGGTATGGACTGAGACATCTGGGGGACTCTTGGAATGGTGGTACGACCATGGAGTTCCTCTCGCCTTTCCTGTTGAGAGTGCCTCCTCTTGAGATGCGACGGGAACGCCGGGAATTCTTTCCCGTTGAAAGCAGGGAAAGGATCCCTCATCTCGAGCTACGAGGGGGAAACGGGGCTCCTCTGGATGTGGGCGGGACCATCGTGCTTCCTCTTGAGTGGACACGGGTATGGCGGTGAACTTCTTGAGTTGCAGCAAGGTTGTGAAAGACCCTTTCGAAGTTCCAGAGGTTAGGTGTCATTAGTCTCCAGACGCCTCATCGGAAATAGGCCTCATCTCGCCTGGAAGGGAGAACTTCCTGGATTTTCTCGATTTGCGGCAGGTGTTCTCGAGTTACGACGGGGACCTCAGGGACCCGCCCTGGTGGCCTCAGGAGAGGCCAGTCCCCATGCGAGTTGCTAGGGGGCCTCTCGGGATTCCTCTCCCATAGATACCGGGGCCAAAAACCTTGTGTGGAGTCAGGGCCGGAACCGAGGATTCCTCTCAGGGGCTGACATGGATCTTTGGGTACTTCTGGAGTCTCCCCAGGGGAGTCAGGCCTCGTCTCGAGTGGGGGAATGCGCGTGCGCTTTCCTTCCAGGCTTTAGCAGCAATGTCACGCTTCCCGGCTCTTGGATCAAAGGATCTGTGGTTTTCCCTCGAGGCTTTCCCTCGAGGCTTTCCCACAGGGCTGTCCCACGTGCCACCGTGGTGTGAGTCGATCCTCGGCGTGAAAGATGAGCCAGTGCAGGGCAAAGAGGTTCCTCTGGAATGGACTGAGACATCTGGGGGACTCTTGGAATGGTGGTACGACCATGGAGTTCCTCTCGCCTTTCCTGTTGAGAGTGCCTCCTCTTGAGATGCGACGGGAACGCCGGGAATTCTTTCCCGTTGAAAGCAGGGAAAGGATCCCTCATCTCGAGCTACGAGGGGGAAACGGGGCTCCTCTGGATGTGGGCGGGACCATCGTGCTTCCTCTCTAGTGGAGACGCGATATGGCGGTGAACTTCTTGAGTTGCAGCAAGGGTGTGAAAGACCCTTTCGAAGTTCCAGAGGTTAGGTGTCATTAGTCTCCAGAGGCCTCATCGGAAATAGGCCTCATCTCGCCTGGAAGGGAGAACTTCCTGGATTTTCTCGAGTTGCGGCAGGTGTTCTCGAGTTACGACGGGGACCTCAGGGACCCGCCCTGGTGGCCTCAGGAAAGGCCAGTCCCTAGGCGAGTTGCTAGGGGGCCTCTCGGGATTCCTCTCCCGTTGATACCGGGGCCAAAAACCTTGTGTGGAGTCAGGGCCGGAACCGAGGATTCCTCTCAGGGGCTGACATGGATCTTTGGGTACTTCTGGAGTCTCCCCAGGGGAGTCAGGCCTCGTCTCGAGTGGGGGCATGCACGTGCGCTTTCCTTCCAGGCTGTAGCAGCAATGTCACGCTTCCCGTCGCGTGGATCAACGGATCTGTGGTTTTCCCTCGAGGCTTTCCCTCGAGGCTTTCCCACAGGGCTGTCCCACGTGCCACCGTGGTGTGAGTCGATCCTCGGCGTGAAAGATGAGCCAGTGCAGGGCAAAGAGGTTCCTCTGGAATGGACTGAGACATCTGGGGGACTCTTGGAATGGTGGTACGACCATGGAGTTCCTCTCGCCTTTCCTGTTGAGAGTGCCTCCTCTTGAGATGCGACGGGAACGCCGGGAATTCTTTCCCGTTGAAAGCAGGGAAAGGATCCCTCATCTCGAGCTACGAGGGGGAAACGGGGCTCCTCTGGATGTGGGCGGGACCATCGTGCTTCCTCTCTAGTGGAGACGGGTATGGTGGTGAACTTCTTGAGTTGCAGCAAGGCTGTGAAAGACCCTTTCGAAGTTCCAGAGGTTAGGTGTCATTAGTCTCCAGACGCCTCATCGGAAATAGGCCTCATCTCGCCTGGAAGGGAGAACTTCCTGGATTTTCTCGAGTTGCGGCAGGTGTTCTTAAGTTACGACGGGGAACTCAGGGACCCGCCCTGGTGGCCTCAGGAGAGGCCAGTCCCCATGCGAGTTGCTAGGGGGCCTCTCAGGATTCCTCTCCCGTCGATACCGGGGCCAAAAACCTTGAGTGGAGTCAGGGCCGGAACCGAGGATTCCTCTCAGGGGCTGACATGGATCTTTGGGTACTTCTGTAGTCTCCCCAGGGGAGTCAGGCCTCGTCTCGAGTGGGGCCATGCACGTGCGCTTTCCTTCCAGGCTGTAGCAGCAATGTCACGCTTCCCGTCACGTGGATCAAAGGATCTGTGGTTTTCCCTCGAGGCTTTCCCTCGAGGCTTTCCCACAGGGCTGTCCCACGTGCCACCGTGGTGTGAGTCGATCCTCGGCGTGAAAGATGAGCCAGTGCAGGGCAAAGAGGTTCCTCTGGAATGGACTGAGACATCTGGGGGACTCTTGGAATGGTGGTACGACCATGGAGTTCCTCTCGCCTTTCCTGTTGAGAGTGCCTCCTCTTGATATGCGACGGGAACGCCGGGAATTCTTTCCCGTTGAAAGCAGGGAAAGGATCCCTCATCTCGAGCTACGAGGGGGAAACGGGGCTCCTCTGGATGTGGGCGGGACCATCGTGCTTCCTCTCGAGTGGAGACGGGTATGGCGGTGAACTTCTTGAGTTGCAGCAAGGGTGTGAAAGACCCTTTTGAAGTTCCAGAGGTTAGGTGTCATTAGTCTCCAGACGCCTCATCGGAAATAGGCCTCATCTCGCCTGGAAGGGAGAACTTCCTGGATTTTCTCGAGTTGCGGCAGGTGTTCTCGAGTTACGACGGGGACCTCAGGGACCCGCCCTGGTGGCCTCAGGAGAGGCCAGTCCCCATGCGAGTTGCTAGGGGGCCTCTCGGGATTCCTCTCCCGTCGATACCGGGGCCAAAAACCTTGTGTGGAGTCAGGGCCGGAACCGAGGATTCCTCTCAGGGGCTGACATGGATCTTTGGGTACTTCTGGAGTCTCCCCAGGGGAGTCAGGCCTCGTCTCGAGTGGGGGCATGCACGTGCACTTTCCTTCCAGGCTGTAGCAGCAATGTCACGCTTCCCGTCGCGTGGATCAAAGGATCTGTGGTTTTCCCTCGAGGCTTTCCCACAGGGCTGTCCCACGTGCCACCGTGGTGTGAGTCGATCCTCGGCGTGAAAGATGAGCCAGTGCAGGGCAAAGAGGTTCCTCTGGAATGGACTGAGACATCTGGGGGACTCTTGGAATGATGGTACGACCATGGAGTTCCTCTCGCCTTTCCTGTTGAGAGTGCCTCCTCTTGAGATGCGACGGGAACGCCGGGAATTCTTTCCCATTGAAAGCAGGGAAAGGATCCCTCATCTCGAGCTACGAGGGGGAAACGGGGCTCCTCTGGATGTGGGCGGGACCATCGTGCTTCCTCTCGAGTGGAGACGGGTATGGCGGTGAACTTCTTGACTTGCACCAAGGGTGTGAAAGACCCTTTCGAAGTTCCAGAGGTTTGGTGTCATTAGTCTCCAGAGGCCTCATCGGAAATAGGCCTCATCTCGCCTGGAAGGGAGAACTTCCTGGATTTTCTCGAGTTGCGGCAGGTGTTCTCGAGTTACGACGGGGACCTCAGGGACCCGCCCTGGTGGCCTCAGGAGAGGCCAGTCCCCATGCGAGTTGCTAGGGGGCCTCTCGGGATTACTCTCCCGTCGATACCGGGGCCAAAAACCTTGTGTGGAGTCAGGGCCGGAACCGAGGATTCCTCTCAGGGGCTGACATGGATCTTTGGGTACTTGTGGAGTCTCCCCAGGGGAGTCAGGCCTCGTCTCGAGTGGGGGCATGCACGTGCGCTTTCCTTCCAGGCTGTAGCAGCAATGTCACGCTTCCCGTGGCGTGGATCAAAGGATCTGTGGTTTTCCCTCGAGGCTTTCCCTCGAGGCTTTCCCACAGGGCTGTCCCACGTGCCACCGTGGTGTGAGTCGATCCTCGGCGTGAAAGATGAGCCAGTGCAGGGCAAAGAGGTTCCTCTGGAATGGACTGAGACATCTCGGGGACTCTTGGAATGGTGGTACGACCATGGAGATCCTCTCGCCTTTCCTGTTGAGAGTGCCTCCTATTGAGATGCGACGGGAACGCCGGGAATTCTTTCCCGTTGAAAGCAGGGAAAGGATCCCTCATCTCGAGCACCGAGGGGAAAACGGGGCTCCTCTGGATGTGGGCGGGACCATCGTGCTTCCTCTCGAGTGGAGACGGGTATGGCGGTGAACTTCTTGAGTTGCAGCAAGGGTGTGAAAGACCCTTTCAAAGTTCCAGAGGTTAGGTGTCATTAGTCTCCAGACGCCTCATCGGAAATAGGCCTCATCTCGCCTGGAAGGGAGAACTTCCTGGATTTTCTCGAGTTGCGGCAGGTGTTCTTAAGTTACGACGGGGAACTCAGGGACCCGCCCTGGTGGCCTCAGGAGAGGCCAGTCCCCATGCGAGTTGCTAGGGGGCCTCTCGGGATTCCTCTCCCGTCGATACCGGGGCCAAAAACCTTGTGTGGAGTCAGGGCCGGAACCGAGGATTCCTCTCAGGGGCTGACATGGATCTTTGGGTACTTGTGGAGTCTCCCCAGGGGAGTCAGGCCTCGTCTCGAGTGGGGACATGCATGTGCGCTTTCCTTCCAGGCTGTAGCAGCAATGTCACTCTTCCCGTCACGTGGATCAAAGGATCTGTGGTTTTCCCTCGAGGCTTTCCCTCGAGGCTTTCCCACAGGGCTGTCCCACGTGCCACCGTGGTGTGAGTCGATCCTCGGCGTGAAAGATGAGCCAGTGCAGGGCAAAGAGTTTCCTCTGGAATGAACTGAGACATCTGGGGGACTCTTGGAATGGTGGTACGACCATGGAGTTCCTCTCGCCTTTCCTGTTGAGAGTGCCTCCTCTTGATATGCGACGGGAACGCCGGGAATTCTTTCCCGTTGAAAGCAGGGAAAGGATCCCTCATCTCGAGCTACGAGGGGGAAACGGGCCTCCTCTGAATGTGGGCGGGACCATCGTGCTTCCTCTCGAGTGGAGACGGGTATGGCGGTGAACTTCTTGAGTTGCAGCAAGGGTGTGAAAGACCCTTTCGAAGTTCCAGAGGTTAGGTGTCATTAGTCTCCAGACGCCTCATCGGAAATAGGCCTCATCTCGCCTGGAAGGGAGAACTTCCTGGATTTTCTCGAGTTGCGGCAGGTGTTCTCGAGTTACGACGGGGACCTCAGGGACCCGCCCTGGTGGCCTCAGGAGAGGCCAGTCCCCATGCGAGTTGCTAGGGGGCCTCTCGGGATTCCTCTCCCGTCGATACCGGGGCCAAAAACCTTGTGTGGAGTCAGGGCCGGAACCGAGGATTCCTCTCAGGGGCTGACATGGATCTTTGGGTATTTCTGGAGTCTCCCCAGGGGAGTCAGGCCTCGTCTCGAGTGGGGGCATGCACGTGCACTTTCCTTCCAGGCTGTAGCAGCAATGTCACGCTTCCCATCGCGTGGATCAAAGGATCTGTGGTTTTCCCTCGAGGCTTTCCCACAGGGCTGTCCCACGTGCCACCGTGGTGTGAGTCGATCCTCGGCGTGAAAGATGAGCCAGTGCAGGGCAAAGAGGTTCCTCTGGAATGGACTGAGACATCTGGGGGACTCTTGGAATGGTGGTACGACCATGGAGTTCCTCTCGCCTTTCCTGTTGAGAGTGCCTCCTCTTGAGATGCGACGGGAACGCCGGGAATTCTTTCCCGTGGAAAGCAGGGAAAGGATCCCTCATCTCGAGCTACGAGGGGGAAACGGGGCTCCTCTGGATGTGGGCGGGACCATCGTGCTTCCTCTCTAGTGGAGACGGGTATGGCGGTGAACTTCTTGAGTTGCAGCAAGGGTGTGAAAGACCCTTTCGAAGTTCCAGAGGTTAGGTGTCATTAGTCTCCAGAGGCCTCATCGGAAATAGGCCTCATCTCGCCTGGAAGGGAGAACTTCCTGGATTTTCTCGAGTTGCGGCAGGTGTTCTCGAGTTACGACGGGGACCTCAGGGACCCGCCCTGGTGGCCTCAGGAGAGGCCAGTCCCCATGCGAGTTGCTAGGGGGCCTCTCGGGATTCCTCTCCCGTTGATACCGGGGCCAAAAAGCTTGTGTGGAGTCAGGGCCGGAACCGAGGATTCCTCTCAGGGGCTGACATGGATCTTTGGGTACTTCTGGAGTCTCCTCAGGGGAGTCAGGCCTCGTCTAGAGTGGGGGCATGCACGTGCGCTTTCCTTCCAGGCTGTAGTAGCAATGTCACGCTTCCCGTCGCGTGGATCAAAGGATCTGTGGTTTTCCCTCGAGGCTTTCCCTCGAGGCTTTCCCACAGGGCTGTCCCACGTGCCACCGTGGTGTGAGTCGATCCTCGGCGTGAAAGATGAGCCAGTGCAGGGCAAAGAGGTTCCTCTGGAATGGACTGAGACATCTGGGGGACTCTTGGAATGGTGGTACGACCATGGAGTTCCTCTCGCCTTTCCTGTTGAGAGTGCCTCCTCTTGAGATGCGACGGGAACGCCGGGAATTCTTTCCCGTTGAAAGCAGGGAAAGGATCCCTCATCTCGAGTTACGAGGGGGAAACGGGCCTCCTCTGGATGTGGGCGGGACCATCGTGCTTCCTCTCGAGTGGAGACGGGTATGGCGGTGAACTTCTTGAGTTGCAGCAAGGGTGTGAAAGACCCTTTCGAAGTTCCAGAGGTTAGGTGTCATTAGTCTCCAGACGCCTCATCGGAAATAGGCCTCATCTCGCCTGGAAGGGAGAACTTCCTGGATTTTCTCGAGTTGCGGCAGGTGTTCTCGAGTTACGACGGGGACCTCAGGAACCCGCCCTGGTGGCCTCAGGAGAGGCCAGTCCCCATGCGAGTTGCTAGGGGCCCTCTCGGGATTCCTCTCCCGTCGATACCGGGGCCAAAAACCTTGTGTGGAGTCAGGGCCGGAACCGAGGATTCCTCTCAGGGGCTGACATGGATCTTTGGGTACTTCTGGAGTCTCCCCAGGGGAGTCAGGCCTCGTCTCGAGTGGGGGCATGCACGTGCACTTTCCTTCCAGGCTGTAGCAGCAATGTCACGCTTCCCGTCGCGTGGATCAAAGGATCTGTGGTTTTCCCTCGAGGCTTTCCCACAGGGCTGTCCCACGTGCCACCGTGGTGTGAGTCGATCCTCGGCGTGAAAGATGAGCCAGTGCAGGGCAAAGAGGTTCCTCTGGAATGGACTGAGACATCTGGGGGACTCTTGGAATGGTGGTACGACCATGGAGTTCCTCTCGCCTTTCCTGTTGAGAGTGCCTCCTCTTGAGATGCGACGGGAACGCCGGGAATTCTTTCCCGTGGAAAGCAGGGAAAGGATCCCTCATCTCGAGCTACAAGGGGGAAACGGGGCTCCTCTGGATTTGGGCGGGACCATCGTGCTTCCTCTCTAGTGGAGACGGGTATGGCGGTGAACTTCTTGAGTTGCAGCAAGGGTGTGAAAGACCCTTTCGAAGTTCCAGAGGTTAGGTGTCATTAGTCTCCAGAGGCCTCATCGGAAATAGGCCTCATCTCGCCTGGAAGGGAGAACTTCCTGGATTTTCTCGAGTTGCGGCAGGTGTTCTCGAGTTACGACGGGGACCTCAGGGACCCGCCCTGGTGGCCTCAGGAGAGGCCAGTCCCCATGCGAGTTGCTAGGGGGCCTCTCGGGATTCCTCTCCCGTTGATACCGGGGCCAAAAAGCTTGTGTGGAGTCAGGGCCGGAACCGAGGATTCCTCTCAGGGGCTGACATGGATCTTTGGGTACTTCTGGAGTCTCCCCAGGGGAGTTAGGCCTCGTCTCGAGTGGGGGCATGCACGTGCGCTTTCCTTCCAGGCTGTAGCAGCAATGTCACGCTTCCCGTCGCGTGGATCAAAGGATCTGTGGTTTTCCCTCGAGGCTTTCCCTCGAGGCTTTCCCACAGGGCTGTCCCACGTGCCACCGTGGTGTGAGTCGATCCTCGGCGTGAAAGATGAGCCAGTGCAGGGCAAAGAGGTTCCTCTGGAATGGACTGAGACATCTGGGGGACTCTTGGAATGGTGGTACGACCATGGAGTTCCTCTCGCCTTTCCTGTTGAGAGTGCCTCCTCTTGAGATGCGACGGGAACGCCGGGAATTCTTTCCCGTTGAAAGCAGGGAAAGGATCCCTCATCTCGAGCTACGAGGGGGAAACGGGGCTCCTCTGGATGTGGGCGGGACCATCGTGCTTCCTCTCTAGTGGAGACGGGTATGGTGGTGAACTTCTTGAGTTGCAGCAAGGCTGTGAAAGACCCTTTCGAAGTTCCAGAGGTTAGGTGTCATTAGTCTCCAGACGCCTCATCGGAAATAGGCCTCATCTCGCCTGGAAGGGAGAACTTCCTGGATTTTCTCGAGTTGCGGCAGGTGTTCTCGAGTTACGACGGGGACCTCAGGGACCCGCCCTGGTGGCCTCAGGAGAAGCCAGTCCCTATGCGAGTTGCAAGGGGGCCTCTCGGGATTCCTCTCCCGTCGATACCGGGGCCAAAAACCTTGTGTGGAGTCAGGGCCGGAACCGAGGATTCCTCTCAGGGGCTGACATGGATCTTTGGGTACTTCTGGAGTCTCCCCAGGGGAGTCAGGCCTCGTCTCGAGTGGGGGCATGCACGTGCACTTTCCTTCCAGGCTGTAGCAGCAATGTCACGCTTCCCGTCGCGTGGATCAAATGATGTGTGGTTTTCCCTCGAGGCTTTCCCACAGGGTTGTCCCACGTGCCACCGTGGTGTGAGTCGATCCTCGGCGTGAAAGATGAGCCAGTGCAGGGCAAAGAGCTTCCTCTGGAATGGACTGAGACATCTGGGGGACTCTTGGAATGGTGGTACGACCATGGAGTTCCTCTCGCCTTTCCTGTTGAGAGTGCCTCCTCTTGAGATGCGACGGGAACGCCGGGAATTCTTTCCCGTTGAAACCAGGGAAAGGATCCCTCATCTCGAGCTACGAGGGGGAAACGGGGCTCCTCTGGATGTGGGCGGGACCATCGTGCTTCCTCTCGAGTGGAGACGGGTATGGCGGTGAACTTCTTGAGTTGCAGCAAGGGTGTGAAAGACCCTTTCGAAGTTCCAGAGGTTTGGTGTCAATAGTCTCCAGAGGCCTCATCGGAAATAGGCCTCATCTCGCCTGGAAGGGAGAACTTCCTGGATTTTCTCGAGTAGCGGCAGGTGTTCTCGAGTTACGACGGGGACCTCAGGGACCCGCCCTGGTGGCCTCAGGAGAGGCCAGTCCCCATGCGAGTTGCTAGGGGGTCTCTCGGGATTCCTCTCCCGTCGATACCGGGGCCAAAAAGCTTGTGTGGAGTCAGGGCCGGAACCGAGGATTCTTCTCAGGGGCTGACATGGATCTTTGGGTACTTCTGGAGTCTCCCCAGGGGAGTCAGGCCTCGTCTCGAGTGGGGAATGCATGTGCGCTTTCCTTCCAGGCTGTAGCAGCAATGTCACGCTTCCCGTCGCGTGGATCAAAGGATCTGTGGTTTTCCCTCGAGGCTTTCCCTCGAGGCTTTCCCACAGGGCTGTCCCACGTGCCACCGTGTTGTGAGTCGATCCTCGGAGTGAAAGATGAGCCAGTGCAGGGCCAAGAGGTTCCTCTGAAATGGACTGAGACATCTGGGGGAATCTTGGAATGGTGGTACGACCATGGAGTTCCTCTCGCCTTTCCTGTTGAGAGTGCCTCCTCTTGAGATGCGACGGGAACGCCGGGAATTCTTTCCCGTTGAAAGCAGGGAAAGGATCCCTCATCTCGAGCTACGAGGGGGAAACGGGGCTCCTCTCGATGTGGGCGGGACCATCGTGCTTCCTCTCGAGTGGAGACGGGTATGGCGGTGAACTTCTTGAGTTGCACCAAGGGTGTGAAAGACCCTTTCGAAGTTCCAGAGGTTTGGTGTCATTAATCTCCAGAGGCCTCATCGGAAATAGGCCTCATCTCGCCTGGAAGGGAGAACTTCCTGGATTTTCTCGAGTTGCGGCAGATGTTCTCGAGTTACGACGGGGACCTCAGGGACCCGCCCTGGTGGCCTCAGGAGAGGCCAGTCCCCATGCGAGTTGCTAGGGGGCCTCTCGGGATTCCTCTCCCGTCGATACCGGGGCCAAAAACCTTGTGTGGAGTCAGGGCCGGAACCGAGGATTCCTCTCAGGGGCTGACATGGATCTTTGGGTACTTCTGGAGTCTCCCCAGTGGAGTCAGACCTCGTCTCGAGTGGGGGCATGCACGTGCGCTTTCCTTCCAGGCTGTAGTAGCAATGTCACGCTTCCCGTCGCGTGGATCAAAGGATCTGTGGTTTTCCCTCGAGGCTTTCCCTCGAGGCTTTCCCACAGGGCTGTCCCACGTGCCACCGTGGTGTGAGTCGATCCTCGGCGTGAAAGATGAGCCAGTGCAGGGCAAAGAGGTTCCTCTGGAATGGACTGAGACATCTGGGGGACTCTTGGAATGGTGGTACGACCATGGAGATCCTCTCGCCTTTCCTGTTGAGAGTGCCTCCTCTTGAGATGCGACGGGAACGCCGGGAATTCTTTCCCGTTGAAAGCAGGGAAAGGTTCCCTCATCTCGAGCACCGAGGGGAAAACGGGGCTCCTCTGGATGTGGGCGGGACCATCGTGCTTCCTCTCGAGTGGAGACGGGTATGGCGGAGAACTTCTTGAGTTGCAGCAAGGGTGTGAAAGACCCTTTCAAAGTTCCAGAGGTTAGGTGTCATTATTCTCCAGACGCCTCATCGGAAATAGGCCTCATCTCGCCTGGAAGGGAGAACTTCCTGGATTTTCTCGAGTTGCGGCAGTTGTTCTTAAGTTACGACGGGGAACTCAGGGACCCGCCCTGGTGGCCTCAGGAGAGGCCAGTCCCCATGCGAGTTGCTAGGGGGCCTCTCGGGATTCCTCTCCCGTCGATACCGGGGCCAAACAGCTTGTGTGGAGTCAGGGCCGGAACCGAGGATTCCTCTCAGGGGCTGACATGGATCTTTGGGTAATTCTGGAGTCTCCCCAGGGGAGTCAGGCCTCGTCTCGAGTGGGGGCATGCGCGTGCGCTTTCCTTCCAGGCTTTAGCAGCAATGTCACGCTTCCCGTCGCTTGGATCAAAGGATCTGTGGTTTTCCCTCGAGGCTTTCCCTCGAGGCTTTCCCACAGGGCTGTCCCACGTGCCACCGTGGTGTGAGTCGATCCTCGGCGTGAAAGATGAGCCAGTGCAGGGCAAAGAGGTTCCTCTGGAATGGACTGAGACATCTGGGGGACTCTTGGAATGGTGGTACGACCATGGAGTTCCTCTCGCCTTTCCTGTTGAGAGTGCCTCCTCTTGAGATGCGACGGGAACGCCGGGAATTCTTTCCCGTTGAAAGCAGGGAAAGGATCCCTCATCTCGAGCTACGAGGGGGAAACGGGGCTCCTCTGGATGTGGGCGGGACCATCGTGCTTCCTCTCGAGTGGAGACGGGTATGGCGGTGAACTTCTTGAGTTGCAGCAAGGGTGTGAAAGACCCTTTCGAAGTTCCAGAGGTTAGGTGTCATTAGTCTCCAGACGCCTCATTGGAAATAGGCCTCATCTCGCCTGGAAGGGAGAACTTCCTGGATTTTCTCGAGTTGCGGCAGGTGTTCTCGAGTTTCGACGGGGACCTCAGGGACCCGCCCTGGTAACCTCAGGAGAGGCCAGTCCCCATGCGAGTTGCTAGGGGGCCTCTCAGGATTCCTCTCCCGTCGATACCGGGGCCAAAAAGCTTGTGTGGAGTCAGGGCCGGAATCGAGGATTCCTCTCAGGGGCTGACATGGATCTTTGGGTACTTCTGGAGTCTCCCCAGGGGAGTCAGGCCTCGTCTCGAGTGGGGGCATGCACGTGCGCTTTCCTTCCAGGCTGTAGCAGCAATGTCACGCTTCCCGTCGCGTGGATCAAAGGATCTGTGGTTTTCCCTCGAGGCTTTCCCTCGAGGCTTTCCCACAGGGCTGTCCCACGTGCCACCGTGGTGTGAGTCGATCCTCGGCGTGAAAGATGAGCCAGTGCAGGGCAAAGAGGTTCCTCTGGAATGGACTGAGACATCTGGGGGACTCTTGGAATGGAGGTACGACCATGGAGTTCCTCTCGCCTTTCCTGTTGAGAGTGCCTCCTCTTTGGATGCGACGGGAACGCCGGGAATTCTTTCCCGTTGAAAGCAGGGAAAGGATCCCTCATCTCGAGCTACGAGGGGGAAACGGGGCTCCTCTGGATGTGGGCGGGACCATCGTGCTTCCTCTCGAGTGGACACGGGTATGGCGGTGAACTTCTTGAGTTGCAGCAAGGGTGTGAAAGACCCTTTCGACGTTCCAGAGGTTAGGTGTCATTAGTCTCCAGACGCCTCATCGGAAATAGGCCTCATCTCGCCTGGAAGGGAGAACTTCCTGGATTTTCTCGAGTTGCGGCAGGTGTTCTCGAGTTATGACGGGGACCTCAGGGACACGCCCTGGTGGCCTCAGGAGAGGCCAGTCCCCATGCGAGTTGCTAGGGGGCCTCTCGGGATTCCTCTCCCGTCGATACCGGGGCCAAAAACCCTGTGTGGAGTCAGGGCCGGAACCGAGGATTCCTCTCAGGGGTGACATGGATCTTTTGGTACTTCTGGAGTCTCCCCAGGGGAGTCAGGCCTCGTCTCGAGTGGGGGCATGCACGTGTGCTTTCCTTCCAGGCTGTAGCAGCAATGTCACGCTTCCCGTCGCGTGCATCAAAGGATCTGTGGTTTTCCCTCGAGGCTTTCCCTCGAGGCTTTCCAGCAGGGCTGTCCCACGTGCCACCGTGGTGTGAGTCGATCCTCGGCGTGAAAGATGAGCCAGTGCAGGGCAAAGAGGTTCCTCTGGAATGGACTGAGACATCTGGGCGACTCTTGGAATGGTGGTACGACCATGGAGTTCCTCTCGCCTTTCCTGTTGAGAGTGCCTCCTCTTGAGATGCGACGGGAACGCCGGGAATTCTTTCCCCTTGAAAGCAGGGAAAGGATCCCTCATCTCGAGCTACGAGGGGGAAACGGGGCTCCTCTGGATGTGGGTGGGACCATCGTGCTTCCTCTCGAGTGGACACCGGTATGGCGCTGAACTTCTTGAGTTGCAGCAAGGGTGTGAAAGACCCTTTCGAAGTTCCAGAGGTTAGGTGTCATTAGTATCCAGACGCCTCATCGGAAATAGGCCTCATCTCGCCTGGAAGGGAGAACTTCCTGGATTTTCTCGATTTGCGGCAGGTGTTCTCGAGTTACGACGGGGACCTCAGGGACCCGCCCTGGTGGCCTCAGGAGAGGCCAGTCCCCATGCGAGTTGCTAGGGGGCCTCTCGGGATTCCTCTCCCGTCGATACCGGGGCCAAAAACCTTGTGTGGAGTCAAGGCCGGAACCGAGGATTCCTCTCAGGGGCTGACATGGATCTTCGGGTACTTCTGGAGTCTCCCCAGGGGAGTCAGGCCTCGTCTCCAGTGGGGGCATGCACGTGCGCTTTCCTTCCAGGCTGTAGCAGCAATGTCACACTTCCCGTCGCGTGGATCAAAGGATCTGTGGTTTTCCCTCGAGGCTTTCCCTCGAGGCTTTCCCACAGGGCTGTCCCACGTGCCACCGTGGTGTAAGTCGATCCTCGGCGTGAAAGATGAGCCAGTGCAGGGCAAAGAGGTTCCTCTGGAATGGACTGAGACATCTGGGGGACTCTTGGAATGGTGGTACGACCATGGAGTTCCTCTCGCCTTTCCTGTTGAGAGTGCCTCCTCTTGAGATGCGACGGGAACGCCGGGAATTCTTTCCCGTTGAAAGCAGGGAAAGGATCCCACATCTCGAGCTACGAGGGGGAAACGGGGCTCCTCTGGATGTGGGCGGGACCATCCTGCTTCCTCTCGAGTGGAGACGGGTATGGCGGTGAACTACTTGAGTTGCAGCAAGGGTGTGAAAGACCCTTTCGAAGTTCCAGAGGTTAGGTGTCATTAGTCTCCAGACGCCTCATCGGAAATACGCCTCATCTCGCCTGGAAGGGAGAACTTCCTGGATTTTCTCGAGTTGCGGCAGGTGTTCTCGAGTTATGACGGGGACCTCAGGGACCCGCCCTGGTGGCCTCAGGAGAGGCCAGTCCCCATGCGAGTTGCTAGGGGGCCTCTCGGGATTCCTCTCCCGTCGATACCGGGGCCAAAAACCTTGTGTGGAGTCAGGGCCGGAACCGAGGATTCCTCTCAGGGGTGATATGGATCTTTGGGTACTTCTGGAGTCTCCCCAGGGGAGTCAGGACTCTTCTCGAGTGGGGGCATGCACGTGCGCTTTCCTTGCAGGCTGTAGCAGCAATGTCACGCTTCCCGTCGCGTGCATCAAAGGATCTGTGGTTTTCCCTCGAGGCTTTCCCTCGAGGCTTTCCCACAGGGCTGTCCCACGTGCCACCGTGGTGTGAGTCGATCCTCGGCGCGAAAGATGAGCCAGTGCAGGGCAAAGAGGTTCCTCTGGAATGGACTGAGACATCTGGGGGACTCTTGGAATGGTGGTACGACCATGGAGTTCCTCTCGCCTTTCCTGTTGAGAGTGCCTCCGCTTGAGATGCGACGGGAACGCCGGGAATTCTTTCCTGTTGAAAGCAGGGAAAGGATCCCTCATCTCGAGCTCCGAGGGGGAAACGGGGCTCCTCTGGATGTGGGCGGGACCATCGTGCTTCCTCTCGAGTGGAGACGGGTATGGCGCTGAACTTCTTGAGTTGCAGCAAGGGTGTGAAAGACCCTTTCGAAGTTCCAGAGGTTACGTGTCAGTCTCCAGACGCCTCATCGGAAATAGACCTCATCTCGCCTGGAAGGGAGAACTTCCTGGATTTTCTCGAGGTGCGGCAGGTGTTCTCGAGTTACGACGGGTACCACAGGGACCCGCCCTGATGGCCTCAGGAGAGGCCAGTCCCCATGCGAGTTGCTAGGGGGCCTCTCGGGATTCCTCTCCCGTCGATACTAGGGCCAAAAACCTTGTGTGGAGTCAGGGCCGGAACCGAGGATTCCTCACAGGGGTGACATGGATATTTGGGTACTTCTGGAGTCTCCCCAGGGGAGTCAGGCCTCGTCTCGAGTGGGGGCATGCACGTGCGCTTTCCTTCCAGGCTGTAGCAGCAATGTCACGCTTCCCGTCGCGTGGATCAAAGTATCTGTGGTTTTCCCTCGAGGCTTTCCCTCGAGGCTTTCCCGCAGGGCTGTCCCACGTGCCACCGTGGTGTGAGTCGATCCTCGGCGTGAAAGATGAGCCAGTGCAG
Source organism: Capricornis sumatraensis (assembly GCF_032405125.1). Classification (NCBI taxonomy): domain Eukaryota; kingdom Metazoa; phylum Chordata; class Mammalia; order Artiodactyla; family Bovidae; genus Capricornis; species Capricornis sumatraensis. The sequence continues at coordinate 9,231,858 of NW_027184613.1, forward strand.
GGCAAAGAGGTTCCTCTGGAATGGACTGAGACATCTGGGGGACTCTTGGAATGGTGGTACGACCATGGAGTTCCTCTCGCCTTTCCTGTTGAGAGTGCCTCCTCTTGAGATGCGACGGGAACGCCGGGAATTCTTTCCCGTTGAAAGCAGGGAAAGGATCCCTCATCTCGAGCTCCGAGGGGGAAACGGGGCTCCTCTGGATGTGGGCGGGACCATCGTGCTTCCTCTCGAGTGGAGACGGGTATGGCGGTGAACTTTTTGAGATGCAGCAAGGGTGTGAAAGACCCTTTCGAAGTTCCAGAGGTTAGGTGTCATTAGTCTCCAGACGCCTCATCGGAAATAGGCCTCATCTCGCCTGGAAGGGAGAACTTCCTGGATTTTCTCGAGTTGCGGCAGGTGTTCTCGAGTTACGATGGGGACCTCAGGGACCCGCCCTGGTGGCCTCAAGAACGGCCAGTCCCCATGCGAGTTGCTAGGGGGCCTCTCGGGATTCCTCTCCCGTCGATACCGGGGCCAAAAACCTTGTGTGGAGTCAGGGCCGGAACCGAGGATTCCTCTCAGGGGCTGACATGGATCTTTGGGTACTTCTGGAGTCTCCGCAGGGGAGTCAGGCCTCGTCTCGAGTGGGGGCATGCACGTGTGCTTTCCTTCCAGGCTGTAGCAGCAATGTCACGCTTCCCGTCGCGTGGATCAAAGGATCTGTGGTTTTCCCTCGAGGCTTTCCCTCGAGGCTTTCCCACAGGGCTGTCCCACGTGCCACCGTAGAGTGAGTCGATCCTCGGCATGAAAGATGAGCCAGTGCAGGGCAAAGAGGTTCCTCTGGAATGGACTGAGACATCTGGGGGACTCTTGGAATGGTGGTACGACCATGGAGTTCCTCTCGCCTTTCCTGTTGAGAGTGCCTCCTCTTGAGATGCGACAGGAACGCCGGGAATTCTTTCCCGTTGAAAGCAGGGAAAGGATCCCTCATCTCGAGCTACGAGGGGGAAACGGGGCTCCTCTGGATGTGGGCGGGACCATCGTGCTTCCTCTCGAGTGGACACGGGTATGGCGGTGAACTTCTTGAGTTGCAGCAAGGGTGTGAAAGACCCTTTCGAAGTTCCAGAGGTTAGGTGTCATTAGTCTCCAGACGCCTCATCGGAAATAGGCCTCATCTCGCCTGGAAGGAAGGACTTCCTGGATTTTCTCGAGTTGCGGCAGGTGTTCTCGAGTTACGACGGGGACCTCAGGGACCCGCCCTGGTGGCCTCAGGAGAGGCCAGTCCCCATGCGATGTGCTAGGGGGCCTCTCGGGATTCCTCTCCCGTCGATACCGGGGCCAAAAACCTTGTGTGGAGTCAGGGCCGGAACCGAGGATTCCTCTCAGGGGCTGACATGGATCTTTGGGTACTTCTGGAGTCTCCCCAGGGGAGTCAGGCCTCGTCTCGAGTGGGGGCATGCACGTGCGCTTTCCTTCCAGGCTGTAGCAGCAATGTCACGCTTCCTGTCGCGTGGATCAAAGGATCTGTGGTTTTCCCTCGAGGCTTTCCCTCGAGGCTTTCCCGCAGGGCTGTCCCACGTGCCACCGTGGTGTGAGTCGATCCTCGGCGTGAAAGATGAGCCAGTGTAGGGCAAAGAGGTTCCTCTGGAATGGACTGAGACATCTGGGGGACTCCTGGAATGGTGGTACGACCATGGAGTTCCTCTCGCCTTTCCTGTTGAGAGTGCCTCTTCTTGAGATGCGACGGGAATGCCGGGAATTCTTTCCCGTCTAAAGCAGGGAAAGGTTCCCTCATCTCGAGCTACGAGGGGGAAACGGGGCTCCTCTGGATGTGGGCGGGACCATCGTGCTTCCTCTCGAGTGGACACGGGTATGGCGGTGAACTTCTTGAGTTGCAGCAAGGGTGTGAAAGACCCTTTCGAATTTCCAGAGGTTAGGTGTCATTAGTCTCCAGACGCCTCATCGGAAATAGGCCTCATCTCGCCTGAAAGGGAGAACTTCCTGGATTTTCTCGAGTTGCGGCAGGTGTTCTCGAGTTACGACGGGGACCTCAGGGACCCGCCCTGGTGGCCTCAGGAGAGGCCAGTCCCCATGCGAGGTGCTAGGGGGCCTCTCGGGATTCCTCTCCCGTCGATACCGGGGCCAAAAACCTTGTGTGGAGTCAGGGCCGGAACCGAGGATTCCTCTCAGGGGCTGACATGGATCTTTGGGTACTTCTGGAGTCTCCCCAGGGTAGTTAGGCCTCGTCTCGAGTGGGGGCATGCACGTGCGCTTTCCTTCCCGGCTGTAGCAGCAATGTCACGCTTCCCGTCGCGTGGATCAAAGGATCTGTGGTTTTCCCTCGAGGCTTTCCCACAGGGCTGTCCCACGTGCCACCGTGGTGTGAGTCGATCCTCGGCGTGAAAGATGAGCCAGTGCAGGGCAAAGAGGTTCCTCTGGAATGGACTGAGACATCTGGGGACTCTTGGAATGGTGGTACGACCATGGAGTTCCTCTCGCCTTTCCTGTTGAGAGTGCCTCCTCTTGAGATGCGACGGGAACGCCGGGAATTCTTCCCCGTTGAAAGCAGGGAAAGGATCCATCATCTCGAGCTCCGAGGGGGAAACGGGGCTCCTTTGGATGTGGGCGGGACCATCATGCTTCCTCTCGAGTGGAGACGGGTATGGCGGTGAACTTCTTGAGTTGCAGCAAGGGTGTGAAAGACCCTTTCGAAGTTCCAGAGGTTAGGTGTCATTAGTCTCCAGACGCCTCATCGGAAATAGGCCTCATCTCGCCTGGAAGGGAGAACTTCCTGGATTTTCTCGAGATGCGGCAGGTGTTCTCGAGTTACGACGGGGACCTCAGGGACCCGCCCTGGTGGCCTCAGGAGAGGCCAGTCCCCATGCGAGTTGCTAGGGGGCCTCTCGGGATTCCTCTCCCGTCGATACCGGGGCCAAAAACTTTGTATGGAGTCAGGGTCGGAACCGAGGATTCCTCTCAGGGGCTTATATGGATCTTAGGGTACTTCTGGAGTCTCGCCAGGGGAGACAGGCCTCGTCTCGAGTGGGGGCATGCACGTGCGCTTTCCTTCCAGGCTGTAGCAGCAATGTCACGCTTCCCGTCGCGTGCATCAAAGGATCTGTGGTTTTCCCTCGAGGCTTTCCCTCGAGGCTTTCCCACAGGGCTGTCCCACGTGCCTCCGTGGTGTGAGTCGATCCTCGGCGTGAAAGATGAGCCAGTGCAGGGCAAAGAGTTTCCTCTGGAATGGACTGAGACATCTGGGGGACTCTTTGTATGGTGGTACGACCATGGAGTTCCTCTCGCCTTTCCTGTTGAGAGTGCCTCCTCTTGAGATGCGACGGGAACGCCGGGAATTCCTTCCCGTTGAAATCAGGAAAGGATCCCTCATCTCGAGCTCCGAGAGGGAAACGGGGCTCCTCTGGATGTGGGCGGGACCATCGTGCTTCCTCTCGAGTGGAGACGGGTATGGCGGTGAACTTCTTGAGTTGCAGCAAGGGTGTGAAAGACCCTTTCGAAATTCCAGAGGCTAGGTGTCATTAGTCTCCAGACGCCTCATCGGAAATAGGCCTCATCTCGCCTGGAAGGGAGAACTTCCTGGATTTTCTCGAGTTGCGGCAGGTGTTCTCGAGTTAAGACGGGGACCTCAGGGACCCGCCCTGGTGGCCTCAGGAGAGGCCAGTCCCCATGCGAGGTGCTAGGGGGCCTCTCGGGATTCCTCTCCTGTCGATACCGGGGCCAAAAAGCTTGTGTGGAGTCAGGGCCGGAACCGAGGATTCCTCTCAGGGGCTGACATGGATCTTTGGGTACTTCTGGAGTCTCCCCAGAGGAGTTAGGCCTCGAATCAAGTGGGGGCATGCACGTGCGCTTTCCTTCCAGGCTGTAGCAGCAATGTCACGCTTCCCGTGGCGTGTATCAAAGGATCTGTGGTTTTCCCTCGAGACTTTCCCACAGGGCTGTCCCACGTGCCACCGTGGTGTGAGTCGATCCTCGGCGTGAAAGATGAGCCAGTGCAGGGCAAAGAGGTTCCTCTGGAATGGACTGAGACATCTGGGGGACTCTTGGAATGGTGGTACGACCATGGAGTTCCTCTCGCCTTTCCTGTTGAGAGTGCCTCCTCTTGAGATGCGAAAGGAACGCCGGGAATTCTTTCCCGTTGAAAGCAGGGAAAGGATCCCTCATCTCGAGCTACGAGGGGGAAACGGGGCTCCTCTGGATGTGGGCGGGACCATCGTGCTTCCTCTCGAGTGGACACGGGTATGGCGGTGAACTTCTTGAGTTGCAGCAAGGGTGTGAAAGACCCTTTCGAAGTTCCAGAGGTTAGGTGTCATTAGTCTCCAGACGCCTCATCAGAAATAGGCCTCATCTCGCCTGGAAGGGAGAACTTCCTGGATTTTCTCGAGTTGCGGCAGGTGTTCTCGAGTTACGACGGGGACCTCAGGGACCCGCCCTGGTGGCCTCAGGAGAGGCCAGTCCCCATGCGATGTGCTAGGGGGCCTCTCGGGATTCCTCTCCCGTCGATACCGGGGCCAAAAACCTTGTGTGGAGTCAGGGCCGGAACCGAGGATTCCTCTCAGGGGCTGACATGGATCTTTGGGTACTTCTGGAGTCTCCCCAGGGGAGTCAGGCCTCGTCTCGAGTGGGGGCATGCACGTGCGCTTTCCTTCCAGGCTGTAGCAGCAATGTCACGTTTCCTGTCGCGTGGATCAAAGGATCTGTGGTTTTCCCTCGAGGCTTTCCCTCGAGGCTTTCCCACAGGGCTGTCCCACGTGCCACTGTGGTGTGAGTCGATCCTCGGCGTGAAAGATGAGCCAGTGTAGGGCAAAGCGGTTCCTCTGGAATGGACTGAGACATCTGGGGGACTCCTGGAATGGTGGTACGACCATGGAGTTCCTCTCGCCTTTCCTGTTGAGAGTGCCTCCTCTTAAGTTGCGACGGGAACGCCGGGAATTCTTTCCCGTCTAAAGCAGGGAAAGGTTCCCTCATCTCGAGCTACGAGGGGGAAACGGGGCTCCTCTGGATGTGGGCGGGACCATCGTGCTTCCTCTCGAGTGGAGACGGGTATGGCGGTGAACTTCTTGAGTTGCAGCAAGGGTGTGAAAGACCCTTTCGAAGTTCCAGAGGTTAGGTGTCATTAGTCTCCAGACGCCTCATCGGAAATAGGCCTCATCTCGCCTGAAAGGGAGAACTTCCTGGATTTTCTCGAGTTGCGGCAGGTGTTCTCGAGTTACGACGGGGACCTCAGGGACCCGCCCTGGTGGCCTCAGGAGAGGCCAGTCCCCATGCAAGGTGCTAGGGGGCCTCACGGGATTCCTCTCCCGTCGATACCGGGGCCAAAAACCTTGTGTGGAGTCAGGGCCGGAACCGAGGATTCCTCTCAGGGGCTGACATGGATCTTTGGGTACTTCTGGAGTCTCCCCAGGGGAGTTAGGCCTCTTCTCGAGTGGGGGCATGCACGTGCGCTTTCCTTCCAGGCTGTAGCAGCAATGTCACGTTTCCTGTCGCATGGATCAAAGGATCTGTGGTTTTCCCTCGAGGCTTTCCCTCGAGGCTTTCCCACAGGGCTGTCCCACGTGCCACCGTGGTGTGAGTCGATCCTCGGCGTGAAAGATGAGCCAGTGCAGGGCAAAGAGGTTCCTCTGGAATGGACTGAGACATCTGGGGGACTCGTGGAATGGTGGTACGACCATGGAGTTCCTCTTGCCTTTCCTGTTGAGAGTGCCACCTGTTGAGATGCGACGGGAACGCCGGGAATTCTTTCCCGTTGAAAGCAGGGAAAGGATCCCTCATTTCGAGCTACGAGGGGGAAACGGGGCTCCTCTGGATGTGGGCGGGACCATCGTGCTTCCTCTCGAGTGGAGACGGGTATGGCGGTGAACTTCTTGAGTTGCAGCAAGGGTGTGAAAGACCTTTTCGAAGTCCCAGAGGTTAGGTGTCATTAGTCTCCAGAAGCCTCATCGGAAATAGGCCTCATCTCGCCTGGAAGGGAGAACTTCCTGGATTTTCTCGAGTTGCGGCAGGTGTTCTCGAGTTACAACGGGGACCTCAGGGACCCGCCCTGGTGGCCTCAGGAGAGGCCAGTCCCCATGCGAGTTGCTAGGTGGCCTCTCGGGATTCCTCTCCCGTCGATACCGGGGTCAAAAACCTTGTGTGGCATCAGGGCCGGAACCGAGGATTCCTCTCAGGGGCTGACATGGATCTTTGGGTACTTCTGGAGTCTCCCCAGGGGAGTCAGGCCTCGTCTCGAGTCGGGGCATGCACGTGCGCTTTACTTCCAGGCTGTAGCAGCAATGTCACGCTTCCCGTCGCGTGGATCAAAGGATCTGTGGTTTTCCCTCGAGGCTTTCCCACAGGGCCATCCCACGTCCCACCGTGGTGTGAGTCGATCTTCGGCGTGAAAGATGAGGCAGTGCAGGGCAAAGAGGTTCCTCTGGAATGGACTGAGACATCTGGGGGACTCTTGGAATGGTGGTAAGACCATGGAGTTCCTCTCGCCTTTCCTGTTGAGAGTGCCTCCTCTTGAGATGCGACGGGAACGCCGGGAATTCTTTCCCGTTGAAAGTAGGGAAAGGATCCTTCATCTCGAGCTACGAGGGGGAAACGGGGCTCCTCTGGATGTGGGCGGGACCATCTTGCTTCCTCTCGAGTGGAGAAGGGCATGGCGGTGAACTTCTTGAGTTGCAGCAAGGGTGTGAAAGACCCTTTCGAAGTTCCAGAGGTTAGGTGTCATTAGTCTCCAGACGCCTCATCGGAAATAGGCCTCATCTCGCCTGGAAGAGAGAACTTCCTGGATTTTCTCGAGTTGCGGCAGGTGTTCTCAAGTTACGGCGGGGACCTCAGGGACCCGCCCTGGTGGCCTCAGGAGAGGCCAGTCCCCATTCGAGGTGCTAGGGGGCCTTTCGGGATTCCTCTCCCGTCGATACCGGGGCCAAAAACCTTGTATGGAGTCAGGGCCAGAACCGAGGATTCCTCTCAGGGGCTGATATGGATCTTTGGGTACTTCTGGAGTCTCGCCAGGGGAGACAGGCCTCGTCTCGAGTGGGGGCATGCACGTGCACTTTCCTTCCAGGCTGTAGCAGCAATGTCACGCTTCCCGTCGCGTGGATCAAAGGATCTGTGGTTTTCCCTCGAGGCTTTCCCTCGAGGCTTTCCCACAGGGCTGTCCCACGTGCCACCGTGGTGTGAGTCGATCCTCGGCGTGAAAGATGAGCCAGTGCAGGGCAAAGAGCTTCCTCTGGAATGGACTGAGACATCTGGGGGACTCTTGGAATGGTGGTACGACCATGGAGTTCCTCTCGCCTTTCCTGTTGAGAGTGCCTCCTCTTGAGATGCGACGGGAACGCCGGGAATTCTTTCCCGTTGAAAGCAGGCAAAGGATCCCTCATCTCGAGCTACGAGGGGGAAACGGGGCTCCTCTGGATGTGGGCGGGACCATCCTGCTTCCTCTCGAGTGGAGACGGGTATGGAAGTGAACTTCTTGAGTTGCAGCAAGGGTGTGAAAGACCCTTTCGAAGTTCCAGAGGTTAGGTGTCATTAGTCTCCAGACGCCTCATCGGAAATAGGCCTCATCTCGCCTGGAAGGGAGAACTTCCTGGATTTTCTCGAGATGCGGCAGGTGTTCTCAAGTTACGGCGGGGACCTCAGGGACCCGCCCTGGTGGCCTCAGGAGAGGCCAGTCCCCATTCGAGGTGCTAGGGGGCCTTTCGGGATTCCTCTCCCGTCGATACCGGGGCCAAAAACCTTGTGTGGAGTCAGGGCCGGAAACGAGGATTCCTCTCAGGGGCTGACATGGATCTTTGGGTACTTCTGGAGTCTCCGCAGGGGAGTCAGGCCTCGTCTCGAGTGGGGGCATGCACGTGCGTTTTCTTTCCAGGCTGTAGCAGCAATGTCACGCTTCCCGTCGCGTGGATCAAAGGATCTGTGGTTTTCCCTCGATGCTTTCCCACAGGGCTGTCCCACGTTCCACCGTGGTGTGAGTCGATCCTCGGCGTGAAAGATGAGCCAGTGCAGGGCAAAGAGGTTCCTCTGGAATGGACTGAGACATCTGGGGGACTCTTGGAATGGTGGTACGACCATGGAGTTCCTATCGCCTTTCCTGTTGAGAGTGCCTCCTCTTGAGATGCGACGGGAACGCCGGGAACTCTTTCCCTTTGAAACCAGGGAAAGGATCCCTCATCTCGAGCTACGAGGGGAAAACGGGGCTCCTCTGGATGTGGGCGGGACCATCGTGCTTCCTCTCGAGTGGAGACGGGTATGGCGGTGAACTTCTTGAGTTGCAGCAAGGGTGTGAAAGACCCTTTCGAAGTTCCAGAGGTTAGGTGTCATTAGTCTCCAGACGCCTCATCAGAAATAGGCCTCATCTCGCCTGGAAGGGAGAACTTCCTGGATTTTCTCGAGTTGCGGCAGGTGTTCTCGAGTTACGACGGGGACCTCAGGGACCCGCCCTGGTGGCCTCAGGAGATGCCAGCCCCTATGCGAGTTGCTAGGGGGCCTCTCGGGATTCCTCTCCCGTCGATACCGGGGCCAAAAACCTTGTATGGAGTCAGGGCCAGAACCGAGGATTCCTCTCAGGGGCTGATATGGATCTTTGGGTACTTCTGGAGTCTCGCCAGGGGAGACAGGCCTCGTCTCGTGAGGGGGCATGCACGTGCACTTTCCTTCCAGGCTGTAGCAGCAATGTCACGCTTCCCGTCGCGTGGATCAAAGGATCTGTGGTTTTCCCTCGAGGCTTTCCCTCGAGGCTTTCCCACAGGGCTGTCCCACGTGCCACCGTGGTGTGAGTCGATCCTCGGCGTGAAAGATGAGCCAGTGCAGGGCAAAGAGCTTCCTCTGGAATGGACTGAGACATCTGGGGGACTCTTGGAATGGTGGTACGACCATGGAGTTCCTCTCGCCTTTCCTGTTGAGAGTGCCTCCTCTTGAGATGCGACGGGAACGCCGGGAATTCTTTCCCGTTGAAAGCAGGCAAAGGATCCCTCATCTCGAGCTACGAGGGGGAAACGGGGCTCCTCTGGATGTGGGCGGGACCATCCTGCTTCCTCTCGAGTGGAGACGGGTATGGAAGTGAACTTCTTGAGTTGCAGCAAGGGTGTGAAAGACCCTTTCGAAGTTCCAGAGGTTAGGTGTCATTAGTCTCCAGACGCCTCATCGGAAATAGGCCTCATCTCGCCTGGAAGGGAGAACTTCCTGGATTTTCTCGAGATGCGGCAGGTGTTCTCGAGTTACGACGGGGACCTCAGGGACCCGCCCTGGTGGCCTCAGGAGAGGCCAGTTCACATGCGAGTTGCTAGGGGGCCTCGCGGGATTCCTCTCCCGTCGATACCGGGGCCAAAAACCTTGTGTGGAGTCAGGGCCGGAAACGAGGATTCCTCTCAGGGGCTGACATGGATCTTTGGGTACTTCTGGAGTCTCCGCAGGGGAGTCAGGCCTCGTCTCGAGTGGGGGCATGCACGTGCGTTTTCTTTCCAGGCTGTAGCAGCAATGTCACGCTTCCCGTCGCGTGGATCAAAGGATCTGTGGTTTTCCCTCGAGGCTTTCCCACAGGGCTGTCCCACGTTCCACCGTGGTGTGAGTCGATCCTCGGCGTGAAAGATGAGCCAGTGCAGGGCAAAGAGGTTCCTCTGGAATGGACTGAGACATCTGGGGGACTCTTGGAATGGTGGTACGACCATGGAGTTCCTCTCTCCTTTCCTGTTGAGAGTGCCTCCTCTTGAGATGCGACGGGAACGCCGGGAATTCTTTCCCGTTGAAAGCAGGGAAAGGATCCCTCATCTCGAGCTACGAGGGGGAAACGGGGCTCCTCTGGATGTGGGCGGGACCATCGTGCTTCCTCTCTAGTGGAGACGGGTATTGCCGGGGTCCAGCCCCGGTGGATCCAGGGAATTCGAAGGGTGGACGGCGTTGGCGTGGAAAGACTTGTTTATTTATTAATATAAGATTAGATTAAGAAACTGTAGTGCAGTAGGAAGATTAAGTGGAGAAAGAGGGCTGAATAGCTTGGTTTACGCGGAAGACCAATAAAATTCCAGACAAGGAATTTGCACCATCTACGTTGGGCCACCGGTGCCCGCTTGAATATCTAAGGGTGCCTCGCCTTAAGCTCCCTTTCTCGCGGATCTTAATAACCAGGGCAAATAAGTAGACCTGGCGAGCCTCCGCGCCCCAGATGGAAATTCAGCCTGAAATTAAAGTAAAGAGCAGAGGGAAGAAAAGGGAGAGAAAAAGAGAGAGAGAGAGAGACACGGGGGGAGCCATATTCCCAAGACACCAGGCCGAGACTAGTCCGAGAAACTGGTCTGAGAATCTGGTCCCGTCCTTTATTGTTCAGAAGGCCTTTTATACTTTTGATAAAACATGGAGATCAATGGGTAACACAAAGTTATGCAGCGTTAGCAGTCCAGACTCTTATCAAAACCAGGCTTTTCTCTCTGCATACCTAATTGTATACACAAGTCTTAGGTAATTTACATCATCTTCCAACCAAAAGGGCCAATTAACATTTTACAGCCTTTTTTCTGATAAGGGTTTGTCAACCACAAGACTTATTTGTGTTGATCTTCCCAAGGTCTGGTGCCACTCTCGGAAAGCACTAAAGAAAGTTACATTCTTAGACAGCAAGGATACAGCAACTTATAACAAGTAGAGGGAGTGCAGTGATTTATAGCAAAAGAGAAGCAATTAACTCAAAAGTCTAGTGTTGCTAACATCAAAACTACTATGTATCTTTTTCTACATCCTGCTTACATTAACATCCTTCCAGGTGCCTAAAAGATAAAGAATAAGGAGGTCTGGCAGCAATCCTTGAGTCAACAGTGAAAACCCTCTACCAATATAATTTTTAACTCTTTAGAAAAGGCTCTGTATCTTTAAGATGCTTTTAAGCTTTGTGCCTCCCGCGGTTGGGGGGCTGTAAGCAATTCACAAGCTGTAAGCTTTGTGCCTCTCGCGGTTGGGGGGCTGTAAGCAATTCACAAGCTGTAAGAGGTCTGGGGAACCTGTTAGGCAGACTAGAGAGCTATCAGAGGGGTTTAACTGAAACATCCCTTTCAAATGCAGAAGACTAAAACCCTGAATTGACTTTTTTCCAGAGAATATCAGAAAAGTGGAAAAGCAGAGCACAAAAGCCGGCAGATTTTTGCTGGGGTACATGCTTAGGAATATCCAGAGGGGTCCCTGAAGTCTGAGCACGCCTTGCGTATGTCAGCTTCCTTCCTCATGACCTTGTCACGGGCGGGATTCCTCACACTGGCTTCCGGCAACTCCCCCTTCTTTATTAGTTTTTTAAAAAAATTAGGTGCAGTTCAGTCGCGAGATTCCGAATGCTCTGCCGAAGAGTCCTGACAACACAAGGAAGCACGATTACAAGGAGCAGGATTATGGCACCCACAGCAGCATAGCTAGAGACAGTAGTCAGAAGAGTTTTTCCAGAAATGAAGTCAGAGAAGGTGTGGAAAAAGTCATTGGCTTCTCCTGCGGCGGTAAAATCTAATCGGGAGTGTTCCAAGGTCTGAATCTGATTATGAAGTTTCCCTAAATCTAAACTAATATCTGAGCTGTTCCAGACACCTAAAATATGATTTTTGACCCTCTCCCATTTAAAATCTGTCTCATTTACTTTCAGGGATGTAACACATATCCACCGGTAATCGGCATGACATGAAAGAGCCAATTTCATTTTCAGACTCTGTAATTCATTCCCAATATGCATTACTGCTTCTTCTAAGGCATCAATCCTTATTTCTAGCTTCCTATCTATAATTTCCTGGGTTGCCAGCGTTAGAGAAACATTTTTGGATACGGTGTCAACATATTGGGCAGTATACACTTGTTGAGACAATGATAATGCCGCCACAGTAACAGAAGTAATTGCGGTTATCAAAGCTGATATTCCCAAAACAAGTAAGCCCACAAACCGTCGTGTTCGCATTAAATCTTGTAGCTGTTGCAGTACAGCTAGGCCATGGTTATCATACCAATACGTGGCTACAGTTACAGGTACCATGAGATAGGGCGGACGTTTTAAAACCATGAAAGAGCAAACTTTATATTGAGGAGTTAAACAGGATGAAAGCATACATTGTTCACAAGACACTACATGGGGTCCACCTGTATAATTCAATTGTATGTTAAGTCTTTCAGAATCATTAGTGAAAAGAAAAACATAAGGAGAGGGTAGACAAGCTAAAATAGAGTAAATAGAGGTATTTTTTGGTCGGATTAAAATAATAGGGGCGGTAGCCGCAAGGGCTCTCCAAATTTCTGGCTGCCAAAAGGTTTTACCTCTAGTTATATAAGACAGCATAGGGGGAACAAATTGGTTATGATGCCGTCTGGTGGCAACTAACGGCCAAGAAATTGAATATTCTTTCCAATTATCCAATCTATTGATAAAGTCATCGTCAGACTCAGGGTCTTGACCTGGATTTGGGTTGCTCCAGTCCTGAATCGCACAATTTCTTCCTCCCGGCATATTGTAATCTACTCTCGAATTATAAATACAAGATTTCCAAATCGGATATCCTGAATGATCATCTATAGTTTTCCAAATAACATCTGAGGGAGCAACATCATCACAATTTGGATATTCTGATGGAGTTTTGAGAGACAAAGACTTATAGGGGCCAAGGACCCCAGGCATACGGGCTCGTAATATCCAAGCAGACCGATCCCCTATAGATGCAAATTTAGAGGTTGGGGAATCTGTCATAACTGCTTTTGTGGAGGCTCCAACGCATCCTGTCTTGGTAAAGAAGTCTCCTGTAAGGCCAGGAGGAAAATTAAAGCAGACAGGAAAATCATCTGCTAGTCCTTTAAAGGTATAATTGAAATTAATAGGGTATTGGTCTTTTGTATAGGAAGTATAAGATCCTCCCAAAAGGCGAGGCTGGTCTGTACTAACTCGTATGGGGTCACTGTTCCAAGTAACAACTTGGAAAGTTGGAGGATCCGGGAGAAACGCCCAATATTTGGTTGGAATGGGAGCAGCGCTTACCTGGCAAGAGAGCAAGGCAAGCATGGCAATAAACACCTTTTCAGGAGAGACTGACGATCCCTGTAGGGTAGCTATCCCCTGTGCCTGGCGACAGAGAGCTTTAATCTGTCCCCAGGTGGGCAAGGAGGCTTGTTGGGTTGACTGAGCTGGGCGTCCTAATGGATTCCTGCGAGGCAAAAAATCAGGGGGTGCAATATCCTGTATCTGAAGTCGTGACATCTGTCCAGTGGGTGGCTCCGATCCGCGCCTATCCGGGATCTCCAATGTCAGCTGTCCTGGGGTCAGCGGCGTTTCCCGTGCTGGCGGAGGGAGCGGGGGAAGAGGGAGTTTCTTCCTTTTTAGAGATCGCGGTGGCGGGGGATTCTGGTATCCGGGGAGCTGAGACATGGCGAATTAGTCTGTCTGGAACCCAAATCGGAGCGTCCGCGTCCTGTGGAAAAACACAAGCATACCCTCGCCCATTGGTTAATAAGGGGTCAGGACCTTTCCATTGTCCGGAAAGAAGGTCCCTCCATTTTACTAATGGTTTTGCATTCAATTGCTCTGGGCACCAATGGCGAAGCATTGCAGTGTTTCCGGATGAATCAGCATTTAAGTTATTTATTACGAAAAGAGCATGTTGCAAAATCTGATGGGGGGAACTATATTTAAATTCCCCTTCTTTTAGTTTTTGAATATGGATTTTCAGTGTTTGATGTGCTCTTTCCACAATGGCTTGTCCTTGTGGGTTATAAGGGATGCCGGTGTTATGTTTAATTTGAAATCTTGTACAGAATTGCTGAAAAGATTTAGAAGTGTAAGCAGGAGCATTATCAGTTTTTAAAGCTTTTGGCAAGCCCAGATAGGAAAAGCATGTAAAAAGATGTTGTATTACATCTTTAACTGCTTCCCCTGTACGAGCAGTGGCAATAATAACATGAGAGAAGGTATCTACAGTTACATGAACAAAAGACAGTTTTCCAAATGAAGAGACATGGGTTACATCCATTTGCCAGAGTGCATTAGGTTTGAGACCGCGAGGGTTAACTCCCAGAGGCAAAGCATTCACGGTAGTAGGACAATGTGAACAAGAACGAACAATCTCTCGGGCAGATTCTCGAGGAATTTGAAACTGGTATCGTAAGGCAGTGGCATTTTGGTGATGAAGTGAGTGAGAAGCTCGAGCTTCTTCAAAAACAGAAGCCACTGAAATCCTGGTTAACGAATCTGCCAATTCATTGAGAGCATTTAAAGGGCCAGGCAGGCCGGAATGAGCCCGAATGTGGCCGATAAAGAACGCCCGATTTCTTTTCCATATTTGCTGCTGCAGTTTAGTTAACAAATGGAAGATAGCAGTTTTGTTTTCAGGCAAAACTGCAGTCTCAATGTGTGGAAACAGCCTGACCACATACTGAGAGTCAGAATAAAGGTTAAATTCTTTCTCCGCAAACATAACAAAGGCCTCAATAACAGCTGTGATTTCAGCCCTTTGAGCTGAAGTTTCTTGTGTTTCCAAAAGTTTTTGATGATCTCTTGTGACTATAGAGGCTCTACCGTTAGCCGATCCATCAGTAAAGACTACCTGAGCATCTGAAATAGGGAACTGTTTACACCGGACAGGAAAAATAACTGGATGGTTAGACATAAAATTTAGTAAAACATGCGAGGGTAAATGATGCAAAATTTGACCACAGTAATTCCCTATGGCAATCTGCCAGTCTTCATCAAACATTAAAAGAGCATCAAGCTGCTCCTTATTATATGGAATTACAATCTCTGATGGCTCTTTACCAAACAATTCAATGCTCCGCTTCCTTCCTTTTAGCATTAATGTGGCAATTAAACCAGGATAAGAAGCCACGACTTTTTTAGCTTGGGTAGGAAGATGGATCCATTCTAAAGGGCCGCGTTGCCACAGAACTCCCGTAGGCGCCGTTGGAGTAGCTAGGCAAAGGAACTGCCACGTCATCGTCAAATCAATTCTTTTTACATAGCTATTTGATAAGGCTGCTTCTACTTTGCCTAGGGCTTCTTGAGCCTCAGCTGTTAATTGTCTTTTTGAGGTTGGATCAGGATCCCCGCGTAAAGTGTTAAAAAGAGGTTTTAATTCGGCAGTGGTTAATTTTAAATATGGTCTAATCCAATTAATATCACCTAAGAGTTTTTGATAATCATTTAAAGTAATAAGATGGTCTTTTCTCAATTGCAGCGGGGTATGAGTCACCGTTTCCGAATTTATGACTCTTCCTAAGTAAGTTATGGGCGGATTGATTTGAATTTTTTCTGGGGCAATTTTTAGGCCTCTGTCTGTCAATGCCTGGGTCAGGTCCTGGAGCACAGTCTGCAGGTGAACTCTATCAGGATGAGCTATTAAAATATCATCCATATAGTGAATCATATACACGTGTTCATATTTAGCCCTAGTATCTTCTAGAGCGGCATTAACAAATTTTTGGCATAAAGTAGGGCTATTTTTCATTCCCTGAGGCAGAACCTTCCACTGAAACCGTAAATAAGGCTGTTTAAGATTTTCTGATGGCAGACTAAAGGCAAATCGCTTTTTATCCTCAGGATTTAAGGGAATAGTGAAAAAACAATCTTGTAAATCAATAACAATTATATTATATCCCTCTGGAACGGCTACTGGGGAAGGGAGCCCAGGCTGTAAGGCCCCCATGTCCTCCATGGTGGCATTAATAGCTCTCAAATCCTGTAAAAGTCGCCATTTACCAGATTTTTTCTTAATGACAAAAATAGGAGTGTTCCAGGGGCTATTGGAGGGCTCAATATGTCCCAATTCTAATTGTTCAAAGATTAATGCTTTAGCTGCCAATAATTTTTCCTTATGCAGAGGCCACTGTTCTACCCACACCGGATCTTGAGATTTCCATGTGATGGGGTCGGCAGCAAAAACAATGGCCTCAATTATAAATTTGGATATCCCAATCCAGCACGTAGCTTGCGAGGAGTTGGGCAAATTGGCTCAATTATTCCTGTCTGTTGTTTACCCAATCCTTTTGATGGATCATAGCCCATCTGCAACATCTGAGAGGTCACTTTATCATCAGGGCTAAAAAGTAACACTCCCATTTGAGATAGCACGTCCCTCCCCCACAGGGTAAGGGGGAGCGAAGGAACGACATAAGGTTGGAAAGTTCCACGGGTATCCTCAAATTGCCAATCTAAAATTTTTGCACTTTTGGCTATTGTGGGGGCTCTTCCTATCCCC
Source organism: Capricornis sumatraensis (assembly GCF_032405125.1). NCBI lineage: Eukaryota > Metazoa > Chordata > Mammalia > Artiodactyla > Bovidae > Capricornis > Capricornis sumatraensis. The sequence goes on from NW_027184613.1 coordinate 9,248,033, forward strand.
ACCAAGTTATTTTCAGTAGTATGTGTGGGCCAGGAGCTGGGCCAGTCTTTTCCTGAAATGCAAGAAACATCTGCTCCTGTGTCTAATAACCCCACAATAGACTTGCCATTAATCAGGATAGTCTTCATAGGACGTTTCTGAGTAATTTCTGTTATCCAAAAAACCATATCACTAGACCCAAATCCTTTATCCTGCCTTTCATTTTGAGTAGCTGTGCGCCCAATTGCAGTGTGGTAAGGCAAAAGCAAAAGTTGGGCTATTCTTTGTCCCTGATGTATTTGGAAAGTTTTAGTTGGGGGTGAAATCATTATCTGGATTTCTCCTGTATAATCTGAGTCAATTACTCCAGGGATGATTGTGAGACCTTGCATAGCTAAGGAACTTCTGCCTAGTATAATTCCTACTAAACCTGTTGGTAATGGGCCTTTAACTCCTGTAGGTATTTTTACAGTGGGGCTATCTGGTGTTAATATTGCTGAGGTGGTGGAACTGAGGTCCAGTCCTGCGCTGCCTGGGGTTGCTCTGATGAGTTCTGCGATGGGACGAAGGGAATGAATGGGTTCAGTGAGGCTGCCCCAATTGTTGTCGGGGCCTGAGGCTGGCCCCTCAATCCGTTTCCCGACTGCTGGTCGGGGCCCAGAAAGGCTCCATTTCTATGGAATTGTGACCTACATTCTTTTGCCCAGTGATATCCTTTTTGACAACGAGGGCAGAGAGATCTAGGGAGATTAGTAGGCACAGCCGGGGAGGGAGAATTCGGCAGAGAAGAACCGGCTGCTTTTTGGGGACAAGCTCGCATAAGGTGCCCTTCCCGTCCGCAAGAGAAGCAGGCCTTGGATAAACCAATATTCTGGCCTGGACTACTGGAATGACTCTTTGACGGGTTATTTCTATTTGTAAAAAAGGACTGTACTGCCTGCTGGTAAGAATTTCCCTTTATGGCTGCAGCTATGGCAACGCCCTGCATCATCGCTGGTCCTACATCTGCACATTGCCTGATATAATCTATTATTTCCCCAGTTTTTTTAATAGGACGTAAAATGGCCTGGCAGGTAGAATTAGCATTTTCAAATGCCAGTTGTTTTATCAATATACTAGCTGCCTCAGTGTTGGAAATTACTCTGTTGACTGCCTCTGCAAGTCTTGATATAAAGTCTTCATATGGCTCTTCTGGTTTTTGTTTAACATTTGAGAAGGAAGAGGTAGATTCTTTCCCTTCAGGCAACAAACGCCAAGCCCCAAGGGCGCAGGCGGTTACTTGATCTAAAGTGGTTTTATCTAATCCCATTTGATCTCTAAGTGTTCCAAAATCATTAGTCCCTGCCAACATATTTTTTATAATATATCTTGGGCCATATTTTTGGTTAGCATCAGCCTGTTTTTGGGCTAGATCTTCATATTCAGTTCTCCAAAGTACATATTGACCTCCAGACAGACAAGCTTTAGCGACTGTCTTCCAGTCATGGGGTGTCATCCATCTGCCCGCTAAAGCTTCCACCAATGATACAGTGTACGGGGCTTTAGGCCCATACAAAGCACAAGCCTGTTTGAGTTCTTTAATCATTTTCATTGGAATGGGTTCCCAGTGGGGGGGCTGTTCTCCCACCACTTCCACCAAATATTATGGGGAAACAAGCCTCAAGGTGGGGATCAAGTTCATCATCTGGGCTAGAGAAAACTCTTCTTCGGGGAGCTTCTAGTGGAGGCCCCTCACCCTTATAGGGAGGGGGGGCAAGGGGTGTCCTATGTCACTTTCTTCGTACTTTGGGAATTTTTTATCCGTTCTGTGTTTAGGTCTTACGGATGTTTTATCTGGGGAATCTGGCCTTAAACTCTCAGGTGCATATAATCTGATGGGGGACATTTGTCTTGAGCCTCTGGAAGCAGAAGGCTTAATTAAGGAAATTTCTCTTGAATTTGTGGAAGCAGGTGGTCTGGTTGGGGAAGTTTTTATTAAGCTCTTTGGAGCAGATAATCTAATTGGAGAAGTTTCTCTTAAACTCCTTGGAGCATCTTTATTTAATAAAGACCAGTCCTCATCAGAATGATCTTGACTTACTTCCTCTTCCAAATCTTCCTCATCTGAAAGCTGCTCTTTTTTGTCATCTCTATCTATTACCTTTTCTTGGGCAGTCATTGCAGCTATCATTTGACTCAACTGCCGATAGTTAGGTGTAGCCTCCTTTTCATCACTCTCCTCTTCGATAGATACCTTTTTCTCTGCACTTTCCTCTTTAAGATGTACCTTTTCAGATTCAGGGGCAGGGTCTAGAGCGTCCCTAATTATATTCCATAAGGAAAAGGCGTCAGTAGGCACCTTTTGTGAGCCATGTTCAGCATGGTAAGTTTTTAGTTGTTTTCCTACTCTCTCCCAGGTGTCTAAGTTAACAGTGCCTTCTTCTGGAAACCAGGGACACTGTTCTTGTACAAAGGAAAAAAATGAATGAATATTGGATTTTTTAACTTTAATTCCTCGTTTAGTTAGTAACTGCAAGATTACTCCTGTAAAAAGCTGTCTTTCTTTTGATTCACTGTTACCCATGTCAGAAAATTAAGTCTTATAGAAAAGTCTACCTCAACAAAAAGGTTTTACCTTTGGCGAGGGGGGTTTTGTTTTCAACCCTAAGATAGCAGGTTTCTTTTCAACCTCTAGAGCACCAGGTTTCTCTTAAACCCTTGAACACTTCCCACTCCTCCTCACCCTGTCTATCCTACAGGGGGGTCCGCGGCACCCTGAGTGGGGTCCTAGCCGTCCCGAACACTCAACACTGGGGGAGTACCCGAAAGTACTCCGGGGGGAGTGATTAAGTCACTCCGGGGGGGAGCAACAGAGAGTGCTCCGGGGGGAGCAACAGAGAGTGCTCCGGGGGGAGCTACAGAGAGTGCTCCGGGGGGAGCTTTTGCTCCGAGGAACCTACCTTCGAATAGCCTGTTCCGGGCGCCACTTGCCGGGGTCCAGCCCCGGTGGATCCAGGGAATTCGAAGGGTGGACGGCGTTGGCGTGGAAAGACTTGTTTATTTATTAATATAAGATTAGATTAAGAAACTGTAGTGCAGTAGGAAGATTAAGTGGAGAAAGAGGGCTGAATAGCTTGGTTTACGCGGAAGACCAATAAAATTCCAGACAAGGAATTTGCACCATCTACGTTGGGCCACCGGTGCCCGCTTGAATATCTAAGGGTGCCTCGCCTTAAGCTCCCTTTCTCGCGGATCTTAATAACCAGGGCAAATAAGTAGACCTGGCGAGCCTCCGCGCCCCAGATGGAAATTCAGCCTGAAATTAAAGTAAAGAGCAGAGGGAAGAAAAGGGAGAGAAAAAGAGAGAGAGAGAGAGACACGGGGGGAGCCAGATTCCCAAGAAACCAGGCCGAGACTAGTCCGAGAAACTGGTCTGAGAATCTGGTCCCGTCCTTTATTGTTCAGAAGGCCTTTTATACTTTTGATAAAACATGGAGATCAATGGGTAACACAAAGTTATGCAGCGTTAGCAGTCCAGACTCTTATCAAAACCAGGCTTTTCTCTCTGCATACCTAATTGTATACACAAGTCTTAGGTAATTTACATCATCTTCCAACCAAAAGGGCCAATTAACATTTTACAGCCTTTTTTCTGATAAGGGTTTGTCAACCACAAGACTTATTTGTGTTGATCTTCCCAAGGTCTGGTGCCACTCTCGGAAAGCACTAAAGAAAGTTACATTCTTAGACAGCAAGGATACAGCAACTTATAACAAGTAGAGGGAGTGCAGTGATTTATAGCAAAAGAGAAGCAATTAACTCAAAAGTCTAGTGTTGCTAACATCAAAACTACTATGTATCTTTTTCTACATCCTGCTTACATTAACATCCTTCCAGGTGCCTAAAAGATAAAGAATAAGGAGGTCTGGCAGCAATCCTTGAGTCAACAGTGAAAACCCTCTACCAATATAATTTTTAACTCTTTAGAAAAGGCTCTGTATCTTTAAGATGCTTTTAAGCTTTGTGCCTCCCGCGGTTGGGGGGCTGTAAGCAATTCACAAGCTGTAAGCTTTGTGCCTCTCGCGGTTGGGGGGCTGTAAGCAATTCACAAGCTGTAAGAGGTCTGGGGAACCTGTTAGGCAGACTAGAGAGCTATCAGAGGGGTTTAACTGAAATATCCCTTCCAAATGCAGAAGACTAAAACCCTGAATTGACTTTTTTCCAGAGAATATCAGAAAAGTGGAAAAGCAGAGCACAAAAGCCAGCAGATTTTTGCTGGGGTACATGCTTAGGAATATCCAGAGGGGTCCCTGAAGTCTGAGCACGCCTTGCGTATGTCAGCTTCCTTCCTCATGACCTTGTCACGGGCGGGATTCCTCACACTGGCTTCCGGCAGGGTATGGTGGTGAACTTCTTGAGTTGCAGCAAGGCTGTGAAAGACCCTTTCGAAGTTCCAGAGGTAAGGTGTCATTAGTCTCCAGACGCCTCATCGGAAATAGGCCTCATCTCGCCTGGAAGGGAGAACTTCCTGGATTTTCTCGAGTTGCGGCAGGTGTTCTCGAGTTACGACGGGGACCTCAGGGACCCGCCCTGGTGGCCTCAGGAGAGGCCAGTCCCTATGCGAGTTGCTAGGGGGCCTCTCGGGATTCCTCTCCCGTCGATACCGGGGCCAAAAACCTTGTGTGGAGTCAGGGCCGGAACCGAGGATTCCTCTCAGGGGCTGACATGGATCTTTGGGTACTTCTGGAGTCTCCCCAGGGGAGTCAGGCCTCGTCTCGAGTGGGGGCATGCACGTGCACTTTCCTTCCAGGCTGTAGCAGCAATGTTACGCTTCCCGTCGCGTGGATCAAATGATCTGCGGTTTTCCCTCGAGGCTTTCCCTCGAGGCTTTCCCACAGGGCTGTCCCATGTGACACCGTGGTGTGAGTCGATTCTCGGCGTGAAAAATGAGCCAGTGCAGGGTAAAGAGGTTCCTCTGGAATGGACTGAGACATCTGGGGGACTCTTGGAATGGTGGTACGACCATGGAGTTCCTCTCGCCTTTCCTGTTGAGAGTGCCTCCTCTTGAGATGCGACGGGAACGCCGGGAATTCTTTCCCGTTGAAAGCAGGGAAAGGATCCCTCATCTCGAGCTACGAGGGGGAAACGGGGCTCCTCTGGATGTGGGCGGGACCATCGTGCTTCCTCTCGAGTGGAGACGGGTATGGCGGTGAACTTCTTGAGTTGCAGCAAGGGTGTGAAAGACCCTTTGGAAGTTCCAGAGGTTAGGTGTCATTAGTCTCCAGACGCCTCATCGGAAATAGGCCTCATCTCGCCTGGAAGGGAGAACTTCCTGGATTTTCTCGAGTTGCGGCAGGTGTTCTGGAGTTACGACGGGGACCTCAGGGACCCGCCCTGGTGGCCTCAGGAGAGGCCAGTCCCCATGCGAGTTGTTAGGGGGCCTCTCGGGATTCCTCTCCCGTCGATACCGGGGCCAAAAACCTTGTGTGGAGTCAGGGCCGGAACCGAGGATTCCTCTCAGGGGCTGACATGGATCTTTGGGTACTTCTGGAGTCTCCCCAGGGGAGTCAGGCCTCGTCTCGAGTGGGGGCATGCACGTGCGCTTTCCTTCCAGGCTTTAGGAGCAATGTCACGCTTCCCATCGCGTGGATCAAAGGATCTGTGGTTTTCCCTCGAGGCTTTCCCTCGAGGCTTTCCCACAGGGCTGTCCCACGTGCGACCGTGGTGTGAGTCGATCCTCGGCGTGAAAGATGAGCCAGTGCAGGGCAAAGAGGTTCCTCTGCAATGGACTGAGACATCTGGGGGACTCTTGGAATGGTGGTACGACCATGGAGTTCCTCTCGCCTTTCCTGTTGAGAGTGCCTCCTCTTGAGATGCGACGGGAACGCCGGGAATTCTTTCCCGTTGAAAGCAGGGAAAGGATCCCTCATCTCGAGCTCCGAGGGGGAAACGGGGCTCCTCTGGATGTGGGCGGGACCATCGTGCTTCCTCTCGAGTGGAGACGGGTATGGCGGTGAACTTCTTGAGTTGCAGCAAGGGTGTGAAAGACCCTTTCGAAGTTCCAGAGTTTAGGTGTCATTAGTCTCCAGACGCCTCATCGGAAATAGGCCTCATCTCGCCTGGAAGGGAGAACTTCCTGGATTTTCTCGAGTTGCGGCAGGTGTTCTCGAGTTACGACGGGGACCTCAGGGACCCGCCCTGGTGGCCTCAGGAGAGGCCAGTCCCCATGCGAGTTGCTAGGGGGCCTCTCGGGATTCCTCTCCCGTCGATACCGGGGCCAAAAACCTTGTGTGGAGTCAGGGCCGGAACCGAGGATTCCTCTCAGGGGCTGACATGGATCTTTGGGTACTTCTGGAGTCTCCCCAGGGGAGTCAGGCCTCGTCTCGAGTGGGTGCATGCACGTGCGCTTTCCTTCCAGGCTGTAGCAGCAATGTCACGCTTCCCGTCGCGTGGATCAAAGGATCTGTGGTTTTCCCTCGAGGCTTTCCCTCGAGGCTTTCCCACAGGGCTGTCCCACGTGCCACCGTGTTGTGAGTCGATCCTCGGCGTGAAAGATGAGCCAGTGCAGGGCAAAGAGGTTCCTCTGGAATTGACTGAGACATCTGGGGGACTCTTGGAATGGTGGTACGACCATGGAGTTCCTCTCGCCTTTCCTGTTGAGAGTGCCTCCTCTTGAGATGCGACGGGAACGCCGGGAATACTTTCCCGTTGAAAGCAGGGAAAGGATCCCTCATCTCGAGCTACGAGGGGGAAACGGGGCTCCTCTGGATGTGGGCGGGACCATCGTGCTTCCTCTCGAGTGGAGACGGGTATGGCGGTGAACTTCTTGAGTTGCAGCAAGGGTGTGAAAGACCCTTTCGAAGTTCCAGAGGTTAGGTGTCATTAGTCTCCAGAGGCCTCATCGGAAATAGGCCTCATCTCGCCTGGAAGGGAGAACTTCCTGGATTTTCTCGAGTTGCGGCAGGTGTTCTCGAGTTACGACGGGGACCTCAGGGACCCGCCCTGGTGGCCTCAGGAGAGGCCAGTCCGCATGGGAGTTGCTAGGGGGCCTCTCGGGATTCCTCTCCCGTCGATACCGGGGCCAAAAAGCTTGTGTGGAGTCAGGGCCGGAACCGAGGATTCCTCTCAGGGGCTGACATGGATCTTTGGGTACTTCTGGAGTCTCCCCAGGGGAGTCAGGCCTCGTCTCGAGTGGGGGCATGCACGTGCGCTTTCCTTCCAGGCTGTAGCAGCAATGTCACGCTTCCCGTCGCGTGGATCAAAGGATCTGTGGTTTTCCCTCGAGGCTTTCCCTCGAGGCTTTCCCACAGGGCTGTCCCACGTGCCACCGTGTTGTGAGTCGATCCTCGGCGTGAAAGATGAGCCAGTGCAGGGCAAAGAGGTTCCTCTGGAATGGACTGAGACATCTGGGGGACTCTTGGAATGGTGGTACGACCATGGAGTTCCTCTCGCCTTTCCTGTTGAGAGTGCCTCCTCTTGAGATGCGACGGGAACGCAGGGAATTCTTTCCCGTTGAAAGCAGGGAAAGGATCCCTCATCTCGAGCTACGAGGGGGAAACGGGGCTCCTTTGGATGTGGTCGGGACCATCGTGCTTCCTCTCGAGTGGAGACGGGTATGGTGGTGAACTTCTTGAGTTGCAGCAAGGGTGTGAAAGACCCTTTCGAAGTTCCAGAGGTTAGGTGTCATTAGTCTCCAGACGCCTCATCGGAAATAGGCCTCATCTCGCCTGGAAGGGAGAACTTCCTGGATTTTCTCGAGTTGCGGCAGGTGTTCTCGAGTTACGACGGGGACCTCAGGGACCGGCCCTGGTGGCCTCAGGAGAGGCCAGTCCCCATGCGAGTTGCTAGGGGGCCTCTCGGGATTCCTCTCCCGTCGATACCGGGGCCAAAAAGCTTGTGTGGAGTCAGGGCCGGAACCGAGGATTCCTCTCAGGGGCTGACATGGATCTTTGGGTACTTCTGGAGTCTCCCCAGGGGAGTCAGGCCTCGTCTCGAGTGGGGGCATGCACGTGCGCTTTCCTTCCACGTTGTAGCAGCAATGTCACGCTTCCCGTCGCGTGGATCAAAGGATCTGTGGTTTTCCCTCGAGGCTTTCCCTCGAGGCTTTCCCACAGGGCTGTCCCATGTGCCACCGTGTTGTGAGTCGATCCTCGGCGTGAAAGATGAGCCAGTGCAGGGCAAAGAGGTTCCTCTGGAATGGACTGAGACATCTGGGGGACTCTTGGAATGGTGGTACGACCATGGAGTTCCTCTCGCCTTTCCTGTTGAGAGTGCCTCCTCTTGAGATGCGACGGGAACGCCGGGAATTCTTTCCCGTTGAAAGCAGGGAAAGGATCCCTCATTTCGAGCTCCGAGGGGGAAACGGGGCTCCTCTGGATGTGGGCGGGACCATCGTGCTTCCTCTCGAGTGGAGACGGGTATGGCGGTGAACTTCTTGAGTTGCAGCAAGGGTGTGAAAGACCCTTTCAAAGTTCCAGAGGTTTGGTGTCATTAGTCTCCAGAGGCCTCATCGGAAATAGGCCTCATCTCGCCTGGAAGGGAGAACTTCCTGGATTTTCTCGAGTTGCGGCAGGTGTTCTCGAGTTACGACGGGGACCTCAGGGACCCGCCCTGGTGGCCTCAGGAGAGGCCAGTCCCCATGCGAGTTGCTACGGGGCCTCTCGGGATTCCTCTCCCGTCGATACCGGGGCCAAAAACCTTCTGTGGAGTCAGGGCCGGAACCGAGGATTCCTCTCAGGGGCTGACATGGATCTTTGGGTACTTCTGGAGTCTCCCCAGTGGAGTCAGGCCTCGTCTCGAGTGGGGGCATGCACGTGCGCTTTCCTTCCAGGCTGTAGCAGCAATGTCACGCTTCCCGTCACGTGGATCAAAGGATCTGTGGTTTTCCCTCGAGGCTTTCCCTCGAGACTTTCCCACAGGGCTGTCCCACGTGCCACCGTGGTGTGAGTCGATCCTCGGCATGAAAGATGAGCCAGTGCAGGGCAAAGATGTTCCTCTGGAATGGACTGAGACATCTGGGGGACTCTTGGAATGGTGGTACGACCATGGAGATCCTCTCGCCTTTCCTGTTGAGAGTGCCTCCTCTTGAGATGCGACGGGAACGCCGGGAATTCTTTCCCGTTGAAAGCAGGGAAAGGATCCCTCATCTCGAGCTACGAGGGGGAAACGGGGCTCCTCTGGATGTGGGCGGGACCATCGTGCTTCCTCTCTAGTGGAGATGGGTATGGTGGTGAACTTCTTGAGTTGCAGCAAGGCTGTGAAGACCCTTTCGAAGTTCCAGAGGTAAGGTGTCATTAGTCTCCAGACGCCTCATCGGAAATAGGCCTCATCTCGCCTGGAAGGGAGAACTTCCTGGATTTTCTCGAGTTGCGGCAGGTGTTCTCGAGTTACGACGGGGACCTCAGGGACCCGCCCTGGTGGCCTCAGGAGAGGCCAGTCCCTATGCGAGTTGCTAGGGGGCCTCTCGGGATTCCTCTCCCGTCGATACCGGGGCCAAAAACCTTGTGAGGAGTCAGGGCCGGAACCGAGGATTCCTCTCAGGGGCTGACATGGATCTTTGGGTACTTCTGGAGTCTCCCCAGGGGAGTCAGGCCTCGTCTCGAGTGGGGGCATGCACGTGCACTTTCCTTCCAGGCTGTAGCAGCAATGTCACGCTTCCCGTCGCGTGGATCAAATGATGTGTGGTTTTCCCTCGAGGCTTTCCCTCGAGGCTTTCCCACAGGGCCACCGTGGTGTGAGTCGATCCTCGGCGTGAAAGATGAGCCAGTGCAGGGCAAAGAGGTTCCTCTGGAATGGACTGAGACATCTGGGGGACTCTTGGAATGGTGGTACGACCATGGAGTTCCTCTCGCCTTTCCTGTTGAGAGTGCCACCTCTTGAGATGCGACGGGAACGCCGGGAATTTTTTCCCGTTGAAAGCAGGGAAAGGATCCCTCATCTCGAGCTACGAGGGGGAAACGGGGCTCCTCTGGATGTAGGCGGGACCATCGTGCTTTCTCTCGAGTGGAGACGGGTATGGCGGTGAACTTCTTGAGTTGCAGCAAGGGTGTGAAAGACCCTTTCGAAGTTCCAGAGGTTAGGTGTCATTAGTCTCCAAACGCCTCATCGGAAATAGGCCTCATCTCGCCTGGAAGGGAGAACTTCCTTGATTTTCTCCAGTTGCGGCAGGTGTTCTCGAGTTACGACGGGGACCTCAGGGACCCGCCCTGTTGGCCTCAGGAGAGGCCAGTCCCTATGCGTGTTGCTAGGGGGCCCCTCGGGATTCCTCTCCCGTCGATACCGGGGCCAAAAACCTTGTGTGGAGTCAGGGCCGGAACCGAGGATTCCTCTCAGGGACTGATATGGATCTTTGGGTACTTCTGGAGTCTCGCCAGGGGAGACAGGCCTCGTCTCGTGTGGGGGCATGCACGTGCCCTTTCCTTAAAGGCTGTAGCAGCAATGTCACGCTTCCCGTCGCGTGGATCAAAGGATCTATGGTTTTCCCTCGAGGCTTTCCCTCGAGGCTTTCTCACAGGGCTGTCCCACGTGACACCGTGGTGTGAGTCGATTCTCGGCGTGAAAAATGAGCCAGTGCAGGGCAAAGAGGTTCCTCTGGAATGGACTGAGACATCTGGGGGACTCTTGGAATGGTGGTACGACCATGGAGTTCCTCTCGCCTTTCCTGTTGAGAGTGCCTCCTCTTGAGATGCGACCGGAACGCCGGGAATTCTTTCCCGTTGAAAGCAGGGAAAGGATCCCTCATCTCGAGCTCCGAGGGGGAAACGGGGCTCCTCTGGATGTGGGCGGGACCATCGTGCTTCCTCTCGAGTGGAGACGGGTATGGCGGTGAACTTATTGAGTTGCAGCAAGGGTGTGAAAGACCCTTTCGAAGTTCCAGAGGTTAGGTGTCATTAGTCTCCAGAGGCCTCATCGGAAATAGGCCTCATCTCGCCTGGAAGGGAGAACTTCCTGGATTTTCTCGAGTTGCGGCAGGTGTTCTCGAGTTACGACGGGGACCTCAGGGACCCGCCCTGGTGGCCTCATGAGAGGCCAGTCCCCATGCGAGTTGTTAGGGGGCATCTCGGGATTCCTCTCCCGTCGATACCGGGGCCAAAAACCTTGTGTGGAGTCAGGGCCGGAACCGAGGATTCCTCTCAGGGGCTGACATGGATCTTTGGGTACTTCTGGAGTCTCCCCAGGGGAGTCAGGCCTCGTCTCGAGTGGGGGCATGCGCGTGCGCTTTCCTTCCAGGCTTTAGCAGCAATGTCACGCTTCCCGTCGCTTGGATCAAATGATCTGTGGTTTTCCCTCGAGGCTTTCCCTCGAGGCTTTCCCACAGGGCTGTCCCACGTGCCACCGTGGTGTGAGTCGATCCTCGGCGTGAAAGATGAGCCAGTGCATGGCAAAGAGGTTCCTCTGGAATGGACTGAGACATCTGGGGGACTCTTGGAATGGTGGTACGACCATGGAGTTCCTCTCGCCTTTCCTGTTGAGAGTGCCTCCTCTTGAGATGCGACGGGAACGCCGGGAATTCTTTCCCGTTGAAAGCAGGGAAAGGATCCCTCATCTCGAGCTACGAGGGGGAAACGGGGCTCCTCTGGATGTGGGCGGGACCATCGTGCTTCCTCTCGAGTGGAGACGGGTATGGCGGTGAACTTCTTGAGTTGCAGCAAGGGTGTGAAAGACCCTTTCGAAGTTCCAGAGGTTAGGTGTCATTAGTCTCCAGACGCCTCATCGGAAATAGGCCTCATCTCGCCTGGAAGGGAGAACTTCCTGGATTTTCTCGAGTTGCGGCAGGTGTTCTCGAGTTACGACGGGGACCTCAGGGACCCGCCCTGGTGGCCTCAGGAGAGGCCAGTCCCCATGCGAGTTGCTAGGGGGCCTCTCGGGATTCCTCTCCCGTCGATACCGGGGCCAAAAACCTTGTGTGGAGTCAGGGCCGGAACCGAGGATTCCTCTCAGGGGCTGACATGGATCTTTGGGTACTTCTGGAGTCTCCCCAGGGGAGTCAGGCCTCGTCTCGAGTGGGGGCATGCACGTGCGCTTTCCTTCCAGGCTGTAGCAGCAATGTCACGCTTCCCGTCGCGTGGATCAAAGGATCTGTGGTTTTCCCTCGAGGCTTTCCCTCGAGGCTTTCCCACAGGGCTGTCCCACGTGCCACCGTGTTGTGAGTCGATCCTCGGCGTGAAAGATGAGCCAGTGCAGGGCAAAGAGGTTCCTCTGGAATGGACTGAGACATCTGGGGGACTCTTGGAATGGTGGTACGACCATGGAGTTCTTCTCGCCTTTCCTGTTGAGAGTGCCTCCTCTTGAGATGCGACGGGAACGCCGGGAATACTTTCCCGTTGAAAGCAGGGAAAGGATCCCTCATCTCGAGCTACGAGGGGGATACGGGGCTCCTCTGGATGTGGGCGGGACCATCGTGCTTTCTCTCGAGTGGAGACGGGTATGGCGGTGAACTTCTTGAGTTGCAGCAAGGGTGTGAAAGACCCTTTCGAAGTTCCAGAGGTTTGGTGTCATTAGTCTCCAGAGGCCTCATCGGAAATAGGCCTCATCTCGCCTGGAAGGGAGAACTTCCTGGATTTTCTCGAGTTGCGGCAGGTGTTCTCGAGTTACGACGGGGACCTCAGGGACCCGCCCTGGTGGCCTCAGGAGAGGCCAGTCCCCATGAGAGTTGCTAGGGGGCCTCTCGGGATTCCTCTCCCGTCGATACCGGGGCCAAAAAGCTTGAGTGGAGTCAGGGCCGGAACCGAGAATTCCTCTCAGGGGCTGACATGGATCTTTGGGTACTTCTGGAGTCTCCCCAGGGGAGTCAGGCCTCGTCTCGAGTGGGGGCATGCAAGTGCGCTTTCCTTCCAGGCTGTAGCAGCAATGTCACGCTTCCCGGCGCGTGGATCAAAGGATCTGTGGTTTTCCCTCGAGGCTTTCCCTCGAGGCTTTCCCACAGGGCTGTCTCACGTGCCACCGTGTTGTGAGTAGATCCTCGGCGTGAAAGATGAGCCAGTGCAGGGCAAAGAGGTTCCTCTGGAATGGACTGAGACATCTGGGGGACTCTTGGAATGGTGGTACGACCATGGAGTTCCTCTCGCCTTTCCTGTTGAGAGTGCCACCTCTTGAGATGCGACGGGAACGCCGGGAATTCTTTCCCGTTGAAAGCAGGGAAAGGATCCCTCATCTCGAGCTACGAGGGGGAAACGGGGCTCCTCTGGATGTAGGCGGGACCATCGTGCTTTCTCTCGAGTGGAGACGGGTATGGCGGTGAACTTCTTGAGTTGCAGCAAGGGTGTGAAAGACCCTTTCGAAGTTCCAGAGGTTAGGTGTCATTAGTCTCCAGACGCCTCATCGGAAATAGGCCTCATCTCGCCTGGAAGGGAGAACTTCCTTGATTTTCTCCAGTTGCGGCAGGTGTTCTCGAGTTACGACGGGGACCTCAGGGACCCGCCCTGTTGGCCTCAGGAGAGGCCAGTCCCTATGCGTGTTGCTAGGGGGCCCCTCGGTATTCCTCTCCCGTCGATACCGGGGCCAAAAACCTTGTGTGGAGTCAGGGCCGGAACCGAGGATTCCTCTCAGGGACTGATATGGATCTTTGGGTACTTCTGGAGTCTCGCCAGGGGAGACAGGCCTCGTCTCGTGTGGGGGCATGCACGTGCCCTTTCCTTAAAGGCTGTAGCAGCAATGTCACGCTTCCCGTCGCGTGGATCAAAGGATCTATGGTTTTCCCTCGAGGCTTTCCCTCGAGGCTTTCTCACAGGGCTGTCCCACGTGACACCGTGGTGTGAGTCGATTCTCGGCGTGAAAAATGAGCCAGTGCAGGGCAAAGAGGTTCCTCTGGAATGGACTGAGACATCTGGGGGACTCTTGGAATGGTGGTACGACCATGGAGTTCCTCTCGCCTTTCCTGTTGAGAGTGCCTCCTCTTGAGATGCGACGGGAACGCCGGGAATTCTTTCCCGTTGAAAGCAGGGAAAGGATCCCTCATCTCGAGCTCCGAGGGGGAAACGGGGCTCCTCTGGATGTGGGCGGGACCATCGTGCTTCCTCTCGAGTGGAGACGGGTATGGCGGTGAACTTATTGAGTTGCAGCAAGGGTGTGAAAGACCCTTTCGAAGTTCCAGAGGTTAGGTGTCATTAGTCTCCAGACGCCTCATCGGAAATAGGCCTCATCTCGCCTGGAAGGGAGAACTTCCTGGATTTTCTCGAGTTGCGGCAGGTGTTCTCGAGTTACGACGGGGACCTCAGGGACCCGCCCTGGTGGCCTCATGAGAGGCCAGTCCCCATGCGAGTTGTTAGGGGGCATCTCGGGATTCCTCTCCCGTCGATACCGGGGCCAAAAACCTTGTGTGGAGTCAGGGCCGGAACCGAGGATTCCTCTCAGGGGCTGACATGGATCTTTGGGTACTTCTGGAGTCTCCCCAGGGGAGTCAGGCCTCGTCTCGAGTGGGGGCATGCGCGTGCGCTTTCCTTCCAGGCTTTAGCAGCAATGTCACGCTTCCCGTCGCTTGGATCAAATGATCTGTGGTTTTCCCTCGAGGCTTTCCCTCGAGGCTTTCCCACAGGGCTGTCCCACGTGCCACCGTGGTGTGAGTCGATCCTCGGCGTGAAAGATGAGCCAGTGCATGGCAAAGAGGTTCCTCTGGAATGGACTGAGACATCTGGGGGACTCTTGGAATGGTGGTACGACCATGGAGTTCCTCTCGCCTTTCCTGTTGAGAGTGCCTCCTCTTGAGATGCGACGGGAACGCCGGGAATTCTTTCCCGTTGAAAGCAGGGAAAGGATCCCTCATCTCGAGCTACGAGGGGGAAACGGGGCTCCTCTGGATGTGGGCGGGACCATCGTGCTTCCTCTCGAGTGGAGACGGGTATGGCGCTGAACTTCTTGAGTTGCAGCAAGGGTGTGAAAGACCCTTTCGAAGTTCCAGAGGTTAGGTGTCATTAGTCTCCAGACGCCTCATCGGAAATAGGCCTCATCTCGCCTGGAAGGGAGAACTTCCTGGATTTTCTCGAGTTGCGGCAGGTGTTCTCGAGTTACGACGGGGACCTCAGGGACCCGCCCTGGTGGCCTCAGGAGAGGCCCGTCCCCATGCGAGTTGCTAGGGGGCCTCTCGGGATTCCTCTCCCGTCGATACCGGGGCCAAAAACCTTGTGTGGAGTCAGGGCCGGAACCGAGGATTCCTCTCAGGGGCTGACATGGATCTTTGGGTACTTCTGGAGTCTCCCCAGGGGAGTCAGGCCTCGTCTCGAGTGGGGGCATGCACGTGCGCTTTCCTTCCAGGCTGTAGCAGCAATGTCACGCTTCCCGTCGCGTGGATCAAAGGATCTGTGGTTTTCCCTCGAGGCTTTCCCTCGAGGCTTTCCCACAGGGCTGTCCCACGTGCCACCGTGTTGTGAGTCGATCCTCGGCGTGAAAGATGAGCCAGTGCAGGGCAAAGAGGTTCCTCTGGAATGGACTGAGACATCTGGGGGACTCTTGGAATGGTGGTACGACCATGGAGTTCTTCTCGCCTTTCCTGTTGAGAGTGCCTCCTCTTGAGATGCGACGGGAACGCCGGGAATACTTTCCCGTTGAAAGCAGGGAAAGGATCCCTCATCTCGAGCTACGAGGGGGATACGGGGCTCCTCTGGATGTGGGCGGGACCATCGTGCTTTCTCTCGAGTGGAGACGGGTATGGCGGTGAACTTCTTGAGTTGCAGCAAGGGTGTGAAAGACCCTTTCGAAGTTCAAGAGGTTTGGTGTCATTAGTCTCCAGAGGCCTCATCGGAAATAGGCCTCATCTCGCCTGGAAGGGAGAACTTCCTGGATTTTCTCGAGTTGCGGCAGGTGTTCTCGAGTTACGACGGGGACCTCAGGGACCCGCCCTGGTGGCCTCAGGAGAGGCCAGTCCCCATGAGAGTTGCTAGGGGGCCTCTCGGGATTTCTCTCCCGTCGATACCGGGGCCAAAAAGCTTGTGTGGAGTCAGGGCCGGAACCGAGAATTCCTCTCAGGGGCTGACATGGATCTTTGGGTACTTCTGGAGTCTCCCCAGGGGAGTCAGGCCTCGTCTCGAGTGGGGGCATGCACGTGCGCTTTCCTTCCAGGCTGTAGCAGCAATGTCACGCTTCCCGGCGCGTGGATCAAAGGATCTGTGGTTTTCCCTCGAGGCTTTCCCTCGAGGCTTTCCCACAGGGCTGTCCCACGTGCCACCGTGTTGTGAGTAGATCCTCGGCGTGAATGATGAGCCAGTGCAGGGCAAAGAGGTTCCTCTGGAATGGACTGAGACATCTGGGGGACTCTTGGAATGGTGGTATGACCATGGAGTTCCTCTCGCCTTTCCTGTTGAGAGTGCCTCCGCTTGAGATGCGACGGGAACGCCGGGAATTCTTTCCCGTTGAAACCAGGGAAAGGATCCCTCATCTCGAGCTACGAGGGGGAAACGGGGCTCCTCTGGATGTGGGCGGGACCATCGTGCTTCCTCTCGAGTGGAGACGGGTATGGCGGTGAACTTCTTGAGTTGCAGCAAGGGTGTGAAAGACCCTTTCGAAGTTCCAGAGGTTTGGTGTCATTAGTCTCCAGAGGCCTCATCGGAAATAGGCCTCATCTCGCCTGGAAGGGAGAACTTCCTGGATTTTCTCGAGTTGCGGCAGGTGTTCTCCAGTTACGACGGGGACCTCAGGGACCCGCCCTGGTGGCCTCCGGAGAGGCCAGTCCCCATGCGAGTTGCTAGGGGGCCTCTCGGGATTCCTCTCCCGTCGATACCGGGGCCAAAAACCTTGTGTGGAGTCAGGGCCGGAACCGAGGATTCCTCTCAGGGGCTGACATGGATCTTTGGGTACTTCTGGAGTCTCCCCAGTGGAGTCAGGCCTCGTCTCGAGTGGGGGCATGCACGTGCGCTTTCCTTCCAGGCTGTAGCAGCAATGTCACGCTTCCCGTCGCGTGGATCAAAGGATCTGTGGTTTTCCCTCGAGGCTTTCCCTCGAGGCTTTCCCACAGGGCTGTCCCACGTGCCACCGTGGTGTGAGTCGATCCTCGGCGTGAAAGATGAGCCAGTGCAAGGCAAAGAGGTTCCTCTGGAATGGACTGAGACATCTGGGGGACTCTTGGAATGGTGGTACGACCATGGAGTTCCTCTCGCCTTTCCTGTTGAGAGTGCCTCCTCTTGAGATGCGACGGGAACGCCGGGAATTCTTTCCCGTTGAAAGCAGGGAAAGGATCCCTCATCTCGAGCTACGAGGGGGAAACGGGGCTCCTCTGGATGTGGGCGGGACCATCGTGCTTCCTCTCTAGTGGAGACGGTTCTGGTGGTGAACTTCTTGAGTTGCAGCAAGGCTGTGAAAGACCCTTTCGAAGTTCCAGAGGTAAGGTGTCATTAGTCTCCAGACGCCTCATCGGAAATAGGCCTCATCTCGCCTGGAAGGGAGAACTTCCTGGATTTTCTCGAGTTGCGGCAGGTGTTCTCGAGTTACGACGGGGACCTCAGGGACCCGCCCTGGTGGCCTCAGGAGAGGCCAGTCCCTATGCGAGTTGCTAGGGGGCCTCTCGGGATTCCTCTCCCGTCGATACCGGGGCCAAAAACCTTGTGTGGAGTCAGGGCCGGAACCGAGGATTCCTCTCAGGGGCTGACATGGATCTTTGGGTACTTCTGGAGTCTCCCCAGGGGAGTCAATCCTCGTCTCGAGTGGGGGCATGAACGTGCACTTTCCTTCCAGGCTGTAGCAGCAATGTCACGCTTCCCGTCGCGTGGATCAAATGATGTGTGGTTTTCCCTAGAGGCTTTTCCACAGGGCTGCCCACGTGCCACCGTGGTGTGAGTCGATCCTCGGCGTGAAAGATGAGCCAGTGCAGGGCAAAGAGGTTCCTCTGGAATGGACTGAGACATCTGGGGGACTCTTGGAATGGTGGTACGACCATGGAGTTCCTCTCGCCTTTCCTGTTGAGAGTGCCTCCTCTTGAGATACGACGGGAACGCCGGGAATACTTTCTCGTTGAAAGCAGGGAAAGGATCCCTCATCTCGAGCTCCGAGGGGGAAACGGGGCTCCTCTGGATGTGGGCGGGACCATCATGCTTCCTCTCGAGTGGAGACGGGTATGGCGGTGAACTTCTTGAGTTGCAGCAAGGGTGTGAAAGACCCTTTCGAAGTTCCAGAGGTTTGGTGTCATTAGTCTCCAGAGGCCTCATCGGAAATAGGCCTCATCTCGCCTGGAAGGGAGAACTTCCTGAATTTTCTCGAGTTGCGGCAGGTGTTCTGGAGTTACGACGGGGACCTCAGGGACCGGCCCTGGTTGCCTCAGGAGAGGCCAGTCCCCATGCGAGTTGCTAGGGGGCCTCTCGGGATTCCTCTCCCGTCGATACTGGGGCCAAAAAGCTTGTGTGGAGTCAGGGCCGGAACCGAGGATTCCTCTCAGGGGCTGACATGGATCTTTGGGTACTTCTGGAGTCTCCCCAGGGGAGTCAGGCCTCGTCTCGAGTGGGGGCATGCACGTGCGCTTTCCTTCCAGGCTGTAGCAGCAATGTCACGCTTCCCGTCGCGTGGATCAAAGGATCTGTGGTTTTCCCTCGAGGCTTTCCCTCGAGGCTTTCCCACAGGGCTGTCCCACGTGCCACCGTGTTGTGAGTCGATCCTCGGCGTGAAAGATGAGCCAGTGCAGGGCAAAGAGGTTCCTCTGGAATGGACTGAGACATCTGAGGGACTCTTGGAATGGTGGTACGACCATGGAGTTCCTCTCGCCTTTCCTGTTGAGAGTGCCTCCTCTTGAGATGCGACGGGAACGCCGGGAATTCTTTCCCTTTGAAACCAGGGAAAGGATCCCTCATCTCGAGCTACGAGGGGGAAACGGGGCTCCTCTGGATGTGGGCGGGACCATCGTGCTTCCTCTCGAGTGGAGACGGGTATGGCGGTGAACTTCTTGAGTTGCAGCAAGGGTGTGAAAGACCCTTTCGAAGTTCCAGAGGTTTGGTGTCATTAGTCTCCAGAGGCTTCATCGGAAATAGGCCTCATCTCGCCTGGAAGGGAGAACTTCCTGGATTTTCTCGAGTTGCGGCAGGAGTTCTCGAGTTACGACGGGGACCTCAGGGACCCGCCCTGGTGGCCTCCGGAGAGGCCAGTCCCCATGCGAGTTGCTAGGGGGCCTCTCGGGATTCCTCTCCCGTCGATACCGGGGCCAAAAACCTTGTGTGGAGTCAGGGCCGGAACCGAGGATTCCTCTCAGGGGCTGACATGGATCTTTGGGTACTTCTGGAGTCTCCCCAGGGGAGTCAGGCCTCGTCTCGAGTGGGGGCATGCACGTGCGCTTTCCTTCCAGGCTGTAGCAGCAATGTCATGCTTCCCGTCGCGTGGATCAAAGGATCTGTGGTTTTCCCTCGAGGCTTTCCCTCGAGGCTTTCCCACAGGGCTGTCCCACGTACCACCGTGTTGTGAGTCGATCCTCGGCGTGAAAGATGAGCCAGTGCAGGGCAAAGAGGTTCCTCTGGAATGGACTGAGACATCTGGGGGACTCTTGGAATGGTGGTACGACCATGGAGTTCCTCTCGCCTTTCCTGTTGAGAGTGCCTCCTCTTGAGATGCGACCGGAACGCCGGGAATTCGTTCCCGTTGAAAGCAGGGAAAGGATCCCTCATCTCGAGCTACGAGGGGGAAACGGGGTTCCTCTGGATGTGGGCGGGACCATCGTGCTTCCTCTCGAGTGGAGACGGGTATGGCGGTGAACTTCTTGAGTTGCAGCAAGGGTGTGAAAGACCCTTTCGAAGTTCCAGAGGTTAGGTGTCATTAGTCTCCAGACGCCTCATCGGAAATAGGCCTCATCTCGCCTGGAAGGGAGAACTTCCTGGATTTTCTCGAGTTGCGGCAGGTGCTCTCGAGTTACGACGGGAACCTCAGGGACCCGCTCTGGTGGCCTCAGGAGAGGCCGTCCCCATGCGAGTTGCTAGGGGGCCTCTCGGGATTCCTCTCCCGTCGATACCGGGGCCAAAAACTTTGTGTGGAGTCAGGGCCGGAAACGAGGATTCCTCTCAGGGGCTGACATGGATCTTTGGGTACTTCTGGAGTCTCCCCAGGGGAGTCAGGCCTCGTCTCGAGTGGGGGCATGCACGTGTGCTTTCCTTCCAGGCTGTAGCAGCAATGTCACGCTTCCCGTCGCGTGGATCAAAGGATCTGCGGTATTCCCTCGAGGCTTTCCCTCGAGGCTTTCCCACAGGGCTGTCCCACGTGCCACCGTGGTGTGAGTCGATCCTCGGCATGAAAGATGAGCCAGTGCAGGGCAAAGAGGTTCCTCTGGAATGGACTGAGACATCTGGGGGACTCTTGGAATGGTGGTACGACCATGGAGTTCCTCTCGCCTTTCCTGTTGAGAATGCCTCCTCTTGAGATGCGACGGGAACGCCGGGAATTCTTTCCCGTTGAAAGCAGGGAAAGGATCCCTCATCTCGAGCTCCGAGGGGGAAACGGGGATCCTCTGGATGTGGGCGGGACCATCGTGCTTCCTCTCGAGTGGAGACGGGTATGGCGGTGAACTTCTTGAGTTGCAGCAAGGGTGTGAAAGACCCTTTCGAAGTTCCAGAGGTTAGGTGTCATTAATCTCCAGACGCCTCATCGGAAATAGGCCTCATCTCGCCTGGAAAGGAGAACTTCCTGGATTTTCTCGAGTTGCGGCAGGTGTTCTCGAGTTACGACGGGGACCTCAGGGACCCGCCCTGGTGGCCTCAGGAGAGGCCAGTCCCCATGCGAGTTGCTAGGGGGCCTCTCGTGATTCCTCTCCCGTCGATACCGGGGCCAAAAACCTTGTGCGGAGTCAGGGCCGGAACCGAGGATTCCTCTCAGGGGCTGATATGGATCTTTGGATACTTCTGGAGTCTCGACAGGGGAGACAGGCCTCGTTTCGTGAGGGGGCATGCACGTGCACTTTCCTTCCAGGCTTTAGCAGCAATGTCACGCTTCCCGTGGCGTGGATCAAAGGATCTGTGGTTTTCCTCGAGCCTTGCCCTCGAGGCTTTCCCACAGGGCTGTTCCACGTGCCACCGTGATGTGAGTCGATTCTCGGCGTGAAAGATGATCCAGTGCAGGGCAAAGAGGTTCCCCTGGAATGGACTGAGACATCTGGGGGACTCTTGGAATGGTGGTACGACCATGGAGTTCCTCTCGCCTTTCCTGTTGAGAGTGCCTCCTCTTGAGATGCGACGGGAACGCCGGGAATTCGTTCCCGTTGAAAGCAGGGAAAGGATCCCTCATCTCGAGCTACGAGGTGGAAACGGGGCTCCTCTGGATGTGGGCGGGACCATCGTGCTTCCTCTCGAGTGGAGACGGGTATGGCGGTGAACTTCTTGAGTTGCAGCAAGGGTGTGAAAGACCCTTTCGAAGTTCCAGAGGTTAGGTGTCATTAGTCTCCAGACGCCTCATCGGAAATAGGCCTCATCTCGCCTGGAAGGGAGAACTTCCTGGATTTTCTCGAGTTGCGGCAGGTGTTCTCGAGTTACGACGCGGACCTCAGGGACCCGCCCTGGTGGACTCAGGAGAGGCCAGTCCCCATGCGAGGTGCTAGGGGGCCTCTCGGGATTCCTCTCCCGTCGATACCGGGGCCAAAAACCTTGTGCGGAGTCTGGGCCAGAACCGAGGATTCCTCTCAGTGGCTGACATGGATCTTTGTGTACTTGTGGAGTCTCCCCAGGGGAGTCAGGCCTCGTCTCGAGTGGGGGCATGCATGTGCGCTTTCCTTCCAGGCTGTAGCAGCAATGTCACGCTTCCCGACGCGGGGATCAAAGGATCTGTGGTTTTCCCTCGAGGCTTTCCCTCGAGGCTTTCCCACAGGGCTGTCCCACGTGCCACCGTGGTGTGAGTCGATCCTCGGCATGAAAGATGAGCCAGTGCAGGGCAAAGAGGTTCCTCTGGAATGGACTGAGACATCTGGGGGACTCTTGGAATGGTGGTACGACCATGGAGTTCCTCTCGCCTTTCCTGTTGAGAGTGCCTCCTCTTGAGATGCGACGGGAACGCCGGGAATTCGTTCCCGTTGAAAGCAGGGAAAGGATCCCTCATCTCGAGCTACGAGGGGGAAACGGGGCTCCTAAGGATGTGGGCGGGACCATCGTGCTTCCTCTCGTGTGGAGACGGGTATGGCGGTGAACTTCTTGAGTTGCAGCAAGGGTGTGAAAGACCCTTTCGAAGTTCCAGAGGTTAGGTGTCATTAGTCTCCAGACGCCTCATCGGAAATAGGCCTCATCTCGCCTGGAAGGGAGAACTTCCTGGATTTTCTCGAGTTGCGGCAGGTGTTCTCGAGTTACGACGCGGACCTCAGGGACCCGCCCTGGTGGCCTCAGGAGAGGCCAGTCCCCATGCGAGTTGCTAGGGGGCCTCTCGAGATTCCTCGCCCGTCGATACCGGGGCCAAAAACCTTGTGTGGAGTCAGGGCCGGAACCGAGGATTCCTCTCAGGGGCTGACATGTATCTTTGGGTACTTCTGGAGTCTCCCCAGGGAAGTCAGGCCTCGTCTCGAGTGGGGGCATGCACGTGCGCTTTCCTTCCAGGCTGTAGCAGCAATGTCACGCTTCCCGTCGCGTGGATCAAAGGATCTGTGGTTTTCCCTCGAGGCTTTCCCTCGAGGCTTTCCCACAGGGCTGTCCCACGTGCCACCGTGGTGTGAGTCGATCCTCGGCGTGAAAGATGAGCCAGTGCAGGGCAAAGAGGTTCCTCTGGAATGGACTGAGACTTCTGGGGGACTCTTAGAATGGTGGTACGACCATGGAGTTCCTCTCGCCTTTCCTGTTGAGAGTGCCTCCTCTTGAGATGCGACGGGAACGCCGGGAATTCTTTCCCGTTGAAAGCAGGGAAAGGATCCCTCATCTCGAGCTACGAGGGGGAAACGGGGATCCTCTGGATGTGGGCGGGACCATCGTGCTTCCTCTCCAGTGGAGACGGGTATGGCGGTGAACTTCTTGAGTCGCAGCAAGGGTGTGAAAGACCCTTTCGAAGTTCCAGAGGTTAGGTGTCATTAGTCTCCAGACGCCTCATCGGAAATACGCCTCATCTCGCCTGGAAGGGAGAACTTCCTGGATTTTCTCGAGTTGCGGCAGGTGCTCTCGAGTTACGACGGGAACCTCAGGGACCCGCTCTGGTGGCCGCAGGAGAGGCCAGTCCCCATGCGAGTTGCTAGGGGGCCTCTCGGGATTCCTCTCCCGTCGATACCGGGGCCAAAAACCTTGTGTGGAGTCAGGGCCGGAACCGAGGATTCCTCTCAGGGGCTGACATGCATCTTTGGGTACTTCTGGAGTCTCCCCAGGGGAGTCAGGCCTCGTCTCGAGTGGGGGCATGCACGTGCGCTTTCCTTCCAGGCTGTAGCAGCAATGTCACGCTTCCCGTCGCGTGGATCAAAGGATCTGTGGTTTTCCCTCGAGGCTTTCCCACAGGCCTGTCCCACGTGCCACCGTGGTGTGAGTCGATCCTCGGCGTGAAAGATGAGCCAGTGCAGGGCAAAGAGGTTCCTCTGGAATGGACTGAGAAATCTGGGGGACTCTTGGCATGGTGGTACGACCATGGAGTTCCTCTCGGCTTTCCTGTTGAGAGTGCCTCCTCTTGAGATGCGATGGGAACGCTGGGAATTCTTTCCCGTTGAAAGCAGGGAAAGGATCCCTCATCTCGAGCTACGAGGGGGAAACGGGGCTCCTCTGGATGTGGGCGGGACCATCGTGCTTCCTCTCGAGTGGAGACGGGTATGGCGGTGAACTTCTTGAGTTGCAGCAAGGGTGTGAAAGACCCTTTCGAAGTTGCAGAGGTTAGGTGTCATTAGTCTCCAGATGCCTCATCGGAAATAGGCCTCATCTCGCCTGGAGGGGAGAACTTCCTGGATATTCTCGAGTTGCGGCAGGTGTTCTCGAGTTACGACGGGGACCTCAGGAACCCGCCCTGGTGGCCTCAGGAGAGGCCAGTCCCCATGCGAGTTGCTAGGGGGCCTCTCGGGATTTCTCTCTCGTCGATACCGGGGCCAAAAACCTTGTGTGGAGTCAGGGCCGGAACCGAGGATTCCTCTCATGGGTGACATGGATCTTTGGGTACTTCTGGAGTCTCCCCAGGGGAGTCAGGCCTCGTCTCGAGTGGGGGCATGCACGTGCGCTTTCCTTCCAGGCTGTAGCAGCAATGTCACGCTTCCCGTCGCTTGGATCAAAGGATCTGTGGTTTTCCCTCGAGGCTTTCCCTCGAGGCTTTCCCACAGGGCTGTCCCACGTGCCACCGTGGTGTGAGTCGATCCTAGGCGTGAAAGATGAGCCAGTGCAGGGCAAAGAGGTTCCTATGGAATGGACTGAGACATCTGGGGGACTCTTGGAATGATGGTACGACCATGGAGTTCCTCTCGCCTTTCCTGTTGAGAGTGCCTCCTCTTGAGATGCGACGGGAACGCCGGGAATTCTTTCCCGTTGAATGCAGGAAAAGGATCCCTCATCTCGAGCTACGAGGGGGAAACGGGGCTCCTCTGGATGTGGGCGGGACCGTCGTGCTTCCTCTCGAGTGGACACGGGTATGGCGGTGAACTTCTTGAGTTGCAGCAAGGGTGTGAAAGACCCTTTCGAAGTTCCAGAGGTTAGGTGTCATTAGTCTCCAGACGCCTCATCGGAAATAGGCCTCATCTCGCCTGGAAGGGAGAACTTCCTGGATTTTCTCGAGTTGCGGCAGGTGTTCTCGAGTTACGACGGGGACCTCAGGGACCCGCCCTGATGGCCTCAGGAGAGGCCAGGCCCATGCGAGTTGCTAGGGGGCCTCTCGGGATTCCTCTCCCGTGGATACCGGGGCCAAAAACCTTGTGTGGATTCAGGGCCGGAACCGAGGATTCCTCTCAGGGGTGACATGGATCTTTGGGTACTTCTGGAGTCTCCCCAGGGGAGTCAGGCCTCGTCTCGAATGGGGGCATGCACGTGCGCTTTCCTTCCAGGCTGTAGCAGCAATGGCACGCTTCCCGTCGCGTGGATCAAAGGATCTGTGGTTTTCCCCCGAGGCTTTCCCACAGGGCTGTCCCACGTGCCACCGTGGTGTGAGTCGATCCTCGGCGTGAAAGATGAGCCAGTGCAGGGCAAAGAGGTTCCTCTGGAATGGACTGAGACATCTGGGGGACTCTTGGAATGGTGGTACGACCATGGAGTTCCTCTCGCCTTTCCTGTTGAGAGTGCCTCCTCTTGAGATGCGACGGGAACGCCGGCAATTCTTTCCCGTGGAAAGCAGGGAAAGGATCCCTCATCTCGAGCTACGAGGGGGACACGGGGCTCCTCTGGATCTGGGCGGGACCATCGTGCTTCCCTTCGAGTGGAGACGGGTATGGCGGTGAACTTCTTGAGTTGCAGCAAGGGTGTGAAAGACCCTTTCGAAGTTCCAGAGGTTAGGTGTCATTAGTCTCCAGACGCCTCATCGGAAATAGGCCTAATCTCGCCTGGAAGGGAGAACTTCCTGGATTTTCTCAAGTTGCGGCAGGTGTTCTCGACTTACGACGGGGACCTCAGGGACCCGCCCTGGTGGCCTAAGGAGAGGCCAGTCCCCATGCGAGTTGCTAAGGGGCCTCTTGGGGTTCCTCTCCCGTCAATTCCGGGGCCATAAACCTTGTGTGTAGTCAGGGCCGGAACCGAGGATTCCTCTCAGGGGCTGACATGGATCTTTGGGTACTTCTGGAGTCTCCCCAGGGGAGTCAGGCCTCGTCTCGAGTGGGCGCATGCACGTGCACTTTCCTTCGAGGCTGTAGCAGCAATGTCACGCTTCTTGTGGCGTGGATCAAAGGATCTGTGGTTTTCCCTCGAGGCTTTCCCTCGAGGCTTTCCCACAGGGCTGTCCCACGTGCCACCAT
Source organism: Capricornis sumatraensis (assembly GCF_032405125.1). Lineage (NCBI taxonomy): Eukaryota > Metazoa > Chordata > Mammalia > Artiodactyla > Bovidae > Capricornis > Capricornis sumatraensis. The sequence continues at coordinate 9,273,756 of NW_027184613.1, forward strand.
GGTGTGAATCGATCCTCGGGGTGAAAGATGAGCCAGTGCAGGGCAAAGAAGTTCCTCTGGAATGGACTGAGACATCTGGGGGACTCTTGGAATGGTGGTACGACCATGGAGTTCCTCTCGCCTTTCCTGTTGAGAGTGCCTCCTCTTGAGATGCGATGGGAACGCCGGGAATTCTTTCCCGTTGAAAGCAGGGAAAGGATCCGTCATCTCGAGCTCCGAGGAGGAAACGGGGCTCCTATAGATGTGGGCGGGACCATCGTGCTTCCTCTCGAGTGGAGATGGGTATGGCGGTGAACTTCTTGAGTTGCAGCAAGGGTGTGAAAGATCCTTTCGAAGTTCCAGAGGTTAGGTGTCATTAGTCTCCTGATGCCTCATCGGAAATAGGCCTCATCTCGCCTGGAAGGGAGAACTTCCTGGATATTCTCGAGTTGCGGCAGGTGTTCTCGAGTTACGATGGGGACTTCAGGGACCCGCCCTGGTGGCCTCAGGAGAGGCCAGTCCCCATGCGAGTTGCTAGGGGGCCTCTCGGTATTCCTCTCCCGCCGATACCGGGGACAAAAACCTTGTGTGGAGTCAGGGCCGGAACCGAGGATTCCTCTCACGGGTGACATGGATCTTGGGTACTTCTGGAGTCTCCCCAGGGGAGTCAGGCCTCGTCTCGAGTGGGGGCATGCACGTGCGCTTTCCTTCCAGGCTGTAGCAGCAATGTCATGCTTCCCGTCGTGTGGATCAAAGGATCTGTGGTTTTCCCTCGAGGCTTTCCCTCGAGGCTTTCCCACAGGGCTGTCCCACGTGCCACCGTGGTGTGAGTCGATCCTAGGCGTGAAAGATGAGCCAGTGCAGGGCAAAGAGGTTCCTCTGGAATGGACTGAGACATCTGGGGGACTCTTGGAATGGTGGTACGACCATGGAGTTCCTCTCGCCTTTCCTGTTGAGAGTGCCTCCTCTTGAGATGCGACGGGAACGCCGGGAATTCTTTCCCGTCGAATGCAGGGAAAGGATCCCTCATCTCGAGCTACGAGGGGGAAACGGGGCTCCTCTGGATGTGGGCGGGACCGTCGTGCTTCCTCTCGAGTGGAGACGGGTATGGTGGTGAACTTCTTGAGTTGCAGCAAGGGTGTGAAAGACCCTTTCGAAGTTCCAGAGGTTAGGTGTCATTAGTCTCCAGACGCCTCATCGGAAATAGGCCTCATCTCGCCTGGAAGGGAGAACTTCCTGGATTTTCTCGAGTTGCGGCAGGTGTTCTCGAATTACGACGGTGACCTCAGGGACCCGACCTGGTGGCCTCAGGAGAGGCCAGTCCCCATGCGAGGTGCTAGGGGACCTCTTGGGGTTCCTCTCCCGTCAATTCCGGGGCCAAAAACCTTGTGTGTAGTCAGGGCCGGAACCGAGGATTCCTCTCAGGGGCTGACATGGATCTTTGGGTACTTCTGGAGTCTCCCCAGGGGAGTCAGGCCTCGTCTCGAGTGGGGGCATGCACGTGCGCTTTCCTTCCAGGCTGTAGCAGCAATGTCACGCTTCCCGTCGCGTGGATTAAAGGATCTGTGGTTTTCCCTCGAGGCTTTCCCTCGAGGCTTTCCCACAAGCCTCTCCCACGTGCCACCGTGGTGTGAGTCGATCCTCGGCGTGAAAGATGAGCCAGTGCAGGGCAAAGAGGTTCCTCTGGAATGGACTGAGACATCTGGGGGACTCTTGGAATGGTGGTACGACCATGGAGTTCCTCTCGCCTTTCCTGTTGAGAGTGCCTCCTCTTGAGATGCGACGGGAACGCCGGGAATTCTTTCCCGTTGAAAGCAGGGACAGGATCCCTCATCTCGAGCTACGAGGGGGAAACGGGTTCCTCTGGATTTGGGAGGGACCATCGTGCTTCCTCGCGAGTGGAGACGGGTATGGCGGTGAACTTCTTGAGTTGCAGCAAGGGTGTGAAAGACCCTTTCGAAGTTCCAGAGGTTAAGTGTCATTAGTCTCCAGACGCCTCATCGGAAATAGGCCTCACCTAGCCTGCAAGGGAGAATTTCCTGGATTTTCTCGAGTTGCAGCCGGTGTTCTCGAGTTACGATGGGGACCTCAGGGACCCGCCCTGGTGGCCTCAGGAGAGGCCAGTCCCCAGGCGAGTTGCTAGGGGGTCTCTCGGGATTCCTCTCCCTTCGATACCGGGGCCAAAAACCTTGTGTGGAGTCAGGGCCGGAACCGAGGATTCCTCTCAGGGGCTGACATGGATCTTTGGGTACTTCTGGAGTCTCCCCAGGGGAGTCAGGCCTCGTCTCGAGTGGGCGCATGCACGTGCGCTTTCCTTCGAGGCTGTAGCAGCAATGTCACGCTTCTTGTGGCGTGGATCAAAGGATCTGTGGTTTTCCCTCGAGGCTTTCCCTCGAGGCTTTCCCACAGGGCTGTCCCACGTGCCACCGTGGTGTGAATCGATCCTCGGGGTGAAAGATGAGCCAGTGCAGGGCAAAGAAGTTCCTCTGGAATGGACTGAGACATCTGGGGGACTCTTGGAATGGTGGTACGACCATGGAGTTCCTCTCGCCTTTCCTGTTGAGAGTGCCTCCTCTTGAGATGCGATGGGAACGCCGGGAATTCTTTCCCGTTGAAAGCAGGGAAAGGATCCGTCATCTCGAGCTCCGAGGAGTAAACGCGGCTCCTATAGATGTGGGCGGGACCATCGTGCTTCCTCTCGAGTGGAGACGGGTATGGCGGTGAACTTCTTGAGTTGCAGCAAGGGTGTGAAAGACCCTTTCGAAGTTCCAAACGTTAGGGGTCATTAGTCTCCAGACGCCTCATCGCAAATAGGCCTCATCTCGCCTGGAAGGGAGAACTTCCTGGATTTTCTCGAGTTGCGGCAGGTGTTCTCGAGTTACGACGGGGACCTCAGGGACCCGCCCTGGTGGCCTCAGGAGAGGCCAGTCCCCATGCGAGGTGATAGGGGGCCTCTCGGGATTCCTCTCCCGTCGATACCGGGGCCATAAACCTTGTGTGGAGTCAGGGCCGGAACCGAGGATTCTTCTCAGGGGCTGAGATGGATCTTTGGGTACTTCTGAGGTCTCCCCAGCGGAGTCAGGCCTCGTCTCGAGTGGGGGCATGCACGTGTGATTTCCTTCCAGGCTGTAGCAGCAATGTCACGCTTCCCGTGGCGTGGATCAAAGGATCTGTGGTTTTCCCTCGAGGCTTTCCCACAGGGCTGTCCCACGTGCCACCGTGGTGTGAGTCGATCCTCGGCGTGAAAGATGAGCCAGTGCAGGGCAAAGAGGTTCCTCTGGAATGGACTGAGACATCTGGGGGACTCTTGGAATGGTGGTACGACCATGGAGTTCCTCTCGCCTTTGCTGTTGAGAGTGCCTCCTCTTGAGATGGGACGGGAATACCGGGAATTCTTTCCCGTTGAAAGCAGGGAAAGGATCGCTCATCTCGATCTAGGAGGGGGAAACGAGGCTCCTCTGGATGTGGGCGGGACCATCGTGCTTCCTCTAGAGTGGAGACGGGTATGGCGGTGAACTTCTTGAGTTGCAGCAAGGGTGTGAAAGACCTTTTCGAAGTTCCAGAGGTTAGGTGTCATTAGTCTCCAGACGCCTCATCGGAAATAGGCCTCATCTCGCCTGGAAGGGAGAACTTCCTGGATTTTCTCGAGTTGCGGCAGGTGTTCTCGAGTTACGACGGGGCCCTCAGGGTCCCTCCCTGGTGGCCTCAGGAGAGGCCAGTCCCCATGCGAGTTGCTAGAGTGCCTCTCGGGATTCCTCTCCCGTCGATACTGGGGCCAAAAACCTTGTGTGGAGTCAGGGCCGGAACCGAGGATTCCTCTAAGTGGCTGACATGGATCTTTGGGTACTTCTGGAGTCTCCCCAGGGGAGTCAGGCCTCGTCTCGAGTGGGGGCATGCACGTGCGCTTTCCTTCAAGGCTGTAGCAGCAATGCCACGCTTCCCGAGGCGTGAATCAAACGATGTGGTTTTCCCTCGAGGCTTTCCCTCGAGGCTTTCCCACAGGGCTGTCCCACGTGCCACCGTGGTGTGAGTCGATCCTCGGCGTGAAAGATGAGACAGTGCAGGGCAAAGAGGTTCCTCTGGAATGGACTGAGACATCTGGGGGACTCTTGGAATGGTGGTACGACCATGGAGTTCCTCTCGCCTTTCCTGTTGAGAGTGCCTCCTCTTGAGATGCGACGGGAACGCCGGGAATTCTTTCCCGTTGAAAGCAGGGAAAGGATCCCTCATCTCGAGCTACGAGGGGGAAACGGGGCTCCTCTGGATGTGGGCGGGACCATCGTGCTTCCTCTCGAGTGGAGACGGGTGTGGCGGTGAACTTCTTGAGTTGCAACAAGGGTGTGAAAGACCCTTTCGAAGTTCCAGAGGTTAGGTGTCATTAGTCTCCAGACGCCTCATCGGAAATAGGCCTCATCTCGCCTGGAAGGGGGAACTTCCTGGAATTTCTCGAGTTGTGGCAGGTGTTCTCGAGTTACGATGGGGACCTCAGGGACCCGCCCTGGTGGCCTCAGGAGAGGCCAGTCCCCGTGCGAGTTGCTAGGGGGCCTCTCGGGATTCCTCTCCCGTCGATACCGGGACCAAAAACCTTGTGTGGCGTCAGGGCCGGAACCGAGGATTCCTCTCACGGGCTGACATGGATCTTTGGGTACTTCTGGAGTCTCCCCAGGGGAGTCAGGCCTCGTCTCGAGTCGGGGCATGCACGTGCACTTTCCTTCCAGGCTGTAGCAGCAATGTCACGCTTCCCGTGGCGTGGATCAAAGGATCTGTGGTTTTCCCTCGAGGCTTTCCCTCGAGGCTTTCCCACAGGGCTGTCCCACGTGCCACCGTGGTGTGAGTCGATCCTCGGCGTGAAAGATGAGCCAGTGCAGGGCAAAGAGATTCCTCTGGAATGGACTGAGACATCTGGGGTACTCTTGGAATGGTGGTACGACCATGGAGTTCCTCTCGCCTTTCCTGTTGAGAGTGCCTCCTCTTGAGATGCGACGGGAACGCCGGGAACTCTTTCCCATTGAAAGCAGGGAAAGGATTCCTCATCTCGAGCTACGAGGGGGAAAGGGGGCTCCTCTGGATGTGGGCGGGACGATCGTGCTTCCTCTCGAGTGGAGACGGGTATGGCGGAGAACTTCTTGAGTTGCAGCAAGGGTGTGAAAGACCCTTTCGAAGTTCCAGAGGTTAGGTGTCATTAGTCTCCAGAGGCCTCATCGGAAATAGGCCTCATCCTGCCTGGAAGGGAGAACTTCCTGGATTTTCTCGAGTTGCGGCAGGTGTTCTCGAGTTACGACGGGGACCTCAGGGACCCGCCCTGGTGGCCTCAGGAGAGGCCAGTCCCCATGCGAGTTGCTAGGGGGCCTCTCGGGAATCCTCTCCCGTCGATACCCGGGCCAAAAACCTTGTGTGGAGTCAGGGCCGGAACCGAGGATTCCTCTCACGGGCTGATATGGATCTTTGGGTACTTCTGGAGTCTCGCCAGGGGAGACAGACCCCATCTCGAGTGGGGGCATGCACGTGCGCTTTCCTTCCAGGCTGTAGCAGCAATGTCACGCTTTCCATCGCGTGGATCAAAGGATCTGTGGTTTTTCCACAGGTTTGTCCCACGTGCCACCGTGGTGTGAGTCGATCCTCGGCGTGAAAGATGAGCCAGTGCAGGGAAAAGAGGTTCCTCTGGAATGGACTGAGACATCTGGGGGACTCTTGGAATGGTGGTACGACCATGGAGTTCCTCTCGCCTTTCCTGTTGAGAGTGCCTCCTCTTGAGATGCGACGGGAACGCCGGGAATTCTTTCCCGTTGGAAGCAGGGAAAGGATCGCTCATCTCGAGCTAGGAGGGGGAAACGGGGCTCCTCTGGATGTGGGCGGGACCATCGTGCTTCCTCTAGAGTGGAGACGGGTATGGCGGTGAACTTCTTGAGTTGCAGCAAGGGTGTGAAAGACCCTTTAGAAGTTCCAGAGGTTAGGTGTCATTAGTCTCCAGACGCCTCATCGGAAATAGGCCTCATCTCGCCTGGAAGGGAGAACTTCCTGGATTTTCTCGAGTTGTGGCAGGTGTTCTCGAGTTACGACGGGGACCTCAGGGACCCGCCCTGGTAGCCTCAGGAGAGGCCAGTCCCCATGCGAGTTGCTAGGGGGCCTCTCGGGATTCCTCTCCCGTCGATACCGGGGCCAAAAACCTTGTGTGGAGTCAGGGCCGGAACCGAGGATTCCTCTCAGTGGCTGACATGGATCTTTGGGTACTTCTGGAGTCTCCCCAGGGGAGTCAGGCCTCGTCTCGAGTGGGGGCATGCACGTGCGCTTTCCTTCAAGGCTGTAGCAGCAATATCACGCTTCCCGTGGCGTGAATCAAACGATCTGTGGTTTTCCCTCGAGGCTTTCCCTCGAGGCTTTCCCACAGGGCTGTCCCACGTGCCACCGTGGTGTGAGTCGATCCTCGGCGTGAAAGATGAGCCAGTGCAGGGCAAAGAGGTTCCTCTGGAATGGACTGAGACATCTGGGGGACTCTTGGAATGGTGGTACGACCATGGAGTTCCTCTCGCCTTTCCTGTTGAGAGTGCCTCCTCTTGAGATGCGAAGGGAACTCCGGGAAATCTTTCCCGTTGAAAGCAGGGAAAGGATCCCTCATCTCGAGCTACGAGGGGGAAACGGGGCTCCTCTGGATGTGGGCGGGACCATCATGCTTCCTCTCGAGTGGAGACGGGTATGGCGGTGAACTTCTTGAGTTGCAGCAAGGGTGTGAAAGACCCTTTCGAAGTTCCAGAGGTTAGGTGTCATTAGTCTCCAGACGCCTCATCGGAAATAGGCCTCATCTCGCCTGGAAGGGAGAACTTCCTGGATTTTCTCGAGTTGCGGCAGGTGTTCTCGTGTTACGACGGGGACCTCAGGGACCCGCCCTGGTGGCCTCAGGAGAGGCCAGTCCCCATGCGAGTTGCTAGGGGCCCTCTCGGGATTCCTCTCCCGTCGATACCGGGGCCAAAAACCTTGTGTGGTGTCAGGGCCGGAACCGAGGATTTCTCTCAGGGGCTGACATGGATCTTTGGGTACTTCTGGAGTCTCCCCACGGGAGTCAGGCCTTGTCTCGAGTCGGGGCATGCACGTGCGCTTTCCTTCCAGGCTGTAGCAGCAATGTCACGCTTCCCGTCGCGTGGATCAAAGGATCTGTGGTTTTCCCTCGAGGCTTTCCCTCGAGGCTTTCCCACAGGGCTGTCCCACGTGCCACCGTGGTGTGAGTCGATCCTCGGCGTGAAAGATGAGCCAGTGTAGGGCAAAGAGCTTCCTCTGGAATGGACTGAGACATCTGGGGGACTCTTGGAATGGTGGTACGACCATGGAGTTCCTCTCGCCTTTCCTGTTGAGAGTGCCTCCTCTTGAGATGCGACGGGAATGCCGGGAATTCTTTGCCGTTGAAAGCAGGGAAAGGATCCCTCATCTCGAGCTACGAGGGGGAAACGGGGCTCCTCTGGATGGGGGCGGGACTATCGTGCTTCCTCTCGAGTGGAGACGGGTATGGCGGTGAACTTCTTGAGTTGCAGCAAGGGTGTGAAAGACCCTTTCGAAGTTCCAGAGGTTAGGTGTCATTAGTCTCCAGACGCCTCATCGGAAATAGGCCTCATCTCGCCTGGAAGGGAGAACTTCCTGGATTTTCTCGAGTTGCGGCAGGTGTTCTCGAGTTTCGACGGGGACCTCAGGGACCCGCCCTGGTGGCCTCAGGAGAGGCCAGTCCCCATGCGAGTTGCTAGGGGGCCTCTCGGGATTCCTCTCCCGTCGATACCGGGGCCAAAAACCTTGTGTGGAGTCAGGGCCGGAACCGAGGATTCATCTCAGGGGCTGATATGGATCTTTGGGTACTTCTGGAGTCTCGCCAGGGGAGACAGGCCTCGTCTCGAGTGGGGGCATGCACGTGCACTTTCCTTCCAGGCTGTAGCAGCAATGTCACGCTTCCCGTCGCGTGGATCAAAGGATCTGTGGTTTTCCCTCGAGGCTTTCCCTCGAGGCTTTCCCACAGGGCTGTCCCACGTGCCACCGTGGTGTGAGTCGATCCTCGGCGTGAAAGATGAGCCAGTGCAGGTCAATGAGGTTCCTCTGGAATGGACTGAGACATCTGGGGTACTCTTGGAATGGTGGTACGACCATGGAGTTCCTCTCGCCTTTCCTGTTGAGAGTGCCTCCTCTTGAGATGCGACGGGAACGCCGGGAACTCTTTCCCATTGAAAGCAGGGAAAGGATTCCTCATCTCGAGCTACGAGGGGGAAAGGGGGCTCCTCTGGATGTGGGCGGGACGATCGTGCTTCCTCTCGAGTGGAGACGGGTATGGCGGTGAACTTCTTGAGTTGCAGCAAGGGTGTGAAAGACCCTTTCGAAGTTCCAGAGGTTAGGTGTCATTAGTCTCCAGACGCCTCATCGGAAATAGGCCTCATCCTGCCTGGAAGGGAGAACTTCCTGGATTTTCTCGAGTTGCGGCAGGTGTTCTCGAGTTACGACGGGGACCTCAGGGACCCGCCCTGGTGGCCTCAGGAGAGGCCAGTCCCCATGCGAGTTGCTAGGGGGCCTCTCGGGAATCCTCTCCCGTCGATACCCGGGCCAAAAACCTTGTGTGGAGTCAGGGCCGGAACCGAGGATTCCTCTCACGGGCTGATATGGATCTTTGGGTACTTCTGGAGTCTCGCCAGGGGAGACAGGCCCCATCTCGAGTGGGGGCATGCACGTGCGCTTTCCTTCCAGGCTGTAGCAGCAATGTCACGCTTTCCATCGCGTGGATCAAAGGATCTGTGGTTTTTCCACAGGTTTGTCCCACGTGCCACCGTGGTGTGAGTCGATCCTCGGCGTGAAAGATGAGCCAGTGCAGGGAAAAGAGGTTCCTCTGGAATGGACTGAGACATCTGGGGGACTCTTGGAATGGTGGTACGACCATGGAGTTCCTCTCGCCTTTCCTGTTGAGAGTGCCTCCTCTTGAGATGCGACGGGAACGCCGGGAATTCTTTCCCGTTGGAAGCAGGGAAAGGATCGCTCATCTCGAGCTAGGAGGGGGAAACGGGGCTCCTCTGGATGTGGGCGGGACCATCGTGCTTCCTCTAGAGTGGAGACGGGTATGGCGGTGAACTTCTTGAGTTGCAGCAAGGGTGTGAAAGACCCTTTAGAAGTTCCAGAGGTTAGGTGTCATTAGTCTACAGACGCCTCATCGGAAATAGGCCTCATCTCGCCTGGAAGGGAGAACTTCCTGGATTTTCTCGAGTTGTGGCAGGTGTTCTCGAGTTACGACGGGGACCTCAGGGACCCGCCCTGGTAGCCTCAGGAGAGGCCAGTCCCCATGCGAGTTGCTAGGGGGCCTCTCGGGATTCCTCTCCCGTCGATACCGGGGCCAAAAACCTTGTGTGGAGTCAGGGCCGGAACCGAGGATTCCTCTCAGGGGCTGATATGGATCTTTGGGTACTTCTGGAGTCTCGCCAGGGGAGACAGGCCTCGTCTCGAGTGGGGGCATGCACGTGCACTTTCCTTCCAGGCTGTAGCAGCAATGTCACGCTTCCCGTCGCGTGGATCAAAGGATCTGTGGTTTTCCCTCGAGGCTTTCCCTCGAGGCTTTCCCACAGGGCTGTCCCACGTGCCACCGTGGTGTGAGTCGATCCTCGGCGTGAAAGATGAGCCAGTGCAGGGCAAAGAGGTTCCTCTGGAATGGACTGAGACATCTGGGGGACTCTTGGAATGGTGGTACGACCATGGAGTTCCTCTCGCCTTTGCTGTTGAGAGTGCCTCCTCTTGAGATGGGACGGGAATACCGGGAATTCTTTCCCGTTGAAAGCAGGGAAAGGATTCCTCATCTCGAGCTACGAGGGGGAAACGGGGCTCCTCTGGATGTGGGCGGGACGATCGTGCTTCCTCTCGAGTGGAGACGGGTATGGCGGTGAACTTCTTGAGTTGCAGCAAGGGTGTGAAAGACCCTTTCGAAGTTCCAGAGGTTAGGTGTCATTAGTCTCCAGACGCCTCATCGGAAATAGGCCTCATCTCGCCTGGAAGGGAGAACTTCCTGGATTTTCTCGAGTTGCGGCAGGTGTTCTCGAGTTACGACGGGGACCTCAGGGACCCGCCCTGGTGGCCTCAGGAGAGGCCAGTCCCCATGCGAGTTGCTAGGGGGCCTCTCGGGAATCCTCTCCCGTCGATACCCGGGCCAAAAACCTTGTGTGGAGTCAGGGCCGGAACCGAGGATTCCTCTCACGGGCTGATATGGATCTTTGGGTACTTCTGGAGTCTCGCCAGGGGAGACAGGCCTCATCTCGAGTGGGGACATGCACGTGAGCTTTCCTTCCAGGCTGTAGCAGCAATGTCACGCTTCCCATCGCGTGGATCAAAGGATCTGTGATTTACCCTCGAGGCTTTCCCACAGGGCTGTCCCACGTGCCACCGTGGTGTTAGTCGATCCTCGGTGTGAAAGATGAGCCAGTGCAGGGCAAAGAGGTTCCTCTGGAATGGACTGAGACATCTGGGGGACTCTTGGAATGGTGGTAAGACCATGGAGTTCCTCTCGACTTTGCTGTTGAGAGTGCCTCCTCTTGAGATGGGACGGGAATACCGGGAATTCTTTCCCGTTGAAAGCAGGGAAAGGATTCCTCATCTCGAGCTACGAGGGGGAAACGGGGCTCCTCTGGATGTGGGCGGGACCATCGTGCTTCATCTCGAGTGGAGACGGGTATGGCGGTGAACTTCTTGAGTTGCAGCAAGGGTGTGAAAGACCCTTTCGAAGTTCCAGAGGTTAGGTGTCATTAGTCTCCAGACGCCTCATCGGAAATAGGCCTCATCTCGCCTGGAAGGGGGAACTTCCTGGAATTTCTCGAGTTGTGGCAGGTGTTCTCGAGTTACGACGGGGACCTCAGGGACCCGCCCTGGTGGCCTCAGGAGTGGCCAGTCCCCATGCGAGTTGCTAGGCGGCCTCTCGGGATTCCTCTCCCGTCGATACCGGGGCCAAAAACCTTGTGTGGAGTCAGGGCCGGAACCGAGGATTCCTCTCAGGGGCTGACATGGATCTTTGGGTACTTCTGGAGTCTCCCCAGGGGAGTCAGGCCTCGTCTCGAGTCTGGGCATGCACGTGCACTTTCCTTCCAGGCTGTAGCAGCAATGTCACGCTTCCCGTGGCGTGGATCAAAGGATCTGTGGTTTTCCCTCGAGGCTTTCCCTCGAGGCTTTCCCACAGGGCTGTCCCACGTGCCACCGTGGAGTGAGTCGATCCTCGGCGTGAAAGATGAGCCAGTGCAGGGCAAAGAGGTTCCTCTGGAATGGACTGAGACATCTGGGGGACTCTTGGAATGGTGGTACGACCATGGAGTTCCTCTCGCCTTTCCTGTTGAGAGTGCCTCCGCTTGAGATGCGACGGGAACGCCGGGAATTCTTTCCCATTGAAAGCAGGGAAAGGATTCCTCATCTCGAGCTACGAGGGGGAATGGGGGCTCCTCTGGATGTGGGCGGGACGATCGTTCTTCCTCTCGAGTGGAGACGGGTATGGTGGTGAACTTCTTGAGTTGCAGCAATGGTGTGAAAGACCCTTTCGAAGTTCCAGAGGTTAGGTGTCATTAGTCTCCAGACGTCTCATCGGAAATAAGCCTCATCTCGCCTGGAAGGGGGAACTTCCTGGAATTTCTCGAGTTGCGGCTGGTGTTCTCGAGTTACGACGGGGACCTCAGGGACCCGCCCTGGAGGCCACAGGAGAGGCCAGTCCCCATGCGAGTTGCTAGGGGGCCTCTCGGGATTCCTCTCCCGTCGATACCGGGGCCAAAAACCTTGTGTGGAGTCAGGGCCGGAAACGAGGATTCCTCTCAGGGGCTGACATGGATCTTTGGGTACTTCTGGAGTCTCCCCAGGGGAGTCAGGCCTCGGCTCGAGTGGGGGCATGCACTTGCGCTTTCCTTCCAGGCTGTAGAAGCAATGTCACGCTTCCCATCGCGTGGATCAAAGGATCTGTGGTTTTCCCACAGGGCTCTCCCACGAGCCACCGTGGTGTGAGTCGATCCTCGGCGTGAAAGATGAGCCAGTGCAGGGCAAAGAGGTTCCTCTGGAATGGACTGAGACATCTGGGGGACTCTTGGAATGGTGGTACGACCATGGAGTTCCTCTCGCCTTTCCTGTTGAGAGTGCCTCCTCTTGAGATGAGACGGGAACGCCGGGAAGTCTTTCCCGTTGAAAGCAGGGAAAGGATCCCTCATCTCGAGCTACGAGGTTGAAACGGGGCTCCTCTGGATGTGGGCGGGACGATCGTGCTTCCTCTCGAGTGGAGACGGGTATGGCGGTGAACTTCTTGAGTTGCAGCAAGGGTGTGAAAGACCCTTTCGAAGTACCAGAGGTTAGGTGTCATTAGTCTCCAGACGCCTCATCGGAAATAGGCCTCATCTCGCCTGGAAGGGAGAACTTCCTGGATTTTCTCGAGTTGCGGCAGGTGTTCTCGAGTTATGACGGGGACCTCAGGGACCCGCCCTGGTGGCCTCAGGAGAGGCCAGTCCCCATGCGAGTTGCTAGGGGGCCTCTCGGGATTCCTCTCCCGTCGATACCGGGGCCAAAAACCTTGTGTGGCGTCAGGGCCGGAACCGAGGATTACTCTCAGGGGCTAATATGGATCTTTGGGTACTTCTGTAGTCTCGCCAGGGGAGACAGGCCTCCTCTCGAGTGGGGGCATGCACGTGCACTTTCCTTCCAGGCTGTAGCAGCAATGTCACGCTTCCCGTGGCGTGGATCAAAGGATCTGTGGTTTTCCCTCGAGGCTTTCCCTCGAGGCTTTCCCACAGGGCTGTCCCACGTGCCACCGTGGAGTGAGTCGATCCTCGGCGTGAAAGATGAGCCAGTGCAGGGCAAAGAGGTTCCTCTGGAATGGACTGAGACATCTGGGGGACTCTTGGAATGGTGGTACGACCATGGAGTTCCTCTCGCCTTTCCTGTTGAGAGTGCCTCCGCTTGAGATGCGACGGGAACGCCGGGAATTCTTTCCCATTGAAAGCAGGGAAAGGATTCCTCATCTCGAGCTACGAGGGGGAATGGGGGCTCCTCTGGATGTGGGCGGGAAGATCGTTCTTCCTCTCGAGTGGAGACGGGTATGGTGGTGAACTTCTTGAGTTGCAGCAAGGGTGTGAAAGACCCTTTCGAAGTTACAGAGGTTAGGTGTCATTAGTCTCCAGACGTCTCATCGGAAATAAGCCTCATCTCGCCTGGAAGGGGGAACTTCCTGGAATTTCTCGAGTTGCGGCTGGTGTTCTCGAGTTACGACGGGGACCTCAGGGACCCGCCCTGGAGGCCACAGGAGAGGCCAGTCCCCATGCGAGTTGCTAGGGGGCCTCTCGGGATTCCTCTCCCGTCGATACCGGGGCCAAAAACCTTGTGTGGAGTCAGGGCCGGAAACGAGGATTCCTCTCAGGGGCTGACATGGATCTTTGGGTACTTCTGGAGTCTCCCCAGGGGAGTCAGGCCTCGGCTCGAGTGGGGGCATGCACTTGCGCTTTCCTTCCAGGCTGTAGAAGCAATGTCACGCTTCCCATCGCGTGGATCAAAGGATCTGTGGTTTTCCCACAGGGCTCTCCCACGAGCCACCGTGGTGTGAGTAGATCCTCGGCGTGAAAGATGAGCCAGTGCAGGGCAAAGAGGTTCCTCTGGAATGGACTGAGACATCTGGGGGACTCTTGGAATGGTGGTACGACCATGGAGTTCCTCTCGCCTTTCCTGTTGAGAGTGCCTCCTCTTGAGATGAGACGGGAACGCCGGGAAGTCTTTCCCGTTGAAAGCAGGGAAAGGATCCCTCATCTCGAGCTACGAGGTTGAAACGGGGCTCCTCTGGATGTGGGCGGGACGATCGTGCTTCCTCTCGAGTGGAGACGGGTATGGCGGTGAACTTCTTGAGTTGCAGCAAGGGTGTGAAAGACCCTTTCGAAGTACCAGAGGTTAGGTGTCATTAGTCTCCAGACGCCTCATCGGAAATAGGCCTCATCTCGCCTGGAAGGGAGAACTTCCTGGATTTTCTCGAGTTGCGGCAGGTGTTCTCGAGTTATGACGGGGACCTCAGGGACCCGCCCTGGTGGCCTCAGGAGAGGCCAGTCCCCATGCGAGTTGCTAGGGGGCCTCTCGGAATTCCTCTCCCGTCGATACCGGGGCCAAAATCCTTGTGTGGAGTCAGGGCCGGAACCGAGGATTACTCTCAGGGGCTAATATGGATCTTTGGGTACTTCTGTAGTCTCGCCAGGGGAGACAGGCCTCCTCTCGAGTGGGGGCATGCACGTGCACTTTCCTTCCAGGCTGTAGCAGCAATGTCACGCTTCCCGTCGCATGGATCAAAGGATCTGTGGTTTTCCCTCGAGGCTTTCCCTCGAGGCTTTCCCACAGGGCTGTCCCACGTGCCACCGTGGTGTGAGTCGATCCTCGGCGTGAAAGATGAGCAAGTGCAGGGCAAAGAGTTTCCTCTGGAATGGACTGAGACATCTGGGGGACTCTTGGAATGGTGGTACGACCATGGAGTTCCTCTCGCCTTTGCTGTTGAGAGTGCCTCCTCTTGAGATGGGACAGGAATACCGGGAATTCTTTCCCGTTGAAAGCAGGGAAAGGATCGCTCATCTCGAGCTAGGAGGGGGAAACGAGGCTCCTCTGGATGTGGGCGGGACCATCGTGCTTCCTCTCGAGTGGAGACGGGTATGGCGGTGAACTTCTTGAGTTGCAGCAAGGGTGTGAAAGACCCTTTCGAAGTTCCAGAGGTTAGGTGTCATTAGTCTCCAGACGCCTCATCGGAAATAGGCCTCATCTCGCCTGGAAGGGAGAACTTCCTGGATTTTCTCGAGTTGCGGCAGGTGTTCTCGAGTTACGACGGGGACCTCAGGGACCCGCCCTGGTGGCCTCAGGAGAGGCCAGTCCCCATGCGAGTTGCTAGGGGGCCTCTCGGGATTCCTCTCCCGTCGATACCGGGGCCAAAAACCTTGTGTGGAGTCAGGGCCGGAACCGAGGATTCCTCTCAGGGGCTGACATGGATCTGTGGGTACTTCTGGAGTCTCCCCATGGGAGTCAGGCCTCGTCTCGAGTGGGGGCATGCACGTGCGCTTTCCTTCCAGGCTGTAGCAGCAATGTCACGCTTCCCGTCGCGTGGATCAAAGGATCTGTGGTTTTCCCTCGAGGCTTTCCCTCGAGGCTTTCCCACAGGGCTGTCCCACGTGCCACCGTGGTGTGAGTCGATCCTCGGCGTGAAAGATGAGCCAGTGCAGGGCAAAGAGGTTCCTCTGGAATGGACTGAGATATCTGGGGGACTCTTGGAATGGTGGTACGACCATGGAGTTCCCCTCGCCTTTCCTGTTGAGAGTGCCTCCTCTTGAGATGCAACGGGAACGCCGGGAATTCTTTCCCGTTGAAAGCAGGGAAAGGATCGCTCATCTCGAGCTAGGAGGGGGAAACGGGGCTCCTCTGGATATGGGCGGGACCATCGTGCTTCCTCTCGAGTGGAGACGGGTATGGCGGTGAACTTCTTGAGTTGCAGCAAGGGTGTGAAAGACCCTTTCGAAGTTCCAGAGGTTAGGTGTCATTAGTCTCCAGACGCCTCATCGGAAATAGGCCTCATCTCGCCTGGAAGGGGGAACTTCCTGGAATTTCTCGAGTTGTGGCAGGTGTTCTCGAGTTACGACGGGGACCTCAGGGACCCGCCCTGGTGGCCTCAGGAGAGGCCAGTCCCCATGCGAGTTGCTAGGGGGCCTCTCGGGATTCCTCTCCCGTCGATACCGGGGCCGAAAACCTTGTGTGGAGTCAGGGCCGGAACCGAGGAATCCTCTCAGGGGCTGACATGGATCTTTGGGTACTTCTGGAGTCTCCCCAGGGGAGTCAGGCCTCGTCTCGAGTCGGGGCATGCACGTTCACTTTCCTTCCAGGCTGTAGCAGCAATGTCACGCTTCCCGTGGCGTGGATCAAAGGATCTGTGGTTTTCCCTCGAGGCTTTCCCTCGAGGCTTTCCCACAGGGCTGTCCCACGTGCCACCGTGGTGTGAGTCGATCCTCGGCGTGAAAGATGAGCCAGTGCAGGGCAAAGAGGTTCCTCTGGAATGGACTGAGACATCTGGGGGACTCTTGGAATGGTGGTACGACCATGGAGTTCCTCTCGCCTTTCCTGTTGAGAGTGCCTCCGCTTGAGATGCGACGGGAACCCCGGGAATTCTTTCCCATTGAAAGCAGGGAAAGGATTCCTCATCTCGAGCTACGAGGGGGAAAGGGGGCTCCTCTGGATGTGGGCGGGACGATCATGCTTCCTCTCGAGTGGAGACGGGTATGGCGGTGAACTTCTTGAGTTACAGCAAGGGTGTGAAAGACCCTTTCGAAGTTCCAGAGGTTAGATGTCATTAGTCTCCAGACGCCTCATCGGAAATAGGCCTCATCTCGCCTGGAAGGGAGAACTTCCTGGATTTTCTCGAGTTGCGGCAGGTGTTCTCGAGTTACGACGGGGACCTCAGGGACCCGCCCTGGTGGCCTCAGGAGAGGCCAGACCCCATGCGAGTTGCTAGGGGGCCTCTCGGGATTCCTCTCCCGTCGATACCCGGGCAAAAAACCTTGTGTGGAGTCAGGGCCGGAACCGAGGATTCCTCTCACGGGCTGATATGGATCTTTGGGTACTTCTGGAGTCTCGCCAGGGGAGAGAGGCCTCATCTCGAGTGGGGGCATGCACGTGCGCTTTCCTTCCAGGCTGTAGCAGCAATGTCAAGCTTCCCATCGCGTGGATCAAAGGATCTGTGGTTTTCCCTCCAGGCTTTCCCTCGAGGCTTTCCCACAGGGCTGTTCCACGTGCCACCGTGGTGTGAGTCGATCCTCGGCGTGAAAGATGAGCCAGTGCAGGGCAAAGAGGTTCCTCTGGAATGGACTGAGACATCTGGGGGACTCTTGGAATGGTGGTACGACCATGGAGTTCCTCTCGCCTTTCCTGTTGAGAGTGCCTCCTCTTGAGATGGGACGAGAACGCCCGGAATTCTTTCCCGTTGAAAGCAGGGAAAGGATCCCTCATCTCGAGCTACGAGGGCGAAACGGGGCTCCTCTGGATGTGGGCGGGACCATCGTGCTTCCTCTCGAGTGGAGACGGGTGTGGCGGTGAACTTCTTGAGTTGCAGCAAGGGTGTGAAAGACCCTTTCGAAGTTCCAGAGGTTAGGTGTCATTAGTCTCCAGACGCCTCATTGGAAATAGGCCTCATCTCGCCTGGAAGGGGGAACTTCCAGGAATTTCTCGAGTTGTGGCAGGTGTTCTCGAGTTACGACGGGGACCTGAGGGACCCGCCCTGGTGGCCTTAGGAGAGGCCAGTCCCCATGCGAGTTGCTAGGGGGCCTCTCGGGATTCCTCTCCCGTCGATACCGGGGCCAAAAACCTTGTGTGGAGTCAGGGCCGGAACCGAGGATTCCTCTCAGGGGCTGACATGTATCTTTGGGTACTTCTGGAGTCTCCCCAGGGGAGTCAGGCCTCGTCTCGAGTGGGGGCATGCACGTGTGCTTTCCTTCAAGGCTGTAGCAGCAATGTCACGCTTCCCATCGCGTGGATCAAAAGATCTGTGGTTTTCCCTCGAGGCTTTCCCAAAGGGCTGTCCCACGTGCCACCGTGGTGTGAGTAGATCCTCGGCGTGAAAGATGAGCCAGTGCAGGGCAAAGAGGTTCCTCTGGAATGGACTGAGACATCTGGGGGACTCTTGGAATGGTGGTACGACCATGGAGTTCCTCTCGCCTTTCCTGTTGAGAGTGCCTCCTCTTGAGATGCGACGGAAACGCCGGGAATTCTTTCCCGTTGAAAGCAGGGAAAGGATCCCTCATCTCGAGCTACGAGGGGGAAACGGGGCTCCTCTGGATGTGGGCGGGACCATCGTGCTTCCTCTCGAGTGGAGACGGGTGTGGCGGTGAACTTCTTGAGTTGCAGCAAGGGTGTGAAAGACCCTTTCGAAGTTCCAGAGGTTAGGTGTCATTAGTCTCCAGACGCCTCATTGGAAATAGGCCTCATCTCGCCTGGAAGGGGGAACTTCCAGGAATTTCTCGAGTTGTGGCAGGTGTTCTCGAGTTACGACGGGGACCTCAGGGACCCGCCCTGGTGGCCTTAGGAGAGGCCAGTCCCCATGCGAGTTGCTAGGGGGCCTCTCGGGATTCCTCTCCCGTCGATACCGGGGCCAAAAACCTTGTGTGGAGTCAGGGCCGGAACCGAGGATTCCTATCAGTGGCTGACATGTATCTTTGGGTACTTCTGGAGTCTCCCCAGGGGAGTCAGGCCTCGTCTCGAGTGGGGGCATGCACGTGTGCTTTCCTTCAAGGCTGTAGCAGCAATGTCACGCTTCCCGTGGCGTGAATCATACGATCTGTGGTTTTCCCTGGAGGCTTTCCCTCGAGGCTTTCCCACAGGGCTGTCCCACGTGCCACCGTGGTGTGAGTCGATCCTCGGCGTGAAAGATGAGCCAGTGCAGGGCAAAGAGGTTCCTCTTGAATGGACTGAGACATCTGGGGGACTCTTGGAATGGTGGTACGACCATGGAGTTCCTCTCGCCTTTCCTGTTGAGAGTGCCTCCTCTTGAGATGCGAAGGGAACGCCGGGAATTCTTTCCCGTTGAAAGCAGGGAAAGGATCCCTCATCTCGAGCTACGAGGGGGAAACGGGGCTCCTCTGGATGTGGGCGGGACCATCGTGCTTCCTCTCGAGTGGAGACGGGTATGGCGGTGAACTTCTTGAGTTGCAGCAAGGGTGTGAAAGACCCTTTCGAAGTTCCAGAGGTTAGGTGTCATTAGTCTCCAGACGCCTCATCGGAAATAGGCCTCATCTCGCCTGGAAGGGAGAACTTCCTGGATTTTCTCGAGTTGCGGCAGGTGTTCTCGAGTTACGACGGGGACCTCAGGGACCCGCCCTGGTGGCCTCAGGAGAGGCCAGTCCCCATGCGACTTGCTAGGGGGCCTCTCGGGATTCCTCTCCCATCGATACCGGGGCCAAAAACCTTGTGTGGAGTCAGGGCCGGAACCGAGGATTCCTTTCAGGGGCTGATATGGATCTTTGGGTACTTCTGGAGTCTCGCCAGGGGAGACAGGCCTCATCTCGAGTGGGGGCATGCACGTGCGCTTTCCTTCCAGGCAATAGCAGCAATGTCACGCTTCCCATCGCGTGGATCAAAAGATCTGTGGTTTTCCCTCGAGGCTTTCCCACAGGGCTGTCCCACGTGCCACCGTGGTGTGAGTCTATCCTCGGCGTTAAAGATGAGCCAGTGCAGGGCAAAGAGGTTCCTCTGGAATGGACTGAGACATCTGGGGGACTCTTGGAATGGTGGTACGACCATGGAGTTCCTCTCTCCTTTCCTGTTGAGAGTGCCTCCTCTTGAGATGCGACGGGAACGCCGGGAATTCTTTCCCGTTGAAAGCAGGGAAAGGATCCCTCATCTCGAGCTCCGAGGGGGAAACGGGGCTCCTCTGGATGTGGGCGGGACCAACGTGCTTCCTCTCGAGTGGAGACGGGTATGGCGGTGAACTTCTTGAGTTGCAGCAAGGGTGTGAAAGACCCTTTCGAAGTTCCAGACGTTAGGTGTCATTAGTCTCCAGACGCCTCATCGGAAATAGGCCTCATCTCGCCTGGAAGGGAGAACTTCCTGGATTTTCTCGAGTTGCGGCAGGTGTTCTCGAGTTACGACGGGGACCTCAGGCACCCGCCCTGGTGGCCTCAGGAGAGGACAGTCCCCATGCGAGTTGCTAGGGGGCCTCTCGGGATTCCTCTCCCGTCGATACCGGGGCCAAAAACCTTGTGTGGAGTCAGGGCCCGAACCGAGGATTCCTCTCAGGGGCTGATATGGATCTTTGGGTACTTCTGGAGTCTCGCCAGGGGAGACAGGTCTCGTCTCGAGTCGGGGCATGCACGTGCACTTTCCTTCCAGGCTGTAGCAGCAATGTGACGCTTCCCGTCGCGTGGATCAAAGGATCTGTGGTTTTCCCTCGAGGCTTTCCCTCGAGGCTTTCCCACAGGGCTGTCCCACGTGCCACCGTGGTGTGAGTCGATCCTCGGCGTGAAAGATGAGCCAGTGCAGGGCAAAGAGGTTCCTCTGGAATGGACTGAGATATCTGGGGGACTCTTGGAATGGTGGTACGACCATGGAGTTCCTCTCGCCTTTGCTGTTGAGAGTGCCTCCTCTTGAGTTGGGACGGGAACACCGGGAATTCTTTCCCGTTGAAAGCAGGGAAAGGATCCCTCATCTCGAGCTACGAGGGGGAAACGGGGCTCCTCTGGATGTGGGCGGGACCATCGTGCTTCCTCTCGAGTGGAGACGGGTATGGCGGTGAACTTCTTGAGTTGCAGCAAGGGTGTGAAAGACCCTTTCGAAGTTCCAGAGGTTAGGTGTCATTAGTCTCCAGACGCCGGATCGGAAATAGGCCTCATCTCGCCTGGAAGGGAGAACTTCCTGGATTTTCTCGAGTTGCGGCAGGTGTTCTCGAGTTACGACGGGGACCTCAGGGACCCGCCCTGGTGGCCTCAGGAGAGGCCAGTCCCCATGCGACTTGCTAGGGGGCCTCTCGGGATTCCTCTCCCGTCGATACCGGGGCCAAAAACCTTGTGTGGAGTCAGGGCCGGAACCGAGGATTCCTCTCAGGGGCTGACATGGATCTTTGGGTACTTCTGGAGTCTCCCCAGGGGAGTCAGGCCTCGTCTCGAGTCGGGGCATGCACGTGCACTTTTCTTCCAGGCTGTAGCAGCAATGTCACGCTTCCCGTGGCGTGGATCAAAGGATCTGTGGTTTTCCCTCGAGGCTTTCCCTCGAGGCTTTCCCACAGGGCTGTCCCACGTGCCACCGTGGTGTGAGTCGATCCTCGGCGTGAAAGATGAGCCAGTGCAGGGCAAAGAGCTTCCTCTGGAATGGACTGAGACATCTGGGGGACTCTTGGAATGGTGGTACGACCATGGAGTTCCTCTCGCCTTTCCTGTTGAGAGTGCCTCCGCTTGAGATGTGACGGGAACGCCGGGAATTCTTTCCCATTGATAGCAGGGAAAGGATTCCTCATCTCGAGCTACGAGGGGGAAAGGGGGCTCCTCTGGATGTGGGCGGGACGATCGTGCTTCCTCTCGAGTGGAGACGGGTATGGCGGTGAACTTCTTGAGTTGCAGCAAGGGTGTGAAAGACCCTTTCGAAGTTCCAGAGGTTAGGTGTCATTAGTCTCCAGACGCCTCATCGGAAATAGGCCTCATCTCGCCTGGAAGGGGGAACTTCCTGTAATTTCTCGAGTTGCGGCAGGTGTTCTCGAGTTACGACGGGGACCTCAGGGACCCGCCCTGGTGGCCTCAGGAGAGGCCAGTCCCCATGCGAGTTGCTAGGGGGCCTCTCGGGATTCCTCTCCCATCGATACCGGGGCCAAAAACCTTGTGTGGAGTTAGGGCCGGAACCGAGGATTCCTTTCAGGGGCTGATATGTATCTTTGGATACTTCTGGAGTCTCGCCAGGGGAGACAGGCCTCATCTCGAGTGGGGGCATGCACGTGCGCTTTCCTTCCAGGCTGTAACAGCAATGTCACGCTTCCCATCGCGTGGATCAAAGGATCTGTGGTTTTCCCTCGAGGCTTTCCCACAGGGCTGTCCCACGTGCCACCGTGGTGTGAGTCGATCCTCGGCGTGAAAGATGAGCCAGTGCAGGGCAAAGAGGTTCCTCTGGAATGGACTGAGACATCTGGGGGACTCTTGGAATGGTGGTACGACCATGGAGTTCCTCTCGCCTTTCCTGTTGAGAGTGCCTCCTCTTGAGATGCGACGGGAACGCCGGGAATTCTTTCCCGTTGAAAGCAGGGAAAGGATCCCTCATCTCGAGCTACGAGGAGGAAACGGGGCTCCTCTGGATGTGGGCGGGACCATCGTGCTTCCTCTCGAGAGGAGACGGGTGTGGCGGTGAACTTCTTGAGTTGCAGCAAGGGTGTGAAAGACCCTTTCGAAGTTCCAGAGGTTAGGTGTCATTAGTCTCCAGACGCCTCATTGGAAATAGGCCTCATCTCGCCTGGAAGGGGGAACTTCCAGGAATTTCTCGAGTTGTGGCAGGTGTTCTCGAGTTACGACGGGGACCTCAGGGACCCGCCCTGGTGGCCTTAGGAGAGGCCAGTCCCCATGCGAGTTGCTAGGGGGCCTCTCGGGATTCCTCTCCCGTCGATACCGGGGCCAAAAACCTTGTGTGGAGTCAGGGCCGGAACCGAGGATTCCTCTCAGTGGCTGACATGTATCTTTGGGTACTTCTGGAGTCTCCCCAGGGGAGTCAGGCCTCGTCTCGAGTGGGGGCATGCACGTGTGCTTTCCTTCAAGGCTGTAGCAGCAATGTCACGCTTCCCGTGGCGTGAATCAAACGATCTGTGGTTTTCCCTCGAGGCTTTCCCTCGAGGCTTTCCCACAGGGCTGTCCCACGTGCCACCGTGGTGTGAGTCGATCCTCGGCGTGAAAGATGAGCCAGTGCAGGGCAAAGAGGTTCCTCTTGAATGGACTGAGACATCTGGGGGACTCTTGGAATGGTGGTACGACCATGGAGTTCCTCTCGCCTTTCCTGTTGAGAGTGCCTCCTCTTGAGATGCGAAGGGAACGCCGGGAATGCTTTCCCGTTGAAAGCAGGGAAAGGATCCCTCATCTCGAGCTACAAGGGGGAAACGGGGCTCCTCTGGATGTGGGCGGGACCATCGTGCTTCCTCTCGAGTGGAGACGGGTATGGCGGTGAACTTCTTGAGTTGCAGCAAGGGTGTGAAAGACCCTTTCGAAGTTCCAGAGGTTAGGTGTCATTAGTCTCCAGACGCCTCATCGGAAATAGGCCTCATCTCGCCTGGAAGGGAGAACTTCCTGGATTTTCTCGAGTTGCGGCAGGTGTTCTCGAGTTACGACGGGGACCTCAGGGACCCGTCCTGGTGGCCTCAGGAGAGGCCAGTCCCCATGCGACTTGCTAGGGAGCCTCTCGGGATTCCTCTCCCATCGATACCGGGGCCAAAAACCTTGTGTGGAGTCAGGGCCGGATCCGAGGATTCCTCTCAGTGGCTGACATGGATCTTTGGGTACTTCTGGAGTCTCCACAGGGGAGTCAGGCCTCGTCTGAGTGGGGCCATGCACGTGCGCTTTCCTTCAAGGCTGTAGCAGCAATGTCACGCTTCCCGTGGCGTTAATCAAAGGATCTGTGGTTTTCCCTCGAGGCTTTCCCTCGAGGCTTTCCCACAGGGCTGTCCCACGTGCCACCGTGGTGTGAGTCGATCCTCGGCGTGAAAGATGAGCCAGTGCAGGGAAAGAGGTTCCTCTTGAATGGACTGAGACATCTGGGGGACTCTTGGAATGGTGGTAAGACCATGGAGTTCCTCTCGCCTTTCCTGTTGAGAGTGCCTCCTCTTGAGATGCGAAGGGAACGCCGGGAATTCTTTCCCGTTGAAAGCAGGGAAAGAATCCCTCATCTCGAGCTAGGAGGGGGAAACGGGGCTCCTCTGGATGTGGGCGGGACCATCGTGCTTCCTCTCGAGTGGAGACGGGTATGGCGGTGAACTTCTTGAGTTGCAGCAAGGGTGTGAAAGACCCTTTCGAAGTTCCAGAGGTTAGGTGTCATTAGTCTCCAGACGCCTCATCGGAAATAGGCCTCATCTCGCCTGGAAGGGAGAACTTCCTGGATTTTCTCGAGTTGCGGCAGGTGTTCTCGAGTTACGACGGGGACCTCAGGGACCCGCCCTGGTGGCCTCAGGAGAGGCCAGTCCCCATGCGAGTTGCTAGGGGCCCTCTCAGGATTCCTCTCCCGTCGATACTGGGGCCAAAAACCTTGTGTGGTGTCAGGGCCGGAACCGAGGATTTCTCTCAGGGGCTGACATGGATTTTTGGGTACTTCTGGAGTCTCCCCAGGGGAGTCAGGCCTTGTCTCGAGTCGGGGCATGCACGTGCGCTTTCCTTCCAGGCTGTAGCAGCAATGTCACGCTACCCATCGCGTGGATCAAAGGATCTGTGGTTTTCCCTCGAGGCTTTCCCACAGGGCTGTCCCACGTGCCACCGTGGTGTGAGTCGATCCTCGGCGTGAAAGATGAGCCAGTGCAGGGCAAAGAGGTTCCTCTGGAATGGACTGAGACATCTGGGGGACTCTTGGAATGGTGGTACGACCATGGAGTTCCTCTCGCCTTTCCTGTTGAGAGTGCCTCCTCTTGAGATGCGACGGGAACGCCGGGAATTTTTTCCCGTTGAAAGCATGGAAAGGATCGCTCATCTCGAGCTAGGAGGGGGAAACGGGGCTCCTCTGGATGTGGGCGGGACCATCGTGCTTCCTCTAGAGTGGAGATGGGTATGGCGGTGAACTTCTTGAGTTGCAGCAAGGGTGTGAAAGACCCTTTCGAAGTTCCAGAGTTTAGGTGTCATTAGTCTCCAGACGCCTCATCGGAAATAGGCCTCATCTCGCCTGGAAGGGAGAACTTCCTGGATTTTCTCGAGTTGCGGCAGGTGTTCTCGAGTTACGACGGGGACCTCAGGGACCCGCCCTGGTGGCCTCAGGAGAGGCCAGTCCCCATGCGAGTTGCTAGGGGCCCTCTCGGGATTCCTCTCCCGTCGATACTGGGGCCTAAAACCTTGTGTGGTGTCAAGGCCGGAACCGAGGATTTCTCTCAGGGGCTGACATGGATCTTTGGGTACTTCTGGAGTCTCCCCAGGGGAGTCAGGCCTTGTCTCGAGTTGGGGCATGCACGTGCGCTTTCCTTCCAGGCTGTAGCAGCAATGTCACGCTTCCCGTGGCGTGGATCAAAGGATCTGTGGTTTTCCCTCGAGGCTTTCCCTCGAGGCTTTCCCACAGGGCTGTCCCACGTGCCACCGTGGTGTGAGTCGATCCTCGGCGTGAAAGATGAGCCAGTGTAGGGCAAAGAGCTTCCTCTGGAATGGACTGAGACATCTGGGGGACTCTTGGAATGGTGGTATGACCATGGAGTTCCTCTCGCCTTTCCTGTTGAGAGTGCCTCCTCTTGAGATGCGACGGGAACGCCGGGAATTCTTTCCCGTTGAAAGCAGGGAAAGGATCCCTCATCTCGAGCTACGAGGGGGAAACGGGGATCCTCTGGATGTGGGCGGGACTATCGTGCTTCCTCTCGAGTGGAGACGGGTATGGCGGTGAACTTCTTGAGTTGCAGCA
The DNA here is from genome assembly GCF_032405125.1 of Capricornis sumatraensis. NCBI lineage: Eukaryota > Metazoa > Chordata > Mammalia > Artiodactyla > Bovidae > Capricornis > Capricornis sumatraensis. The sequence goes on from NW_027184613.1 coordinate 9,298,803, forward strand.
AGGGTGTGAAAGACCCTTTCGAAGTTCCAGAGGTTAGGTGTCATTAGTCTCCAGACGCCTCATCGGAAATAGGCCTCATCTCGCCTGGAAGGGAGAACTTCCTGGATTTTCTCGAGTTGCGGCAGGTGTTCTCGAGTTACGACGGGGACCTCAGGGACCCGCCCTGGTGGCCTCAGGAGAGGCCAGTCCCCATGCGACTTGCTAGGGGGCCTCTCGGAATTCCTCTCCCGTCGATACCGGGGCAAAAACCTTGTGTGGAGTCAGGGCCGGAACCGAGGTTTTCTCTCAGGGGTGACATGGAACTTTGGGTATTTCTGGAGTCTCCCCAGGGGAGTCAGGCCTCGTCTCGAGTGTGGGCATGCACGTGCGCTTTCCTTCCAGGCTGTAGCAGCAATGTCACGCTTCCCGTCGCGTGGATCAAAGGATCTGTGGTTTTCCCTCGAGGCTTTCCCACAGGGCTGTCCCACGTGCCACCGTGGTGTGAGTCGATCCTTGGCGTGAAAGATGAGCCAGTGCAGGGCAAAGAGGTTCCTCTGGAATGGACTGAGACATCTGGGGGACTCTTGGAATGGTGGTAGGACCATGGAGTTCCTCTCGCCTTTCCTGTTGAGAGTGCCTCCTCTTGAGATGCGACGGGAACGCCGGGAATTCTTTCCCGTTGAAAGCAGGGAAAGGATCCCTCATCTCGAGCTACGAGGGGGAAACGGGGCTCCTCTGGATGTGGGCGGGACCATCGTGCTTCCTCTCGAGTGGAGACGGGTATGGCGGTGAACTTCTTGAGTTGCAGCAAGGGTGTGAATGACCCTTTCGAAGTTCCAGAGGTTAGGTGTCATTAGTCTCCAGACGCCTCATTGGAAGTAGGCCTCATCTCGCCTCGAAGGGAGAACTTCCTGGATTTTCTCGAGTTGCGGCAGGTGTTCTCGAGTTACGACGGGCACCTCAGGGACCCGCCATGGTGGCCTCAGGAAAGGCCAGTCCCCATGCGAGTTGCTAGGGGGCCTCTCAGGATTCCTCTCCCGTCGATACCGGGGCCAAAAACCTTCTGTGAAGTCAGGGCCGGACCCGGGGATTTCTCTCAGGGGCTGACATGGATCTTTGGGTACTTCTGGAGTCTCCCCAGGGGAGTGAGGCCTCGTCTCGAGTGGGGGCATGCACGTGCGCTTTCCTTCCAGGCTGTAGCAGCAATGTCACGCGTCTTGTCGCGTGGATCAAAGGATCTGTGGTTTTCCCTCGAGGCTTTCCCTCGAGGCTTTCCCACAGGGTTGTCCTACGTCCCGCCGTGGTGTGAGTCGATCCTCGGCGTGAAAGATTAGCCAGTGCAGGGCAAAGAGTTTCCTCTGGAATGGACTGAGACATCTGGGGGACTCTTGGAATGGTGGTACGACCATGGAGTTCCTCTCGCCTTTCCTGTTGAGAGTGCCTCCTCTTGAGATGCGACGGGAACGCTGGGAATTCTTTCCCGTTGAAAGCAGGGAAAGGATCCCTCATCTCGAGCTACGAGGGGGAAACGGGGCTCCTCTGGATGTGGGCGGGACCATCGTGCTTCCTCTCGAGTGGAGACGGGTATGGCGGTGTACTTCTTGAGTTGCAGCAAGGGTGTGAAAGACCCTTTCGAAATTCCAGAGGTTAGGTGTCATTAGTCTCCAGACGCCTCATCGGAAATAGGCCTCATCTCGCCTGGAAGGGAGAACTTCCTGGATTTTCTCGAGTTGCGGCAGGTGTTCTCGAGTTACGACGGGGACCTCAGGGACCCGCCCTGGTGGCCTCAGGAGAGGCCAGTCCCCATGCGATTTGCTAGGGGGCCTCTCGGGATTCCTCTCCCGTCGATACCGGGGCCAAAAACCTTGTGTGGAGTCAGGGCCGGAACCGAGGATTCCTCTCAGGGGCTGACATGGATCTTTGGGTACTTCTGGAGTCTCCCCAGGGGAGTCAGGCCTCGTCTCGAGTGGGGGCATGCACGTGTGCTTTCCTTCCAGGCTGTAGCAGCAATGTCACGCTTCCCGTCGCGTGGATCAAAGGATCTGTGGTTTTCCCTCGAGGCTTTCCCTTGAGGCTTTCCCACAGGGCTGTCCCACGTGCCACCGTGGTGTGAGTCGATCCTCGGCGTGAAAGATGAGCCAGTGCAGGGCAAAGAGGTTCCTCTGGAATGGACTGAGACTTCTGGGGTACTCTTGGAATGGTGATACGACCATGGAGTTCCTCTCGCCTTTCCTGTTGAGAGTGCCTCCTCTTGAGATGTGACGGGAACGCCGGGAATTCTTTCCCGTTGAAAGCAGGGAAAGGATCCCTCATCTCGAGATACGAATGTGAAACGGGGGTCCTCTGGATGTGGGCGGGACCATCGTGCTTCCTCTCGAGTGGAGACGGGTATGGCGGTGAACTTCTTGAGTTGCAGCAAGGGTGTGAAAGACCCTTTCGAAGTTCCAGAGGTTAGGTGTCATTAGTCTCCAGACGCCTCATCGGAAATAGGCCTCATCTCGCCTGGAAGGGAGAACTTCCTGGATTTTCTCGAGTTGCGGCAGGTGTTCTCGAATTACGACGGGGACCTCAGGGACCCGCCATGGTGGCCTCAGGAAAGGCCAGTCCCCATGCGAGTTGCTAGGGGACCTCTCAGGATTCCTCTCCCGTCGATACCGGGGCCAAAAACCTTGTGTGGAGTCAGGGTCGGAACCGAGGTTTCCTCTCAGTGGTGACATGGAACTTTGGGTATTTCTGGAGTCTCCCCAGGGGAGTCAGGCCTCGTCTCGAGTGGGGGCATGCACGTGTGCTTTCCTTCCAGGCTGTAGCAGCAATGTCACGCTTCCCGTCGCGTGGATCAAAGGATCTGTGGTTTTCCCTCGAGGCTTTCCCTCGAGGCTTTGCCACAGGGCTGTCCCACGTGCCACCGTGGTGTGAGTCGATCCTCGGAGTGAAAGATGAGCCAGTGCAGGGCAAATAGGTTCCTCTGGAATGGACTGAGACATCTGGGGGACTCTTGGAATGGTGGTACGACCATGGAGTTCCTCTCGCCTTTCCTGTTGAGAGTGCCTCCTCTTGAGATGCGACGGGAACGCCGGGAATTCTTTCCCGTTGAAAGCAGGGAAAGGATCCCTCATCTCGAGCTACGAGGGGGAAACGGGGCTCCTCTGGATGTGGGCGGGACCATCGTGCTTCCTCTCGAGTGGAGACGGGTATTGCGGTGAACTTCTTGAGTTGCAGCAAGGGTGTGAAAGACCCTTTCGAAGTTCCAGAGGTTAGGTGTCATTAGTCTCCAGGCGCCTCATCCGAAATAGGCCTCATCTCGCCTGGAACGGAGAACTTCCTGGATTTTCTCGAGTTGCGGCATGTGTTCTCGAGTTAGGACGGGGACCTCCGGGACCGGCCCTGGTGGCCTCAGGAGAGGCCAGTCCCCATGCAAGTTGCTAGGGGGCCTCTCGGGATTCCTCTCCCGTCGATACCAGGGCCAAAATCCTTGTGTGGAGTCAGGGCCGGAACCGAGGATTCCTCTCAGGGGCTGACATGGATCTTTGGGTACTTCTGGAGTCTCACCAGGGGAGTCAGGCCTCGTCTCGAGTGGGGGCATGCACGTGCGCTTTCCTTCCAGGCTGTAGCAGCAATGTCACGCTTCCCGTCGCGTGGATCAAAGGATCTGTGGTTTTCCCTCGAGGCTTTCCCACAGGGCTGTCCCACGTGCCAACGTGGTGTGAGTCGATCCTCGGCGTGAAAGATGAGCCAGTGCAGGGCAAAGAGGTTCCTCTGGAATGGACTGAGACATCTGGGGGACTCTTGGAATGGTGGTACGACCATAGAGTTCCTCTCGCCTTTCCTGTTGAGAGTGCCTCCACTTGAGATGCGACGGGAACGCCGGGAATTCTTTCCCGTTGAAAGCAGGGAAAGGATCCCTCATCTCGAGCTACGAGGGGGAAACGGGGCTCCTCTGGATGTGGGCGGGACCATCGTGCTTCCTCTCGAGTGGAGACGGGTATGGCGGTGAACTTCTTGAGTTGCAGCAAGGGTGTGAAAGACCCTTTCGAAGTTCCAGAGGTTAGGTGTCATTAGTCTCCAGACGCCTCATCGGAAATAGGCCTCATCTCGCCTGGAAGGGAGAACTTCCTGGATTTTCTCGAGTTGCGGCAGGTGTTCTCGAGTTACGACGGGGACCTCAGGGACCCGCCCTGGTGGCCTCAGTAGAGGCCAGTCCCCATGAGACTTGCTAGGGGGCCTCTCGGGATTCCTCTCCCGTCGATACCGGGGCCAAAAACCTTGTGTGGAGTCAGGGCCGGAACCGAGGATTCCTCTCAGGGGCTGACATGGATTTTTGGGTACTTCTGGAGTCTCCCAAGCGGTGTCAGGCCTCGTCTCGTGTGAGGGCATGCACCTGCACTTTCCTTCCAGGCTGTAACAGCAATGTCACGCTTCCCGTCGCGTGGATCAAAGGATCTGTGGTTTTCCCTCGAGGCTTTCCCACAGGGATGTCCCGCGTGCCATCGTGGTGTGAATCGATCCTCGGCGTGAAAGATGAGCCAGTGCAGGGCAAAGAGGTTCCTCTGGAATGGACTGAGACATCTGGGGGACTCTTGGAATGGTGGTACGACCATGGAGTTCCTCTCGCCTTTCCTGTTGAGAGTGCCTCCTCTTGAGATGCGACGGGAACGCCGGGAATTCTTTCCCGTTGAAAGCAGGGAAAGGATCCCTCATCTCGAGCTACGAGGGGGAAACGGGGCTCCTCTGGATGTGGGCGGGACCATCGTGCTTCCTCTCGAGTGGAGACGGGTATGGCGGTGAACTTCTTGAGTTGCAGCAAGGGTGTGAAAGACCCTTTCGAAGTTCCAGAGGTTAGGTGTCATTAGTCTCCAGGCGCCTCATCGGAAATAGGCCTCATCTCGCCTGGAAGGGAGAACTTCCTGGATTTTCTCGAGTTGCGGCAGGTGTTCTCGAGTTACGACGGGGACCTCAGCGACCCGCCCTGGTGGCCTCAGGAGAGGCCAGTCCCCATGAGAGTTGCTAGGGGGCCTCTCGGGATTCCTCTCCCGTCGATACCGGAGCCAAAAACCTTGTGTGGAGTCAGGGCCGGAACCGAGGATTCCTCTCAGGGGCTGACATGGATCTTTGGGTACTTCTGGAGTCTCCCCAGGGGAGTCAGGCCTCGTCTCGAGTGGGGGCATGCACGTGCGCTTTCCTTCCAGGCTGTAGTAGCAATGTCACACTTCCCGTGGCGTGGATCAAAGGATCTGTGGTTTTCCCTCTAGGCTTTCCCTCGAGGCTTTCCCACAGGGCTGTCCCACGTGCCACCGTGGTGTGAGTCGATCCTCGGCGTGAAAGATGAGCCAGTGCAGGGCAAAGAGGTTCCTCTGGAATGGACTGCGACATCTGGGGGACTCGTGGAATGGTGGTACGACCATGGAGTTCCTCTCGCCTTTCCTGTTGAGAGTGCCTCCTCTTGAGATGCGACGGGAACGCCGGGAATTCTTTCCCGTTGAAAGCAGGGAAAGGATCCCTCATCTCGTGCTGCGAGGGGGAAACGGGGCTCCTCTGGATGTGGGCGGGACCATCGTGCTTCCTCTCGAGTGGAGACGGGTATGGCGGTGAACTTCTTGAGTTGCAGCAAGGGTGTGAAAGACCCTTTCGAAGTTCCAGAGGTTAGGTGTCATTAGTCTCCAGACGCCTCATCGGAAATAGGCCTCATCTCGCCTGGAAGGGAGAACTTCCTGGATTTTCTCGAGTTGCGGCAGGTGTTCTCGAGTTACGACGGGGACCTCAGGGACCCGCCCTGGTGGCCTCAGGAACGGCCAGTCCCCATGCGAGTTGCTAGGGGGCCTCTCGAGATTCCTCTCCCGTCGATACCGGGGCCAAAAACCTTGTGTGGAGTCAGGGCCGGAACCGAGGATTCCTCTCAGGGGCTGACATGGATCTTTGGGTACTTCTGGAGTCTCCCCAGGGGAGTCAGGCCTCGTCTCGAGTGGGGGCATGCACGTGCACTTTCCTTCCAGGCTGTAGCAGCAATGTCACGCTTCCCGTCGCGTGGATCAAAGGATCTGTGGTTTTCCCTCGAGGCTTTCCCTCGAGACTTTCCCACAGGGATGTCCCACGTGCCACCGTGGTGTGAGTCGATCCTCGGCGTGAAAGATGAGCCAGTGCAGGGCAAAGAGGTTCCTCTGGAATGGACTGAGACATCTGGGTGACTCTTGGAATGGTGGTACGACCATGGAGTTCCTCTCGCCTTTCCTGTTGAGAGTGCCTCCTCTTGAGATGCGACAGGAACGCCGGGAATTCTTTCCCGTTGAAAGCAGGGAAAGGATCCCTCATCTCGAGCTCCGAGGGGGAAACGGGGCTCCTCTGGATGTGGGTGGGACCATCGTCCTTCCTCTCGAGTGGAGACCGGTATGGCGGTGAACTTCTTGAGTTGCAGCAAGGGTGTGAAAGACCCTTTCGAAGTTCCAGAGGTTAGGTGTCATTAGTCTCCAGACGCCTCATCGGAAATAGGCCTCATCTCGCCTGGAAGGGAGAACTTCCTGGATTTTCTCGAGTTGCGGCAGGTGTTCTCGAGTTACGACGGGGACATCAGGGACCCGCCCTGGTGGCTTCAGGAGAGGCTGGTCCTCATGCGAGTTGCTAGGGGGCCTCTCGGGATTCCTCTCCCGTCGATACCGGGGCCAAAAACCTTGTGTGGAGTCAGGGCCGGAACCGAGGATTCCTCTCAGGGGCTGACATGGATCTTTGGGTACTTCTGGAGTCTCCCCAGGGGAGTCAGGCCTCGTCTCGAGTGGGGGCATGCACGTGCGCTTTCCTTCCAGGCTGTAGCAGCAATGTCACGCTTCCCGTCGCATGGATCAAAGGATCTGTGGTTTTCCCTCGAGGCTTTCCCTCGAGGCTTTCCCACAGGGCTGTCCCACGTGCCACCGTGGTATGAGTCGATCCTCGGCGTGAAAGATGAGCCAGTGCAGGGCAAAGAGGTTCCTCTGGAATGGACTGAGACATCTAGGGGACTCTTGGAATGGTGGTACGACCATGGAGTTCCTCTCGCCTTTCCTGTTGAGAGTGCCTCCTCTTGAGATGCGACGGGAACGCCGGGAATTCTTTCCCGTTGAAAGCAGGGAAAGGATCCCTCATTTCGAGCTCCGAGGGGGAAACGGGGCTCCTCTGGATGTGGGCGGGACCATCGTGCTTCCTCTCGAGTGGAGACGGGTATGGCGGTGAACTTCTTGAGTTGCAGCAAGGGTGTGAAAGACCCTTTCGAAGTTCCAGAGGTTAGGTGTCATTAGTCTCCAGATGCCTCATCGGAAATAGGCCTCATCTCGCCTGGAAGGGAGAACTTCCTGGATTTTCTCGAGTTGCGGCAGGTGTTCTCGAGTTACGACGGGGACCTCAGGGACCAGCCCTGGTGGCGTCAGAAGAGGCCAGTCCCCATGCTAGTTGCTAGGGGGCCTCTCGGGATTCCTCTCCCGTCGATACCGGGGCCAAAAACCTTGTGTGGAGTCAGGGCCGGAACCGAGGATTCCTCTCAGGGGCTGACATGGATCTTTGGGTACTTCTGGAGTCTCCCCAGGGGAGTCAGGCCTCGTCTCGAGTGGGGGCATGCACGTGCGCTTTCCTTCCAGGCTGTAGTAGCAATGTCACGCTTCCCGTCGCGTGGATCAAAGGATCTGTGGTTTTCCCTCGAGGCTTTCCCTCGAGGCTTTCCCACAGGGCTGTCCCACGTGCCACCATGGTGTGAGTCGATCCTCGGCGTGAAAGATGAGCCAGTGCAGGTCAATGAGGTTCCTCTGGAATGGACTGAGACATCTGGGGGACTCTTGGAATGGTGGTACGACCATGGTGTTCCTCTCGCCTTTCCTGTTGAGAGTGCCTCCTCTTGAGATGCGACGGGAACGCCGGGAATTCTTTCCCGTTGAAAGCAGGGAAAGGATCCCTCATCTCGAGCTACGAGGGAGAAACGGGGCTCCTCTGGATGTGGGCGGGACCATCGTGCTTCCTCTCGGGTGGAGACGAGTATGGCGGTGAACTTCTTGAGTTGCAGCAAGGGTGTGAAAGACCCTTTCGAAGTTCCAGATGTTAGGTGTCATTAGTCTCCAGACGCCTCATCGGAAATAGGCCTCCTCTCACCTGGAAGGGAGAAATCCTGGATTTTCTCGAGTTTCGGCAGGTGTTCTCGAGTTTCGACGGGAACCTCAGGGACCCGCCCTGGTGGCCTCAGGAAAGGCCAGTCCCCATGCGAGTTGCTAGGGGGCCTCTCTGGATTCCTCTCCCGTCGATACCGGGGCCAAAAACCTTGTGTGGAGTCAGGGCCGGAACCGAGGATTCCTCTCAGGGGCTGACATGGATCTTTGGGTACTTCTGGAGGCTCCCCAGGGGAGTCAGGCCTCGTCTCGAGTGGGGGCATGCACGAACGCTTTTCTTCCAGTCTGTAGCAGCAATGTCACGCTTCCCGTCCCGTAGATCAAAGGATCTGTGGTTTTCCCTCGAGGCTTTCCCTCGAGGCTTTCTCACAGGGCAGTCCCACGTGCCACCGTGGTGTGAGTCGATCCTCGGCGTGAAAGATGAGTCAGTGCAGGGCAAAGAGGTTCCTCTGGAATGGACTGAGACATCTGGGGGACTCTTGGAATGGTGGTACGACCATGGAGTTCCTCTCGCCTTTCCTGTTGAGAGTGCCTCCTCTTGAGATGCGACGGGAACGCCGGGAATTCTTTCCCGTTGAAAGCAGGGAAAGGATCCCTCATCTCGAGCTACGAGGGGGAAACGGGGCTCCTCTGGATGTGGGCGGGACCATCGTGCTTCCTCTCGAGTGGAGACGGGTATGGCGGTGAACTTCTTGAGTTGCAGCAAGGGTGTGAAAGACCCTTTCGAAGTTCCAGAGGTTAGGTGTCATTAGTCTCCAGACGCCTCATCGGAAATAGGCCTCATCTCGCCTGGAAGGGAGAACTTCCTGGATTTTCTCGAGTTGCGGCAGGTGTTCTCGAGTTACGACGGGGACCTCAGGGACCCGCCCTGGTGGCCTCAGGAGAGGCCAGTCCCCATGCGAGTTGCTAGGGGGCCTCTCGGGATTCCTCTCCCGTCGATACCGGGGCCAAAAACCTTGTGTGGAGTCAGGGCCGGAACCGAGGATTCCTCTCAGGGGCTGACATGGATCTTTGGGTACTTCTGGAGTCTCCCCAGGGGAGTCAGGCCTCGTCTCGAGTGGGGGCATGCACGTGCACTTTCCTTCCAGGCTGTAGCAGCAATGTCACGCTTCCCGTCGCGTGGATCAAAGGATCTGTGGTTTTCCCTCGAGGCTTTCCCTCGAGACTTTCCCACAGGGATGTCCCACGTGCCACCGTGGTGTGAGTCGATCCTCGGCGTGAAAGATGAGCCAGTGCAGGGCAAAGAGGTTCCTCTGGAATGGACTGAGACATCTGGGTGACTCTTGGAATGGTGGTACGACCATGGAGTTCCTCTCGCCTTTCCTGTTGAGAGTGCCTCCTCTTGAGATGCGACAGGAACGCCGGGAATTCTTTCCCGTTGAAAGCAGGGAAAGGATCCCTCATCTCGAGCTCCGAGGGGGAAACGGGGCTCCTCTGGATGTGGGTGGGACCATCGTCCTTCCTCTCGAGTGGAGACCGGTATGGCGGTGAACTTCTTGAGTTGCAGCAAGGGTGTGAAAGACCCTTTCGAAGTTCCAGAGGTTAGGTGTCATTAGTCTCCAGACGCCTCATCGGAAATAGGCCTCATCTCGCCTGGAAGGGAGAACTTCCTGGATTTTCTCGAGTTGCGGCAGGTGTTCTCGAGTTACGACGGGGACATCAGGGACCCGCCCTGGTGGCTTCAGGAGAGGCTGGTCCTCATGCGAGTTGCTAGGGGGCCTCTCGGGATTCCTCTCCCGTCGATACCGGGGCCAAAAACCTTGTGTGGAGTCAGGGCCGGAACCGAGGATTCCTCTCAGGGGCTGACATGGATCTTTGGGTACTTCTGGAGTCTCCCCAGGGGAGTCAGGCCTCGTCTCGAGTGGGGGCATGCACGTGCGCTTTCCTTCCAGGCTGTAGCAGCAATGTCACGCTTCCCGTCGCATGGATCAAAGGATCTGTGGTTTTCCCTCGAGGCTTTCCCTCGAGGCTTTCCCACAGGGCTGTCCCACGTGCCACCGTGGTATGAGTCGATCCTCGGCGTGAAAGATGAGCCAGTGCAGGGCAAAGAGGTTCCTCTGGAATGGACTGAGACATCTAGGGGACTCTTGGAATGGTGGTACGACCATGGAGTTCCTCTCGCCTTTCCTGTTGAGAGTGCCTCCTCTTGAGATGCGACGGGAACGCCGGGAATTCTTTCCCGTTGAAAGCAGGGAAAGGATCCCTCATCTCGAGCTCCGAGGGGGAAACGGGGCTCCTCTGGATGTGGGCGGGACCATCGTGCTTCCTCTCGAGTGGAGACGGGTATGGCGGTGAACTTCTTGAGTTGCAGCAAGGGTGTGAAAGACCCTTTCGAAGTTCCAGAGGTTAGGTGTCATTAGTCTCCAGATGCCTCATCGGAAATAGGCCTCATCTCGCCTGGAAGGGAGAACTTCCTGGATTTTCTCGAGTTGCGGCAGGTGTTCTCGAGTTACGACGGGGACCTCAGGGACCAGCCCTGGTGGCGTCAGAAGAGGCCAGTCCCCATGCTAGTTGCTAGGGGGCCTCTCGGGATTCCTCTCCCGTCGATACCGGGGCCAAAAACCTTGTGTGGAGTCAGGGCCGGAACCGAGGATTCCTCTCAGGGGCTGACATGGATCTTTGGGTACTTCTGGAGTCTCCCCAGGGGAGTCAGGCCTCGTCTCGAGTGGGGGCATGCACGTGCGCTTTCCTTCCAGGCTGTAGTAGCAATGTCACGCTTCCCGTCGCGTGGATCAAAGGATCTGTGGTTTTCCCTCGAGGCTTTCCCTCGAGGCTTTCCCACAGGGCTGTCCCACGTGCCACCATGGTGTGAGTCGATCCTCGGCGTGAAAGATGAGCCAGTGCAGGTCAATGAGGTTCCTCTGGAATGGACTGAGACATCTGGGGGACTCTTGGAATGGTGGTACGACCATGGTGTTCCTCTCGCCTTTCCTGTTGAGAGTGCCTCCTCTTGAGATGCGACGGGAACGCCGGGAATTCTTTCCCGTTGAAAGCAGGGAAAGGATCCCTCATCTCGAGCTACGAGGGAGAAACGGGGCTCCTCTGGATGTGGGCGGGACCATCGTGCTTCCTCTCGAGTGGAGACGGGTATGGCGGTGAACTTCTTGAGTTGCAGCAAGGGTGTGAAAGACCCTTTCGAAGTTCCAGAGGTTAGGTGTCATTAGTCTCCAGACGCCTCATCGGAAATAGGCCTCATCTCGCCTGGAAGGGAGAACTTCCTGGATTTTCTCGAGTTGCGGCAGGTGTTCTCGAGTTACGACGGGGACCTCAGGGACCCGCCCTGGTGGCCTCAGGAGAGGCCAGTCCCCATGCGAGTTGCTAGGGGGCCTCTCGGGATTCCTCTCCCGTCGATACCGGGGCCAAAAACCTTGTGTGGAGTCAGGGCCGGAACCGAGGATTCCTCTCAGGGGCTGACATAGATCTTTGGGTACTTCTGGAGTCTCCCCAGGGGAGTCAGGCCTCGTCTCGAGTGGGGGCATGCACGTGCGCTTTCCTTCCAGGCTGTAGCAGCAATGTCACGCTTCCCGTCGCGTGGATCAAAGGATCTGTGGTTTTCCCTCGAGGCTTTCCCTCGAGGCTTTCCCACAGGGCTGTCCCACGTGCCACCGTGGTGTGAGTCGATCCTCGGCGTGAAAGATGAGCCAGTGCAAGGCAAAGAGGTTCCTCTGTAATGGACTTTGACATCTGGGTGACTCTTGGAATGGTGGTACGACCATGGAGTTCCTCTCGCCTTTCCTGTTGAGAGTGCCTCCTCTTGAGATGCGACAGGAACGCCGGGAATTCTTTCCCGTTGAAAGCAGGGAAAGGATCCCTCATCTCGAGCTCCGAGGGGGAAACGGGGCTCCTCTGGATGTGGGTGGGACCATCGTCCTTCCTCTCGAGTGGAGACGGGTATGGCGGTGAACTTCTTGAGTTGCAGCAAGGGTGTGAAAGACCCTTTCGAAGTTCCAGAGGTTAGGTGTCATTAGTCTCCAGACGCCTCATCGGAAATAGGCCTCATCTCGCCTGGAAGGGAGAACTTCCTGGATTTTCTCGAGTTGCGGCAGGTGTTCTCGAGTTACGACGGGGACATCAGGGACCCGCCCTGGTGGCTTCAGGAGAGGCTGGTCCTCATGCGAGTTGCTAGGGGGCCTCTCGGGATTCCTCTCCCGTCGATACCGGGGCCAAAAACCTTGTGTGGAGTCAGGGCCGGAACCGAGGATTCCTCTCAGGGGCTGACATGGATCTTTGGGTACTTCTGGAGTCTCCCCAGGGGAGTCAGGCCTCGTCTCGAGTGGGGGCATGCACGTGCGCTTTCCTTCCAGGCTGTAGCAGCAATGTCACGCTTCCCGTCGCGTGGATCAAAGGATCTGTGGTTTTCCCTCGAGGCTTTCCCTCGAGGCTTTCCCACAGGGCTGTCCCACGTGCCACCGTGGTGTGAGTCGATCCTCGGCGTGAAAGATGAGCCAGTGCAGGGCAAAGAGGTTCCTCTGGAATGGACTGAGACATCTAGGGGACTCTTGGAATGGTGGTACGACCATGGAGTTCCTCTCGCCTTTCCTGTTGAGAGTGCCTCCTCTTGAGATGCGACGGGAACGCCGGGAATTCTTTCCCGTTGAAAGCAGGGAAAGGATCCCTCATTTCGAGCTCCGAGGGGGAAACGGGGCTCCTCTGGATGTGGGCGGGACCATCGTGCTTCCTCTCGAGTGGAGACGGGTATGGCGGTGAACTTCTTGAGTTGCAGCAAGGGTGTGAAAGACCCTTTCGAAGTTCCAGAGGTTAGGTGTCATTAGTCTCCAGATGCCTCATCGGAAATAGGCCTCATCTCGCCTGGAAGGGAGAACTTCCTGGATTTTCTCGAGTTGCGGCAGGTGTTCTCGAGTTACGACGGGGACCTCCGGGACCAGCCCTGGTGGCGACAGAAGAGGCCAGTCCCCATGCTAGTTGCTAGGGGGCCTCTCGGGATTCCTCTCCCGTCGATACCGGGGCCAAAAACCTTGTGTGGAGTCAGGGCCGGAACCGAGGATTCCTCTCAGGGGCTGACATGGATCTTTGGGTACTTCTGGAGTCTCCCCAGGGGAGTCAGGCCTCGTCTCGAGTGGGGGCATGCACGTGCGCTTTCCTTCCAGGCTGTAGTAGCAATGTCACGCTTCCCGTCGCGTGGATCAAAGGATCTGTGGTTTTCCCTCGAGGCTTTCCCTCGAGGCTTTCCCACAGGGCTGTCCCACGTGCCACCATGGTGTGAGTCGATCCTCGGCGTGAAAGATGAGCCAGTGCAGGTCAATGAGGTTCCTCTGGAATGGACTGAGACATCTGGGGGACTCTTGGAATGGTGGTACGACCATGGTGTTCCTCTCGCCTTTCCTGTTGAGAGTGCCTCCTCTTGAGATGCGACGGGAACGCCGGGAATTCTTTCCCGTTGAAAGCAGGGAAAGGATCCCTCATCTCGAGCTACGAGGGAGAAACGGGGCTCCTCTGGATGTGGGCGGGACCATCGTGCTTCCTCTCGGGTGGAGACGGGTATGGCGGTGAACTTCTTGAGTTGCAGCAAGGGTGTGAAAGACCCTTTCGAAGTTCCAGATGTTAGGTGTCATTAGTCTCCAGACGCCTCATCGGAAATAGGCCTCCTCTCACCTGGAAGGGAGAAATCCTGGATTTTCTCGAGTTTCGGCAGGTGTTCTCGAGTTTCGACGGGAACCTCAGGGACCCGCCCTGGTGGCCTCAGGAAAGGCCAGTCCCCATGCGAGTTGCTAGGGGGCCTCTCTGGATTCCTCTCCCGTCGATACCGGGGCCAAAAACCTTGTGTGGAGTCAGGGCCGGAACCGAGGATTCCTCTCAGGGGCTGACATGGATCTTTGGGTACTTCTGGAGGCTCCCCAGGGGAGTCAGGCCTCGTCTCGAGTGGGGGCATGCACGAACGCTTTTCTTCCAGTCTGTAGCAGCAATGTCACGCTTCCCGTCCCGTAGATCAAAGGATCTGTGGTTTTCCCTCGAGGCTTTCCCTCGAGGCTTTCTCACAGGGCAGTCCCACGTGCCACCGTGGTGTGAGTCGATCCTCGGCGTGAAAGATGAGTCAGTGCAGGGCAAAGAGGTTCCTCTGGAATGGACTGAGACATCTGGGGGACTCTTGGAATGGTGGTACGACCATGGAGTTCCTCTCGCCTTTCCTGTTGAGAGTGCCTCCTCTTGAGATGCGACGGGAACGCCGGGAATTCTTTCCCGTTGAAAGCAGGGAAAGGATCCCTCATCTCGAGCTACGAGGGGGAAACGGGGCTCCTCTGGATGTGGGCGGGACCATCGTGCTTCCTCTCGAGTGGAGACGGGTATGGCGGTGAACTTCTTGAGTTGCAGCAAGGGTGTGAAAGACCCTTTCGAAGTTCCAGAGGTTAGGTGTCATTAGTCTCCAGACGCCTCATCGGAAATAGGCCTCATCTAGCCTGGAAGGGAGAACTTCCTGGATTTTCTCGAGTTGCGGCAGGTGTTCTCGAGTTACGACGGGGACCTCAGGGACCCGCCCTGGTGGCCTCAGGAGAGGCCAGTCCCCATGCGAGTTGCTAGGGGGCCTCTCGGGATTCCTCTCCCGTCGATACCGGGGCCAAAAACCTTGTGTGGAGTCAGGGCCGGAACCGAGGATTCCTCTCAGGGGCTGACATAGATCTTTGGGTACTTCTGGAGTCTCCCCAGGGGAGTCAGGCCTCGTCTCGAGTGGGGGCATGCACGTGCGCTTTCCTTCCAGGCTGTAGCAGCAATGTCACGCTTCCCGTCGCGTGGATCAAAGGATCTGTGGTTTTCCCTCGAGGCTTTCCCTCGAGGCTTTCCCACAGGGCTGTCCCACGTGCCACCGTGGTGTGAGTCGATCCTCGGCGTGAAAGATGAGCCAGTGCAAGGCAAAGAGTTTCCTCTGGAATGGACTGAGACATCTGGGGGACTCTTGGAATGGTGGTACGACCATGGAGTTCCTCTCGCCTTTCCTGTTGAGAGTGCCTCCTGTTGAGATGCGACGGGAACGCCGGGAATTCTTTCCCGTTGAAAGCAGGGAAAGGATCCCTCATCTCGAGCTACGAGGGGCAAAACGGGGCTCCTCTGGATGTGGGCGGGACCATCGTGCTTCCTCTCGAGTGGATACGGGTATGGCGGTGAACTTCTTGAGTTGCAGCAAGGGTGTGAAAGACCCTTTCGATGTTCCAGAGGTTAGGTGTCATTAGTCTCCAGACGCCTCATCGGAAATAGGCCTCATCTCGCCTGGAAGGGAGAACTTCCTGGATTTTCTCGAGTTGCGGCAGGTGTTCTCGAGTTACGACGGGGACCTCAGGGACCCGCCCTAGTGGCCTCAGGAGAGGCCAGTCCCCATGCGAGTTGCTAGGGGGCCTCTCGGGATTCCTCTCCCGTCGATACTGGGGCCAAAAACCTTGTGTGGAGTCAGGGCCGGAACCGAGGATTCCTCTCAGGGGCTGACACGGATCTTTGGGTACTTCTGGAGTCTCCCCAGGGGAGTCAGGCCTCGTCTCGAGTGGGGGCATGCACGTGCGCTTTCCTTCCAGGCTGTAGCAGCAATGTCACGCTTCCCGTCGCGTGGATCAAAGGATCTGTGGTTTTCCCTCGAGGCTTTCCCTCGAGGCTTTCCCACAGGGCTGTCCCACGTGCCACCGTGGTGTGAGTCGATCCTCGGCGTGAAAATGAGCCAGTGCAGGGCAAAGAGGTTCCTCTGGAATGGACTGAGACATCTGGGGGACTCTTGGAATGGTGGTACGACCATGGAGTTCCTCTCGCCTTTCCTGTTGAGAGTGCCTCCTTTTGAGATGCGACGGGAACGCCGGGAATTCTTTCCCGTTGAAAGCAGGCAAAGGATCCCTTATCTCGAGCTACGAGGGGGAAACGGGGCTCCTCTGGATGTGGGCGGGACCATCGTGCTTCCTTTCGAGTGTAGACGGGTATGGCGGTGAACTTCTTGAGTTGCAGCAAGGGTGTGAAAGGCCCTTTCGAAGTTCCCGACTTTAGGTGTCATTAGTCTCCAGAGGCCTCATCGGAAATTGGCCTCATCTCGCCTGGAAGGGAGAACTTCCTGGATTTCTCGAGTTGCGGCAGATGTTCTCGAGTTACGACGGGGACCTCAGGGACCCGCCCTGGTGGCCTCAGGAGAGGCCAGTCCCCATGCGAGTTGCTAGGGGGCCTCTCGGGATTCCTCTCCCGTCGATACCGGGGCCAAAGCATTGTGTGGAGTCAGGGCCGGAACCGAGGATTCCTCTCAGGGGCTGAAATGGATCTTTGGGTACTTCTGGAGTCTCCCCAGGGGAGTCAGGCCTCGTCTCGAGTGGGGGCATGCACGTGCGCTTTCCTTCCAGGCTGTAGCAGCAATGTCACGCTTCCCGTCGCGTGGATCAAAGGATCTGTGGTTTTCCCTCGAGGCTTTCCCTCGAGGCTTTCCCACAGGGCTGTCCCACGTGCCACCGTGGTATGAGTCGATCCTCGGCGTGAAAGATGAGCCAGTGCAGGGCAAGGAGGTTCCTCTGGAATGGACTGAGACATCTGGGGGACTCTTGGAATGGTGGTACGACCATGGAGTTCCTCTCGCCTTTCCTGTTGAGAGTGCCTCCTCTTGAGATGCGACGGGAACGCTGGGAATTCTTTCCCGTTGAAAGCAGGGAAAGGATCCCTCATCTCGAGCTCCGAGGGGGAAACGGGGCTCCTCTGGATGTGGGCGGGACCATCGTGCTTCCTCTCGAGTGGAGACGGGTATAGCGGTGAACTTCTTGAGTTGCAGCAAGGGTGTGAAAGACCCTTTCGAAGTTCCAGAGGTTAGGTGTCATTAGTCTCCAGACGCCTCATTGGAAATAGGCCTCATCTCGCCTGGAAGGGAGAACTTCCTGGATTTTCTCGAGTTGCGGCAGATGTTCTCGAGTTACGACGGGGACCTCAGGGACCCGCCCTGGTGGCCTCAGGAGAGGCCAGTCCCCTTGCGTCTTGCTAGGGGGCCTCTCGGGATTCCTCTCCCGTCGATACCGGGGCCAAAGCATTGTGTGGAGTCAGGGCCGGAAACGAGGATTCCTCTCAGGGGCTGACATGGATCTTTGGGTACTTCCTGAGTCTCCCCAGGGGAGTCAGGCCTCCTCTCGAGTGGGGGCATGCACGTGCGCTTTCCTTCCAGGCTGTAGCAGCAATGTCACGCTTCCCGTCGCGTGGATCAAAGGATCTGTGGTTTTCCCTCGAGGCTTTCCCTCGAGGCTTTCCCACAGGGCTGTCCCACGTGCCACCGTGGTGTGAGTCGATCCTCGGCGTGAAAGATGAGCCAGTGCAGGGCAAAGAGTTTCCTCTGGAATGGACTGAGACATCTGGGGGACTCTTGGAATGGTGGTACGACCATGGAGTTCCTCTTGCCTTTCCTGCTGAGAGTGCCTCCTCTTGAGATGCGTCGGGAACGCCGTGAATTCTTTCCCGTTGAAAGCAGGGAAAGGATCCCTCATCTCTAGCTACGAGGGGGAAACGGGGCTCCTCTGGATGTGGGCGGGACCATAGTGCTTCCTCTCGAGTGGAGACGGGTATGGTGGTGAACATCTTGAGTTGCAGCAAGGGTGTGAAAGACACTTTCGAAGTTCCAGAGGTTAGGTGTCATTAGTCTCCTGACACCTCATCGGAAATAGGCCTCATCTCGCCTGGAAGGGAGAACTTCCTGGATTTTCTCGAGTTGCGGCAGGTGTTCTCGAGTTAAGACGGGGACCTCAGGGACACGCCCTGGTGGCCTCAGGAGAGGCCAGTCCCCATTCGAGTTGCTAGGAGGCCTCTCGGGATTCCTCTCCCGTCGATACCGGGGCCAAAAACCTTGTGTGCTGTAAGGGCCGGAACCGAGGATTACTCTCAGGGGCTGACATGGATCTTTGGGTACTTCTGGAGTCTCCCCAGGGGAGTCAGGCCTCGTCTCGAGTGGGGGCATCCACGTGCGCTTTCCGTCCAGGCTGTAGCAGCAATGTCACGCTTCCCGTGGCGTGGATCAAAGGATCTGTGGTTTTCCCTCGAGGCTTTCCCACAGGGCTGTCCCACGTGCCACCGTGGTGTGAGTCGATCCTCGGCGTGAAAGATGAGCCAGTGCAGGGCAAAGAGGTTCCTCTGTAATGGACTGAGACATCTGGGGGACTCTTGGAATGGTGGTACGACCATGGAGTTCCTCTCGCCTTTCCTGTTGAGAGTGCCTCCTCTTGAGATGCGACGGGAAAGCCGGGAATTCTTTCCCGTTGAAAGCAGGGAAAGGATCCCTCATCTCGAGCTCCGAGGGGGAAACGGGGCTCCTCTGGATGTGGGCGGGACCATCGTGCTTCCTCTCGAGTGGAGACGGGTATGGCGGTGAACTTCTTGAGTTGCAGCAAGGGTGTGAAAGACCCTTTCGAAGTTCCAGAGGTTAGGTGTCATTAGTCTCCAGACGCCTCATCGGAAATAGGCCTCATCTCGCCTGGAAGGGAGAACTTCCTGGATTTTCTCGAGTTGCGGCAGGTGTTCTCGAGTTACGACGGGGACCTCAGGGACCCGCCCTGGTGGCCTCAGGAGAGGCCAGTCCCCATGCGAGTTGCTAGGGGGCCTCTCGGGATTCCTCTCCCGTCGATACTGGGGCCAAAAACCTTGTGTGCAGTCAGGGCCGGAACCGAGGATTCCTCTCAGGGGCTGACATGGAACTTTGGGTACTTCTGGAGTCTCCCCAGGGGAGTCAGGCCTTGTCTCGAGGTGGGGCATCCACGTGCGCTTTCCGTCCAGGCTGTAGCAGCAATGTCACGCTTCCCGTGGCGTGGATCAAAGGATCTGTGGTTTTCCCTCGAGGCTTTCCCACAGGGCTGTCCCACGTGCCACCGTGGTGTGAGTCGATCCTCGGCGTTAAAGATGAGCCAGTGCAGGGCAAAGAGTTTCCTCTGGAATGGACTGAGACATCTGGGGGGCTCTTGGAATGGTGGTACGACCATGGAGTTCCTCTCGCCTTTCCTGTTGAGAGTGCCTCCTCTTGAGATGCGACGGGAACGCCGGGAATTCTTTCCCGTTGAAATCAGGGAAAGGATCCCTCATCTCGAGCTCCGAGGGGGAAATGGGGCTCCTCTGGATGTGGGCGGGACCATCGTGCTTCCTCTCGAGTGGAGACGGGTATGGCGGTGAACTTCTTGAGTTGCAGCAAGGGTGTGAAAGACCCTTTCGAAGTTCCAGAGGTTAGGTGTCATTAGTCTCCAGACGCCTCATCGGAAATAGGCCTCATCTCGCCTGGAAGGGAGAACTTCCTGGATTATCTCGAGTTGTGGCAGGTGTTCTCGAGTTACGACGGGGACCTCAGGGACCCGCACTGGTGGCCTCAGGAGAGGCCAGTCCCCATGCGATTTGCTAGGGGGCCTCTCGGGATTCCTCTCCCGTCGATACGGGGGCCAAAAAGCTTGTGTGGAGTCAGGGCCGGAACCGAGCATTCCTCTCAGGGGCTGACATGGATCTGTGGGTACTTGTGGAGTCTCCCCAGGGGAGTCAGGCCTCGTTTCGAGTGGGGGCATGCACGTGCGCTTTCCTTCCAGGCTGTAGCAGCAATGTCACGCTTCCCGTCGCGTGGATCAAAGGATCTGTGGTTTTCCCTCGAGGCTTTCCCTCGAGGCTTTCCCACAGGGCTGTCCCACGTGCCACCGTGGTGTGAGTCGATCCTCGGCGTGAAAGATGAGCCAGTGCAGGGCAAAGAGGTTCCTCTGGAATGGACTGCGACATCTGGGGGACTCTTGGAATGGTGGTACGACCATGGAGTTCCTCTCGCCTTTCCTGTTGAGAGTGCCTCCTCTTGAGATGCGACGGGAACGCCGGGAATTCTTTCCCGTTGAAAGCAGGGAAAGGATCCCTCATCTCGAGCTCCGAGGGGGAAACGGGGCTCCTCTGGATGTGGGCGGGACCATCGTGCTTCCTCTCGAGTGGAGACGGGTATGGCGGTGAACTTCTTGAGTTGCAGCAAGGGTGTGAAAGACCCTTTCGAAGTTCCAGAGGTTAGGTGTCATTAGTCTCCAGACGCCTCATCGGAAATAGGCCTCATCTCGCCTGGAAGGGAGAACTTCCTGGATTTTCTCGAGTTGCGGCAGGTGTTCTCGAGTTACGACGGGGACCTCAGGGACCCGCCCTGGTGGCCTCAGGAGAGGCCAGTCCCCATGCGAGTTGCTAGGGGGCCTCTCGGGATTCCTCTCCCGTCGATACCGGGGCCAAAGCTTTGTGTGGAGTCAGGGCCGGAACCGAGGATTCCTCTCAGGGGCTGACATGGATCTTTGGGTACTTCCTGAGTCTCCCCAGGGGAGTCAGGCCTCCTCTCGAGTGGGGGCATGCACGTGCGCTTTCCTTCCAGGCTGTAGCAGCAATGTCACGCTTCCCGTGGCGTGGATCAAAGGATCTGTGGTTTTCCCTCGAGGCTTTCCCACAGGGCTGTCCCACGTGCCACCGTGGTGTGAGTCGATCCTCGGCGTGAAAGATGAGCCAGTGCAGGGCAAAGAGGTTCCTCTGTAATGGACTGAGACATCTGGGGGACTCTTGGAATGGTGGTACGACCATGGAGTTCCTCTCGCCTTTCCTGTTGAGAGTGCCTCCTCTTGAGATGCGACGGGAAAGCCGGGAATTCTTTCCCGTTGAAAGCAGGGAAAGGATCCCTCATCTCGAGCTCCGAGGGGGAAACGGGGCTCCTCTGGATGTGGGCGGGACCATCGTGCTTCCTCTCGAGTGGAGACGGGTATGGCGGTGAACTTCTTGAGTTGCAGCAAGGGTGTGAAAGACCCTTTCGAAGTTCCAGAGGTTAGGTGTCATTAGTCTCCAGACGCCTCATCGGAAATAGGCCTCATCTCGCCTGGAAGGGAGAACTTCCTGGATTTTCTCGAGTTGCGGCAGGTGTTCTCGAGTTACGACGGGGACCTCAGGGACCCGCCCTGGTGGCCTCAGGAGAGGCCAGTCCCCATGCGAGTTGCTAGGGGGCCTCTCGGGATTCCTCTCCCGTCGATACTGGGGCCAAAAACCTTGTGTGCAGTCAGGGCCGGAACCGAGGATTCCTCTCAGGGGCTGACATGGAACTTTGGGTACTTCTGGAGTCTCCCCAGGGGAGTCAGGCCTTGTCTCGAGGTGGGGCATCCACGTGCGCTTTCCGTCCAGGCTGTAGCAGCAATGTCACGCTTCCCGTGGCGTGGATCAAAGGATCTGTGGTTTTCCCTCGAGGCTTTCCCACAGGGCTGTCCCACGTGCCACCGTGGTGTGAGTCGATCCTCGGCGTTAAAGATGAGCCAGTGCAGGGCAAAGAGTTTCCTCTGGAATGGACTGAGACATCTGGGGGGCTCTTGGAATGGTGGTACGACCATGGAGTTCCTCTCGCCTTTCCTGTTGAGAGTGCCTCCTCTTGAGATGCGACGGGAACGCCGGGAATTCTTTCCCGTTGAAATCAGGGAAAGGATCCCTCATCTCGAGCTCCGAGGGGGAAATGGGGCTCCTCTGGATGTGGGCGGGACCATCGTGCTTCCTCTCGAGTGGAGACGGGTATGGCGGTGAACTTCTTGAGTTGCAGCAAGGGTGTGAAAGACCCTTTCGAAGTTCCAGAGGTTAGGTGTCATTAGTCTCCAGACGCCTCATCGGAAATAGGCCTCATCTCGCCTGGAAGGGAGAACTTCCTGGATTATCTCGAGTTGTGGCAGGTGTTCTCGAGTTACGACGGGGACCTCAGGGACCCGCACTGGTGGCCTCAGGAGAGGCCAGTCCCCATGCGATTTGCTAGGGGGCCTCTCGGGATTCCTCTCCCGTCGATACGGGGGCCAAAAAGCTTGTGTGGAGTCAGGGCCGGAACCGAGCATTCCTCTCAGGGGCTGACATGGATCTGTGGGTACTTGTGGAGTCTCCCCAGGGGAGTCAGGCCTCGTTTCGAGTGGGGGCATGCACGTGCGCTTTCCTTCCAGGCTGTAGCAGCAATGTCACGCTTCCCGTCGCGTGGATCAAAGGATCTGTGGTTTTCCCTCGAGGCTTTCCCTCGAGGCTTTCCCACAGGGCTGTCCCACGTGCCACCGTGGTGTG
Source organism: Capricornis sumatraensis (assembly GCF_032405125.1). Classification (NCBI taxonomy): domain Eukaryota; kingdom Metazoa; phylum Chordata; class Mammalia; order Artiodactyla; family Bovidae; genus Capricornis; species Capricornis sumatraensis. The sequence goes on from NW_027184613.1 coordinate 9,320,909, forward strand.
AGTCGATCCTCGGCGTGAAAGATGAGCCAGTGCAGGGCAAGGAGGTTCCTCTGGAATGGACTGCGACATCTGGGGGACTCTTGGAATGGTGGTACGACCATGGAGTTCCTCTCGCCTTTCCTGTTGAGAGTGCCTCCTCTTGAGATGCGACGGGAACGCCGGGAATTCTTTCCCGTTGAAAGCAGGGAAAGGATCCCTCATCTCGAGCTCCGAGGGGGAAACGGGGCTCCTCTGGATGTGGGCGGGACCATCGTGCTTCCTCTCGAGTGGAGACGGGTATGGCGGTGAACTTCTTGAGTTGCAGCAAGGGTGTGAAAGACCCTTTCGAAGTTCCAGAGGTTAGGTGTCATTAGTCTCCAGACGCCTCATCGGAAATAGGCCTCATCTCGCCTGGAAGGGAGAACTTCCTGGATTTTCTCGAGTTGCGGCAGGTGTTCTCGAGTTACGACGGGGACCTCAGGGACCCGCCCTGGTGGCCTCAGGAGAGGCCAGTCCCCATGCGAGTTGCTAGGGGGCCTCTCGGGATTCCTCTCCCGTCGATACCGGGGCCAAAGCTTTGTGTGGAGTCAGGGCCGGAACCGAGGATTCCTCTCAGGGGCTGACATGGATCTTTGGGTACTTCCTGAGTCTCCCCAGGGGAGTCAGGCCTCCTCTCGAGTGGGGGCATGCACGTGCGCTTTCCTTCCAGGCTGTAGCAGCAATGTCACGCTTCCCGTGGCGTGGATCAAAGGATCTGTGGTTTTCCCTCGAGGCTTTCCCACAGGGCTGTCCCACGTGCCACCGTGGTGTGAGTCGATCCTCGGCGTGAAAGATGAGCCAGTGCAGGGCAAAGAGGTTCCTCTGTAATGGACTGAGACATCTGGGGGACTCTTGGAATGGTGGTACGACCATGGAGTTCCTCTCGCCTTTCCTGTTGAGAGTGCCTCCTCTTGAGATGCGACGGGAAAGCCGGGAATTCTTTCCCGTTGAAAGCAGGGAAAGGATCCCTCATCTCGAGCTCCGAGGGGGAAACGGGGCTCCTCTGGATGTGGGCGGGACCATCGTGCTTCCTCTCGAGTGGAGACGGGTATGGCGGTGAACTTCTTGAGTTGCAGCAAGGGTGTGAAAGACCCTTTCGAAGTTCCAGAGGTTAGGTGTCATTAGTCTCCAGACGCCTCATCGGAAATAGGCCTCATCTCGCCTGGAAGGGAGAACTTCCTGGATTTTCTCGAGTTGCGGCAGGTGTTCTCGAGTTACGACGGGGACCTCAGGGACCCGCCCTGGTGGCCTCAGGAGAGGCCAGTCCCCATGCGAGTTGCTAGGGGGCCTCTCGGGATTCCTCTCCCGTCGATACTGGGGCCAAAAACCTTGTGTGCAGTCAGGGCCGGAACCGAGGATTCCTCTCAGGGGCTGACATGGAACTTTGGGTACTTCTGGAGTCTCCCCAGGGGAGTCAGGCCTTGTCTCGAGGTGGGGCATCCACGTGCGCTTTCCGTCCAGGCTGTAGCAGCAATGTCACGCTTCCCGTGGCGTGGATCAAAGGATCTGTGGTTTTCCCTCGAGGCTTTCCCACAGGGCTGTCCCACGTGCCACCGTGGTGTGAGTCGATCCTCGACGTTAAAGATGAGCCAGTGCAGGGCAAAGAGTTTCCTCTGGAATGGACTGAGACATCTGGGGGGCTCTTGGAATGGTGGTACGACCATGGAGTTCCTCTCGCCTTTCCTGTTGAGAGTGCCTCCTCTTGAGATGCGACGGGAACGCCGGGAATTCTTTCCCGTTGAAATCAGGGAAAGGATCCCTCATCTCGAGCTCCGAGGGGGAAATGGGGCTCCTCTGGATGTGGGCGGGACCATCGTGCTTCCTCTCGAGTGGAGACGGGTATGGCGGTGAACTTCTTGAGTTGCAGCAAGGGTGTGAAAGACCCTTTCGAAGTTCCAGAGGTTAGGTGTCATTAGTCTCCAGACGCCTCATCGGAAATAGGCCTCATCTCGCCTGGAAGGGAGAACTTCCTGGATTATCTCGAGTTGTGGCAGGTGTTCTCGAGTTACGACGGGGACCTCAGGGACCCGCACTGGTGGCCTCAGGAGAGGCCAGTCCCCATGCGATTTGCTAGGGGGCCTCTCGGGATTCCTCTCCCGTCGATACGGGGGCCAAAAAGCTTGTGTGGAGTCAGGGCCGGAACCGAGCATTCCTCTCAGGGGCTGACATGGATCTGTGGGTACTTGTGGAGTCTCCCCAGGGGAGTCAGGCCTCGTTTCGAGTGGGGGCATGCACGTGCGCTTTCCTTCCAGGCTGTAGCAGCAATGTCACGCTTCCCGTCGCGTGGATCAAAGGATCTGTGGTTTTCCCTCGAGGCTTTCCCTCGAGGCTTTCCCACAGGGCTGTCCCACGTGCCACCGTGGTGTGAGTCGATCCTCGGCGTGAAAGATGAGCCAGTGCAGGGCAAAGAGGTTCCTCTGGAATGGACTGCGACATCTGGGGGACTCTTGGAATGGTGGTACGACCATGGAGTTCCTCTCGCCTTTCCTGTTGAGAGTGCCTCCTCTTGAGATGCGACGGGAACGCCGGGAATTCTTTCCCGTTGAAAGCAGGGAAAGGATCCCTCATCTCGAGCTCCGAGGGGGAAACGGGGCTCCTCTGGATGTGGGCGGGACCATCGTGCTTCCTCTCGAGTGGAGACGGGTATGGCGGTGAACTTCTTGAGTTGCAGCAAGGGTGTGAAAGACCCTTTCGAAGTTCCAGAGGTTAGGTGTCATTAGTCTCCAGACGCCTCATCGGAAATAGGCCTCATCTCGCCTGGAAGGGAGAACTTCCTGGATTTTCTCGAGTTGCGGCAGGTGTTCTCGAGTTACGACGGGGACCTCAGGGACCCGCCCTGGTGGCCTCAGGAGAGGCCAGTCCCCATGCGAGTTGCTAGGGGGCCTCTCGGGATTCCTCTCCCGTCGATACTGGGGCCAAAAACCTTGTGTGCAGTCAGGGCCGGAACCGAGGATTCCTCTCAGGGGCTGACATGGAACTTTGGGTACTTCTGGAGTCTCCCCAGGGGAGTCAGGCCTCGTCTCGAGGTGGGGCATCCACGTGCGCTTTCCGTCCAGGCTGTAGCAGCAATGTCACGCTTCCCGTGGCGTGGATCAAAGGATCTGTGGTTTTCCCTCGAGGCTTTCCCACAGGGCTGTCCCACGTGCCACCGTGGTGTGAGTCGATCCTCGGCGTTAAAGATGAGCCAGTGCAGGGCAAAGAGTTTCCTCTGGAATGGACTGAGACATCTGGGGGGCTCTTGGAATGGTGGTACGACCATGGAGTTCCTCTCGCCTTTCCTGTTGAGAGTGCCTCCTCTTGAGATGCGACGGGAACGCCGGGAATTCTTTCCCGTTGAAATCAGGGAAAGGATCCCTCATCTCGAGCTCCGAGGGGGAAATGGGGCTCCTCTGGATGTGGGCGGGACCATCGTGCTTCCTCTCGAGTGGAGACGGGTATGGCGGTGAACTTCTTGAGTTGCAGCAAGGGTGTGAAAGACCCTTTCGAAGTTCCAGAGGTTAGGTGTCATTAGTCTCCAGACGCCTCATCGGAAATAGGCCTCATCTCGCCTGGAAGGGAGAACTTCCTGGATTATCTCGAGTTGTGGCAGGTGTTCTCGAGTTACGACGGGGACCTCAGGGACCCGCACTGGTGGCCTCAGGAGAGGCCAGTCCCCATGCGAGTTGCTAGGGGGCCTCTCGGGATTCCTCTCCCGTCGATACGGGGGCCAGAAAGCTTGTGTGGAGTCAGGGCCGGAACCGAGCATTCCTCTCAGGGGCTGACATGGATCTGTGGGTACTTGTGGAGTCTCCCCAGGGGAGTCAGGCCTCGTTTCGAGTGGGGGCATGCACGTGCGCTTTCCTTCCAGGCTGTAGCAGCAATGTCACGCTTCCCGTCGCGTGGATCAAAGGATCTGTGGTTTTCCCTCGAGGCTTTCCCTCGAGGCTTTCCCACAGGGCTGTCCCACGTGCCACCGTGGTGTGAGTCGATCCTCGGCGTGAAAGATGAGCCAGTGCAGGGCAAAGAGGTTCCTCTGGAATGGACTGCGACATCTGGGGGACTCTTGGAATGGTGGTACGACCATGGAGTTCCTCTCGCCTTTCCTGTTGAGAGTGCCTCCTGTTGAGATGCGACGGGAACGCCGGGAATTCTTTCCCGTTGAAAGCAGGGAAAGGATCCCTCATCTCGAGCTGCGAGGGGGAAACGGGGCTCCTCTGGATGTGGGCGGGACCATCGTGCTTCCTCTCGAGTGGAGACGGGTATGGCGGTGAACTTCTTGAGTTGCAGCAAGGGAGTGAAAGACCCTTTCGAAGTTCCAGAGGTTAGGTGTCATTAGTCTCCAGAAGCCTCATCGGAAATAGGCCTCATCTCGCCTGGAAGGGAGAACTTCCTGGATTTTCTAGAGTTGCGGCAGGTGTTCTCGAGTTACGACGGGGACCTCAGGGACCCGCCCTGGTGGCCTCAGGAGAGGCCAGTCCCCATGAGACTTGCTAGGGGGCCTCTCGGGATTCCTCTCCCGTCGATACCGGGGCCAAAAACCTTGTGTGGAGTCAGGGCCGGAACCGAGGATTCCTCTCAGGGGCTGACATGGATCTTTGGGTACTTCTGGAGTCTCCCAAGCGGTGTCAGGCCTCGCCTCGTGTGGGGGCATGCACGTGCGCTTTCCTTCCAGGCTGTAACAGCAATGTCACGATTCCCGTCGCGTGGATCAAAGGATCTGTGGTTTTCCCTCGAGGCTTTCCCACAGGCCTGTCCCTTGTGCCATCGTGGTGTGAGTCGATCCTCGGCGTGAAAAATGAGCCAGTGCAGGGCAAAGAGGTTCCTCTGGAATGGACTGAGACATCTGGGGGACTCTTGGAATGGTGGTACGACCATAGAGTTCCTCTCGCCTTTCCTGTTGAGAGTGCCTCCTCTTGAGATGCGACGGGAACGCCGGGAATTCTTTCCCGTTGAAAGCAGGGAAAGGATCCCTCATCTCGAGCTACGAGGGGGAAACGGGGCTCCTCTGGATGTGGGCGGGACCATCGTGCTTCCTCTCGAGTGGAGACGGGTATGGCGGTGAACTTCTTGAGTTGCAGCAAGGGTGTGAAAGACCCTTTCGAAGTTCCAGAGGTTAGGTGTCATTAGTCTCCAGGCGCCTCATGGGAAATAGGCCTCATCTCGCCTGGAAGGGAGAACTTCCTGGATTTTCTCGAGTTGCGGCAGGTGTTCTCGAGTTACGACGGGGACCTCAGGGACCCGCCCTGGTGGCCTCAGGAACGGCCAGTCCCAATGCAAGTTGCTAGGGGGCCTCTCGAGATTCCTCTCCCGTCGATACCGGGGCCAAAAACCTTGTGTTGAGTCAGGGCCGGAACCGAGAATTCCTCTCAGGGGCTGACATGGATCTTTGGGTACTTCTGGAGTCTCCCCAGGGGAGTCAGGCCTCGTCTCGTGTGGGGGCATGCACGTGCACTTTCCTTCCAGGCTTTAGCAGCAATGTCACGCTTCCCGTGGCGTGGATCAAAGGATCTGTGGTTTTCCCTCGAGGCTTTCCCTCGAGGCTTTCCCACAGGGCTGTCCCACGTGCCACCGTGGTGTGAGTCGATCCTCGGCATGAAAGATGAGCCAGTGCAGGGCAAAGAGGTTCCTCTGGAATGGACTGAGACATCTGGGGGACTCTTGGAATGGTGGTACGACCATGGAGTTCCTCTCGCCTTTCCTGTTGAGAGTGCCTCCTCTTGAGATGCGACGGGAACGCCGGGAATTCTTTCCCGTTGAAAGCAGGGAAAGGATCCCTCATCTCGAGCTACGAGGGGGAAACGGGGCTCCTCTGGATGTGGGCGGGACCATCGTGCTTCCTCTCGAGTGGAGACGGGTATGGCGGTGAACTTCTTGAGTTGCAGCAAGGGTGTGAAAGACCCTTTCGAAGTTCCAGAGTATCGGTGTGATTAGTCTCCAGACGCCTCATCGGAAATAGTCCTCATCTCACCTGGAAGGGAGAACTTCCTGGATTTTCTCGAGTTGCGGCAGGTGTTCTCGAGTTACGACGGGGACCAAAGGGACCCGCCCTGGTGGCCTCAGGAGAGGCAAATCCCCATGCGAGTTGCTAGGGGGCCTCTCGGGATTCCTCTCCTGTCGTTACCGGGGCCAAAAACCTTGTGTGGAGTCAGGGCCGGAACCGAGGATTCCTCTCAGGGGCTGACATGGATCTTTGGGTACTTGTGGAGTCTCCCCAGGGGAGTCAGGCCTCGTCTCGAGTGGGGGCATGCACGTGCACTTTCCTTCTAGGCTGTAGCAGCAATGTCACGCTTCCCGTGGCGTGGATCAAAGGATCTGTGGTTTTCCCTCGAGGCTTTCCCTCGAGGCTTTCCCACAGGGCTGTCCCACGTGCCACCGTGGTGTGAGTCGATCTTCAGCGTGAAAGATGAGCCAGTGCAGGGCAAAGAGGTTCCTCTGGAATGGACTGAGACATCTGGGGGACTCTTGGAATGGTGGTACGACCATGGAGTTCCTCTGGCCTTTCCTGTTGAGAATGCCTCCTGTTGAGATGCGACGGGAACGCCGGGAATTCTTTCCCGTTGAAAGCAGGGAAAGGATCCCTCATCTCGAGCTACGAGGGAGAAACGGGGCTCCTCTTGATGTGGACGGGACCATCGTGCTTCCTCTCGAGTGGAAACGGGTATGGCGGTGAACTTCTTGAGTTGCAGCAAGGGTGTGAAAGACCCTTTCGAAGTTCCAGAGGTAAGGTGTCATTAGTCTCCAGACGGCTCATCGGAAATAGGCCTCATCTCGCCTGGAAGAGAGAAATTCCTGGATTTTCTCGAGTTGCGGCAGGAGTTCTCGAGTTACGGCGGTGACATCAGGGACCCGCCCTGGTGGCCTCAGGAGAGGCCAGTCCCCATGCGAGTTGCTAGGGGGCCTCTCGGGATTCCTCTCCCGTCGATACCGGGGCCAAAAACCTTGTGTGGAGTCAGGGCCGGAACCGAGGATTCCTCTCAGGGGCTGACATGGATCTTTGGGTACTTCTGGAGTCTCCCCAGGGGAGTCAGGCCTCGTCTCGAGTGGGGGCATGCACGTGCGCTTTCGTTCCAGGCTGTAACAGCAATGTCACGCTTCCCGTCGCGTGGATCAACGGATCTGTGGTTTTCCCTCGAGGCTTTCCCTCGAGGCTTTCCCACAGGGCTGTCCCGCGTGCCATCGTGGTGTGAGTCGATCCTCGGAGTGAAAGATGAGCCAGTGCAGGGCAAAGAGGTTCCTCTGGAATGGACTGAGACATCTGGGGGACTCTTGGAATGGTGGTACGACCATGGAGTTCCTCTCGCCTTTCCTGTTGAGAGTGCCTCCTCTTGAGATGCGACGGGAACGCCGGGAATTCTTTCCCGTTGAAAGCAGGGAAAGGATCCCTCATATCGAGCTACGAGGGGGAAACGGGGCTCCTCTGGATGTGGGCGGGACCATCGTGCTTCCGCTCGAGTGGAGACGGGTTTGGCGGTGAACTTCTTGAGTTGCAGCAAGGGTGTGAAAGACCCTTTCAAAGTTCCAGAGGTTAGGTGTCATTAGTCTCCAGACACCTCATCGGAAATAGGCCTCATCTCGCCTGGAAGGGAGAACTTCCTGGATTTTCTCGAGTTGCGGCATGTGTTCTCGAGTTAGGACGGGGACCTCCGGGACCGGCCCTGGTGGCCTCAGGAACGGCCAGTCCCCATGCAAGTTGCTAGGGGGCCTCTCGGGATTCCTCTCCCGTCGATACCGGGGCCAAAATCCTTGTGTGGAGTCAGGGCCGGAACCGAGGATTCCTCTCAGGGGCTGACATGGATCTTTGGGTACTTCTGGAGTCTCACCAGGGGAGTCAGGCCTCGTCTCGAGTGGGGGCATGCACGTGCGCTTTCCTTCCAGGCTGTAGCAGCAATGTCACGCTTCCCGTCGCGTGGATCAAAGGATCTGTGGTTTTCCCTCGAGGCTTTCCCACAGGGCTGTCCCACGTGCCAACGTGGTGTGAGTCGATCCTCGGCGTGAAAGATGAGCCAGTGCAGGGCAAAGAGGTTCCTCTGGAATGGACTGAGACATCTGGGGGACTCTTGGAATGGTGGTACGACCATAGAGTTCCTCTCGCCTTTCCTGTTGAGAGTGCCTCCTCTTGAGATGCGACGGGAACGCCGGGAATTCTTTCCCGTTGAAAGCAGGGAAAGGATCCCTCATCTCGAGCTGCGAGGGGGAAACGGGGCTCCTCTGGATGTGGGCGGGACTATCGTGCTTCCTCTCGAGTGGAGACGGGTAAGGCGGTGAACTTCTTGAGTTGCAGCAAGGGTGTGAAAAACCCTTTCGAAGTTCCAGAGTTTAGGTGTCATTAGTCTCCAGACGCCTCATCGGAAATAGGCCTCATCTCGCCTGGAAGGGAGAACTTCTTGGATTTTCTCGAGTTGCGGCAGGTGTTCTCGAGTTACGACGGGGACCTCAGGGACCCGCCCTGGTGGCCTCAGGAGAGGCCAGTCCCCATGAGACTTGCTAGGGGGCCTCTCGGGATTCCTCTCCCGTCGATACCGGGGCCAAAAACCTTGTGTGGATTCAGGGCCGGAACCGAGGATTCCTCTCAGGGGCTGACATGGATCTTTGGGTACTTCTGGAGTCTCCCAAGCGGTGTCAGGTCTCGTCTCGTGTGGGGGCATGCACGTGCGCTTTCCTTCCAGGCTGTAACAGCAATGTCACGCTTCCCGTCGCGTGGATCAAAGGATCTGTGGTTTTCCCTCGAGGCTTTCCCACAGGGCTGTCCCGCGTGCCATCGTGGTGTGAGTCGATCCTCGGCGTGAAAGATGAGCCAGTGCAGGGCAAAGAGGTTCCTCTGTAATGGACTGAGACATCTGGGGGACTCTTGGAATGGTGGTACGACCATGGAGTTCCTCTCGCCTTTCCTGTTGAGAGTGCCTCCTCTTGAGATGCGACGGGAACGCCGGGAATTCTTTCCCGTTGAAAGCAGGGAAAGGATCCCTCATCTCGAGCTCCGAGGGGGAAACGGGGCTCCTCTGGATGTGGGCGGGACCATCGTGCTTCCTCTCGAGTGTAGACGGGTATGGCGGTGAACTTCTTGAGTTGCAGCAAGGGTGTGAAAGAACCTTTCGAAGTTCCAGAGGTTAGGTGTCATTAGTCTCCAGACGCCTCATCGGAAATAGGCCTCATCTCGCCTGGAAGGGAGAACTTCCTGGATTTTCTCGAGTTGCGGCAGGTGTTCTCGAGTTATGACGGGGACCTCAAGGACCCGCAGTGGTGGCCTCAGGAGAGGCCACTCCCCATGCGAGTTGCTAGGGGGCCTCTCGGGATTCCTCTCCAGTCGATACTGGGGCCAAAAACCTTGTGTGCAGTCAGGGCCGGAACCGAGGATTCCTCTCAGGGGCTGACATGGAACTTTGGGTACTTCTGGAGTCTCCCCAGGGGAGTCAGGCCTCGTCTCGAGTTGGGGCATCCACGTGCGCTTTCCGTCCAGGCTGTAGCAGCAATGTCACGCTTCCCGTGGCGTGGATCAAAGGATCCGTGGTTTTCCCTCGAGGCTATCCCACAGGGCTGTCCCACGTGCCACCGTGGTGTGAGTCTATCCTCGGCGTTAAAGATGAGCCAGTGCAGGGCAATGAGTTTCCTCTGGAATGGACTGAGACATCTGGGGGGCTCTTGGAATGGTGGTACGACCATGGAGTTCCTCTCGCCTTTCCTGTTGAGAGTGCCTCCTCTTGAGATGCGACGGGAACGCCGGGAATTCTTTCCCGTTGAAAGCAGGGAAAGGATCCCTCATCTCGAGCTCCGAGGGGGAAATGGGGCTCCTCTGGATGTGGGCGGGACCATCGTGCTTCCTCTCGAGTGGAGACGGGTATGGCGGTGAACTTCTTGAGTTGCAGCAAGGGTGTGAAAGACCCTTTCGAAGTTCCAGAGGTTAGGTGTCATTAGTCTCCAGACGCCTCATCGGAAATAGGCCTCATCTCGCCTGGAAGGGAGAACTTCCTGGATTATCTCGAGTTGTGGCAGGTGTTCTCGAGTTACGACAGGGACCTCAGGGACCCGCACTGGTGGCCTCAGGAGAGGCCAGTCCCCATGCGAGTTGCTATGGGGCCTCTCGGGATTCCTCTCCCGTCGATACGGGGGCCAAAAACCTTGTGTGGAGTAAGGGCCGGAACCGAGCATTCCTCTCAGGGGCTGACATGGATCTGTGGGTACTTGTGGAGTCTCCCCAGGGGAGTCAGGCCTCGTTTCGAGTGGGGGCATGCACGTGCACTTTCCTTCCAGGCTGTAGCAGCAATGTCACGCTTCCCGTCGCGTGGATCAAAGGATCTGTGGTTTTCCCTCGAGGCTTTCCCACAGGGCTGTCCCACGTGCCACCGTGGTGTGAGTCGATCCTCGGCGTGAAAGATGAGCCAGTGCAGGGCAAAGAGGTTCCTCTGGAATGGACTGCGACATCTGGGGGACGCGTGGAATGGTGGTACGACCATGGAGTTCCTCTCGCCTTTCCTGTTGAGAGTGCCTCCTCTTGAGATGCGACGGGAACGCCGGGAATTCTTTCCCGTTGAAAGCAGGGAAAGGATCCCTCATCTCGAGCTGCGAGGGGGAAACGGGGCTCCTCTGGATGTGGGCGGGACCATCGTGCTTCCTCTCGAGTGGAGACGGGTATGGCGGTGAACTTCTTGAGTTGCAGCAAGGGTGTGAAAGACCCTTTCGAAGTTCCAGAGGTTAGGTGTCATTAGTCTCCAGACGCCTCATCGGAAATAGGCCTCATCTCGCCTGGAAGGGAGAACTTCCTGGATTTTCTCGAGTTGCGCCAGGTGTTCTCGAGTTACGACGGGTACCTCAGGGACCCGCCCTGGTGGCCTCAGAAGTGGCCCGTCCCCATGAGACTTGCTAGGGGGCCTCTCGGGATTCCTCTCCCATCGATACCGGGGCCAAAAACCTTGTGTGGATTCAGGGCCGGAACCGAGGATTCCTCTCAGGGGCTGACATGGATCTTTGGGTACTTATGGAGTCTCCCCAGGGGAGTCAGGCCTCGTCTCGAGTGGGGGCATGCACGTGCGCTTTCCTTCCAGGCTGTAGCAGCAATGTCACGCTTCCCGTGGCGTGGATCAAAGGATCTGTGGTTTTCCCTCGAGGCTTTCCCTCGAGGCTTTCCCACAGGGCTGTCCCACGTGCCACCGTGGTGTGAGTCGATCCTCGGCGTGAAAGATGAGCCAGTGCAGGGCAAAGAGATTCCTCTGGAATGGACTGAGACATCTGGGGGACTCTTGGAATGGTGGTACGACCATGGAGTTCCTCTCGCCTTTCCTGTTGAGAGTGCCTCCTCTTGAGATGCGAAGGGAACGCCGGGAAATCTTTCCCGTTGAAAGCAGGGAAAGGATCCCTCATCTCGAGCTACGAGGGGGAAACGGGGCTCCTCTGGATGTGGGCCGGACCATCGTGCTTCCTCTCGAGTGGAGACAGGTATGTCGGTGAACTTCTTGAGTTGCAGCAAGGGTGTGAAAGACCCTTTCGAAGTTCCAGAGGTTAGGTGTCATTAGTCTCCAGACGCCTCATCGGAAATAGGCCTCATCTCGCCTGGAAGGGAGAACTTCCTGGATTTTCTCGAGTTGCGGCAGGTGTTCTCGAGTTACGACGGGGACCTCAGGGACCCGCCCTGGTGGCCTCAGGAGAGGCCAGTCCCCATGCGAGTTGCTAGGGGGCCTCTCGGGATTCCTCTCCCGTCGATACCGGGGCCAAAAACCTTGTGTGGAGTCAGGGCCGGAACAGAGGATTTCTCTCAGGGGCTGACATGGATCTTTGGGTACTTCTGGAGTCTCCCCAGGGGAGTCAGGCATCGTCTCGATTGGGGGCATGCACGTGCGCTTTCCTTCCAGGCTGTAGCAGCAATGTCACGCTTCCCGTCGCGTGGATCAAAAAATCTGTGGTTTTCGCTCGTGGCTTTCCCTCGAGGCTTTCCCACAGGGCTGTCCCACGTGCCACCGTGGTGTGAGTCGATCCTCGGCGTGAAAGATGAGCCAGTGCAGGGCAAAGAGGTTCCTCTGGAATGGACGGAGACATCTGGGGGACTCTTGGAATGGTGGTACGACCATGGAGTTCCTCTCGCCTTTCCTGTTGAGAGTGCCTCCTGTTGAGGTGCGTCGGGAACGCCGGGAATTCTTTCCCGTTGAAAGCAGGCAAAGGATCCCTCATCTCGAGCTACGAGGGGGAAACGGGGCTCCTCTGGATGTGGGCGGGACCATCGTGCTTCCTCTCGAGTGGAGACGGGTATGGCGGTGAACTTCTTGAGTTGCAGCAAGGGTGTGAAAGACCCTTTCGAAGTTCCAGAGGTTAGGTGTCATTAGTCTCCAGACGCCTCATCGGAAATAGGCCTCATCTCGCCTGGAAGGGAGAACTTCCTGGATTTTCTCGAGTTGTGGCAGGTGTTCTCGAGTTACGACGGGGACCTCAGGGACCCGCCCTGGTGGCCTCAGGAGAGGCCAGTCCCCATGCGAGTTGCTAGGGGGCCTCTCGGGATTCCTCTCCCGTCGATTCCGGGGCCAAAAACCTTGTGTGGAGTCAGGGCCGGAACCGAGGATTCCTCTCAGGGGCTGACATGGATCTTTGGGTACTTCTGGAGTCTCCCAAGCGGTGTCAGGCCTCGCCTCGTGTGGGGGCATGCACGTGCGCTTTCCTTCCAGGCTGTAACAGCAATGTCACGCTTCCCGTCGCGTGGATCAAAGGATCTGTGGTTTTCCCTCGAGGCTTTCCCACAGGGCTGTCCCGCGTGCCATCGTGGTGTGAGTCGATCCTCGGCGTGAAAGATGAGCCAGTGCAGGGCAAAGAGGTTCCTCTGGAATGGACTGAGACATCTGGGGGACTCTTGGAATGGTGGTACGACCATAGAGTTCCTCTCGCCTTTCCTGTTGAGAGTGCCTCCTCTTGAGATGCGACGGGAATGCCGGAATTCTTTCCCGTTGAAAGCAGGGAAAGGATCCCTCATCTCGAGCTACGAAGGGGAAACGGGGCTCCTCTGGATGTGGGCGGGACCATTGTGCTTCCTGTCGAGTGGAGACGGGTATGGCGGTGAACTTCTTGAGTTGCAGCAAGGGTGTGAAAGACCCTTTCGAAGTTCCAGAGGTTAGGTGTCATTAGTCTCCAGGCGCCTCATCGGAAATAGGCCTCATCTCGCCTGGAAGGGAGAACTTCCTGGATTTTCTCAAGTTGCGGCAGGTGTTCTCGAGTTACGACGGGGACCTCAGGGACCCGCCCTGGTGGCCTCAGGAACGGCCAGTCCCAATGCAAGTTGCTAGGGGGCCTCTCGAGATTCCTCTCCCGTCGATACCGGGGCCAAAAACCTTGTGTTGAGTCAGGGCCGGAACCGAGGATTCCTCTCAGGGGCTGACATGAATCTTTGGGTACTTCTGGAGTCTCCCCAGGGGAGTCAGGCCTCGTCTCGTGTGGGGGCATGCACGTGCACTTTCCTTCCAGGCTGTAACAGCAATGTCACGCTTCCCGTGGCGTGGATCAAAGGATCTGTGGTTTTCCCTCGAGGCTTTCCCTCGAGGCTTTCCCACAGGGCTGTCCCACGTGCCACCGTGGTGTGAGTCGATCCTCGGCATGAAAGATGAGCCAGTGCAGGGCAAAGAGGTTCCTCTGGAATGGACTGAGACATCTGGGGGACTCTTGGAATGGTGGTACGACCATGGAGTTCCTCTCGCCTTTCCTGTTGAGAGTGCCTCCTCTTGAGATGCGACGGGAACGCCGGGAATTCTTTCCCGTTGAAAGCAGGGAAAGGATCCCTCATCTCGAGCTACGAGGGGGAAACGGGGCTCCTCTGGATGTGGGCGGGACCATCGTGCTTCCTCTCGAGTGGAGACGGGTATGGCAGTGAACTTCTTGAGTTGGAGCAAGGGTGTGAAAGACCCTTTCGAAGTTCCAGAGTATCGGTGTGATTAGTCTCCAGACGCCTCATCGGAAATAGTCCTCATCTCACCTGGAAGGGAGAACTTCCTGGATTTTCTCGAGTTGCGGCAGGTGTTCTCGAGTTACGACGGGGACCAAAGGGACCCGCCCTGGTGGCCTCAGGAGAGGCCAATTCCCATGCGAGTTGCTAGGGGGCCTCTCGGGATTCCTCTCCTGTCGTTACCGGGGCCAAAAACCTTGTGTGGAGTCAGGGCCGGAACCGAGGATTCCTCTCAGAGCCTGACATGGATCTTTGGGTACTTGTGGAGTCTCCCCAGGGGAGTCAGGCCTCGTCTCGAGTGGGGGCATGCACGTGCACTTTCCTTCTAGGCTGTAGCAGCAATGTCACGCTTCCCGTGGCGTGGATCAAAGGATCTGTGGTTTTCCCTCGAGGCTTTCCCTCGAGGCTTTCCCACAGGGCTGTCCCACGTGCCACCGTGGTGTGAGTCGATCTTCAGCGTGAAAGGTGAGCCAGTGCAGGGCAAAGAGGTTCCTCTGGAATGGACTGAGACATCTGGGGGACTCTTGGAATGGTGGTACGACCATGGAGTTCCTCTGGCCTTTCCTGTTGAGAATGCCTCCTGTTGAGATGCGACGGGCACGCCGGGAATTCTTTCCCGTTGAAAGCAGGGAAAGGATCCCTTATCTCGAGCTACGAGGGAGAAACGGGGCTCCTCTTGATGTGGGCGAGACCATCGTGCTTCCTCTCGAGTGGAAACGGGTATGGCGGTGAACTTCTTGAGTTGCAGCAAGGGTGTGAAAGACCCTTTCGAAGTTCCAGAGGTAAGGTGTCATTAGTCTCCAGACGGCTCCTCGGAAATAGGCCTCATCTCGCCTGAAGAGAGAAATTCCTGGATTTTCTCGAGTTGCGGCAGGAGTTCTCGAGTTACGGCGGTGACATCAGGGACCCGCCCTGGTGGCCTCAGGAGAGGCCAGTCCCCATGCGAGTTGCTAGGGGGCCTCTCGGGATTCCTCTCCCGTCGATACCGGGGCCAAAAACCTTGTGTGGAGACAGGGCCGGAACCGAGGATTCCTCTCAGGGGCTGACATCGATCTTTGGGTACTTCTGGAGTCTCCCCAGGGGAGTCAGGCCTCGTCTCGAGTGGGGGCATGCATGTGCGCTTTCCTTCCAGGCTGTAACAGCAATGTCACGCTTCCCGTCGCGTGGATCAACGGATCTGTGGTTTTCCCTCGAGGCTTTCCCTCGAGGCTTTCCCACAGGGCTGTCCCCCGTGCCATCGTGGTGTGAGTCGATCCTCGGCGTGAAAGATGAGCCAGTTCAGGGCAAAGAGGTTCCTCTGGAATGGACTGAGACATCTGGGGGACTCTTGGAATGGTGGTACGACCATGGAGTTCCTCTCGCCTTTCCTGTTGAGAGTGCCTCCTCTTGAGATGCGACGGGAACGCCGGGAATTCTTTACCGTTGAAAGCAGGGAAAGGATCACTCATCTCGAGCTACGAGGGGGAAACGGGGCTCCTCTGGATGTGGGCGGGACCATCGTGCTTCCGCTCGAGTGGAGACGGGTTTGGCGGTGAACTTCTTGAGTTGCAGCAAGGGTGTGAAAGACCCTTTCAAAGTTCCAGAGGTTAGGTGTCATTAGTCCCCAGACACCTCATCGGAAATAGGCCTCATCTCGCCTGGAAGGGAGAACTTCCTGGATTTTCTCGAGTTGCGGCATGTGTTCTCGAGTTAGGACGGGGACCTCCGGGACCGGCCCTGGTGGCCTCAGGAGAGGCCAGTCCCCATGCAAGTTGCTAGGGGGCCTCTCGGGATTCCTCTCCCGTCGATACCAGGGCCAAAATCCTTGTGTGGAGTCAGGGCCGGAACCGAGGATTCCTCTCAGGGGCTGACATGGATCTTTGGGGACTTCTGGAGTCTCACCAGGGGAGTCAGGCCTCGTCTCGAGTGGGGGCATGCACGTGCGCTTTCCTTCCAGGCTGTAGCAGCAATGTCACGCTTCCCGTCGCGTGGATCAAAGGATCTGTGGTTTTCACTCGAGGCTTTCCCACAGGGCTGTCCCACGTGCCAACGTGGTGTGAGTCGATCCTCGGCGTGAAAGATGAGCCAGTGCAGGGCAAAGAGGTTCCTCTGGAATGGACTGAGACATCTGGGGGACTCTTGGAATGGTGGTACGACCATAGAGTTCCTCTCGCCTTTCCTGTTGAGAGTGCCTCCACTTGAGATGCGACGGGAACGCCGGGAATTCTTTCCCGTTGAAAGCAGGGAAAGGATCCCTCATCTCGAGCTACGAGGGGGAAACGGGGCTCCTCTGGATGTGGGCGGGACCATCGTGCTTCCTCTCGAGTGGAGACGGGTATGGCGGTGAACTTCTTGAGTTGCAGCAAGGGTGTGAAAGACCCTTTCGAAGTTCCAGAGGTTAGGTGTCATTAGTCTCCAGACGCCTCATCGGAAATAGGCCTCATCTCGCCTGGAAGGGAGAACTTCCTGGATTTTCTCGAGTTGCGGCAGGTGTTCTCGAGTTACGACGGGGACCTCAGGGACCCGCCCTGGTGGCCTCAGTAGAGGCCAGTCCCCATGAGACTTGCTAGGGGGCCTCTCGGGATTCCTCTCCCGTCGATACCGGGGCCAAAAACCTTGTGTGGAGTCAGGGCCGGAACCGAGGATTCCTCTCAGGGGCTGACATGGATTTTTGGGTACTTCTGGAGTCTCCCAAGCGGTGTCAGGCCTCGTCTCGTGTGGGGGCATGCACCTGCACTTTCCTTCCAGGCTGTAACAGCAATGTCACGCTTCCCGTCGCGTGGATCAAAGGATCTGTGGTTTTCCCTCGAGGCTTTCCCACAGGGATGTCCCGCGTGCCATCGTGGTGTGAATCGATCCTCGGCGTGAAAGATGAGCCAGTGCAGGGCAAAGAGGTTCCTCTGGAATGGACTGAGACATCTGGGGGACTCTTGGAATGGTGGTACGACCATGGAGTTCCTCTCGCCTTTCCTGTTGAGAGTGCCTCCTCTTGAGATGCGACGGGAACGCCGGGAATTCTTTCCCGTTGAAAGCAGGGAAAGGATCCCTCATCTCGAGCTACGAGGGGGAAACGGGGCTCCTCTGGATGTGGGCGGGACCATCGTGCTTCCTCTCGAGTGGAGACGGGTATGGCGGTGAACTTCTTGAGTTGCAGCAAGGGTGTGAAAGACCCTTTCGAAGTTCCAGAGGTTAGGTGTCATTAGTCTCCAGGCGCCTCATCGGAAATAGGCCTCATCTCGCCTGGAAGGGAGAACTTCCTGGATTTTCTCGAGTTGCGGCAGGTGTTCTCGAGTTACGACGGGGACCTCAGCGACCCGGCCTGGTGGCCTCAGGAGAGGCCAGTCCCCATGAGAGTTGCTAGGGGGCCTCTCGGGATTCCTCTCCCGTCGATACCGGAGCCAAAAACCTTGTGTGGAGTCAGGGCCGGAACCGAGGATTCCTCTCAGGGGCTGACATGGATCTTTGGGTACTTCTGGAGTCTCCCCAGGGGAGTCAGGCCTCGTCTCGAGTGGGGGCATGCACGTGCGCTTTCCTTCCAGGCTGTAGTAGCAATGTCACACTTCCCGTGGCGTGGATCAAAGGATCTGTGGTTTTCCCTCTAGGCTTTCCCTCGAGGCTTTCCCACAGGGCTGTCCCACGTGCCACCGTGGTGTGAGTCGATCCTCGGCGTGAAAGATGAGCCAGTGCAGGGCAAAGAGGTTCCTCTGGAATGGACTGCGACATCTGGGGGACTCGTGGAATGGTGGTACGACCATGGAGTTCCTCTCGCCTTTCCTGTTGAGAGTGCCTCCTCTTGAGATGCGACGGGAACGCCGGGAATTCTTTCCCGTTGAAAGCAGGGAAAGGATCCCTCATCTCGTGCTGCGAGGGGGAAACGGGGCTCCTCTGGATGTGGGCGGGACCATCGTGCTTCCTCTCGAGTGGAGACGGGTATGGCGGTGAACTTCTTGAGTTGCAGCAAGGGTGTGAAAGACCCTTTCGAAGTTCCAGAGGTTAGGTGTCATTAGTCTCCAGACGCCTCATCGGAAATAGGCCTCATCTCGCCTGGAAGGGAGAACTTCCTGGATTTTCTCGAGTTGCGGCAGGTGTTCTCGAGTTACGACGGGGACCTCAGGGACCCGCCCTGGTGGCCTCAGGAACGGCCAGTCCCCATGCGAGTTGCTAGGGGGCCTCTCGAGATTCCTCTCCCGTCGATACCGGGGCCAAAAACCTTGTGTGGAGTCAGGGCCGGAACCGAGGATTCCTCTCAGGGGCTGACATGGATCTTTGGGTACTTCTGGAGTCTCCCCAGGGGAGTCAGGCCTCGTCTCGAGTGGGGGCATGCACGTGCACTTTCCTTCCAGGCTGTAGCAGCAATGTCACGCTTCCCGTCGCGTGGATCAAAGGATCTGTGGTTTTCCCTCGAGGCTTTCCCTCGAGGCTTTCCCACAGGGCTGTCCCACGTGCCACCGTGGTGTGAGTCGATCCTCGGCGTGAAAGATGAGCCATGCAGGGCAAAGAGGTTCCTCTGTAATGGACTTTGACATCTGGGTGACTCTTGGAATGGTGGTACGACCATGGAGTTCCTCTCGCCTTTCCTGTTGAGAGTGCCTCCTCTTGAGATGCGACAGGAACGCCGGGAATTCTTTCCCGTTGAAAGCAGGGAAAGGATCCCTCATCTCGAGCTCCGAGGGGGAAACGGGGCTCCTCTGGATGTGGGTGGGACCATCGTCCTTCCTCTCGAGTGGAGACGGGTATGGCGGTGAACTTCTTGAGTTGCAGCAAGGGTGTGAAAGACCCTTTCGAAGTTCCAGAGGTTAGGTGTCATTAGTCTCCAGACGCCTCATCGGAAATAGGCCTCATCTCGCCTGGAAGGGAGAACTTCCTGGATTTTCTCGAGTTGCGGCAGGTGTTCTCGAGTTACGACGGGGACCTCAGGGACCCGCCCTGGTGGCCTCAGGAGAGGCCAGTCCCCATGCTAGTTGCTAGGGGGCCTCTCAGGATTCCTCTCCCGTCGATACCGGG
Source organism: Capricornis sumatraensis (assembly GCF_032405125.1). Classification (NCBI taxonomy): domain Eukaryota; kingdom Metazoa; phylum Chordata; class Mammalia; order Artiodactyla; family Bovidae; genus Capricornis; species Capricornis sumatraensis. The sequence continues at coordinate 9,339,801 of NW_027184613.1, forward strand.
GCCAAAAACCTTGTGTGGAGTCAGGGCCGGAACCGAGGATTCCTCTCAGGTGCTGACATGGATCTTTGGGTACTTCTGGAGTCTCCCCAGGGGAGTCAGGCCTCGTCTCGAGTGGGGGCATGCACGTGCGCTTTCCTTCCTGGCTGTAGCAGCAATGTCAGGCTTCCCGTGGCATGGATCAAAGGATCTGTGGTTTTCCCTCGAGGCTTTCCCTCGAGGCTTTCCCACAGGTCTTTCCCTCGTGCCACCGTGGTGTGAGTCGATCCTCGCCGTGAAAGATCAGCCAGTGCAGGGCAAAGAGGTTCCTCTGGAATGGACTGAGACATCTGGGGGACTCTTGGAATGGTGGTAGGACCATGGAGTTCCTCTCGCCTTTCCTGTTGAGAGTGCCTCCTCTTGAGAGGCGACGGGAACGCCGGGAATTCTTTCCCGTTGAAAGCAGGGAAAGGATCCCTCATCTCGAGCTACGAGGGGGAAACGGGGCTCCTCTGGATGTGGGTGGGACCATCGTGCTTCCTCTCGAGTGGAGACGGGTATGGCGGTGAACTTCTTGAGTTGCAGCAAGGGGGTGAAAGACCCTTTCGAAGTTCCAGAGGTTAGGTGTCATTAGTCTCCAGACGCCTCATCGGATATAGGCCTCATCTCGCCTGGAAGGGAGAACTTCCTGGATTTTCTCGAGTTGCGGCAGGTGTTCTCGAGTTACGACGGGGACATCAGGGACCCGCCCTGGTGGCTTCAGGAGAGGCTGGTCCTCATGCGAGTTGCTAGGGGGCCTCTCGGGATTCCTCTCCCGTCGATACCGGGGCCAAAAACCTTGTGTGGAGTCAGGGCCGGAACCGAGGATTCCTCTCAGGGGCTGACATGGATCTTTGGGTACTTCTGGAGTCTCCCCAGGGGAGTCAGGCCTCGTCTCGAGTGGGGGCATGCACGTGCGCTTTCCTTCCAGGCTGTAGCAGCAATGTCACGCTTCCCGTCGCATGGATCAAAGGATCTGTGGTTTTCCCTCGAGGCTTTCCCTCGAGGCTTTCCCACAGGGCTGTCCCACGTGCCACCGTGGTGTGAGTCGATCCTCGGCGTGAAAGATGAGCCAGTGCAGGGCAAAGAGGTTCCTCTGGAATGGACTGAGACATCTAGGGGACTCTTGGAATGGTGGTACGACCATGGAGTTCCTCTCGCCTTTCCTGTTGAGAGTGCCTCCTCTTGAGATTCGACGGGAACGCCGGGAATTCTTTCCCGTTGAAAGCAGGGAAAGGATCCCTCATTTCGAGCTCCGAGGGGGAAACGGGGCTCCTCTGGATGTGGGCGGGACCATCGTGCTTCCTCTCGAGTGGAGACGGGTATGGCGGTGAACTTCTTGAGTTGCAGCAAGGGTGTGAAAGACCCTTTCGAAGTTCCAGAGGTTAGGTGTCATTAGTCTCCAGATGCCTCATCGGAAATAGGACTCATCTCGCCTGGAAGGGAGAACTTCCTGGATTTTCTCGAGTTGCGGCAGGTGTTCTCGAGTTACGACGGGGACCTCAGGGACCAGCCCTGGTGGCGTCAGAAGAGGCCAGTCCCCATGCTAGTTGCTAGGGGGCCTCTCGGGATTCCTCTCCCGTCGATACCGGGGCCAAAAACCTTGTGTGGATTCAGGGCCGGAACCGAGGATTCCTCTCAGGGGCTGACATGGATCTTTGGGTACTTCTGGAGTCTCCCCAGGGGAGTCAGGCCTCGTCTCGAGTGGGGGCATGCACGTGCGCTTTCCTTCCAGGCTGTAGTAGCAATGTCACGCTTCCCGTCGCGTGGATCAAAGGATCTGTGGTTTTCCCTCGAGGCTTTCCCTCGAGGCTTTCCCACAGGGCTGTCCCACGTGCCACCATGGTGTGAGTCGATCCTCGGCGTGAAAGATGAGCCAGTGCAGGTCAATGAGGTTCCTCTGGAATGGACTGAGACATCTGGGGGACTCTTGGAATGGTGGTACGACCATGGTGTTCCTCTCGCCTTTCCTGTTGAGAGTGCCTCCTCTTGAGATGCGACGGGAACGCCGGGAATTCTTTCCCGTTGAAAGCAGGGAAAGGATCCCTCATCTCGAGCTACGAGGGAGAAACGGGGCTCCTCTGGATGTGGGCGGGACCATCGTGCTTCCTCTCGGGTGGAGACGGGTATGGCGGTGAACTTCTTGAGTTGCAGCAAGGGTGTGAAAGACCCTTTCGAAGTTCCAGATGTTAGGTGTCATTAGTCTCCAGACGCCTCATCGGAAATAGGCCTCCTCTCACCTGGAAGGGAGAAATCCTGGATTTTCTCGAGTTTCGGCAGGTGTTCTCGAGTTTCGACGGGAACCTCAGGGACCCGCCCTGGTGGCCTCAGGAAAGGCCAGTCCCCATGCGAGTTGCTAGGGGGCCTCTCTGGATTCCTCTCCCGTCGATACCGGGGCCAAAAACCTTGTGTGGAGTCAGGGCCGGAACCGAGGATTCCTCTCAGGGGCTGACATGGATCTTTGGGTACTTCTGGAGGCTCCCCAGGGGAGTCAGGCCTCGTCTCGAGTGGGGGCATGCACGAACGCTTTTCTTCCAGTCTGTAGCAGCAATGTCACGCTTCCCGTCCCGTAGATCAAAGGATCTGTGGTTTTCCCTCGAGGCTTTCCCTCGAGGCTTTCTCACAGGGCAGTCCCACGTGCCACCGTGGTGTGAGTCGATCCTCGGCGTGAAAGATGAGTCAGTGCAGGGCAAAGAGGTTCCTCTGGAATGGACTGAGACATCTGGGGGACTCTTGGAATGGTGGTACGACCATGGAGTTCCTCTCGCCTTTCCTGTTGAGAGTGCCTCCTCTTGAGATGCGACGGGATCGCCGGGAATTCTTTCCCGTTGAAAGCAGGGAAAGGATCCCTCATCTCGAGCTACGAGGGGGAAACGGGGCTCCTCTGGATGTGGGCGGGACCATCGTGCTTCCTCTCGAGTGGAGACGGGTATGGCGGTGAACTTCTTGAGTTGCAGCAAGGGTGTGAAAGACCCTTTCGAAGTTCCAGAGGTTAGGTGTCATTAGTCTCCAGACGCCTCATCGGAAATAGGCCTCATCTCGCCTGGAAGGGAGAACTTCCTGGATTTTCTCGAGTTGCGGCAGGTGTTCTCGAGTTACGACGGGGACCTCAGGGACCCGCCCTGGTGGCCTCAGGAGAGGCCAGTCCCCATGCGAGTTGCTAGGGGGCCTCTCGGGATTCCTCTCCCGTCGATACCGGGGCCAAAAACCTTGTGTGGAGTCAGGGCCGGAACCGAGGATTCCTCTCAGGGGCTGACATAGATCTTTGGGTACTTCTGGAGTCTCCCCAGGGGAGTCAGGCCTCGTCTCTAGTGGGGGCATGCACGTGCGCTTTCCTTCCAGGCTGTAGCAGCAATGTCACGCTTCCCGTCGCGTGGATCAAAGGATCTGTGGTTTTCCCTCGAGGCTTTCCCTCGAGGCTTTCCCACAGGGCTGTCCCACGTGCCACCGTGGTGTGAGTCGATCCTCGGCGTGAAAGATGAGCCAGTGCAAGGCAAAGAGTTTCCTCTGGAATGGACTGAGACATCTGGGGGACTCTTGGAATGGTGGTACGACCATGGGGTTCCTCTCGCCTTTCCTGTTGAGAGTGCCTCCTGTTGAGATGCGACGGGAACGCCGGGAATTCTTTCCCGTTGAAAGCAGGGAAAGGATCCCTCATCTCGAGCTACGAGGGGCAAACCGGGCTCCTCTGGATGTGGGCGGGACCATCGTGCTTCCTCTCGAGTGGATACGGGTATGGCGGTGAACTTCTTGAGTTGCAGCAAGGGTGTGAAAGACCCTTTCGATGTTCCAGAGGTTAGGTGTCATTAGTCTCCAGACGCCTCATCGGAAATAGGCCTCATCTCGCCTGGAAGGGAGAACTTCCTGGATTTTCTCGAGTTGCGGCAGGTGTTCTCGAGTTACGACGGGGACCTCAGGGACCCGCCCTAGTGGCCTCAGGAGAGGCCAGTCCCCATGCGAGTTGCTAGGGGGCCTCTCGGGATTCCTCTCCCGTCGATACTGGGGCCAAAAACCTTGTGTGGAGTCAGGGCCGGAACCGAGGATTCCTCTCAGGGGCAGACACGGATCTTTGGGTACTTCTGGAGTCTCCCCAGGGGAGTCAGGCCTCGTCTCGAGTGGGGGCATGCACGTGCGCTTTCCTTCCAGGCTGTAGCAGCAATGTCACGCTTCCCGTCGCGTGGATCAAAGGATCTGTGGTTTTCCCTCGAGGCTTTCCCTCGAGGCTTTCCCACAGGGCTGTCCCACGTGCCACCGTGGTGTGAGTCGATCCTCGGCGTGAAAATGAGCCAGTAAAGGGCAAAGAGTTTCCTCTGGAATGGACTGAGACATCTGGGGGACTCTTGGAATGGTGGTACGACCATGGAGTTCCTCTCGCCTTTCCTGTTGAGAGTGCCTCCTTTTGAGATGCGACGGGAACGCCGGGAATTCTTTCCCGTTGAAAGCAGGCAAAGGATCCCTTATCTCGAGCTACGAGGGGGAAACGGGGCTCCTCTGGATGTGGGCGGGACCATCGTGCTTCCTTTCGAGTGTAGACGGGTATGGCGGTGAACTTCTTGAGTTGCAGCAAGGGTGTGAAAGGCCCTTTCGAAGTTCCCGACTTTAGGTGTCATTAGTCTCCAGAGGCCTCATCGGAAATTGGCCTCATCTCGCCTGGAAGGGAGAACTTCCTGGATTTCTCGAGTTGCGGCAGATGTTCTCGAGTTACGACGGGGACCTCAGGGACCCGCCCTGGTGGCCTCAGGAGAGGCCAGTCCCCATGCGAGTTGCTAGGGGGCCTCTCGGGATTCCTCTCCCGTCGATACCGGGGCCAAAGCATTGTGTGGAGTCAGGGCCGGAACCGAGGATTCCTCTCAGGGGCTGAAATGGATCTTTGGGTACTTCTGGAGTCTCCCCAGGGGAGTCAGGCCTCGTCTCGAGTGGGGGCATGCACGTGTGCTTTCCTTCCAGGCTGTAGCAGCAATGTCACGCTTCCCGTCGCGTGGATCAAAGGATCTGTGGTTTTCCCTCGAGGCTTTCCCTCGAGGCTTTCCCACAGGGCTGTCCCACGTGCCACCGTGGTATGAGTCGATCCTCGGCGTGAAAGATGAGCCAGTGCAGGGCAAAGAGGTTCCTCTGGAATGGACTGAGACATCTGGGGGACTCTTGGAATGGTGGTACGACCATGGAGTTCCTCTCGCCTTTCCTGTTGAGAGTGCCTCCTCTTGAGATGCGACGGGAACGCTGGGAATTCTTTCCCGTTGAAAGCAGGGAAAGGATCCCTCATCTCGAGCTCCGAGGGGGAAACGGGGCTCCTCTGGATGTGGGCGGGACCATCGTGCTTCCTCTCGAGTGGAGACGGGTATGGCGGTGAACTTCTTGAGTTGCAGCAAGGGTGTGAAAGACCCTTTCGAAGTTCCAGAGGTTAGGTGTCATTAGTCTCCAGACGCCTCATCGGAAATAGGCCTCATCTCGCCTGGAAGGGAGAACTTCCTGGATTTTCTCGAGTTGCGGCAGGTGTTCTCGAGTTACGACGGGGACCTCAGGGACCCGCCCTGGTGGCCTCAGGAGAGGCCAGTCCCCTTGCGTCTTGCTAGGGGGCCTCTCGGGATTCCTCTCCCGTCGATACCGGGGCCAAAGCTTTGTGTGGAGTCAGGGCCGGAACCGAGGATTCCTCTCAGGGCCTGACATGGATCTTTGGGTACTTCCTGAGTCTCCCCAGGGGAGTCAGGCCTCCTCTCGAGTGGGGGCATGCACGTGCGCTTTCCTTCCAGGCTGTAGCAGCAATGTCACGCTTCCCGTCGCGTGGATCAAAGGATCTGTGGTTTTCCCTCGAGGCTTTCCCTCGAGGCTTTCCCACAGGGCTGTCCCACGTGCCACCGTGGTGTGAGTCGATCCTCGGCGTGAAAGATGAGCCAGTGCAGGGCAAAGAGGTTCCTCTGTAATGGACTGAGACATCTGGGGGACTCTTGGAATGGTGGTACGACCATGGAGTTCCTCTCGCCTTTCCTGTTGAGAGTGCCTCCTCTTGAGATGCGACGGGAAAGCCGGGAATTCTTTCCCGTTGAAAGCAGGGAAAGGATCCCTCATCTCGAGCTCCGAGGGGGAAACGGGGCTCCTCTGGATGTGGGCGGGACCATCGTGCTTCCTCTCGAGTGGAGACGGGTATGGCGGTGAACTTCTTGAGTTGCAGCAAGGGTGTGAAAGACCCTTTCGAAGTTCCAGAGGTTAGGTGTCATTAGTCTCCAGACGCCTCATCGGAAATAGGCCTCATCTCGCCTGGAAGGGAGAACTTCCTGGATTTTCTCGAGTTGCGGCAGGTGTTCTCGAGTTACGACGGGGACCTCAGGGACCCGCCCTGGTGGCCTCAGGAGAGGCCAGTCCCCATGCGAGTTGCTAGGGGGCCTCTCGGGATTCCTCTCCCGTCGATACTGGGGCCAAAAACCTTGTGTGCAGTCAGGGCCGGAACCGAGGATTCCTCTCAGGGGCTGACATGGTACTTTGGGTACTTCTGGAGTCTCCCCAGGGGAGTCAGGCCTTGTCTCGAGGTGGGGCATCCACGTGCGCTTTCCGTCCAGGCTGTAGCAGCAATGTCACGCTTCCCGTGGCGTGGATCAAAGGATCTGTGGTTTTCCCTCGAGGCTTTCCCACAGGGCTATCCCACGTGCCACCGTGGTGTGAGTCGATCCTCGGCGTTAAAGATGAGCCAGTGCAGGGCAAAGAGTTTCCTCTGGAATGGACTGAGACATCTGGGGGGCTCTTGGAATGGTGGTACGACCATGGAGTTCCTCTCGCCTTTCCTGTTGAGAGTGCCTCCTCTTGAGATGCGACGGGAACGCCGGGAATTCTTTCCCGTTGAAATCAGGGAAAGGATCCCTCATCTCGAGCTCCGAGGGGGAAATGGGGCTCCTCTGGATGTGGGCGGGACCATCGTGCTTCCTCTCGAGTGGAGACGGGTATGGCGGTGAACTTCTTGAGTTGCAGCAAGGGTGTGAAAGACCCTTTCGAAGTTCCAGAGGTTAGGTGTCATTAGTCTCCAGACGCCTCATCGGAAATAGGCCTCATCTCGCCTGGAAGGGAGAACTTCCTGGATTATCTTGAGTTGTGGCAGGTGTTCTCGAGTTACGACGGGGACCTCAGGGACCCGCACTGGTGGCCTCAGGAGAGGCCAGTCCCCATGCGATTTGCTAGGGGGCCTCTCGGGATTCCTCTCCCGTCGATACGGGGGCCAAAAAGCTTGTGTGGAGTCAGGGCCGGAACCGAGCATTCCTCTCAGGGGCTGACATGGATCTGTGGGTACTTGTGGAGTCTCCCCAGGGGAGTCAGGCCTCGTTTCGAGTGGGGGCATGCACGTGCGCTTTCCTTCCAGGCTGTAGCAGCAATGTCACGCTTCCCGTCGCGTGGATCAAAGGATCTGTGGTTTTCCCTCGAGGCTTTCCCTCGAGGCTTTCCCACAGGGCTGTCCCACATGCCACCGTGGTGTGAGTCGATCCTCGGCGTGAAAGATGAGCCAGTGCAGGGCAAAGAGGTTCCTCTGGAATGGACTGCGACATCTGGGGGACTCTTGGAATGGTGGTACGACCATGGAGTTCCTCTCGCCTTTCCTGTTGAGAGTGCCTCCTCTTGAGATGCGACGGGAACGCCGGGAATTCTTTCCCGTTGAAAGCAGGGAAAGGATCCCTCATCTCGAGCTCCGAGGGGGAAACGGGGCTCCTCTGGATGTGGGCGGGACCATCGTGCTTCCTCTCGAGTGGAGACGGGTATGGCGGTGAACTTCTTGAGTTGCAGCAAGGGTGTGAAAGACCCTTTCGAAGTTCCAGAGGTTAGGTGTCATTAGTCTCCAGACGCCTCATCGGAAATAGGCCTCATCTCGCCTGGAAGGGAGAACTTCCTGGATTTTCTCGAGTTGCGGCAGGTGTTCTCGAGTTACGACGGGGACCTCAGGGACCCGCCCTGGTGGCCTCAGGAGAGGCCAGTCCCCATGCGAGTTGCTAGGGGGCCTCTCGGGATTCCTCTCCCGTCGATACCGGGGCCAAAGCTTTGTGTGGAGTCAGGGCCGGAACCGAGGATTCCTCTCAGGGGCTGACATGGATCTTTGGGTACTTCCTGAGTCTCCCCAGGGGAGTCAGGCCTCCTCTCGAGTGGGGGCATGCACGTGCGCTTTCCTTCCAGGCTGTAGCAGCAATGTCACGCTTCCCGTGGCGTGGATCAAAGGATCTGTGGTTTTCCCTCGAGGCTTTCCCACAGGGCTGTCCCACGTGCCACCGTGGTGTGAGTCGATCCTCGGCGTGAAAGATGAGCCAGTGCAGGGCAAAGAGGTTCCTCTGGAATGGACTGAGACATCTGGGGGACTCTTGGAATGGTGGTACGACCATGGAGTTCCTCTCGCCTTTCCTGTTGAGAGTGCCTCCTCTTGAGATGCGACGGGAAAGCCGGGAATTCTTTCCCGTTGAAAGCAGGGAAAGGATCCCTCATCTCGAGCTCCGAGGGGGAAACGGGGCTCCTCTGGATGTGGGCGGGACCATCGTGCTTCCTCTCGAGTGGAGACGGGTATGGCGGTGAACTTCTTGAGTTGCAGCAAGGGTGTGAAAGACCCTTTCGAAGTTCCAGAGGTTAGGTGTCATTAGTCTCCAGACGCCTCATCGGAAATAGGCCTCATCTCGCCTGGAAGGGAGAACTTCCTGGATTTTCTCGAGTTGCGGCAGGTGTTCTCGAGTTACGACGGGGACCTCAGGGACCCGCCCTGGTGGCCTCAGGAGAGGCCAGTCCCCATGCGAGTTGCTAGGGGGCCTCTCGGGATTCCTCTCCCGTCGATACTGGGGCCAAAAACCTTGTGTGCAGTCAGGGCCGGAACCGAGGATTCCTCTCAGGGGCTGACATGGAACTTTGGGTACTTGTGGAGTCTCCCCAGGGGAGTCAGGCCTTGTCTCGAGGTGGGGCATCCACGTGCGCTTTCCGTCCAGGCTGTAGCAGCAATGTCACGCTTCCCGTGGCGTGGATCAAAGGATCTGTGGTTTTCCCTCGAGGCTTTCCCACAGGGCTGTCCCACGTGCCACCGTGGTGTGAGTCGATCCTCGGCGTTAAAGATGAGCCAGTGCAGGGCAAAGAGTTTCCTCTGGAATGGACTGAGACATCTGGGGGGCTCTTGGAATGGTGGTACGACCATGGAGTTCCTCTCGCCTTTCCTGTTGAGAGTGCCTCCTCTTGAGATGCGACGGGAACGCCGGGAATTCTTTCCCGTTGAAATCAGGGAAAGGATCCCTCATCTCGAGCTCCGAGGGGGAAATGGGGCTCCTCTGGATGTGGGCGGGACCATCGTGCTTCCTCTCGAGTGGAGACGGGTATGGCGGTGAACTTCTTGAGTTGCAGCAAGGGTGTGAAAGACACTTTCGAAGTTCCAGAGGTTAGGTGTCATTAGTCTCCAGACGCCTCATCGGAAATAGGCCTCATCTCGCCTGGAAGGGAGAACTTCCTGGATTATCTCGAGTTGTGGCAGGTGTTCTCGAGTTACGACGGGGACCTCAGGGACCCGCACTGGTGGCCTCAGGAGAGGCCAGTCCCCATGCGATTTGCTAGGGGGCCTCTCGGGATTCCTCTCCCGTCGATACGGGGGCCAAAAAGCTTGTGTGGAGTCAGGGCCGGAACCGAGCATTCCTCTCAGGGGCTGACATGGATCTGTGGGTACTTGTGGAGTCTCCCCAGGGGAGTCAGGCCTCGTTTCGAGTGGGGGCATGCACGTGCGCTTTCCTTCCAGGCTGTAGCAGCAATGTCACGCTTCCCGTCGCGTGGATCAAAGGATCTGTGGTTTTCCCTCGAGGCTTTCCCTCGAGGCTTTCCCACAGGGCTGTCCCACGTGCCACCGTGGTGTGAGTCGATCCTCGGCGTGAAAGATGAGCCAGTGCAGGGCAAAGAGGTTCCTCTGGAATGGACTGCGACATCTGGGGGACTCTTGGAATGGTGGTACGACCATGGAGTTCCTCTCGCCTTTCCTGTTGAGAGTGCCTCCTCTTGAGATGCGACGGGAACGCCGGGAATTCTTTCCGTTGAAAGCAGGGAAAGGATCCCTCATCTCGAGCTCCGAGGGGGAAACGGGGCTCCTCTGGATGTGGGCGGGACCATCGTGCTTCCTCTCGAGTGGAGACGGGTATGGCGGTGAACTTCTTGAGTTGCAGCAAGGGTGTGAAAGACCCTTTCGAAGTTCCAGAGGTTAGGTGTCATTAGTCTCCAGACGCCTCATCGGAAATAGGCCTCATCTCGCCTGGAAGGGAGAACTTCCTGGATTTTCTCGAGTTGCGGCAGGTGTTCTCGAGTTACGACGGGGACCTCAGGGACCCGCCCTGGTGGCCTCAGGAGAGGCCAGTCCCCATGCGAGTTGCTAGGGGGCCTCTCGGGATTCCTCTCCCGTCGATACTGGGGCCAAAAACCTTGTGTGCAGTCAGGGCCGGAACCGAGGATTCCTCTCAGGGGCTGACATGGAACTTTGGGTACTTCCTGAGTCTCCCCAGGGGAGTCAGGCCTCGTCTCGAGGTGGGGCATCCACGTGTGCTTTCCGTCCAGGCTGTAGCAGCAATGTCACGCTTCCCGTGGCGTGGATCAAAGGATCTGTGGTTTTCCCTCGAGGCTTTCCCACAGGGCTGTCCCACGTGCCACCGTGGTGTGAGTGGATCCTCGGCGTTAAAGATGAGCCAGTGCAGGGCAAAGAGTTTCCTCTGGAATGGACTGAGACATCTGGGGGGCTCTTGGAATGGTGGTACAACCATGGAGTTCCTCTCGCCTTTCCTGTTGAGAGTGCCTCCTCTTGAGATGCGACGGGAACGCCGGGAATTCTTTCCCGTTGAAATCAGGGAAAGGATCCCTCATCTCGAGCTCCGAGGGGGAAATGGGGCTCCTCTGGATGTGGGCGGGACCATCGTGCTTCCTCTCGAGTGGAGACGGGTATGTCGGTGAACTTCTTGAGTTGCAGCAAGGGTGTGAAAGACCCTTTCGAAGTTCCAGAGGTTAGGTGTCATTAGTCTCCAGACGCCTCATCGGAAATAGGCCTCATCTCGCCTGGAAGGGAGAACTTCCTGGATTATCTCGAGTTGTGGCAGGTGTTCTCGAGTTACGACGGGGACCTCAGGGACCCGCACTGGTGGCCTCAGGAGAGGCCAGTCCCCATGCGAGTTGCTAGGGGGCCTCTCGGGATTCCTCTCCCGTCGATACGGGGGCCAAAAAGCTTGTGTGGAGTCAGGGCCGGAACCGAGCATTCCTCTCAGGGGCTGACATGGATCTGTGGGTACTTGTGGAGTCTCCCCAGGGGAGTCAGGCCTCGTTTCGAGTGGGGGCATGCACGTGCGCTTTCCTTCCAGGCTGTAGCAGCAATGTCACGCTTCCCGTCGCGTGGATCAAAGGATCTGTGGTTTTCCCTCGAGGCTTTCCCTCGAGGCTTTCCCACAGGGCTGTCCCACGTGCCACCGTGGTGTGAGTCGATCCTCGGCGTGAAAGATGAGCCAGTGCAGGGCAAAGAGGTTCCTCTGGAATGGACTGCGACATCTGGGGGACTCTTGGAATGGTGGTACGACCATGGAGTTCCTCTCGCCTTTCCTTTTGAGAGTGCCTCCTGTTGAGATGCGACGGGAACGCCGGGAATTCTTTCCCGTTGAAAGCAGGGAAAGGATCCCTCATCTCGAGCTGCGAGGGGGAAACGGGGCTCCTCTGGATGTGGGCGGGACCATCGTGCTTCCTCTCGAGTGGAGACGGGTATGGCGGTGAACTTCTTGAGTTGCAGCAAGGGAGTGAAAGACCCTTTCGAAGTTCCAGAGGTTAGGTGTCATTAGTCTCCAGAAGCCTCATCGGAAATAGGCCTCATCTCGCCTGGAAGGGAGAACTTCCTGGATTTTCTAGAGTTGCGGCAGGTGTTCTCGAGTTACGACGGGGACCTCAGGGACCCGCCCTGGTGGCCTCAGGAGAGGCCAGTCCCCATGAGACTTGCTAGGGGGCCTCTCGGGATTCCTCTCCCGTCGATACCGGGGCCAAAAACCTTGTGTGGAGTCAGGGCCGGAACCGAGGATTCCTCTCAGGGGCTGACATGGATCTTTGGGTACTTCTGGAGTCTCCCAAGCGGTGTCAGGCCTCGCCTCGTGTGGGGGCATGCACGTGCGCTTTCCTTCCAGGCTGTAACAGCAATGTCACGATTCCCGTCGCGTGGATCAAAGGATCTGTGGTTTTCCCTCGAGGCTTTCCCACAGGGCTGTCCCGCGTGCCATCGTGGTGTGAGTCGATCCTCGGCGTGAAAAATGAGCCAGTGCAGGGCAAAGAGGTTCCTCTGGAATGGACTGAGACATCTGGGGGACTCTTGGAATGGTGGTACGACCATAGAGTTCCTCTCGCCTTTCCTGTTGAGAGTGCCTCCTCTTGAGATGCGACGGGAACGCCGGGAATTCTTTCCCGTTGAAAGCAGGGAAAGGATCCCTCATCTCGAGCTACGAGGGGGAAACGGGGCTCCTCTGGATGTGGGCGGGACCATCGTGCTTCCTCTCGAGTGGAGACGGGTATGGCGGTGAACTTCTTGAGTTGCAGCAAGGGTGTGAAAGACCCTTTCGAAGTTCCAGAGGTTAGGTGTCATTAGTCTCCAGGCGCCTCATCGGAAATAGGCCTCATCTCGCCTGGAAGGGAGAACTTCCTGGATTGTCTCGAGTTGCGGCAGGTGTTCTCGAGTTACGACGGGGACCTCAGGGACCCGCCCTGGTGGCCTCAGGAACGGCCAGTCCCAATGCAAGTTGCTAGGGGGCCTCTCGAGATTCCTCTCCCGTCGATACCGGGGCCAAAATCCTTGTGTTGAGTCAGGGCCGGAACCGAGAATTCCTCTCAGGGGCTGACATGGATCTTTGGGTACTTCTGGAGTCTCCCCAGGGGAGTCAGGCCTCGTCTCGTGTGGGGGCATGCACGTGCACTTTCCTTCCAGGCTGTAGCAGCAATGTCACGCTTCCCGTGGCGTGGATCAAAGGATCTGTGGTTTTCCCTCGAGGCTTTCCCTCGAGGCTTTCCCACAGGGCTGTCCCACGTGCCACCGTGGTGTGAGTCGATCCTCGGCATGAAAGATGAGCCAGTGCAGGGCAAAGAGGTTCCTCTGGAATGGACTGAGACATCTGGGGGACTCTTGGAATGGTGGTACGACCATGGAGTTCCTCTCGCCTTTCCTGTTGAGAGTGCCTCCTCTTGAGATGCGACGGGAACGCCGGGAATTCTTTCCCGTTGAAAGCAGGGAAAGGATCCCTCATCTCGAGCTACGAGGGGGAAACGGGGCTCCTCTGGATGTGGGCGGGACCATCGTGCTTCCTCTCGAGTGGAGACGGGTATGGCGGTGAACTTCTTGAGTTGCAGCAAGGGTGTGAAAGACCCTTTCGAAGTTCCAGAGTATCGGTTTGATTAGTCTCCAGACGCCTCATCGGAAATAGTCCTCATCTCACCTGGAAGGGAGAACTTCCTGGATTTTCTCGAGTTGCGGCAGGTGTTCTCGAGTTACGACGGGGACCAAAGGGACCCGCCCTGGTGGCCTCAGGAGAGGCAAATCCCCATGCGAGTTGCTAGGGGGCCTCTCGGGATTCCTCTCCTGTCGTTACCGGGGCCAAAAACCTTGTGTGGAGTCAGGGCCGGAACCGAGGATTCCTCTCAGGGGCTGACATGGATCTTTGGGTACTTGTGGAGTCTCCCCAGGGGAGTCAGGCCTCGTCTCGAGTGGGGGCATGCACGTGCACTTTCCTTCTAGGCTGTAGCAGCAATGTCACGCTTCCCGTGGCGTGGATCAAAGGATCTGTGGTTTTCCCTCGAGGCTTTCCCTCGAGGCTTTCCCACAGGGCTGTCTCACGTGCCACCGTGGTGTGAGTCGATCTTCAGCGTGAAAGATGAGCCAGTGCAGGGCAAAGAGGTTCCTCTGGAATGGACTGAGACATCTGGGGGACTCTTGGAATGGTGGTACGACCATGGAGTTCCTCTGGCCTTTCCTGTTGAGAATGCCTCCTGTTGAGATGCGACGGGAACGCCGGGAATTCTTTCCCGTTGAAAGCAGGGAAAGGATCCCTCATCTCGAGCTACGAGGGAGAAACGGGGCTCCTCTTGATGTGGACGGGACCATCGTGCTTCCTCTCGAGTGGAAACGGGTATGGCGGTGAACTTCTTGAGTTGCAGCAAGGGTGTGAAAGACCCTTTCGAAGTTCCAGAGGTAAGGTGTCATTAGTCTCCAGACGGCTCATCGGAAATAGGCCTCATCTCGCCTGGAAGAGAGAAATTCCTGGATTTTCTCGAGTTGCGGCAGGAGTTCTCGAGTTACGGCGGTGACATCAGGGACCCGCCCTGGTGGCCTCAGGAGAGGCCAGTCCCCATGCGAGTTGCTAGGGGGCCTCTCGGGATTCCTCTCCCGTCGATACCGGGGCCAAAAACCTTGTGTGGAGTCAGGGCCGGAACCGAGGATTCCTCTCAGGGGCTGACATGGATCTTTGGGTACTTCTGGAGTCTCCCCAGGGGAGTCAGGCCTCGTCTCGAGTGGGGGCATGCACGTGCGCTTTCCTTCCAGGCTGTAACAGCAATGTCACGCTTCCCGTCGCGTGGATCAACGGATCTGTGGTTTTCCCTCGAGGCTTTCCCTCGAGGCTTTCCCACAGGGCTGTCCCGCGTGCCATCGTGGTGTGAGTCGATCCTCGGAGTGAAAGATGAGCCAGTGCAGGGCAAAGAGGTTCCTCTGGAATGGACTGAGACATCTGGGGGACTCTTGGAATGGTGGTACGACCATGGAGTTCCTCTCGCCTTTCCTGTTGAGAGTGCCTCCTCTTGAGATGCGACGGGAACGCCGGGAATTCTTTACCGTTGAAAGCAGGGAAAGGATCCCTCATATCGAGCTACGAGGGGGAAACGGGGCTCCTCTGGATGTGGGCGGGACCATCGTGCTTCCGCTCGAGTGGAGACGGGTTTGGCGGTGAACTTCTTGAGTTGCAGCAAGGGTGTGAAAGACCCTTTCAAAGTTCCAGAGGTTAGGTGTCATTAGTCTCCAGACACCTCATCGGAAATAGGCCTCATCTCGCCTGGAAGGGAGAACTTCCTGGATTTTCTCGAGTTGCGGCATGTGTTCTCGAGTTAGGACGGGGACCTCCGGGACCGGCCCTGGTGGCCTCAGGAACGGCCAGTCCCCATGCAAGTTGCTAGGGGGCCTCTCGGGATTCCTCTCCCGTCGATACCGGGGCCAAAATCCTTGTGTGGAGTCAGGGCCGGAACCGAGGATTCCTCTCAGGGGCTGACATGGATCTTTGGGTACTTCTGGAGTCTCACCAGGGGAGTCAGGCCTCGTCTCGAGTGGGGGCATGCACGTGCGCTTTCCTTCCAGGCTGTAGCAGCAATGTCACGCTTCCCGTCGCGTGGATCAAAGGATCTGTGGTTTTCCCTCGAGGCTTTCCCACAGGGCTGTCCCACGTGCCAACGTGGTGTGAGTCGATCCTCGGCGTGAAAGATGAGCCAGTGCAGGGCAAAGAGGTTCCTCTGGAATGGACTGAGACATCTGGGGGACTCTTGGAATGGTGGTACGACCATAGAGTTCCTCTCGCCTTTCCTGTTGAGAGTGCCTCCTCTTGAGATGCGACGGGAACGCCGGGAATTCTTTCCCGTTGAAAGCAGGGAAAGGATCCCTCATCTCGAGCTGCGAGGGGGAAACGGGGCTCCTCTGGATGTGGGCGGGACTATCGTGCTTCCTCTCGAGTGGAGACGGGTAAGGCGGTGAACTTCTTGAGTTGCAGCAAGGGTGTGAAAAACCCTTTCGAAGTTCCAGAGTTTAGGTGTCATTAGTCTCCAGACGCCTCATCGGAAATAGGCCTCATCTCGCCTGGAAGGGAGAACTTCTTGGATTTTCTCGAGTTGCGGCAGGTGTTCTCGAGTTACGACGGGGACCTCAGGGACCCGCCCTGGTGGCCTCAGGAGAGGCCAGTCCCCATGAGACTTGCTAGGGGGCCTCTCGGGATTCCTCTCCCGTCGATACCGGGGCCAAAAACCTTGTGTGGATTCAGGGCCGGAACCGAGGATTCCTCTCAGGGGCTGACATGGATCTTTGGGTACTTCTGGAGTCTCCCAAGCGGTGTCAGGTCTCGTCTCGTGTGGGGGCATGCACGTGCGCTTTCCTTCCAGGCTGTAACAGCAATGTCACGCTTCCCGTCGCGTGGATCAAAGGATCTGTGGTTTTCCCTCGAGGCTTTCCCACAGGGCTGTCCCGCCTGCCATCGTGGTGTGAGTCGATGCTCGGCGTGAAAGATGAGCCAGTGCAGGGCAAAGAGGTTCCTCTGGAATGGACTGAGACATCTGGGGGACTCTTGGAATGGTGGTACGACCATAGAGTTCCTCTCGCCTTTCCTGTTGAGAGTGCCTCCTCTTGAGATGCGACGGGAACGCCGGGAATTCTTTCCCGTTGAAAGCAGGGAAAGGATCCCTCATCTCGAGCTACGAGGGGGAAACGGGGCTCCTCTGGATGTGGGCGGGACCATCGTGCTTCCTCTCGAGTGGAGACGGGTATGGCGGTGAACTTCTTGAGTTGCAGCAAGGGTGTGAAAGACCCTTTCGAAGTTCCAGAGGTTAGGTGTCATTAGTCTCCAGACGCCTCATCGGAAATAGGCCTCATCTCGCCTGGAAGGGAGAACTTCCTGGATTTTCTCGAGTTGCGGCAGGTGTTCTCGAGTTACGACGGGGACCTCAGGGACCCGCCCTGGTGGCCTCAGGAACGGCCAGTCCTCATGCGAGTTGCTAGGGGGCCTCTCGAGATTCCTCTCCCGTCGATACCGGGGCCAAAAACCTTGTGTGGAGTCAGGGCCGGAACCCAGGATTCCTCTCAGGGGCTGACATGGATCTTTGGGTACTTCTGGAGTCTCCCCAGGGGAGTCAGGCCTCGTCTCGAGTGGGGGCATGCACGTGCACGTTCCTTCCAGGCTGTAGCAGCAATGTCACGCTTCCTGTCGCGTGGATCAAAGGATCTGTGGTTTTCCCTCGAGGCTTTCCCTCGAGGCTTTCCCACAGGGCTGTCCCACGTGCCACCGTGGTGTGAGTCGATCCTCGGCGTGAAAGATGAGCCAGTGCAGGGCAAAGAGGTTCCTCTGGAATGGACTGAGACATCTGGGGGACTCTTGGAATGGTGGTACGACCATGGAGTTCCTCTCGCCTTTCCTGTTGAGAGTGCCTCCTCTTGAGATGCGACGGGAACGCCGGGAATTCTTTCCCGTTGAAAGCAGGGAAAGGATCCCTCATCTCGAGCTCCGAGGGGGAAACGGGGCTCCTCTGGATGTGGGCGGGACCATCGTGCTTCCTCTCGAGTGGAGACGGGTATGGCGGTGAACTTCTTGAGTTGCAGCAAGGGTGTGAAAGACCCTTTCGAAGTTCCAGAGGTTAGGTGTCATTAGTCTCCAGACGCCTCATCGGAAATAGGCCTCATCTCGCCTGGAAGGGAGAGCTTCCTGGATTTTCTCGAGTTGCGGCAGGTGTTCTCGGGTTACGACGGGGACCTCAGGGACCCGCCCTGGTGGCCTCAGGAGAGGCCAGTCCCCATGCGAGTTGCTAGGGGGCCTCTCGGGATTCCTCTCCCGTCGATACCGGGGCCAAAAACCTTGTGTGCAGTCAGGGCCGGAACCGAGGATTCCTCTCAGGGGCTGACATGGATCTTTGGGTACTTGTGGAGTCTCCCCAGGGGAGTCAGGCCTCGTCTCGAGTGGGGGCATGCACGTGCGCTTTCCTTCCAGGCTGTAGCAGCAATGTCACGCTTCCCGTGGCGTGGATCAAAGGATCTGTGGTTTTCCCTCGAGGCTTTCCCACAGGGCTGTCCCACGTGCCACCGTGGTGTGAGTCGATCCTCGGCGTGAAAGATGAGCCAGTGCAGGGCAAAGAGTTTCCTCTGGAATGGACTGAGACATCTGGGGGACTCTTGGAATGGTGGTACGACCATGGAGTTCCTCTTGCCTTTCCTGCTGAGAGTGCCTCCTCTTGAGATGCGTCGGGAACGCCGGGAATTCTTTCCCGTTGAAAGCAGGGAAAGGATCCCTCATCTCGAGCTACGAGGGGGAAACGGGGCTCCTCTGGATGTGGGCCGGACCATAGTGCTTCCTCTCGAGTGGAGACGGGTATGGTGGTGAACATCTTGAGTTGCAGCAAGGGTGTGAAAGACCCTTTCGAAGTTCCAGAGGTTAGGTGTCATTAGTCTCCTGACACCTCATCGGAAATAGGCCTCATCTCGCCTGGAAGGGAGAACTTCCTGGATTTTCTCTAGTTGCGGCAGGTGTTCTCGAGTTACGACGGGGACCTCAGGGACACGCCCTGGTGGCCTCAGGAGAGGCCACTCCCCATGCGAGTTGCTAGGAGGCCTCTCGGGATTCCTCTCCCGTCGATAGCGGGGCCAAAAACCTTGTGTGCTGTCAGGGCCGGAACCGAGGATTACTCTCAGGGGCTGACATGGATCTTTGGGTACTTCTGGAGTCTCCCCAGGGGAGTCCGGCCTCGTCTCGAGTGGGGGCATCCATGTGCGCTTTCCGTCCAGGCTGTAGCAGCAATGTCACGCTTCCCGTGGCGTGGATCAAAGGATCTGTGGTTTTACCTCGAGGCTTTCCCTCGAGGCTTTCCCACAGGGCTGTCCCACGTGCCACCGTGGTGTGAGTCGATCCTCGGCGTGAAAGATGAGCCAGTGCAGGGCAAAGAGTTTCCTCTGGAATGGACTGCGACATCTGGGGGACTCGTGGAATGGTGGTACGACCATGGAGTTCCTCTCGCCTTTCCTGTTGAGAGTGCCTCCTCTTGAGATGCGACGGGAACGCCGGGAATTCTTTCCCGTTGAAAGCAGGGAAAGGATCCCTCATCTCGAGCTGCGAGGGGGAAACGGGGCTCCTCTGGATGTGGGCGGGACCATCGTGCTTCCTCTCGAGTGGAGACGGGTATGGCGGTGAACTTCTTGAGTTGCAGCAAGGGTGTGAAAGACCCTTTCGAAGTTCCAGAGGTTAGGTGTCATTAGTCTCCAGACGCCTCATCGGAAATAGGCCTCATCTCGCCTGGAAGGGAGAACTTCCTGGATTTTCTCGAGTTGCGCCAGGTGTTCTCGAGTTACGACGGGTACCTCAGGGACCCGCCCTGGTGGCCTCAGAAGTGGCCCGTCCCCATGAGACTTGCTAGGGGGCCTCTCGGGATTCCTCTCCCATCGATACCGGGGACAAAAACCTTGTGTGGAGTCAGGGCCGGAACCGAGGATTCCTCTCAGGGGCTGACATGGATCTTTGGGTACTTATGGAGTCTCCCCAGGGGAGTCAGGCCTCGTCTCGAGTGGGGGCATGCACGTGCGCTTTCCTTCCAGGCTGTAGCAGCAATGTCACGCTTCCCGTGGCGTGGATCAAAGGATCTGTGGTTTTCCCTCGAGGCTTTCCCTCGAGGCTTTCCCACAGGGCTGTCCCACGTGCCACCGTGGTGTGAGTCGATCCTCGGCGTGAAAGATGAGCCAGTGCAGGGCAAAGAGGTTCCTCTGGAATGGACGGAGACATCTGGGGGACTCTTGGAATGGTGGTACGACCATGGAGTTCCTCTCGCCTTTCCTGTTGAGAGTGCCTCCTGTTGAGGTGCGTCGGGAACGCCGGGAATTCTTTCCCGTTGAAAGCAGGCAAAGGATCCCTCATCTCGAGCTACGAGGCGGAAACGGGGCTCCTCTGGATGTGGGCGGGACCATCGTGCTTCCTCTCGAGTGGAGACGGGTATGGCGGTGAACTTCTTGAGTTGCAGCAAGGGTGTGAAAGACCCTTTCGAAGTTCCAGAGGTTAGGTGTCATTAGTCTCCAGACGCCTCATCGGAAATAGGCCTCATCTCGCCTGGAAGGGAGAACTTCCTGGATTTTCTCGAGTTGTGGCAGGTGTTCTCGAGTTACGACGGGGACCTCAGGGACCCGCCCTGGTGGCCTCAGGAGAGGCCAGTCCCCATGCGAGTTGCTAGGGGGCCTCTCGGGATTCCTCTCCCGTCGATACTGGGGCCAAAAACCTTGTGTGGAGTCAGGGCCGGAACCGAGGATTCCTCTCAGGGGCTGACATGGATCTTTGGGTACTTCTGGAGTCTCCCCAGGGGAGTCAGGCCTCGTCTCGAGTGGGGGCATGCACGTGCGCTTTCCTTCCAGGCTGTAGCAGCAATGTCAGGCTTCCCGTCGCATGGATCAAAGGATCTGTGCTTTTCCCTCGAGGCTTTCCCTCGAGGCTTTCCCACAGGGCTGTCCCACGTGCCACCGTGGTGTGAGTCGATCCCCGGCGTGAAAGATGAGCCAGTGCAGGGCAAAGAGGTTCCCCTGGAATGGACTGAGACATCTGGGGGACTCTTGGAATGGTGGTACGACCATGGAGTTCCTCTCGCCTTTCCTGTTGAGAGTGCCTCCTCTTGAGATGCGACGGGAACACCGGGAATTCTTTCCCGTTGAAAGCAGGGAAAGGATCCCTCATCTCGAGCTACGAGGGGGAAACGGGGCTCCTCTGGATGGGGGCGGGACCATCGTGCTTCCTCTCGAGTGGAGACGGGTATGGCGGTGAACTTCTTGAGTTGCAGCAAGGGTGTGAAAGACCCTTTCGAAGTTCCAGAGGTTAGGTGTCATTAGTCTCCAGACGACTCATCGGAAATAGGCCTCATCTCGCCTGGAAGCGAGAACTTCCTGGATTTTCTCGAGTTGCGGCAGCTGTTCTCGAGTTACGACTGGGACCTCAGGGACCCGCCCTGGTGGCCTCAGGAGAGGCCAGTCCCCATGCGAGTTGCTAGGGAACCTCTCGGGATTCCTCTCCCGTCGATACTGGGGACAAAAACCTTGTGTTGGGTCAGGGCCGGAACCGAGGATTCCTCTCAGGGGCTGACACGGATCTTTGGGTACTTCTGGAGTCTCCCCAGGGGAGTCAGGCCTCGTCTCGAGTGGGGGCATGCACGTGCGCTTTCCTTCCAGGCTGTAGCAGCAATGTCACGCTTCCCGTGGCGTGGATCAAAGGATCTGTGGTTTTCCCTCGAGGCTTTCCCTCGAGGCTTTCCCACAGGGCTGTCCCACGTGCCACCGTGGTGTGAGTCGATCCTCGGCGTGAAAGATGAGCCAGTGCAGGGCAAAGAGGTTCCTCTGGAATGAACTGAGACATCTGGGGGACTCTTGGAATGGTGGTACGACCATGGAGTTCCTCTCGCCTTTCTGGTTGAGAGTGCCTCCTCTTGAGATGCGACGGGAACGCCGGGAATTCTTTCCCGTTGAAAGCAGGGAAAGGTTCCCTCGTCTCGAGCTACGAGGGGGAAACGGGGATCCTATGGATGTGGGCGGGACCATCGTGCTTCCTCTCGAGTGGAGACGTGTATGGCGGTGAACTTCTTGAGTCGCAGCAAGGGTGTGAAAGACCCTTTCGAAGTTCCAGAGGTTAGGTGTCATTAGTCTCCAGACGCCTCATCGGAAATAGGCCTCATCTCGCCTGGAAGGGAGAACTTCCTGGATTTTCTCGAGTTGCGGCAGGTGCTCTCGAGTTACGACGAGGACCTCAGCGACCCGCCCTGGTGGCCTCAGGAGAGGCCAGTCCCCATGCGAGTTGCTAGGGGGCCTCTCGGGATTCCTCTCCCGTCGATACCGGGGCCAAAAACCTTGTGTGGAGTCAGGGCCGGAACCGAGGATTCCTCTCAGGGGCTGACATGGATCTTTGGGTACTTCTGGAGTCTCCCCAGGGGAGTCAGGCCTCGTCTCGAGTGGGGGCATGCACGTGCGCTTTCCTTCCAGGCTGTAGCAGCAATGTCACGCTTCCCGTCGCGTGGATCAAAGGATCTGTGGTTTTCCCTCGAGGCTTTCCCTCGAGGCTTTCCCTCGAGGCTTTCCCACAGGGCTGTCCCACGTGCCACCGTGGTGTGAGTCGATCCTCGGCGTGAAAGATGAGCCAGTGCAGGGCAAAGAGGTTCCTCTGGAATGGACTGAGACATCTGGGGGACTCTTGGAATGGTGGTACGACCATGGAGTTCCTCTCGCCTTTCCTGTTGAGAGTGCCTCCTCTTGAGATGCGACGGGAACGCAGGGAATTCTTTCCCGTTGAAAGAAGGGAAAGGATCCCTCATCTCGAGCAACGAGGGGGAAACGGGGCTCCTTTGGATGTGGTCGGGACCATCCTGCTTCCTCTCGAGTGGAGACGGGTATGGTGGTGAACTTCTTGAGTCGCAGCAAGGGTGTGAAAGACCCTTTCGAAGTTCCAGAGGTTAGGTGTCATTAGGCTCCAGACGCCTCATCGGAAATAGGCCTCATTTCGCCTGGAAGGGAGAACTTCCTGGATTTTCTCGAGGTGCGGCAGGTGTTCTCGAGTTACGACGGGGACCTCAGGGACCCGCCCTGGTGGCCTCAGGAGAGGCCAGTCCCCATGCGAGTTGCTAGGGGGCCTCTCGGGATTCCTCACCCGTCGATACCGGGGCCAAAAACCTTGTGTGGCGTCAGGGCCGGAACCGAGGATTCCTCTCAGGGGCTGATATGGATCTTTGGATACTTCTGGAGTCTCGACAGGGGAGACAGGCCTCGTTTCGTGAGGGGGCATGCACGTGCACTTTCCTTCCAGGCTTTAGCAGCAATGTCACGCTTCCCGTGGCGTGGATCAAAGGATCTGTAGTTTTCCTCGAGCCTTGCCCTCGAGGCCTTCCCCCAGGGCTGTCCCACGTGCCACCGTGGTGTGAGTCGATCCTCGGCGTGAAAGATGAGCCACTGCAGGGCAAAGAGGTTCCTCTGTAATGGACTGAGACATCTGGGGGACTCTTGGAATGGTGGTACGACCATGGAGTTCCTCTCGCCTTTCCTGTTGAGAGTGCCTCCGCTTGAGATGCGACGGGAACGCTGGGAATTCTTTCCCGTTGAAAGCAGGGAAAGGATCCCTCCTCTCGAGCTACGAGGTGGAGACGGAGCTCCTCTGGATGTGGGCGGGACCATCGTGCTTCCTCTCGAGTGGAGACGGGTATGGCGGTGAACTTCCTTAGTTGCAGCAAGGGTGTGAAAGACCCTTTCGAAGTTCCAGAGGTTAGGTGTCATTAGTCTCCAGAGGCCTCATCGGAAATAGGCCTCATCTCGCCTGGAAGGGAGAACTTCCTGGATTTTCTCGAGTTGCGGCAGGTGTTCTCGAGTTACGACGGGGACCTCAGGGACCCGCCCTGGTGGCCTCAGGAAAGGCTAGTCCCCTGGAGAGTTGCTAGGGGGCCTCTCCGGATTCCTCTCCCGTCGATACCGGGGCTAAAATCCTTCTGAGGAGTCAGGGCCGGAACCGAGGATTCCTCTCAGGGCCTGACATGGATCTTTGTGTACTTGTGGAGTCTCCCCAGGGGAGTCAGGCCTCGTCTCGAGTGGGGGCATGCATGTGCGCTTTCCTTCCAGGCTGTACCAGCAATGTCACGCTTCCCGTTGCGTGGATCAAAGGATCTGTGGTTTTCCCTCGAGGCTTTCCCACAGGGCTGTCCCTCGTGCCACGGTGGTGTGAGTCGATCCTCGGCGTGAAAGATGAGCCAGTGCAGGGCAAAGAGGTTCCTCTGGAATGGACTGAGACATCTGGGGGACTCTTGGAATGGTGGTACGACCATGGAGTTCCTCTCGCCTTTCCTGTTGAGAGTGCCTCCTCTTGAGATGCGACGTGAACGCCGGGAATTCTTTCCCGTTGAAAGCAGGGAAAGGATCCCTCATCTCGAGCTACGAGGGGGAAACGGGGCTCCTCTGGATGTGGGCGGGACCATCGTGCTTCCTCTCGAGTGGAGACGGGTATGACGGTGAACTTCTTGAGTTGCAGCAAGGGTGTGAAAGACCCTTTCGAAGTTCCAGAGGTTAGGTGTCATTAGTCTCCAGAGGCCTCATCGGAAATAGGCCTCATCTCGCCTGCAAGGGAGAACTTCCTGGATTTTCTCGAGTTGCGGCAGGTGTTCTCGTGTTACGACGGGGACCTCAGGGACCCGCCCTGGTGGCCTCAGGAGAGGCCAGTCCCCATGCGAGTTGCTAGGGGGCCTCTCTGGATTCCTCTCCCGTCGATACCGGGGCCAAAAACCTTGTGTGGAGTCAGGGCCGGATCCGAGGATTCCTCTCAGGGGCTGACATGGATCTTTGGGTACTTGTGGAGTCTCCCCAGGGGAGTCAGGCCTCGTCTCTAGTGGGGGCATGCACGTGCGCATTCCTTCCAGGCTGTAGCAGCAATGTCACGCTTCCCGTTGCGTGGATCAAAGGATCTGTGGTTTTCCCTCGAGGCTTTCCCTCGAGGCTTTCCCACAGGGCTGTTCCACGTGCCACCGTGATGTGAGTCGATCCTCGGCGTGAAAGATGAGCCAGTGCAGGGCAAAGAGGTTCCTCTAGAATGGACTGAGACATCTGGGGGACTCTTGGAATGGTGGTACGACCATGGAGTTCCTCTCGCCTTTCCTGTTGAGAGTGCCTCCTCTTGAGATGCGACGGGAACGCCGGGAATTCGTTCCCGTTGAAAGCAGGGAAAGGATCCCTCATCTCGAGCTACGAGGGGGAAACGGGGCTCCTCTGGATGTGGGCGGGACCATCGTGCTTCCTCTCGAGTGGAGACGGGTATGGCGGTGAACTTCTTGAGTTGCAGCAAGGGTGTGAAAGACCCTTTCGAAGTTCCAGAGGTTAGGTGTCATTAGTCTCCAGACGCCTCATCGGAAATAGGCCTCATCTCGCCTGGAAGGGAGAACTTCCTGGATTTTCTCGAGTTGCGGCAGGTGTTCTCGAGTTACGACGCGGACCTCAGGGACCCGCCCTGGTGGACTCAGGAGAGGCCAGTCCCCATGCGAGGTGCTAGGGGGCCTCACGGGATTCCTCTCCCGTCGATACCGGCGCCAAAAACCTTGTGCGGAGTTAGGGCCAGAACCGAGGATTCCTCTCAGGGGCTGACATGGATCTTTGTGTACTTGTGGAGTCTCCCCAGGGGAGTCAGGCCTCGTCTCTAGTGGGGGCATGCATGTGCGCTTTCCTTCCAGGCTGTAGCAGCAATGTCACGCTTCCCGTCGCGTGGATCAAAGGATCTGTGGTTTTCCCTCGAGGCTTTCCCTCGAGGCTTTCCCACAGGGCTGTCCCACGTGCCACCGTGGTGTGAGTCGATCCTCGGCGTGAAAGATGAGCCAGTGCAGGGCAAAGAGGTTCCTCTGGAATGGACTGAGACATCTGGGGGACTCTTGGAATGGTGGTACGACCATGGAGTTCCTCTCGCCTTTCCTGTTGAGAGTGCCTCCTCTTGAAATGCGACGTGAACGCCGGGAATTCTTTCCCGTTGAAAGCAGGGAAAGGATCCCTCATCTCGAGCTACGAGGGGGAAACGGGGCTCCTCTGGATGTGGGCGGGACCATCGTGCTTCCTCTCGAGTGGAGACGGGTATGGCAGTGAACTTCTTGAGTTGCAGCAAGGGTGTGAAAGACCCTTTCGAAGTTCCAGAGTTTAGGTGTCATTAGTCTCCAGACGCATTATCGGAAATAGGCCTCATCTCGCCTGGAAGGGAGAACTTCCTGGATTTTCTCGAGTTGCGGCAGGTGTTCTCGAGTTACGACGGGGACCTCAGGGACCCGCCCTGGTGGCCTCAGGAGAGGACAGTCCCCATGCGATGTGCTAGGGGGCCTCTCGAGATTCCTCTCCCGTCGATACCGGGGCCAAAAACATTGTGTGGAGTCAGGGCCGGAACCGAGGATTCCTCTCACGGGCTGACATGTATCTTTGTGTACTTCTGGAGTCTCCCCAGGGAAGTCAGGCCTCGTCTCGAGTGGGGGCATGCACGTGCGCTTTCCTTCCAGGCTGTAGCAGCAATGTCACGCTTCCCGTGGCGTGGATCAAAGGATCTGTGGTTTTCCCTCGAGGCTTTCCCTCGAGGCTTTCCCACAGGGCTGTCCCACGTGCCACCGTGGTGTGAGTCGATCCTCGGCGTGAAAGATGAGCCAGTGCAGGGCAAAGAGGTTCCTCTGGAATGGACTGAGACATCTGGGGGACTCTTGGAATGGTGCTACGACCATGGAGTTCCTCTCGACTTTCCTGTTGAGAGTACCTCGTCTTGAGATGCGACGTGAACGCCGGGAATTCTTTCCCGTTGAAAGCAGGGAAAGGATCCATCATCTCGAGCTACGAGGGGGAAACGGGGCTCCTCTGGATGTGGGCGGGACCATCGTGCTTCCTCTCGAGTGGAGACGGATATGGCGGTGAACTTCTTGAGTTGCAGCAAGGGTGTGAAAGACCCTTTCGAAGTTCCAGAGGTTAGGTGTCATTAGTCTCCAGACGCCTCATCGGAAATAGGCCTCATCTCGCCTGGAAGGGAGAACTTCCTGGATTTTCTCGAGTTGTGGCAGGTGTTCTCGAGTTACGACGGGGACCTCAGGGACCCGCCCTGGTGGCCTCAGGAGTGGCCAGTCCCCATGCGAGGTGCTAGGGGGCCTCTCGGGATTCCTCTCCCGTCGATACCGGGGCCAAAAACCTTGTGTGGAGTCAGGGCCGGAACCGAGGATTCCTCTCAAGGGCTGACATGGTTCTTTGGGTACTTGTGGAGTCTCCCCAGGGGAGTCAGGCCTCGTCTCGAGTGGGGGCATGCATGTGCGCATTCCTTCCAGGCTTTAGCAGCAATGTCACGCTTCCCGTTGCGTGGATCAAAGGATCTGTGGTTTTCCCTCGAGGCTTTCCCTCGAGGCTTTCCCACAGGGCTGTCCCACGTGCCACCGTGGTGTGAGTCGATCCTCGGCGTGAAAGATGAGCCAGTGCAGGGCAAAGAGGTTCCTCTGGAATGGACTGAGACATCTGGGGGACTCTTGGAATGGTGGTACGACCATGGAGTTCCTCTCGCCTTTCCTGTTGAGAGTGCCTCCTCTTGTGATGCGACGGGAACGCCGGGAATTCGTTCCCGTTGAAAGCAGGGAAAGGATCCCTCATCTCGAGCTACGAGGTGGAAACGGGGCTCCTCTGGATGTGGGCGGGACCATCGTGCTTCCTCTCGAGTGGAGACGGGTATGGCGGTGAACTTCTTGAGTTGCAGCAAGGGTGTGAAAGACCCTTTCGAAGTTCCAGAGGTTAGGTGTCATTAGTCTCCAGAGGCCTCATCGGAAATAGGCCTCATCTCGCCTGGAAGGGAGAACTTCCTGGATTTTCTCGAGTTGCGGCAGGTGTTCTCGAGTTACGACGGGGACCTCAGGGACCCGCCCTGGTGGCCTCAGGAGAGGCCAGTCCCCATGCGAGGTGCTAGGGGGCCTCTCGGGATTCCTCTCCCGTCGATACCGGGGCCAAAAACCTTGTGCGGAGTCAGGGCCAGAACCGAGGATTCCTCTCAGGGGCTGACATGGATCTTTGGGTACTTCTGGAGTCTCCCCAGGGGAGTCAGGCCTCGTCTCGAGTGGGGGCATGCATGTGCGCTTTCCTTCCAGGCTGTAGCAGCAATGTCACGCTTCCCGTCGCGTGGATCAAAAGATCTGTGGTTTTCCCTCGAGGCTTTCCCTCGAGGCTTTCCCACAGGGCTGTCCCACGTGCCACCGTGGTGTGAGTCGATCCTCGGCGTGAAAGATGAGCCAGTGCAGGGCAAAGAGGTTCCTCTGGAATGGACTGAGACATCTGGGGGACTCTTGGAATGGTGGTACGACCATGGAGTTCCTCTCGCCTTTCCTGTTGAGAGTGCCTCCTCTTGAGATGCGACGTGAACGCCGGGAATTCTTTCCCGTTGAAAGCAGGGAAAGGATCCCTCATCTCGAGCTACGAGGGGGAAACGGGGCTCCTCTGGATGTGGGTGGGACCATCGTGCTTCCTCTCGAGTGGAGACGGGTATGACGGTGAACTTCTTGAGTTGCAGCAAGGGTGTGAAAGACCCTTTCGAAGTTCCAGAGGTTAGGTGTCATTAGTCTCCAGAGGCCTCATCGGAAATAGGCCTCATCTCGCCTGCAAGGGAGAACTTCCTGGATTTTCTCGAGTTGCGGCAGGTGTTCTCGTGTTACGACGGGTACCTCAGGGACCCGCCCTGGTGGCCTCAGGAGAGGCCAGTCCCCATGCGAGTTGCTAGGGGGCCTCTCGGGATTCCTCTCCCGTCGATACCGGGGCCAAAAACCTTGTGTGGAGTCAGGGCCGGATCCGAGGATTCCGCTCAGGGACTGACATGGATCTTTGGGTACTTGTGGAGTCTCCCCAGGGGAGTCAGGCCTCGTCTCGAGTGGGGGAATGCACGTGCGCTTTCGTTCCAGGCTGTAGCAGCAATGTCACGCTTCCCGTCGCGTGGATCAAAGGATCTGTGGTTTTCCCTCGAGGCTTTCCCTCGAGGCTTTCCCACAGGGCTGTCCCACGTGCCACCGTGGTGTGAGTCGATCCTCGGCGTGAAAGATGAGCCAGTGCAGGGCAAAGAGGTTCCTCTAGAATGGACTGAGACATCTGGGGGACTCTTGGAATGGTGGTACGACCATGGAGTTCCTCTCGCCTTTCCTGTTGAGAGTGCCTCCTCTTGAGATGCGACGGGAACGCCGGGAATTCGTTCCCGTTGAAAGCAGGGAAAGGATCCCTCATCTCGAGCTACGAGGGGGAAACGGGGCTCCTCTGGATGTGGGCGGGACCATCGTGCTTCCTCTCGAGTGGAGACGGGTATGGCGGTGAACTTCTTGAGTTGCAGCAAGGGTGTGAAAGACCCTTTCGAAGTTCCAGAGGTTAGGTGTCATTAGTCTCCAGACGCCTCATCGGAAATAGGCCTCATCTCGCCTGGAAGGGAGAACTTCCTGGATTTTCTCGAGTTGCGGCAGGTGTTCTCGAGTTACGACGCGGACCTCAGGGACCCGCCCTGGTGGACTCAGGAGAGGCCAGTCCCCATGCGAGGTGCTAGGGGGCCTCACGGGATTCCTCTCCCGTCGATACCGGCGCCAAAAACCTTGTGCGGAGTTAGGGCCAGAACCGAGGATTCCTCTCAGGGGCTGACATGGATCTTTGTGTACTTGTGGAGTCTCCCCAGGGGAGTCAGGCCTCGTCTCTAGTGGGGGCATGCATGTGCGCTTTCCTTCCAGGCTGTAGCAGCAATGTCACGCTTCCCGTCGCGTGGATCAAAGGATCTGTGGTTTTCCCTCGAGGCTTTCCCTCGAGGCTTTCCCACAGGGCTGTCCCACGTGCCACCGTGGTGTGAGTCGATCCTCGGCGTGAAAGATGAGCCAGTGCAGGGCAAAGAGGTTCCTCTGGAATGGACTGAGACATCTGGGGGACTCTTGGAATGGTGGTACGACCATGGAGTTCCTCTCGCCTTTCCTGTTGAGAGTGCCTCCTCTTGAAATGCGACGTGAACGCCGGGAATTCTTTCCCGTTGAAAGCAGGGAAAGGATCCCTCATCTCGAGCTACGAGGGGGAAACGGGGCTCCTCTGGATGTGGGCGGGACCATCGTGCTTCCTCTCGAGTGGAGACGGGTATGGCAGTGAACTTCTTGAGTTGCAGCAAGGGTGTGAAAGACCCTTTCGAAGTTCCAGAGTTTAGGTGTCATTAGTCTCCAGACGCATTATCGGAAATAGGCCTCATCTCGCCTGGAAGGGAGAACTTCCTGGATTTTCTCGAGTTGCGGCAGGTGTTCTCGAGTTACGACGGGGACCTCAGGGACCCGCCCTGGTGGCCTCAGGAGAGGACAGTCCCCATGCGATGTGCTAGGGGGCCTCTCGAGATTCCTCTCCCGTCGATACCGGGGCCAAAAACATTGTGTGGAGTCAGGGCCGGAACCGAGGATTCCTCTCACGGGCTGACATGTATCTTTGTGTACTTCTGGAGTCTCCCCAGGGAAGTCAGGCCTCGTCTCGAGTGGGGGCATGCACGTGCGCTTTCCTTCCAGGCTGTAGCAGCAATGTCACGCTTCCCGTGGCGTGGATCAAAGGATCTGTGGTTTTCCCTCGAGGCTTTCCCTCGAGGCTTTCCCACAGGGCTGTCCCACGTGCCACCGTGGTGTGAGTCGATCCTCGGCGTGAAAGATGAGCCAGTGCAGGGCAAAGAGGTTCCTCTGGAATGGACTGAGACATCTGGGGGACTCTTGGAATGGTGCTACGACCATGGAGTTCCTCTCGACTTTCCTGTTGAGAGTACCTCGTCTTGAGATGCGACGTGAACGCCGGGAATTCTTTCCCGTTGAAAGCAGGGAAAGGATCCATCATCTCGAGCTACGAGGGGGAAACGGGGCTCCTCTGGATGTGGGCGGGACCATCGTGCTTCCTCTCGAGTGGAGACGGATATGGCGGTGAACTTCTTGAGTTGCAGCAAGGGTGTGAAAGACCCTTTCGAAGTTCCAGAGGTTAGGTGTCATTAGTCTCCAGACGCCTCATCGGAAATAGGCCTCATCTCGCCTGGAAGGGAGAACTTCCTGGATTTTCTCGAGTTGTGGCAGGTGTTCTCGAGTTACGACGGGGACCTCAGGGACCCGCCCTGGTGGCCTCAGGAGTGGCCAGTCCCCATGCGAGGTGCTAGGGGGCCTCTCGGGATTCCTCTCCCGTCGATACCGGGGCCAAAAACCTTGTGTGGAGTCAGGGCCGGAACCGAGGATTCCTCTCAAGGGCTGACATGGTTCTTTGGGTACTTGTGGAGTCTCCCCAGGGGAGTCAGGCCTCGTCTCGAGTGGGGGCATGCATGTGCGCATTCCTTCCAGGCTTTAGCAGCAATGTCACGCTTCCCGTTGCGTGGATCAAAGGATCTGTGGTTTTCCCTCGAGGCTTTCCCTCGAGGCTTTCCCACAGGGCTGTCCCACGTGCCACCGTGGTGTGAGTCGATCCTCGGCGTGAAAGATGAGCCAGTGCAGGGCAAAGAGGTTCCTCTGGAATGGACTGAGACATCTGGGGGACTCTTGGAATGGTGGTACGACCATGGAGTTCCTCTCGCCTTTCCTGTTGAGAGTGCCTCCTCTTGTGATGCGACGGGAACGCCGGGAATTCGTTCCCGTTGAAAGCAGGGAAAGGATCCCTCATCTCGAGCTACGAGGTGGAAACGGGGCTCCTCTGGATGTGGGCGGGACCATCGTGCTTCCTCTCGAGTGGAGACGGGTATGGCGGTGAACTTCTTGAGTTGCAGCAAGGGTGTGAAAGACCCTTTCGAAGTTCCAGAGGTTAGGTGTCATTAGTCTCCAGAGGCCTCATCGGAAATAGGCCTCATCTCGCCTGGAAGGGAGAACTTCCTGGATTTTCTCGAGTTGCGGCAGGTGTTCTCGAGTTACGACGGGGACCTCAGGGACCCGCCCTGGTGGCCTCAGGAGAGGCCAGTCCCCATGCGAGGTGCTAGGGGGCCTCTCGGGATTCCTCTCCCGTCGATACCGGGGCCAAAAACCTTGTGCGGAGTCAGGGCCAGAACCGAGGATTCCTCTCAGGGGCTGACATGGATCTTTGGGTACTTCTGGAGTCTCCCCAGGGGAGTCAGGCCTCGTCTCGAGTGGGGGCATGCATGTGCGCTTTCCTTCCAGGCTGTAGCAGCAATGTCACGCTTCCCGTCGCGTGGATCAAAAGATCTGTGGTTTTCCCTCGAGGCTTTCCCTCGAGGCTTTCCCACAGGGCTGTCCCACGTGCCACCGTGGTGTGAGTCGATCCTCGGCGTGAAAGATGAGCCAGTGCAGGGCAAAGAGGTTCCTCTGGAATGGACTGAGACATCTGGGGGACTCTTGGAATGGTGGTACGACCATGGAGTTCCTCTCGCCTTTCCTGTTGAGAGTGCCTCCTCTTGAGATGCGACGTGAACGCCGGGAATTCTTTCCCGTTGAAAGCAGGGAAAGGATCCCTCATCTCGAGCTACGAGGGGGAAACGGGGCTCCTCTGGATGTGGGTGGGACCATCGTGCTTCCTCTCGAGTGGAGACGGGTATGACGGTGAACTTCTTGAGTTGCAGCAAGGGTGTGAAAGACCCTTTCGAAGTTCCAGAGGTTAGGTGTCATTAGTCTCCAGAGGCCTCATCGGAAATAGGCCTCATCTCGCCTGCAAGGGAGAACTTCCTGGATTTTCTCGAGTTGCGGCAGGTGTTCTCGTGTTACGACGGGTACCTCAGGGACCCGCCCTGGTGGCCTCAGGAGAGGCCAGTCCCCATGCGAGTTGCTAGGGGGCCTCTCGGGATTCCTCTCCCGTCGATACCGGGGCCAAAAACCTTGTGTGGAGTCAGGGCCGGATCCGAGGATTCCGCTCAGGGACTGACATGGATCTTTGGGTACTTGTGGAGTCTCCCCAGGGGAGTCAGGCCTCGTCTCGAGTGGGGGAATGCACGTGCGCTTTCGTTCCAGGCTGTAGCAGCAATGTCACGCTTCCCGTCGCGTGGATCAAAGGATCTGTGGTTTTCCCTCGAGGCTTTCCCTCGAGGCTTTCCCACAGGGCTGTCCCACGTGCCACCGTGGTGTGAGTCGATCCTCGGCGTGAAAGATGAGCCAGTGCAGGGCAAAGAGGTTCCTCTGGAATGGACTGAGACATCTGGGGGACTCTTGGAATGGTGGTACGACCATGGATTTCCTCTCGCCTTTCCTGTTGAGAGTGCCTCCTCTTGAGATGCGACGGGAACGCCAGGAATTCTTTCCCGTTGAAAGCAGCGAAAGGATCCCTCATCTCGAGCTCCGAGGGGAAACGGGGCTCCTCTGGATGTGGGCGGGACCATCGTGCTTCCTCTCGAGTGGAGACGGGTATGGCAGTGAACTTCTTGAGTTGCAGCAAGGGTGTGAAAGACCCTTTCGAAGTTCCAGAGGTTAGGTGTCATTAGTCTCCAGACACCTCATCGGAAATAGGCCTCATCTCGCCTGGAATGGAGAACTTCCTGGATTTTCTCGAGTTGTGGCAGGTGTTCTCGAGTTACGACGGGGACCTCAGGGACCCGCCCTGGTGGCCTCAGGAGAGGCCAGTTCCCATGCGAGGTGCTAGGGGGCCTCTCGGGATTCCTCTCCCATCGATACCGGGGCCAAAATCCTTGTGTGCAGTCAGGGCCGGAACCGAGGATTCCTCTCCGGGCTGACATGGATCTTGGGGTACTTCTGGAGTCTCCCCAGGGGAGTCAGGCCTCGTCTCGAGTGGGGGCATGCACGTGCGCTTTCCTTCCAGGCTGTAGCAGCAATGTCACGCTTCCCGTCGCATGGATCAAAGGATCTGTGGATTTCAATCGAGGCTTTCCCTTGAGGCTTTCCCACAGGGCTGTCCCACGTGCCACCGTGGTGTGATTCGATCCTCGGCGTGAAAGATGAGCCAGTGCAGGGCAAAGAGGTTCCTCTGGAATGGACTGAGACATCTGGGGGACTCTTGGAATGGTGGTACGACCATGGAGTTCCTCTCGCCTTTCCTGTTGAGAGTGCCTCCTCTTGAGATGTGACGGGAACGCCGGGAATTCTTTCCCGTTGAAAGCAGGGAAAGGATCCCTCATCTCGAGCTACGAGGGGGAAACGGGGCTCCTCTGGATGTGGGCGGGACCATCATGCTTCCTCTCGAGTCGACACGGGTATGGCGGTGAACTTCTTGTGTTGCAGCAAGGGTGTGAAAGACCCTTTCGAAGTTCCAGAGGTTAGGTGTCATTAGTGTCCAGATGCCTCATCGGAAATAGGCCTCATCTCGCCTGGAAGGGAGAACTTCCTTGATTTTCTCGAGTTGCGGCAGGTGTTCTCCAGTTACGACGGGGACCTCAGGGACCGGCCTGGTGGCCTCAGGAAAGGCCAGTCCCCATGCGAGGTGCTAGGGGGCCTCTCGGGATTCCTCTCACGTCGATAACGGGGCCAAAAACCTTGTGTGGAGTCAGGGCCGGAACCGAGGATTCCTCTCAGGGGCTGACATGGATCTTGGAGTATTTCTGGAGTCTCCCCAGGGGAGTCAGTCCTCGTCTCGAGTGGGGGCATGCACGTGCGCTTTCCTTCCAGGCTGTAGCAGCAATGTCACGCTTCCCGTCGCGTGGATCAAAGGATCTGTGGTTTTCCATCGAGGCTTTCCCTTGAGGCTTTCCCACAGGGCTGTCCCACGTGACACCGTGGTGTGAGTCGATCCTCGTCGTGAAAGATGAGCCAGTGCAGGGCAAAGATGTTCCTCTGGAGTGGACTGAGACATCTGGGGGACTCTTGGAATGGTGGTACGACCATGGAGTTCCTCTCGCCTTTCCTGTTGAGAGTGCCTCCTCTTGAGATGTGACGGGAACGCTGGGAATTCTTTCCCGTTGAAAGCAGGGAAAGGATCCCACATCTCGAGCTCCGAAGGGGAAACGGGGCACCTCTGGATGTGGGCGGGACCATCGTGCTTCCTCTCGAGTGGAGACGGGTATGGCGGTGAACTTCTTGAGTTGCAGCAAGGGTGTGAAAGACCCTTTCGAAGTTCCAGAGGTTAGGTGTCATTAGTCTCCAGACGCCTCATCGGAAATAGGCCTCATCTCGCCTGGAAGGGAGAACTTCCTGGATTTTCTCGAGTTGCGGCAGGTGTTCTCGAGTTAAGACGGGGACCTCAGGGACCCGCCCTGGTGGCCTCAGGAGAGGCCAGTCCCCATGCGAGTTGCTAGGGGGCCTCTCGGGAGTCCTCTCCCGTCGATACCGGGGCCAAAAACCTTGTGTGGAGTCAGGGCCGGAACCGAGCATTCCTCTCAGGGGCTGACATGGATCTTTGGGTACTTCTGGAGTCTCCCCAGGGGAGTCAGGCCTCGTCTCGAGTGGGAGCATGCACGTGTGCTTTCCTTCCAGGCTGTAGCAGCAATGTCACGCTTCCCATGGCGTGGATCAAAGGATCTGTGGATTTCCCTCGAGGCTTTCCCTCGAGCCTTTCCCACAGGGCTGTCCCACGTGCCACCGTGGTGTGAGTCGATTCTCGGCGTGAAAGATGAGCCAGTGCAGGGCAAAGAGGTTCCTCTGGATTGGACTGAGACATCTGGGGGACTCTTGGAATGGTGGTACGACCATGGAGTTCCTCTCGCCTTTCCTGTTGAGAGTGCCTCCTCTTGAGATGCGACGGGAACGCCGGGAATTCTTTCCCGTTGAAAGCATGGAAAGGATCCCTCATCTCGAGCTACGAGGGGGAAACGGGGCTCCTCTGGATGTGGGCGGGACCATCGTGCTTCCTCTCGAGTGGAAACGGGTATGGCGGTGAAATTCTTGAGTTGCAGCAAGGGTGTGAAAGACCCTTTCGAAGTTCCAGAGGTTAGGTGTCATTAGTCTCCAGACGCCTCATTGGAAATAGGCCTCATTTCGCCTGGAAAGGAGAACTTCCTGGATTTTCTCGAGTTGTGGCAGGTGTTCTCGAGTTACGTCGGGGACCTCAGGGACCCGCCCTGGTGGCCTCAGGAACGGCCAGTCCCCATGCTAGTTGCTAGGGGGCCTCTCGGGATTCCTCTCCCGTCGATACCGGGGCCAAAAACTTTGTGTGGAGTCAGGGCCGGAACCGAGGATTCCTCTCAGGGGCTGACATGGATCTTTGGGTACTTGTGGAGTCTCCCCAGGGGAGTCAGGCCTCGTCTCGAGTGGGGGCATGCACGTGCGCTTTCCTTCCAGGCTGTAGCAGCAATGTCATGCTTCCCGTCGCGTGGATCAAAGGATCTGTGGTTTTCCCTCGAGGCTTTCCCTCGAGGCTTTCCCACAGGGCTGTGCCACGTGCCACCGTGGTGTGAGTCGATCCTCGGCCTGAAAGATGAGCCAGTACAGGGCAAAGAGGTTCCTCTGGAATGGACTGAGACATCTGGGGGACTCTTGGAATGGTGGTACGACCATGGAGCTCCTCTCGCCTTTCCTGTTGAGAGTGCCTCCTCTTGAGATGCGACGGAAACGCCGGGAATTCTTTCCCGTTGAAAGCAGGGAAAGGATCCCTCATCTTGAGCTACGAGGGGGAAACGGGGCTCCTCTGGAAGTGGGCGGGACCATCGTGCTTCCTCTCGAGTGGAGACGGGTATGGCGGTGAACTTCTTGAGTTGCAGCAAGGGTGTGAAAGACCCTTTCGAAGTTCCAGAGGTTAGGTGTCATTAGTCTCCAGACGCCTCATCGGAAATAGGCCTCATCTCGCCTGGAAGGGAGAACTTCCTGGATTTTCTCGAGTTGCGGCAGGTGTTCTCGAGTTACGACGGGGACCTCAGGGACCCGTCCTGGTGGCCCCAAGAACGGCCAGTCCCCATGCTAGTTGCTAGGGGGCCTCTCGGGATTCCTCTCCCGTCGATACCGGGGCCAAAAACCTTGTGTGGAGTCAGGGCCGGAACCGAGGATTCCTCTCAGGGGCTGACATGGATCTTTGGGTACTTCTGGAGTCTCCCCAGGAGAGTCAGGCCTCGTCTCGAGTGGGGGCATGCACGTGCGCTTTCCTTCCAGGCTGTAGCAGCAATGTCATGCTTCCCGTGGCGTGGATCAAAGGATCTGTGGTTTTCCCTCGAGGCTTTCCCTCGAGGCTTTCCCACAGGGCTGTCCCACGTGCCACCGAGGTGTGAGTCGATCCTCGGCGTGAAAGATGAGCCAGTGCAGGGCAAAGAGGTTCCTCTGGAATGGACTGAGACATCTGGGGTCTCTTGGAATGGTGGTACGACCATGGAGTTCCTCTCGCCTTTCCTGTTGAGAGTGCCTCCTCTTGAGATGCGACAGGAACCCTGGAATTCTTTCCCATTTAAAGCAGGGAAAGGATCCCTCATCTTGAGGTCGAGGGGGAAACGGGGCTCCTGTGGTTGTGGGTGGGACGATCGTGCTTCCTCTCGAGTGGAGACGGGTATGGCGGTGAACTACTTGAGTTGCAGCAAGGGTGTGAAAGACCCTTTCGAAGTTCCAGAGGTTAGGTGTCATTAGTCTCCAGACGCCTCATCAGAAATAGGCCTCATCTCGCCTGGAAGGGAGAACTTCCTGGATTTTCTCGAGTTGTGGCAGGTGTTCTCGAGTTACGACGGGGACCTCAGGGACCCGCCCTGGTGGCCTCAGGAGTGGCCAGTCCCCATGCGAGGTGCTAGGGGGCCTCTCGGGATTCCTCTCCCGTCGATACCGGTGCCAAAAACCTTGTGTGGAGTCAGGGCCGGAACCGAGGATTCCTCTCAGGGGCTGACATGTATCTTTGGGTACTTGTGGAGTCTCCCCAGGGGAGTCAGGCCTCGTCTCGAGTGGGGGCATGCACGTGCGCTTTCCTTCCAGGCTGTAGCAGCAATGTCACGCTTCCCGTGGCGTGGATCAAAGGATCTTTGGTTTTCCCTCGAGGCTTTCCCTCGAGGCTTTCCCACAGGGCTGTCCCACGTGCCACCGTGGTGTGAGTCGATCCTCGGCGTGAAAGATGAGCCAGTGCAGGGCAAAGAGGTTCCTCTGGAATATACTGAGACATCTGGGGGACTCTTGGAATGGTGGTACGACCATGGAGTTCCTCTCGCCTTTCCTGTTGAGAGTGCCTCCTCTTGAGATGCGACGGGAACGCCGGGAATTCGTTCCCGTTGAAAGCAGGGAAAGGATCCCTCATCTCGAGCTACGAGGGGGAAACGGGGCTCCTCTGGATGTGGGCGGGACCATCGTGCTTCCTCTCGTGTGGAGACGGGTATGGCGGTGAACTTCTTGAGTTGCAGCAAGGGTGTGAAAGACCCTTTCGAAGTTCCAGAGGTTAGGTGTCATTAGTCTCCAGACGCCTCATCGGAAATAGGCCTCATCTCGCCTGGAAGGGAGAACTTCCTGGATTTTTTCGAGTTGCGGCAGGTGTTCTCGAGTTACGACGCGGACCTCAGGGACCCGCCCTGGTGGACTCAGGAGAGGCCAGTCCCCATGCGAGGTGCTAGGGGGCCTCTCGGGATTCCTCTCCCGTCGATACCGGGGCCAAAAACCTTGTGTGGAGTCAGGGCCGGAACAGAGGATTTCTCTCAGGGGCTGACATGCATCTTTGGGTACTTCTGGAGTCTCCCCAGGGGAGTCAGGCATCGTCTCGATTGGGGGCATGCACGTGCGCTTTCCTTCCAGGCTGTAGCAGCAATGTCACGCTTCCCGTCGCGTGGATCAAAAAATCTGTGGTTTTCGCTCGTGGCTTTCCCTCGAGGCTTTCCCACAGGGCTGTCCCACGTGCCACCGTGGTGTGAGTCGATCCTCGGCGTGAAAGATGAGCCAGTGCAGGGCAAAGAGGTTCCTCTGGAATGGACGGAGACATCTGGGGGACTCTTGGAATGGTGGTACGACCATGGAGTTCCTCTCGCCTTTCCTGTTGAGAGTGCCTCCTGTTGAGGTGCGTCGGGAACGCCGGGAATTCTTTCCCGTTGAAAGCAGGCAAAGGATCCCTCATCTCGAGCTACGAGGCGGAAACGGGGCTCCTCTGGATGTGGGCGGGACCATCGTGCTTCCTCTCGAGTGGAGACGGGTATGGCGGTGAACTTCTTGAGTTGCAGCAAGGGTGTGAAAGACCCTTTCGAAGTTCCAGAGGTTAGGTGTCATTAGTCTCCAGACGCCTCATCGGAAATAGGCCTCATCTCGCCTGGAAGGGAGAACTTCCTGGATTTTCTCGAGTTGTGGCAGGTGTTCTCGAGTTACGACGGGGACCTCAGGGACCCGCCCTGGTGGCCTCAGGAGAGGCCAGTCCCCATGCGAGTTGCTAGGGGGCCTCTCGGGATTCCTCTCCCGTCGATACTGGGGCCAAAAACCTTGTGTGGAGTCAGGGCCGGAACCGAGGATTCCTCTCAGGGGCTGACATGGATCTTTGGGTACTTCTGGAGTCTCCCCAGGGGAGTCAGGCCTCGTCTCGAGTGGGGGCATGCACGTGCGCTTTCCTTCCAGGCTGTAGCAGCAATGTCAGGCTTCCCGTCGCATGGATCAAAGGATCTGTGCTTTTCCCTCGAGGCTTTCCCTCGAGGCTTTCCCACAGGGCTGTCCCACGTGCCACCGTGGTGTGAGTCGATCCCCGGCGTGAAAGATGAGCCAGTGCAGGGCAAAGAGGTTCCCCTGGAATGGACTGAGACATCTGGGGGACTCTTGGAATGGTGGTACGACCATGGAGTTCCTCTCGCCTTTCCTGTTGAGAGTGCCTCCTCTTGAGATGCGACGGGAACACCGGGAATTCTTTCCCGTTGAAAGCAGGGAAAGGATCCCTCATCTCGAGCTACGAGGGGGAAACGGGGCTCCTCTGGATGGGGGCGGGACCATCGTGCTTCCTCTCGAGTGGAGACGGGTATGGCGGTGAACTTCTTGAGTTGCAGCAAGGGTGTGAAAGACCCTTTCGAAGTTCCAGAGGTTAGGTGTCATTAGTCTCCAGACGACTCATCGGAAATAGGCCTCATCTCGCCTGGAAGCGAGAACTTCCTGGATTTTCTCGAGTTGCGGCAGCTGTTCTCGAGTTACGACTGGGACCTCAGGGACCCGCCCTGGTGGCCTCAGGAGAGGCCAGTCCCCATGCGAGTTGCTAGGGAACCTCTCGGGATTCCTCTCCCGTCGATACTGGGGACAAAAACCTTGTGTTGGGTCAGGGCCGGAACCGAGGATTCCTCTCAGGGGCTGACACGGATCTTTGGGTACTTCTGGAGTCTCCCCAGGGGAGTCAGGCCTCGTCTCGAGTGGGGGCATGCACGTGCGCTTTCCTTCCAGGCTGTAGCAGCAATGTCACGCTTCCCGTGGCGTGGATCAAAGGATCTGTGGTTTTCCCTCGAGGCTTTCCCTCGAGGCTTTCCCACAGGGCTGTCCCACGTGCCACCGTGGTGTGAGTCGATCCTCGGCGTGAAAGATGAGCCAGTGCAGGGCAAAGAGGTTCCTCTGGAATGGACTGAGACATCTGGGGGACTCTTGGAATGGTGGTACGACCATGGAGTTCCTCTCGCCTTTCCGGTTGAGAGTGCCTCCTCTTGAGATGCGACGGGAACGCCGGGAATTCTTTCCCGTTGAAAGCAGGGAAAGGTTCCCTCGTCTCGAGCTACGAGGGGGAAACGGGGATCCTATGGATGTGGGCGGGACCATCGTGCTTCCTCTCGAGTGGAGACGTGTATGGCGGTGAACTTCTTGAGTCGCAGCAAGGGTGTGAAAGACCCTTTCGAAGTTCCAGAGGTTAGGTGTCATTAGTCTCCAGACGCCTCATCGGAAATAGGCCTCATCTCGCCTGGAAGGGAGAACTTCCTGGATTTTCTCGAGTTGCGGCAGGTGCTCTCGAGTTACGACGAGGACCTCAGCGACCCGCCCTGGTGGCCTCAGGAGAGGCCAGTCCCCATGCGAGTTGCTAGGGGGCCTCTCGGGATTCCTCTCCCGTCGATACCGGGGCCAAAAACCTTGTGTGGAGTCAGGGCCGGAACCGAGGATTCCTCTCAGGGGCTGACATGGATCTTTGGGTACTTCTGGAGTCTCCCCAGGGGAGTCAGGCCTCGTCTCGAGTGGGGGCATGCACGTGCGCTTTCCTTCCAGGCTGTAGCAGCAATGTCACGCTTCCCGTCGCGTGGATCAAAGGATCTGTGGTTTTCCCTCGAGGCTTTCCCACAGGGCTGTCCCACGTGCCACCGTGGTGTGAGTCGATCCTCGGCGTGAAAGATGAGCCAGTGCAGGGCAAAGAGGTTCCTCTGGAATGGACTGAGACATCTGGGGGACTCTTGGAATGGTGGTACGACGATGGAGTTCCTCTCGCCTTTCCTGTTGAGAGTGCCTCCTCTTGAGATGCGACGGGAACGCCCGGAATTCTTTCCCGTTGAAAGCAGGGAAAGGATCCCTCATCTCGAGCTACGAGGGGGAAACGGGGATCCTCTGGATGTGGGCGGGACCATCGTGCTTCCTCTCGAGTGGAGACGGGTATGGCGGTGAACTTCTTGAGTCGCAGTAAGGGTATGAAAGACCCTTTCGAAGTTCCAGAGGTTAGGTGTCATTAGTCTCCAGACGCCTCATCGGAAATAGGCCTCATCTCGCCTGGAAGGGAGAACTTCCTGGATTTTCTCGAGTTGCGGCAGGTGCTCTCGAGTTAGACGAGGAACTCAGGGACCCGCCCTGGTGGCCTCAGGAGAGGCCAGTCCCCATGCGAGTTGCTAGGGGGCCTCTTGGGATTCCTCTCCGGTCGATACCGGGGCCAAAAACCTTGTGTGGAGTCAGGGCCGGAACCGAGGATTCCTCTCAGGGGCTGACATGGATCTTTGGGTACTTCTGGAGTCTCCCCAGGGGAGTCAGGCCTCGTCTCGAGTGGGGGCATGCACGTGCGCTTTCCTTCCAGGCTGTAGCAGCAATGTCACGCTTCCCGTGGCGTGGATCAAAGGATCTGTGGTTTTCCCTCGAGGCTTTCCCTCGAGGCTTTCCCTCGAGGCTTTCCCACAGGGCTGTCCCACGTGCCACCGTGGTGTGAGTCGATCCTCGGCGTGAAAGATGAGCCAGTGCAGGGCAAAGAGGTTCCTCTAGAATGGACTGAGACATCTGGGGGACTCTTGGAATGGTGGTACGACCATGGAGTTCCTCTCGCCTTTCCTGTTGAGAGTGCCTCCTCTTGAGATGCGACGGGAACGCCGGGAATTCGTTCCCGTTGAAAGCAGGGAAAGGATCCCTCATCTCGAGCTACGAGGGGGAAACGGGGCTCCTCTGGATGTGGGCGGGACCATCGTGCTTCCTCTCGAGTGGAGACGGGTATGGCGGTGAACTTCTTGAGTTGCAGCAAGGGTGTGAAAGACCCTTTCGAAGTTCCAGAGGTTAGGTGTCATTAGTCTCCAGACGCCTCATCGGAAATAGGCCTCATCTCGCCTGGAAGGGAGAACTTCCTGGATTTTCTCGAGTTGCGGCAGGTGTTCTCGAGTTACGACGCGGACCTCAGGGACCCGCCCTGGTGGACTCAGGAGAGGCCAGTCCCCATGCGAGGTGCTAGGGGGCCTCACGGGATTCCTCTCCCGTCGATACCGGGGCCAAAAACCTTGTGCGGAGTTAGGGCCAGAACCGAGGATTCCTCTCAGGGGCTGACATGGATCTTTGTGTACTTGTGGAGTCTCCCCAGGGGAGTCAGGCCTCGTCTCTAGTGGGGGCATGCATGTGCGCTTTCCTTCCAGGCTGTAGCAGCAATGTCACGCTTCCCGTCGCGTGGATCAAAGGATCTGTGGTTTTCCCTCGAGGCTTTCCCTCGAGGCTTTCCCACAGGGCTGTCCCACGTGCCACCGTGGTGTGAGTCGATCCTCGGCGTGAAAGATGAGCCAGTGCAGGGCAAAGAGGTTCCTCTGGAATGGACTGAGACATCTGGGGGACTCTTGGAATGGTGGTACGACCATGGAGTTCCTCTCGCCTTTCCTGTTGAGAGTGCCTCCTCTTGAAATGCGACGTGAACGCCGGGAATTCTTTCCCGTTGAAAGCAGGGAAAGGATCCCTCATCTCGAGCTACGAGGGGGAAACGGGGCTCCTCTGGATGTGGGCGGGACCATCGTGCTTCCTCTCGAGTGGAGACGGGTATGGCAGTGAACTTCTTGAGTTGCAGCAAGGGTGTGAAAGACCCTTTCGAAGTTCCAGAGTTTAGGTGTAATTAGTCTCCAGACGCATTATCGGAAATAGGCCTCATCTCGCCTGGAAGGGAGAACTTCCTGGATTTTCTCGAGTTGCGGCAGGTGTTCTCGAGTTACGACGGGGACCTCAGGGACCCGCCCTGGTGGCCTCAGGAGAGGACAGTCCCCATGCGATGTGCTAGGGGGCCTCTCGAGATTCCTCTCCCGTCGATACCGGGGCCAAAAACATTGTGTGGAGTCAGGGCCGGAACCGAGGATTCCTCTCACGGGCTGACATGTATCTTTGTGTACTTCTGGAGTCTCCCCAGGGAAGTCAGGCCTCGTCTCGAGTGGGGGCATGCACGTGCGCTTTCCTTCCAGGCTGTAGCAGCAATGTCACGCTTCCCGTGGCGTGGATCAAAGGATCTGTGGTTTTCCCTCGAGGCTTTCCCTCGAGGCTTTCCCACAGGGCTGTCCCACGTGCCACCGTGGTGTGAGTCGATCCTCGGCGTGAAAGATGAGCCAGTGCAGGGCAAAGAGGTTCCTCTGGAATGGACTGAGACATCTGGGGGACTCTTGGAATGGTGCTACGACCATGGAGTTCCTCTCGACTTTCCTGTTGAGAGTACCTCGTCTTGAGATGCGACGGGAACGCCGGGAATTCTTTCCCGTTGAAAGCAGGGAAAGGATCCATCATCTCGAGCTACGAGGGGGAAACGGGGCTCCTCTGGATGTGGGCGGGACCATCGTGCTTCCTCTCGAGTGGAGACGGATATGGCGGTGAACTTCTTGAGTTGCAGCAAGGGTGTGAAAGACCCTTTCGAAGTTCCAGAGGTTAGGTGTCATTAGTCTCCAGACGCCTCATCGGAAATAGGCCTCATCTCGCCTGGAAAGGAGAACTTCCTGGATTTTCTCGAGTTGTGGCAGGTGTTCTCGAGTTACGACGGGGACCTCAGGGACCCGCCCTGGTGGCCTCAGGAGTGGCCAGTCCCCATGCGAGGTGCTAGGGGGCCTCTCGGGATTCCTCTCCCGTCGATACCGGGGCCAAAAACCTTGTGTGGAGTCAGGGCCGGAACCGAGGATTCCTCTCAAGGGCTGACATGGTTCTTTGGGTACTTGTGGAGTCTCCCCAGGGGAGTCAGGCCTCGTCTCGAGTGGGGGCATGCATGTGCGCATTCCTTCCAGGCTGTAGCAGCAATGTCACGCTTCCCGTTGCGTGGATCAAAGGATCTGTGGTTTTCCCTCGAGGCTTTCCCTCGAGGCTTTCCCACAGGGCTGTCCCACGTGCCACCGTGGTGTGAGTCGATCCTCGGCGTGAAAGATGAGCCAGTGCAGGGCAAAGAGGTTCCTCTGGAATGGACTGAGACATCTGGGGGACTCTTGGAATGGTGGTACGACCATGGAGTTCCTCTCGCCTTTCCTGTTGAGAGTGCCTCCTCTTGTGATGCGACGGGAACGCCGGGAATTCGTTCCCGTTGAAAGCAGGGAAAGTATCCCTCATCTCGAGCTACGAGGTGGAAACGGGGCTCCTCTGGATGTGGGCGGGACCATCGTGCTTCCTCTCGAGTGGAGACGGGTATGGCGGTGAACTTCTTGAGTTGCAGCAAGGGTGTGAAAGACCCTTTCGAAGTTCCAGAGGTTAGGTGTCATTAGTCTCCAGAGGCCTCATCGGAAATAGGCCTCATCTCGCCTGGAAGGGAGAACTTCCTGGATTTTCTCGAGTTGCGGCAGGTGTTCTCGAGTTACGACGGGGACCTCAGGGACCCGCCCTGGTGGCCTCAGGAGAGGCCAGTCCCCATGCGAGGTGCTAGGGGGCCTCTCGGGATTCCTCTCCCGTCGATACCGGGGCCAAAAACCTTGTGCGGAGTCAGGGCCAGAACCGAGGATTCCTCTCAGGGGCTGACATGGATCTTTGGGTACTTCTGGAGTCTCCCCAGGGGAGTCAGGCCTCGTCTCGAGTGGGGGCATGCATGTGCGCTTTCCTTCCAGGCTGTAGCAGCAATGTCACGCTTCCCGTCGCGTGGATCAAAAGATCTGTGGTTTTCCCTCGAGGCTTTCCCTCGAGGCTTTCCCACAGGGCTGTCCCACGTGCCACCGTGGTGTGAGTCGATCCTCGGCGTGAAAGATGAGCCAGTGCAGGGCAAAGAGGTTCCTCTGGAATGGACTGAGACATCTGGGGGACTCTTGGAATGGTGGTACGACCATGGAGTTCCTCTCGCCTTTCCTGTTGAGAGTGCCTCCTCTTGAGATGCGACGTGAACGCCGGGAATTCTTTCCCGTTGAAACCAGGGAAAGGATCCCTCATCTCGAGGAACGAGGGGGAAACGGGGCTCCTCTGGATGTGGGCGGGACCATCGTGCTTCCTCTCGTGTGGAGACGGGTATGGCGGTGAACTTCTTGAGTTGCAGCAAGGGTGTGAAAGACCCTTTCGAAGTTCCAGAGGTTAGGTGTCATTAGTCTCCAGAGGCCTCATCGGAAATAGGCCTCATCTCGCCTGCAAGGGAGAACTTCCTGGATTTTCTCGAGTTGCGGCAGGTGTTCTCGTGTTACGACGGGTACCTCAGGGACCCGCCCTGGTGGCCTCAGGAGAGGCCAGTCCCCATGCGAGTTGCTAGGGGGCCTCTCTGGATTCCTCTCCCGTCGATACCGGGGCCAAAAACCTTGTGTGGAGTCAGGGCCGGATCCGAGGATTCCTCTCAGGGGCTGAC
Organism: Capricornis sumatraensis; assembly: GCF_032405125.1. Classification (NCBI taxonomy): domain Eukaryota; kingdom Metazoa; phylum Chordata; class Mammalia; order Artiodactyla; family Bovidae; genus Capricornis; species Capricornis sumatraensis. Next base: position 9,384,763 of record NW_027184613.1, read on the forward strand.
ATGGATCTTTGGGTACTTGTGGAGTCTCCCCAGGGGAATCAGGCCTCGTCTCTAGTGGGGGCATGCACGTGCGCATTCCTTCCAGGCTGTAGCAGCAATGTCACGCTTCCCGTTGCGTGGATCAAAGGATCTGTGGTTTTCCCTCGAGGCTTTCCCTCGAGGCTTTCCCACAGGGCTGTTCCACGTGCCACCGTGATGTGAGTCGATCCTCGGCGTGAAAGATGAGCCAGTGCAGGGCAAAGAGGTTCCTCTGGAATGGACTGAGACATCTGGGGGACTCTTGGAATGGTGGTACGACCATGGAGTTCCTCTCGCCTTTCCTGTTGAGAGTGCCTCCTCTTGAGATGCGACGGGAACGCCGGGAATTCGTTCCCGTTGAAAGCAGGGAAAGGATCCCTCATCTCGAGCTACGAGGGGGAAACGGGGCTCCTCTGGATGTGGGCGGGACCATCGTGCTTCCTCTCGAGTGGAGACGGGTATGGCGGTGAACTTCTTGAGTTGCAGCAAGGGTGTGAAAGACCCTTTCGAAGTTCCAGAGGTTAGGTGTCATTAGTCTCCAGACGCCTCATCGGAAATAGGCCTCATCTCGCCTGGAAGGGAGAACTTCCTGGATTTTCTCGAGTTGCGGCAGGTGTTCTCGAGTTACGACGCGGACCTCAGGGACCCGCCCTGGTGGACTCAGGAGAGGCCAGTCCCCATGCGAGGTGCTAGGGGGCCTCACGGGATTCCTCTCCCGTCGATACCGGGGCCAAAAACCTTGTGTGGAGTTAGGGCCAGAACCGAGGATTCCTCTCAGGGGCTGACATGGATCTTTGTGTACTTGTGGAGTCTCCCCAGGGGAGTCAGGCCTCGTCTCTAGTGGGGGCATGCATGTGCGCTTTCCTTCCAGGCTGTAGCAGCAATGTCACGCTTCCCGTGGCGTGGATCAAAGGATCTGTGGTTTTCCCTCGAGGCTTTCCCTCGAGGCTTTCCCACAGGGCTGTCCCACGTGCCACCGTGGTGTGAGTCGATCCTCGGCGTGAAAGATGAGCCAGTGCAGGGCAAAGAGGTTCCTCTGGAATGGACTGAGACATCTGGGGGACTCTTGGAATGGTGGTACGACCATGGAGTTCCTCTCGCCTTTCCTGTTGAGAGTGCCTCCTCTTGAAATGCGACGTGAACGCCGGGAATTCTTTCCCGTTGAAAGCAGGGAAAGGATCCCTCATCTCGAGCTACGAGGGGAAATCGGGGCTCCTCTGGATGTGGGCGGGACCATCGTGCTTCCTCTCGAGTGGAGACGGGTATGGCAGTGAACTTCTTGAGTTGCAGCAAGGGTGTGAAAGACCCTTTCGAAGTTCCAGAGTTTAGGTGTCATTAGTCTCCAGACGCATTATCGGAAATAGGCCTCATCTCGCCTGGAAGGGAGAACTTCCTGGATTTTCTCGAGTTGCGGCAGGTGTTCTCGAGTTACGACGGGGACCTCAGGGACCCGCCCTGGTGGCCTCAGGAGAGGACAGTCCCCATGCGATGTGCTAGGGGGCCTCTCGAGATTCCTCTCCCGTCGATACCGGGGCCAAAAACATTGTGTGGAGTCAGGGCCGGAACCGAGGATTCCTCTCACGGGCTGACATGTATCTTTGTGTACTTCTGGAGTCTCCCCAGGGAAGTCAGGCCTCGTCTCGAGTGGGGGCATGCACGTGCGCTTTCCTTCCAGGCTGTAGCAGCAATGTCACGCTTCCCGTGGCGTGGATCAAAGGATCTGTGGTTTTCCCTCGAGGCTTTCCCTCGAGGCTTTCCCACAGGGCTGTCCCACGTGCCACCGTGGTGTGAGTCGATCCTCGGCGTGAAAGATGAGCCAGTGCAGGGCAAAGAGGTTCCTCTGGAATGGACTGAGACATCTGGGGGACTCTTGGAATGGTGCTACGACCATGGAGTTCCTCTCGACTTTCCTGTTGAGAGTACCTCGTCTTGAGATGCGACGGGAACGCCGGGAATTCTTTCCCGTTGAAAGCAGGGAAAGGATCCATCATCTCGAGCTACGAGGGGGAAACGGGGCTCCTCTGGATGTGGGCGGGACCATCGTGCTTCCTCTCGAGTGGAGACGGATATGGCGGTGAACTTCTTGAGTTGCAGCAAGGGTGTGAAAGACCCTTTCGAAGTTCCAGAGGTTAGGTGTCATTAGTCTCCAGACGCCTCATCGGAAATAGGCCTCATCTCGCCTGGAAGGGAGAACTTCCTGGATTTTCTCGAGTTGTGGCAGGTGTTCTCGAGTTACGACGGGGACCTCAGGGACCCGCCCTGGTGGCCTCAGGAGTGGCCAGTCCCCATGCGAGGTGCTAGGGGGCCTCTCGGGATTCCTCTCCCGTCGATACCGGGGCCAAAAACCTTGTGTGGAGTCAGGGCCGGAACCGAGGATTCCTCTCAAGGGCTGACATGGTTCTTTGGGTACTTGTGGAGTCTCCCCAGGGGAGTCAGGCCTCGTCTCGAGTGGGGGCATGCATGTGCGCATTCCTTCCAGGCTGTAGCAGCAATGTCACGCTTCCCGTTGCGTGGATCAAAGGATCTGTGGTTTTCCCTCGAGGCTTTCCCTCGAGGCTTTCCCACAGGGCTGTCCCACGTGCCACCGTGGTGTGAGTCGATCCTCGGCGTGAAAGATGAGCCAGTGCAGGGCAAAGAGGTTCCTCTGGAATGGACTGAGACATCTGGGGGACTCTTGGAATGGTGGTACGACCATGGAGTTCCTCTCGCCTTTCCTGTTGAGAGTGCCTCCTCTTGTGATGCGACGGGAACGCCGGGAATTCGTTCCCGTTGAAAGCAGGGAAAGTATCCCTCATCTCGAGCTACGAGGTGGAAACGGGGCTCCTCTGGATGTGGGCGGGACCATCGTGCTTCCTCTCGAGTGGAGACGGGTATGGCGGTGAACTTCTTGAGTTGCAGCAAGGGTGTGAAAGACCCTTTCGAAGTTCCAGAGGTTAGGTGTCATTAGTCTCCAGAGGCCTCATCGGAAATAGGCCTCATCTCGCCTGGAAGGGAGAACTTCCTGGATTTTCTCGAGTTGCGGCAGGTGTTCTCGAGTTACGACGCGGACCTCAGGGACCCGCCCTGGTGGCCTCAGGAGAGGCCAGTCCCCATGCGAGGTGCTAGGGGGCCTCTCGGGATTCCTCTCCCGTCGATACCGGGGCCAAAAACCTTGTGCGGAGTCAGGGCCAGAACCGAGGATTCCTCTCAGGGGCTGACATGGATCTTTGGGTACTTCTGGAGTCTCCCCAGGGGAGTCAGGCCTCGTCTCGAGTGGGGGCATGCATGTGCGCTTTCCTTCCAGGCTGTAGCAGCAATGTCACGCTTCCCGTCGCGTGGATCAAAAGATCTGTGGTTTTCCCTCGAGGCTTTCCCTCGAGGCTTTCCCACAGGGCTGTCCCACGTGCCACCGTGGTGTGAGTCGATCCTCGGCGTGAAAGATGAGCCAGTGCAGGGCAAAGAGGTTCCTCTGGAATGGACTGAGACATCTGGGGGACTCTTGGAATGGTGGTACGACCATGGAGTTCCTCTCGCCTTTCCTGTTGAGAGTGCCTCCTCTTGAGATGCGACGTGAACGCCGGGAATTCTTTCCCGTTGAAAGCAGGGAAAGTATCCCTCATCTCGAGCTACGAGGGGGAAACGGGGCTCCTCTGGATGTGGGCGGGACCATCGTGCTTCCTCTCGAGTGGAGACGGGTATGGCAGTGAACTTCTTGAGTTGCAGCAAGGGTGTGAAAGACCCTTTCGAAGTTCCAGAGGTTAGGTGTCATTAGTCTCCAGACGCCTCATCGGAAATAGGCCTCATCTCGCCTGGAAGGGAGAACTTCCTGGATTTTCTCGAGTTGCGGCAGGTGTTCTCGACTTACGACGGGGACCTCAGGGTCCCGCCCTGGTGGCCTCAGGAGAGGCCAGTCCCCATGCGATGTGCTAGGGGGCCTCTCGAGATTCCTCTCCCGTCGATACCGGGGCCAAAAACCTTGTGTGGAGTCAGGGCCGGAACCGAGGATTCCTCTCAGGGGCTGACATGTATCTTTGGGTACTTCTGGAGTCTCCCCAGGGGAGTCAGGCCTCGTCTCGAGTGGGGGCATGCACGTGCGCTTTCCTTCCAGGCTGTAGCAGCAATGTCACGCTTCCCGTGGCGTGGATCAAAGGATCTGTGGTTTTCCCTCGAGGCTTTCCCTCGAGGCTTTCCCACAGGGCTGTCCCACGTGCCACCGTGGTGTGAGTCGATCCTCGGCGTGAAAGATGAGCCAGTGCAGGGCAAAGAGGTTCCTCTGGAATGGACTGAGACATCTGGGGGACTCTTGGAATGGTGCTACGACCATGGAGTTCCTCTCGACTTTCCTGTTGAGAGTGCCTCCTCTTGAGATGCGACGGGAACGCCGGGAATTCGTTCCCGTTGAAAGCAGGGAAAGGATCCCTCATCTCGAGCTACGAGGGGGAAACGGGGCTCCTCTGGATGTGGGCGGGACCATCGTGCTTCCTCTCGAGTGGAGACGGGTATGGCGGTGAACTTCTTGAGTTGCAGCAAGGGTGTGAAAGACCCTTTCGAAGTTCCAGAGGTTAGGTGTCCTTAGTCTCCAGACGCCTCATCGGAAATAGGCCTCATCTCGCCTGGAAGGGAGAACTTCCTGGATTTTCTCGAGTTGTGGCAGGTGTTCTCGAGTTACGACGGGGACCTCAGGGACCCGCCCTGGTGGCCTCAGGAGTGGCCAGTCCCCATGCGAGGTGCTAGGGGGCCTCTCGGGATTACTCTCCCGTCGATACCGGGGCCAAAAACCTTGTGTGGAGTCAGGGCCGGAACCGAGGATTCCTCTCAAGGGTTGACATGGATCTTTGGGTACTTGTGGAGTCTCCCCAGGGGAGTCAGGCCTCGTCTCGAGTGGGGGCATGCACGTGCGCTTTCCTTCCAGGCTGTAGCAGCAATGTCACGCCTCCCGTGGCGTGGATCAACGGATCTGTGGTTTTCCCTCGAGGCTTTCCCTCGAGGCTTTCCCACAGGGCTGTCCCACGTGCCACCGTGGTGTGAGTCGATCCTCGGCGTGAAAGATGAGCCAGTGCAGGGCAAAGAGGTTCCTCTGGAATGGACTGAGACATCTGGGGGACTCTTGGAATGGTGGTACGACCATGGAGTTCCTCTCGCCTTTCCTGTTGAGAGTGCCTCCTCTTGAGATGCGACAGGAACGTCGGGAATTCTTTCCCGTTGAAAGCAGGGAAAGGATCCCTCATCTCGAGCTATGAGGGGAAACGGGGCTCCTCTGGATGTGGGCGGGACCATCGTGTATGCTCTCGAGTATAGACGGGTATGGCGGTGAACTTCTTGAGTTGCAGCAAGGGTGTGAAAGACCCTTTCGAAGTTCCAGAGTTTAGGTGTCATTAGTCTCCAGACGCCTCATCGGAAATAGGCCTCATCTCGCCTGGAAGGGAGAACTTCCTGGATTTTCTCGAGTTGCGGCAGGTGTTCTCGAGTTACGACGGGGACCTCAGGGACCCGCCCTGGTGGCCTCAGGAGAGGCCAGTCCCCATGCGAGTTGCTAGGGGGCCTCTCGGGATTCCTCTCCCGTCGATACCGGGGCCAAAAACCTTGTGTGGAGTCAGGGCCGGAACCGAGGATTCCTCTCAGGGGCTGACATGTATCTTTGGGTACTTCTGGAGTCTCCCCAGGGGAGTCAGGCCTCGTTTCGTGTGGGGGCATGCACGTGCGCTCTCCTTCCAGGCTGTAGCAGCAATGTCACGCTTCCCGTCGAGTGGATCAAAGGATCTGTGGTTTTCCCTCGAGGCTTTCCCTCGAGGATTTCCCACAGGGCTGTCCCACGTGCCACCGTGGTGTGAGTCGATTCTCGGCGTGAAAGATGAGCCAGTGTAGGGCAAAGAGGTTCCTCTGGAATGGACTGAGACATCTGGGGGACTCTTGGAATGGTGGTACGACCAAGAAGTTCCTCTCGCCTTTCCTGTTGAGAGTGCCTCCTCTTGAGATGCGACGGGAACGCCGGGAATTCTTTCCCGTTGAAAGCAGGGAAAGGATCCCTCATCTCGAGCTACGAGGGGGAAACGGGGCTCCTCTGGATGTGGGCGGGACTATCGTGCTTCCTCTCGAGTGGAGACGGGTATGGCGGTGAACTTCTTGAGTTGCAGCAAGGGTGTGAAAGACCCTTTCGAAGTTCCAGAGGTTAGGTGTCATTAGTCTCCAGACGCCTCATCGGAAATAGGCCTCATCTCGCCTGGAAGGGAGAACTTCCTGGATTTTCTCGAGTTGCGGCAGGTGTTCTCGAGTTACGACGGGTACCTCAGGGACCCGCCCTGGTGGCCTCAGGAGAGGCCAGTCCCCATGCGAGTTGCTAGGGGGCCTCTCGGGATTCCTCTCCCGTCGATACCGGGGCCAAAAACCTTGTGTGGAGTCAGGGCCGGATCCGAGGATTCCGCTCAGGGACTGACATGGATCTTTGGGTACTTGTGGAGTCTCCCCAGGGGAGTCAGGCCTCGTCTCGAGTGGGGGAATGCACGTGCGCTTTCGTTCCAGGCTGTAGCAGCAATGTCACGCTTCCCGTCGCGTGGATCAAAGGATCTGTGGTTTTCCCTCGAGGCTTTCCCTCGAGGCTTTCCCACAGGGCTGTCCCACGTGCCACCGTGGTGTGAGTCGATCCTCGGCGTGAAAGATGAGCCAGTGCAGGGCAAAGAGGTTCCTCTGGAATGGACTGAGACATCTGGGGGACTCTTGGAATGGTGGTACGACCATGGATTTCCTCTCGCCTTTCCTGTTGAGAGTGCCTCCTCTTGAGATGCGACGGGAACGTCAGGAATTCTTTCCCGTTGAAAGCAGCTAAAGGATCCCTCATCTCGAGCTCCGAGGGGAAACGGGGCTCCTCTGGATGTGGGCGGGACCATCGTGCTTCCTCTCGAGTGGAGACGGGTATGGCAGTGAACTTCTTGAGTTGCAGCAAGGGTGTGAAAGACCCTTTCGAAGTTCCAGAGGTTAGGTGTCATTAGTCTCCAGACACCTCATCGGAAATAGGCCTCATCTCGCCTGGAATGGAGAACTTCCTGGATTTTCTCGAGTTGTGGCAGGTGTTCTCGAGTTACGACGGGGACCTCAGGGACCCGCCCTGGTGGCCTCAGGAGAGGCCAGTTCCCATGCGAGGTGCTAGGGGGCCTCTCGGGATTCCTCTCCCATCGATACCGGGGCCAAAATCCTTGTGTGCAGTCAGGGCCGGAACCGAGGATTCCTCTCCGGGCTGACATGGATCTTGGGGTACTTCTGGAGTCTCCCCAGGGGAGTCAGGCCTCGTCTCGAGTGGGGGCATGCACGTGCGCTTTCCTTCCAGGCTGTAGCAGCAATGTCACGCTTCCCGTCGCATGGATCAAAGGATCTGTGGATTTCAATCGAGGCTTTCCCTTGAGGCTTTCCCACAGGGCTGTCCCACGTGCCACCGTGGTGTGATTCGATCCTCGGCGTGAAAGATGAGCCAGTGCAGGGCAAAGAGGTTCCTCTGGAATGGACTGAGACATCTGGGGGACTCTTGGAATGGTGGTACGACCATGGAGTTCCTCTCGCCTTTCCTGTTGAGAGTGCCTCCTCTTGAGATGTGACGGGAACGCCGGGAATTCTTTCCCGTTGAAAGCAGGGAAAGGATCCCTCATCTCGAGCTACAAGGGGGAAACGGGGCTCCTCTGGATGTGGGCGGGACCATCATGCTTCCTCTCGAGTCGACACGGGTATGGCGGTGAACTTCTTGTGTTGCAGCAAGGGTGTGAAAGACCCTTTCGAAGTTCCAGAGGTTAGGTGTCATTAGTGTCCAGATGCCTCATCGGAAATAGGCCTCATCTCGCCTGGAAGGGAGAACTTCCTTGATTTTCTCGAGTTGCGGCAGGTGTTCTCCAGTTACGACGGGGACCTCAGGGACCGGCCTGGTGGCCTCAGGAAAGGCCAGTCCCCATGCGAGGTGCTAGGGGGCCTCTCGGGATTCCTCTCACGTCGATAACGGGGCCAAAAACCTTGTGTGGAGTCAGGGCCGGAACCGAGGATTCCTCTCAGGGGCTGACATGGATCTTGGAGTATTTCTGGAGTCTCCCCAGGGGAGTCAGTCCTCGTCTCGAGTGGGGGCATGCACGTGCGCTTTCCTTCCAGGCTGTAGCAGCAATGTCACGCTTCCCGTCGCGTGGATCAAAGGATCTGTGGTTTTCCATCGAGGCTTTCCCTTGAGGCTTTCCCACAGGGCTGTCCCACGTGACACCGTGGTGTGAGTCGATCCTCGTCGTGAAAGATGAGCCAGTGCAGGGCAAAGATGTTCCTCTGGAGTGGACTGAGACATCTGGGGGACTCTTGGAATGGTGGTACGACCATGGAGTTCCTCTCGCCTTTCCTGTTGAGAGTGCCTCCTCTTGAGATGTGACGGGAACGCTGGGAATTCTTTCCCGTTGAAAGCAGGGAAAGGATCCCACATCTCGAGCTCCGAAGGGGAAACGGGGCACCTCTGGATGTGGGCGGGACCATCGTGCTTCCTCTCGAGTGGAGACGGGTATGGCGGTGAACTTCTTGAGTTGCAGCAAGGGTGTGAAAGACCCTTTCGAAGTTCCAGAGGTTAGGTGTCATTAGTCTCCAGACGCCTCATCGGAAATAGGCCTCATCTCGCCTGGAAGGGAGAACTTCCTGGATTTTCTCGAGTTGCGGCAGGTGTTCTCGAGTTAAGACGGGGACCTCAGGGACCCGCCCTGGTGGCCTCAGGAGAGGCCAGTCCCCATGCGAGTTGCTAGGGGGCCTCTCGGGAGTCCTCTCCCGTCGATACCGGGGCCAAAAACCTTGTGTGGAGTCAGGGCCGGAACCGAGCATTCCTCTCAGGGGCTGACATGGATCTTTGGGTACTTCTGGAGTCTCCCCAGGGGAGTCAGGCCTCGTCTCGAGTGGGAGCATGCACGTGTGCTTTCCTTCCAGGCTGTAGCAGCAATGTCACGCTTCCCATGGCGTGGATCAAAGGATCTGTGGATTTCCCTCGAGGCTTTCCCTCGAGGCTTTCCCACAGGGCTGTCCCACGTGCCACCGTGGTGTGAGTCGATTTTCGGCGTGAAAGATGAGCCAGTGCAGGGCAAAGAGGTTCCTCTGGATTGGACTGAGACATCTGGGGGACTCTTGGAATGGTGGTACGACCATGGAGTTCCTCTCGCCTTTCCTGTTGAGAGTGCCTCCTCTTGAGATGCGACGGGAACGCCGGGAATTCTTTCCCGTTGAAAGCATGGAAAGGATCCCTCATCTCGAGCTACGAGGGGGAAACGGGTCTCCTCTGGATGTGGGCGGGACCATCGTGCTTCCTCTCGAGTGGAAACGGGTATGGCGGTGAAATTCTTGAGTTGCAGCAAGGGTGTGAAAGACCCTTTCGAAGTTCCAGAGGTTAGGTGTCATTAGTCTCCAGACGCCTCATTGGAAATAGGCCTCATTTCGCCTGGAAAGGAGAACTTCCTGGATTTTCTCGAGTTGTGGCAGGTGTTCTCGAGTTACGTCGGGGACCTCAGGGACCCGCCCTGGTGGCCTCAGGAACGGCCAGTCCCCATGCTAGTTGCTAGGGGGCCTCTCGGGATTCCTCTCCCGTCGATACCGGGGCCAAAAACTTTGTGTGGAGTCAGGGCCGGAACCGAGGATTCCTCTCAGGGGCTGACATGGATCTTTGGGTACTTGTGGAGTCTCCCCAGGGGAGTCAGGCCTCGTCTCGAGTGGGGGCATGCACGTGCGCTTTCCTTCCAGGCTGTAGCAGCAATGTCATGCTTCCCGTCGCGTGGATCAAAGGATCTGTGGTTTTCCCTCGAGGCTTTCCCTCGAGGCTTTCCCACAGGGCTGTGCCACGTGCCACCGTGGTGTGAGTCGATCCTCGGCCTGAAAGATGAGCCAGTACAGGGCAAAGAGGTTCCTCTGGAATGGACTGAGACATCTGGGGGACTCTTGGAATGGTGGTACGACCATGGAGCTCCTCTCGCCTTTCCTGTTGAGAGTGCCTCCTCTTGAGATGCGACGGAAACGCCGGGAATTCTTTCCCGTTGAAAGCAGGGAAAGGATCCCTCATCTTGAGCTACGAGGGGGAAACGGGGCTCCTCTGGAAGTGGGCGGGACCATCGTGCTTCCTCTCGAGTGGAGACGGGTATGGCGGTGAACTTCTTGAGTTGCAGCAAGGGTGTGAAAGACCCTTTCGAAGTTCCAGAGGTTAGGTGTCATTAGTCTCCAGACGCCTCATCGGAAATAGGCCTCATCTCGCCTGGAAGGGAGAACTTCCTGGATTTTCTCGAGTTGCGGCAGGTGTTCTCGAGTTACGACGGGGACCTCAGGGACCCGTCCTGGTGGCCCCAAGAACGGCCAGTCCCCATGCTAGTTGCTAGGGGGCCTCTCGGGATTCCTCTCCCGTCGATACCGGGGCCAAAAACCTTGTGTGGAGTCAGGGCCGGAACCGAGGATTCCTCTCAGGGGCTGACATGGATCTTTGGGTACTTCTGGAGTCTCCCCAGGAGAGTCAGGCCTCGTCTCGAGTGGGGGCATGCACGTGCGCTTTCCTTCCAGGCTGTAGCAGCAATGTCATGCTTCCCGTGGCGTGGATCAAAGGATCTGTGGTTTTCCCTCGAGGCTTTCCCTCGAGGCTTTCCCACAGGGCTGTCCCACGTGCCACCGAGGTGTGAGTCGATCCTCGGCGTGAAAGATGAGCCAGTGCAGGGCAAAGAGGTTCCTCTGGAATGGACTGAGACATCTGGGGTCTCTTGGAATGGTGGTACGACCATGGAGTTCCTCTCGCCTTTCCTGTTGAGAGTGCCTCCTCTTGAGATGCGACAGGAACCCCGGAATTCTTTCCCATTTAAAGCAGGGAAAGGATCCCTCATCTTGAGGTCGAGGGGGAAACGGGGCTCCTCTGGTTGTGGGTGGGACGATCGTGCTTCCTCTCGAGTGGAGACGGGTATGGCGGTGAACTACTTGAGTTGCAGCAAGGGTGTGAAAGACCCTTTCGAAGTTCCAGAGGTTAGGTGTCATTAGTCTCCAGACGCCTCATCAGAAATAGGCCTCATCTCGCCTGGAAGGGAGAACTTCCTGGATTTTCTCGAGTTGTGGCAGGTGTTCTCGAGTTACGACGGGGACCTCAGGGACCCGCCCTGGTGGCCTCAGGAGTGGCCAGTCCCCATGCGAGGTGCTAGGGGGCCTCTCGGGATTCCTCTCCCGTCGATACCGGTGCCAAAAACCTTGTGTGGAGTCAGGGCCGGAACCGAGGATTCCTCTCAGGGGCTGACATGTATCTTTGGGTACTTGTGGAGTCTCCCCAGGGGAGTCAGGCCTCGTCTCGAGTGGGGGCATGCACGTGCGCTTTCCTTCCAGGCTGTAGCAGCAATGTCACACTTCCCGTGGCGTGGATCAAAGGATCTTTGGTTTTCCCTCGAGGCTTTCCCTCGAGGCTTTCCCACAGGGCTGTCCCACGTGCCACCGTGGTGTGAGTCGATCCTCGGCGTGAAAGATGAGCCAGTGCAGGGCAAAGAGGTTCCTCTGGAATGGACTGAGACATCTGGGGGACTCTTGGAATGGTGGTACGACCATGGAGTTCCTCTCGCCTTTCCTGTTGAGAGTGCCTCCTCTTGAGATGCGACGGGAACGCCGGGAATTCGTTCCCGTTGAAAGCAGGGAAAGGATCCCTCATCTCGAGCTACGAGGGGGAAACGGGGCTCCTCTGGATGTGGGCGGGACCATCGTGCTTCCTCTCGTGTGGAGACGGGTATGGCGGTGAACTTCTTGAGTTGCAGCAAGGGTGTGAAAGACCCTTTCGAAGTTCCAGAGGTTAGGTGTCATTAGTCTCCAGACGCCTCATCGGAAATAGGCCTCATCTCGCCTGGAAGGGAGAACTTCCTGGATTTTTTCGAGTTGCGGCAGGTGTTCTCGAGTTACGACGCGGACCTCAGGGACCCGCCCTGGTGGACTCAGGAGAGGCCAGTCCCCATGCGAGGTGCTAGGGGGCCTCTCGGGATTCCTCTCCCGTCGATACCGGGGCCAAAAACCTTGTGCGGAGTCAGGGCCAGAACCGAGGATTGCTCTCAGGGGATGACATGGATCTTTGTGTACTTGTGGAGTCTCCCCAGGGGAGTCAGGCCTCGTCTCGAGTGGGGGCATGCATGTGCGCTTTCCTTCCAGGCTGTAGCAGCAATGTCACGCTTCCCGTCGCGTGGATCAAAGGATCTGTGGTTTTCCCTCGAGGCTTTCCCTCGAGGCTTTCCCACAGGGCTGTCCCACGTGCCACCGTGGTGTGAGTCGATCATCGTCGTGAAAGATGAGCCAGTGCAGGGCAAAGAGGTTCCTCTGGAATGGACTGAGACATCTGGGGGACTCTTGGAATGGTGGTACGACCATGGAGTTCCTCTCGCCTTTCCTGTTGAGAGTGCCTCCTCTTGAGATGCGACGTGAACGCCGGGAATTCTTTCCCGTTGAAAGCAGGGAAAGTATCCCTCATCTCGAGCTACGAGGGGGAAACGGGGCTCCTCTGGATGTGGGCGGGACCATCGTGCTTCCTCTCGAGTGGAGACGGGTATGGCAGTGAACTTCTTGAGTTGCAGCAAGGGTGTGAAAGACCCTTTCGAAGTTCCAGAGGTTAGGTGTCATTAGTCTCCAGACGCCTCATCGGAAATAGGCCTCATCTCGCCTGGAAGGGAGAACTTCCTGGATTTTCTCGAGTTGCGGCAGGTGTTCTCGACTTACGACGGGGACCTCAGGGTCCCGCCCTGGTGGCCTCAGGAGAGGCCAGTCCCCATGCGATGTGCTAGGGGGCCTCTCGAGATTCCTCTCCCGTCGATACCGGGGCCAAAAACCTTGTGTGGAGTCAGGGCCGGAACCGAGGATTCCTCTCAGGGGCTGACATGTATCTTTGGGTACTTCTGGAGTCTCCCCAGGGGAGTCAGGCCTCGTCTCGAGTGGGGGCATGCACGTGCGCTTTCCTTCCAGGCTGTAGCAGCAATGTCACGCTTCCCGTGGCGTGGATCAAAGGATCTGTGGTTTTCCCTCGAGGCTTTCCCTCGAGGCTTTCCCACAGGGCTGTCCCACGTGCCACCGTGGTGTGAGTCGATCCTCGGCGTGAAAGATGAGCCAGTGCAGGGCAAAGAGGTTCCTCTGGAATGGACTGAGACATCTGGGGGACTCTTGGAATGGTGCTACGACCATGGAGTTCCTCTCGACTTTCCTGTTGAGAGTGCCTCCTCTTGAGATGCGACGGGAACGCCGGGAATTCGTTCCCGTTGAAAGCAGGGAAAGGATCCCTCATCTCGAGCTACGAGGGGGAAACTGGGCTCCTCTGGATGTGGGCGGGACCATCGTGCTTCCTCTCGAGTGGAGACGGGTATGGCGGTGAACTTCTTGAGTTGCAGCAAGGGTGTGAAAGACCCTTTCGAAGTTCCAGAGGTTAGGTGTCATTAGTCTCCAGACGCCTCATCGGAAATAGGCCTCATCTCGCCTGGAAGGGAGAACTTCCTGGATTTTCTCGAGTTGCGGCAGGTGTTCTCGAGTTACGACGGGGACCTCAGGGACCCGCCCTGGTGGCCTCAGGAGAGGCCAGTCCCCATGCGAGTTGCTAGGGGGCCTCTCGGGATTCCTCTCCCGTCGATACCGGGGCCAAAAACCTTGTGTGGAGTCAGGGCCGGATCCGAGGATTCCGCTCAGGGACTGACATGGATCTTTGGGTACTTGTGGAGTCTCCCCAGGGGATTCAGGCCTCGTCTCGAGTGGGGGAATGCACGTGCGCTTTCGTTCCAGGCTGTAGCAGCAATGTCACGCTTCCCGTCGCGTGGATCAAAGGATCTGTGGTTTTCCCTCGAGGCTTTCCCTCGAGGCTTTCCCACAGGGCTGTCCCACGTGCCACCGTGGTGTGAGTCGATCCTCGGCGTGAAAGATGAGCCAGTGTAGGGCAAAGAGGTTCCTCTGGAATGGACTGAGACATCTGGGGGACTCTTGGAATGGTGGTACGACCATGGATTTCCTCTCGCCTTTCCTGTTGAGAGTGCCTCCTCTTGAGATGCGACGGGAACGCCAGGAATTCTTTCCCGTTGAAAGCAGCGAAAGGATCCCTCATCTCGAGCTCCGAGGGGAAACGGGGCTCCTCTGGATGTGGGCGGGACCATCGTGCTTCCTCTCGAGTGGAGACGGGTATGGCAGTGAACTTCTTGAGTTGCAGCAAGGGTGTGAAAGACCCTTTCGAAGTTCCAGAGGTTAGGTGTCATTAGTCTCCAGACACCTCATCGGAAATAGGCCTCATCTCGCCTGGAATGGAGAACTTCCTGGATTTTCTCGAGTTGTGGCAGGTGTTCTCGAGTTACGACGGGGACCTCAGGGACCCGCCCTGGTGGCCTCAGGAGAGGCCAGTTCCCATGCGAGGTGCTAGGGGGCCTCTCGGGATTCCTCTCCCATCGATACCGGGGCCAAAATCCTTGTGTGCAGTCAGGGCCGGAACCGAGGATTCCTCTCCGGGCTGACATGGATCTTGGGGTACTTCTGGAGTCTCCCCAGGGGAGTCAGGCCTCGTCTCGAGTGGGGGCATGCACGTGCGCTTTCCTTCCAGGCTGTAGCAGCAATGTCACGCTTCCCGTCGCATGGATCAAAGGATCTGTGGATTTCAATCGAGGCTTTCCCTTGAGGCTTTCCCACAGGGCTGTCCCACGTGCCACCGTGGTGTGATTCGATCCTCGGCGTGAAAGATGAGCCAGTGCAGGGCAAAGAGGTTCCTCTGGAATGGACTGAGACATCTGGGGGACTCTTGGAATGGTGGTACGACCATGGAGTTCCTCTCGCCTTTCCTGTTGAGAGTGCCTCCTCTTGAGATGTGACGGGAACGCCGGGAATTCTTTCCCGTTGAAAGCAGGGAAAGGATCCCTCATCTCGAGCTACGAGGGGGAAACGGGGCTCCTCTGGATGTGGGCGGGACCATCATGCTTCCTCTCGAGTCGACACGGGTATGGCGGTGAACTTCTTGTGTTGCAGCAAGGGTGTGAAAGACCCTTTCGAATTTCCAGAGGTTAGGTGTCATTAGTGTCCAGATGCCTCATCGGAAATAGGCCTCATCTCGCCTGGAAGGGAGAACTTCCTGGATTTTCTCGAGTTGCGGCAGGTGTTCTCGAGTTACGACGGGGACCTCAGGGACCCGTCCTGGTGGCCCCAAGAACGGCCAGTCCCCATGCTAGTTGCTAGGGGGCCTCTCGGGATTCCTCTCCCGTCGATACCGGGGCCAAAAACCTTGTGTGGAGTCAGGGCCGGAACCGAGGATTCCTCTCAGGGGCTGACATGGATCTTTGGGTACTTCTGGAGTCTCCCCAGGAGAGTCAGGCCTCGTCTCGAGTGGGGGCATGCACGTGCGCTTTCCTTCCAGGCTGTAGCAGCAATGTCATGCTTCCCGTGGCGTGGATCAAAGGATCTGTGGTTTTCCCTCGAGGCTTTCCCTCGAGGCTTTCCCACAGGTCTGTCCCACGTGCCACCGAGGTGTGAGTTGATCCTCGGCGTGAAAGATGAGCCAGTGCAGGGCAAAGAGGTTCCTCTGGAATGGACTGAGACATCTGGGGTCTCTTGGAATGGTGGTACGACCATGGAGTTCCTCTCGCCTTTCCTGTTGAGAGTGCCTCCTCTTGAGATGCGACAGGAACCCCGGAATTCTTTCCCATTTAAAGCAGGGAAAGGATCCCTCATCTTGAGGTCGAGGGGGAAACGGGGCTCCTCTGGTTGTGGGTGGGACGATCGTGCTTCCTCTCGAGTGGAGACGGGTATGGCGGTGAACTACTTGAGTTGCAGCAAGGGTGTGAAAGACCCTTTCGAAGTTCCAGAGGTTAGGTGTCATTAGTCTCCAGACGCCTCATCAGAAATAGGCCTCATCTCGCCTGGAAGGGAGAACTTCCTGGATTTTCTCGAGTTGTGGCAGGTGTTCTCGAGTTACGACGGGGACCTCAGGGACCCGCCCTGGTGGCCTCAGGAGTGGCCAGTCCCCATGCGAGGTGCTAGGGGGCCTCTCGGGATTCCTCTCCCGTCGATACCGGTGCCAAAAACCTTGTGTGGAGTCAGGGCCGGAACCGAGGATTCCTCTCAGGGGCTGACATGTATCTTTGGGTACTTGTGGAGTCTCCCCAGGGGAGTCAGGCCTCGTCTCGAGTGGGGGCATGCACGTGCGCTTTCCTTCCAGGCTGTAGCAGCAATGTCACACTTCCCGTGGCGTGGATCAAAGGATCTTTGGTTTTCCCTCGAGGCTTTCCCTCGAGGCTTTCCCACAGGGCTGTCCCACGTGCCACCGTGGTGTGAGTCGATCCTCGGCGTGAAAGATGAGCCAGTGCAGGGCAAAGAGGTTCCTCTGGAATGGACTGAGACATCTGGGGGACTCTTGGAATGGTGGTACGACCATGGAGTTCCTCTCGCCTTTCCTGTTGAGAGTGCCTCCTCTTGAGATGCGACGGGAACGCCGGGAATTCGTTCCCGTTGAAAGCAGGGAAAGGATCCCTCATCTCGAGCTACGAGGGGGAAACGGGGCTCCTCTGGATGTGGGCGGGACCATCGTGCTTCCTCTCGTGTGGAGACGGGTATGGCGGTGAACTTCTTGAGTTGCAGCAAGGGTGTGAAAGACCCTTTCGAAGTTCCAGAGGTTAGGTGTCATTAGTCTCCAGACGCCTCATCGGAAATAGGCCTCATCTCGCCTGGAAGGGAGAACTTCCTGGATTTTTTCGAGTTGCGGCAGGTGTTCTCGAGTTACGACGCGGACCTCAGGGACCCGCCCTGGTGGACTCAGGAGAGGCCAGTCCCCATGCGAGGTGCTAGGGGGCCTCTCGGGATTCCTCTCCCGTCGATACCGGGGCCAAAAACCTTGTGCGGAGTCAGGGCCAGAACCGAGGATTGCTCTCAGGGGATGACATGGATCTTTGTGTACTTGTGGAGTCTCCCCAGGGGAGTCAGGCCTCGTCTCGAGTGGGGGCATGCATGTGCGCTTTCCTTCCAGGCTGTAGCAGCAATGTCACGCTTCCCGTCGCGTGGATCAAAGGATCTGTGGTTTTCCCTCGAGGCTTTCCCTCGAGGCTTTCCCACAGGGCTGTCCCACGTGCCACCGTGGTGTGAGTCGATCATCGTCGTGAAAGATGAGCCAGTGCAGGGCAAAGAGGTTCCTCTGGAATGGACTGAGACATCTGGGGGACTCTTGGAATGGTGGTACGACCATGGAGTTCCTCTCGCCTTTCCTGTTGAGAGTGCCTCCTCTTGAGATGCGACGTGAACGCCGGGAATTCTTTCCCGTTGAAAGCAGGGAAAGTATCCCTCATCTCGAGCTACGAGGGGGAAACGGGGCTCCTCTGGATGTGGGCGGGACCATCGTGCTTCCTCTCGAGTGGAGACGGGTATGGCAGTGAACTTCTTGAGTTGCAGCAAGGGTGTGAAAGACCCTTTCGAAGTTCCAGAGGTTAGGTGTCATTAGTCTCCAGACGCCTCATCGGAAATAGGCCTCATCTCGCCTGGAAGGGAGAACTTCCTGGATTTTCTCGAGTGGCGGCAGGTGTTCTCGACTTACGACGGGGACCTCAGGGTCCCGCCCTGGTGGCCTCAGGAGAGGCCAGTCCCCATGCGATGTGCTAGGGGGCCTCTCGAGATTCCTCTCCCGTCGATACCGGGGCCAAAAACCTTGTGTGGAGTCAGGGCCGGAACCGAGGATTCCTCTCAGGGGCTGACATGTATCTTTGGGTACTTCTGGAGTCTCCCCAGGGGAGTCAGGCCTCGTCTCGAGTGGGGGCATGCACGTGCGCTTTCCTTCCAGGCTGTAGCAGCAATGTCACGCTTCCCGTGGCGTGGATCAAAGGATCTGTGGTTTTCCCTCGAGGCTTTCCCTCGAGGCTTTCCCACAGGGCTGTCCCACGTGCCACCGTGGTGTGAGTCGATCCTCGGCGTGAAAGATGAGCCAGTGCAGGGCAAAGAGGTTCCTCTGGAATGGACTGAGACATCTGGGGGACTCTTGGAATGGTGCTACGACCATGGAGTTCCTCTCGACTTTCCTGTTGAGAGTGCCTCCTCTTGAGATGCGACGGGAACGCCGGGAATTCGTTCCCGTTGAAAGCAGGGAAAGGATCCCTCATCTCGAGCTACGAGGGGGAAACTGGGCTCCTCTGGATGTGGGCGGGACCATCGTGCTTCCTCTCGAGTGGAGACGGGTATGGCGGTGAACTTCTTGAGTTGCAGCAAGGGTGTGAAAGACCCTTTCGAAGTTCCAGAGGTTAGGTGTCATTAGTCTCCAGACGCCTCATCGGAAATAGGCCTCATCTCGCCTGGAAGGGAGAACTTCCTGGATTTTCTCGAGTTGCGGCAGGTGTTCTCGAGTTACGACGGGTACCTCAGGGACCCGCCCTGGTGGCCTCAGGAGAGGCCAGTCCCCATGCGAGTTGCTAGGGGGCCTCTCGGGATTCCTCTCCCGTCGATACCGGGGCCAAAAACCTTGTGTGGAGTCAGGGCCGGATCCGAGGATTCCGCTCAGGGACTGACATGGATCTTTGGGTACTTGTGGAGTCTCCCCAGGGGATTCAGGCCTCGTCTCGAGTGGGGGAATGCACGTGCGCTTTCGTTCCAGGCTGTAGCAGCAATGTCACGCTTCCCGTCGCGTGGATCAAAGGATCTGTGGTTTTCCCTCGAGGCTTTCCCTCGAGGCTTTCCCACAGGGCTGTCCCACGTGCCACCGTGGTGTGAGTCGATCCTCGGCGTGAAAGATGAGCCAGTGTAGGGCAAAGAGGTTCCTCTGGAATGGACTGAGACATCTGGGGGACTCTTGGAATGGTGGTACGACCATGGATTTCCTCTCGCCTTTCCTGTTGAGAGTGCCTCCTCTTGAGATGCGACGGGAACGCCAGGAATTCTTTCCCGTTGAAAGCAGCGAAAGGATCCCTCATCTCGAGCTCCGAGGGGAAACGGGGCTCCTCTGGATGTGGGCGGGACCATCGTGCTTCCTCTCGAGTGGAGACGGGTATGGCAGTGAACTTCTTGAGTTGCAGCAAGGGTGTGAAAGACCCTTTCGAAGTTCCAGAGGTTAGGTGTCATTAGTCTCCAGACACCTCATCGGAAATAGGCCTCATCTCGCCTGGAATGGAGAACTTCCTGGATTTTCTCGAGTTGTGGCAGGTGTTCTCGAGTTACGACGGGGACCTCAGGGACCCGCCCTGGTGGCCTCAGGAGAGGCCAGTTCCCATGCGAGGTGCTAGGGGGCCTCTCGGGATTCCTCTCCCATCGATACCGGGGCCAAAATCCTTGTGTGCAGTCAGGGCCGGAACCGAGGATTCCTCTCCGGGCTGACATGGATCTTGGGGTACTTCTGGAGTCTCCCCAGGGGAGTCAGGCCTCGTCTCGAGTGGGGGCATGCACGTGCGCTTTCCTTCCAGGCTGTAGCAGCAATGTCACGCTTCCCGTCGCATGGATCAAAGGATCTGTGGATTTCAATCGAGGCTTTCCCTTGAGGCTTTCCCACAGGGCTGTCCCACGTGCCACCGTGGTGTGATTCGATCCTCGGCGTGAAAGATGAGCCAGTGCAGGGCAAAGAGGTTCCTCTGGAATGGACTGAGACATCTGGGGGACTCTTGGAATGGTGGTACGACCATGGAGTTCCTCTCGCCTTTCCTGTTGAGAGTGCCTCCTCTTGAGATGTGACGGGAACGCCGGGAATTCTTTCCCGTTGAAAGCAGGGAAAGGATCCCTCATCTCGAGCTACGAGGGGGAAACGGGGCTCCTCTGGATGTGGGCGGGACCATCATGCTTCCTCTCGAGTCGACACGGGTATGGCGGTGAACTTCTTGTGTTGCAGCAAGGGTGTGAAAGACCCTTTCGAAGTTCCAGAGGTTAGGTGTCATTAGTGTCCAGATGCCTCATCGGAAATAGGCCTCATCTCGCCTGGAAGGGAGAACTTCCTTGATTTTCTCGAGTTGCGGCAGGTGTTCTCCAGTTACGACGGGGACCTCAGGGACCGGCCTGGTGGCCTCAGGAAAGGCCAGTCCCCATGCGAGGTGCTAGGGGGCCTCTCGGGATTCCTCTCACGTCGATAACGGGGCCAAAAACCTTGTGTGGAGTCAGGGCCGGAACCGAGGATTCCTCTCAGGGGCTGACATGGATCTTGGGGTATTTCTGGAGTCTCCCCAGGGGAGTCAGTCCTCGTCTCGAGTGGGGGCATGCACGTGCGCTTTCCTTCCAGGCTGTAGCAGCAATGTCACGCTTCCCGTCGCGTGGATCAAAGGATCTGTGGTTTTCCATCGAGGCTTTCCCTTGAGGCTTTCCCACAGGGCTGTCCGACGTGACACCGTGGTGTGAGTCGATCCTCGTCGTGAAAGATGAGCCAGTGCAGGGCAAAGATGTTCCTCTGGAGTGGACTGAGACATCTGGGGGACTCTTGGAATGGTGGTACGACCATGGAGTTCCTCTCGCCTTTCCTGTTGAGAGTGCCTCCTCTTGAGATGTGACGGGAACGAGGGGAATTCTTTCCCGTTGAAAGCAGGGAAAGGATCCCACATCTCGAGCTCCGAAGGGGAAACGGGGCACCTCTGGATGTGGGCGGGACCATCGTGCTTCCTCTCGAGTGGAGACGGGTATGGCGGTGAACTTCTTGAGTTGCAGCAAGGGTGTGAAAGACCCTTTCGAAGTTCCAGAGGTTAGGTGTCATTAGTCTCCAGACGCCTCATCGGAAATAGGCCTCATCTCGCCTGGAAGGGAGAACTTCCTGGATTTTCTCGAGTTGCGGCAGGTGTTCTCGAGTTAAGACGGGGACCTCAGGGACCCGCCCTGGTGGCCTCAGGAGAGGCCAGTCCCCATGCGAGTTGCTAGGGGGCCTCTCGGGAGTCCTCTCCCGTCGATACCGTGGCCAAAAACCTTGTGTGGAGTCAGGGCCGGAACCGAGCATTCCTCTCAGGGGCTGACATGGATCTTTGGGTACTTCTGGAGTCTCCCCAGGGGAGTCAGGCCTCGTCTCGAGTGGGAGCATGCACGTGTGCTTTCCTTCCAGGCTGTAGCAGCAATGTCACGCTTCCCATGGCGTGGATCAAAGGATCTGTGGATTTCCCTCGAGGCTTTCCCTCGAGGCTTTCCCACAGGGCTGTCCCACGTGCCACCGTGGTGTGAGTCGATTCTCGGCGTGAAAGATGAGCCAGTGCAGGGCAAAGAGGTTCCTCTGGATTGGACTGAGACATCTGGGGGACTCTTGGAATGGTGGTACGACCATGGAGTTCCTCTCGCCTTTCCTGTTGAGAGTGCCTCCTCTTGAGATGCGACGGGAACGCCGGGAATTCTTTCCCGTTGAAAGCATGGAAAGGATCCCTCATCTCGAGCTACGAGGGGGAAACGGGGCTCCTCTGGATGTGGGCGGGACCATCGTGCTTCCTCTCGAGTGGAAACGGGTATGGCGGTGAAATTCTTGAGTTGCAGCAAGGGTGTGAAAGACCCTTTCGAAGTTCCAGAGGTTAGGTGTCATTAGTCTCCAGACGCCTCATCGGAAATAGGCCTCATTTCGCCTGGAAAGGAGAACTTCCTGGATTTTCTCGAGTTGCGGCAGGTGTTCTCGATTTACGACGGGGACCTCAGGGACCCGCCCTGGTGGCCTCAGGAACGGCCAGTCCCCATGCTAGTTGCTAGGGGGCCTCTCGGGGTTCCTCTCCCGTCGATACCGGGGCCAAAAACCTTGTGTGGATTCAGGGCCGGAACCGAGGATTCCTCTCAGGGGCTGACATGGATCTTTGGGTACTTCTGGAGTCTCCCCAGGGGAGTCAGGACTCGTCTCGAGTGGGGGCATGCACGTGCGCTTTCCTTCCAGGCTGTAGCAGCAATGTCACGCTTCCCGTGGCGTGGATCAAAGGATCTGTGGTTTTCCCTCGAGGCTTTCCCTCGAGGCTTTCCCACAGGGCTGTCCCACGTGCCACCGTGGTGTGAGTCGATCCTCGGCGTGAAAGTTGAGCCAGTGCAGGGCAAAGAGGCTCCTCTGGAATGGACTGAGACATCTGGGGGACTCTTGGAATGGTGGTACGACCATGGAGTTCCTCTCGCCTTTCCTGTTGAGAGTGCCTCCTCTTGAGATGCGACGGGAACGCCGGGAATTCTTTCCCGTTGAAAGCAGGGAATGGATCCCTCATCTCGAGCTCCGAGGGGGAAACGGGTCTCCTCTGGATGTGGGCGGGACCATCGTGCTTCCTCTCGAGTGGAGACGGGTATGGCGGTGAACTTCTTGAGTTGCAGCAAGGGTGTGAAAGACCCTTTCGAAGTTCCAGAGTTTAGGTGTCATTAGTCTCCAGACGCATCATCGGAAATAGGCCTCATCTTGCCTGGAAGGGAGAACTTCCTGGATTTTCTCGAGTTGCGGCAGGTGTTCTCGAGTTACGACGGGGACCTCAGGGACCCGCCCTGGTGGCCTCAGGAGAGGCCAGTACCCATGCGAGTTGCTAGGGGGCCTCTCGGGATTCCTCTCCCGTCGATACCGGGGCCAAAAACCTTGTGTGGAGTCAGGGCCGGAACCGAGGATTCCTCTCAGGGGCTGACATGGATCTTTGGGTACTTGTGGAGTCTCCCCAGGGGAGTCAGGCCTCGTCTCGAGTGGGGGCATGCACGTGCGCTTTCCTTCCAGGCTGTAGCAGCAATGTCACGCTTCCCGTCGCGTGGATCAAAGGATTTGTGGTTTTCCCTCGAGGCTTTCGCTCGAGGCTTTCCCACAGGGCTGTCCCACGTGCCACCGTGGTGTGAGTCGATCCTCGGCGTGAAAGATGAGCCAGTGCAGGGCAAAGAGGCTTCTCTGGAATGGACTGAGACATCTGGGGGACTCTTGGAATGGTGGTACGACCAGGGAGTTCCTCTCGCCTTTCCTGTTGAGAGTGCCTCCTCGAGATGCGACGGGAACGCCGGGAATTCTTTCCCGTTGAAAGCAGGGAAAGGATATCTCATCTCGAGCTCCGAGGGGGAAACGGGGCTCCTCTGGATGTGGGCGGGACCATCGTGCTTCCTCTCGAGTTGAGACGGGTATGGCGGTGAACTTCTTGAGTTGCAGCAAGGGTGTGAAAGACCCTTTCGAAGTTCCAGAGGTTAGGTGTCATTAGTCTCCAGACGCCTCATCGGAAATAGGCCTCATCTCGCCTGGAAGGGAGAACTTCCTGGATTTTCTCGAGTTGCGGCAGGTGTTCTCGAGTTACGATGGGGACCTCAGGGACCCGCCCTGGTGGCCTCAGGAGTGGCTACTCCCCATGCGAGTTGCTAGGGGGCCTCTCGGGATTCTCCTCCCGTCGATACCGGGGCCAAAAACCTTGTGTGGAGTCAGGGCCGGAACCGAGGATTCCTCTCAGGGGCTGACATGGATCTTTGGGTACTTCTGGAGTCTCCCCAGGGGAGTCAGGCCTCGTCTCGAGTGGGGGCATGCACGTGCGCTTTCCTTCCAGGCTGTAGCAGCAATGTCACGCTTCCCGTGGCCTGGATCAAAGGATCTGTGGTTTTCCCTCGAGGCTTTCCCTCGAGGCTTTCCCACAGGGCTGTCCCACGTGCCACCGTGGTGTGAGTCGATCCTCGGCGTGAAAGATGAGCCAGTGCTGGGCAATGAGGTTGCTCTGGGATGGACTGAGACATCTGGGGGACTCATGGAATGGTGGTACGACCATGGAGTTCCTCTCGCCTTTCCTGTTGAGAGTGCCTCCTTTTGAGATGCGACGGGAACGCCGGGAATTCTTTCCCGTTGAAAGCAGGGAAAGGATCCCTCATCTCGAGCTACGAGGGGGAAACGGGGCTCCTCTGGATGTGGGCGGGACCATCGTGCTTCCTCTCGAGTGGAGACGGGTATGGCGGTGAACTTCTTGAGTTGCAGCAAGGGTGTGAAAGACCCTTTCGAAGTTCCAGAGGTTAGGTGTCATTAGTCTCCAGACGCCTCATCGGAAATAGGCCTCATCTCGCCTGGAAGGGAGAACTTCCTGGATTTTCTCGAGTTGCGGCAGGTGTTCTCGAGTTACGACGGGGACCTCAGGGACCCGCCCTGGTGGCCTCAGGAGAGGCCAGTCCCCATGCGAGTTGCTAGGGGGCCTCTCGGGATTCCTCTCCCGTCGATACCGGGGCCAAAAACCTTGTGTGGAGTCAGGGCCGGAACCGAGGATTCCTCTCAGGGGCTGATATGGATCTTTGGGTACTTCTGGAGTCTCCCCAGGGGAGTCAGGCCTCGTCTCGAGTGGGGGCATGCACGTGCGCTTTCCTTCCAGGCTGTAGCAGCAATGTCACGCTTCCCGTCGCGTGGATCAAAGGATCTGTGGTTTTCCCTCAAGGCTTTCCCTCGAGGCTATCCCACAGGGCTGTCCCACGTGCCACCGTGGTGTGAGTCGATCCTCGGCGTGAAAGATGAGCCAGTGCAGGGCAAAGAGGTTCCTCTGGAATGGACTGAGACATCTGGGGGACTCTTGGAATGGTGGTACGACCATGGAGTTCCTCTCGCCTTTCCTGTTGAGAGTGCCTCCTCTTGAGATGCGACAGGAACGCCGGGAATTCTTTCCCGTTGAAAGCAGGGAAAGGATCCCTCATCTCGAGCTACGAGGGGGAAACGGGGCTCCTCTGGATGTGGGCGGGACCATCGTGCTTCCTCTCGAGTGGAGACGGGTATGGCAGAGAACTTCTTGAGTTGCAGCAAGGGTGTGAAAGACCCTTTCGAAGTTCCAGAGGTTAGGTGTCATTAGTCTCCAGACGCCTCATCGGAAATAGCCCTCATCTCGCCTGGAAGGGAGAACTTCCTGGATTTTCTCGAGTTGCGGAAGGTGTTCTCCAGTTACGACGGGGACCTCAGGTACCAGCCCTGGTGGCCTCAGGAAAGGCCAATCCCCATGCGAGTTGCTAGAGGGACTCTGGGATTCCTCTCCCGTCGATACCGGGTCCAAAAACCTTGTGTGGAGTCAGGGCCGGAACCGAGGTTTCCTCTCTGGGGCTTACATGGATCTTTGGGTACTTCTGGAGTCTCCTCAGGGGAGTCAGGCCTCGTCTCGAGTGGGGACAGGTACGTGCGCTTTCCTTCCAGGCTGTAGCAGCAATGTCACTCTTCCCGTGGCCTGGATCAAAGGATCTGTGGTTTTCCCACGAGGCTTTCCCTCGAGGCTTTCCCACAGGTCTGTCCAACGTTCCACCGTGGTGTGAGTCGATCCTCAGCGTGAAAGATGAGCCAGTGCAGGGCAAAGAGGTTCCTCTGGAATGGACTGAGACATCTGGGGGACTCTTGGAATGGTGGTACGACCATGGAGTTCCTCTCGCCTTTCCTGTTGAGAGTGCCTCCTCTTGAGATGCGACGGGAACGCCGGGAATTCTTTCCCGTTGAAAGCAGGGAAAGGATCCCTCATCTCGAGCTACGAGGGGGAAACGGGGCTCCTCTGGATGTGGGCGGGACCATCGTGCTTCCTCTCGAGTGGAGACGGGTATGGCGTTGAACTTCTTGAGTTGCAGCAAGGGTGTGAAAGACCCTTTCGAAGTTCCAGAGGTTAGGTGTCGTTAGTCTCCAGACGCCTCATCGGAAATAGGCCTCATCTCGCCTGGAAGGGAGAACTTCCTGGATTTTCTCGAGTTGCGGCAGGTGTTCTCGAGTTACGACGGGGACCTCAGGGACCCGCCCTGGTGGCCTCAGGAGAGGCCAGTCCCCATGCGAGTTGCTAGGGGGCCTCTCGGGATTCCTCTCCAGTCGATACCGGGGCAAAAACCTTGTGTGGAGTCAGGGCCGGAATCGAGGATTCCTCTCAGGGGCTGACATGGATCTTTGGGTACTTCTGGAGTCTCCCCAGGGCCATCAGGCCTCGTCTCGAGTGGGGGCATGCACGTGCGCTTTCCTTCCAGGCTGTAGCAGGAATGTCACGCTTCCCGTCGCGTGGATCAAAGGATCTGTGGTTTTCCCTCGAGGCTTTCCCTCGAGGCTTTCCCACAGGGCTGTCCCACGTGCCACCGTGGTGTGAGTCGATCGTCGGCGTGAAAGATGAGCCAGTTCAGGGCAAAGAGGTTCCTCTGGAATGGACTGAGACATCTGGGGGACTCGTGGAATGGTGGTACGACCATGGAGTTCCTCTCGCCTTTCCTGTTGAGAGTGCCTCCTCTTGAGATGCGATGGGAACGCCGGGAATTCTTTCCCGTTGAAAGCAGGGAAAGGATCCCTCATCTCGAGCTACGAGGGGGAAACGGGGCTCCTCTGGATGTGGGCGGGACCATCGTGCTTCCTCACGAGTGGAGACGGGTATGGCGGTGAACTTCTTGAGTCACAGCAAGGGTGTGAAAGACCCTTTCGAAGTTCCAGAGTTTAGGTGTCATTAGTCTCCAAACGCCTCATCGGAAATAGGATTCTTCTCGCCTGGAATGGAGAACTTTCTGGATTTTCTCGAGTTGCGACAGGTGTTCTCGAGTTACGACGGAGACCTCAGGGACCCGCCCTGGTGGCCTCAGGAGAGGCCAGTCCCCATGCGAGTTGCTAGGGGGCCTCTCGGGATTCCTCTCCCGTCGATACCGGGGCCAAAAACCTTGTGTGGAGTCAGGGCCGGAACCGAGGATTCCTCTCAGGGGCTGACATGGATCTTTGGGTACTTCTGGAGTCTCCCCAGGGGAGTCAGGCCGCGTCTCGAGTGGGGGCATGCACGTGCGCTTTCCTTCCAGGCTGTAGCAGCAATGTCACGCTTTCCGTCGCGTGGATCAAAGGATCTGTGGTTTTCCCTCAAGGCTTTGCCTCGAGGCTTTCCCACAGGGCTGTCCCACGTGCCACCGTGGTGTGAGTCGATCCTCGGCGTGAAAGATGAGCCAGTGCAGGGCAAAGAGGTTCCTCTGGAATGGACTGAGACATCTGGGGGACTCTTGGAATGGTGGTACGACCATGGAGTTCCTCTCGCCTTTCCTGTTGAGTGTGCCTCCTCTTGAGATGCGACGGGAACGCCGGGAATTCTTTCCCGTTGAAAGCAGGGAAAGGATCCCTCATCTCGAGCTACGAGGGGGAAACGGGGCTCCTCTGGATGTGGGCGGGACCATCGTGCTTCCTCTCGAGTGGAGACGGGTATGGCGGTGAACTTCTTGAGTTGCAGCAAGGGTGTGAAAGACCCTTTCGAATTTCCAGAGGTTACGTGTCAGTCTCCAGACGCCTCATCGGAAATAGGCCTCATCTCGCCTGGAAGGGAGAACTTCCTGGATTTTCTCGAGGTGCGGCAGGTGTTCTCGAGTTACGACGGGGACCTCAGGGACCCGCCCTGGTGGCCTCAGGAGAGGCCAGTCCCCATGCGAGTTGCTAGGGGGCCTCTCGGGATTCCTCTCCCGTCGATACCGGGGCCAAAAACCTTTTGTGGAGTCAGGGCCGGAACCTAGGATTCCTATCAGGGGCTGACATGGATCTTTGGGTACTTCTGGAGTCTCCCCAGGGGAGTCAGGCCTCGTCTCGAGTGGAGGCATGCACGTGTGCTTTCCTTCCAGGCTGTAGCAGCAATGTCACGCTTCCCGTCGCGTGGATCAAAGGATCTGTGGTTTTCCCTCGAGGCTTTCCCTCCAGGCTTTCCCACAGGGCTCTCCCACGTGCCACCGTGGTGTGAGTCGATCCACGGCGTGAAAGATGAGCCAGTGCAGGGCAAAGAGGTTCCTCTGGAATGGACTGAGACATCTGGGGGACTCTTGGAATGATGGTACGACCATGGAGTTCCTCTCGCCTTTCCTGATGAGAGTGCCTCCTCTTGAGATGCGACGGGAACGCCGGGAATTCTTTCCCGTTGAAAGCAGGGAACGGATCCCTCATCTCGAGCTACGAGGGGGAAACGGGGCTCCTCTGGATGTCGGCGGGACCATCGTGCTTCCTCTCGATTGGACACGGGTATGTCGGTGAACTTCTTGAGTTGCAGCAAGGGTGTGAAAGACCCTTTCGAAGTTCCAGAGGTTGGGTGTCATTAGTCTCCAGACGCCTCATCGGAAATAGGCCTCATCTCGCCTGGAAGGGAGAACTTCCTGGATTTTCTCGAGTTGCGGCAGGTGTTCTCGAGTTACGACGGGGACCTCAGGGACCCGCCCTGGTGGCCTCAGGAGAGGCCAGTCCCCATGCGAGTTGCTAGGGGGCCTCTCGGGATTCCTCTCCCGTCGATACCGGGGCCAAAAACCTTGTGTGGAGTCAGGGCCGGAACCGAGGATTCCTCTCAGGGGCTGACATGGATCTTTGGGTACTTCTGGAGTCTCCCCAGGGGAGTCAGGCCTCGTCTCGAGTGGGGGCATGCACGTGTGCTTTCCTTCCAGGCTGTAGCAGCAATGTCACGCTTCCCGTCGCGTGGATCAAAGGATCTGTGGTTTTCCCTCGAGGCTTTCCCTCGAGGCTTTCCCACAGGGCTGCCCCACGTGCCACCGTGGTGTGAGTCGATCCTCGGCGTGAAAGATGAGCCAGTGCAGTGCAAAGAGGTTCCTCTGGAATGGACTGAGACATCTGGGGGACTCTTGGAACGGTGGTACGACCATGGAGTTCCTCTCGCCTTTCCTGTTGAGTGTGCCTCCTCTTGAGATGCGACGGGAACGCCGGGAATTCTTTCCCGTTGAAAGCAGGGAAAGGATCCCTCATCTCGAGCTACGAGGGGGAAACGGGGCTCCTCGGGATGTGGGTGGGACCATCGTGCTTCCTCTCGAGTGGAGACGGGTATGGCGGTGAACTTCTTGAGTTGCAGCAAGGGTGTGAAAGACCCTTTCGAAGTTCCAGAGGTTACGTGTCAGTCTCCAGACGCCTCATCGGAAATAGACCTCATCTCGCCTGGAAGGGAGAACTTCCTGGATTTTCTCGAGTTGCGGCAGGTGTTCTCGAGTTACGACGGGGACCTCAGGGACCCGCCCTGGTGGCCTCAGGAGAGGCCAGTCCCCATGCGAGTTGCTAGGGGGCCTCTCGGGATTCCTCTCCCGTCGATACCGGGGCCAAAAACCTTGTGTGGAGTCAGGGCCGGAACCTAGGATTCCTATCAGGGGCTGACATGGATCTTTGGGTACTTCTGGAGTCTCCCCAGGGGAGTCAGGCCTCGTCTCGAGTGGGGGCATGCACGTGTGCTTTCCTTCCAGGCTGTAGCAGCAATGTCACGCTTCCCGTCGCGTGGATCAAAGGATCTGTGGTTTTCCCTCGAGGCTTTCCCTCCAGACTTTCCCACAGGGCTCTCCCACGTGCCACCGTGGTGTGAGTCGATCCACGGCGTGAAAGATGAGCCAGTGCAGGGCAAAGAGGTTCCTCTGGAATGGACTGAGACATCTGGGGGACTCTTGGAATGGTGGTACGACCATGGAGTTCCTCTCGCCTTTCCTGTTGAGAGTGCCTCCTCTTGAGATGCGACGGGAACGCCGGGAATTCTTTCCCGTTGAAAGCAGGGAACGGATCCCTCATCTCGAGCTACGAGGGGGAAACGGGGCTCCTCTGGATGTGGGCGGGACCATCGTGCTTCCTCTCGAGTGGACACGGGTATGTCGGTGAACTTCTTGAGTTGCAGCAAGGGTGTGAAAGACCCTTTCGAAGTTCCAGAGGTTGGGTGTCATTAGTCTCCAGACGCCTCATCGGAAATAGGCCTCATCTCGCCTGGAAGGGAGAACTTCCTGGATTTTCTCGAGTTGCGGCAGGTGTTCTCGAGTTACGACGGGGACCTCAGGGACCCGCCCTGGTGGCCTCAGGAGAGGCCAGTCCCCATGCGAGTTGCTAGGGGGCCTCTCGGGATTCCTCTCCCGTCGATACCGGGGCCAAAAACCTTGTGTGGAGTCAGGGCCGGAACCGAGGATTCCTCTCAGGGGCTGACATGGATCTTTGGGTACTTCTGGAGTCTCCCCAGGGGAGTCAGGCCTCGTCTCGAGTGGGGGCATGCACGTGTGCTTTCCTTCCAAGCTGTAGCAGCAATGTCACGCTTCCCGTCGCGTGCATCAAAGGATCTGTGGTTTTCCCTCGAGGCTTTCCCTCGAGGCTTTCCCACAGGGCTGTCCCACGTGCCACCGTGGTGTGAGTCGATACTCGGCCTGAAAGATGAGCCAGTGCAGGGCAAAGAGGTTCCTCTGGAATGGACTGAGACATCTGGGGGACTCTTGGAATGGTGGTACGACCATGGAGTTCCTCTCGCCTTTCCTGTTGAGAGTGCCTCCTCTTGAGATGCGACGGGAACGCCGGGAATTCTTTCCCGTTGAAAGCAGGGAAAGGATCCCTCATCTCGAGCTACGAGGGGCAAACGGGGCTCCTCGGGATGTGGACGGGACCATCGTGCTTCCTCTCGAGTGGACACGGGTATGTCGGTGAACTTCTTGAGTTGCAGCAAGGGTGTGAAAGACCCTTTCGAAGTTCCAGAGGTTAGGTGCCATTAGTATCCAGACGCCTCATCGGAAATAGGCCTCATCTAGCCTGGAAGGGAGAACTTCCTGTATTTTCTCGAGGTGCGGCAGGTGTTCTCGAGTTACGACGGGTACCACAGGGACCCGCCCTGATGGCCTCAGGAGAGGCCAGTCCCCATGCGAGTTGCTAGGGGGCCTCTCGGGATTTCTCTCCCGTCGATACCGGGGCCAAAAACCTTGTGTGGAGTCAGGGCCAGAAACGAGGATTCCTCTCAGGGGCTGACATGGATCTTTGGGTACTTCTAGAGTCTCCCCAGGGGAGTCAGGCCTGGTCTCGAGTGGGGGCATGGACGTGCGCTTTCCTTCCAGGCTGTAGCAGCAATGTCACGCTTCCCGTTGCGTGGATCAAATGATCTGTGGTTTTCTCTCGATGCTTTCCCTCGAGGCTTTCCCACAGGGCTGTCCCACGTGCCACCGTGGTGTGAGTCGATCCTCGGAGTGAAAGATGAGCCAGTGCAGGGCAAAGAGGTTCCTCTGGAATGGACTGAGACATCTGAGGGACTCTTGGAATGGTGGTACGACCATGGAGTTCCTCTCGCCTTTCCTGTTGAGAGTGCCTCCTCTTGAGATGCGACGGGAACGCTGGGAATTCTTTCCCGTTGAAAGCAGGGAAAGGATCCCTCATCTCGAGCTACGAGGGGGAAACGGGGCTCCTCTGGATGTGGGCGGGACCATCGTGCTTCCTCTCGAGTGGAGACGGGTATGGCGGTGAACTTCTTGAGTTGCAGCAAGGGTGTGAAAGACCCTTTCGAAGTTCCAGAGGTTACGTGTCAGTCTCCAGACGCCTCATCGGAAATAGACCTCATCTCGCCTGGAAGGGAGAATTTCCTGGATTTTCTCGAGGTGCGGCAGGTGTTCTCGAGTTACGACGGGTACCACAGGGACCCGCCCTGATGGCCTCAGGAGAGGCCAGTCCCCATGCGAGTTGCTAGGGGGCCTCTCGGGATTCCTCTCCCGTCTATACTGGGGCCAAAAACCTTGTGTGGAGTCAGGGCCGGAACCGAGGATTCCTCTCAGGGGCTGACATGGATCTTTGGGTACTTCTGGAGTCTCCCCAGGGCCGTCAGGCCTCGTCTCGAGTGGGGGCATGCACGTGCGCTTTCCTTCCAGGCTGTAGCAGGAATGTCACGCTTCCCGTCGCGTGGATCAAAGGATCTGTGGTTTTCCCTCGAGGCTTTCCCTCGAGGCTTTCCCACAGGGCTGTCCCACGTGCCACCGTGGTGTGAGTCGATCGTCGGCGTGAAAGATGAGCCAGTTCAGGGCAAAGAGGTTCCTCTGGAATGGACTGAGACATCTGGGGGACTCGTGGAATGGTGGTACGACCATGGAGTTCCTCTCGCCTTTCCTGTTGAGAGTGCCTCCTCTTGAGATGCGATGGGAACGCCGGGAATTCTTTCCCGTTGAAAGCAGGGAAAGGATCCCTCATCTCGAGCTACGAGGGGGAAACGGGGCTCCTCTGGATGTGGGCGGGACCATCGTGCTTCCTCACGAGTGGAGACGGGTATGGCGGTGAACTTCTTGAGTCACAGCAAGGGTGTGAAAGACCCTTTCGAAGTTCCAGAGTTTAGGTGTCATTAGTCTCCAAACGCCTCATCGGAAATAGGATTCTTCTCGCCTGGAATGGAGAACTTTCTGGATTTTCTCGAGTTGCGACAGGTGTTCTCGAGTTACGACGGAGACCTCAGGGACCCGCCCTGGTGGCCTCAGGAGAGGCCAGTCCCCATGCGAGTTGCTAGGGGGCCTCTCGGGATTCCTCTCCCGTCGATACCGGGGCCAAAAACCTTGTGTGGAGTCAGGGCCGGAACCGAGGATTCCTCTCAGGGGCTGACATGGATCTTTGGGTACTTCTGGAGTCTCCCCAGGGGAGTCAGGCCGCGTCTCGAGTGGGGGCATGCACGTGCGCTTTCCTTCCAGGCTGTAGCAGCAATGTCACGCTTTCCGTCGCGTGGATCAAATGATCTGTGGTTTTCCCTTAAGGCTTTGCCTCGAGGCTTTCCCACAGGGCTGTCCCACGTGCCACCGTGGTGTGAGTCGATCCTCGGCGTGAAAGATGAGCCAGTGCAGGGCAAAGAGGTTCCTCTGGAATGGACTGAGACATCTGGGGGACTCTTGGAATGGTGGTACGACCATGGAGTTCCTCTCGCCTTTCCTGTTGAGTGTGCCTCCTCTTGAGATGCGACGGGAACGCCGGGAATTCTTTCCCGTTGAAAGCAGGGAAAGGATCCCTCATCTCGAGCTACGAGGGGGAAACGGGGCTCCTCTGGATGTGGGCGGGACCATCGTGCTTCCTCTCGAGTGGAGACGGGTATGGCGGTGAACTTCTTGAGTTGCAGCAAGGGTGTGAAAGACCCTTTCGAAGTTCCAGAGGTTACGTGTCAGTCTCCAGACGCCTCATCGGAAATAGACCTCATCTCGCCTGGAAGGGAGAACTTCCTGGATTTTCTCGAGGTGCGGCAGGTGTTCTCGAGTTACGACGGGGACCTCAGGGACCCGCCCTGGTGGCCTCAGGAGAGGCCAGTCCCCATGCGAGTTGCTAGGGGGCCTCTCGGGATTCCTCTCCCGTCGATACCGGGGCCAAAAACCTTTTGTGGAGTCAGGGCCGGAACCTAGGATTCCTATCAGGGGCTGACATGGATCTTTGGGTACTTCTGGAGTCTCCCCAGGGGAGTCAGGCCTCGTCTCGAGTGGAGGCATGCACGTGTGCTTTCCTTCCAGGCTGTAGCAGCAATGTCACGCTTCCCTTCGCGTGGATCAAAGGATCTGTGGTTTTCCCTCGAGGCTTTCCCTCCAGGCTTTCCCACAGGGCTCTCCCACGTGCCACCGTGGTGTGAGTCGATCCACGGCGTGAAAGATGAGCCAGTGCAGGGCAAAGAGGTTCCTCTGGAA
Source organism: Capricornis sumatraensis (assembly GCF_032405125.1). Classification (NCBI taxonomy): domain Eukaryota; kingdom Metazoa; phylum Chordata; class Mammalia; order Artiodactyla; family Bovidae; genus Capricornis; species Capricornis sumatraensis. The sequence goes on from NW_027184613.1 coordinate 9,417,952, forward strand.
TGGACTGAGACATCTGGGGGACTCTTGGAATGATGGTACGACCATGGAGTTCCTCTCGCCTTTCCTGATGAGAGTGCCTCCTCTTGAGATGCGACGGGAACGCCGGGAATTCTTTCCCGTTGAAAGCAGGGAACGGATCCCTCATCTCGAGCTACGAGGGGGAAACGGGGCTCCTCTGGATGTCGGCGGGACCATCGTGCTTCCTCTCGATTGGACACGGGTATGTCGGTGAACTTCTTGAGTTGCAGCAAGGGTGTGAAAGACCCTTTCGAAGTTCCAGAGGTTGGGTGTCATTAGTCTCCAGACGCCTCATCGGAAATAGGCCTCATCTCGCCTGGAAGGGAGAACTTCCTGGATTTTCTCGAGTTGCGGCAGGTGTTCTCGAGTTACGACGGGGACCTCAGGGACCCGCCCTAGTGGCCTCAGGAGAGGCCAGTCCCCATGCGAGTTGCTAGGGGGCCTCTCGGGATTCCTCTCCCGTCGATACCGGGGCCAAAAACCTTGTGTGGAGTCAGGGCCGGAACCGAGGATTCCTCTCAGGGGCTGACATGGATCTTTGGGTACTTCTGGAGTCTCCCCAGGGGAGTTAGGCCTCGTCTCGAGTGGGGGCATGCACGTGTGCTTTCCTTCCAGGCTGTAGCAGCAATGTCACGCTTCCCGTCGCGTGGATCAAAGGATCTGTGGTTTTCCCTCGAGGCTTTCCCTCGAGGCTTTCCCACAGGGCTGCCCCACGTGCCACCGTGGTGTGAGTCGATCCTCGGCGTGAAAGATGAGCCAGTGCAGTGCAAAGAGGTTCCTCTGGAATGGACTGAGACATCTGGGGGACTCTTGGAACGGTGGTACGACCATGGAGTTCCTCTCGCCTTTCCTGTTGAGAGTGCCTCCTCTTGAGATGCGACGGGAACGCCGGGAATTCTTTCCCGTTGAAAGCAGGGAAAGGATCCCTCATCTCGAGCTACGAGGGGGAAACGGGGCTCCTCGGGATGTGGGCGGGACCATCGTGCTTCCTCTCGAGTGGAGACGGGTATGGCGGTGAACTTCTTGAGTTGCAGCAAGGGTGTGAAAGACCCTTTCGAAGTTCCAGAGGTTACGTGTCAGTCTCCAGACGCCTCATCGGAAATAGACCTCATCTCGCCTGGAAGGGAGAACTTCCTGGATTTTCTCGAGTTGCGGCAGGTGTTCTCGAGTTACGACGGGGACCTCAGGGACCCGCCCTGGTGGCCTCAGGAGAGGCCAGTCCCCATGCGAGTTGCTAGGGGGCCTCTCGGGATTCCTCTCCCGTCGATACCGGGGCCAAAAACCTTGTGTGGAGTCAGGGCCGGAACCTAGGATTCCTATCAGGGGCTGACATGGATCTTTGGGTACTTCTGGAGTCTCCCCAGGGGAGTCAGGCCTCGTCTCGAGTGGGGGCATGCACGTGTGCTTTCCTTCCAGGCTGTAGCAGCAATGTCACGCTTCCCGTCGCGTGGATCAAAGGATCTGTGGTTTTCCCTCGAGGCTTTCCCTCCAGGCTTTCCCACAGGGCTCTCCCACGTGCCACCGTGGTGTGAGTCGATCCACGGCGTGAAAGATGAGCCAGTGCAGGGCAAAGAGGTTCCTCTGGAATGGACTGAGACATCTGGGGGACTCTTGGAATGGTGGTACGACCATGGAGTTCCTCTCGCCTTTCCTGTTGAGAGTGCCTCCTCTTGAGATGCGACGGGAACGCCGGGAATTCTTTCCCGTTGAAAGCAGGGAACGGATCCCTCATCTCGAGCTACGAGGGGGAAACGGGGCTCCTCTGGATGTGGGCGGGACCATCGTGCTTCCTCTCGAGTGGACACGGGTATGTCGGTGAACTTCTTGAGTTGCAGCAAGGGTGTGAAAGACCCTTTCGAAGTTCCAGAGGTTGGGTGTCATTAGTCTCCAGACGCCTCATCGGAAATAGGCCTCATCTCGCCTGGAAGGGAGAACTTCCTGGATTTTCTCGAGTTGCGGCAGGTGTTCTCGAGTTACGACGGGGACCTCAGGGACCCGCCCTGGTGGCCTCAGGAGAGGCCAGTCCCCATGCGAGTTGCTAGGGGGCCTCTCGGGATTCCTCTCCCGTCGATACCGGGGCCAAAAACCTTGTGTGGAGTCAGGGCCGGAACCGAGGATTCCTCTCAGGGGCTGACATGGATCTTTGGGTACTTCTGGAGTCTCCCCAGGGGAGTCAGGCCTCGTCTCGAGTGGGGGCATGCACGTGTGCTTTCCTTCCAAGCTGTAGCAGCAATGTCACGCTTCCCGTCGCGTGCATCAAAGGATCTGTGGTTTTCCCTCGAGGCTTTCCCTCGAGGCTTTCCCACAGGGCTGTCCCACGTGCCACCGTGGTGTGAGTCGATACTCGGCCTGAAAGATGAGCCAGTGCAGGGCAAAGAGGTTCCTCTGGAATGGACTGAGACATCTGGGGGACTCTTGGAATGGTGGTACGACCATGGAGTTCCTCTCGCCTTTCCTGTTGAGAGTGCCTCCTCTTGAGATGCGACGGGAACGCCGGGAATTCTTTCCCGTTGAAAGCAGGGAAAGGATCCCTCATCTCGAGCTACGAGGGGCAAACGGGGCTCCTCGGGATGTGGACGGGACCATCGTGCTTCCTCTCGAGTGGACACGGGTATGTCGGTGAACTTCTTGAGTTGCAGCAAGGGTGTGAAAGACCCTTTCGAAGTTCCAGAGGTTAGGTGCCATTAGTCTCCAGACGCCTCATCGGAAATAGGCCTCATCTAGCCTGGACGGGAGAACTTCCTGTATTTTCTCGAGGTGCGGCAGGTGTTCTCGAGTTACGACGGGTACCACAGGGACCCGCCCTGATGGCCTCAGGAGAGGCCAGTCCCCATGCGAGTTGCTAGGGGGCCTCTCGGGATTTCTCTCCCGTCGATACCGGGGCCAAAAACCTTGTGTGGAGTCAGGGCCAGAACCGAGGATTCCTCTCAGGGGCTGACATGGATCTTTGGGTACTTCTAGAGTCTCCCCAGGGGAGTCAGGCCTGGTCTCGAGTGGGGGCATGGACGTGCGCTTTCCTTCCAGGCTGTAGCAGCAATGTCACGCTTCCCGTTGCGTGGATCAAATGATCTGTGGTTTTCTCTCGATGCTTTCCCTCGAGGCTTTCCCACAGGGCTGTCCCACGTGCCACCGTGGTGTGAGTCGATCCTCGGAGTGAAAGATGAGCCAGTGCAGGGCAAAGAGGTTCCTCTGGAATGGACTGAGACATCTGAGGGACTCTTGGAATGGTGGTACGACCATGGAGTTCCTCTCGCCTTTCCTGTTGAGAGTGCCTCCTCTTGAGATGCGACGGGAACGCTGGGAATTCTTTCCCGTTGAAAGCAGGGAAAGGATCCCTCATCTCGAGCTACGAGGGGGAAACGGGGCTCCTCTGGATGTGGGCGGGACCATCGTGCTTCCTCTCGAGTGGAGACGGGTATGGCGGTGAACTTCTTGAGTTGCAGCAAGGGTGTGAAAGACCCTTTCGAAGTTCCAGAGGTTACGTGTCAGTCTCCAGACGCCTCATCGGAAATAGACCTCATCTCGCCTGGAAGGGAGAATTTCCTGGATTTTCTCGAGGTGCGGCAGGTGTTCTCGAGTTACGACGGGTACCACAGGGACCCGCCCTGATGGCCTCAGGAGAGGCCAGTCCCCATGCGAGTTGCTAGGGGGCCTCTCGGGATTCCTCTCCCGTCTATACTGGGGCCAAAAACCTTGTGTGGAGTCAGGGCCGGAACCGAGGATTCCTCTCAGGGGCTGACATGGATCTTTGGGTACTTCTGGAGTCTCCCCAGGGGAGTCAGGCCTCGTCTCGAGTGGGGGCATGCACGTGCACTTTCCTTCCAGGCTGTAGCAGCAATATCATGCTTCCCGTGGCCTGGATCAAAGGATCTGTGGTTTTCCCTCGAGGCTTTCCCTCGAGGCTTTCACACAGGGCTGTCCCACGTGCCACCGTGGTGTGAGTCGATCGTCGGCGTGAAAGATGAGCCAGTGCAGGGCAAAGAGGTTCCTCTGGAATGGACTGAGACATCTGGGGGACTCGTGGAATGGTGGTACGACCATGGAGTTCCTCTCGCCTTTCCTGTTGAGAGTGCCTCCTCTTGAGATGCGATGGGAACGCCGGGAATTCTTTCCCGTTGAAAGCAGGGAAAGGATCCCTCATCTCGAGCTACGAGGGGGAAACGGGGCTCCTCTGGATGTGGGCGGGACCATCGTGCTTCCTCACGAGTGGAGACGGGTATGGCGGTGAACTTCTTGAGTCGCAGCAAGGGTGTGAAAGACCCTTTCGAAGTTCCAGAGTTTAGGTGTCATTAGTCTCCAAACGCCTCATCGGAAATAGGATTCTTCTCGCCTGGAATGGAGAACTTTCTGGATTTTCTCGAGTTGCGATAGGTGTTCTCGAGTTACGACGGAGACCTCAGGGACCCGCCCTGGTGGCCTCAGGAGAGGCCAGTCCCCATGCGAGTTGCTAGGGGGCCTCTCGGGATTCCTCTCCCGTCGATACCGGGGCCAAAAACCTTGTGTGGAGTCAGGGCCGGAACCGAGGATTCCTCTCAGGGGCTGACATGGATCTTTGGGTACTTCTGGAGTCTCCCCAGGGGAGTCAGGCCCCGTCTCGAGTGGGGGCATGCACGTGCGCTTTCCTTCCAGGCTGTAGCAGCAATGTCACGCTTTCCGTCGCGTGGATCAAAGGATCTGTGGTTTTCCCTCAAGGCTTTGCCTCGAGGCTTTCCCACAGGGCTGTCCCACGTGCCACCGTGGTGTGAGTGGATCCTCGGCGTGAAAGATGAGCCAGTGCAGGGCAAAGAGGTTCCTCTGGAATGGACTGAGACATCTGGGGGACTCTTGGAATGGTGGTACGACCATGGAGTTCCTCTCGCCTTTCCTGTTGAGAGTGCCTCCTCTTGAAATGCGACGGGAATGCCGGGAATTCTTTCCCGTTGAAAGCAGGGAAAGGATCCCTCATCTCGAGCTACGAGGGGGAAACGGGGCTCCTCTGGATGTGGGCGGGACCATCGTGCTTCCTCTCGAGTGGAGACGGGTATGGCAGTGAACTTCGTGAGTTGCAGCAAGGGTGTGAAAGACCCTTTCGAAGTTCCAGAGGTTAGGTGTCATTAGTCTCCAGACGCCTCATCGGAAATAGGCCTCATCTCGCCTGGAAGGGAGAACTTCCTGGATTTTCTCGAGTTGCGGCAGGTGTTCTCGAGTTACGACGGGGACCTCAGGGACCCGCCCTGGTGGCCTCAGGAGAGGCCAGTCCCCATGCGAGTTGCTAGGGGGCCTCTCGGGATTCCTCTCCCGTCGATACCGGGGCCAAAAACCTTGTGTGGAGTCAGGGCCGGAACCGAGGATTCCTCTCAGGGGCTGACATGGATCTTTGGGTACTTCTGGAGTCTCCCCAGGGGAGTCAGGCCTCGTCTCGAGTGGGGGCATGCACGTGTGCTTTCCTTCCAAGCTGTAGCAGCAATGTCACGCTTCCCGTCGCGTGCATCAAAGGATCTGTGGTTTTCCCTCGAGGCTTTCCCTCGAGGCTTTCCCACAGGGCTGTCCCACGTGCCACCGTGGTGTGAGTCGATCCTCGGCCTGAAAGATGAGCCAGTGCAGGGCAAAGAGGTTCCTCTGGAATGGACTGAGACATCTGGGGGACTCTTGGAATGGTGGTACGACCATGGAGTTCCTCTCGCCTTTCCTGTTGAGAGTGCCTCCTCTTGAGATGCGACGGGAACGCCGGGAATTCTTTCCCGTTGAAAGCAGGGAAAGGATCCCTCATCTCGAGCTACGAGGGGCAAACGGGGCTCCTCGGGATGTGGGCGGGACCATCGTGCTTCCTCTCGAGTGGACACGGGTATGTCGGTGAACTTCTTGAGTTGCAGCAAGGGTGTGAAAGACCCTTTCGAAGTTCCAGAGGTTAGGGGCCATTAGTCTCCAGACGCCTCATTGGAAATAGGCCTCATCTAGCCTGGAAGGGAGAACTTCCTGTATTTTCTCGAGGTGCGGCAGGTGTTCTCGAGTTACGACGGGTACCACAGGGACCCGCCCTGATGGCCTCAGGAGAGGCCAGTCCCCATGCGAGTTGCTAGGGGGCCTCTCGGGATTTCTCTCCCGTCGATACCGGGTCCAAAAACCTTGTGTGGAGTCAGGGCCAGAACCGAGGATTCCTCTCAGGGGCTGACATGGATTTTTGGGTACTTCTAGAGTCTCCCCTGGGGAGTCAGGCCTGGTCTCGAGTGGGGGCATGGACGTGCGCTTTCCTTCCAGGCTGTAGCAGCAATGTCACGCTTCCCGTTGCGTGGATCAAATGATCTGTGGTTTTCTCTCGATGCTTTCCCTCGAGGCTTTCCCACAGGGCTGTCCCACGTGCCACCGTGGTGTGAGTCGATCCTCGGAGTGAAAGATGAGCCAGTGCAGGGCAAAGAGGTTCCTCTGGAATGGACTGAGACATCTGAGGGACTCTTGGAATGGTGGTACGACCATGGAGTTCCTCTCGCCTTTCCTGTTGAGAGTGCCTCCTCTTGAGATGCGACGGGAACGCTGGGAATTCTTTCCCGTTGAAAGCAGGGAAAGGATCCCTCATCTCGAGCTACGAGGGGGAAACGGGGCTCCACTGGATGTGGGCGGGACCATCGTGCTTCCTCTCGAGTGGAGACGGGTATGGCGGTGAACTTCTTGAGTTGCAGCAAGGGTGTGAAAGACCCTTTCGAAGTTCCAGAGGTTACGTGTCAGTCTCCAGACGCCTCATCGGAAATAGACCTCATCTCGCCTGGAAGGGAGAACTTCCTGGATTTTCTCGAGGTGCGGCAGGTGTTCTCGAGTTACGACGGGTACCACAGGGACCCGCCCTGATGGCCTCAGGAGAGGCCAGTCCCCATGCGAGTTGCTAGGGGGCCTCTCGGGATTCCTCTCCCGTCTATACTGGGGCCAAAAACCTTGTGTGGAGTCAGGGCCGGAACCGAGGATTCCTCTCAGGGGCTGACATGGATCTTTGGGTACTTCTGGAGTCTCCCCAGGGGAGTCAGGCCTCGTCTCGAGTGGGGGCATGCACGTGCACTTTCCTTCCAGGCTGTAGCAGCAATATCATGCTTCCCGTGGCCTGGATCAAAGGATCTGTGGTTTTCCCTCGAGGCTTTCCCTCGAGGCTTTCACACAGGGCTGTCCCACGTGCCACCGTGGTGTGAGTCGATCGTCGGCGTGAAAGATGAGCCAGTGCAGGGCAAAGAGGTTCCTCTGGAATGGACTGAGACATCTGGGGGACTCGTGGAATGGTGGTACGACCATGGAGTTCCTCTCGCCTTTCCTGTTGAGAGTGCCTCCTCTTGAGATGCGATGGGAACGCCGGGAATTCTTTCCCGTTGAAAGCAGGGAAAGGATCCCTCATCTCGAGCTACGAGGGGGAAACGGGGCTCCTCTGGATGTGGGCGGGACCATCGTGCTTCCTCACGAGTGGAGACGGGTATGGCGGTGAACTTCTTGAGTCGCAGCAAGGGTGTGAAAGACCCTTTCGAAGTTCCAGAGTTTAGGTGTCATTAGTCTCCAAACGCCTCATCGGAAATAGGATTCTTCTCGCCTGGAATGGAGAACTTTCTGGATTTTCTCGAGTTGCGATAGGTGTTCTCGAGTTACGACGGAGACCTCAGGGACCCGCCCTGGTGGCCTCAGGAGAGGCCAGTCCCCATGCGAGTTGCTAGGGGGCCTCTCGGGATTCCTCTCCCGTCGATACCGGGGCCAAAAACCTTGTGTGGAGTCAGGGTCGGAACCGAGGATTCCTCTCAGGGGCTGACATGGATCTTTGGGTACTTCTGGAGTCTCCCCAGGGGAGTCAGGCCCCGTCTCGAGTGGGGGCATGCACGTGCGCTTTCCTTCCAGGCTGTAGCAGCAATGTCACGCTTTCCGTCGCGTGGATCAAAGGATCTGTGGTTTTCCCTCAAGGCTTTGCCTCGAGGCTTTCCCACAGGGCTGTCCCACGTGCCACCGTGGTGTGAGTCGATCCTCGGCGTGAAAGATGAGCCAGTGCAGGGCAAAGAGGTTCCTCTGGAATGGACTGAGACATCTGGGGGACTCTTGGAATGGTGGTGCGACCATGGAGTTCCTCTCGCCTTTCCTGTTGAGAGTGCCTCCTCTTGAAATGCGACGGGAATGCCGGGAATTCTTTCCCGTTGAAAGCAGGGAAAGGATCCCTCATCTCGAGCTACGAGGGGGAAACGGGGCTCCTCTGGATGTGGGCGGGACCATCGTGCTTCCTCTCGAGTGGAGACGGGTATGGCAGTGAACTTCGTGAGTTGCAGCAAGGGTGTGAAAGACCCTTTCGAAGTTCCAGAGGTTAGGTGTCATTAGTCTCCAGACGCCTCATCGGAAATAGGCCTCATCTCGCCTGGAAGGGAGAACTTCCTGGATTTTCTCGAGTTGCGGCAGGTGTTCTCGAGTTACGACGGGGACCTCAGGGACCCGCCCTGGTGGCCTCAGGAGAGGCCAGTCCCCATGCGAGTTGCTAGGGGGCCTCTCGGGATTCCTCTCCCGTCGATATCGGGGCAAAAAACCTTGTGTGGAGTCAGGGCCGGAACCGAGGATTCCTCTCAGGGGCTGACATGGATCTTTGGGTACTTCTGGAGTCTCCCCAGGGGAGTCAGGCCTCGTCTCGAGTGGGGGCATGCACGTGTGCTTTTCTTCCAGGCTGTAGCAGCAATGTCACGCTTCCCGTCGCGTGGATCAAAGGATCTGTGGTTTTCCCTCGAGGCTTTCCCTCGAGGCTTTCCCACAGGGCTGTCCCACGTGCCACCGTGGTGTGAGTCGATCCTCGGCGTGAAAGATGAGCCAGTGCAGGGCAAAGAGGTTCCTCTGGAATGGACTGAGACATCTGGGGGACTCTTGGAATGGTGGTACGACCATGGAGTTCCTCTCGCCTTTCCTGTTGAGAGTGCCTCCTCTTGAGATGCGACGGGAACGCCGGGAATTCTTTCCCGTTGAAAGCAGGGAAAGGATCCCTCATCTCGAGCTACGAGGGGGAAACGGGGCTCCTCGGGATGTGGGCGGGACCATCGTGCTTCCTCTCGAGTGGAGACGGGTATGGCGGTGAACTTCTTGAGTTGCAGCAAGGGTGTGAAAGACCCTTTCGAAGTTCCAGAGGTTACGTGTCAGTCTCCAGACGCCTCATCGGAAATAGACCTCATCTCGCCTGGAAGGGAGAACTTCCTGGATTTTCTCGAGTTGCGGCAGGTGTTCTCGAGTTACGACGGGGACCTCAGGGACCCGCCCTGGTGGCCTCAGGAGAGGCCAGTCCCCATGCGAGTTGCTAGGGGGCCTCTCGGGATTCCTCTCCCGTCGATACCGGGGCCAAAAACCTTGTGTGGAGTCAGGGCCGGAACCGAGGATTCCTCTCAGGGGCTGACATGGATCTTTGGGTACTTCTGGAGTCTCCCCAGGGGAGTCAGGCCTCGTCTCGAGTGGGGGCATGCACGTGCGCTTTCCTTCCAGGCTGTAGCAGCAATGTCACGCTTCCCGTCGCGTGGATCAAAGGATCTGTGGTTTTCCCTCGAGGCTTTCCCTCGAGGCTTTCCCACAGGGCTGTCCCACGTGCCACCGTGGTGTGAGTCGATCCTCGGCGCGAAAGATGAGCCAGTGCAGGGCAAAGAGGTTCCTCTGGAATGGACTCTGACATGTGGGGGACTCTTGGAATGGTGGTACGACCATGGAGTTCCTCTCGCCTTTCCTGTTAAGAGTGCCTCCTCTTGAGATCCGACGGGAACACCGGGAATTCTTTCCCGTTGAAAGCAGGGAAAGGATCCCTCATCTCGAGCTACGAGGGGGAAACAGGGCTCCTCTGGATGTGGGCGGGACCATCGTGCTTCCTTTCGAGTGGAGACGGGTATGGCGGTGAACTTCTTGAGTTGCAGCAAGGGTGTGAAAGACCCTTTCGAAGTTCCAGAGTTTAGGTGTCGTTAGTCTCCAGACGCCTCATCGGAAATAGGCCTCATCTCGCCTGGAAGGGAGAACTTCCTGGATTTTCTCGAGTTGCGGCAGGTGTTCTCGAGTTACGACGGGGACCTCAGGGACCCGCCCTGGTGGCCTCAGTAGAGGCCAGTCCCCATGCGAGTTGCTAGGGGGCCTCTCGGGATTCCTCTCCCGTCGATACCGGGGCCAAAAGCCTTGTGTGGAGTCAGGGCTGGAACCGAGCATTCCTCTCAGGGGTTACATGGATCTTTGGGTACTTCTGGAGGCTCCCCAGGGGAGTCAGGCCTCGTCTCGAGTGGGGGCATGCACGTGCGCTTTCCTTCCAGGCTGTAGCAGCAATGTCACGCTTCCCATCGCGAGGATTAAAGGATCTGTGGTTTTCCCTCGAGGCTTTCCCTCGAGGCTTTCCCACAGGTCTGTCCCACGGGCCACCGTGGTGTGAGTCGATCCTCGGCGTGAAAGATGAGCCAGTGCCGGGCAAAGAGGTTCCTCTGGAATGGACTGAGACATCTGGGGGACTCTTGGAATGGTGGTACGACCATGGAGTTCCTCTCGCCTTTCCTGTTGAGAGTGCCTCCTCTTGAGATGCGACGGGAATGCCGGGAATTCTTTCCCGTTGAAAGCAGGGAAAGGATCCCTCATCTCGAGCTCCGAGGGGGAAACGTGGCTCCTCAGTATGTGGGCGGGACCATCGTGCTTTCTCTCGTGTGGAGACGGGTATGGCGGTGAACTTCTTGAGTTGCAGCAAGGGTGTGAAAGACCCTTTCGAAGTTCCAGAGGTTAGGTGTCATTAGTCTCCAGACGCCTCATCGGAAATAGGCCTCATCTCGCCTGGAAGGGAGAACTTCCTGGATTTTCTCGAGTTGCGGCAGGTGTTCTCGAGTTACGACGGGAACCTCAGGGACCCGCCCTGGTGGCCTCAGGAGAGGCCAGTCCCCATGCGAGTTGCTAGGGGGCCTCTCGGGATTCCTCTCCCGTCGATACCGCGGCCAAAATCCTTGTGTGGAGTCAGGGCCCGAACCGAGGATTCCTCTCAGGGGCTGACATGGATCTTTGGGTACTTCTAGAGTCTCCCCAGGGGAGTCAGGCCTCGTCTCGAGTGGGGGCATGCACGTACGCTTTCCTTCCAGGCTGTAGCAGCAATGTCACGCTTCCCGTCGCGTGGATCAAATGATCTGTGGTTTTCCCTCGAGGCTTTCCCTCGAGGCTTTCCCACAGGGCTGTCCCACGTGCCACCGTGGTGTGAGTCGATCCTCGGCGTGAAAGATGAGCCAGTGCAGGGCAAAGGGGTTCCTCTGGAATGCACTGAGACATCTGGGTGACTCTTGGAATGGTGGTACGACCATGGAGTTCCTCTCGCCTTTCCTGTTGAGAGTGCCTCCTCTTGAGATGCGACGGGAATGACGGGAATTCTTTCCCGTTGAAAGCAGGGAAAGGATCCCTCATCTCGAGCTCCGAGGGGGAAACGTGGCTCCTCTGTATGTGGGCGGGACCATCGTGCTTTCTCTTGTGTGGAGACGGGTATGGCGGTAAACTTCTTGAGTTGCAGCAAGGGTGTGAAAGACCCTTTCGAAGTTCCAGAGTTTGGGTGTCATTAGTCTCCAGACGCCTCATCGGAAATAGGCCTCATCTCGCCTGGAAGGGAGAACTTCCTGGATTTTCTCGAGTTGCGGCAGGTGTTCTCGAGTTACGACGGGGACCTCAGGGACCCGCCCTGGTGGCCTCAGGAGAGGCCAGTCCCCATGCGAGTTGCTAGGGGGCCTCTCGGGATTCCTCTCCCGTCGATACCGGGGCCAAAAACCTTGTGTGGAGTCAGGGCCAGAACCGAGGATTCCTCTCAGGGGCTGACATGGATCTTTGGGTACTTCTGGAGTCTCCCCAGGGGAGTCAGGCCTCGTCTCGAGTGGGGGCATGCACGTGCGCTTTCCTTCCAGGCTGTAGCAGCAATGTCACGCTTCCCGTCGCGTGGATCAAAGGATCTGTGGTTTTCCCTCGAGGCTTTCCCTCGAGGCTTTCCCACAGGGCTGTCCCACGTGCCACCGTGGTGTGAGTCGATCCTCGGCGCGAAAGATGAGCCAGTGCAGGGCAAAGAGGTTCCTCTGGAATGGACTGAGACATGTGGGGGACTCTTGGAATGGTGGTACGACCATGGAGTTCCTCTCGCCTTTCCTGTTAAGAGTGCCTCCTCTTGAGATCCGACGGGAACGCCGGGAATACTTTCCCGTTGAAAGCAGGGAAAGGATCCCTCATCTCGAGCTACGAGGGGGAAACAGGGCTCCTCTGGATGTGGGCGGGACCATCGTGCTTCCTTTCGAGTGAAGACGGGTATGGCGGTGAACTTCTTGAGTTGCAGCAAGGGTGTGAAAGACCCTTTCGAAGTTCCAGAGGTTAGGTGTCGTTAGTCTCCAGACGCCTCATCGGAAATAGGCCTCATCTCGCCTGGAAGGGAGAACTTCCTGGATTTTCTCGAGTTGCGGCAGGTGTTCTCGAGTTACGACGGGGACCTCAGGGACCCGCCCTGGTGGCCTCAGGAGAGGCCAGTCCCCATGCGAGTTGCTAGGGGGCCTCTCGGGATTCCTCTCCCGTCGATACCGGGGCCAAAAGCCTTGTGTGGAGTCAGGGCTGGAACCGAGCATTCCTCTCAGGGGTTACATGGATCTTTGGGTACTTCTGGAGGCTCCCCAGGGGAGTCAGGCCTCGTCTCGAGTGGGGTCATGCACGTGCGCTTTCCTTCCAGGCTGTAGCAGCAATGTCACGCTTCCCATCGCGAGGATTAAAGGATCTGTGGTTTTCCCTCGAGGCTTTCCCTCGAGGCTTTCCCACAGGGCTGTCCCACGTGCCACCGTGGTGTGAGTCGATCCTCGGCGTGAAAGATGAGCCAGTGCAGGGCAAAAGGGTTCCTCTGGAATGCACTGAGACATCTGGGGGACTCTTGGAATGGTGGTACGACCATGGAGTTCCTCTCGCCTTTCCTGTTGAGAGTGCCTCCTCTTGAGATGCGACGGGAATGCCGGGAATTCTTTCCCGTTGAAAGCAGGGAAAGGATCCCTCATCTCGAGCTCCGAGGGGGAAACGTGGCTCCTCTGTATGTGGGCGGGACCATCGTGCTTTCTCTCGTGTGGAGACGGGTATGGCGGTGAACTTCTTGAGTTGCAGCAAGGGTGTGAAAGACCCTTTCGAAGTTCCAGAGGTTAGGTGTCATTAGTCTCCAGACGCCTCATCGGAAATAGGCCTCATCTCGCCTGGAAGGGAGAACTTCCTGGATTTTCTCGAGTTGCGGCAGGTGTTCTCGAGTTACGACGGGAACCTCAGGGACCCGCCCTGGTGGCCTCAGGAGAGGCCAGTCCCCATGCGAGTTGCTAGGGGGCCTCTCGGGATTCCTCTCCCGTCGATACCGGGGCCAAAATCCTTGTGTGGAGTCAGGGCCCGAACCGAGGATTCCTCTCAGGGGCTGACATGGATCTTTGGGTACTTCTAGAGTCTCCCCAGGGGAGTCAGGCCTCGTCTCGAGTGGGGGCATGCACGTACGCTTTCCTTTCAGGCTGTAGCAGCAATGTCACGCTTCCCGTCGCGTGGATCAAATGATCTGTGGTTTTCCCTCGAGGCTTTCCCTCGAGGCTTTCCCACAGGGCTGTCCCACGTGCCACCGTGGTGTGAGTCGATCCTCGGCGTGAAAGATAAGCCAGTGCCGGGCAAAGGGGTTCCTCTGGAATGCACTGAGACATCTGGGGGACTCTTGGAATGGTGGTACGACCATGGAGTTCCTCTCGCCTTTCCTGTTGAGAGTGCCTCCTCTTGAGATGCGACGGGAACGCCGGGAATTCTTTCCCGTTGAAAGCAGGGAAAGGATCCCTCATCTCGAGCTCCGAGGGGGAAACGGGGCTCCTCTGGATGTGGGCGGGACCATCGTGCTTCCTCCCGAGTAGACACGGGTATGGCGGTGAACTTCTTGAATTGCAGCAAGGGTGTGAAAGACCCTTTCGAAGTTCAAGAGGTTAGGTGTCATTAGTCTCCAGACGCCTCATCGGAAATAGGCCTCATCTCGCCTGGAAGGGAGAACTTCCTGGATTTTCTCGAGTTGCGGCAGGTGTTCTCGAGTTACGACGGGGACCTCAGGGACCCGCCCTGGTGGCCTCAGTAGAGGTCAGTCCCCATGCGAGTTGCTAGGGGGCCTCTCGGGATTCCTCTCCCGTCGATACCGGGGCCAAAAGCCTTGTGTGGAGTCAGGGCCGGAACCGAGCATTCCTCTCAGGGGTTACATGGATCTTTGGGTACTTCTGGAGTCTCCCCAGGGGAGTCAGGCCTCGTCTCGAGTGGGGGCATGCACGTGCGCTTTCCTTCCAGGCTGTAGCAGCAATGTCACGCTTCCCATCGCGAGGATTAAAGGATCTGTGGTTTTCCCTCGAGGCTTTCCCTCGAGGCTTTCCCACAGGGCTGTCCCACGTGCCACCGTGGTGTGAGTCGATCCTCGGCGTGAAAGATGAGCCAGTGCAGGGCAAAGAGGTTCCTCTGGAATGGACTGAGACATCTGGGGGACTCTTGGAATGGTGGTACGACCATGGAGTTCCTCTCGCCTTTCCTGTTCAGAGTGCCTCCTTTTGAGCTGCGACGGGAATGCCGGGAATTCTTTCCCGTTGAAAGCAGGGAAAGGATCCCTCATCTCGAGCTCCGAGGGGAAAACGTGGCTCCTCTGTATGTGGGCGGGACCATCGTGCTTTCTCTCGTGTGGAGACGGGTATGGCGGTAAACTTCTTGAGTTGCAGCAAGGGTGTGAAAGACCCTTTCGAAGTTCCAGAGGTTAGGTGTCATTAGTCTCCAGACGCCTCATCGGAAATAGGCCTCATCTCGCCTGGAAGGGAGAACTTCCTGGATTTTCTCGAGTTGCGGCAGGTGTTCTCGAGTTACGACGGGGACCTCAGGGACCCGCCCTGGTGGCCTCAGGAGAGGCCAGTCCCCATGCGAGTTGCTAGGGGGCCTCTCGGGATTCCTCTCCCGTCGATACCGGGGCCAAAAACCTTGTGTGGAGTCAGGGCCGGAACGGAGGATTCCTCTCAGGGGCTGACATGGATCTTTGGGTACTTCTGGAGTCTCCCCAGGGGAGTCAGGCCTCGTCTCGAGTGGGGGCATGCACGTGTGCTTTCCTTCCAGGCTGTAGCAGCAATGTCACGCTTCCCGTCGCGTGGATCAAAGGATCTGTTTTTTTCCCTCGAGGCTTTCCCTCGAGGCTTTCCCACAGGGCTGTCCCACGTGCCACCGTGGTGTGAGTCGATCCTCGGCGTGAAAGATGAGCCAGTGCAGGGCAAAGAGGTTCCTCTGGAATGGACTGAGACATCTGGGGGACTCTTGGAATGGTGGTACGACCATGGAGTTCCTCTCGCCTTTCCTGTTGAGAGTGCCTCCTCTTGAGATGCGACGGGAATGCCGGGAATTCTTTCCCGTTGAAAGCAGGGAAAGGATCCCTCATCTCGAGCTCCGACGGGGAAACGGGGCTCCTCTGGATGTGGGCGGGACCATCGTGCTTTCTCTCGTGTGGAGACGGGTATGGCGGTAAACTTCTTGAGTTGCAGCAAGGGTGTGAAAGACCCTTTCGAAGTTCCAGAGGTTCGGTGTCATTAGTCTCCAAACGCCTCATCGGAAATAGGCCTCATCTCGCCTGGAAGGGAGAACTTCCCGGATTTTCTCGAGGTGCGCCCGGTGTTCTCGAGTTACGACGGGGACCTCAGGGACCCGCCCTGGTGGCCTCAGGAGAGGCCAGTCCCCATGCGAGTTGCTAGGGGGCCTCTCGGGATTCCTCTCCCGTCGATACCGGGGCCAAAAACCTTGTGTGGAGTCAGGGCTGGAACCGAGGATTCCTCTCAGGAGCTGACATGGATCTTTGGGTACTTCTGGAGTCCCACCAGGGGAGTCAGGCCTCTTCTCGATTGGGGGCATGCACGTGTGCTTTCCTTCCAGGCTGTAGCAGCAATGTCACGCTTCCCGTCGCGTGGATCAAAGGATCTGTGGTTTTCCCTCGAGGCTTTCCCACAGGGCTGTCCCACGTGCCACCGTGGTGTGAGTCGATCCTCGGCGTGAAAGATGAGCCAGTGCAGGGCAAAGAGGTTCCTCTGGAATGGACTGAGACATCTGGGGGACTCTTGGAATGGTGGTACGACCATGGAGTTCCTCTCGCCTTTCCTGTTGAGAGTGCCTCCTCTTTGGATGCGACGGGAACGCCGGGAATTCTTTCCCGTTGAAAGCAGGGAAAGGATCCCTCATCTCGAGCTACGAGGGGGAAACGGGGCTCCTCTGGATGTGGGCGGGACCATCGTGCTTCCTCTCGAGTGGACACGGGTATGGCGGTGAACTTCTTGAGTTGCAGCAAGGGTGTGAAAGACCCTTTCGAAATTCCAGAGGTTAGGTGTCATTAGTCTCCAGACGCCTCATCGGAAATAGGCCTCATCTCGCCTGGAAGGGAGAACTTCCTGGATATTCTCGAGTTGCGGCAGGTGTTCTCGAGTTACGACGGGGACCTCAGGGACCCGCCCTGGTGGCCTCAGGAGAGGCCAGTCCCCATGCGAGTTGCTAGGGGGCGTCTCGGGATTCCTCTCCCGTCGATACCGGGGCCAAAAACCTTGTGTGGAGTCAGGGCCAGAACCGAGGATTCCTCTCAGGGGCTGACATGGATCTTTGGGTACTTCTGGAGTCTCCCCAGGGGAGTCAGGCCTCGTCTCGAGTGGGGGCATGCACGTGCGCTTTCCTTCCAGGCTGTAGCAGCAATGTCACGCTTCCCGTCGCGTGGATCAAAGGATCTGTGGTTTTCCCTCGAGGCTTTCCCTCGAGGCTTTCCCACAGGGCTGTCCCACGTGCCACCGTGGTGTGAGTCGATCCTCGGCGCGAAAGATGAGCCAGTGCAGGGCAAAGAGGTTCCTCTGGAATGGACTGAGACATGTGGGGGACTCTTGGAATGGTGGTACGACCATGGAGTTCCTCTCGCCTTTCCTGTTAAGAGTGCCTCCTCTTGAGATCCGACGGGAACGCCGGGAATTCTTTCCCGTTGAAAGCAGGGAAAGGATCCCTCATCTCGAGCTACGAGGGGGAAACGGGCTCCTCTGGATGTGGGCGGGACCATCGTGCTTCCTTTCGAGTGGAGACGGGTATGGCGGTGAACTTCTTGAGTTGCAGCAAGGGTGTGAAAGACCCTTTCGAAGTTCCAGAGGTTAGGTGTCATTAGTCTCCAGACGCCTCATCGGAAATAGGCCTCATCTCGCCTGGAAGGGAGAACTTCCTGGATTTTCTCGACTTGCGGCAGGTGTTCTCGAGTTACGACGGGGACCTCAGGGACCCGCCCTGGTGGCCTCAGTAGAGGCCAGTCCCCATGCGAGTTGCTAGGGGGCCTCTCGGGATTCCTCTCCCGTCGATACCGGGGCCAAAAGCCTTGTGTGGAGTCAGGGCTGGAACCGAGCATTCCTCTCAGGGGTTACATGGATCTTTGGGTACTTCTGGAGGCTCCCCAGGGGAGTCAGGCCTCGTCTCGAGTGGGGGCATGCACGTGCGCTTACCTTCCAGGCTGTAGCAGCAATGTCACGCTTCCCATCGCGAGGATTAAAGGATCTGTGGTTTTCCCTCGAGGCTTTCCCTCGAGGCTTTCCCACAGGGCTGTCCCACGGGCCACCGTGGTGTGAGTCGATCCTCGGCGTGAAAGATGAGCCAGTGCCGGGCAAAGAGGTTCCTCTGGAATGGACTGAGACATCTGGGGGACTCTTGGAATGGTGGTACGACCATGGAGTTCCTCTCGCCTTTCCTGTTGAGAGTGCCTCCTCTTGAGATGCGACGGGAATGCCGGGAATTCTTTCCCGTTGAAAGCAGGGAAAGGATCCCTCATCTCGAGCTCCGAGGGGGAAACGTGGCTCCTCTGTATGTGGGCGGGACCATCGTGCTTTCTCTCGTGTGGAAACGGGTATGGCGGTGAACTTCTTGAGTTGCAGCAAGGGTGTGAAAGACCCTTTCGAAGTTCCAGAGGTTAGGTGTCATTAGTCTCCAGACGCCTCATCGGAAATAGGCCTCATCTCGCCTGGAAGGGAGAACTTCCTGGATTTTCTCGAGTTGCGGCAGGTGTTCTCGAGTTACGACGGGAACCTCAGGGACCCGCCCTGGTGGCCTCAGGAGAGGCCAGTCCCCATGCGAGTTGCTAGGGGGCCTCTCGGGATTCCTCTCCCGTCGATACCGGGGCCAAAATCCTTGTGTGGAGTCAGGGCCCGAACCGAGGATTCCTCTCAGGGGCTGACATGGATCTTTGGGTACTTCTAGAGTCTCCCCAGGGGAGTCAGGCCTCGTCTCGAGTGGGGGCATGCACGTACGCTTTCCTTTCAGGCTGTAGCAGCAATGTCACGCTTCCCGTCGCGTGGATCAAATGATCTGTGGTTTTCCCTCGAGGCTTTCCCTCGAGGCTTTCCCACAGGGCTGTCCCACGTGCCACCGTGGTGTGAGTCGATCCTCGGCGTGAAAGATGAGCCAGTGCAGGGCAAAGGGGTTCCTCTGGAATGGACTGAGACATCTGGGGGACTCTTGGAATGGTGGTACGACCATGGAGGTCCTCTCGCCTTTCCTGTTGAGAGTGCCTCCTCTTGAGATGCGACGGGAACGCCGGGAATTCTTTCCCGTTGAAAGCAGGGAAAGGATCCCTCATCTCGAGCTCCGAGGGGGAAACGGGGCTCCTCTGGATGTGGGCGGGACCATCGTGCTTCCTCCCGAGTAGACACGGGTATGGCGGTGAACTTCTTGAATTGCAGCAAGGGTGTGAAAGACCCTTTCGAAGTTCAAGAGGTTAGGTGTCATTAGTCTCCAGACGCCTCATCGGAAATAGGCCTCATCTCGCCTGGAAGGGAGAACTTCCTGGATTTTCTCGAGTTGCGGCAGGTGTTCTCGAGTTACGACGGGGACCTCAGGGACCCGCCCTGGTGGCCTCAGTAGAGGCCAGTCCCCATGCCAGTTGCTAGGGGGCCTCTCGGGATTCCTCTCCCGTCGATACCGGGGCCAAAAGCCTTGTGTGGAGTCAGGGCCGGAACCGAGCATTCCTCTCAGGGGTTACATGGATCTTTGGGTACTTCTGGAGTCTCCCCAGGGGAGTCAGGCCTCGTCTCGAGTGGGGGCATGCACGTGCGCTTTCCTTCCAGGCTGTAGCAGAAATGTCACGCTTCCCATCGCGAGGATTAAAGGATCTGTGGTTTTCCCTCGAGGCTTTCCCTCGAGGCTTTCCCACAGGGCTGTCCCACGTGCCACCGTGGTGTGAGTCGATCCTCGGCGTGAAAGATGAGCCAGTGCAGGGCAAAGAGGTTCCTCTGGAATGGACTGAGACATCTGGGGGACTCTTGGAATGGTGGTACGACCATGGAGTTCCTCTCGCCTTTCCTGTTGAGAGTGCCTCCTTTTGAGCTGCGACGGGAATGCCGGGAATTCTTTCCCGTTGAAAGCAGGGAAAGGATCCCTCATCTCGAGCTCCGAGGGGAAAACGTGGCTCCTCTGTATGTGGGCGGGACCATCGTGCTTTCTCTCGTGTGGAGACGGGTATGTTGGTAAACTTCTTGAGTTGCAGCAAGGGTGTGAAAGACCCTTTCGAAGTTCCAGAGGTTAGGTGTCATTAGTCTCCAGACGCCTCATCGGAAATAGGCCTCATCTCGCCTGGAAGGGAGAACTTCCTGGATTTTCTCGAGTTGCGGCAGGAGTTCTCGAGTTACGACGGGGACCTCAGGAACCAGCCCTGGTGGCCTCAGGAGAGGCCAGTCCCCATGCGAGTTGCTAGGGGGCCTCTCGGGATTCCTATCCCGTCGATACCGGGGCCAAAAGCCTTGTGTGGAGTCAGGGCCGGAACCGAGCATTCCTCTCAGGGGTGACATGGATCTTTGGGTACTTCTGGAGTCTCCCCAGGGGAGTCAGGCCTCGTCTCGAGTGGGGGCATGCACGTGTGCTTTCCTTCCAGGCTGTAGCAGCAATGTCACGCTTCCCGTCGCGAGAATCAAAGGATCTGTGGTTTTCCCTCGAGGCTTTCCCTCGAGGCTTTCCCACAGGGCTGTCCCACGTGCCACCGTGGTGTGAGTCGATCCTCGGCGTGAAAGATGAGCCAGTGCAGGGCAAAGAGGTTCCTCTGGAATGGACTGAGACATCTGGGGGACTCTTGGAATGGTGGTACGACCATGGAGTTCCTCTCGCCTTTCCTGTTGAGAGTGCCTCCTCTTTGGATGCGACGGGAACGCCGGGAATTCTTTCCCGTTGAAAGCAGGGAAAGGATCCCTCATCTCGAGCTACGAGGGGGAAACGGGGCTCCTCTGGATGTGGGCGGGACCATCGTGCTTCCTCTCGAGTGGACACGGGTATGGCGGTGAACTTCTTGAGTTGCAGCAAGGGTGTGAAAGACCCTTTCGAAGTTCCAGAGGTTAGGTGTCATTAGTCTCCAGACGCCTCATCGGAAATAGGCCTCATCTCGCCTGGAAGGGAGAACTTCCTGGATTTTCTCGAGTTGCGGCAGGTGTTCTCGAGTTACGACGGGAACCTCAGGGACCCGCCCTGGTGGCCTCAGGAGAGGCCAGTCCCCATGCGAGTTGCTAGGGGGCCTCTCGGGAATCCTCTCCCGTCGATACCGGGGCCAAAATCCTTGTGTGGAGTCAGGGCCCGAACCGAGGATTCCTCTCAGGGGCTGACATGGATCTTTGGGTACTTCTAGAGTCTCCCCAGGGGAGTCAGGCCTCGTCTCGAGTGGGGGCATGCACGTACGCTTTCCTTTCAGGCTGTAGCAGCAATGTCACGCTTCCCGTCGCGTGGATCAAATGATCTGTGGTTTTCCCTCGAGGCTTTCCCTCGAGGCTTTCCCACAGGGCTGTCCCACGTGCCACCGTGGTGTGAGTCGATCCTCGGCGTGAAAGATGAGCCAGTGCAGGGCAAAGGGGTTCCTCTGGAATGGACTGAGACATCTGGGGGACTCTTGGAATGGTGGTACGACCATGGAGGTCCTCTCGCCTTTCCTGTTGAGAGTGCCTCCTCTTGAGATGCGACGGGAACGCCGGGAATTCTTTCCCGTTGAAAGCAGGGAAAGGATCCCTCATCTCGAGCTCCGAGGGGAAAACGTGGCTCCTCTGTATGTGGGCGGGACCATCGTGCTTTCTCTCGTGTGGAGACGGGTATGGCGGTAAACTTCTTGAGTTGCAGCAAGGGTGTGAAAGACCCTTTCGAAGTTCCAGAGGTTAGGTGTCATTAGTCTCCAGACGCCTCATCGGAAATAGGCCTCATCTCGCCTGGAAGGGAGAACTTCCTGGATTTTCTCGAGTTGCGGCAGGAGTTCTCGAGTTACGACGGGGACCTCAGGAACCAGTCCTGGTGGCCTCAGGAGAGGCCAGTCCCCATGCGAGTTGCTAGGGGGCCTCTCGGGATTCCTCTCCCGTCGATACCGGGGCCAAAAGCCTTGTGTGGAGTCAGGGCCGGAACCGAGCATTCCTCTCAGGGGTGACATGGATCTTTGGGTACTTCTGGAGTCTCCCCAGGGGAGTCAGGCCTCGTCTCGAGTGGGGGCATGCACGTGTGCTTTCCTTCCAGGCTGTAGCAGCAATGTCACGCTTCCCGTCGCGAGAATCAAAGGATCTGTGGTTTTCCCTCGAGGCTTTCCCTCGAGGCTTTCCCACAGGGCTGTCCCACGTGCCACCGTGGTGTGAGTCGATCCTCGGCGTGAAAGATGAGCCAGTGCAGGGCAAAGAGGTTCCTCTGGAATGGACTGAGACATCTGGGGGACTCTTGGAATGGTGGTACGACCATGGAGTTCCTCTCGCCTTTCCTGTTGAGAGTGCCTCCTCTTTGGATGCGACGGGAACGCCGGGAATTCTTTCCCGTTGAAAGCAGGGAAAGGATCCCTCATCTCGAGCTACGAGGGGGAAACGGGGCTCCTCTGGATGTGGGCGGGACCATCGTGCTTCCTCTCGAGTGGACACGGGTATGGCGGTGAACTTCTTGAGTTGCAGCAAGGGTGTGAAAGACCCTTTCGAAATTCCAGAGGTTAGGTGTCATTAGTCTCCAGACGCCTCATCGGAAATAGGCCTCATCTCGCCTGGAAGGGAGAACTTCCTGGATATTCTCGATTTGCGGCAGGTGTTCTCGAGTTACGACGGGGACCTCAGGGACCCGCCCTGGTGGCCTCAGGAGAGGCCAGTCCCCATGCGAGTTGCTAGGGGGCCTCTCGGGATTCCTCTCCCGTCGATACCGGGGCCAAAAACCTTGTGTGGAGTCAGGGCCGGAACCGAGGATTCCTCTCAGGGGTGACATGGATCTTTGGGTACTTCTGGAGTCTCCCCAGGGGAGTCAGGCCTCGTCTCGACTGGGGGCATGCACGTGCGCTTTCCTTCCAGGCTGTAGCAGCAATGTCACGCTTCCCGTCGCGTGCATCAAAGGATCTGTGGTTTTCCCTCGAGGCTTTCCCACAGGGCTGTCCCACGTGCCACCGTGGTGTGAGTCGATCCTCGGCGTGAAAGATGAGCCAGTGCAGGGCAAAGAGGTTCCTCTGGAATGGACTGAGACATCTGGGGGACTCTTGGAATGGTGATACGACCATGGAGTTCCTCTCGCCTTTCCTGTTGAGAGTGCCTCCTCTTGAGATGCGACGGGAACGCCGGGAATTCTTTCCCGTTGAAAGCAGGGAAAGGATCCCTCATCTCGAGCTCCGAGGGGGAAACGGGGCTCCTCTGGATGTGGGCGGGACCATCGTGCTTCCTCTCGAGTGGAGACGGGTATGGCGGTGAACTTCTTGAGTTGCAGCAAGGGTGTGAAAGACCCTTTCGACGTTCCAGAGGTTAGGTGTCATTAGTCTCCAGACGCCTCATCGGAAATAGGCCTCATCTCGCCTGGAAGGGAGAACTTCCTGGATTTTCTCGAGTTGCGGCAGGTGTTCTCGAGTTATGACGGGGACCTCAGGGACCCGCCCTGGTGGCCTCAGGAGAGGCCAGTCCCCATGCGAGTTGCTAGGGGGCCTCTCGGGATTCCTCTCCCGTCGATACCGGGGCCAAAAACCTTGTGTGGAGTCAGGGCCGGAACCGAGGATTCCTCTCAGGGGTGACATGGATCTTTGGGTACTTCTGGAGTCTCCCCAGGGGAGTCAGGCCTCGTCTCGAGTGGGGGCATGCACGTGCGCTTTCCTTCCAGGCTGAAGCAGCAATGTCACGCTTCCCGTCGCGTGGATCAAAGGATCTGTGGTTTTCCCTCGAGGCTTTCCAGCAGGGCTGTCCCACGTGCCACCGTGGTGTGAGTCGATCCTCGGCGTGAAAGATGAGCCAGCGCAGGGCAAAGAGGTTCCTCTGGAATGGACTGAGACATCTGGGCGACTCTTGGAATGGTGGTACGACCATGGAGTTCCTCTCGCCTTTCCTGTTGAGAGTGCCTCCTCTTGAGATGCGACGGGAACGCCGGGAATTCTTTCCCCTTGAAAGCAGGGAAAGGATCCCTCATCTCGAGCTACGAGGGGGAAACGGGGCTCCTCTGGATGTGGGTGGGACCATCGTGCTTCCTCTCGAGTGGACACCGGTATGGCGCTGAACTTCTTGAGTTGCAGCAAGGGTGTGAAAGACCCTTTCGAAGTTCCAGAGGTTAGGTGTCATTAGTCTCCAGACGCCTCATCGGAAATAGGCCTCATCTCGCCTGGAAGGGAGAACTTCCTGGATTTTCTCGAGTTGCGGCAGGTGTTCTCGAGTTACGACGGGGACCTCAGGGACCCGCCCTGGTGGCCTCAGGAGAGGCCAGTCCCCATGCGAGTTGCTAGGGGGCCTCTCGGGATTCCTCTGCCGTCAATACCGGGGCCAAAAACCTTGTGTGGAGTCAAGGCCGGAACCGAGGATTCCTCTCAGGGGCTGACATGGATCTTTGGGTACTTCTGGAGTCTCCCCAGGGGAGTCAGGCCTCGTCTCCAGTGGGGGCATGCACGTGCGCTTTCCTTCCAGGCTGTAGCAGCAATGTCACACTTCCCGTCGCGTGGATCAAAGGATCTGTGTTTTTCCCTCGAGGCTTTCCCTCGAGGCTTTCCCACAGGGCTGTCCCACGTGCCACCGTGGTGTGAGTCGATCCTCGGCGTGAAAGATGAGCCAGTGCAGGGCAAAGAGGTTCCTCTGGAATGGACTGAGACATCTGGGGGACTCTTGGAATGGTGGTACGACCATGGAGTTCCTCTCGCCTTTCCTGTTGAGAGTGCCTCCTCTTGAGATGCGACGGGAACGCCGGGAATTCTTTCCCGTTGAAAGCAGGGAAAGGATCCCACATCTCGAGCTCCGAGGGGGAAACGGGGCTCCTCTGGATGTGGGCGGGACCATCGTGCTTCCTCTCAAGTGGAGACGGGTATGGCGGTGAACTACTTGAGTTGCAGCAAGGGTGTGAAAGACCCTTTCGAAGTTCCAGAGGTTAGGTGTCATTAGTCTCCAGACGCCTCATCGGAAATACGCCTCATCTCGCCTGGAAGGGAGAACTTCCTGGATTTTCTCGAGTTGCGGCAGGTGTTCTCGAGTTATGACGGGGACCTCAGGGACCCGCCCTGGTGGCCTCAGGAGAGGCCAGTCCCCATGCGAGTTGCTAGGGGGCCTCTCGGGATTCCTCTCCCGTCGATACCGGGGCCAAAAACCTTGTGTGGAGTCAGGGCCGGAACCGAGGATTCCTCTCAGGGGTGATATGGATCTTTGGGTACTTCTGGAGTCTCCCCAGGGGAGTCAGGCCTCGTCTCGAGTGGGGGCATGCACGTGCGCTTTCCTTCCAGGCTGTAGCAGCAATGTCACGCTTCCCGTCGCGTGCATCAAAGGATCTGTGGTTTTCCCTCGAGGCTTTCCCTCGAGGCTTTCCCGCAGGGCTGTCCCACGTTCCACCGTGGTGTGAGTCGATCCTCGGCGTGAAAGATGAGCCAGTGCAGGGCAAAGAGGTTCCTCTGGAATGGACTGAGACATCTGGGGGACTCTTGGAATGGTGGTACGACCATGGAGTTCCTCTCGCCTTTCCTGTTGAGAGTGCCTCCTCTTGAGATGCGACGGGAACGCCGGGAATTCTTTCCCGTTGAAAGCAGGGATAGGATCCCTCATCTCGAGCTACGAGGGGGAAACGGGGCTCCTCTGGATGTGGGTGGGACCATCGTGCTTCCTCTCGAGTGGAGACGGGTATGGCGGTGAACTTCTTGAGTTGCAGCAAGGGTGTGAAAGACCCTTTCGAAGTTCCAGAGGTTACGTGTCAGTCTCCAGATGCCTCATCGGAAATAGACCTCATCTCGCCTGGAAGGGAGAACTTCCTGGATTTTCTCGAGGTGCAGCAGGTGTTCTCGAGTTATGACGGGTACCACAGGGACCCGCCCTGGTGGCCTCAGGAGAGGCCAGTCCACATGCGAGTTGCTAGGGGGCCTCTCGAGATTCCTCTCCCGTCGATACCGGGGCCAAAAACCTAGTGTGGAGTCAGGGCCGGAACCGAGGATTCCTCTCAGGGGTGACATGGATCTTTGGGTACTTCTGGAGTCTCCCCAGGGGAGTCAGGCCTCGTCTCGAGTGGGGGCATGCACGTGCGCTTTCCTTCCAGGCTGTAGCAGCAATGTCACGCTTCCCGTCGCGTGGATCAAAGGATCTGTGGTTTTCCCTCGAGGCTTTCCCTCGAGGCTTTCCCACAGGGCTGTCCCACGTGCCACCGTGGTGTGAGTCGATCCTCGGCGCGAAAGATGAGCCAGTGCAGGGCAAAGAGGTTCCTCTGGAATGGACTGAGACATGTGGGGGACTCTTGGAATGGTGGTACGACCATGGAGTTCCTCTCGCCTTTCCTGTTGAGAGTGCCTCCTCTTGAGATGCGACGGGAACGCCTGGAATTCTTTCCCGTTGAAAGCAGGGAAAGGATCCCTCATCTCGAGCTCCGAGGGGAAAACGTGGCTCCTCTGTATGTGGGCGGGACCATCGTGCTTTCTCTCGTGTGGAGACGGGTATGGCGGTAAACTTCTTGAGTTGCAGCAAGGGTGTGAAAGACCCTTTCGAAGTTCCAGA
Source organism: Capricornis sumatraensis (assembly GCF_032405125.1). Lineage (NCBI taxonomy): Eukaryota > Metazoa > Chordata > Mammalia > Artiodactyla > Bovidae > Capricornis > Capricornis sumatraensis. The sequence goes on from NW_027184613.1 coordinate 9,443,895, forward strand.
GGTTAGGTGTCATTAGTCTCCAGACGCCTCATCGGAAATAGGCCTCATCTCGCCTGGAAGGGAGAACTTCCTGGATTTTCTCGAGTTGCGGCAGGAGTTCTCGAGTTACGACGGGGACCTCAGGAACCAGTCCTGGTGGCCTCAGGAGAGGCCAGTCCCCATGCGAGTTGCTAGGGGGCCTCTCGGGATTCCTCTCCCGTCGATACCGGGGCCAAAAGCCTTGTGTGGAGTCAGGGCCGGAACCGAGCATTCCTCTCAGGGGTGACATGGATCTTTGGGTACTTCTGGAGTCTCCCCAGGGGAGTCAGGCCTCGTCTCGAGTGGGGGCATGCACGTGTGCTTTCCTTCCAGGCTGTAGCAGCAATGTCACGCTTCCCGTCGCGAGAATCAAAGGATCTGTGGTTTTCCCTCGAGGCTTTCCCTCGAGGCTTTCCCACAGGGCTGTCCCACGTGCCACCGTGGTGTGAGTCGATCCTCGGCGTGAAAGATGAGCCAGTGCAGGGCAAAGAGGTTCCTCTGGAATGGACTGAGACATCTGGGGGACTCTTGGAATGGTGGTACGACCATGGAGTTCCTCTCGCCTTTCCTGTTGAGAGTGCCTCCTCTTTGGATGCGACGGGAACGCCGGGAATTCTTTCCCGTTGAAAGCAGGGAAAGGATCCCTCATCTCGAGCTACGAGGGGGAAACGGGGCTCCTCTGGATGTGGGCGGGACCATCGTGCTTCCTCTCGAGTGGACACGGGTATGGCGGTGAACTTCTTGAGTTGCAGCAAGGGTGTGAAAGACCCTTTCGAAATTCCAGAGGTTAGGTGTCATTAGTCTCCAGACGCCTCATCGGAAATAGGCCTCATCTCGCCTGGAAGGGAGAACTTCCTGGATATTCTCGATTTGCGGCAGGTGTTCTCGAGTTACGACGGGGACCTCAGGGACCCGCCCTGGTGGCCTCAGGAGAGGCCAGTCCCCATGCGAGTTGCTAGGGGGCCTCTCGGGATTCCTCTCCCGTCGATACCGGGGCCAAAAACCTTGTGTGGAGTCAGGGCCGGAACCGAGGATTCCTCTCAGGGGTGACATGGATCTTTGGGTACTTCTGGAGTCTCCCCAGGGGAGTCAGGCCTCGTCTCGACTGGGGGCATGCACGTGCGCTTTCCTTCCAGGCTGTAGCAGCAATGTCACGCTTCCCGTCGCGTGCATCAAAGGATCTGTGGTTTTCCCTCGAGGCTTTCCCACAGGGCTGTCCCACGTGCCACCGTGGTGTGAGTCGATCCTCGGCGTGAAAGATGAGCCAGTGCAGGGCAAAGAGGTTCCTCTGGAATGGACTGAGACATCTGGGGGACTCTTGGAATGGTGATACGACCATGGAGTTCCTCTCGCCTTTCCTGTTGAGAGTGCCTCCTCTTGAGATGCGACGGGAACGCCGGGAATTCTTTCCCGTTGAAAGCAGGGAAAGGATCCCTCATCTCGAGCTCCGAGGGGGAAACGGGGCTCCTCTGGATGTGGGCGGGACCATCGTGCTTCCTCTCGAGTGGAGACGGGTATGGCGGTGAACTTCTTGAGTTGCAGCAAGGGTGTGAAAGACCCTTTCGACGTTCCAGAGGTTAGGTGTCATTAGTCTCCAGACGCCTCATCGGAAATAGGCCTCATCTCGCCTGGAAGGGAGAACTTCCTGGATTTTCTCGAGTTGCGGCAGGTGTTCTCGAGTTATGACGGGGACCTCAGGGACCCGCCCTGGTGGCCTCAGGAGAGGCCAGTCCCCATTCGAGTTGCTAGGGGGCCTCTCGGGATTCCTCTCCCGTCGATACCGGGGCCAAAAACCTTGTGTGGAGTCAGGGCCGGAACCGAGGATTCCTCTCAGGGGTGACATGGATCTTTGGGTACTTCTGGAGTCTCCCCAGGGGAGTCAGGCCTCGTCTCGAGTGGGGGCATGCACGTGCGCTTTCCTTCCAGGCTGAAGCAGCAATGTCACGCTTCCCGTCGCGTGGATCAAAGGATCTGTGGTTTTCCCTCGAGGCTTTCCAGCAGGGCTGTCCCACGTGCCACCGTGGTGTGAGTCGATCCTCGGCGTGAAAGATGAGCCAGCGCAGGGCAAAGAGGTTCCTCTGGAATGGACTGAGACATCTGGGCGACTCTTGGAATTGTGGTACGACCATGGAGTTCCTCTCGCCTTTCCTGTTGAGAGTGCCTCCTCTTGAGATGCGACGGGAACGCCGGGAATTCTTTCCCCTTGAAAGCAGGGAAAGGATCCCTCATCTCGAGCTACGAGGGGGAAACGGGGCTCCTCTGGATGTGGGTGGGACCATCGTGCTTCCTCTCGAGTGGACACCGGTATGGCGCTGAACTTCTTGAGTTGCAGCAAGGGTGTGAAAGACCCTTTCGAAGTTCCAGAGGTTAGGTGTCATTAGTCTCCAGACGCCTCATCGGAAATAGGCCTCATCTCGCCTGGAAGGGAGAACTTCCTGGATTTTCTCGAGTTGCGGCAGGTGTTCTCGAGTTACGACGGGGACCTCAGGGACCCGCCCTGGTGGCCTCAGGAGAGGCCAGTCCCCATGCGAGTTGCTAGGGGGCCTCTCGGGATTCCTCTGCCGTCAATACCGGGGCCAAAAACCTTGTGTGGAGTCAAGGCCGGAACCGAGGATTCCTCTCAGGGGCTGACATGGATCTTTGGGTACTTCTGGAGTCTCCCCAGGGGAGTCAGGCCTCGTCTCGAGTGGGGGCATGCACGTGCGCTTTCCTTCCAGGCTGTAGCAGAAATGTCACGCTTCCCATCGCGAGGATTAAATGATCTGTGGTTTTCCCTCGAGGCTTTCCCTCGAGGCTTTCCCACAGGGCTGTCCCACGTGCCACCGTGGTGTGAGTCGATCCTCGGCGTGAAAGATGAGCCAGTGCAGGGCAAAGAGGTTCCTCTGGAATGGACTGAGACATCTGGGGGACTCTTGGAATGGTGGTACGACCATGGAGTTCCTCTCGCCTTTCCTGTTGAGAGTGCCTCCTTTTGAGCTGCGACGGGAATGCCGGGAATTCTTTCCCGTTGAAAGCAGGGAAAGGATCCCTCATCTCGAGCTCCGAGGGGAAAACGTGGCTCCTCTGTATGTGGGCGGGACCATCGTGCTTTCTCTCGTGTGGAGACGGGTATGGCGGTAAACTTCTTGAGTTGCAGCAAGGGTGTGAAAGACCCTTTCGAAGTTCCAGAGGTTAGGTGTCATTAGTCTCCAGACGCCTCATCGGAAATAGGCCTCATCTCGCCTGGAAGGGAGAACTTCCTGGATTTTCTCGAGTTGCGGCAGGAGTTCTCGAGTTACGACGGGGACCTCAGGAACCAGTCCTGGTGGCCTCAGGAGAGGCCAGTCCCCATGCGAGTTGCTAGGGGGCCTCTCGGGATTCCTCTCCCGTCGATACCGGGGCCAAAAGCCTTGTGTGGAGTCAGGGCCGGAACCGAGCATTCCTCTCAGGGGTGACATGGATCTTTGGGTACTTCTGGAGTCTCCCCAGGGGAGTCAGGCCTCGTCTCGAGTGGGGGCATGCACGTGTGCTTTCCTTCCAGGCTGTAGCAGCAATGTCACGCTTCCCGTCGCGAGAATCAAAGGATCTGTGGTTTTCCCTCGAGGCTTTCCCTCGAGGCTTTCCCACAGGGCTGTCCCACGTGCCACCGTGGTGTGAGTCGATCCTCGGCGTGAAAGATGAGCCAGTGCAGGGCAAAGAGGTTCCTCTGGAATGGACTGAGACATCTGGGGGACTCTTGGAATGGTGATACGACCATGGAGTTCCTCTCGCCTTTCCTGTTGAGAGTGCCTCCTCTTGAGATGCGACGGGAACGCCGGGAATTCTTTCCCGTTGAAAGCAGGGAAAGGATCCCTCATCTCGAGCTCCGAGGGGGAAACGGGGCTCCTCTGGATGTGGGCGGGACCATCGTGCTTCCTCTCGAGTGGAGACGGGTATGGCGGTGAACTTCTTGAGTTGCAGCAAGGGTGTGAAAGACCCTTTCGACGTTCCAGAGGTTAGGTGTCATTAGTCTCCAGACGCCTCATCGGAAATAGGCCTCATCTCGCCTGGAAGGGAGAACTTCCTGGATTTTCTCGAGTTGCGGCAGGTGTTCTCGAGTTATGACGGGGACCTCAGGGACCCGCCCTGGTGGCCTCAGGAGAGGCCAGTCCCCATGCGAGTTGCTAGGGGGCCTCTCGGGATTCCTCTCCCGTCGATACCGGGGCCAAAAACCTTGTGTGGAGTCAGGGCCGGAACCGAGGATTCCTCTCAGGGGTGACATGGATCTTTGGGTACTTCTGGAGTCTCCCCAGGGGAGTCAGGCCTCGTCTCGAGTGGGGGCATGCACGTGCGCTTTCCTTCCAGGCTGAAGCAGCAATGTCACGCTTCCCGTCGCGTGGATCAAAGGATCTGTGGTTTTCCCTCGAGGCTTTCCAGCAGGGCTGTCCCACGTGCCACCGTGGTGTGAGTCGATCCTCGGCGTGAAAGATGAGCCAGCGCAGGGCAAAGAGGTTCCTCTGGAATGGACTGAGACATCTGGGCGACTCTTGGAATGGTGGTACGACCATGGAGTTCCTCTCGCCTTTCCTGTTGAGAGTGCCTCCTCTTGAGATGCGACGGGAACGCCGGGAATTCTTTCCCCTTGAAAGCAGGGAAAGGATCCCTCATCTCGAGCTACGAGGGGGAAACGGGGCTCCTCTGGATGTGGGTGGGACCATCGTGCTTCCTCTCGAGTGGACACCGGTATGGCGCTGAACTTCTTGAGTTGCAGCAAGGGTGTGAAAGACCCTTTCGAAGTTCCAGAGGTTAGGTGTCATTAGTCTCCAGACGCCTCATCGGAAATAGGCCTCATCTCGCCTGGAAGGGAGAACTTCCTGGATTTTCTCGAGTTGCGGCAGGTGTTCTCGAGTTACGACGGGGACCTCAGGGACCCGCCCTGGTGGCCTCAGGAGAGGCCAGTCCCCATGCGAGTTGCTAGGGGGCCTCTCGGGATTCCTCTGCCGTCAATACCGGGGCCAAAAACCTTGTGTGGAGTCAAGGCCGGAACCGAGGATTCCTCTCAGGGGCTGACATGGATCTTTGGGTACTTCTGGAGTCTCCCCAGGGGAGTCAGGCCTCGTCTCCAGTGGGGGCATGCACGTGCGCTTTCCTTCCAGGCTGTAGCAGCAATGTCACACTTCCCGTCGCGTGGATCAAAGGATCTGTGTTTTTCCCTCGAGGCTTTCCCTCGAGGCTTTCCCACAGGGCTGTCCCACGTGCCACCGTGGTGTGAGTCGATCCTCGGCGTGAAAGATGAGCCAGTGCAGGGCAAAGAGGTTCCTCTGGAATGGACTGAGACATCTGGGGGACTCTTGGAATGGTGGTACGACCATGGAGTTCCTCTCGCCTTTCCTGTTGAGAGTGCCTCCTCTTGAGATGCGACGGGAACGCCGGGAATTCTTTCCCGTTGAAAGCAGGGAAAGGATCCCACATCTCGAGCTCCGAGGGGGAAACGGGGCTCCTCTGGATGTGGGCGGGACCATCGTGCTTCCTCTCAAGTGGAGACGGGTATGGCGGTGAACTACTTGAGTTGCAGCAAGGGTGTGAAAGACCCTTTCGAAGTTCCAGAGGTTAGGTGTCATTAGTCTCCAGACGCCTCATCGGAAATACGCCTCATCTCGCCTGGAAGGGAGAACTTCCTGGATTTTCTCGAGTTGCGGCAGGTGTTCTCGAGTTATGACGGGGACCTCAGGGACCCGCCCTGGTGGCCTCAGGAGAGGCCAGTCCCCATGCGAGTTGCTAGGGGGCCTCTCGGGATTCCTCTCCCGTCGATACCGGGGCCAAAAACCTAGTGTGGAGTCAGGGCCGGAACCGAGGATTCCTCTCAGGGGTGACATGGATCTTTGGGTACTTCTGGAGTCTCCCCAGGGGAGTCAGGCCTCGTCTCGAGTGGGGGCATGCACGTGCGCTTTCCTTCCAGGCTGTAGCAGCAATGTCACGCTTCCCGTCGCGTGCATCAAAGGATCTGTGGTTTTCCCTCGAGGCTTTCCCTCGAGGCTTTCCCGCAGGGCTGTCCCACGTTCCACCGTGGTGTGAGTCGATCCTCGGCGTGAAAGATGAGCCAGTGCAGGGCAAAGAGGTTCCTCTGGAATGGACTGAGACATCTGGGGGACTCTTGGAATGGTGGTACGACCATGGAGTTCCTCTCGCCTTTCCTGTTGAGAGTGCCTCCTCTTGAGATGCGACGGGAACGCCGGGAATTCTTTCCCGTTGAAAGCAGGGATAGGATCCCTCATCTCGAGCTACGAGGGGGAAACGGGGCTCCTCTGGATGTGGGTGGGACCATCGTGCTTCCTCTCGAGTGGAGACGGGTATGGCGGTGAACTTCTTGAGTTGCAGCAAGGGTGTGAAAGACCCTTTCGAAGTTCCAGAGGTTACGTGTCAGTCTCCAGATGCCTCATCGGAAATAGACCTCATCTCGCCTGGAAGGGAGAACTTCCTGGATTTTCTCGAGGTGCAGCAGGTGTTCTCGAGTTATGACGGGTACCACAGGGACCCGCCCTGGTGGCCTCAGGAGAGGCCAGTCCACATGCGAGTTGCTAGGGGGCCTCTCGAGATTCCTCTCCCGTCGATACCGGGGCCAAAAACCTAGTGTGGAGTCAGGGCCGGAACCGAGGATTCCTCTCAGGGGTGACATGGATCTTTGGGTACTTCTGGAGTCTCCCCAGGGGAGTCAGGCCTCGTCTCGAGTGGGGGCATGCACGTGCGCTTTCCTTCCAGGCTGTAGCAGCAATGTCACGCTTCCCGTCGCGTGGATCAAAGGATCTGTGGTTTTCCCTCGAGGCTTTCCCTCGAGGCTTTCCCACAGGGCTGTCCCACGTGCCACCGTGGTGTGAGTCGATCCTCGGCGCGAAAGATGAGCCAGTGCAGGGCAAAGAGGTTCCTCTGGAATGGACTGAGACATGTGGGGGACTCTTGGAATGGTGGTACGACCATGGAGTTCCTCTCGCCTTTCCTGTTGAGAGTGCCTCCTCTTGAGATGCGACGGGAACGCCGGGAATTTTTTCCTGTTGAAAGCAGGGAAAGGATCCCTCATCTCGAGCTCCGAGGGGGAAACGGGGCTCCCCTGGATGTGGGCGGGACCATCGTGCTTCCTCTCGAGTGGAGACGGGTATGGCGCTGAACTTCTTGAGTTGCAGCAAGGGTGTGAAAGACCCTTTCGAAGTTCCAGAGGTTACGTGTCAGTCTCCAGACGCCTCATCAGAAATAGACCTCATCTCGCCTGGAAGGGAGAACTTCCTGGATTTTCTCGAGGTGCGGCAGGTGTGCTCGAGTTACGACGGGTACCACAGGGACCCGCCCTGATGGCCTCAGGAGAGGCCAGTCCCCATGCGAGTTGCTAGGGGGCCTCTCGGGATTCCTCTCCCGTCGATACTAGGGCCAAAAACCTTGTGTGGAGTCAGGGCCGGAACCGAGGATTCCTCACAGGGGTGACATGGATATTTGGGTACTTCTGGAGTCTCCCCAGGGGAGTCAGGCCTCGTCTCGAGTGGGGGCATGCACGTGCGCTTTCCTTCCAGGCTGTAGCAGCAATGTCACGCTTCCCGTCGCGTGGATCAAAGTATCTGTGGTTTTCCCTCGAGGCTTTCCCTCGAGGCTTTCCCGCAGGGCTGTCCCACGTGCCACCGTGGTGTGAGTCGATCCTCGGCGTGAAAGATGAGCCAGTGCAGGGCAAAGAGGTTCCTCTGGAATGGACTGAGACATCTGGGGGACTCTTGGAATGGTGGTACGACCATGGAGTTCCTCTCGCCTTTCCTGTTGAGAGTGCCTCCTCTTGAGATGCGACGGGAACGCCGGGAATTCTTTCCCGTTGAAAGCAGGGAAAGGATCCCTCATCTCGAGCTCCGAGGGGGAAACGGGGCTCCTCTGGATGTGGGCGGGACCATCGTGCTTCCTCTCGAGTGGAGACGGGTATGGCGGTGAACTTTTTGAGTTGCAGAAAGGGTGTGAAAGACCCTTTCGAAGTTCCAGAGGTTAGGTGTCATTAGTCTCCAGACGCCTCATCGGAAATAGGCCTCATCTCGCCTGGAAGGGAGAACTTCCTGGATTTTCTCGAGTTGCGGCAGGTGTTCTCGAGTTACGACGGGGACCTCAGGGACCCGCCCTGGTGGCCTCAGGAGAGGCCAGTCCCCATGCGATGTGCTAGGGGGCCTCTCGGGATTCCTCTCCCGTCGATTCCGGGGCCAAAAACCTTGTGTGGAGTCAGGGCCGGAACCGAGGATTCCTCTCAGGGGTGACATGGATCTTTGGGTACTTGTGGAGTCTCCCCAGGGGAGTCAGGCCTCGTCTCGAGTGGGGGCATGCACGTGCGCTTTCCTTCCAGGCTGTAGCAGCAATGTCACGCTTCCTGTCGCGTGGATCAAAGGATCTGTGGTTTTCCCTCGAGGCTTTCCCTCGAGACTTTCCCACAGGGCTGTCCCACGTGACACCGTGGTGTGAGTCGATCCTCGGCGTGAAAGATGAGCCAGTGTAGGGCAAAGAGGTTCCTCTGGAATGGACTGAGACATCTGGGGGACTCCTGGAATGGTGGTACGACCATGGAGTTCCTCTCGCCTTTCCTGTTGAGAGTGCCTCCTCTTGAGATGCGACGGGAATGCCGGGAATTCTTTCCCGTCTAAAGCAGGGAAAGGTTCCCTCATCTCGAGCTACGAGGGGGAAACGGGGCTCCTCTGGATGTGGGCGGGACCATCGTGCTTCCTCTCGAGTGGACACGGGTATGGCGGTGAACTTCTTGAGTTGCAGCAAGGGTGTGAAAGACCCTTTCGAAGTTCCAGAGGTTAGGTGTCATTAGTCTCCAGACGCCTCATCGGAAATAGTCCTCATCTCGCCTGAAAGGGAGAACTTCCTGGATTTTCTCGAGTTGCGGCAGGTGTTCTCGAGTTACGACGGGGACCTCAGGGACCCGCCCTGGTGGCCTCAGGAAAGGCCAGTCCCCATGCGAGGTGCTAGGGGGCCTCTCGGGATTCCTCTCCCGTCGATACCGGGGCCAAAAACCTTGTGTGGAGTAAGGGCCGGAACCGAGGATTCCTCTCAGAGGCTGACATGGATCTTTGGGTACTTCTGGAGTCTCCCCAGGGGAGTTAGGCTTCTTCTCGAGTGGGGGCATGCACGTGCGCTTTCCTTCCCGGCTGGAGCAGCAATGTCACGCTTCCCGTCGCATGGATCAAAGGATCTGTGGTTTTCCCTCGAGGCTTTCCCTCGAGGCTTTCCCACAGGGCTGTCCCACGTGCCACCGTGGTGTGAGTCGATCCTCGGCGTGAAAGATGAGCCAGTGCAGGGCAAAGAGGTTCCTCTGGAATGGACTGAGACATCTGGGGGACTCGTGGAATGGTGGTACGACCATGGAGTTCCTCTCGCCTTTCCTGTTGAGAGTGCCACCTCTTGAGATGCGACAGGAACGCCGGGAATTCTTTCCCGTTGAAAGCAGGGAAAGGATCCCTCATTTCGAGCTACGAGGGGGAAACGGGGCTCCTCTGGATGTGGGCGGGACCATCGTGCTTCCTCTCGAGTGGAGACGGGTATGGCGGTGAACTTCTTGAGTTGCAGCAAGGGTGTGAAAGACCCTTTCGAAGTCCCAGAGGTTAGGTGTCATTAGTCTCCTGACGCCTCATCGGAAATAGGCCTCATCTCGCCTGGAAGGGAGAACTTCCTGGATTTTCTCGAGTTGCGGCAGGTGTTCTCGAGTTACAACGGGGACCTCAGGGACCCGCCCTGGTGGCCTCAGGAGAGGCCAGTCCCCATGCGAGTTGCTAGGTGGCCTCTCGGAATTCCTCTCCCGTCGATACCGGGGTCAAAAACCTTGTGTGGCGTCAGGGCCGGAACCGAGGATTCCTCTCAGGGGCTGACATGGATCTTTGGGTACTTCTGGAGTCTCCCCAGGGGAGTCAGGCCTCGTCTCGAGTGGGGGCATGCACGTGCGCTTTCCTTCCAGGCTGAAGCAGCAATGTCACGCTTCCCGTCGCGTGGATCAAAGGATCTGTGGTTTTCCCTCGAGGCTTTCCAGCAGGGCTGTCCCACGTGCCACCGTGGTGTGAGTCGATCCTCGGCGTGAAAGATGAGCCAGCGCAGGGCAAAGAGGTTCCTCTGGAATGGACTGAGACATCTGGGCGACTCTTGGAATGGTGGTACGACCATGGAGTTCCTCTCGCCTTTCCTGTTGAGAGTGCCTCCTCTTGAGATGCGACGGGAACGCCGGGAATTCTTTCCCCTTGAAAGCAGGGAAAGGATCCCTCATCTCGAGCTACGAGGGGGAAACGGGGCTCCTCTGGATGTGGGTGGGACCATCGTGCTTCCTCTCGAGTGGACACCGGTATGGCGCTGAACTTCTTGAGTTGCAGCAAGGGTGTGAAAGACCCTTTCGAAGTTCCAGAGGTTAGGTGTCATTAGTCTCCAGACGCCTCATCGGAAATAGGCCTCATCTCGCCTGGAAGGGAGAACTTCCTGGATTTTCTCGAGTTGCGGCAGGTGTTCTCGAGTTACGACGGGGACCTCAGGGACCCGCCCTGGTGGCCTCAGGAGAGGCCAGTCCCCATGCGAGTTGCTAGGGGGCCTCTCGGGATTCCTCTGCCGTCAATACCGGGGCCAAAAACCTTGTGTGGAGTCAAGGCCGGAACCGAGGATTCCTCTCAGGGGCTGACATGGATCTTTGGGTACTTCTGGAGTCTCCCCAGGGGAGTCAGGCCTCGTCTCCAGTGGGGGCATGCACGTGCGCTTTCCTTCCAGGCTGTAGCAGCAATGTCACACTTCCCGTCGCGTGGATCAAAGGATCTGTGGTTTTCCCTCGAGGCTTTCCCTCGAGGCTTTCCCACAGGGCTGTCCCACGTGCCACCGTGGTGTGAGTCGATCCTCGGCGTGAAAGATGAGCCAGTGCAGGGCAAAGAGGTTCCTCTGGAATGGACTGAGACATCTGGGGGACTCTTGGAATGGTGGTACGACCATGGAGTTCCTCTCGCCTTTCCTGTTGAGAGTGCCTCCTCTTGAGATGCGACGGGAACGCCGGGAATTCTTTCCCGTTGAAAGCAGGGAAAGGATCCCACATCTCGAGCTCCGAGGGGGAAACGGGGCTCCTCTGGATGTGGGCGGGACCATCGTGCGTCCTCTCAAGTGGAGACGGGTATGGCGGTGAACTACTTGAGTTGCAGCAAGGGTGTGAAAGACCCTTTCGAAGTTCCAGAGGTTAGGTGTCATTAGTCTCCAGACGCCTCATCGGAAATACGCCTCATCTCGCCTGGAAGGGAGAACTTCCTGGATTTTCTCGAGTTGCGGCAGGTGTTCTCGAGTTATGACGGGGACCTCAGGGACCCGCCCTGGTGGCCTCAGGAGAGGCCAGTCCCCATGCGAGTTGCTAGGGGGCCTCTCGGGATTCCTCTCCCGTCGATACCGGGGCCAAAAACCTTGTGTGGAGTCAGGGCCGGAACCGAGGATTCCTCTCAGGGGTGATATGGATCTTTGGGTACTTCTGGAGTCTCCCCAGGGGAGTCAGGCCTCGTCTCGAGTGGGGGCATGCACGTGCGCTTTCCTTCCAGGCTGTAGCAGCAATGTCACGCTTCCCGTCGCGTGCATCAAAGGATCTGTGGTTTTCCCTCGAGGCTTTCCCTCGAGGCTTTCCCGCAGGGCTGTCCCACGTTCCACCGTGGTGTGAGTCGATCCTCGGCGTGAAAGATGAGCCAGTGCAGGGCAAAGAGGTTCCTCTGGAATGGACTGAGACATCTGGGGGACTCTTGGAATGGTGGTACGACCATGGAGTTCCTCTCGCCTTTCCTGTTGAGAGTGCCTCCTCTTGAGATGCGACGGGAACGCCGGGAATTCTTTCCCGTTGAAAGCAGGGATAGGATCCCTCATCTCGAGCTACGAGGGGGAAACGGGGCTCCTCTGGATGTGGGTGGGACCATCGTGCTTCCTCTCGAGTGGAGACGGGTATGGCGGTGAACTTCTTGAGTTGCAGCAAGGGTGTGAAAGACCCTTTCGAAGTTCCAGAGGTTACGTGTCAGTCTCCAGATGCCTCATCGGAAATAGACCTCATCTCGCCTGGAAGGGAGAACTTCCTGGATTTTCTCGAGGTGCAGCAGGTGTTCTCGAGTTATGACGGGTACCACAGGGACCCGCCCTGGTGGCCTCAGGAGAGGCCAGTCCACATGCGAGTTGCTAGGGGGCCTCTCGAGATTCCTCTCCCGTCGATACCGGGGCCAAAAACCTAGTGTGGAGTCAGGGCCGGAACCGAGGATTCCTCTCAGGGGTGACATGGATCTTTGGGTACTTCTGGAGTCTCCCCAGGGGAGTCAGGCCTCGTCTCGAGTGGGGGCATGCACGTGCGCTTTCCTTCCAGGCTGTAGCAGCAATGTCACGCTTCCCGTCGCGTGGATCAAAGGATCTGTGGTTTTCCCTCGAGGCTTTCCCTCGAGGCTTTCCCACAGGGCTGTCCCACGTGCCACCGTGGTGTGAGTCGATCCTCGGCGCGAAAGATGAGCCAGTGCAGGGCAAAGAGGTTCCTCTGGAATGGACTGAGACATCTGGGGGACTCTTGGAATGGTGGTACGACCATGGAGTTCCTCTCGCCTTTCCTGTTGAGAGTGCCTCCTCTTGAGATGCGACGGGAACGCCGGGAATTTTTTCCTGTTGAAAGCAGGGAAAGGATCCCTCATCTCGAGCTCCGAGGGGGAAACGGGGCTCCCCTGGATGTGGGCGGGACCATCGTGCTTCATCTCGAGTGGAGACGGGTATGGCGCTGAACTTCTTGAGTTGCAGCAAGGGTGTGAAAGACCCTTTCGAAGTTCCAGAGGTTACGTGTCAGTCTCCAGACGCCTCATCGGAAATAGACCTCATCTCGCCTGGAAGGGAGAACTTCCTGGATTTTCTCGAGGTGCGGCAGGTGTTCTCGAGTTACGACGGGTACCACTGGGACCCGCCCTGATGGCCTCAGGAGAGGCCAGTCCCCATGCAAGTTGCTAGGGGGCCTCTCGGGATTCCTCTCCCGTCGATACTAGGGCCAAAAACCTTGTGTGGAGTCAGGGCCGGAACCGAGGATTCCTCACAGGGGTGACATGGATATTTGGGTACTTCTGGAGTCTCCCCAGGGGAGTCAGGCCTCGTCTCGAGTGGGGGCATGCACGTGCGCTTTCCTTCCAGGCTGTAGCAGCAATGTCACGCTTCCCGTCGCGTGGATCAAAGTATCTGTGGTTTTCCCTCGAGGCTTTCCCTCGAGGCTTTCCCGCAGGGCTGTCCCACGTGCCACCGTGGTGTGAGTCGATCCTCGGCGTGAAAGATGAGCCAGTGCAGGGCAAAGAGGTTCCTCTGGAATGGACTGAGACATCTGGGGGACTCTTGGAATGGTGGTACGACCATGGAGTTCCTCTCGCCTTTCCTGTTGAGAGTGCCTCCTCTTGAGATGCGACGGGAACGCCGGGAATTCTTTCCCGTTGAAAGCAGGGAAAGGATCCCTCATCTCGAGCTCCGAGGGGGAAACGGGGCTCCTCTGGATGTGGGCGGGACCATCGTGCTTCCTCTCGAGTGGAGACGGGTATGGCGGTGAACTTCTTGAGTTGCAGCAAGGGTGTGAAAGACCCTTTCGAATTTCCAGAGGTTAGGTGTCATTAGTCTCCAGACGCCTCATCGGAAATAGGCCTCATCTCGCCTGAAAGGGAGAACTTCCTGGATTTTCTCGAGTTGCGGCAGGTGTTCTCGAGTTACGACGGGGACCTCAGGGACCCGCCCTGGTGGCCTCAGGAGAGGCCAGTCCCCATGCGAGTTGCTAGGGGGCCTCTCGGGATTCCTCTCCCGTCGATACCGGGGCCAAAAACCTTGTGTGGAGTCAGGGCCGGAACCGAGGATTCCTCTCAGGGGCTGACATGGATCTTTGGGTACTTCTGGAGTCTCCCCAGGGGAGTTAGGCCTCGTCTCGAGTGGGGGCATGCACGTGCGCTTTCCTTCCCGGCTGTAGCAGCAATGTCACGCTTCCCGTCGCGGGATCAAAGGATCTGTGGTTTTCCCTCGAGGCTTTCCCACAGGGCTGTCCCACGTGCCACCGTGGTGTGAGTCGATCCTCGGCGTGAAAGATGAGCCAGTGCAGGGCAAAGAGGTTCCTCTGGAATGGACTGAGACATCTGGGGACTCTTGGAATGGTGGTACGACCATGGAGTTCCTCTCGCCTTTCCTGTTGAGAGTGCCTCCTCTTGAGATGCGACGGGAACGCCGGGAATACTTCCCCATTGAAAGCAGGGAAAGGATCCATCATCTCGAGCTCCGAGGGGGAAATGGGGCTCCGTTGGATGTGGGCGGGACCATCATGCTTCCTCTCGAGTGGAGACGGGTATGGCGGTGAACTTCTTGAGTTGCAGCAAGGGTGTGAAAGACCCTTTCGAAGTACCAGAGGTTAGGTGTCATTAGTCTCCAGACGCCTCATCGGAAATAGGCCTCATCTCGCCTGGAAGGGAGAACTTCCTGGATTTTCTCGAGATGCGGCAGGTGTTCTCGAGTTACGACGGGGACCTCAGGGACCCGCCCTGGTGGCCTCAGGAGAGGCCAGTCCCCATGCGAGTTGCTAGGGGGCCTCTCGGGATTCCTCTCCCGTCGATACCGGGGCCAAAAACTTTGTATGGAGTCAGGGTCGGAACCGAGGATTCCTCTCAGGGGCTTATATGGATCTTAGGGTACTTCTGGAGTCTCGCCAGGGGAGACAGGCCTCGTCTCGAGTGGGGGCATGCACGTGCGCTTTCCTTCCAGCCTGTAGCAGCAATGTCACGCTTCCCGTCGCGTGCATCAAAGGATCTGTGGTTTTCCCTCGAGGCTTTCCCTCGAGGCTTTCCCACAGGGCTGTCCCACGTGCCTCCGTGGTGTGAGTCGATCCTCGGCGTGAAAGTTGAGCCAGTGCAGGGCAAAGAGTTTCCTCTGGAATGGACTGAGACATCTGGGGGACTCTTTGTATGGTGGTACGACCATGGAGTTCCTCTCGCCTTTCCTGTTGAGAGTGCCTCCTCTTGAGATGCGACGGGAACGCCGGGAATTCCTTCCCGTTGAAAGCAGGAAAGGATCCCTCATCTCGAACTCCGAGAGGGAAACGGGGCTCCTCTGGATGTGGGCGGGACCATCGTGCTTCCTCTCGAGTGGAGACGGGTATGGCGGTGAACTTCTTGAGTTGCAGCAAGGGTGTGAAACACCCTTTCGAAATTCCAGAGGTTAGGTGTCATTAGTCTCCAGACGCCTCATCGGAAATAGGCCTCATCTCGCCTGGAAGGGAGAACTTCCTGGATTTTCTCGAGTTGCGGCAGGTGTTCTCGAGTTAAGACGGGGACCTCATGGACCCGCCCTGGTGGCCTCAGGAGAGGCCAGTCCCCATGCGAGGTGCTAGGGGGCCTCTCGGGATTCCTCTCCCGTCGATACCGGGGCCAAAAAGCTTGTGTGGAGTCAGGGCCGGAACCGAGGATTCCTCTCAGGGGCTGACATGGATCTTTGGGTACTTCTGGAGTCTCCCCAGAGGAGTTAGGCCTCGAATCAAGTGGGGGCATGCACGTGCGCTTTCCTTCCAGGCTGTAGCAGCAATGTCACGCTTCCCGTGGCGTGTATCAAAGGATCTGTGGTTTTCCCTCGAGACTTTCCCACAGGGCTGTCCCACGTGCCACCGTGGTGTGAGTCGATCCTCGGCGTGAAAGATGAGCCAGTGCAGGGCAAAGAGGTTCCTCTGGAATGGACTGAGACATCTGGGGGACTCTTGGAATGGTGGTACGACCATGGAGTTCCTCTCGCCTTTCCTGTTGAGAGTGCCTCCTCTTGAGATGCGAAAGGAACGCCGGGAATTCTTTCCCGTTGAAAGCAGGGAAAGGATCCCTCATCTCGAGCTACGAGGGGGAAACGGGGCTCCTCTGGATGTGGGCGGGACCATCGTGCTTCCTCTCGAGTGGACACGGGTATGGCGGTGAACTTCTGGAGTTGCAGCAAGGGTGTGAAAGACCCTTTCGAAGTTCCAGAGGTTTGGTGTCATTAGTCTCCAGACGCCTCATCGGAAATAGGCCTCATCTCGCCTGGAAGGGAGAACTTCCTGGATTTTCTCGAGTTGTGGCAGGTGTTCTCGAGTTACGACGGGGACCTCAGGGACCCGCCCTGGTGGCCTCAGGAGAGGCCAGTCCCCATGCGATGTGCTAGGGGGCCTCTCGGGATTCCTCTCCCGTCGATACCGGGGCCAAAAACCTTGTGTGGAGTCAGGGCCGGAACCGAGGATTCCTCTCAGGGGCTGACATGGATCTTTGGGTACTTCTGGAGTCTCCCCAGGGGAGTCAGGCCTCGTCTCGAGTGGGGGCATGCACGTGCGCTTTCCTTCCAGGCTGTAGCAGCAATGTCACGCTTCCTGTCGCGTGGATCAAAGGATCTGTGGTTTTCCCTCGAGGCTTTCCCTCGAGGCTTTCCCACAGGGCTGTCCCACGTGCCACTGTGGTGTGAGTCGATCCTCGGCGTGAAAGATGAGCCAGTGTAGGGCAAAGCGGTTCCTCTGGAATGGACTGAGACATCTGGGGGACTCCTGGAATGGTGGTACGACCATGGAGTTCCTCTCGCCTTTCCTGTTGAGAGTGCCTCCTCTTGAGATGCGACGGGAACGCCGGGAATTCTTTCCCGTCTAAAGCAGGGAAAGGTTCCCTCATCTCGAGCTACGAGGGGGAAACGGGGCTCCTCTGGATGTGGGCGGGACCATCGTGCTTCCTCTCGAGTGGAGACGGGTATGGCGGTGAACTTCTTGAGTTGCAGCAAGGGTGTGAAAGACCCTTTCGAAGTTCCAGAGGTTAGGTGTCATTAGTCTCCAGAGGCCTCATCGGAAATAGGCCTCATCTCGCCTGAAAGGGAGAACTTCCTGGATTTTCTCGAGTTGCGGCAGGTGTTCTCGAGTTACGAAGGGGACCTCAGGGACCCGCCCTGGTGGCCTCAGGAGAGGCAAGTCCCCATGCAAGGTGCTAGGGGGCCTCTCGGGATTCCTCTCCCGTCGATACCGGGGCCAAAAACCTTGTGTGGAGTCAGGGCCGGAACCGAGGATTCCTCTCAGGGGCTGACATGGATCTTTGGGTACGTCTGGAGACTCCCCAGTGGAGTCAGGCCTCGTCTCGAGTGGGGGCATGCACGTGCGCTTTCCTTCCCGGCTGTAGCAGCAATGTCACGCTTCCTGTCGCGTGGATCATAGGATCTGTGGTTTTCCCTCGAGGCTTTCCCTCGAGGCTTTCCCACAGGGCTGTCCCACGTGCCACCGTGGTGTGAGTCGATCCTCGGCGTGAAAGATGAGCCAGTGCAGGGCAAAGAGCTTCCTCTGGAATGGACTGAGACATCTGGGGGACTCTTGGAATGGTGGTACGACCATGGAGTTCCTCTCGCCTTTCCTGTTGAGAGTGCCTCCTCTTGAGATGCGACGGGAACTCCGGGAATTCTTTCCCGTTGAAAGCAGGCAAAGGATCCCTCATCTCGAGCTTCGAGGGGGAAACGGGGCTCCTCTGGATGTGGGCGGGACCATCGTGCTTCCTCTCGAGTGGAGACGGGTATGGCGGTGAACTTCTTGAGTTGCAGCAAGGGTGTGAAAGACCCTTTCGAAGTTCCAGAGGTTAGGTGTCATTAGTCTCCAGACGCCTCATCGGAAATAGGCCTCATCTCGCCTGGAAGGGAGAACTTCCTGGATTTTCTCGAGTTGCGGCAGGTGTTCTCGAGTTACGACGGGGACCTCAGGGACCCGCCCTGGTGGCCTCAGGAGTGGCCAGTCCCCATGCGAGTTGCTAGGGGGCCTCTCGGGATTCCTCTCCCGTCGATACCGGGGCCAAAAACCTTGTGTGGAGTCAGGGCCAGAACCGAGGATTCCTCTCAGGGGCTGATATGGATCTTTGGGTACTTCTGGAGTCTCGCCAGGGGAGACAGGCCTCGTCTCGTGAGGGGGCATGCACGTGCACTTTCCTTCCAGGCTGTAGCAGCAATGTCACGCTTCCCGTCGCGTGGATCAAAGGATCTGTGGTTTTCCCTCGAGGCTTTCCCTCGAGGCTTTCCCACAGGGCTGTCCCACGTGCCACCGTGGTGTGAGTCGATCCTCGGCGTGAAAGATGAGCCAGTGCAGGGCAAAGAGCTTCCTCTGGAATGGACTGAGACATCTGGGGGACTCTTGGAATCGTGGTACGACCATGGAGTTCCTCTCGCCTTTCCTGTTGAGAGTGCCTCCTCTTGAGATGCGACGGGAACGCCGGGAATTCTTTCCCGTTGAAAGCAGGCAAAGGATCCCTCATCTCGAGCTACGAGGGGGAAACGGGGCTCCTCTGGATGTGGGCGGGACCATCCTGCTTCCTCTCGAGTGGAGACGGGTATGGAAGTGAACTTCTTGAGTTGCAGCAAGGGTGTGAAAGACCCTTTCGAAGTTCCAGAGGTTAGGTGTCATTAGTCTCCAGACGCCTCATCGGAAATAGGCCTCATCTCGCCTGGAAGGGAGAACTTCCTGGATTTTCTCGAGATGCGGCAGGTGTTCTCGAGTTACGACGGGGACCTCAGGGACCCGCCCTGGTGGCCTCAGGAGAGGCCAGTCCACATGCGAGTTGCTAGGGTGCCTCGCGGGATTCCTCTCCCGTCGATACCGGGGCCAAAAACCTTGTGTGGAGTCAGGGCCGGAAACGAGGATTCCTCTCAGGGGCTGACATGGATCTTTGGGTACTTCTGGAGTCTCCGCAGGGGAGTCAGGCCTCGTCTCGAGTGGGGGCATGCACGTGCGTTTTCTTTCCAGGCTGTAGCAGCAATGTCACGCTTCCCGTCGCGTGGATCAAAGGATCTGTGGTTTTCCCTCGAGGCTTTCCCACAGGGCTGTCCCACGTTCCACCGTGGTGTGAGTCGATCCTCGGCGTGAAAGATGAGCCAGTGCAGGGCAAAGAGGTTCCTCTGGAATGGACTGAGACATCTGGGGGACTCTTGGAATGGTGGTACGACCATGGAGTTCCTCTCGCCTTTCCTGTTGAGAGTGCCTCCTCTTGAGATGCGACGGGAACGCCGGGAATTCTTTCCCGTTGAAAGCAGGGAAAGGATCCCTCATCTCGAGCTCCGAGGGGGAAACGGGGCTCCTCTGGATGTGGGCGGGACCATCGTGCTTCCTCTCTAGTGGAGACGGGTATTGCCGGGGTCCTGCCCCGGTGGATCCAGGGAATTCGAAGGGTGGACGGCGTTGGCGTGGAAAGACTTGTTTATTTATTAATATAAGATTAGATTAAGAAACTGTAGTGCAGTAGGAAGATTAAGTGGAGAAAGAGGGCTGAATAGCTTGGTTTACGCGGAAGACCAATAAAATTCCAGACAAGGAATTTGCACCATCTACGTTGGGCCACCGGTGCCCGCTTGAATATCTAAGGGTGCCTCGCCTTAAGCTCCCTTTCTCGCGGATCTTAATAACCAGGGCAAATAAGTAGACCTGGCGAGCCTCCGCGCCCCAGATGGAAATTCAGCCTGAAATTAAAGTAAAGAGCAGAGGGAAGAAAAGGGAGAGAAAAAGAGAGAGAGAGAGAGACACGGGGGGAGCCATATTCCCAAGACACCAGGCCGAGACTAGTCCGAGAAACTGGTCTGAGAATCTGGTCCCGTCCTTTATTGTTCAGAAGGCCTTTTATACTTTTGATAAAACATGGAGATCAATGGGTAACACAAAGTTATGCAGCGTTAGCAGTCCAGACTCTTATCAAAACCAGGCTTTTCTCTCTGCATACCTAATTGTATACACAAGTCTTAGGTAATTTACATCATCTTCCAACCAAAAGGGCCAATTAACATTTTACAGCCTTTTTTCTGATAAGGGTTTGTCAACCACAAGACTTATTTGTGTTGATCTTCCCAAGGTCTGGTGCCACTCTCGGAAAGCACTAAAGAAAGTTACATTCTTAGACAGCAAGGATACAGCAACTTATAACAAGTAGAGGGAGTGCAGTGATTTATAGCAAAAGAGAAGCAATTAACTCAAAAGTCTAGTGTTGCTAACATCAAAACTACTATGTATCTTTTTCTACATCCTGCTTACATTAACATCCTTCCAGGTGCCTAAAAGATAAAGAATAAGGAGGTCTGGCAGCAATCCTTGAGTCAACAGTGAAAACCCTCTACCAATATAATTTTTAACTCTTTAGAAAAGGCTCTGTATCTTTAAGATGCTTTTAAGCTTTGTGCCTCCCGCGGTTGGGGGGCTGTAAGCAATTCACAAGCTGTAAGCTTTGTGCCTCTCGCGGTTGGGGGGCTGTAAGCAATTCACAAGCTGTAAGAGGTCTGGGGAACCTGTTAGGCAGACTAGAGAGCTATCAGAGGGGTTTAACTGAAACATCCCTTTCAAATGCAGAAGACTAAAACCCTGAATTGACTTTTTTCCAGAGAATATCAGAAAAGTGGAAAAGCAGAGCACAAAAGCCGGCAGATTTTTGCTGGGGTACATGCTTAGGAATATCCAGAGGGGTCCCTGAAGTCTGAGCACGCCTTGCGTATGTCAGCTTCCTTCCTCATGACCTTGTCACGGGCGGGATTCCTCACACTGGCTTCCGGCAACTCCCCCTTCTTTATTAGTTTTTTAAAAAAATTAGGTGCAGTTCAGTCGCGAGATTCCGAATGCTCTGCCGAAGAGTCCTGACAACACAAGGAAGCACGATTACAAGGAGCAGGATTATGGCACCCACAGCAGCATAGCTAGAGACAGTAGTCAGAAGAGTTTTTCCAGAAATGAAGTCAGAGAAGGTGTGGAAAAAGTCATTGGCTTCTCCTGCGGCGGTAAAATCTAATCGGGAGTGTTCCAAGGTCTGAATCTGATTATGAAGTTTCCCTAAATCTAAACTAATATCTGAGCTGTTCCAGACACCTAAAATATGATTTTTGACCCTCTCCCATTTAAAATCTGTCTCATTTACTTTCAGGGATGTAACACATATCCACCGGTAATCGGCATGACATGAAAGAGCCAATTTCATTTTCAGACTCTGTAATTCATTCCCAATATGCATTACTGCTTCTTCTAAGGCATCAATCCTTATTTCTAGCTTCCTATCTATAATTTCCTGGGTTGCCAGCGTTAGAGAAACATTTTTGGATACGGTGTCAACATATTGGGCAGTATACACTTGTTGAGACAATGATAATGCCGCCACAGTAACAGAAGTAATTGCGGTTATCAAAGCTGATATTCCCAAAACAAGTAAGCCCACAAACCGTCGTGTTCGCATTAAATCTTGTAGCTGTTGCAGTACAGCTAGGCCATGGTTATCATACCAATACGTGGCTACAGTTACAGGTACCATGAGATAGGGCGGACGTTTTAAAACCATGAAAGAGCAAACTTTATATTGAGGAGTTAAACAGGATGAAAGCATACATTGTTCACAAGACACTACATGGGGTCCACCTGTATAATTCAATTGTATGTTAAGTCTTTCAGAATCATTAGTGAAAAGAAAAACATAAGGAGAGGGTAGACAAGCTAAAATAGAGTAAATAGAGGTATTTTTTGGTCGGATTAAAATAATAGGGGCGGTAGCCGCAAGGGCTCTCCAAATTTCTGGCTGCCAAAAGGTTTTACCTCTAGTTATATAAGACAGCATAGGGGGAACAAATTGGTTATGATGCCGTCTGGTGGCAACTAACGGCCAAGAAATTGAATATTCTTTCCAATTATCCAATCTATTGATAAAGTCATCGTCAGACTCAGGGTCTTGACCTGGATTTGGGTTGCTCCAGTCCTGAATCGCACAATTTCTTCCTCCCGGCATATTGTAATCTACTCTCGAATTATAAATACAAGATTTCCAAATCGGATATCCTGAATGATCATCTATAGTTTTCCAAATAACATCTGAGGGAGCAACATCATCACAATTTGGATATTCTGATGGAGTTTTGAGAGACAAAGACTTATAGGGGCCAAGGACCCCAGGCATACGGGCTCGTAATATCCAAGCAGACCGATCCCCTATAGATGCAAATTTAGAGGTTGGGGAATCTGTCATAACTGCTTTTGTGGAGGCTCCAATGCATCCTGTCTTGGTAAAGAAGTCTCCTGTAAGGCCAGGAGGAAAATTAAAGCAGACAGGAAAATCATCTGCTAGTCCTTTAAAGGTATAATTGAAATTAATAGGGTATTGGTCTTTTGTATAGGAAGTATAAGATCCTCCCAAAAGGCGAGGCTGGTCTGTACTAACTCGTATGGGGTCACTGTTCCAAGTAACAACTTGGAAAGTTGGAGGATCCGGGAGAAACGCCCAATATTTGGTTGGAATGGGAGCAGCGCTTACCTGGCAAGAGAGCAAGGCAAGCATGGCAATAAACACCTTTTCAGGAGAGACTGACGATCCCTGTAGGGTAGCTATCCCCTGTGCCTGGCGACAGAGAGCTTTAATCTGTCCCCAGGTGGGCAAGGAGGCTTGTTGGGTTGACTGAGCTGGGCGTCCTAATGGATTCCTGCGAGGCAAAAAATCAGGGGGTGCAATATCCTGTATCTGAAGTCGTGACATCTGTCCAGTGGGTGGCTCCGATCCGCGCCTATCCGGGATCTCCAATGTCAGCTGTCCTGGGGTCAGCGGCGTTTCCCGTGCTGGCGGAGGGAGCGGGGGAAGAGGGAGTTTCTTCCTTTTTAGAGATCGCGGTGGCGGGGGATTCTGGTATCCGGGGAGCTGAGACATGGCGAATTAGTCTGTCTGGAACCCAAATCGGAGCGTCCGCGTCCTGTGGAAAAACACAAGCATACCCTCGCCCATTGGTTAATAAGGGGTCAGGACCTTTCCATTGTCCGGAAAGAAGGTCCCTCCATTTTACTAATGGTTTTGCATTCAATTGCTCTGGGCACCAATGGCGAAGCATTGCAGTGTTTCCGGATGAATCAGCATTTAAGTTATTTATTACGAAAAGAGCATGTTGCAAAATCTGATGGGGGGGAACTATATTTAAATTCCCCTTCTTTTAGTTTTTGAATATGGATTTTCAGTGTTTGATGTGCTCTTTCCACAATGGCTTGTCCTTGTGGGTTATAAGGGATGCCGGTGTTATGTTTAATTTGAAATCTTGTACAGAATTGCTGAAAAGATTTAGAAGTGTAAGCAGGAGCATTATCAGTTTTTAAAGCTTTTGGCAAGCCCAGATAGGAAAAGCATGTAAAAAGATGTTGTATTACATCTTTAACTGCTTCCCCTGTACGAGCAGTGGCAATAATAACATGAGAGAAGGTATCTACAGTTACATGAACAAAAGACAGTTTTCCAAATGAAGAGACATGGGTTACATCCATTTGCCAGAGTGCATTAGGTTTGAGACCGCGAGGGTTAACTCCCAGAGGCAAAGCATTCACGGTAGTAGGACAATGTGAACAAGAACGAACAATCTCTCGGGCAGATTCTCGAGGAATTTGAAACTGGTATCGTAAGGCAGTGGCATTTTGGTGATGAAGTGAGTGAGAAGCTCGAGCTTCTTCAAAAACAGAAGCCACTGAAATCCTGGTTAACGAATCTGCCAATTCATTGAGAGCATTTAAAGGGCCAGGCAGGCCGGAATGAGCCCGAATGTGGCCGATAAAGAACGCCCGATTTCTTTTCCATATTTGCTGCTGCAGTTTAGTTAACAAATGGAAGATAGCAGTTTTGTTTTCAGGCAAAACTGCAGTCTCAATGTGTGGAAACAGCCTGACCACATACTGAGAGTCAGAATAAAGGTTAAATTCTTTCTCCGCAAACATAACAAAGGCCTCAATAACAGCTGTGATTTCAGCCCTTTGAGCTGAAGTTTCTTGTGTTTCCAAAAGTTTTTGATGATCTCTTGTGACTATAGAGGCTCTACCGTTAGCCGATCCATCAGTAAAGACTACCTGAGCATCTGAAATAGGGAACTGTTTACACCGGACAGGAAAAATAACTGGATGGTTAGACATAAAATTTAGTAAAACATGCGAGGGTAAATGATGCAAAATTTGACCACAGTAATTCCCTATGGCAATCTGCCAGTCTTCATCAAACATTAAAAGAGCATCAAGCTGCTCCTTATTATATGGAATTACAATCTCTGATGGCTCTTTACCAAACAATTCAATGCTCCGCTTCCTTCCTTTTAGCATTAATGTGGCAATTAAACCAGGATAAGAAGCCACGACTTTTTTAGCTTGGGTAGGAAGATGGATCCATTCTAAAGGGCCGCGTTGCCACAGAACTCCCGTAGGCGCCGTTGGAGTAGCTAGGCAAAGGAACTGCCACGTCATCGTCAAATCAATTCTTTTTACATAGCTATTTGATAAGGCTGCTTCTACTTTGCCTAGGGCTTCTTGAGCCTCAGCTGTTAATTGTCTTTTTGAGGTTGGATCAGGATCCCCGCGTAAAGTGTTAAAAAGAGGTTTTAATTCGGCAGTGGTTAATTTTAAATATGGTCTAATCCAATTAATATCACCTAAGAGTTTTTGATAATCATTTAAAGTAATAAGATGGTCTTTTCTCAATTGCAGCGGGGTATGAGTCACCGTTTCCGAATTTATGACTCTTCCTAAGTAAGTTATGGGCGGATTGATTTGAATTTTTTCTGGGGCAATTTTTAGGCCTCTGTCTGTCAATGCCTGGGTCAGGTCCTGGAGCACAGTCTGCAGGTGAACTCTATCAGGATGAGCTATTAAAATATCATCCATATAGTGAATCATATACACGTGTTCATATTTAGCCCTAGTATCTTCTAGAGCGGCATTAACAAATTTTTGGCATAAAGTAGGGCTATTTTTCATTCCCTGAGGCAGAACCTTCCACTGAAACCGTAAATAAGGCTGTTTAAGATTTTCTGATGGCAGACTAAAGGCAAATCGCTTTTTATCCTCAGGATTTAAGGGAATAGTGAAAAAACAATCTTGTAAATCAATAACAATTATATTATATCCCTCTGGAACGGCTACTGGGGAAGGGAGCCCAGGCTGTAAGGCCCCCATGTCCTCCATGGTGGCATTAATAGCTCTCAAATCCTGTAAAAGTCGCCATTTACCAGATTTTTTCTTAATGACAAAAATAGGAGTGTTCCAGGGGCTATTGGAGGGCTCAATATGTCCCAATTCTAATTGTTCAAAGATTAATGCTTTAGCTGCCAATAATTTTTCCTTATGCAGAGGCCACTGTTCTACCCACACCGGATCTTGAGATTTCCATGTGATGGGGTCGGCAGCAAAAACAATGGCCTCAATTATAAATTTGGATATCCCAATCCAGCACGTAGCTTGCGAGGAGTTGGGCAAATTGGCTCAATTATTCCTGTCTGTTGTTTACCCAATCCTTTTGATGGATCATAGCCCATCTGCAACATCTGAGAGGTCACTTTATCATCAGGGCTAAAAAGTAACACTCCCATTTGAGATAGCACGTCCCTCCCCCACAGGGTAAGGGGGAGCGAAGGAACGACATAAGGTTGGAAAGTTCCACGGGTATCCTCAAATTGCCAATCTAAAATTTTTGCACTTTTGGCTATTGTGGGGGCTCTTCCTATCCCCACCAAGTTATTTTCAGTAGTATGTGTGGGCCAGGAGCTGGGCCAGTCTTTTCCTGAAATGCAAGAAACATCTGCTCCTGTGTCTAATAACCCCACAATAGACTTGCCATTAATCAGGATAGTCTTCATAGGACGTTTCTGAGTAATTTCTGTTATCCAAAAAACCATATCACTAGACCCAAATCCTTTATCCTGCCTTTCATTTTGAGTAGCTGTGCGCCCAATTGCAGTGTGGTAAGGCAAAAGCAAAAGTTGGGCTATTCTTTGTCCCTGATGTATTTGGAAAGTTTTAGTTGGGGGTGAAATCATTATCTGGATTTCTCCTGTATAATCTGAGTCAATTACTCCAGGGATGATTGTGAGACCTTGCATAGCTAAGGAACTTCTGCCTAGTATAATTCCTACTAAACCTGTTGGTAATGGGCCTTTAACTCCTGTAGGTATTTTTACAGTGGGGCTATCTGGTGTTAATATTGCTGAGGTGGTGGAACTGAGGTCCAGTCCTGCGCTGCCTGGGGTTGCTCTGATGAGTTCTGCGATGGGACGAAGGGAATGAATGGGTTCAGTGAGGCTGCCCCAATTGTTGTCGGGGCCTGAGGCTGGCCCCTCAATCCGTTTCCCGACTGCTGGTCGGGGCCCAAAAAGGCTCCATTTCTATGGAATTGTGACCTACATTCTTTTGCCCAGTGATATCCTTTTTGACAACGAGGGCAGAGAGATCTAGGGAGATTAGTAGGCACAGCCGGGGAGGGAGAATTCGGCAGAGAAGAACCGGCTGCTTTTTGGGGACAAGCTCGCATAAGGTGCCCTTCCCGTCCGCAAGAGAAGCAGGCCTTGGATAAACCAATATTCTGGCCTGGACTACTGGAATGACTCTTTGACGGGTTATTTCTATTTGTAAAAAAGGACTGTACTGCCTGCTGGTAAGAATTTCCCTTTATGGCTGCAGCTATGGCAACGCCCTGCATCATCGCTGGTCCTACATCTGCACATTGCCTGATATAATCTATTATTTCCCCAGTTTTTTTAATAGGACGTAAAATGGCCTGGCAGGTAGAATTAGCATTTTCAAATGCCAGTTGTTTTATCAATATACTAGCTGCCTCAGTGTTGGAAATTACTCTGTTGACTGCCTCTGCAAGTCTTGATATAAAGTCTTCATATGGCTCTTCTGGTTTTTGTTTAACATTTGAGAAGGAAGAGGTAGATTCTTTCCCTTCAGGCAACAAACGCCAAGCCCCAAGGGCGCAGGCGGTTACTTGATCTAAAGTGGTTTTATCTAATCCCATTTGATCTCTAAGTGTTCCAAAATCATTAGTCCCTGCCAACATATTTTTTATAATATATCTTGGGCCATATTTTTGGTTAGCATCAGCCTGTTTTTGGGCTAGATCTTCATATTCAGTTCTCCAAAGTACATATTGACCTCCAGACAGACAAGCTTTAGCGACTGTCTTCCAGTCATGGGGTGTCATCCATCTGCCCGCTAAAGCTTCCACCAATGATACAGTGTACGGGGCTTTAGGCCCATACAAAGCACAAGCCTGTTTGAGTTCTTTAATCATTTTCATTGGAATGGGTTCCCAGTGGGGGGGCTGTTCTCCCACCACTTCCACCAAATATTATGGGGAAACAAGCCTCAAGGTGGGGATCAAGTTCATCATCTGGGCTAGAGAAAACTCTTCTTCGGGGAGCTTCTAGTGGAGGCCCCTCACCCTTATAGGGAGGGGGGGGCAAGGGGTGTCCTATGTCACTTTCTTCGTACTTTGGGAATTTTTTATCCGTTCTGTGTTTAGGTCTTACGGATGTTTTATCTGGGGAATCTGGCCTTAAACTCTCAGGTGCATATAATCTGATGGGGGACATTTGTCTTGAGCCTCTGGAAGCAGAAGGCTTAATTAAGGAAATTTCTCTTGAATTTGTGGAAGCAGGTGGTCTGGTTGGGGAAGTTTTTATTAAGCTCTTTGGAGCAGATAATCTAATTGGAGAAGTTTCTCTTAAACTCCTTGGAGCATCTTTATTTAATAAAGACCAGTCCTCATCAGAATGATCTTGACTTACTTCCTCTTCCAAATCTTCCTCATCTGAAAGCTGCTCTTTTTTGTCATCTCTATCTATTACCTTTTCTTGGGCAGTCATTGCAGCTATCATTTGACTCAACTGCCGATAGTTAGGTGTAGCCTCCTTTTCATCACTCTCCTCTTCGATAGATACCTTTTTCTCTGCACTTTCCTCTTTAAGATGTACCTTTTCAGATTCAGGGGCAGGGTCTAGAGCGTCCCTAATTATATTCCATAAGGAAAAGGCGTCAGTAGGCACCTTTTGTGAGCCATGTTCAGCATGGTAAGTTTTTAGTTGTTTTCCTACTCTCTCCCAGGTGTCTAAGTTAACAGTGCCTTCTTCTGGAAACCAGGGACACTGTTCTTGTACAAAGGAAAAAAATGAATGAATATTGGATTTTTTAACTTTAATTCCTCGTTTAGTTAGTAACTGCAAGATTACTCCTGTAAAAAGCTGTCTTTCTTTTGATTCACTGTTACCCATGTCAGAAAATTAAGTCTTATAGAAAAGTCTACCTCAACAAAAAGGTTTTACCTTTGGCGAGGGGGGTTTTGTTTTCAACCATAAGATAGCAGGTTTCTTTTCAACCTCTAGAGCACCAGGTTTCTCTTAAACCCTTGAACACTTCCCACTCCTCCTCACCCTGTCTATCCTACAGGGGGGTCCGCGGCACCCTGAGTGGGGTCCTAGCCGTCCCGAACACTCAACACTGGGGGAGTACCCGAAAGTACTCCGGGGGGAGTGATTAAGTCACTTCGGGGGGGAGCAACAGAGAGTGCTCCGGGGGGAGCAACAGAGAGTGCTCCGGGGGGAGCTACAGAGAGTGCTCCGGGGGGAGCTTTTGCTCCGAGGAACCTACCTTCGAATAGCCTGTTCCGGGCGCCACTTGCCGGGGTCCAGCCCCGGTGGATCCAGGGAATTCGAAGGGTGGACGGCGTTGGCGTGGAAAGACTTGTTTATTTATTAATATAAGATTAGATTAAGAAACTGTAGTGCAGTAGGAAGATTAAGTGGAGAAAGAGGGCTGAATAGCTTGGTTTACGCGGAAGACCAATAAAATTCCAGACAAGGAATTTGCACCATCTACGTTGGGCCACCGGTGCCCGCTTGAATATCTAAGGGTGCCTCGCCTTAAGCTCCCTTTCTCGCGGATCTTAATAACCAGGGCAAATAAGTAGACCTGGCGAGCCTCCGCGCCCCAGATGGAAATTCAGCCTGAAATTAAAGTAAAGAGCAGAGGGAAGAAAAGGGAGAGAAAAAGAGAGAGAGAGAGAGACAGGGGGGGAGCCAGATTCCCAAGAAACCAGGCCGAGACTAGTCCGAGAAACTGGTCTGAGAATCTGGTCCCGTCCTTTATTGTTCAGAAGGCCTTTTATACTTTTGATAAAACATGGAGATCAATGGGTAACACAAAGTTATGCAGCGTTAGCAGTCCAGACTCTTATCAAAACCAGGCTTTTCTCTCTGCATACCTAATTGTATACACAAGTCTTAGGTAATTTACATCATCTTCCAACCAAAAGGGCCAATTAACATTTTACAGCCTTTTTTCTGATAAGGGTTTGTCAACCACAAGACTTATTTGTGTTGATCTTCCCAAGGTCTGGTGCCACTCTCGGAAAGCACTAAAGAAAGTTACATTCTTAGACAGCAAGGATACAGCAACTTATAACAAGTAGAGGGAGTGCAGTGATTTATAGCAAAAGAGAAGCAATTAACTCAAAAGTCTAGTGTTGCTAACATCAAAACTACTATGTATCTTTTTCTACATCCTGCTTACATTAACATCCTTCCAGGTGCCTAAAAGATAAAGAATAAGGAGGTCTGGCAGCAATCCTTGAGTCAACAGTGAAAACCCTCTACCAATATAATTTTTAACTCTTTAGAAAAGGCTCTGTATCTTTAAGATGCTTTTAAGCTTTGTGCCTCCCGCGGTTGGGGGGCTGTAAGCAATTCACAAGCTGTAAGCTTTGTGCCTCTCGCGGTTGGGGGGCTGTAAGCAATTCACAAGCTGTAAGAGGTCTGGGGAACCTGTTAGGCAGACTAGAGAGCTATCAGAGGGGTTTAACTGAAACATCCCTTTCAAATGCAGAAGACTAAAACCCTGAATTGACTTTTTTCCAGAGAATATCAGAAAAGTGGAAAAGCAGAGCACAAAAGCCAGCAGATTTTTGCTGGGGTACATGCTTAGGAATATCCAGAGGGGTCCCTGAAGTCTGAGCACGCCTTGCGTATGTCAGCTTCCTTCCTCATGACCTTGTCACGGGCGGGATTCCTCACACTGGCTTCCGGCAGGGTATGGTGGTGAACTTCTTGAGTTGCAGCAAGGCTGTGAAAGACCCTTTCGAAGTTCCAGAGGTAAGGTGTCATTAGTCTCCAGACGCCTCATCGGAAATAGGCCTCATCTCGCCTGGAAGGGAGAACTTCCTGGATTTTCTCGAGTTGCGGCAGGTGTTCTCGAGTTACGACGGGGACCTCAGGGAACCGCCCTGGTGGCCTCAGGAGAGGCCAGTCCCTATGCGAGTTGCTAGGGGGCCTCTCGGGATTCCTCTCCCGTCGATACCGGGGCCAAAAACCTTGTGTGGAGTCAGGGCCGGAACCGAGGATTCCTCTCAGGGGCTGACATGGATCTTTGGGTACTTCTGGAGTCTCCCCAGGGGAGTCAGGCCTCGTCTCGAGTGGGGGCATGCACGTGCACTTTCCTTCCAGGCTGTAGCAGCAATGTCACGCTACCTGTCGCGTGGATCAAATGATCTGTGGTTCTCCCTCGAGGCTTTCCCACAGGGCTGTCCCACGTGCCACCGTGGTGTGAGTCGATCCTCGGCGTGAAAGATGAGCCAGTGCAGGGCAAAGAGGTTCCTCTGGAATGGACTGAGACATCTGGGGGACTCTTGGAATGGTGGTACGACCATGGAGTTCCTCTCGCCTTTCCTGTTGAGAGTGCCTCCACTTGAGATGCGACGGGAACGCCGGGAATATTTTCCCGTTGAAAGCAGGGAAAGGATCCCTCATCTCGAGCTACGAGGGGGAAACGGGGCTCCTCTGGATGTGGGCGGGAACATCGTGCTTTCTCTCGAGTGGAGACGGGTATGGCGGTGAACTTCTTGAGTTGCAGCAAGGGTGTGAAAGACCCTTTCGAAGTTCCAGAGGTTAGGTGTCATTAGTCTCCAGACGCCTCATCGGAAATAGGCCTCATCTCGCCTGGAAGGGAGAACTTCCTTGATTTTCTCGAGTTGCGGCAGGTGTTCTCGAGTTACGACGGGGACCTCAGGGACCCGCCCTGTTGGCCTCAGGAGAGGCCAGTCCCTATGCGTGTTGCTAGGGGGCCCCTCGGGATTCCTCTCCCGTCGATACCGGGGCCAAAAACCTTGTGTGGAGACAGGGCTGGAACCGAGGATTCCTCTCAGGGACTGATATGGATCTCTGGGTACTTCTGGAGTCTCGCCAGGGGAGACAGGCCTAGTCTCGTGTGGGGGCATGCACGTGCACTTTCCTTCCAGGCTGTAGCAGCAATGTCACGCTTCACGTCGCGTGGATCAAAGTATCTGCGGGTTTCCCTCGAGGCTTTCCCTCGAGGCTTTCCCACAGGGCTGTCCCACGTGACACCGTGGTGTGAGTCGATTCTCGGCGTGAAAAATGAGCCAGTGCAGGGCAAAGAGGTTCCTCTGGAATGGACTGAGACATCTGGGGGACTCTTGGAATGGTGGTACGACCATGGAGTTCCTCTCGCCTTTCCTGTTGAGAGTGCCTCCTCTTGAGATGCGACGGGAACGCCGGGAATTCTTTCCCGTTGAAAGGAGGGAAAGGATCCCTCATCTCGAGCTACGAGGGGGAAACGGGGCTCCTCTGGATGTGGGCGGGACCATCGTGCTTCCTCTCGAGTGGAGACGGGTATGGCGGTGAACTTCTTGAGTTGCAGAAAGGGTGTGAAAGACCCTTTCGAAGTTCCAGAGGTTAGGTGTCATTAGTCTCCAGACGCCTCATCGGAAATAGGCCTCATCTCGCCTGGAAGGGAGAACTTCCTGGATTTTCTCGAGTTGCGGCAGGTGTTCTCGAGTTACGACGGGGACCTCAGGGACCCGCCCTGGTGGCCTCAGGAGAGGCCAGTCCCCATGCGAGTTGCTAGGGGGCCTCTCGGGATTCCTCTCCCGTCGATACCGGGGCCAAAAAGCTTGTGTGGAGTCAGGGCCGGAACCGAGGATTCCTCTCAGGGGCTGACATGGATCTTTGGGTACTTGTGGAGTCTCCCCAGGGGAGTCAGGCCTCGTCTCGAGTGGGGGCATGCACGTGCGCTTTCCTTCCAGGCTGTAGCAGCAATGTCACGCTTCCCGTCGCGTGGATCAAAGGATCTGTGGTTTTCCCTCGAGGCTTTCCCTCGAGGCTTTCCCACAGGGCTGTCCCACGTTCCACCGTGGTGTGAGTCGATCCTCGGCGTGAAAGATGAGCCAGTGCAGGGCAAAGAGGTTCTTCTGGAATGGACTGAGACATCTGGGGGACTCTTGGAATGGTGGTACGACCATGGAGTTCCTCTCGCCTTTCCTGTTGAGAGTGCCTCCTCTTGAGATGCGACGGGAACGCCGGGAATTCTTTCCCGTTGAAAGCAGGAAAAGGATCCCTCATCTCGAGCTACGAGGGGGAAACGGGGCTCCTCTGGATGTGGGCGGGACCATCGTGCTTCCTCTCGAGTGGAGACGGGTATGGCGGTGAACTTCTTGAGTTGCAGCAAGGGTGTGAAAGACCCTTTCGAAGTTCCAGAGGTTAGGTGTCATTAGTCTCCAGACGCCTCATCGGAAATAGGCCTCATCTCGCCTGGAAGGGAGAACTTCCTGGATTTTCTCGAGTTGCGGCAGGTGTTCTCGAGTTACGACGGGGACCTCAGGGACCCGCCCTGGTGGCCTCAGGAGAGGCCAGTCCCCATGCGAGTTGCTAGGGGGCCTCTCGGGATTCCTCTCCCGTCGATACCGGGGCCAAAAACCTTGTGTGGAGTCAGG
This sequence comes from Capricornis sumatraensis, assembly GCF_032405125.1. Lineage (NCBI taxonomy): Eukaryota > Metazoa > Chordata > Mammalia > Artiodactyla > Bovidae > Capricornis > Capricornis sumatraensis. The sequence continues at coordinate 9,476,417 of NW_027184613.1, forward strand.
GCCGGAACCGAGGATTCCTCTCAGGGGCTGACATGGATCTTTGGGTACTTCTGGAGTCTCCCCAGGGGAGTCAGGCCTCGTCTCGAGTGGGGGCATGCACGTGCACTTTCCTTCCAGGCTGTAGCAGCAATGTCACGCTTCCCGTCGCGTGGATCAAAGGATCTGTGGTTTTCCCTCGAGGCTTTCCCACAGGGCTGTCCCACGTGCCACCGTGGTGTGAGTCGATCCTCGGCGTGAAAGATGAGCCAGTGCAGGGCAAAGAGGTTCCTCTGGAATGGACTGAGACATCTGGGGGACTCTTGGAATGGTGGTACGACCATGGAGTTCCTCTCGCCTTTCCTGTTGAGAGTGCCTCCTCTTGAGTTGCGACGGGAACGCCGGGAATTCTTTCCCGTTGAAAGCAGGGAAAGGATCCCTCATCTCGAGCTACGAGGGGGAAACGGGGCTCCTCTGGATGTGGGCGGGACCATCGTGCTTCCTCTCTAGTGGAGACGGGTATGGCGGTGAACTTCTTGAGTTGCAGCAAGGGTGTGAAAGACCCTTTCGAAGTTCCAGAGGTTAGGTGTCATTAGTCTCCAGAGGCCTCATCGGAAATAGGCCTCATCTCGCCTGGAAGGGAGAACTTCCTGGATTTTCTCGAGTTGCGGCAGGTGTTCTCGAGTTACGACGGGGATCTCAGGGACCCGCCCTGGTGGCCTCAGGAGAGGCCAGTCCCCATGCGAGTTGTTAGGGGGCCTCTCGGGATTCCTCTCCCGTCGATACCGGGGCCAAAAACCTTGTATGGAGTCAGGGCCGGAACCGAGGATTCCTCTCAGGGGCTGACATGGATCTTTGGGTACTTCTGGAGTCTCCCCAGGGGAGTCAGGCCTCGTCTCGAGTGGGGGCATGCACGTGCGCTTTCCTTCCAGGCTGTAGCAGCAATATCACGCTTCCCGTCGCGTGGATCAAAGGATCTGTAGTTTTCCCTCGAGGCTTTCCCTCGAGGCTTTCCCACAGGGCTGTCCCACGTGCCACCGTGTTGTGAGTCGATCCTCGGCGTGAAAGATGAGCCAGTGCAGGGCAAAGAGGTTCCTCTGGAATGGACTGAGACATCTGGGGGACTCTTGGAATGGTGGTACGACCATGGAGTTCCTCTCGCCTTTCCTGTTGAGAGTGCCTCCTCTTGAGATGCGACGGGAACGCCCGGAATACTTTCCCGTTGAAAGCAGGGAAAGGATCCCTCATCTCGAGCTACGAGGGGGAAACGGGGCTCCTCTGGATGTGGGCGGGACCATCGTGCTTCCTCTCGAGTGGAGACGGGTATGGCGGTGAACTTCTTGAGTTGCAGCAAGGGTGTGAAAGACCCTTTCGAAGTTCCAGAGGTTTGGTGTCATTAGTCTCCAGAGGCCTCATCGGAAATAGGCCTCATCTCGCCTGGAAGGGAGAACTTCCTGGATTTTCTCGAGTTGCGGCAGGTGTTCTCGAGTTACGACGGGGACCACAGGGACCCGCCCTGGTGGCCTCAGGAGAGGCCAGTCCCCATGCGAGTTGCTAGGGGGCCTCTCGGGATTCCTCTCCCATCGATACCGGGGCCAAAAAGCTTGTGTGGAGTCAGGGCCGGAACCGAGGATTCCTCTCAGGGGCTGACATGGATCTTTGGGTACTTCTGGAGTCTCCCCAGGGGAGTCAGGCCTCGTCTCGAGTGGGGGCATGCACGTGCGCTTTCCTTCCAGGCTGTAGCAGCAATGTCACGCTTCCCGTCCCGTGGATCAAAGGATCTGTGGTTTTCCCTCGAGGCTTTCCCTCGAGGCTTTCCCACAGGGCTGTCCCACGTGCCACCGTGTTGTGAGTCGTTCCTCGGCGTGAAAGATGAGCCAGTGCAGGGCAAAGAGGTTCCTCTGGAATGGACTGAGACATCTGGGGGACTCTTGGAATGGTGGTACGACCATGGAGTTCCTCTCGCCTTTCCTGTTGAGAGTGCCTCCTCTTGAGATGCGACGGGAACGCCGGGAATTCTTTCCCGTTGAAAGCAGGGAAAGGATCCCTCATCTCGAGCTACGAGGGGGAAACGGGGCTCCTCTGGATGTGGGCGGGACCATCGTGCTTCCTCTCGAGTGGAGACGGGTATGGCGGTGAACTTCTTGAGTTGCAGCAAGGGTGTGAAAGACCCTTTCGAAGTTCCAGAGGTTTGGTGTCATTAGTCTCCAGAGGCCTCATCGGAAATAGGCCTCATCTCGCCTGGAAGGGAGAACTTCCTGGATTTTCTCGAGTTGCGGCTGGTGTTCTCGAATTACGACGGGGACCTCAGGGACCCGCCCTGGTGGCCTCCGGAGAGGCCAGTCCCCATGCGAGTTGCTAGGGGGCCTCTCGGGATTCCTCTCCCGTCGATACCGGGGCCAAAAACCTTGTGTGGTGTCAGGGCCGGAACCGAGGATTCCTCTCAGGGGCTGACATGGATCTTTGGGTACTTCTGGAGTCACCCCAGTGGAGTCAGGCCTCGTCTCGAGTAGGGGCATGCACGTGCGCTTTCCTTTCAGGCTGTAGCAGCAATGTCACGCTTCCCGTCACGTGGATCAAAGGATCTGTGGTTTTCCCTCGAGGCTTTCCCTCGAGGCTTTCCCACAGGGCTGTCCCACGTGCCACCGTGGTGTGAGTCGATCCTCGGCGTGAAAGATGAGCCAGTGCAGGGCAAAGAGGTTCCTCTGGAATGGACTGAGACATCTGGGGGACTCTTGGAATGGTGGTACGACCATGGAGTTCCTCTCGCCTTTCCTGTTGAGAGTGCCTCCTCTTGAGATGCGACGGGAACGCCGGAAATTCTTTCCCGTTGAAAGCAGGGAAAGGATCCCTCATCTCGAGCTACGAGGGGGAAACGGGGCTCCTCTGGATGTGGGCGGGACCATCGTGCTTCCTCTCTAGTGGAGACGGGGATGGCGGTGAACTTCTTGAGTTGCAGCAAGGGTGTGAAAGACCCTTTCGAATTTCCAGAGGTTAGGTGTCATTAGTCTCCAGAGGCCTCATCGGAAATAGGCCTCATCTCGCCTGGAAGGGAGAACTTCCTGGATTTTCTCGAGTTGCGGCAGGTGTTCTCGAGTTACGACGGGGACCTCAGGGACCCGCCCTGGTGGCCTCAGGAGAGGCCAGTCCCTAGGCGAGTTGCTAGGGGGCCTCTCGGGATTCCTCTCCCGTCGATACCGGGGCCAAAAACCTTGTGTGGAGTCAAGGCCGGAACCGAGGATTCCTCTCAGGGGCTGACATGGATCTTTGGGTACTTGTGGAGTCTCCCCAGGGGAGTCAGGCCTCGTCTCGAGTGGGGGCATGCACGTGCGCTTTCCTTCCAGGCTGTAGCAGCAATGTCACGCTTCCCGTGGCGTGGATCAAAGGATCTGTGGTTTTCCCTCGAGGCTTTCCCTCGAGCCTTTCCCACAGGGCTGTCCCACGTGCCACCGTGGTGTGAGTCGATCCTCGGCGTGAAAGATGAGCCAGTGCAGGGCAAAGAGGTTCCTCTGGAATGGACTGAGACATCTGGGGGACTCTTGGAATGGTGGTACGACCATGGAGTTCCTCTCGCCTTTCCTGTTGAGAGTGCCTCCTCATGAGATGCGACGGGAACGCCGGGATTTCTTTCCCGTTGAAAGCAGGGAAAGGATCCCTCATCTCGAGCTAAGAGGGGGAAACGGGGCTCCTCTGGATGTGGGCGGGACCATCGTGCTTCTTCTCTAGTGGAGACGGGTATGGTGGTGAACTTCTTGAGTTGCAGCAAGGCTGTGAAAGACCCTTTCGAAGTTCCAGAGGTTAGGTGTCATTAGTCTCCAGACGCCTCATCGGAAATAGGCCTCATCTCGCCTGGAAGGGAGAACTTCCTGGATTTTCTCGAGTTGCGGCAGGTGTTCTCGAGTTACGACGGGGACCTCAGGGACCCGCCCTGGTGGCCTCAGGAGAGGCCAGTCCCTATGCGAGTTGCTAGGGGGCCTCTCGGGATTCCTCTCCCGTCGATACCGGGGCCAAAAACCTTGTGTGGAGTCAGGGCCGGAACCGAGGATTCCTCTCAGGGGCTGACATGGATCTTTGGGTACTTCTGGAGTCTCCCCAGGGGAGTCAGGCCTCGTCTCGAGTGGGGGCATGCACGTGCACTTTCCTTCCAGGCTGTAGCAGCAATGTCACGCTTCCCGTCGCGTGGATCAAATGATGTGTGGTTTTCCCTCGAGGCTTTCCCACAGGGCTGTCCCACGTGCCACCGTGGTGTGAGTCGATCCTCGGCGTGAAAGATGAGCCAGTGCAGGGCAAAGAGGTTCCTCTGGAATGGACTGAGACATCTGGGGGACTCTTGGAATGGTGGTACGACCATGGAGTTCCTCTCGCCTTTCCTGTTGAGAGTGCCTCCTCTTGAGTTGCGACGGGAACGCCGGGAATTCTTTCCCGTTGAAAGCAGGGAAAGGATCCCTCATCTCGAGCTACGAGGGGGAAACGGGGCTCCTCTGGATGTGGGCGGGACCATCGTGCTTCCTCTCGAGTGGAGACGGATATGGCGGTGAACTTCTTGAGTTGCAGCAAGGGTGTGAATGACCCTTTCGAAGTTCCAGAGGTTAGGTGTCATTAGTCTCCAGAGGCCTCATCGGAAATAGGCCTCATCTCGCCTGGAAGGGAGAACTTCCTGGATTTTCTCGAGTTGCGGCAGGTGTTCTCGAGTTACGACGGGGACCTCAGGGACCCGCCCTGGTGGCCTCAGGAGAGGCCAGTCCCCATGCGAGTTGCTAGGGGGCCTCTCGGGATTCCTCTCCCGTCGATACCGGGGCCAAAAAGCTTGTGTGGAGTCAAGGCCGGAACCGAGGATTCCTCTCAGGGGCTGACATGGATCTTTGGGTACTTCTGGAGTCTCCCCTGGGGAGTCAGGCCTCGTCTCGAGTGGGGGCATGCACGTGCGCTTTCCTTCCAGGCTGTAGCAGCAATGTCACGCTTCCCGTCGCGTCGATCAAATGATCTGTGGTTTTCCCTCGAGGCTTTCCCTCGAGGCTTTCCCACAGGGCTGTCCCACGTGCCACCGTGTTGTGAGTCGATCCTCGGCGTGAAAGATGAGCCAGTGCAGGGCAAAGAGGTTCCTCTGGAATGGACTGAGACATCTGGGGGACTCTTGGAATGGTGGTACGACCATGGAGTTCCTCTCGCCTTTCCTGTTGAGAGTGCCTCCTCTTGAGATGCGACGGGAACGCCGGGAATTCTTTCCCGTTGAAACCAGGGAAAGGATCCCTCATCTCGAGCTACGAGGGGGAAACGTGGCTCCTCTGGATGTGGGCGGGACCATCGTGCTTCCTCTCGAGTGGAGACGGGTATGGCGGTGAACTTCTTGAGTTGCAGCAAGGGTGTGAAAGACCCTTTCGAAGTTCCAGAGGTTTGGTGTCATTAGTCTCCAGAGGCCTCATCGGAAATAGGCCTCATCTCGCCTGGAAGGGAGAACTTCCTGGATTTTCTCGAGTTGCGGCAGGTGTTCTCGAATTACGACGGGGACCTCAGGGACCCGCCCTGGTGGCCTCCGGAGAGGCCAGTCCCCATGCGAGTTGCTAGGGGGCCTCTCGGGATTCCTCTCCCGTCGATACCGGGGCCAAAAACCTTGTGTGGAGTCAGGGCCGGAACCGAGGATTCCTCTCAGGGGCTGACATGGATCTTTGGGTACTTCTGGAGTCTCCCCAGGGGAGTCAGGCCTCGTCTCGAGTGGGGGCATGCACGTGCGCTTTCCTTCCAGGCTGTAGCAGCAATGTCACGCTTCCCGTCGCGTGGATCAAAGGATCTGTGGTTTTTCCTCGAGGCTTTCCCTCGAGGCTTTCCCACAGGGCTGTCCCACGTGCCACCGTGTTGTGAGTCGATCCTCGGCGTGAAAGATGAGCCAGTGCAGGGCAAAGAGGTTCCTCTGGAATGGACTGAGACATCTGGGGGACTCTTGGAATGGTGGTACGACCATGGAGTTCCTCTCGCCTTTCCTGTTGAGAGTGCCTCCTCTTGAGATGCGACGGGAACGCCGGGAATTCTTTCCCGTTGAAACCAGGGAAAGGATCCCTCATCTCGAGCTACGAGGGGGAAACGGGGCTCCTCTGGATGTGGGCGGGACCATCGTGCTTCCTCTCGAGTGGAGACGGGTATGGCGGTGAACTTCTTGAGTTGCAGCAAGGGTGTGAAAGACCCTTTCGAAGTTCCAGAGGTTTGGTGTCATTAGTCTCCAGAGGCCTCATCGGAAATAGGCCTCATCTCGCCTGGAAGGGAGAACTTCCTGGATTTTCTCGAGTTGCGGCAGGTGTTCTCGAGTTACGACGGGGACCTCAGGGACCCGCCCTGGTGGCCTCAGGAGAGGCCAGTCCCCATGCGAGTTGCTAGGGGGTCTCTCGGGATTCCTATCCCGTCTTTACCGGGGCCAAAAAGCTTGTGTGGAGTCAGGGCCTGAACCGAGGATTCTTCTCAGGTGCTGAAATGGATCTTTGGGTACTTCTGGAGTCTCCCCAGGGGAGTCAGGCCTCGTCTCGAGTGGGGGCATGCATGTACGCTTTCCTTCCAGGCTGTTCCAGCAATGTCATGCTTCCCGTCGCGTGGATCAAAGGATCTGTGGTTTTCCCTCGAGGCTTTCCCTCGAGGCTTTCCCACAGGGCTGTCCCACGTGCCACCGTGCTGTGAGTCGATCCTCGGCGTGAAAGATGAGCCAGTGCAGGGCAAAGAGGTTCCTCTGAAATGGACTGAGACATCTGGGGGACTCTTGGAATGGTGGTACGACCATGGAGTTCCTCTCGCCTTTCCTGTTGAGAGTGCCTCCTCTTGAGATGCGACGGGAACGCCGGGAATTCTTTCCCGTTGAAAGCAGGGAAAGGATCCCTCATCTCGAGCTACGAGGGGAAAACGGGGCTTCTCTGGATGTGGGCGGGACCATCGTGCTTCCTCTCGAGTGGAGACGGGTATGGCGGTGAACTTCTTGAGTTGCACCAAGGGTGTGAAAGACCCTTTCGAAGTTCAAGAGGTTTGGTGTCATTAGTCTCCAGAGGCCTCATCGGAAATAGGCCTCATCTCGCCTGGAAGGGAGAACTTCCTGGATTTTCTCGAGTTGCGGCAGGTGTTCTCGAGTTACGACGGGGACCTCAGGGACCCGCCCTGGTGGCCTCCGGAGAGGCCAGTCCCCATGCGAGTTGCTAGGGGGCCTCTCGGGATTCCTCTCCCGTCGATACCGGGGCCAAAAACCTTGTGTGGAGTCAGGGCCGGAACCGAGGATTCCTCTCAGGGGCTGACATGGATCTTTGGGTACTTCTGGAGTCTCCCCAGTGGAGTCAGACCCCGTCTCGAGTGGGGGCATGCACGTGCGCTTTCCTTCCAGGCTGTAGCAGCAATGTCACGCTTCCCGTCGCGTGGATCAAAGGATCTGTGGTTTTCCCTCGAGGCTTTCCCTCGAGGCTTTCCCACAGTGCTATCCCACGTGCCACCGTGGTGTGAGTCGATCCTCGGCGTGAAAGATGAGCCAGTGCAGGGCAAAGAGGTTCCTCTGGAATGGACTGAGACATCTGGGGGACTCTTGGAATGGTGGTACGACCATGGAGATCCTCTCGCCTTTCCTGTTGAGAGTGCCTCCTCTTGAGATGCGACGGGAACGCCGGGAATTCTTTCCCGTTGAAAGCAGGGAAAGGATCCCTCATCTCGAGCACCGAGGGGAAAACGGGGCTCCTCTGGATGTGGGCGGGACCATCGTGCTTCCTCTCGAGTGGAGACGGGTATGGCGGAGAACTTCTTGAGTTGCAGCAAGGGTGTGAAAGACCCTTTCAAAGTTCCAGAGGTTAGGTGTCATTAGTCTCCAGACGCCTCATCGGAAATAGGCCTCATCTCGCCTGGAAGGGAGAACTTCCTGGATTTTCTCGAGTTGCGGCAGGTGTTCTTAAGTTACGACGGGGAACTCAGGGACCCGCCCTGGTGGCCTCAGGAGAGGCCAGTCCCCATGCGAGTTGCTAGGGGGCCTCTCGGGATTCCTCTCCCGTCGATACCGGGGCCAAAAACCTTGAGTGGAGTCAGGGCCGGAACCGAGGATTCCTCTCAGGGGCTGACATGGATCTTTGGGTACTTCTGGAGTCTCCCCAGGGGAGTCAGGCCTCGTCTCGAGTGGGGGCATGCACGTGCGATTTCCTTCCAGGCTGTAGCAGCAATGTCACGCTTCCCGTCACGTGGATCAAAGGATCTGTGGTTTTCCCTCGAGGCTTTCCCTCGAGGCTTTCCCACAGGGCTGTCCCACGTGCCACCGTGGTGTGAGTCGATCCTCGGCGTGAAAGATGAGCCAGTGCAGGGCAAAGAGTTTCCTCTGGAATGGACTGAGACATCTGGAGGACTCTTGGAATGGTGGTACGACCATGGAGTTCCTCTCGCCTTTCCTGTTGAGAGTGCCTCCTCTTGAGATGCGACGGGAATGCCGGGAATTCTTTCCCGTTTAAAGCAGGGAAAGGATCCCTCATCTCGAGCTACGAGGGGGAAACGGGGCTCCTCTGGATGTGGGCGGGACCATCGTGCTTCCTCTCGAGTGGAGACGGGTATGGCGGTGAACTTCTTGAGTTGCAGCAAGGGTGTGAAAGACCCTTTCGAAGTTCCAGAGGTTAGGTGTCATTAGTCTCCAGACGCCTCATCGGAAATAGGCCTCATCTCGCCTGGAAGGGAGAACTTCCTGGATTTTCTCGAGTTGCGGCAGGTGTTCTCGAGTTACAACGGGGACCTCAGGGACCCGCCCTGGTGGCCTCAGGAGAGGCCAGTCCCCATGGGAGTTGCTAGGGGGCCTCTCGGGATTCCTCTCCCGTCGATACCGGGGCCAAAAACCTTGTGTGGATTCAGGGCCGGAACCGAGGATTCCTCTCAGGGGCTGACATGGATCTTTGGGTACTTGTGGAGTCTCCCCAGGGGAGTCAGGCCTCGTCTCGAGTTGGGGCATGCACGTGCACTTTCCTTCCAGGCTGTAGCAGCAATGTCACGTTTCCCGTCGCGTGGATCAAAGGATCTGTGGTTTTCCCTCGAGGCTTTCCCACAGGGCTGTCCCACGTGCCACCGTGGTGTGAGTCGATCCTCGGCGTGAAAGATGAGCCAGTGCAGGGCAAAGAGGTTCCTCTGGAATGGACTGAGACACCTGGGGGACTCTTGGAATGGTGGTACGACCATGGAGTTCCTCTCGCCTTTCCTGTTGAGAGTGCCTCCTCTTGAGATGCGACGGGAACGCCGGGAAATCTTTCCCGTTGAAACCAGGGAAAGGATCCCTCATCTCGAGCTACGAAGGGGAAACGGGGCTCCTCTGGATGTGGGCGGGACCATCGTGCTTCCTCTCGAGTGGAGACGGGTATGGCGGTGAACTTCTTGAGTTGCAGCAAGGGTGTGAAAGACCCTTTCGAAGTTCCAGAGGTTTGGTGTCATTAGTCTCCAGAGGCCTCATCGGAAATAGGCCTCATCTCGCCTGGAAGGGAGAACTTCCTGGATTTTCTCGAGTTGCGGCAGGTGTTCTCGAATTACGACGGGGACCTCAGGGACCCGCCCTGGTGGCCTCCGGAGAGGCCAGTCCCCATGCGAGTTGCTAGGGGGCCTCTCGGGATTCCTCTCCCGTCGATACCGGGGCCAAAAACCTTGTGTGGAGTCAGGGCCGGAACCGAGGATTCCTCTCAGGGGCTGACATGGATCTTTGGGTACTTCTGGAGTCTCCCCAGGGCAGTCAGGCCTCGTCTCGAGTGGGGGCATGCACGTGCGCTTTCCTTCCAGGCTGTAGCAGCAATGTCACGCTTCCCTTCGCGTGGATCAAAGGATCTGTGGTTTTCCCTCGAGGCTTTCCCTCGAGGCCTTCCCACAGGGCTGTCCCACGTGCCACCGTGGTGTGAGTCGATCCTCGGCGTGAAAGATGAGCCAGTGCAGGGCAAAGAGGTTCCTCTGGAATGGACTGAGACATCTGGGGGACTCTTGGAATGGTGGTACGACCATGGAGATCCTCTCGCCTTTCCTGTTGAGAGTGCCTCCTCTTGAGATGCGACGGGAACGCCTGGAATTCTTTCCCGTTGAAAGCAGGGAAAGGATCCCTCATCTCGAGCACCGAGGGGAAAACGGGGCTCCTCTGGATGTGGGCGGGACCATCGTGCCTCCTCTCGAGTGGAGACGGGTATGGCGGAGAACTTCTTGAGTTGCAGCAAGGGTGTGAAAGACCCTTTCAAAGTTCCAGAGGTTAGGTGTCATTAGTCTCCAGACGCCTCATCGGAAATAGGCCTCATCTCGCCTGGAAGGGAGAACTTCCTGGATTTTCTCGAGTTGCGGCAGGTGTTCTTAAGTTACGACGGGGAACTCAGGGACCCGCCCTGGTGGCCTCAGGAGAGGCCAGTCCCCATGCGAGTTGCTAGGGGGCCTCTCGGGATTCCTCTCCCGTCGATACCGGGGCCAAAAACCTTGAGTGGAGTCAGGGCCGGAACCGAGGATTCCTCTCAGGGGCTGACATGGATCTTTGGGTACTTCTGGAGTCTCCCCAGGGGAGTCAGGCCTCGTCTCGAGTGGGGGCATGCACGTGCGCTTTCCTTCCAGGCTGTAGCAGCAATGTCACGCTTCCCGTCACGTGGATCAAAGGATCTGTGGTTTTCCCTCGAGGCTTTCCCTCGAGGCTTTCCCACAGGGCTGTCCCACGTGCCACCGTGGTGTGAGTCGATCCTCGGCGTGAAAGATGAGCCAGTGCAGGGCAAAGAGGTTCCTCTGGAATGGACTGAGACATCTGGGGGACTCTTGGAATGGTGGTACGACCATGGAGTTCCTCTCGCCTTTCCTGTTGAGAGTGCCTCCTCTTGAGATGCGACGGGAATGCCGGGAATTCTTTCCCGTTGAAAGCAGGGAAAGGATCCCTCATCTCGAGCTACGAGGGGGAAACGGGGCTCCTCTGGATGTGGGCGGGACCATCGTGCTTCCTCTCGAGTGGAGACGGGTATGGCTGTGAACTTCTTGAGTTGCAGCAAGGGTGTGAAAGACCCTTTCGAAGTTCCAGAGGTTAGGTGTCATTAGTCTCCAGACGCCTCATCGGAAATAGGCCTCATCTCGCCTGGAAGGGTGAACTTCCTGGATTTTCTCGAGTTGCGGCAGGTGTTCTCGAGTTACGACGGGGACCTCAGGGACCCGCCCTGGTGGCCTCAGGAGAGGCCAGTCCCCATGCGAGTTGCTAGGGGGCCTCTCGGGATTCCTCTCCCGTCGATACCGGGGCCAAAAACCTTGTGTGGATTCAGGGCCGGAACCGAGGATTCCTCTCAGGGGCTGACATGGATCTTTGGGTACTTCTGGAGTCTCCCCAGGGGAGTCAGGCCTCGTCTCGAGTGGGGGCATGCACGTGCACTTTCCTTCCAGGCTGTAGCAGCAATGTCACGCTTCCCGTCGAGTGGATCAAAGGATCTGTGGTTTTCCCTCGAGGCTTTCCCACAGGGCTGTCCCACGAGCCACCGTGGTGTGAGTCGATCCTCGGCGTGAAAGATGAGCCAGTGCAGGGCAAAGAGGTTCCTCTGGAATGGACTGAGACATCTGGGGGACTCTTGGAATGGTGGTACGACCATGGAGTTCCTCTCGCCTTTCCTGTTGAGAGTGCCTCCTCTTGAGATGCGACGGGAACGCCGGGAATTCTTTCCCGTTGAAAGCAGGGAAAGGATCCCTCATCTCGAGCTACGAGGGGGAAACGGGGCTCCTCTGGATGTGGGCGGGACCATCGTGCTTCCTCTCTAGTGGAGACGGGTATGGCGGTGAACTTCTTGAGTTGCAGCAAGGGTGTGAAAGACCCTTTCGAAGTTCCAGAGGTTAGGTGTCATTAGTCTCCAGAGGCCTCATCGGAAATAGGCCTCATCTCGCCTGGAAGGGAGAACTTCCTGGATTTTCTCGAGTTGCGGCAGGTGTTCTCGAGTTACGACGGGGACCTCAGGGACCCGCCCTGGTGGCCTCAGGAGAGGCCAGTCCCTAGGCGAGTTGCTAGGGGGCCCCTCGGGATTCCTCTCCCGTCGATACCGGGGCCAAAAACCTTGTGTGGAGTCAGGGCCGGAACCGAGGATTCCTCTCAGGGGCTGACATGGATCTTTGGGTACTTCTGGAGTCTCCCCAGGGGAGTCAGGCCTCGTCTCGAGTGGGGGCATGCACGTGCACTTTCCTTCCAGGCTGTAGCAGCAATGTCACGCTTCCCGTCGCGTGGATCAAATGATGTGTGGTTTTCCCTAGAGGCTTTCCCACAGGGCTGTCCCACGTGCCACCGTGGTGTGAGTCGATCCTCGGCGTGAAAGATGAGCCAGTGCAGGGCAAAGAGGTTCCTCTGGAATGGACTGAGACATCTGGGGGACTCTTGGAATGGTGGTACGACCATGGAGTTCCTCTCGCCTTTCCTGTTGAGAGTGCCTCCTCTTGAGATGCGACGGGAACGCCGGGAATTCTTTCCCGTTGAAACCAGGGAAAGGATCCCGCATCTCGAGCTACGAGGGGGAAACGGGGCTCCTCTGGATGTGGGCGGGACCATCGTGCTTCCTCTCGAGTGCAGACGGGTATGGCGGTGAACTTCTTGAGTTGCAGCAAGGGTGTGAAAGACCCTTTCGAAGTTCCAGAGGTTTGGTGTCATTAGTCTCCAGAGGCCTCATCGGAAATAGGCCTCATCTCGCCTGGAAGGGAGAACTTCCTGGATTTTCTCGAGTTGCGGCAGGTGTTCTCGAGTTACGACGGGGACCTCAGGGACCCGCCCTGGTGGCCTCAGGAGAGGCCAGTCCCCATGCGAGTTGCTAGGGGGCCTCTCGGGATTCCTCTCCCGTCGATACCGGGGCCAAAAACCTTGTTTGGAGTCAGGGCCGGAACCGAGGATTCCTCTCAGGGGCTGACATGGACCTTTGGGTACTTCTGGAGTCACCCCAGTGGAGTCAGGCCTCGTCTCGAGTAGGGGCATGCACGTGCGCTTTCCTTTCAGGCTGTAGCAGCAATGTCACGCTTCCCGTCACGTGGATCAAAGGATCTGTGGTTTTCCCTCGAGGCTTTCCCTCGAGGCTTTCCCACAGGGCTGTCCCACGTGCCACCGTGGTGTGAGTCGATCCTCGGCGTGAAAGATGAGCCAGTGCAGGGCAAAGAGGTTCCTCTGGAATGGACTGAGACATCTGGGGGACTCTTGGAATGGTGGTACGACCATGGAGTTCCTCTCGCCTTTCCTGTTGAGAGTGCCTCCTCTTGAGATGCGACGGGAACGCCGGGAATTCTTTCCCGTTGAAAGCAGGGAAAGGATCCCTCATCTCGAGCTACGAGGGGGAAACGGGGCTCCTCTGGATGTGGGCGGGACCATCGTGCTTCCTCTCTAGTGGAGACGGGTATGGCGGTGAACTTCTTGAGTTGCAGCAAGGGTGTGAAAGACCCTTTCGAAGTTCCAGAGGTTAGGTGTCATTAGTCTCCAGAGGCCTCATCGGAAATAGGCCTCATCTCGCCTGGAAGGGAGAACTTCCTGGATTTTCTCGAGTTGCGGCAGGTGTTCTCGAGTTACGACGGGGACCTCAGGGACCCGCCCTGGTGGCCTCAGGAGAGGCCAGTCCCCATGCGAGTTGCTAGGGGGCCTCTCGGGATTCCTCTCCCGTCGATACCGGGGCCAAAAACCTTGTGTGGTGTCAGGGCCGGAACCGAGGATTCCTCTCAGGGGCTGACATGGATCTTTGGGTACTTCTGGAGTCTCCTCAGGGGAATCAGGCCTCGTCTCGAGTGGGGGCATGCACGTGCACTTTCCTTCCAGGCTGTAGCAGCAATGTCACGCTTCCCGTCGCGTGGATCAAAGGATCTGTGGTTTTCCCTCGAGGCTTTCCCACAGGGCTGTCCCACGTGCCACCGTGTTGTGAGTCCATCCTCGGCGTGAAAGATGAGCCAGTGCAGGGCAAAGAGGTTCCTCTGGAATGGACTGAGACATCTGGGGGACTCTTGGAATGGTGGTACGACCATGGAGTTCCTCTCGCCTTTCCTGTTGAGAGTGCCTCCTCTTGAGATGCGACGGGAACGCCGGGAATTCTTTCCCGTTGAAACCAGGGAAAGGATCCCTCATCTCGAGCACCGAGGGGAAAACGGGGCTCCTCTGGATGTGGGCGGGACCATCGTGCTTCCTCTCGAGTGGAGACGGGTATGGCGGTGAACTTCTTGAGTTGCAGCAAGGGTGTGAAAGACCCTTTCGAAGTTCCAGAGGTTTGGTGTCATTAGTCTCCAGAGGCCTCATCGGAAATAGGCCTCATCTCGCCTGGAAGGGAGAACTTCCTGGATTTTCTCGAGTTGCGGCAGGTGTTCTCGAGTTACGACGGGGACCTCAGGGACCCGCCCTGGTGGCCTCCGGAGTGGCCAGTCCCCATGCGAGTTGCTAGGGGGCCTCTCGGGATTCCTCTCCCGTCGATACCGGGGCCAAAAACCTTGTGTGGAGTCAGGGCCGGAACCGAGGATTCCTCTCAGGGGCTGACATGGATCTTTGGGTACTTCTGGAGTCTCCCCAGTGGAGTCAGGCCTCGTCTCGAGTGGGGTCATGCACGTGCGCTTTCCTTCCAGGCTGTAGCAGCAATGTCACGCTTCCCGTCGCGTGGATCAAAGGATCTGTGGTTTTCCCTCGAGGCTTTCCCTCGAGGCTTTCCCACAGGGCTGTCCCACGTGCCACCGTGGTGTGAGTCGATCCTCGGCGTGAAAGATGAGCCAGTGCAGGGCAAAGAGGTTCCTCTGGAATGGACTGAGACATCTGGGGGACTCTTGGAATGGTGGTACGACCATGGAGTTCCTCTCGCCTTTCCTGTTGAGAGTGCCTCCTCTTGAGATGCGACGGGAACGCCGGGAATTCTTTCCCGTTGAAAGCAGGGAAAGGATCCCTCATCTCGAGCTACGAGGGGGAAACGGGGCTCCTCGGGATGTGGGCGGGACCATCGTGCTTCCTCTCGAGTGGAGACGGGTATGGCGGTGAACTTCTTGAGTTGCAGCAAGGGTGTGAAAGACCCTTTCGAAGTTCCAGAGGTTAGGTGTCATTAGTCTCCAGACGCCTCATCGGAAATAGGCCTCATCTCGCCTGGAAGGGAGAACTTCCTGGATTTTCTCGAGTTGCGGCAGGTGTTCTCGAGTTACGACGGGGACCTCAGGGACCCGCCCTGGTGGCCTCAGGAGAGGTCAGTCCCCATGCGAGTTGCTAGGGGGCCTCTCGGGATTCCTCTCCCGTCGATATCGGGGCCAAAAAGCTTGTGTGGAGTCAGGGCCGGAACCGCGGATTCCTCTCAGGGGCTGACATGGATCTTTGGGTACTTCTGGAGTCTCCCCAGGGGAGTCAGGCCTCGTCTCAAGTGGGGGCATGCACGTGCGCTTTCCTTCCACGCTGTAGCAGCAATGTCACGCTTCCCGTCGCGTGGATCAAAGGATCTGTGGTTTTCCCTCGAGGCTTTCCCTCGAGGCTTTCCCACAGGGCTGTCCCACGTGCCACCGTGTTGTGAGTCGATCCTCGGCGTGAAAGATGAGCCAGTGCAGCGCAAAGAGGTTCCTCTGGAATGGACTGAGACATCTGGGGGACTCTTGGAATGGTGGTACGACCATGGAGTTCCTCTCGCCTTTCCTGTTGAGAGTGCCTCCTCTTGAGATGCGACGGGAACGCCGGGAATTCTTTCCCGTTGAAAGCAGGGAAAGGATCCCTCATCTCGAGCTACGAGGGGGAAACGGGGCTCCTCTGGATGTGGGCGGGACCATCGTGCTTCCTCTCGAGTGGAGACGGGTATGGCGGTGATCTTCTTGAGTTGCAGCAAGGGTGTGAAAGACCCTTTCGAAGTTCCAGAGGTTTGGTGTCATTAGTCTCCAGAGGCCTCATCGGAAATAGGCCTCATCTCGCCTGGAAGGGAGAACTTCCTGGATTTTCTCGAGTTGCGGCAGGTGTTCTCGAGTTACGACGGGGACCTCAGGGACCCGCCCTGGTGGCCTCAGGAGAGGCCAGTCCCCATGCGTATTGCTAGGGGGCCTCTCGGGATTCCTCTCCCGTCGATACCGGGGCCAAAAAGCTTGTGTGGAGTCAGGGCCGGAACCGAGGATTCCTCTCAGGGGCTGACATGGATCTTTGGGTACTTGTGGAGTCTCCCCAGGGGAGTCAGGCCTCGTCTCGAGTGGGGGCATGCACGTGCGCTTTCCTTCCAGGCTGTAGCAGCAATGTCACGCTTCCCGTCGCGTGCATCAAAGGATCTGTGGTTTTCCCTCGAGGCTTTCCCTCGAGGCTTTCCCACAGGGCTGTCCCACGTGCCACCGTGGTGTGAGTCGATCCTCGGCGTGAAAGATGAGCCAGTGCAGGGCAAAGAGGTTCCTCTGGAATGGACTGAGACATCTGGGGGACTCTTGGAATGGTGGTACGACCATGGAGTTCCTCTCGCCTTTCCTGTTGAGAGTGCCTCCTCTTGAGATGCGACGGGAACGCCGGGAATTCTTTCCCGTTGAAAGCAGGGAAAGGATCCCTCATCTCGAGCTACGAGGGGGAAACGGGGCTCCTCTGGATGTGGGCGGGACCATCGTGCTTCCTCTCGAGTGGAGACGGGTATGGCGGTGAACTTCTTGAGTTGCAGCAAGGGTGTGAAAGACCCTTTCGAAATTCCAGAGGTTTGGTGTCATTAGTCTCCAGAGGCCTCATCGGAAATAGGCCTCATCTCGCCTGGAAGGGAGAACTTCCTGGATTTTCTCGAGTTGCGGCAGGTGTTCTCGAGTTACGACGGGGACTTCAGGGAACCGCCCTGGTGGCCTCAGGAGAGGCCAGTCCCCATGCGAGTTGCTAGGGGGCCTCTCGGGATTCCTCTCCCGTCGATACCGGGGCCAAAAAGCTTGTGTGGAGTCAGGGCCGGAACCGAGGATTCCTCTCAGGGGCTGACATGGATCTTTGGGTACTTCTGGAGTCTCCCCAGGGGAGTCAGGCCTCGTCTCGAGTGGGGGCATGCACGTGCGCTTTCCTTCCAGGCTGTAGCCGCAATGTCACGCTTCCCGTCGCGTGGATCAAAGGATCTGTGGTTTTCCCTCGAGGCTTTCCCTCGAGGCTTTCCCACAGGGCTGTCCCACGTGCCACCGTGGTGTGAGTCGATCCTCGGCGTGAAAGATGAGCCAGTGCAGGGCAAAGAGGTTCCTCTGGAATGGACTGAGACATCTGGGGGACTCTTGGAATGGTGGTACGACCATGGAGTTCCTCTCGCCTTTCCTGTTGAGAGTGCCTCCTCTTGAGATGCGACGGGAACGCCGGGAATTCCTTCCCGTTGAAACCAGGGAAAGGATCCCGCATCTCGAGCTACGAGGGGGAAACGGGGCTCCTCTGGATGTGGGCGGGACCATCGTGCTTCCTCTCGAGTGGAGACGGGTATGGCGGTGAACTTCTTGAGTTGCAGCAAGGGTGTGAAAGACCCTTTCGAAGTTCCAGAGGTTTGGTGTCATTAGTCTCCAGAGGCCTCATCGGAAATAGGCCTCATCTCGCCTGGAAGGGAGAACTTCCTGGATTTTCTCGAGTTGCGGCAGGTGTTCTCGAATTACGACGGGGACCTCAGGGACCCGCCCTGGTGGCCTCCGGAGAGGCCAGTCCCCATGCGAGTTGCTAGGGGGCCTCTCGGGATTCCTCTCCCGTCGATACCGGGGCCAAAAACCTTGTTTGGAGTCAGGGCCGGAACCGAGGATTCCTCTCAGGGGCTGACATGGATCTTTGGGTACTTCTGGAGTCACCCCAGTGGAGTCAGGCCTCGTCTCGAGTAGGGGCATGCACGTGCGCTTTCCTTTCAGGCTGTAGCAGCAATGTCACGCTTCCCGTCACGTGGATCAAAGGATCTGTGGTTTTCCCTCGAGGCTTTCCCTCGAGGCTTTCCCACAGGGCTGTCCCACGTGCCACCGTGGTGTGAGTCGATCCTCGGCGTGAAAGATGAGCCAGTGCAGGGCAAAGAGGTTCCTCTGCAATGGACTGAGACATCTGGGGGACTCTTGGAATGGTGGTACGACCATGGAGTTCCTCTCGCCTTTCCTGTTGAGAGTGCCTCCTCTTGAGATGCGACGGGAACGCCGGGAATTCTTTCCCGTTGAAAGCAGGGAAAGGATCCCTCATCTCGAGCTACGAGGGGGAAACGGGGCTCCTCTGGATGTGGGCGGGACCATCGTGCTTCCTCTCTAGTGGAGACGGGTATGGCGGTGAACTTCTTGAGTTGCAGCAAGGGTGTGAAAGACCCTTTCGAAGTTCCAGAGGTTAGGTGTCATTAGTCTCCAGAGGCCTCATCGGAAATAGGCCTCATCTCGCCTGGAAGGGAGAACTTCCTGGATTTTCTCGAGTTGCGGCAGGTGTTCTCGAGTTACGACGGGGACCTCAGGGACCCGCCCTGGTGGCCTCAGGAGAGGCCAGTCCCTATGCGAGTTGCTAGGTGGCCTCTCGGGATTCCTCTCCCGTCGATACCGGGGCCAAAATCCTTGTGTGGAGTCAGGGCCGGAACCGAGGATTCCTCTCAGGGGCTGACATGGATCTTTGGGTACTTCTGGAGTCTCCCCAGGGGAGTCAGGCCTCGTCTCGAGTGGGGGCATGCACGTGCGCTTTCCTTCCAGGCTGTAGCAGCAATGTCACGCTTCCCGTCGCGTGGATCAAAGGATCTGTGGTTTTCCCTCGAGGCTTTCCCTCGAGCCTTTCCCACAGGGCTGTCCCACGTGCCACCGTGGTGTGAGTCGATCCTCGGCGTGAAAGATGAGCCAGTGCAGGGCAAAGAGGTTCCTCTGGAATGGACTGAGACATCTGGGGGACTCTTGGAATGGTGGTACGACCATGGAGTTCCTCTCGCCTTTCCTGTTGAGAGTGCCTCCTCTTGAGATGCGACGGGAACGCCGGGAATTCTTTCCCGTTGAAAGCAGGGAAAGGATCCCTCATCTCGAGCTAAGAGGGGGAAACGGGGCTCCTCTGGATGTGGGCGGGACCATCGTGCTTCCTCTCTAGTGGAGACGGGTATGGTGGTGAACTTCTTGAGTTGCAGCAAGGGTGTGAAAGACCCTTTCGAAGTTCCAGAGGTTAGGTGTCATTAGTCTCCAGACGCCTCATCGGAAATAGGCCTCATCTCGCCTGGAAGGGAGAACTTCCTGGATTTTCTCGAGTTGCGGCAGGTGTTCTCGAGTTACGACGGGGACCTCAGGGACCCGCCCTGGTGGCCTCAGGAGAGGCCAGTCCCTATGCGAGTTGCTAGGGGGCCTCTCGGGATTCCTCTCCCGTCGATACCGGGGCCAAAATCCTTGTGTGGAGTCAGGGCCGGAACCGAGGATTCCTCTCAGGGGCTGACATGGATCTTTGGGTACTTCTGGAGTCTCCCCAGGGGAGTCAGGCCTCGTCTCGAGTGGGGGCATGCAGGTTCACTTTCCTTCCAGGCTGTAGCAGCAATGTCACGCTTCCCGTCGCGTGGATCAAATGATGTGTGGTTTTCCCTCGAGGCTTTCCCACAGGGCTGTCCCACGTGCCACCGTGGTGTGAGTCGATCCTCGGCGTGAAAGATGAGCCAGTGCAGGGCAAAGAGGTTCCTCTGGAATGGACTGAGACATCTGGGGGACTCTTGGAATGGTGGTACGACCATGGAGTTCCTCTCGCCTTTCCTGTTGAGAGTGCCTCCTCTTGAGATGCGACGGGAACGCCGGGAATTTTTTGCCGTTGAAAGCAGGGAAAGGATCTCTCATCTCGAGCTACGAGGGGGAAACGGGGCTCCTCTGGATGTGGGCGGGACCATCGTGCTTCCTCTCGAGTGGAGACGGATATGGCGGTGAACTTCTTGAGTTGCAGCAAGGGTGTGAAAGACCCTTTCGAAGTTCCAGAGGTTAGGTGTCATTAGTCTCCAGAGGCCTCATCGGAAATAGGCCTCATCTCGCCTGGAAGGGAGAACTTCCTGGATTTTCTCGAGTTGCGGCAGGTGTTCTCGAGTTACGACGGGGACCTCAGGGACCCGCCCTGGTGGCCTCAGGAGAGGCCAGTCCCTAGGCGAGTTGCTAGGGGGCCTCTCGGGATTCCTCTCCCGTTGATACCGGGGCCAAAAACCTTGTGTGGAGTCAGGGCCGGAACCGAGGATTCCTCTCAGGGGCTGACATGGATCTTTGGGTACTTGTGGAGTCTCCCCAGGGGAGTCAGGCCTCGTCTCGAGTGGGGGCATGCACGTGCGCTTTCCTTCCAGGCTGTAGCAGCAATGTCACGCTTCCCGTCGCGTGGATCAAAGGATCTGTGGTTTTCCCTCGAGGCTTTCCCTCGAGGCTTTCCCACAGGGCTGTCCCACGTGCCACCGTGGTGTGAGTCGATCCTCGGCGTGAAAGATGAGCCAGTGCAGGGCAAAGAGGTTCCTCTGGAATGGACTGAGACATCTGGGGGACTCTTGGAATGGTGGTACGACCATGGAGTTCCTCTCGCCTTTCCTGTTGAGAGTGCCTCCTCTTGAGATGCGACGGGAACGCCGGGAATTCTTTCCCGTTGAAAGCAGGGAAAGGATCCCTCATCTCGAGCTAAGAGGGGGAAACGGGGCTCCTCTGGATGTGGGCGGGACCATCGTGCTTCCTCTCTAGTGGAGACGGGTATGGTGGTGAACTTCTTGAGTTGCAGCAAGGGTGTGAAAGACCCTTTCGAAGTTCCAGAGGTTAGGTGTCATTAGTCTCCAGACGCCTCATCGGAAATAGGCCTCATCTCGCCTGGAAGGGAGAACTTCCTGGATTTTCTCGAGTTGCGGCAGGTGTTCTCGAATTACGACGGGGACCTCAGGGACCCGCCCTGGTGGCCTCCGGAGAGGCCAGTCCCCATGCGAGTTGCTAGGGGCCCTCTCCGGATTCCTCTCCCGTCGATACCGGGGCGAAAAACCTTGTGTGGAGTCAGGGCCGGAACCGAGGATTCTTCTCAGGGGCTGACATGGATCTTTGGGTACTTCTGGAGTCTCCCCAGGGGAGTCAGGCCTCGTCTCGAGTGGGGGCATGCATGTGCGCTTTCCTTCCAGGCTGTTCCAGCAATGTCATGCTTCCCGTCGCGTGGATCAAAGGATCTGTGGTTTTCCCTCGAAGCTTTCCCTCGAGGCTTTCCTACAGGGCTGTCCCACGTGCCACCGTGTTGTGAGTCGATCCTCGGCGTGAAAGATGAGCCAGTGCAGGGCAAAGAGGTTCCTCTGAAATGGACTGAGACATCTGGGGGACTCTTGGAATGGTGGTACGACCATGGAGTTCCTCTCGCCTTTCCTGTTGAGAGTGCCTCCTCTTGAGATACGACGGGAACGCCGGGAATTCTTTCCCGTTGAAAGCAGGGAAAGGATCCCTCATCTCGAGCTACGAGGGGGAAACGGGGCTCCTCTGGATGTGGGCGGGACCATCGTGCTTCCTCTCGAGTGGAGACGGGTATGGCGGTGAACTTCTTGAGTTGCACCAAGGGTGTGAAAGACCCTTTCGAAGTTCAAGAGGTTTGGTGTCATTAGTCTCCAGAGGCCTCATCGGAAATAGGCCTCATCTCGCCTGGAAGGGAGAACTTCCTGGATTTTCTCGAGTTGCGGCAGGTGTTCTCGAGTTACGACGGGGACCTCAGGGACCCGCCCTGGTGGCCTCCGGAGAGGCCAGTCCCCATGCGAGTTGCTAGGGGGCCTCTCGGGATTCCTCTCCCGTCGATACCGGGGCCAAAAACCTTGTGTGGTGTCAGGGCCGGAACCGAGGATTCCTCTCAGGGGCTGACATGGATCTTTGGGTACTTCTGGAGTCTCCCCAGTGGAGTCAGACCTCGTCTCGAGTGGGGGCATGCACGTGCGCTTTCCTTCCAGGCTGTAGCAGCAATGTCACGCTTCCCGTCGCGTGGATCAAAGGATCTGTGGTTTTCCCTCGAGGCTTTCCCTCGAGGCTTTCCCACAGGGCTGTCCCACGTGCCACCGTGGTGTGAGTCGATCCTCGGCGTGAAAGATGAGCCAGTGCAGGGCAAAGAGGTTCCTCTGGAATGGACTGAGACATCTGGGGGACTCTTGGAATGGTGTACGACCATGGAGATCCTCTCGCCTTTCCTGTTGAGAGTGCCTCCTCTTGAGATGCGACGGGAACGCCGGGAATTCTTTCCCGTTGAAAGCAGGGAAAGGATCCCTCATCTCGAGCACCGAGGGGAAAACGGGGCTCCTCTGGATGTGGGCGGGACCATCGTGCTTCCTCTCGAGTGGAGACGGGTATGGCGGAGAACTTCTTGAGTTGCAGCAAGGGTGTGAAAGACCCTTTCAAAGTTCCAGAGGTTAGGTGTCATTAGTCTCCAGACGCCTCATCGGAAATAGGCCTCATCTCGCCTGGAAGGGAGAACTTCCTGGATTTTCTCGAGTTGCGGCAGGTGTTCCTAAGTTACGACGGGGAACTCAGGGACCCGCCCTGGTGGCCTCAGGAGAGGCCAGTCCCCATGCGAGTTGCTAGGGGGCCTCTCGGGATTCCTCTCCCGTCGATACCGGGGCCAAAAACCTTGAGTGGAGTCAGGGCCGGAACCGAGGATTCCTCTCAGGGGCTGACATGGATCTTTGGGTACTTCTGGAGTCTCCCCAGGGGAGTCAGGCCTCGTCTCGAGTGGGGGCATGCACGTGCGCTTTCCTTCCAGGCTGTAGCAGCAATGTCACGCTTCCCGTCACGTGGATCAAAGGATCTGTGATTTTCACTCGAGGCTTTCCCTCGAGGCTTTCCCACAGGGCTGTCCCACGTGCCACCGTGGTGTGAGTCGATCCTCGGCGTGAAAGATGAGCCAGTGCAGGGCAAAGAGTTTCCTCTGGAATGGACTGAGACATCTGGGGGACTCTTGGAATGGTGGTACGACCATGGAGTTCCTCTCGCCTTTCCTGTTGAGAGTGCCTCCTCTTGAGATGCGACGGGAACGCCGGGAATTCTTTCCCGTTGAAAGCAGGGAAAGGATCCCTCATCTCGAGCTACGAGGGGGAAACGGGGCTCTTCTGGATGTGGGCGGGACCATCGTGCTTCCTCTCGAGTGGAGACGGGTATGGCTTTGAACTTCTTGAGTTGCAGCAAGGGTGTGAAAGACCCTTTCGAAGTTCCAGAGGTTAGGTGTCATTAGTCTCCAGACGCCTCATCGGAAATAGGCCTCATATCGCCTGGAAGGGAGAACTTCCTGGATTTTCTCGAGTTGCGGCAGGTGTTCTCGAGTTACGACGGGGACCTCAGGGACCCGCCCTGGTGGCCTCAGGAGAGGCCAGTCCCCATGCGAGTTGCTAGGGGGCCTCTCGGGATTCCTCTCCCGTCGATACCGGGGCCAAAAACCTTGTGTGGAGTCAGGGCCGGAACCGAGGATTCCTCTCAGGGGCTGACATGGATCTTTGGGTACTTCTGGAGTCTCCCCAGGGGAGTCAGGCCTCGTCTCGAGTGGGGGCATGCACGTGCACTTTCCTTCCAGGCTGTAGCAGCAATGTCACGCTTCCCGTCGCGTGGATCAAAGGATCTGTGGTTTTCCCTCGAGGCTTTCCCACAGGGCTGTCCCACGTGCCACCGTGGTGTGAGTCGATCCTCGGCGTGAAAGATGAGCCAGTGCAGGGCAAAGAGGTTCCTCTGGAATGGACTAAGACATCTGGGGGACTCTTGGAATGGTGGTACGACCATGGAGTTCCTCTCGCCTTTCCTGTTGAGAGTGCCTCCTCTTGAGATGCGACGGGAACGCCGGGAATTCTTTCCCGTTGAAAGCAGGGAAAGGATCCCTCATCTCGAGCTACGAGGGGGAAACGGGGCTCCTCTGGATGTGGGCGGGACCATCGTGCTTCCTCTCTAGTGGAGACGGGTATGGCGGTGAACTTCTTGAGTTGCAGCAAGGGTGTGAAAGACCCTTTCGAAGTTCCAGAGGTTAGGTGTCATTAGTCTCCAGAGGCCTCATCGGAAATAGGCCTCATCTCGCCTGGAAGGGAGAACTTCCTGGATTTTCTCGAGTTGCGGCAGGTGTTCTCGAGTTACGACGGGGACCTCAGGGACCCGCCCTGGTGGCCTCCGGAGAGGCCAGTCCCTAGGCGAGTTGCTAGGGGGCCTCTCGGAATTCCTCTCCCGTTGATACCGGGGCCAAAAACCTTGTGTGGAGTCAGGGCCGGAACCGAGGATTCCTCTCAGGGGCTGACATGGATCTTTGGGTACTTCTGGAGTCTCCCCAGGGGAGTCAGGCCTCGTCTCGAGTGGGGGCATGCACGTGCGCTTTCCTTCCAGGCTGTAGCAGCAATGTCACGCTTCCCGTCGCGTGGATCAAAGGATCTGTGGTTTTCCCTCGAGGCTTTCCCTCGAGGCTTTCCCACAGGGCTGTCCCACGTGCCACCGTGGTGTGAGTCAATCCTGGGCGTGAAAGATGAGCCAGTGCAGGGCAAAGAGGTTCCTCTGGAATGGACTGAGACATCTGGGGGACTCTTGGAATGGTGGTACGACCATGGAGTTCCTCTCGCCTTTCCTGTTGAGAGTGCCTCCTCTTGAGATGCGACGGGAACGCCGGGAATTCTTTCCCGTTGAAAGCAGGGAAAGGATCCCTCATCTCGAGCTACGAGGGGGAAACGGGGCTCCTCTGGATGTGGGCGGGACCATCGTGCTTCCTCTCTAGTGGAGACGGGTATGGTGGTGAACTTCTTGAGTTGCAGCAAGGCTGTGAAAGACCCTTTCGAAGTTCCAGAGGTTAGGTGTCATTAGTCTCCAGACGCCTCATCGGAAATAGGCCTCATCTCGCCTGGAAGGGAGAACTTCCTTGATTTTCTCGAGTTGCGGCAGGTGTTCTCGAGTTACGACGGGGACCTCAGGGACCCGCCCTGTTGGCCTCAGGAGAGGCCAGTCCCTATGCGTGTTGCTAGGGGGCCCCTCGGGATTCCTCTCCCGTCGATACCGGGGCCAAAAACCTTGTGTGGAGTCAGGGCCGGAACCGAGGATTCCTCTCAGGGACTGATATGGATCTTTGGGTACTTCTGGAGTCTCGCCAGGGGAGACAGGCCTTGTCTCGTGTGGGGGCATGCACGTGCACTTTCCTTCCAGGCTGTAGCAGCAATGTCACGCTTCCCGACGCGTGGATCAAAGGATCTGCGGTTTTCGCTCGAGGCTTTCCCTCGAGGCTTTCCCACAGGGCTGTCCCACGTGACACCGTGGTGTGAGTCGATTCTCGGCGTGAAAAATGAGCCAGTGCAGGGCAAAGAGGTTCCTCTGGAATGGACTGAGACATCTGGGGGACTCTTGGAATGGTGGTACGACCATGGAGTTCCTCTCGCCTTTCCTGTTGAGAGTGCCTCCTCTTGAGATGCGACGGGAACGCCGGGAATTCTTTCCCGTTGAAAGCAGGGAAAGGATCCCTCATCTCGAGCTACGAGGGGGAAACGGGGCTCTTCTGGATGTGGGCGGGACCATCGTGCTTCCTCTCGAGTGGAGACGGGTATGGCTTTGAACTTCTTGAGTTGCAGCAAGGGTGTGAAAGACCCTTTCGAAGTTCCAGAGGTTAGGTGTCATTAGTCTCCAGACGCCTCATCGGAAATAGGCCTCATATCGCCTGGAAGGGAGAACTTCCTGGATTTTCTCGAGTTGCGGCAGGTGTTCTCGAGTTACGACGGGGACCTCAGGGACCCGCCCTGGTGGCCTCAGGAGAGGCCAGTCCCCATGCGAGTTGCTAGGGGGCCTCTCGGGATTCCTCTCCCGTCGATACCGGGGCCAAAAACCTTGTGTGGAGTCAGGGCCGGAACCGAGGATTCCTCTCAGGGGCTGACATGGATCTTTGGGTACTTCTGGAGTCTCCCCAGGGGAGTCAGGCCTCGTCTCGAGTGGGGGCATGCACGTGCACTTTCCTTCCAGGCTGTAGCAGCAATGTCACGCTTCCCGTCGCGTGGATCAAAGGATCTGTGGTTTTCCCTCGAGGCTTTCCCACAGGGCTGTCCCACGTGCCACCGTGGTGTGAGTCGATCCTCGGCGTGAAAGATGAGCCAGTGCAGGGCAAAGAGGTTCCTCTGGAATGGACTAAGACATCTGGGGGACTCTTGGAATGGTGGTACGACCATGGAGTTCCTCTCGCCTTTCCTGTTGAGAGTGCCTCCTCTTGAGATGCGACGGGAACGCCGGGAATTCTTTCCCGTTGAAAGCAGGGAAAGGATCCCTCATCTCGAGCTACGAGGGGGAAACGGGGCTCCTCTGGATGTGGGCGGGACCATCGTGCTTCCTCTCTAGTGGAGACGGGTATGGCGGTGAACTTCTTGAGTTGCAGCAAGGGTGTGAAAGACCCTTTCGAAGTTCCAGAGGTTAGGTGTCATTAGTCTCCAGAGGCCTCATCGGAAATAGGCCTCATCTCGCCTGGAAGGGAGAACTTCCTGGATTTTCTCGAGTTGCGGCAGGTGTTCTCGAGTTACGACGGGGACCTCAGGGACCCGCCCTGGTGGCCTCCGGAGAGGCCAGTCCCTAGGCGAGTTGCTAGGGGGCCTCTCGGAATTCCTCTCCCGTTGATACCGGGGCCAAAAACCTTGTGTGGAGTCAGGGCCGGAACCGAGGATTCCTCTCAGGGGCTGACATGGATCTTTGGGTACTTCTGGAGTCTCCCCAGGGGAGTCAGGCCTCGTCTCGAGTGGGGGCATGCACGTGCGCTTTCCTTCCAGGCTGTAGCAGCAATGTCACGCTTCCCGTCGCGTGGATCAAAGGATCTGTGGTTTTCCCTCGAGGCTTTCCCTCGAGGCTTTCCCACAGGGCTGTCCCACGTGCCACCGTGGTGTGAGTCAATCCTGGGCGTGAAAGATGAGCCAGTGCAGGGCAAAGAGGTTCCTCTGGAATGGACTGAGACATCTGGGGGACTCTTGGAATGGTGGTACGACCATGGAGTTCCTCTCGCCTTTCCTGTTGAGAGTGCCTCCTCTTGAGATGCGACGGGAACGCCGGGAATTCTTTCCCGTTGAAAGCAGGGAAAGGATCCCTCATCTCGAGCTACGAGGGGGAAACGGGGCTCCTCTGGATGTGGGCGGGACCATCGTGCTTCCTCTCTAGTGGAGACGGGTATGGTGGTGAACTTCTTGAGTTGCAGCAAGGCTGTGAAAGACCCTTTCGAAGTTCCAGAGGTTAGGTGTCATTAGTCTCCAGACGCCTCATCGGAAATAGGCCTCATCTCGCCTGGAAGGGAGAACTTCCTTGATTTTCTCGAGTTGCGGCAGGTGTTCTCGAGTTACGACGGGGACCTCAGGGACCCGCCCTGTTGGCCTCAGGAGAGGCCAGTCCCTATGCGTGTTGCTAGGGGGCCCCTCGGGATTCCTCTCCCGTCGATACCGGGGCCAAAAACCTTGTGTGGAGTCAGGGCCGGAACCGAGGATTCCTCTCAGGGACTGATATGGATCTTTGGGTACTTCTGGAGTCTCGCCAGGGGAGACAGGCCTTGTCTCGTGTGGGGGCATGCACGTGCACTTTCCTTCCAGGCTGTAGCAGCAATGTCACGCTTCCCGACGCGTGGATCAAAGGATCTGCGGTTTTCGCTCGAGGCTTTCCCTCGAGGCTTTCCCACAGGGCTGTCCCACGTGACACCGTGGTGTGAGTCGATTCTCGGCGTGAAAAATGAGCCAGTGCAGGGCAAAGAGGTTCCTCTGGAATGGACTGAGACATCTGGGGGACTCTTGGAATGGTGGTACGACCATGGAGTTCCTCTCGCCTTTCCTGTTGAGAGTGCCTCCTCTTGAGATGCGACGGGAACGCCGGGAATTCTTTCCCGTTGAAAGCAGGGAAAGGATCCCTCATCTCGAGCTACGAGGGGGAAACGGGGCTCTTCTGGATGTGGGCGGGACCATCGTGCTTCCTCTCGAGTGGAGACGGGTATGGCTTTGAACTTCTTGAGTTGCAGCAAGGGTGTGAAAGACCCTTTCGAAGTTCCAGAGGTTAGGTGTCATTAGTCTCCAGACGCCTCATCGGAAATAGGCCTCATATCGCCTGGAAGGGAGAACTTCCTGGATTTTCTCGAGTTGCGGCAGGTGTTCTCGAGTTACGACGGGGACCTCAGGGACCCGCCCTGGTGGCCTCAGGAGAGGCCAGTCCCCATGCGAGTTGCTAGGGGGCCTCTCGGGATTCCTCTCCCGTCGATACCGGGGCCAAAAACCTTGTGTGGAGTCAGGGCCGGAACCGAGGATTCCTCTCAGGGGCTGACATGGATCTTTGGGTACTTCTGGAGTCTCCCCAGGGGAGTCAGGCCTCGTCTCGAGTGGGGGCATGCACGTGCACTTTCCTTCCAGGCTGTAGCAGCAATGTCACGCTTCCCGTCGCGTGGATCAAAGGATCTGTGGTTTTCCCTCGAGGCTTTCCCACAGGGCTGTCCCACGTGCCACCGTGGTGTGAGTCGATCCTCGGCGTGAAAGATGAGCCAGTGCAGGGCAAAGAGGTTCCTCTGGAATGGACTAAGACATCTGGGGGACTCTTGGAATGGTGGTACGACCATGGAGTTCCTCTCGCCTTTCCTGTTGAGAGTGCCTCCTCTTGAGATGCGACGGGAACGCCGGGAATTCTTTCCCGTTGAAAGCAGGGAAAGGATCCCTCATCTCGAGCTACGAGGGGGAAACGGGGCTCCTCTGGATGTGGGCGGGACCATCGTGCTTCCTCTCTAGTGGAGACGGGTATGGCGGTGAACTTCTTGAGTTGCAGCAAGGGTGTGAAAGACCCTTTCGAAGTTCCAGAGGTTAGGTGTCATTAGTCTCCAGAGGCCTCATCGGAAATAGGCCTCATCTCGCCTGGAAGGGAGAACTTCCTGGATTTTCTCGAGTTGCGGCAGGTGTTCTCGAGTTACGACGGGGACCTCAGGGACCCGCCCTGGTGGCCTCCGGAGAGGCCAGTCCCTAGGCGAGTTGCTAGGGGGCCTCTCGGAATTCCTCTCCCGTTGATACCGGGGCCAAAAACCTTGTGTGGAGTCAGGGCCGGAACCGAGGATTCCTCTCAGGGGCTGACATGGATCTTTGGGTACTTCTGGAGTCTCCCCAGGGGAGTCAGGCCTCGTCTCGAGTGGGGGCATGCACGTGCGCTTTCCTTCCAGGCTGTAGCAGCAATGTCACGCTTCCCGTCGCGTGGATCAAAGGATCTGTGGTTTTCCCTCGAGGCTTTCCCTCGAGGCTTTCCCACAGGGCTGTCCCACGTGCCACCGTGGTGTGAGTCAATCCTGGGCGTGAAAGATGAGCCAGTGCAGGGCAAAGAGGTTCCTCTGGAATGGACTGAGACATCTGGGGGACTCTTGGAATGGTGGTACGACCATGGAGTTCCTCTCGCCTTTCCTGTTGAGAGTGCCTCCTCTTGAGATGCGACGGGAACGCCGGGAATTCTTTCCCGTTGAAAGCAGGGAAAGGATCCCTCATCTCGAGCTACGAGGGGGAAACGGGGCTCCTCTGGATGTGGGCGGGACCATCGTGCTTCCTCTCTAGTGGAGACGGGTATGGTGGTGAACTTCTTGAGTTGCAGCAAGGCTGTGAAAGACCCTTTCGAAGTTCCAGAGGTTAGGTGTCATTAGTCTCCAGACGCCTCATCGGAAATAGGCCTCATCTCGCCTGGAAGGGAGAACTTCCTTGATTTTCTCGAGTTGCGGCAGGTGTTCTCGAGTTACGACGGGGACCTCAGGGACCCGCCCTGTTGGCCTCAGGAGAGGCCAGTCCCTATGCGTGTTGCTAGGGGGCCCCTCGGGATTCCTCTCCCGTCGATACCGGGGCCAAAAACCTTGTGTGGAGTCAGGGCCGGAACCGAGGATTCCTCTCAGGGACTGATATGGATCTTTGGGTACTTCTGGAGTCTCGCCAGGGGAGACAGGCCTTGTCTCGTGTGGGGGCATGCACGTGCACTTTCCTTCCAGGCTGTAGCAGCAATGTCACGCTTCCCGACGCGTGGATCAAAGGATCTGCGGTTTTCGCTCGAGGCTTTCCCTCGAGGCTTTCCCACAGGGCTGTCCCACGTGACACCGTGGTGTGAGTCGATTCTCGGCGTGAAAAATGAGCCAGTGCAGGGCAAAGAGGTTCCTCTGGAATGGACTGAGACATCTGGGGGACTCTTGGAATGGTGGTACGACCATGGAGTTCCTCTCGCCTTTCCTGTTGAGAGTGCCTCCTCTTGAGATGCGACGGGAACGCCGGGAATTCTTTCCCGTTGAAAGCAGGGAAAGGATCCCTCATCTCGAGCTACGAGGGGGAAACGGGGCTCTTCTGGATGTGGGCGGGACCATCGTGCTTCCTCTCGAGTGGAGACGGGTATGGCTTTGAACTTCTTGAGTTGCAGCAAGGGTGTGAAAGACCCTTTCGAAGTTCCAGAGGTTAGGTGTCATTAGTCTCCAGACGCCTCATCGGAAATAGGCCTCATATCGCCTGGAAGGGAGAACTTCCTGGATTTTCTCGAGTTGCGGCAGGTGTTCTCGAGTTACGACGGGGACCTCAGGGACCCGCCCTGGTGGCCTCAGGAGAGGCCAGTCCCCATGCGAGTTGCTAGGGGGCCTCTCGGGATTCCTCTCCCGTCGATACCGGGGCCAAAAACCTTGTGTGGAGTCAGGGCCGGAACCGAGGATTCCTCTCAGGGGCTGACATGGATCTTTGGGTACTTCTGGAGTCTCCCCAGGGGAGTCAGGCCTCGTCTCGAGTGGGGGCATGCACGTGCACTTTCCTTCCAGGCTGTAGCAGCAATGTCACGCTTCCCGTCGCGTGGATCAAAGGATCTGTGGTTTTCCCTCGAGGCTTTCCCACAGGGCTGTCCCACGTGCCACCGTGGTGTGAGTCGATCCTCGGCGTGAAAGATGAGCCAGTGCAGGGCAAAGAGGTTCCTCTGGAATGGACTAAGACATCTGGGGGACTCTTGGAATGGTGGTACGACCATGGAGTTCCTCTCGCCTTTCCTGTTGAGAGTGCCTCCTCTTGAGATGCGACGGGAACGCCGGGAATTCTTTCCCGTTGAAAGCAGGGAAAGGATCCCTCATCTCGAGCTACGAGGGGGAAACGGGGCTCCTCTGGATGTGGGCGGGACCATCGTGCTTCCTCTCTAGTGGAGACGGGTATGGCGGTGAACTTCTTGAGTTGCAGCAAGGGTGTGAAAGACCCTTTCGAAGTTCCAGAGGTTAGGTGTCATTAGTCTCCAGAGGCCTCATCGGAAATAGGCCTCATCTCGCCTGGAAGGGAGAACTTCCTGGATTTTCTCGATTTGCGGCTGGTGTTCTCGAGTTACGACGGGGACCTCAGGGACCCGCCCTGGTGGCCTCAGGAGAGGCCAGTCCCCATGCGAGTTGTTAGGGGGCCTCTCGGGATTCCTCTCCCGGCGATACCGGGGCCAAAAACCTTGTGTGGAGTCAGGGCCGGAACCGAGGATTCCTCTCAGGGGCTGCCATGGATCTTTGGGTACTTCTGGAGTCTCCCCAGGGGAGTCAGGCCTCGTCTCGAGTGGGGGCATGCGCGTGCGCTTTCCTTCCAGGCTTTAGCAGCAATGTCACGCTTCCCGTCGCTTGGATCAAAGGATCTGTGGTTTTCCCTCGAGGCTTTCCCTCGAGGCTTTCCCACAGGGCTGTCCCACGTGCCACCGTGGTGTGAGTCGATCCTCGGCGTGAAAGATGAGCCAGTGCAGGGCAAAGAGGTTCCTCTGGAATGGACTGAGACATCTGGGTGACTCTTGGAATGGTGGTACGACCATGGAGTTCCTCTCGCTTTTCCTGTTGAGAGTGCCTCCTCTTGAGATGCGACGGGAACGCCGGGAATTCTTTCCCGTTGAAAGCAGGGAAAGGATCCCTCATCTCGAGCTACGAGGGGGAAACGGGGCTCCTCTGGATGTGGGCGGGACCATCGTGCTTCCTCTCGAGTGGAGACGGGTATGGCGGTGAACTTCTTGAGTTGCAGCAAGGGTGTGAAAGACCCTTTCGAAGTTCCAGAGGTTAGGTGTCATTAGTCTCCAGAGGCCTCATCGGAAATAGGCCTCATCTCGCCTGGAAGGGAGAACTTCCTGGATTTTCTCGAGTTGCGGCAGGTGTTCTCGAGTTACGACGGGGACCTCAGGGACCCGCCCTGGTGGCCTCAGGAGAGGCCAGTCCCCATGCGAGGTGCTAGGGGGCCTCTCGGGATTCCTCTCCCGTCGATACCGGGGCCAAAAACCTTGTGTGGAGTCAGGGCCGGAACCGAGGATTCCTCTCAGGGGCTGACATGGATCTTTGGGTACTTCTGGAGTCTCCCCAGGGGAGTCAGGCCTCGTCTCGAGTGGGGGCATGCACGTGCACTTTCCTTCCAGGCTGTAGCAGCAATGTCACGCTTCCCGTCGCGTGGATCAAAGGATCTGTGGTTTTCCCTCGAGGCTTTCCCTCAGGGCTGTCCCACGTGCCACCGTGGTGTGAGTCGATCCTCGGCGTGAAAGATGAGCCAGTGCAGGGCAAAGAGGTTCCTCTGGAATGGACTGAGACATCTGGGGGACTCTTGGAATGGTGGTACGACCATGGAGTTCCTCTCGCCTTTCCTGTTTAGAGTGCCTCCTCTTGAGATGCGACGGGAACGCCGGGAATTCTTTCCCGTTGAAACCAGGGAAAGGATCCCTCATCTCGAGCTACGAGGGGGAAACGGGGCTCCTCTGGATGTGGGCGGGACCACCGTGCTTCCTCTCGAGTGGAGACGGGTATGGCGGTGAACTTCTTGAGTTGCAGCAAGGGTGTGAAAGGCCCTTTCGAAGTTCCAGAGGTTAGGTGTCATTAGTCTCCAGAGGCCTCATCGGAAATAGGCCTCATCTCGCCTGGAAGGGAGAACTTCCTGGATTTTCTCGATTTGCGGCTGGTGTTCTCGAGTTACGACGGGGACCTCAGGGACCCGCCCTGGTGGCCTCAGGAGAGGCCAGTCCCCATGCGAGTTGTTAGGGGGCCTCTCGGGATTCCTCTCCCGTCGATACCGGGGCCAAAAACCTTGTGTGGAGTCAGGGCCGGAACCGAGGATTCCTCTCAGGGGCTGCCATGGATCTTTGGGTACTTCTGGAGTCTCCCCAGGGGAGTCAGGCCTCGTCTCGAGTGGGGGCATGCGCGTGCGCTTTCCTTCCAGGCTTTAGCAGCAATGTCACGCTTCCCGTCGCTTGGATCAAAGGATCTGTGGTTTTCCCTCGAGGCTTTCCCTCGAGGCTTTCCCACAGGGCTGTCCCACGTGCCACCGTGGTGTGAGTCGATCCTCGGCGTGAAAGATGAGCCAGTGCAGGGCAAAGAGGTTCCTCTGGAATGGACTGAGACATCTGGGTGACTCTTGGAATGGTGGTACGACCATGGAGTTCCTCTCGCTTTTCCTGTTGAGAGTGCCTCCTCTTGAGATGCGACGGGAACGCCGGGAATTCTTTCCCGTTGAAAGCAGGGAAAGGATCCCTCATCTCGAGCTACGAGGGGGAAACGGGGCTCCTCTGGATGTGGGCGGGACCATCGTGCTTCCTCTCGAGTGGAGACGGGTATGGCGGTGAACTTCTTGAGTTGCAGCAAGGGTGTGAAAGACCCTTTCGAAGTTCCAGAGGTTAGGTGTCATTAGTCTCCAGAGGCCTCATCGGAAATAGGCCTCATCTCGCCTGGAAGGGAGAACTTCCTGGATTTTCTCGAGTTGCGGCAGGTGTTCTCGAGTTACGACGGGGACCTCAGGGACCCGCCCTGGTGGCCTCAGGAGAGGCCAGTCCCCATGCGAGGTGCTAGGGGGCCTCTCGGGATTCCTCTCCCGTCGATACCGGGGCCAAAAACCTTGTGTGGAGTCAGGGCCGGAACCGAGGATTCCTCTCAGGGGCTGACATGGATCTTTGGGTACTTCTGGAGTCTCCCCAGGGGAGTCAGGCCTCGTCTCGAGTGGGGGCATGCACGTGCACTTTCCTTCCAGGCTGTAGCAGCAATGTCACGCTTCCCGTCGCGTGGATCAAAGGATCTGTGGTTTTCCCTCGAGGCTTTCCCTCAGGGCTGTCCCACGTGCCACCGTGGTGTGAGTCGATCCTCGGCGTGAAAGATGAGCCAGTGCAGGGCAAAGAGGTTCCTCTGGAATGGACTGAGACATCTGGGGGACTCTTGGAATGGTGGTACGACCATGGAGTTCCTCTCGCCTTTCCTGTTTAGAGTGCCTCCTCTTGAGATGCGACGGGAACGCCGGGAATTCTTTCCCGTTGAAACCAGGGAAAGGATCCCTCATCTCGAGCTACGAGGGGGAAACGGGGCTCCTCTGGATGTGGGCGGGACCACCGTGCTTCCTCTCGAGTGGAGACGGGTATGGCGGTGAACTTCTTGAGTTGCAGCAAGGGTGTGAAAGGCCCTTTCGAAGTTCCAGAGGTTTGGTGTCATTAGTCTCCAGAGGCCTCATCGGAAATAGGCCTCATCTCGCCTGGAAGGGAGAACTTCCTGGATTTTCACGAGTTGCGGCAGGTGTTCTCGAGTTACGACGGGGACCTCAGGGACCCGCCCTGGTGGCCTCCGGAGAGGCCAGTCCCCATGCGAGTTGCTAGGGGGCCTCTCGGGATTCCTCTCCCGTCGATACCGGGGCCAAAAACCTTGTGTGGAGTCAGGGCCGGAACCGAGGATTCCTCTCAGGGGCTGACATGGATCTTTGGGTACTTCTGGAGTCTCCCCAGTGGAGTCAGGCCTCGTCTCGAGTGGGGGCATGCACGTGCGCTTTCCTTCCAGGCTGTAGCAGCAATGTCAGGCTTCCCGTCGCTTGGATCAAAGGATCTGTGGTTTTCCCTCGAGGCTTTCCCTCGAGGCTTTCCCACAGGGCTGTCCCACGTGCCACCGTGGTGTGAGTCGATCCTCGGCGTGAAAGATGAGCCAGTGCAGGGCAAAGAGCTTCCTCTGGAATGGACTGAGACATCTGGGGGACTCTTGGAATGGTGGTACGACCATGGAGTTCCTCTCGCCTTTCCTGTTGAGAGTGCCTCCTCTTGAGATGCGACGGGAACGCCGGGAATTTTTTGCCGTTGAAAGCAGGGAAAGGATCCCTCATCTCGAGCTACGAGGGGGAAACGGGGCTCCTCTGGATGTGGGCGGGACCATCGTGCTTCCTCTCGAGTGGAGACGGGTATGGCGGTGAACTTCTTGAGTTGCAGCAAGGGTGTGAAAGACCCTTTCGAAGTTCCAGAGGTTAGGTGTCATTAGTCTCCAGAGGCCTCATCGGAAATAGGCCTCATCTCGCCTGGAAGGGAGAACTTCCTGGATTTTCTCGAGTTGCGGCAGGTGTTCTCGAGTTACGACGGGGACCTCAGGGACCCGCCCTGGTGGCCTCAGGAGAGGCCAGTCCCCATGCGAGGTGCTAGGGGGCCTCTCGGGATTCCTCTCCCGTCGATACCGGGGCCAAAAACCTTGTGTGGAGTCAGGGCCGGAACCGAGGATTCCTCTCAGGGGCTGACATGGATCTTTGGGTACTTCTGGAGTCTCCCCAGGGGAGTCAGGCCTCGTCTCGAGTGGGGGCATGCACGTGCACTTTCCTTCCAGGCTGTAGCAGCAATGTCACGCTTCCTGTCGCGTGGATCAAAGGATCTGTGGTTTTCCCTCGAGGCTTTCCCTCAGAGCTGTCCCACGTGCCACCGTGGTGTGAGTCGATCCTCGGCGTGAAAGATGAGCCAGTGCAGGGCAAAGAGGTTCCTCTGGAATGGACTGAGACATCTGGGGGACTCTTGGAATGGTGGTACGACCATGGAGTTCCTCTCGCCTTTCCTGTTGAGAGTGCCTCCTCTTGAGATGCGACGGGAACGCCGGAAATTCTTTCCCGTTGAAAGCAGGGAAAGGATCCCTCATCTCGAGCTACGAGGGGGAAACGGGGCTCCTCTGGATGTGGGCGGGACCATCGTGCTTCCTCTTGAGTGGACACGGGTATGGCGGTGAACTTCTTGAGTTGCAGCAAGGGTGTGAAAGACCCTTTCGAAGTTCCAGAGGTTAGGTGTCATTAGTCTCCAGAGGCCTCATCGGAAATAGGCCTCATCTCGCCTGGAAGGGAGAACTTCCTGGATTTTCTCGATTTGCGGCTGGTGTTCTCGAGTTACGACGGGGACCTCAGGGACCCGCCCTGGTGGCCTCAGGAGAGGCCAGTCCCCATGCGAGTTGTTAGGGGGCCTCTCGGGATTCCTCTCCCGTCGATACCGGGGCCAAAAACCTTGTGTGGAGTCAGGGCCGGAACCGAGGATTCCTCTCAGGGGCTGACATGGATCTTTGGGTACTTCTGGAGTCTCCCCAGGGGAGTCAGGCCTCGTCTCGAGTGGGGGCATGCGCGTGCGCTTTCCTTCCAGGCTTTAGCAGCAATGTCACGCTTCCCGTCGCTTGGATCAAAGGATCTGTGGTTTTCCCTCGAGGCTTTCCCTCGAGGCTTTCCCACAGGGCTGTCCCACGTGCCACCGTGGTGTGAGTCGATCCTCGGCGTGAAAGATGAGCCAGTGCAGGGCAAAGAGGTTCCTCTGGAATGGACTGAGACATCTGGGTGACTCTTGGAATGGTGGTACGACCATGGAGTTCCTCTCGCTTTTCCTGTTGAGAGTGCCTCCTCTTGAGATGCGACGGGAACGCCGGGAATTCTTTCCCGTTGAAAGCAGGGAAAGGATCCCTCATCTCGAGCTACGAGGGGGAAACGGGGCTCCTCTGGATGTGGGCGGGACCATCGTGCTTCCTCTCGAGTGGAGACGGGTATGGCGGTGAACTTCTTGAGTTGCAGCAAGGGTGTGAAAGACCCTTTCGAAGTTCCAGAGGTTAGGTGTCATTAGTCTCCAGAGGCCTCATCGGAAATAGGCCTCATCTCGCCTGGAAGGGAGAACTTCCTGGATTTTCTCGAGTTGCGGCAGGTGTTCTTGAGTTACGACGGGGACCTCAGGGACCCGCCCTGGTGGCCTCAGGAGAGGCCAGTCCCCATGCGAGGTGCTAGGGGGCCTCTCGGGATTCCTCTCCCGTCGATACCGGGGCCAAAAACCTTGTGTGGAGTCAGGGCCGGAACCGAGGATTCCTCTCAGGGGCTGACATGGATCTTTGGGTACTTCTGGAGTCTCCCCAGGGGAGTCAGGCCTCGTCTCGAGTGGGGGCATGCACGTGCACTTTCCTTCCAGGCTGTAGCAGCAATGTCACGCTTCCCGTCGCGTGGATCAAAGGATCTGTGGTTTTCCCTCGAGGCTTTCCCTCAGGGCTGTCCCACGTGCCACCGTGGTGTGAGTCGATCCTCGGCGTGAAAGATGAGCCAGTGCAGGGCAAAGAGGTTCCTCTGGAATGGACTGAGACATCTGGGGGACTCTTGGAATGGTGGTACGACCATGGAGTTCCTCTCGCCTTTCCTGTTTAGAGTGCCTCCTCTTGAGATGCGACGGGAACGCCGGGAATTCTTTCCCGTTGAAACCAGGGAAAGGATCCCTCATCTCGAGCTACGAGGGGGAAACGGGGCTCCTCTGGATGTGGGCGGGACCACCGTGCTTCCTCTCGAGTGGAGACGGGTATGGCGGTGAACTTCTTGAGTTGCAGCAAGGGTGTGAAAGGCCCTTTCGAAGTTCCAGAGGTTTGGTGTCATTAGTCTCCAGAGGCCTCATCGGAAATAGGCCTCATCTCGCCTGGAAGGGAGAACTTCCTGGATTTTCACGAGTTGCGGCAGGTGTTCTCGAGTTACGACGGGGACCTCAGGGACCCGCCCTGGTGGCCTCCGGAGAGGCCAGTCCCCATGCGAGTTGCTAGGGGGCCTCTCGGGATTCCTCTCCCGTCGATACCGGGGCCAAAAACCTTGTGTGGAGTCAGGGCCGGAACCGAGGATTCCTCTCAGGGGCTGACATGGATCTTTGGGTACTTCTGGAGTCTCCCCAGTGGAGTCAGGCCTCGTCTCGAGTGGGGGCATGCACGTGCGCTTTCCTTCCAGGCTGTAGCAGCAATGTCAGGCTTCCCGTCGCTTGGATCAAAGGATCTGTGGTTTTCCCTCGAGGCTTTCCCTCGAGGCTATCCCACAGGGCTGTCCCACGTGCCACCGTGGTGTGAGTCGATCCTCGGCGTGAAAGATGAGCCAGTGCAGGGCAAAGAGGTTCCTCTGGAATGGACTGAGACATCTGGGGGACTCTTGGAATGGTGGTACGACCATGGAGTTCCTCTCGCCTTTCCTGTTGAGAGTGCCTCCTCTTGAGATGCGACGGGAACGCCGGGAATTTTTTGCCGTTGAAAGCAGGGAAAGGATCCCTCATCTCGAGCTACGAGGGGGAAACGGGGCTCCTCTGGATGTGGGCGGGACCATCGTGCTTTCTCTCGAGTGGAGACGGGTATGGCGGTGAACTTCTTGAGTTGCAGCAAGGGTGTGAAAGACCCTTTCGAAGTTCCAGAGGTTAGGTGTCATTAGTCTCCAGACGCCTCATCGGAAATAGGCCTCATCTCGCCTGGAAGGGAGAACTTCCTTGATTTTCTCGAGTTGCGGCAGGTGTTCTCGAGTTACGACGGGGACCTCAGGGACCCGCCCTGTTGGCCTCAGGAGAGGCCAGTCCCTATGCGTGTTGCTAGGGGGCCCCTCGGGATTCCTCTCCCGTCGATACCGGGGCCAAAAACCTTGTGTGGAGTCAGGGCCGGAACCGAGGATTCCTCTCAGGGACTGATATGGATCTTTGGGTACTTCTGGAGTCTCGCCAGGGGAGACAGGCCTTGTCTCGTGTGGGGGCATGCACGTGCACTTTCCTTCCAGGCTGTAGCAGCAATGTCACGCTTCCCGACGCGTGGATCAAAGGATCTGCGGTTTTCGCTCGAGGCTTTCCCTCGAGGCTTTCCCACAGGGCTGTCCCACGTGACACCGTGGTGTGAGTCGATTCTCGGCGTGAAAAATGAGCCAGTGCAGGGCAAAGAGGTTCCTCTGGAATGGACTGAGACATCTGGGGGACTCTTGGAATGGTGGTACGACCATGGAGTTCCTCTCGCCTTTCCTGTTGAGAGTGCCTCCTCTTGAGATGCGACGGGAACGCCGGGAATTCTTTCCCGTTGAAAGCAGGGAAAGGATCCCTCATCTCGAGCTACGAGGGGGAAACGGGGCTCCTCTGGATGTGGGCGGGACCATCGTGCTTCCTCTTGAGTGGACACGGGTATGGCGGTGAACTTCTTGAGTTGCAGCAAGGGTGTGAAAGACCCTTTCGAAGTTCCAGAGGTTAGGTGTCATTAGTCTCCAGACGCCTCATCGGAAATAGGCCTCATCTCGCCTGGAAGGGAGAACTTCCTGGATTTTCTCGATTTGCGGCTGGTGTTCTCGAGTTACGACGGGGACCTCAGGGACCCGCCCTGGTGGCCTCAGGAGAGGCCAGTCCCCATGCGAGTTGTTAGGGGGCCTCTCGGGATTCCTCTCCCGTCGATACCGGGGCCAAAAACCTTGTGTGGAGTCAGGGCCGGAACCGAGGATTCCTCTCAGGGGCTGACATGGATCTTTGGGTATTTCTGGAGTCTCCCCAGGGGAGTCAGGCCTCGTCTCGAGTGGGGGCATGCGCGTGCGCTTTCCTTCCAGGCTTTAGCAGCAATGTCACGCTTCCCGTCGCTTGGATCAAAGGATCTGTGGTTTTCCCTCGAGGCTTTCCCTCGAGGCTTTCCCACAGGGCTGTCCCACGTGCCACCGTGGTGTGAGTCGATCCTCGGCGTGAAAGATGAGCCAGTGCAGGGCAAAGAGGTTCCTCTGGAATGGACTGAGACATCTGGGGGACTCTTGGAATGGTGGTACGACCATGGAGTTCCTCTCGCTTTTCCTGTTGAGAGTGCCTCCTCTTGAGATGCGACGGGAACGCCGGGAATTCTTTCCCGTTGAAAGCAGGGAAAGGATCCCTCATCTCGAGCTACGAGGGGGAAACGGGGCTCCTCTGGATGTGGGCGGGACCATCGTGCTTCCTCTCGAGTGGAGACGGGTATGGCGGTGAACTTCTTGAGTTGCAGCAAGGGTGTGAAAGACCCTTTCGAAGTTCCAGAGGTTAGGTGTCATTAGTCTCCAGAGGCCTCATCGGAAATAGGCCTCATCTCGCCTGGAAGGGAGAACTTCCTGGATTTTCTCGAGTTGCGGCAGGTGTTCTCGAGTTACGACGGGGACCTCAGGGACCCGCCCTGGTGGCCTCAGGAGAGGCCAGTCCCCATGCGAGGTGCTAGGGGGCCTCTCGGGATTCCTCTCCCGTCGATACCGGGGCCAAAAACCTTGTGTGGAGTCAGGGCCGGAACCGAGGATTCCTCTCAGGGGCTGACATGGATCTTTGGGTACTTCTGGAGTCTCCCCAGGGGAGTCAGGCCTCGTCTCGAGTGGGGGCATGCACGTGCACTTTCCTTCCAGGCTGTAGCAGCAATGTCACGCTTCCCGTCGCGTAGATCAAAGGATCTGTGGTTTTCCCTCGAGGCTTTCCCTCAGGGCTGTCCCACGTGCCACCGTGGTGTGAGTCGATCCTCGGCGTGAAAGATGAGCCAGTGCAGGGCAAAGAGGTTCCTCTGGAATGGACTGAGACATCTGGGGGACTCTTGGAATGGTGGTACGACCATGGAGTTCCTCTCGCCTTTCCTGTTGAGAGTGCCTCCTCTTGAGATGCGACGGGAACGCCGGAAATTCTTTCCCGTTGAAAGCAGGGAAAGGATCCCTCATCTCGAGCTACGAGGGGGAAACGGGGCTCCTCTGGATGTGGGCGGGACCATCGTGCTTCCTCTTGAGTGGACACGGGTATGGCGGTGAACTTCTTGAGTTGCAGCAAGGGTGTGAAAGACCCTTTCGAAGTTCCAGAGGTTAGGTGTCATTAGTCTCCAGAGGCCTCATCGGAAATAGGCCTCATCTCGCCTGGAAGGGAGAACTTCCTGGATTTTCTCGATTTGCGGCTGGTGTTCTCGAGTTACGACGGGGACCTCAGGGACCCGCCCTGGTGGCCTCAGGAGAGGCCAGTCCCCATGCGAGTTGTTAGGGGGCCTCTCGGGATTCCTCTCCCGTCGATACCGGGGCCAAAAACCTTGTGTGGAGTCAGGGCCGGAACCGAGGATTCCTCTCAGGGGCTGACATGGATCTTTGGGTACTTCTGGAGTCTCCCCAGGGGAGTCAGGCCTCGTCTCGAGTGGGGGCATGCGCGTGCGCTTTCCTTCCAGGCTTTAGCAGCAATGTCACGCTTCCCGTCGCTTGGATCAAAGGATCTGTGGTTTTCCCTCGAGGCTTTCCCTCGAGGCTTTCCCACAGGGCTGTCCCACGTGCCACCGTGGTGTGAGTCGATCCTCGGCGTGAAAGATGAGCCAGTGCAGGGCAAAGAGGTTCCTCTGGAATGGACTGAGACATCTGGGTGACTCTTGGAATGGTGGTACGACCATGGAGTTCCTCTCGCTTTTCCTGTTGAGAGTGCCTCCTCTTGAGATGCGACGGGAACGCCGGGAATTCTTTCCCGTTGAAAGCAGGGAAAGGATCCCTCATCTCGAGCTACGAGGGGGAAACGGGGCTCCTCTGGATGTGGGCGGGACCATCGTGCTTCCTCTCGAGTGGAGACGGGTATGGCGGTGAACTTCTTGAGTTGCAGCAAGGGTGTGAAAGACCCTTTCGAAGTTCCAGAGGTTAGGTGTCATTAGTCTCCAGAGGCCTCATCGGAAATAGGCCTCATCTCGCCTGGAAGGGAGAACTTCCTGGATTTTCTCGAGTTGCGGCAGGTGTTCTCGAGTTACGACGGGGACCTCAGGGACCCGCCCTGGTGGCCTCAGGAGAGGCCAGTCCCCATGCGAGGTGCTAGGGGGCCTCTCGGGATTCCTCTCCCGTCGATACCGGGGCCAAAAACCTTGTGTGGAGTCAGGGCCGGAACCGAGGATTCCTCTCAGGGGCTGACATGGATCTTTGGGTACTTCTGGAGTCTCCCCAGGGGAGTCAGGCCTCGTCTCGAGTGGGGGCATGCACGTGCACTTTCCTTCCAGGCTGTAGCAGCAATGTCACGCTTCCCGTCGCGTGGATCAAAGGATCTGTGGTTTTCCCTCGAGGCTTTCCCTCGAGGCTTTCCCACAGGGCTGTCCCACGTGCCACCGTGGTGTGAGTCGATCCTCGGCGTGAAAGATGAGCCAGTGCAGGGCAAAGAGCTTCCTCTGGAATGGACTGAGACATCTGGGGGACTCTTGGAATGGTGGTACGACCATGGAGTTCCTCTCGCCTTTCCTGTTTAGAGTGCCTCCTCTTGAGATGCGACGGGAACGCCGGGAATTCTTTCCCGTTGAAACCAGGGAAAGGATCCCTCATCTCGAGCTACGAGGGGGAAACGGGGCTCCTCTGGATGTGGGCGGGACCACCGTGCTTCCTCTCGAGTGGAGACGGGTATGGCGGTGAACTTCTTGAGTTGCAGCAAGGGTGTGAAAGGCCCTTTCGAAGTTCCAGAGGTTTGGTGTCATTAGTCTCCAGAGGCCTCATCGGAAATAGGCCTCATCTCGCCTGGAAGGGAGAACTTCCTGGATTTTCACGAGTTGCGGCAGGTGTTCTCGAGTTACGACGGGGACCTCAGGGACCCGCCCTGGTGGCCTCCGGAGAGGCCAGTCCCCATGCGAGTTGCTAGGGGGCCTCTCGGGATTCCTCTCCCGTCGATACCGGGGCCAAAAACCTTGTGTGGAGTCAGGGCCGGAACCGAGGATTCCTCTCAGGGGCTGACATGGATCTTTGGGTACTTCTGGAGTCTGCCCAGTGGAGTCAGGCCTCGTCTCGAGTGGGGGCATGCACGTGCGCTTTCCTTCCAGGCTGTAGCAGCAATGTCAGGCTTCCCGTCGCTTGGATCAAAGGATCTGTGGTTTTCCCTCGAGGCTTTCCCTCGAGGCTTTCCCACAGGGCTGTCCCACGTGCCACCGTGGTGTGAGTCGATCCTCGGCGTGAAAGATGAGCCAGTGCAGGGCAAAGAGCTTCCTCTGGAATGGACTGAGACATCTGGGGGACTCTTGGAATGGTGGTACGACCATGGAGTTCCTCTCGCCTTTCCTGTTGAGAGTGCCTCCTCTTGAGATGCGACGGGAACGCAGGGAATTCTTTCCCGTTGAAAGCAGGGAAGGGATCCCTCATCTCGAGCTACGAGGGGGAAACGGGGCTCCTTTGGATGTGGTCGGGACCATCGTGCTTCCTCTCGAGTGGAAACGGGTATGGTGGTGAACTTCTTGAGTTGCAGCAAGGGTGTGAAAGACCCTTTCGAAGTTCCAGAGGTTAGGTGTCATTAGTCTCCAGACGCCTCATCGGAAATAGGCCTCATCTCGCCTGGAAGGGAGAAGTTCCTGGATTTTCTCGAGTTGCGGCAGGTGTTCTCGAGTTACGACGGGGACCTCAGGGACCGGCCCTGGTGGCCTCAGGAGAGGCCAGTCCCCATGCGAGTTGCTAGGGGGCCTCTCGGGATTCCTCTCCCGTCGATACCGCGGCCAAAAAGCTTGTGTGGAGTCAGGGCCGGAACCGAGGATTCCTCTCAGGGGCTGACATGGATCTTTGGGTACTTCTGGAGTCTCCCCAGGGGAGTCAGGCCTCGTCTCGAGTGGGGGCATGCACGTGCGCTTTCCTTCCAAGCTGTAGCAGCAATGTCACGCTTCCCGTCGCGTGGATCAAAGGATCTGTGGTTTTCCCTCGAGGCTTTCCCTCGAGGCTTTCCCACAGGGCTGTCCCACGTGCCACTGTGTTGTGAGTCGATCCTCGGCGTGAAAGATGAGCCAGTGCAGGGCAAAGAGGTTCCTCTGGAATGGACTGAGACATCTGGGGGACTCTTGAAATGGTGGTACGACCATGGAGTTCCTCTCGCCTTTCCTGGTTAGAGTGCCTCCTCTTGAGATGCGACGGGAACGCCGGGAATTCTTTCCCGTTGAAACCAGGGAAAGGATCCCTCATCTCGAGCTACGAGGGGGAAACGGGGCTCCTCTGGATGTGGGCGGGACCATCGTGCTTTCTCTCGAGTGGAGACGGGTATGGCGGTGAACTTCTTGAGTTGCAGCAAGGGTGTGAAAG
Source organism: Capricornis sumatraensis (assembly GCF_032405125.1). Lineage (NCBI taxonomy): Eukaryota > Metazoa > Chordata > Mammalia > Artiodactyla > Bovidae > Capricornis > Capricornis sumatraensis. The sequence continues at coordinate 9,520,174 of NW_027184613.1, forward strand.
ACCCTTTCGAAGTTCCAGAGGTTAGGTGTCATTAGTCTCCAGACGCCTCATCGGAAATAGGCCTCATCTCGCCTGGAAGGGAGAACTTCCTTGATTTTCTCGAGTTGCGGCAGGTGTTCTCGAGTTACGACGGGGACCTCAGGGACCCGCCCTGTTGGCCTCAGGAGAGGCCAGTCCCTATGCGTGTTGCTAGGGGGCCCCTCGGGATTCCTCTCCCGTCGATACCGGGGCCAAAAACCTTGTGTGGAGTCAGGGCCGGAACCGAGGATTCCTCTCAGGGACTGATATGGATCTTTGGGTACTTCTGGAGTCTCGCCAGGGGAGACAGGCCTTGTCTCGTGTGGGGGCATGCACGTGCACTTTCCTTCCAGGCTGTAGCAGCAATGTCACGCTTCCCGACGCGTGGATCAAAGGATCTGCGGTTTTCGCTCGAGGCTTTCCCTCGAGGCTTTCCCACAGGGCTGTCCCACGTGACACCGTGGTGTGAGTCGATTCTCGGCGTGAAAAATGAGCCAGTGCAGGGCAAAGAGGTTCCTCTGGAATGGACTGAGACATCTGGGGGACTCTTGGAATGGTGGTACGACCATGGAGTTCCTCTCGCCTTTCCTGTTGAGAGTGCCTCCTCTTGAGATGCGACGGGAACGCCGGGAATTCTTTCCCGTTGAAAGCAGGGAAAGGATCCCTCATCTCGAGCTACGAGGGGGAAACGGGGCTCCTCTGGATGTGGGCGGGACCATCGTGCTTCCTCTTGAGTGGACACGGGTATGGCGGTGAACTTCTTGAGTTGCAGCAAGGGTGTGAAAGACCCTTTCGAAGTTCCAGAGGTTAGGTGTCATTAGTCTCCAGACGCCTCATCGGAAATAGGCCTCATCTCGCCTGGAAGGGAGAACTTCCTGGATTTTCTCGATTTGCGGCTGGTGTTCTCGAGTTACGACGGGGACCTCAGGGACCCGCCCTGGTGGCCTCAGGAGAGGCCAGTCCCCATGCGAGTTGTTAGGGGGCCTCTCGGGATTCCTCTCCCGTCGATACCGGGGCCAAAAACCTTGTGTGGAGTCAGGGCCGGAACCGAGGATTCCTCTCAGGGGCTGACATGGATCTTTGGGTATTTCTGGAGTCTCCCCAGGGGAGTCAGGCCTCGTCTCGAGTGGGGGCATGCGCGTGCGCTTTCCTTCCAGGCTTTAGCAGCAATGTCACGCTTCCCGTCGCTTGGATCAAAGGATCTGTGGTTTTCCCTCGAGGCTTTCCCTCGAGGCTTTCCCACAGGGCTGTCCCACGTGCCACCGTGGTGTGAGTCGATCCTCGGCGTGAAAGATGAGCCAGTGCAGGGCAAAGAGGTTCCTCTGGAATGGACTGAGACATCTGGGGGACTCTTGGAATGGTGGTACGACCATGGAGTTCCTCTCGCTTTTCCTGTTGAGAGTGCCTCCTCTTGAGATGCGACGGGAACGCCGGGAATTCTTTCCCGTTGAAAGCAGGGAAAGGATCCCTCATCTCGAGCTACGAGGGGGAAACGGGGCTCCTCTGGATGTGGGCGGGACCATCGTGCTTCCTCTCGAGTGGAGACGGGTATGGCGGTGAACTTCTTGAGTTGCAGCAAGGGTGTGAAAGACCCTTTCGAAGTTCCAGAGGTTAGGTGTCATTAGTCTCCAGAGGCCTCATCGGAAATAGGCCTCATCTCGCCTGGAAGGGAGAACTTCCTGGATTTTCTCGAGTTGCGGCAGGTGTTCTCGAGTTACGACGGGGACCTCAGGGACCCGCCCTGGTGGCCTCAGGAGAGGCCAGTCCCCATGCGAGGTGCTAGGGGGCCTCTCGGGATTCCTCTCCCGTCGATACCGGGGCCAAAAACCTTGTGTGGAGTCAGGGCCGGAACCGAGGATTCCTCTCAGGGGCTGACATGGATCTTTGGGTACTTCTGGAGTCTCCCCAGGGGAGTCAGGCCTCGTCTCGAGTGGGGGCATGCACGTGCACTTTCCTTCCAGGCTGTAGCAGCAATGTCACGCTTCCCGTCGCGTAGATCAAAGGATCTGTGGTTTTCCCTCGAGGCTTTCCCTCAGGGCTGTCCCACGTGCCACCGTGGTGTGAGTCGATCCTCGGCGTGAAAGATGAGCCAGTGCAGGGCAAAGAGGTTCCTCTGGAATGGACTGAGACATCTGGGGGACTCTTGGAATGGTGGTACGACCATGGAGTTCCTCTCGCCTTTCCTGTTGAGAGTGCCTCCTCTTGAGATGCGACGGGAACGCCGGAAATTCTTTCCCGTTGAAAGCAGGGAAAGGATCCCTCATCTCGAGCTACGAGGGGGAAACGGGGCTCCTCTGGATGTGGGCGGGACCATCGTGCTTCCTCTTGAGTGGACACGGGTATGGCGGTGAACTTCTTGAGTTGCAGCAAGGGTGTGAAAGACCCTTTCGAAGTTCCAGAGGTTAGGTGTCATTAGTCTCCAGAGGCCTCATCGGAAATAGGCCTCATCTCGCCTGGAAGGGAGAACTTCCTGGATTTTCTCGATTTGCGGCTGGTGTTCTCGAGTTACGACGGGGACCTCAGGGACCCGCCCTGGTGGCCTCAGGAGAGGCCAGTCCCCATGCGAGTTGTTAGGGGGCCTCTCGGGATTCCTCTCCCGTCGATACCGGGGCCAAAAACCTTGTGTGGAGTCAGGGCCGGAACCGAGGATTCCTCTCAGGGGCTGACATGGATCTTTGGGTACTTCTGGAGTCTCCCCAGGGGAGTCAGGCCTCGTCTCGAGTGGGGGCATGCGCGTGCGCTTTCCTTCCAGGCTTTAGCAGCAATGTCACGCTTCCCGTCGCTTGGATCAAAGGATCTGTGGTTTTCCCTCGAGGCTTTCCCTCGAGGCTTTCCCACAGGGCTGTCCCACGTGCCACCGTGGTGTGAGTCGATCCTCGGCGTGAAAGATGAGCCAGTGCAGGGCAAAGAGGTTCCTCTGGAATGGACTGAGACATCTGGGTGACTCTTGGAATGGTGGTACGACCATGGAGTTCCTCTCGCTTTTCCTGTTGAGAGTGCCTCCTCTTGAGATGCGACGGGAACGCCGGGAATTCTTTCCCGTTGAAAGCAGGGAAAGGATCCCTCATCTCGAGCTACGAGGGGGAAACGGGGCTCCTCTGGATGTGGGCGGGACCATCGTGCTTCCTCTCGAGTGGAGACGGGTATGGCGGTGAACTTCTTGAGTTGCAGCAAGGGTGTGAAAGACCCTTTCGAAGTTCCAGAGGTTAGGTGTCATTAGTCTCCAGAGGCCTCATCGGAAATAGGCCTCATCTCGCCTGGAAGGGAGAACTTCCTGGATTTTCTCGAGTTGCGGCAGGTGTTCTCGAGTTACGACGGGGACCTCAGGGACCCGCCCTGGTGGCCTCAGGAGAGGCCAGTCCCCATGCGAGGTGCTAGGGGGCCTCTCGGGATTCCTCTCCCGTCGATACCGGGGCCAAAAACCTTGTGTGGAGTCAGGGCCGGAACCGAGGATTCCTCTCAGGGGCTGACATGGATCTTTGGGTACTTCTGGAGTCTCCCCAGGGGAGTCAGGCCTCGTCTCGAGTGGGGGCATGCACGTGCACTTTCCTTCCAGGCTGTAGCAGCAATGTCACGCTTCCCGTCGCGTGGATCAAAGGATCTGTGGTTTTCCCTCGAGGCTTTCCCTCGAGGCTTTCCCACAGGGCTGTCCCACGTGCCACCGTGGTGTGAGTCGATCCTCGGCGTGAAAGATGAGCCAGTGCAGGGCAAAGAGGTTCCTCTGGAATGGACTGAGACATCTGGGGGACTCTTGGAATGGTGGTACGACCATGGAGTTCCTCTCGCCTTTCCTGTTTAGAGTGCCTCCTCTTGAGATGCGACGGGAACGCCGGGAATTCTTTCCCGTTGAAACCAGGGAAAGGATCCCTCATCTCGAGCTACGAGGGGGAAACGGGGCTCCTCTGGATGTGGGCGGGACCACCGTGCTTCCTCTCGAGTGGAGACGGGTATGGCGGTGAACTTCTTGAGTTGCAGCAAGGGTGTGAAAGGCCCTTTCGAAGTTCCAGAGGTTTGGTGTCATTAGTCTCCAGAGGCCTCATCGGAAATAGGCCTCATCTCGCCTGGAAGGGAGAACTTCCTGGATTTTCACGAGTTGCGGCAGGTGTTCTCGAGTTACGACGGGGACCTCAGGGACCCGCCCTGGTGGCCTCCGGAGAGGCCAGTCCCCATGCGAGTTGCTAGGGGGCCTCTCGGGATTCCTCTCCCGTCGATACCGGGGCCAAAAACCTTGTGTGGAGTCAGGGCCGGAACCGAGGATTCCTCTCAGGGGCTGACATGGATCTTTGGGTACTTCTGGAGTCTCCCCAGTGGAGTCAGGCCTCGTCTCGAGTGGGGGCATGCACGTGCGCTTTCCTTCCAGGCTGTAGCAGCAATGTCAGGCTTCCCGTCGCTTGGATCAAAGGATCTGTGGTTTTCCCTCGAGGCTTTCCCTCGAGGCTTTCCCACAGGGCTGTCCCACGTGCCACCGTGGTGTGAGTCGATCCTCGGCGTGAAAGATGAGCCAGTGCAGGGCAAAGAGCTTCCTCTGGAATGGACTGAGACATCTGGGGGACTCTTGGAATGGTGGTACGACCATGGAGTTCCTCTCGCCTTTCCTGTTGAGAGTGCCTCCTCTTGAGATGCGACGGGAACGCAGGGAATTCTTTCCCGTTGAAAGCAGGGAAGGGATCCCTCATCTCGAGCTACGAGGGGGAAACGGGGCTCCTTTGGATGTGGTCGGGACCATCGTGCTTCCTCTCGAGTGGAAACGGGTATGGTGGTGAACTTCTTGAGTTGCAGCAAGGGTGTGAAAGACCCTTTCGAAGTTCCAGAGGTTAGGTGTCATTAGTCTCCAGACGCCTCATCGGAAATAGGCCTCATCTCGCCTGGAAGGGAGAACTTCCTGGATTTTCTCGAGTTGCGGCAGGTGTTCTAAAGTTACGACGGGGAACTCAGGGACCCGCCCTGGTGGCCTCAGGAGAGGCCAGTCCCCATGCGAGTTGCTAGGGGGCCTCTCGGGATTTCTCTCCCGTCGATACCGGGGCCAAAAACCTTGAGTGGAGTCAGGGCCGGAACCGAGGATTCCTCTCAGGGGCTGACATGGATCTTTGGGTACTTCTGGAGTCTCCCCAGGGGAGTCAGGCCTCGTCTCGAGTGGGGGCATGCACGTGCGCTTTCCTTCCAGGCTGTAGCAGCAATGTCACGCTTCCCGTCACGTGCATCAAAGGATCTGTGGTTTTCCCTCGAGGCTTTCCCTCGAGGCTTTCCCACAGGGCTGTCCCACGTGCCACCGTGGTGTGAGTCGATCCTCGGCGTGAAAGATGAGCCAGTGCAGGGCAAAGAGTTTCCTCTGGAATGGACTGAGACATCTGGGGGACTCTTGGAATGGTGGTACGACCATGGAGTTCCTCTCGCCTTTTCTGTTGAGAGTGCCTCCTCTTGAGATGCGACGGGAACGCCGGGAATTCTTTCCCGTTGAAAGCAGGGAAAGGATCCCTCATCTCGAGCTACGAGGGGGAAACGGGGCTCCTCTGGATGTGGGCGGGACCATCGTGCTTCCTCTCGAGTGGAGACGGGTATGGCGGTGAACTTCTTGAGTTGCAGCAAGGGTGTGAAAGACCCTTTCGAAGTTCCAGAGGTTAGGTGTCATTAGTCTCCAGACGCCTCATCGGAAATAGGCCTCATCTCGCCTGGAAGGGAGAACTTCCTGGATTTTCTCGAGTTGCGGCAGGTGTTCTCGAGTTACGACGGGGACCTCAGGGACCCGCCCTGGTGGCCTCAGGAGAGGCCAGTCCCCATGCGAGTTGCTAGGGGGCCTCTCGGGATTCCTCTCCCGTCGATACCGGGGCCAAAAACCTTGTGTGGAGTCAGGGCCGGAACCGAGGATTCCTCTCAGGGGCTGACATGGATCTTTGGGTACTTCTGGAGTCTCCCCAGGGGAGTCAGGCCTCGTCTCGAGTGGAGGCATGCACGTGCACTTTCCTTCCAGGCTGTAGCAGCAATGTCACGCTTCCCGTCGCGTGGATCAAAGGATCTGTGGTTTTCCCTCGAGGCTTTCCCACAGGGCTGTCCCACGTGCCACCGTGGTGTGAGTCGATCCTCGGCGTGAAAGATGAGCCAGTGCAGGGCAAAGAGGTTCCTCTGGAATGGACTGAGACATCTGGGTGACTCTTGGAATGGTGGTACGACCATGGAGTTCCTCTCGCTTTTCCTGTTGAGAGTGCCTCCTCTTGAGATGCGACGGGAACGCCGGGAATTCTTTCCCGTTGAAAGCAGGGAAAGGATCCCTCATCTCGAGCTACGAGGGGGAAACGGGGCTCCTCTGGATGTGGGCGGGACCATCGTGCTTCCTCTCGAGTGGAGACGGGTATGGCGGTGAACTTCTTGAGTTGCAGCAAGGGTGTGAAAGACCCTTTCGAAGTTCCAGAGGTTAGGTGTCATTAGTCTCCAGAGGCCTCATCGGAAATAGGCCTCATCTCGCCTGGAAGGGAGAACTTCCTGGATTTTCTCGAGTTGCGGCAGGTGTTCTCGAGTTACGACGGGGACCTCAGGGACCCGCCCTGGTGGCCTCAGGAGAGGCCAGTCCCCATGCGAGGTGCTAGGGGGCCTCTCGGGATTCCTCTCCCGTCGATACCGGGGCCAAAAACCTTGTGTGGAGTCAGGGCCGGAACCGAGGATTCCTCTCAGGGGCTGACATGGATCTTTGGGTACTTCTGGAGTCTCCCCAGGGGAGTCAGGCCTCGTCTCGAGTGGGGGCATGCACGTGCACTTTCCTTCCAGGCTGTAGCAGCAATGTCACGCTTCCCGTCGCGTGGATCAAAGGATCTGTGGTTTTCCCTCGAGGCTTTCCCTCAGGGCTGTCCCACGTGCCACCGTGGTGTGAGTCGATCCTCGGCGTGAAAGATGAGCCAGTGCAGGGCAAAGAGGTTCCTCTGGAATGGACTGAGACATCTGGGGGACTCTTGGAATGGTGGTACGACCATGGAGTTCCTCTCGCCTTTCCTGTTTAGAGTGCCTCCTCTTGAGATGCGACGGGAACGCCGGGAATTCTTTCCCGTTGAAACCAGGGAAAGGATCCCTCATCTCGAGCTACGAGGGGGAAACGGGTCTCCTCTGGATGTGGGCGGGACCACCGTGCTTCCTCTCGAGTGGAGACGGGTATGGCGGTGAACTTCTTGAGTTGCAGCAAGGGTGTGAAAGGCCCTTTCGAAGTTCCAGAGGTTTGGTGTCATTAGTCTCCAGAGGCCTCATCGGAAATAGGCCTCATCTCGCCTGGAAGGGAGAACTTCCTGGATTTTCACGAGTTGCGGCAGGTGTTCTCGAGTTACGACGGGGACCTCAGGGACCCGCCCTGGTGGCCTCCGGAGAGGCCAGTCCCCATGCGAGTTGCTAGGGGGCCTCTCGGGATTCCTCTCCCGTCGATACCGGGGCCAAAAACCTTGTGTGGAGTCAGGGCCGGAACCGAGGATTCCTCTCAGGGGCTGACATGGATCTTTGGGTACTTCTGGAGTCTCCCCAGTGGAGTCAGGCCTCGTCTCGAGTGGGGGCATGCACGTGCGCTTTCCTTCCAGGCTGTAGCAGCAATGTCAGGATTCCCGTCGCTTGGATCAAAGGATCTGTGGTTTTCCCTCGAGGCTTTCCCTCGAGGCTTTCCCACAGGGCTGTCCCACGTGCCACCGTGGTGTGAGTCGATCCTCGGCGTGAAAGATGAGCCAGTGCAGGGCAAAGAGCTTCCTCTGGAATGGACTGAGACATCTGGGGGACTCTTGGAATGGTGGTACGACCATGGAGTTCCTCTCGCCTTTCCTGTTGAGAGTGCCTCCTCTTGAGATGCGACGGGAACGCAGGGAATTCTTTCCCGTTGAAAGCAGGGAAGGGATCCCTCATCTCGAGCTACGAGGGGGAAACGGGGCTCCTTTGGATGTGGTCGGGACCATCGTGCTTCCTCTCGAGTGGAAACGGGTATGGTGGTGAACTTCTTGAGTTGCAGCAAGGGTGTGAAGGACCCTTTCGAAGTTCCAGAGGTTAGGTGTCATTAGTCTCCAGACGCCTCATCGGAAATAGGCCTCATCTCGCCTGGAAGGGAGAACTTCCTGGATTTTCTCGAGTTGCGGCAGGTGTTCTCGAGTTACGACGGGGACCTCAGGGACCGGCCCTGGTGGCCTCAGGAGAGGCCAGTCCCCATGCGAGTTGCTAGGGGGCCTCTCGGGATTCCTCTCCCGTCGATACCGCGGCCAAAAAGCTTGTGTGGAGTCAGGGCCGGAACCGAGGATTCCTCTCAGGGGCTGACATGGATCTTTGGGTACTTCTGGAGTCTCCCCAGGGGAGTCAGGCCTCGTCTCGAGTGGGGGCATGCACGTGCGCTTTCCTTCCAAGCTGTAGCAGCAATGTCACGCTTCCCGTCACGTGGATCAAAGGATCTGTGGTTTTTCCTCGATGCTTTCCCTCGAGGCTTTCCCACAGGGCTGTCCCACGTGCCACTGTGTTGTGAGTCGATCCTCGGCGTGAAAGATGAGCCAGTGCAGGGCAAAGAGGTTCCTCTGGAATGGACTGAGACATCTGGGGGACTCTTGAAATGGTCGTACGACCATGGAGTTCCTCTCGCCTTTCCTGGTTAGAGTGCCTCCTCTTGAGATGCGACGGGAACGCCGGGAATTCTTTCCCGTTGAAACCAGGGAAAGGATCCCTCATCTCGAGCTACGAGGGGGAAACGGGGCTCCTCTGGATGTGGGCGGGACCATCGTGCTTCCTCTCGAGTGGAGACGGGTATGGCGGTGAACTTCTTGAGTTGCAGCAAGGGTGTGAAAGACCCTTTCGAAGTTCCAGAGGTTTGGTGTCATTAGTCTCCAGAGGCCTCATCGGAAATAGGCCTCATCTCGCCTGGAAGGGAGAACTTCCTGGATTTTCTCGAGTTGCGGCAGGTGTTCTCGAGTTACGACGGGGACCTCAGGGACCCGCCCTGGTGGCCTCAGGAGAGGCCAGTCCCCATGCGAGTTGCTAGGGGGTCTCTCGGGATTCCTCTCCCGTCGATACCGGGGCCAAAAAGCTTGTGTGGAGTCAGGGCCGGAACCGAGGATTCTTCTCAGGGGCTGACATGGATCTTTGGGTACTTCTGGAGTCTCCCCAGGGGAGTCAGGCCTCGTCTCGAGTGGGGGCATGCATGTGCGCTTTCCTTCCAGGCTGTAGCAGCAATGTCACGCTTCCCGTCGCGTGGATCAAAGGATCTGTGGTTTTCCCTCGAGGCTTTCCCTCGAGGCTTTCCCACAGGGCTATCCCACGTGCCACCGTGTTGTGAGTCGATCCTCGGCGTGAAAGATGAGCCAGTGCAGGGCAAAGAGGTTCCTCTGAAATGGACTGAGACATCTGGGGGACTCTTGGAATGGTGGTACGACCATGGAGTTCCTCTCGCCTTTGCTGTTGAGAGTGCCTCCTCTTGAGATGCGACGGGAACGCCGGGAATTCTTTCCCGTTGAAAGCAGGGAAAGGATCCCTCATCTCGAGCTACGAGGGGGAAACGGGGCTCCTCTGGATGTGGGCGGGACCATCGTGCTTCCTCTCGAGTGGAGACGGGTATGGCGGTGAACTTCTTGAGTTGCACCAAGGGTGTGAAAGACCCTTTCGAAGTTCCAGAGGTTTGGTGTCATTAGTCTCCAGAGGCCTCATCGGAAATAGGCCTCATCTCGCCTGGAAGGGAGAACTTCCTGGATTTTCTCGAGTTGCGGCAGGTGTTCTCGAGTTACGACGGGGACCTCAGGGACCCGCCCTGGTGGCCTCAGGAGAGGCCAGTCCCCATGCGAGTTGCTAGGGGGCCTCTCGGGATTCCTCTCCCGTCGATACCGGGGCCAAAAACCTTGTGTGGAGTCAGGGCCGGAACCGAGGATTCCTCTCAGGGGCTGACATGGATCTTTGGGTACTTCTGGAGTCTCCCCAGTGGAGTCAGACCTCGTCTCGAGTGGGGGCATGCACGTGCGCTTTCCTTCCAGGCTGTAGCAGCAATGTCACGCTTCCCGTCGCGTGCATCAAAGGATCTGTGGTTTTCCCTCGAGGCTTTCCCTCGAGGCTTTCCCACAGGGCTGTCCCACGTGCCACCGTGGTGTGAGTCGATCCTCGGCGTGAAAGATGAGCCAGTGCAGGGCAAAGAGTTTCCTCTGGAATGGACTGAGACATCTGGGGGACTCTTGGAATGGTGGTACGACCATGGAGTTCCTCTCGCCTTTCCTGTTGAGAGTGCCTCCTCTTGAGATGCGACGGGAACGCCGGGAATTCTTTCCCGTTGAAAGCAGGGAAAGGATCCCTCATCTCGAGCTACGAGGGGGAAACGGGGCTCCTCTGGATGTGGGCGGGACCATCGTGCTTCCTCTCGAGTGGAGACGGGTATGGCGGTGAACTTCTTGAGTTGCAGCAAGGGTGTGAAAGACCCTTTCGAAGTTCCAGAGGTTAGGTGTCATTAGTCTCCAGACGCCTCATCGGAAATAGGCCTCATCTCGCCTGGAAGGGAGAACTTCCTGGATTTTCTCGAGTTGCGGCAGGTGTTCTCGAGTTACGACGGGGACCTCAGGGACCCGCCCTGGTGGCCTCAGGAGAGGCCAGTCCCCATGCGAGTTGCTAGGGGGCCTCTCGGGATTCCTCTCCCGTCGATACCGGGGCCAAAAACCTTGTGTGGAGTCAGGGCCGGAACCGAGGATTCCTCTCAGGGGCTGACATGGATCTTTGGGTACTTCTGGAGTCTCCCCAGGGGAGTCAGGCCTCGTCTCGAGTGGAGGCATGCACGTGCACTTTCCTTCCAGGCTGTAGCAGCAATGTCACGCTTCCCGTCGCGTGGATCAAAGGATCTGTGGTTTTCCCTCGAGGCTTTCCCACAGGGCTGTCCCACGTGCCACCGTGGTGTGAGTCGATCCTCGGCGTGAAAGATGAGCCAGTGCAGGGCAAAGAGCTTCCTCTGGAATGGACTGAGACATCTGGGGGACTCTTGGAATGGTGGTACGACCATGGAGTTCCTCTCGCCTTTCCTGTTGAGAGTGCCTCCTCTTGAGATGCGACGGGAACGCCGGGAAATCTTTCCCGTTGAAAGCAGGGAAAGGATCCCTCATATCGAGCTACGAGGGGGAAACGGGGCTCCTCTGGATGTGGGCGGGACCATCGTGCTTCCTCTCGAGTGGAGACGGGTATGGCGGTGAACTTCTTGAGTTGCACCAAGGGTGTGAAAGACCCTTTCGAAGTTCCAGAGGTTTGGTGTCATTAGTCTCCAGAGGCCTCATCGGAAATAGGCCTCATCTCGCCTGGAAGGGAGAACTTCCTGGATTTTCTCGAGTTGTGGCAGGTGTTCTCGAGTTACGACGGGGACCTCAGGGACCCGCCCTGGTGGCCTCAGGTGAGGCCAGTCCCCATGCGAGTTGCTAGGGGGCCTCTCGGGATTCCTCTCCCGTCGATACCGGGGCCAAAAACCTTGTGTGGAGTCAGGGCCGGAACCGAGGATTCCTCTCAGGGGCTGACATGGATCTTTGGGTACTTCTGGAGTCTCCCCAGTGGAGTCAGACCTCGTCTCGAGTGGGGGCATGCACGTGCGCTTTCCTTCCATGCTGTAGCAGCAATGTCACGCTTCCCGTCGCGTGGATCAAAGGATCTGTGGTTTTCCCTCGAGGCTTTCCCTCGAGGCTTTCCCACAGGGCTGTCCCACGTGCCACCGTGGTGTGAGTCGATCCTCGGCGTGAAAGATGAGCCAGTGCAGGGCAAAGAGCTTCCTCTGGAATGGACTGAGACATCTGGGGGACTCTTGGAATGGTGGTACGACCATGGAGATCCTCTCGCCTTTCCTGTTGTGAGTGCCTCCTCTTGAGATGCGACGGGAACGCCAGGAATTCTTTCCCGCTGAAAGCAGGGAAAGGATCCCTCATCTCGAGCACCGAGGGGAAAACGGGACTCCTCTGGATGTGGGCGGGACCATCGTGCTTCCTCTCGAGTGGAGACGGGTATGGCGGAGAACTTCTTGTGTTGCAGCAAGGGTGTGAAAGACCCTTTCAAAGTTCCAGAGGTTAGGTGTCATTAGTCTCCAGACGCCTCATCGGAAATAGGCCTCATCTCGCCTGGAAGGGAGAACTTCCTGGATTTTCTCGAGTTGCGGCAGGTGTTCTCGAGTTACGACGGGGACCTCAGGGACCGGCCCTGGTGGCCTCAGGAGAGGCCAGTCCCCATGCGAGTTGCTAGGGGGCCTCTCGGGATTCCTCTCCCGTCGATACCGGGGCCAAAAAGCTTGTGTGGAGTCAGGGCCGGAACCGAGGATTCCTCTCAGGGGCTGACATGGATCTTTGGGTACTTCTGGAGTCTCCCCAGGGGAGTCAGGCCTCGTCTCGAGTGGGGGCATGCACGTGCGCTTTCCTTCCAGGCTGTAGCTGCAATGTCACGCTTCCCGTCGCGTGGATCAAAGGATCTGTGGTTTTCCCTCTAGGCTTTCCCTCGAGGCTTTCCCACAGGGCTGTCCCACGTGCCACCGTGTTGTGAGTCGATCCTCGGCGTGAAAGATGAGCCAGTGCAGGGCAAAGAGGTTCCTCTGAAATGGACTGAGACATCTGGGGGACTCTTGGAATGGTGGTACGACCATGGAGTTCCTCTCGCCTTTCCTGTTGAGAGTGCCTCCTCTTGAGATGCGACGGGAACGCCGGGAATTCTTTCCCGTTGAAAGCAGGGAAAGGATCCCTCATCTCGAGCTACGAGGGGGAAACGGGGCTCCTCTGGATGTGGGCGGGACCATCGTGCTTCCTCTCGAGTGGAGACGGGTATGGCGGTGAACTTCTTGAGTTGCACCAAGGGTGTGAAAGACCCTTTCGAAGTTCCAGAGGTTTGGTGTCATTAGTCTCCAGAGGCCTCATCGGAAATAGGCCTCATCTCGCCTGGAAGGGAGAACTTCCTGGATTTTCTCGAGTTGCGGCAGGTGTTCTCTAGTTACGACGGGGACCTCAGGGACCCGCCCTGGTGGCCTCAGGAGAGGCCAGTCCCCATGCGAGTTGCTAGGGGGCCTCTCGGGATTCCTCTCCCGTCGATACCGGGGCCAAAAACCTTGTGTGGAGTCAGGGCCGGAACCGAGGATTCCTCTCAGGGGCTGACATGGATCTTTGGGTACTTCTGGAGTCTCCCCCGTGGAGTCAGACCTCGTCTCGAGTGGGGGCATGCACGTGCGCTTTCCTTCCAGGCTGTAGCAGCAATGTCACGCTTCCCGTCACGTGGATCAAAGGATCTGTGGTTTTCCCTCGAGGCTTTCCCTCAAGGCTTTCCCACAGGGCTGTCCCACGTGCCACCGTGGTGTGAGTCGATCCTCGGCGTGAAAGATGAGCCAGTGCAGGGCAAAGAGGTTACTCAGGAATGGACTGAGACATCTGGGGGACTCTTGGAATGGTGGTACGACCATGGAGTTCCTCTCGCCTTTCCTGTTGAGAGTGCCTCCTCTTGAGATGCGACGGGAACGCCGGGAATTCTTTCCCGTTGAAAGCAGGGAAAGGATCCCTCATCTCGAGCACCGAGGGGAAAACGGGGCTCCTCTGGATGTGGGCGGGACCATCGTGCTTCCTCTCGAGTGGAGACGGGTATGGCGGAGAACTTCTTGAGTTGCACCAAGGGTGTGAAAGACCCTTTCAAAGTTCCAGAGGTTAGGTGTCATTAGGCTCCAGACGCCTCATCGGAAATAGGCCTCATCTCGCCTGGAAGGGAGAACTTCCTGGATTTTCTCGAGTTGCGGCAGGTGTTCTAAAGTTACGACGGGGAACTCAGGGACCCGCCCTGGTGGCCTCAGGAGAGGCCAGTCCCCATGCGAGTTGCTAGGGGGCCTCTCGGGATTTCTCTCCCGTCGATACCGGGGCCAAAAACCTTGAGTGGAGTCAGGGCCGGAACCGAGGATTCCTCTCAGGGGCTGACATGGATCTTTGGGTACTTCTGGAGTCTCCCCAGGGGAGTCAGGCCTCGTCTCGAGTGGGGGCATGCACGTGCGCTTTCCTTCCAGGCTGTAGCAGCAATGTCACGCTTCCCGTCACGTGCATCAAAGGATCTGTGGTTTTCCCTCGAGGCTTTCCCTCGAGGCTTTCCCACAGGGCTGTCCCACGTGCCACCGTGGTGTGAGTCGATCCTCGGCGTGAAAGATGAGCCAGTGCAGGGCAAAGAGTTTCCTCTGGAATGGACTGAGACATCTGGGGGACTCTTGGAATGGTGGTACGACCATGGAGTTCCTCTCGCCTTTCCTGTTGAGAGTGCCTCCTCTTGAGATGCGACGGGAACGCCGGGAATTCTTTCCCGTTGAAAGCAGGGAAAGGATCCCTCATCTCGAGCTACGAGGGGGAAACGGGGCTCCTCTGGATGTGGGCGGGACCATCGTGCTTCCTCTCGAGTGGAGACGGGTATGGCGGTGAACTTCTTGAGTTGCAGCAAGGGTGTGAAAGACCCTTTCGAAGTTCCAGAGGTTAGGTGTCATTAGTCTCCAGACGCCTCATCGGAAATAGGCCTCATCTCGCCTGGAAGGGAGAACTTCCTGGATTTTCTCGAGTTGCGGCAGGTGTTCTCGAGTTACGACGGGGACCTCAGGGACCCGCCCTGGTGGCCTCAGGAGAGGCCAGTCCCCATGCGAGTTGCTAGGGGGCCTCTCGGGATTCCTCTCCCGTCGATACCGGGGCCAAAATCCTTGTGTGGAGTCAGGGCCGGAACCGAGGATTCCTCTCAGGGGCTGACATGGATCTTTGGGTACTTCTGGAGTCTCCCCAGGGGAGTCAGGCCTCGTCTCGTGTGGAGGCATGCACGTGCACTTTCCTTCCAGGCTGTAGCAGCAATGTCACGCTTCCCGTCGCGTGGATCAAAGGATCTGTGGTTTTCCCTCGAGGCTTTCCCACAGGGCTGTCCCACGTGCCACCGTGGTGTGAGTCGATCCTCGGCGTGAAAGATGAGCCAGTGCAGGGCAAAGAGGTTCCTCTGGAATGGACTGAGACATCTGGGGGACTCTTGGAATGGTGGTACGACCATGGAGTTCCTCTCGCCTTTCCTGTTGAGAGTGCCTCCCCTTGAGATGCGACGGGAACGCCGGGAAATCTTTCCCGTTGAAAGCAGGGAAAGGATCCCTCATATCGAGCTACGAGGGGGAAACGGGGCTCCTCTGGATGTGGGCGGGACCATCGTGCTTCCTCTCGAGTGGAGACGGGTATGGCGGAGAACTTCTTGTGTTGCAGCAAGGGTGTGAAAGACCCTTTCAAAGTTCCAGAGGTTAGGTGTCATTAGTCTCCAGACGCCTCATCGGAAATAGGCCTCATCTCGCCTGGAAGGGAGAACTTCCTGGATTTTCTCGAGTTGCGGCAGGTGTTCTCGAGTTACGACGGGGACCTCAGGGACCGGCCCTGGTGGCCTCAGGAGAGGCCAGTCCCCATGCGAGTTGCTAGGGGGCCTCTCGGGATTTCTCTCCCGTCGATACCGGGGCCAAAAAGCTTGTGTGGAGTCAGGGCCGGAACCGAGGATTCTTCTCAGGGGCTGACATGGATCTTTGGGTACTTCTGGAGTCTCCCCAGGGGAGTCAGGCCTCGTCTCGAGTGGGGGCATGCATGTGCGCTTTCCTTCCAGGCTGTAGCAGCAATGTCACGCTTCCCGTCGCGTGGATCAAAGGATCTGTGGTTTTCCCTCGCGGCTTTCCCTCGAGGCTTTCCCACAGGGCTATCCCACGTGCCACCGTGTTGTGAGTCGATCCTCGGCGTGAAAGATGAGCCAGTGCAGGGCAAAGAGGTTCCTCTGAAATGGACTGAGACATCTGGGGGACTCTTGGAATGGTGGTACGACCATGGAGTTCCTCTCGCCTTTGCTGTTGAGAGTGCCTCCTCTTGAGATGCGACGGGAACGCCGGGAATTCTTTCCCGTTGAAAGCAGGGAAAGGATCCCTCATCTCGAGCTACGAGGGGGAAACGGGGCTCCTCTGGATGTGGGCGGGACCATCGTGCTTCCTCTCGAGTGGAGACGGGTATGGCGGTGAACTTCTTGAGTTGCACCAAGGGTGTGAAAGACCCTTTCGAAGTTCCAGAGGTTTGGTGTCATTAGTCTCCAGAGGCCTCATCGGAAATAGGCCTCATCTCGCCTGGAAGGGAGAACTTCCTGGATTTTCTCGAGTTGCGGCAGGTGTTCTCGAGTTACGACGGGGACCTCAGGGACCCGCCCTGGTGGCCTCAGGAGAGGCCAGTCCCCATGCGAGTTGCTAGGGGGCCTCTCGGGATTCCTCTCCCGTCGATACCGGGGCCAAAAACCTTGTGTGGAGTCAGGGCCGGAACCGAGGATTCCTCTCAGGGGCTGACATGGATCTTTGGGTACTTCTGGAGTCTCCCCAGTGGAGTCAGACCTCGTCTCGAGTGGGGGCATGCACGTGCGCTTTCCTTCCAGGCTGTAGCAGCAATGTCACGCTTCCCGTCGCGTGCATCAAAGGATCTGTGGTTTTCCCTCGAGGCTTTCCCTCGAGGCTTTCCCACAGGGCTGTCCCACGTGCCACCGTGGTGTGAGTCGATCCTCGGCGTGAAAGATGAGCCAGTGCAGGGCAAAGAGTTTCCTCTGGAATGGACTGAGACATCTGGGGGACTCTTGGAATGGTGGTACGACCATGGAGTTCCTCTCGCCTTTCCTGTTGAGAGTGCCTCCTCTTGAGATGCGACGGGAACGCCGGGAATTCTTTCCCGTTGAAAGCAGGGAAAGGATCCCTCATCTCGAGCTACGAGGGGGAAACGGGGCTCCTCTGGATGTGGGCGGGACCATCGTGCTTCCTCTCGAGTGGAGACGGGTATGGCGGTGAACTTCTTGAGTTGCAGCAAGGGTGTGAAAGACCCTTTCGAAGTTCCAGAGGTTAGGTGTCATTAGTCTCCAGACGCCTCATCGGAAATAGGCCTCATCTCGCCTGGAAGGGAGAACTTCCTGGATTTTCTCGAGTTGCGGCAGGTGTTCTCGAGTTACGACGGGGACCTCAGGGACCCGCCCTGGTGGCCTCAGGAGAGGCCAGTCCCCATGCGAGTTGCTAGGGGGCCTCTCGGGATTCCTCTCCCGTCGATACCGGGGCCAAAAACCTTGTGTGGAGTCAGGGCCGGAACCGAGGATTCCTCTCAGGGGCTGACATGGATCTTTGGGTACTTCTGGAGTCTCCCCAGGGGAGTCAGGCCTCGTCTCGAGTGGAGGCATGCACGTGCACTTTCCTTCCAGGCTGTAGCAGCAATGTCACGCTTCCCGTCGCGTGGATCAAAGGATCTGTGGTTTTCCCTCGAGGCTTTCCCACAGGGCTGTCCCACGTGCCACCGTGGTGTGAGTCGATCCTCGGCGTGAAAGATGAGCCAGTGCAGGGCAAAGAGCTTCCTCTGGAATGGACTGAGACATCTGGGGGACTCTTGGAATGGTGGTACGACCATGGAGTTCCTCTCGCCTTTCCTGTTGAGAGTGCCTCCTCTTGAGATGCGACGGGAACGCCGGGAAATCTTTCCCGTTGAAAGCAGGGAAAGGATCCCTCATATCGAGCTACGAGGGGGAAACGGGGCTCCTCTGGATGTGGGCGGGACCATCGTGCTTCCTCTCGAGTGGAGACGGGTATGGCGGTGAACTTCTTGAGTTGCACCAAGGGTGTGAAAGACCCTTTCGAAGTTCCAGAGGTTTGGTGTCATTAGTCTCCAGAGGCCTCATCGGAAATAGGCCTCATCTCGCCTGGAAGGGAGAACTTCCTGGATTTTCTCGAGTTGTGGCAGGTGTTCTCGAGTTACGACGGGGACCTCAGGGACCCGCCCTGGTGGCCTCAGGTGAGGCCAGTCCCCATGCGAGTTGCTAGGGGGCCTCTCGGGATTCCTCTCCCGTCGATACCGGGGCCAAAAACCTTGTGTGGAGTCAGGGCCGGAACCGAGGATTCCTCTCAGGGGCTGACATGGATCTTTGGGTACTTCTGGAGTCTCCCCAGTGGAGTCAGACCTCGTCTCGAGTGGGGGCATGCACGTGCGCTTTCCTTCCATGCTGTAGCAGCAATGTCACGCTTCCCGTCGCGTGGATCAAAGGATCTGTGGTTTTCCCTCGAGGCTTTCCCTCGAGGCTTTCCCACAGGGCTGTCCCACGTGCCACCGTGGTGTGAGTCGATCCTCGGCGTGAAAGATGAGCCAGTGCAGGGCAAAGAGCTTCCTCTGGAATGGACTGAGACATCTGGGGGACTCTTGGAATGGTGGTACGACCATGGAGATCCTCTCGCCTTTCCTGTTGTGAGTGCCTCCTCTTGAGATGCGACGGGAACGCCGGGAATTCTTTCCCGCTGAAAGCAGGGAAAGGATCCCTCATCTCGAGCACCGAGGGGAAAACGGGACTCCTCTGGATGTGGGCGGGACCATCGTGCTTCCTCTCGAGTGGAGACGGGTATGGCGGAGAACTTCTTGTGTTGCAGCAAGGGTGTGAAAGACCCTTTCAAAGTTCCAGAGGTTAGGTGTCATTAGTCTCCAGACGCCTCATCGGAAATAGGCCTCATCTCGCCTGGAAGGGAGAACTTCCTGGATTTTCTCGAGTTGCGGCAGGTGTTCTCGAGTTACGACGGGGACCTCAGGGACCGGCCCTGGTGGCCTCAGGAGAGGCCAGTCCCCATGCGAGTTGCTAGGGGGCCTCTCGGGATTCCTCTCCCGTCGATACCGGGGCCAAAAAGCTTGTGTGGAGTCAGGGCCGGAACCGAGGATTCCTCTCAGGGGCTGACATGGATCTTTGGGTACTTCTGGAGTCTCCCCAGGGGAGTCAGGCCTCGTCTCGAGTGGGGGCATGCACGTGCGCTTTCCTTCCAGGCTGTAGCTGCAATGTCACGCTTCCCGTCGCGTGGATCAAAGGATCTGTGGTTTTCCCTCTAGGCTTTCCCTCGAGGCTTTCCCACAGGGCTGTCTCGTGCCACCGTGTTGTGAGTCGATCCTCGGCGTGAAAGATGAGCCAGTGCAGGGCAAAGAGGTTCCTCTGAAATGGACTGAGACATCTGGGGGACTCTTGGAATGGTGGTACGACCATGGAGTTCCTCTCGCCTTTCCTGTTGAGAGTGCCTCCTCTTGAGATGCGACGGGAACGCCGGGAATTCTTTCCCGCTGAAAGCAGGGAAAGGATCCCTCATCTCGAGCTACGAGGGGGAAACGGGGCTCCTCTGGATGTGGGCGGGACCATCGTGCTTCCTCTCGAGTGGAGACGGGTATGGCGGTGAACTTCTTGAGTTGCACCAAGGGTGTGAAAGACCCTTTCGAAGTTCCAGAGGTTTGGTGTCATTAGTCTCCAGAGGCCTCATCGGAAATAGGCCTCATCTCGCCTGGAAGGGAGAACTTCCTGGATTTTCTCGAGTTGCGGCAGGTGTTCTCTAGTTACGACGGGGACCTCAGGGACCCGCCCTGGTGGCCTCAGGAGAGGCCAGTCCCCATGCGAGTTGCTAGGGGGCCTCTCGGGATTCCTCTCCCGTCGATACCGGGGCCAAAAACCTTGTGTGGAGTCAGGGCCGGAACCGAGGATTCCTCTCAGGGGCTGACATGGATCTTTGGGTACTTCTGGAGTCTCCCCCGTGGAGTCAGACCTCGTCTCGAGTGGGGGCATGCACGTGCGCTTTCCTTCCAGGCTGTAGCAGCAATGTCACGCTTCCCGTCACGTGGATCAAAGGATCTGTGGTTTTCCCTCGAGGCTTTCCCTCAAGGCTTTCCCACAGGGCTGTCCCACGTGCCACCGTGGTGTGAGTCGATCCTCGGCGTGAAAGATGAGCCAGTGCAGGGCAAAGAGGTTACTCAGGAATGGACTGAGACATCTGGGGGACTCTTGGAATGGTGGTACGACCATGGAGTTCCTCTCGCCTTTCCTGTTGAGAGTGCCTCCTCTTGAGATGCGACGGGAACGCCGGGAATTCTTTCCCGTTGAAAGCAGGGAAAGGATCCCTCATCTCGAGCACCGAGGGGAAAACGGGGCTCCTCTGGATGTGGGCGGGACCATCGTGCTTCCTCTCGAGTGGAGACGGGTATGGCGGAGAACTTCTTGAGTTGCAGCAAGGGTGTGAAAGACCCTTTCAAAGTTCCAGAGGTTAGGTGTCATTAGGCTCCAGACGCCTCATCGGAAATAGGCCTCATCTCGCCTGGAAGGGAGAACTTCCTGGATTTTCTCGAGTTGCGGCAGGTGTTCTAAAGTTACGACGGGGAACTCAGGGACCCGCCCTGGTGGCCTCAGGAGAGGCCAGTCCCCATGCGAGTTGCTAGGGGGCCTCTCGGGATTTCTCTCCCGTCGATACCGGGGCCAAAAACCTTGAGTGGAGTCAGGGCCGGAACCGAGGATTCCTCTCAGGGGCTGACATGGATCTTTGGGTACTTCTGGAGTCTCCCCAGGGGAGTCAGGCCTCGTCTCGAGTGGGGGCATGCACGTGCGCTTTCCTTCCAGGCTGTAGCAGCAATGTCACGCTTCCCGTCACGTGCATCAAAGGATCTGTGGTTTTCCCTCGAGGCTTTCCCTCGAGGCTTTCCCACAGGGCTGTCCCACGTGCCACCGTGGTGTGAGTCGATCCTCGGCGTGAAAGATGAGCCAGTGCAGGGCAAAGAGTTTCCTCTGGAATGGACTGAGACATCTGGGGGACTCTTGGAATGGTGGTACGACCATGGAGTTCCTCTCGCCTTTCCTGTTGAGAGTGCCTCCTCTTGAGATGCGACGGGAACGCCGGGAATTCTTTCCCGTTGAAAGCAGGGAAAGGATCCCTCATCTCGAGCTACGAGGGGGAAACGGGGCTCCTCTGGATGTGGGCGGGACCATCGTGCTTCCTCTCGAGTGGAGACGGGTATGGCGGTGAACTTCTTGAGTTGCAGCAAGGGTGTGAAAGACCCTTTCGAAGTTCCAGAGGTTAGGTGTCATTAGTCTCCAGACGCCTCATCGGAAATAGGCCTCATCTCGCCTGGAAGGGAGAACTTCCTGGATTTTCTCGAGTTGCGGCAGGTGTTCTCGAGTTACGACGGGGACCTCAGGGACCCGCCCTGGTGGCCTCAGGAGAGGCCAGTCCCCATGCGAGTTGCTAGGGGGCCTCTCGGGATTCCTCTCCCGTCGATACCGGGGCCAAAATCCTTGTGTGGAGTCAGGGCCGGAACCGAGGATTCCTCTCAGGGGCTGACATGGATCTTTGGGTACTTCTGGAGTCTCCCCAGGGGAGTCAGGCCTCGTCTCGTGTGGAGGCATGCACGTGCACTTTCCTTCCAGGCTGTAGCAGCAATGTCACGCTTCCCGTCGCGTGGATCAAAGGATCTGTGGTTTTCCCTCGAGGCTTTCCCACAGGGCTGTCCCACGTGCCACCGTGGTGTGAGTCGATCCTCGGCGTGAAAGATGAGCCAGTGCAGGGCAAAGAGGTTCCTCTGGAATGGACTGAGACATCTGGGGGACTCTTGGAATGGTGGTACGACCATGGAGTTCCTCTCGCCTTTCCTGTTGAGAGTGCCTCCCCTTGAGATGCGACGGGAACGCCGGGAAATCTTTCCCGTTGAAAGCAGGGAAAGGATCCCTCATATCGAGCTACGAGGGGGAAACGGGGCTCCTCTGGATGTGGGCGGGACCATCGTGCTTCCTCTCGAGTGGAGACGGGTATGGCGGAGAACTTCTTGTGTTGCAGCAAGGGTGTGAAAGACCCTTTCAAAGTTCCAGAGGTTAGGTGTCATTAGTCTCCAGACGCCTCATCGGAAATAGGCCTCATCTCGCCTGGAAGGGAGAACTTCCTGGATTTTCTCGAGTTGCGGCAGGTGTTCTCGAGTTACGACGGGGACCTCAGGGACCGGCCCTGGTGGCCTCAGGAGAGGCCAGTCCCCATGCGAGTTGCTAGGGGGCCTCTCGGGATTCCTCTCCCGTCGATACCGGGGCCAAAAAGCTTGTGTGGAGTCAGGGCCGGAACCGAGGATTCCTCTCAGGGGCTGACATGGATCTTTGGGTACTTCTGGAGTCTCCCCAGGGGAGTCAGGCCTCGTCTCGAGTGGGGGCATGCACGTGCGCTTTCCTTCCAGGCTGTAGCTGCAATGTCACGCTTCCCGTCGCGTGGATCAAAGGATCTGTGGTTTTCCCTCTAGGCTTTCCCTCGAGGCTTTCCCACAGGGCTGTCCCACGTGCCACCGTGTTGTGAGTCGATCCTCGGCGTGAAAGATGAGCCAGTGCAGGGCAAAGGGGTTCCTCTGGAATGGACTGAGACATCTGGGGGACTCTTGGAATGGTGGTACGACCATGGAGTTCCTCTCGCCTTTCCTGTTTAGAGTGCCTCCTCTTGAGATGCGACGGGAACGCCGGGAATTCTTTCCCGTTGAAACCAGGGAAAGGATCCCTCATCTCGAGCTACGAGGGGGAAACGGGGCTCCTCTGGATGTGGGCGGGACCATCGTGCTTCCTCTCGAGTGGAGACGGGTATGGCGGTGAACTTCTTGAGTTGCAGCAAGGGTGTGAAAGACCCTTTCGAAGTTCCAGAGGTTTGGTGTCATTAGTCTCCAGAGGCCTCATCGGAAATAGGCCTCATCTCGCCTGGAAGGGAGAACTTCCTGGATTTTCTCGAGTTGCGGCAGGTGTTCTCGAGTTACGACGGGGACCTCAGGGACCCGCCCTGGTGGCCTCAGGAGAGGCCAGTCCCCATGCGAGTTGCTAGGGGGTCTCTCGGGATTCCTCTCCCGTCGATACCGGGGCCAAAAAGCTTGTGTGGAGTCAGGGCCGGAACCGAGGATTCTTCTCAGGGGCTGACATGGATCTTTGGGTACTTCTGGAGTGTCCCCAGGGGAGTCAGGCCTCGTCTCGAGTGGGGGCATGCATGTGCGCTTTCCTTCCAGGCTGTAGCAGCAATGTCATGCTTCCCGTCGCGTGGATCAAAGGATCTGTGGTTTTCCCTTGAGGCTTTCCCTCGAGACTTTCCCACAGGGCTATCCCACGTGCCACCGTGTTGTGAGTCGATCCTCGGCGTGAAAGATGAGCCAGTGCAGGGCAAAGAGGTTCCTCTGAAATGGACTGAGACATCTGGGGGACTCTTGGAATGGTGGTACGACCATGGAGTTCCTCTCGCCTTTCCTGTTGAGAGTGCCTCCTCTTGAGATGCGACGGGAACGCCGGGAATTCTTTCCCGTTGAAAGCAGGGAAAGGATCCCTCATCTCGAGCTACGAGGGGGAAACGGGGCTCCTCTGGATGTGGGCGGGACCATCGTGCTTCCTCTCGAGTGGAGACGGGT
Source organism: Capricornis sumatraensis (assembly GCF_032405125.1). Taxonomy (NCBI): domain Eukaryota; kingdom Metazoa; phylum Chordata; class Mammalia; order Artiodactyla; family Bovidae; genus Capricornis; species Capricornis sumatraensis. The sequence continues at coordinate 9,543,357 of NW_027184613.1, forward strand.
ATGGCGGTGAACTTCTTGAGTTGCACCAAGGGTGTGAAAGACCCTTTCGCAGTTCCAGAGGTTTGGTGTCATTAGTCTCCAGAGGCCTCATCGGAAATAGGCCTCATCTCGCCTGGAAGGGAGAACTTCCTGGATTTTCTCGAGTTGCGGCAGGTGTTCTCTAGTTACGACGGGGACCTCAGGGACCCGCCCTGGTGGCCTCAGGAGAGGCCAGTCCCCATGCGAGTTGCTAGGGGGCCTCTCGGGATTCCTCTCCCGTCGATACCGGGGCCAAAAACCTTGTGTGGAGTCAGGGCCGGAACCGAGGATTCCTCTCAGGGGCTGACATGGATCTTTGGGTACTTCTGGAGTCTCCCCCGTGGAGTCAGACCTCGTCTCGAGTGGGGGCATGCACGTGCGCTTTCCTTCCAGGCTGTAGCAGCAATGTCACGCTTCCCGTCACGTGGATCAAAGGATCTGTGGTTTTCCCTCGAGGCTTTCCCTCGAGGCTTTCCCACAGGGCTGTCCCACGTGCCACCGTGGTGTGAGTCGATCCTCGGCGTGAAAGATGAGCCAGTGCAGGGCAAAGAGGTTACTCAGGAATGGACTGAGACATCTGGGGGACTCTTGGAATGGTGGTACGACCATGGAGTTCCTCTCGCCTTTCCTGTTGAGAGTGCCTCCTCTTGAGATGCGACGGGAACGCCGGGAATTCTTTCCCGTTGAAAGCAGGGAAAGGATCCCTCATCTCGAGCACCGAGGGGAAAACGGGGCTCCTCTGGATGTGGGCGGGACCATCGTGCTTCCTCTCGAGTGGAGACGGGTATGGCGGAGAACTTCTTGAGTTGCAGCAAGGGTGTGAAAGACCCTTTCAAAGTTCCAGAGGTTAGGTGTCATTAGTCTCCAGACGCCTCATCGGAAATAGGCCTCATCTCGCCTGGAAGGGAGAACTTCCTGGATTTTCTCGAGTTGCGGCAGGTGTTCTAAAGTTACGACGGGGAACTCAGGGACCCGCCCTGGTGGCCTCAGGAGAGGCCAGTCCCCATGCGAGTTGCTAGGGGGCCTCTCGGGATTTCTCTCCCGTCGATACCGGGGCCAAAAACCTTGAGTGGAGTCAGGGCCGGAACCGAGGATTCCTCTCAGGGGCTGACATGGATCTTTGGGTACTTCTGGAGTCTCCCCAGGGGAGTCAGGCCTCGTCTCGAGTGGGGGCATGCACGTGCGCTTTCCTTCCAGGCTGTAGCAGCAATGTCACGCTTCCCGTCACGTGCATCAAAGGATCTGTGGTTTTCCCTCGAGGCTTTCCCTCGAGGCTTTCCCACAGGGCTGTCCCACGTGCCACCGTGGTGTGAGTCGATCCTCGGCGTGAAAGATGAGCCAGTGCAGGGCAAAGAGTTTCCTCTGGAATGGACTGAGACATCTGGGGGACTCTTGGAATGGTGGTACGACCATGGAGTTCCTCTCGCCTTTCCTGTTGAGAGTGCCTCCTCTTGAGATGCGACGGGAACGCCGGGAATTCTTTCCCGTTGAAAGCAGGGAAAGGATCCCTCATCTCGAGCTACGAGGGGGAAACGGGGCTCCTCTGGATGTGGGCGGGACCATCGTGCTTCCTCTCGAGTGGAGACGGGTATGGCGGTGAACTTCTTGAGTTGCAGCAAGGGTGTGAAAGACCCTTTCGAAGTTCCAGAGATTAGGTGTCATTAGTCTCCAGACGCCTCATCGGAAATAGGCCTCATCTCGCCTGGAAGGGAGAACTTCCTGGATTTTCTCGAGTTGCGGCAGGTGTTCTCGAGTTACGACGGGGACCTCAGGGACCCGCCCTGGTGGCCTCAGGAGAGGCCAGTCCCCATGCGAGTTGCTAGGGGGCCTCTCGGGATTCCTCTCCCGTCGATACCGGGGCCAAAATCCTTGTGTGGAGTCAGGGCCGGAACCGAGGATTCCTCTCAGGGGCTGACATGGATCTTTGGGTACTTCTGGAGTCTCCCCAGGGGAGTCAGGCCTCGTCTCGTGTGGAGGCATGCACGTGCACTTTCCTTCCAGGCTGTAGCAGCAATGTCACGCTTCCCGTCGCGTGGATCAAAGGATCTGTGGTTTTCCCTCGAGGCTTTCCCACAGGGCTGTCCCACGTGCCACCGTGGTGTGAGTCGATCCTCGGCGTGAAAGATGAGCCAGTGCAGGGCAAAGAGGTTCCTCTGGAATGGACTGAGACATCTGGGGGACTCTTGGAATGGTGGTACGACCATGGAGTTCCTCTCGCCTTTCCTGTTGAGAGTGCCTCCCCTTGAGATGCGACGGGAACGCCGGGAAATCTTTCCCGTTGAAAGCAGGGAAAGGATCCCTCATATCGAGCTACGAGGGGGAAACGGGGCTCCTCTGGATGTGGGCGGGACCATCGTGCTTCCTCTCGAGTGGAGACGGGTATGGCGGTGAACTTCTTGAGTTGCACCAAGGGTGTGAAAGACCCTTTCGCAGTTCCAGAGGTTTGGTGTCATTAGTCTCCAGAGGCCTCATCGGAAATAGGCCTCATCTCGCCTGGAAGGGAGAACTTCCTGGATTTTCTCGAGTTGCGGCAGGTGTTCTCTAGTTACGACGGGGACCTCAGGGACCCGCCCTGGTGGCCTCAGGAGAGGCCAGTCCCCATGCGAGTTGCTAGGGGGCCTCTCGGGATTCCTCTTCCGTCGATACCGGGGCCAAAAACCTTGTGTGGAGTCAGGGCCGGAACCGAGGATTCCTCTCAGGGGCTGACATGGATCTTTGGGTACTTCTGGAGTCTCCCCCGTGGAGTCAGACCTCGTCTCGAGTGGGGGCATGCACGTGCGCTTTCCTTCCAGGCTGTAGCAGCAATGTCACGCTTCCCGTCACGTGGATCAAAGGATCTGTGGTTTTCCCTCGAGGCTTTCCCTCGAGGCTTTCCCACAGGGCTGTCCCACGTGCCACCGTGGTGTGAGTCGATCCTCGGCGTGAAAGATGAGCCAGTGCAGGGCAAAGAGGTTACTCAGGAATGGACTGAGACATCTGGGGGACTCTTGGAATGGTGGTACGACCATGGAGTTCCTCTCGCCTTTCCTGTTGAGAGTGCCTCCTCTTGAGATGCGACGGGAACGCCGGGAATTCTTTCCCGTTGAAAGCAGGGAAAGGATCCCTCATCTCGAGCACCGAGGGGAAAACGGGGCTCCTCTGGATGTGGGCGGGACCATCGTGCTTCCTCTCGAGTGGAGACGGGTATGGCGGAGAACTTCTTGAGTTGCAGCAAGGGTGTGAAAGACCCTTTCAAAGTTCCAGAGGTTAGGTGTCATTAGTCTCCAGACGCCTCATCGGAAATAGGCCTCATCTCGCCTGGAAGGGAGAACTTCCTGGATTTTCTCGAGTTGCGGCAGGTGTTCTAAAGTTACGACGGGGAACTCAGGGACCCGCCCTGGTGGCCTCAGGAGAGGCCAGTCCCCATGCGAGTTGCTAGGGGGCCTCTCGGGATTTCTCTCCCGTCGATACCGGGGCCAAAAACCTTGAGTGGAGTCAGGGCCGGAACCGAGGATTCCTCTCAGGGGCTGACATGGATCTTTGGGTACTTCTGGAGTCTCCCCAGGGGAGTCAGGCCTCGTCTCGAGTGGGGGCATGCACGTGCGCTTTCCTTCCAGGCTGTAGCAGCAATGTCACGCTTCCCGTCACGTGCATAAAAGGATCTGTGGTTTTCCCTCGAGGCTTTCCCTCGAGGCTTTCCCACAGGGCTGTCCCACGTGCCACCGTGGTGTGAGTCGATCCTCGGCGTGAAAGATTAGCCAGTGCAGGGCAAAGAGTTTCCTCTGGAATGGACTGAGACATCTGGGGGACTCTTGGAATGGTGGTACGACCATGGAGTTCCTCTCGCCTTTCCTGTTGAGAGTGCCTCCTCTTGAGATGCGAAGGGAACGCCGGGAATTCTTTCCCGTTGAAAGCAGGGAAAGGATCCCTCATCTCGAGCTACGAGGGGGAAACGGGGCTCCTCTGGATGTGGGCGGGACCATCGTGCTTCCTCTCGAGTGGAGACGGGTATGGCGGTGAACTTCTTGAGTTGCAGCAAGGGTGTGAAAGACCCTTTCGAAGTTCCAGAGGTTAGGTGTCATTAGTCTCCAGACGCCTCATCGGAAATAGGCCTCATCTCGCCTGGAAGGGAGAACTTCCTGGATTTTCTCGAGTTGCGGCAGGTGTTCTCGAGTTACGACGGGGACCTCAGGGACCCGCCCTGGTGGCCTCAGGAGAGGCCAGTCCCCATGCGAGTTGCTAGGGGGCCTCTCGGGATTCCTCTCCCGTCGATACCGGGGCCAAAAACCTTGTGTGGAGTCAGGGCCGGAACCGAGGATTCCTCTCAGGGGCTGACATGGATCTTTGGGTACTTCTGGAGTCTCCCCAGGGGAGTCAGGCCTCGTCTCCAGTGGGGGCATGCACGTGCACTTTCCTTCCAGGCTGTAGCAGCAATGTCACGCTTCCCGTCGCGTGGATCAAAGGATCTGTGGTTTTCCCTCGAGGCTTTCCCACAGGGCTGTCCCACGTGCCACCGTGGTGTGAGTCGATCCTCGGCGTGAAAGATGAGCCAGTGCAGGGCAAAGAGGTTCCTCTGGAATCGACTGAGACATCTGGGGGACTCTTGGAATGGTGGTACGACCATGGAGTTCCTCTCGCCTTTCCTGTTGAGAGTGCCTCCTCTTGAGATGCGACGGGAACGCCGGGAATTCTTTCCCGTTGAAAGCAGGGAAAGGATGCCTCATCTCGAGCACCGAGGGGAAAACGGGGCTCCTCTGGATGTGGGCGGGACCATCGTGCTTCCTCTCTAGTGGAGACGGGTATGGCGGTGAACTTCTTGAGTTGCAGCAAGGGCGTGAAAGACCCTTTCGAAGTTCCAGAGGTTAGGTGTCATTAGTCTCCAGAGGCCTCATCGGAAATAGGCCTCATCTCGCCTGGAAGGGAGAACTTCCTGGATTTTCTCGAGTTGCGGCAGGTGTTCTCGAGTTACGACGGGGACCTCAGGGACCCGCCCTGGTGGCCTCAGGAGAGGCCAGTCCCTAGGCGAGTTGCTAGGGGGCCTCTCGGATTCCTCTCCCGTCGATACCGGGGCCAAAAACCTTGTGTGGAGTCAGGGCCGGAACCGAGGATTCCTCTCAGGGGCTGACATGGATCTTTGGGTACTTCTGGAGTCTCCCCAGGGGAGTCAGGCCTCGTCTCGAGTGGGGGCATGCACGTTCGCTTTCCTTCCAGGCTGTAGCAGCAATGTCACGCTTCCCGTCGCGTGGATCAAAGGATCTGTGGTTTTCCCTCGAGGCTTTCCCTGGAGGCTTTCCCACAGGGCTGTCCCACGTGCCACCGTGGTGTGAGTCAATCCTGTGCGTGATAGATGAGCCAGTGCAGGGCAAAGAGGTTCCTCTGGAATGGACTGAGACATCTGGGGGACTCTTGGAATGGTGGTACGACCATGGAGTTCCTCTCGCCTTTCCTGTTGAGAGTGCCTCCTCTTGAGATGCGACGGGAACGCCGGGAATTCTTTCCCGTTTAAAGCAGGGAAAGGATCCCTCATCTCGAGCTACGAGGGGGAAACGGGGCTCCTCTGGATGTGGGCGGGACCATCGTGCTTCCTCTCTAGTGGAGACGGGTATGGTGGTGAACTTCTTGAGTTGCAGCAAGGCTGTGAAAGGCCCTTTCGAAGTTCCAGAGGTAAGGTGTCATTAGTCTCCAGACGCCTCATCGGAAATAGGCCTCATTTCGCCTGGAAGGGAGAACTTCCTGGATTTTCTCGAGTTGCGGCAGGTGTTCTCGAGTTACGACGGGGACCTCAGGGACCCGCCCTGGTGGCCTCAGGAGAGGCCAGTCCCTATGCGAGTTGCTAGGGGGCCTCTCGGGATTCCTCTCCCGTCGATACCGGGGCCAAAAACCTTGTGTGGAGTCAGGGCCGGAACCGAGGATTCCTCTCAGGGGCTGACATGGATCTTTGGGTACTTCTGGAGTCTCCCCAGGGGAGTCAGGCCTCGTCTCGAGTGGGGGCATGCACGTGCACTTTCCTTCCAGGCTGTAGCAGCAATGTCACGCTTCCCGTCACGTGGATCAAATGATGTGTGGTTTTCCCTCGAGGCTTTCCCACAGGGCTGTCCCACGTGCCACCGTGGTGTGAGTCGATCCTCGGCGTGAAAGATGAGCCAGTGCAGGGCAAAGAGGTTCCTCTGGAATGGACTGAGACATCTGGGGGACTCTTGGAATGGTGGTACGACCATGGAGTTCCTCTCGCCTTTCCTGTTGAGAGTGCCTCCTCTTGAGATGCGACGGGAACGCCGGGAATTCTTTCCCGTTGAAACCAGGGAAAGGATCCCTCATCTCGAGCTACGAGGGGGAAACGGGGCTCCTCTGGATGTGGGTGGGACCATCGTGCTTCCTCTCGTGTGGAGACGGGTATGGCGGTGAACTTCTTGAGTTGCAGCAACGGTGTGAAAGACCCTTTCGAAGTTCCAGAGGTTTGGTGTCAATAGTCTCCAGAGGCCTCATCGGAAATAGGCCTCATCTCGCCTGGAAGGGAGAACTACCTGGATTTTCTCGTGTTGCGGCAGGTGTTCTCGAGTTACGACGGGGACCTCAGGGACCCGCCCTGGTGGCCTCAGGAGAGGCCAGTTCCCATGCGAGTTGCTAGGGGGTCTCTCGGGATTCCTCTCCCATCGATACCGGGGCCAAAAAGCTTGTGTGGAGTCAGGGCCGGAACCGAGGATTCTTCTCAGGGGCTGACATGGATCTTTGGGTACTTCTGGAGTCTCCCCAGGGGAGTCAGGCCTCGTCTCGAGTGGGGGCATGCATGTGCGCTTTCCTTCCAGGCTGTAGCAGCAATGTCACGCTTCCCGTCGCGTGGATCAAAGGATCTGTGGTTTTCCCTCGAGGCTTTCCCTCGAGGCTTTCCCACAGGGCTGTCCCACGTGCCACCGTGTTGTGAGTCGATCCTCGGCGTGAAAGATGAGCCAGTGCAGGGCAAAGAGGTTCCTCTGAAATGGACTGAGACATCTGGGGGACTCTTGGAATGGTGGTACGACCATGGAGTTCCTCTCGCCTTTCCTGTTGAGAGTGCCTCCTCTTGAGATGCGACGGGAACGCCGGGAATTCTTTCCCGTTGAAAGCAGGGAAAGGATCCCTCATCTCGAGCTACGAGGGGGAAACGGGGCTCCTCTGTATGTGGGCGGGACCATCGTGCTTCCTCTCGAGTGGAGACGGGTATGGCGGTGAACTTCTTGAGTTGCACCAAGGGTGTGAAAGACCCTTTCGAAGTTCCAGAGGTTTGGTGTCATTAGTCTCCAGAGGCCTCATCGGAAATAGGCCTCATCTCGCCTGGAAGGGAGAACTTCCTGGATTTTCTCGAGTTGCGGCAGGTGTTCTCGAGTTACGACGGGGACCTCAGGGACCCGCCCTGGTGGCCTCAGGAGAGGCCAGTCCCCATGCGAGTTGCTAGGGGGCCTCTCGGGATTCCTCTCCCGTCGATACCGGGGCCAAAAACCTTGTGTGGAGTCAGGGCCGGAACCGAGGATTCCTCTCAGGGGCTGACATGGATCTTTGGGTACTTCTGGAGTCTCCGCAGTGGAGTCAGACCTCGTCTCGAGTGGGGGCATGCACGTGCGCTTTCCTTCCAGGCTGTAGTAGCAATGTCACGCTTCCCGTCGCGTGGATCAAAGGATCTGTGGTTTTCCCTCGAGGCTTTCCCTCGAGGCTTTCCCACAGGGCTGTCCCACGTGCCACCGTGGTGTGAGTCGATCCTCGGCGTGAAAGATGAGCCAGTGCAGGGCAAAGAGGTTCCTCTGGAATGGACTGAGACATCTGGGGGACTCTTGGAATGGTGGTACGACCATGGAGATCCTCTCGCCTTTCCTGTTGAGAGTGCCTCCTCTTGAGATGCGACGGGAACGCCGGGAATTCTTTCCCGTTGAAAGCAGGGAAAGGATCCCTCATCTCGAGCACCGAGGGGAAAACGGGGCTCCTCTGGATGTGGGCGGGACCATCGTGCTTCCTCTCGAGTGGAGACGGGTATGGCGGAGAACTTCTTGAGTTGCAGCAAGGGTGTGAAAGACCCTTTCGAAGTTCCAGATGTTAGGTGTCATTAGTCTCCAGACGCCTCATCGGAAATAGGCCTCATCTCGCCTGGAAGGGAGAACTTCCTGGATTTTCTCGAGTTGCGGCAGGTGTTCTTAAGTTACGATGGGGAACTCAGGGACCCGCCCTGGTGGCCTCAGGAGAGGCCAGTCCCCATGCGAGTTGCTAGGGGGCCTCTCGGGATTCCTCTCCCGTCGATACCGGGGCCAAAAACCTTGAGTGGAGTCAGGGCCGGAACCGAGGATTCCTCTCAGGGGCTGACATGGATCTTTGGGTACTTCTGGAGTCTCCCCAGGGGAGTCAGGCCTCGTCTCGAGTGGGGGCATGCACGTGCGCTTTCCTTCCAGGCTGTAGCAGCAATGTCACGCTTCCCGTCACGTGGATCAAAGGATCTGTGGTTTTCCCTCGAGGCTTTCCCTCGAGGCTTTCCCACAGGGCTGTCCCACGTGCCACCGTGGCGTGAGTCGATCCTCGGCGTGAAAGATGAGCCAGTGCAGGGCAAAGAGTTTCCTCTGGAATGGACTGAGACATCTGGGGGACTCTTGGAATGGTGGTACGACCATGGAGTTCCTCTCGCCTTTCCTGTTGAGAGTGCCTCCTCTTGATATTCGACGGGAACGCCGGGAATTCTTTCCCGTTGAAAGCAGGGAAAGGATCCCTCATCTCGAGCTACGAGGGGGAAACGGGGCTCCTCTGGATGTGGGCGGGACCATCGTGCTTCCTCTCGAGTGGAGACGGGTATGGCGGTGAACTTCTTGAGTTGCAGCAAGGGTGTGAAAGACCCTTTCGAAGTTCCAGAGGTTAGGTGTCATTAGTCTCCAGACGCCTCATCGGAAATAGGCCTCATCTCGCCTGGAAGGGAGAACTTCCTGGATTTTCTCGAGTTGCGGCAGGTGTTCTCGAGTTACGACGGGGACCTCAGGGACCCGCCCTGGTGGCCTCAGGAGAGGCCAGTCCCTATGCGAGTTGCTAGGGGGCCTCTCGGGATTCCTCTCCCGTCGATACCGGGGCCAAAAACCTTGTGTGGAGTCAGGGCCGGAACCGAGGATTCCTCTCAGGGGCAGACATGGATCTTTGGGTACTTCTGGAGTCTCCCCAGGGGAGTCAGGCCTCGTCTCGAGTGGGGGCATGCACGTGCACTTTCCTTCCAGGCTGTAGCAGCAATGTCACGCTTCCCGTCGCGTGGATCAAATGATGTGTGGTTTTCCCTCGAGGCTTTCCCACAGGGCTGTCCCACGTGCCACCGTGGTGTGAGTCGATCCTCGGCGTGAAAGATGAGCCAGTGCAGGGCAAAGAGCTTCCTCTGGAATGGACTGAGACATCTGGGGGACTCTTGGAATGGTGGTACGACCATGGAGTTCCTCTCGCCTTTCCTGTTGAGAGTGCCTCCTCTTGAGATGCGACGGGAACGCCGGGAATTTTTTGCCGTTGAAAGCAGGGAAAGGATCCCTCATCTCGAGCTACGAGGGGAAACGGGGCTCCTCTGGATGTGGGCGGGACCATCGTGCTTTCTCTCGAGTGGAGACGGGTATGGCGGTGAACTTCTTGAGTTGCAGCAAGGGTGTGAAAGACCCTTTCGAAGTTCCAGAGGTTAGGTGTCATTAGTCTCCAGACGCCTCATCGGAAATAGGCCTCATCTCGCCTGGAAGGGAGAACTTCCTTGATTTTCTCGAGTTGCGGCAGGTGTTCTCGAGTTACGACGGGGACCTCAGGGACCCGCCCTGTTGGCCTCAGGAGAGGCCAGTCCCTATGCGTGTTGCTAGGGGGCCCCTCGGGATTCCTCTCCCGTCGATACCGGGGCCAAAAACCTTGTGTGGAGTCAGGGCCGGAACCGAGGATTCCTCTCAGGGACTGATATGGATCTTTGGGTACTTCTGGAGTCTCGCCAGGGGAGACAGGTCTCGTCTCGTGTGGGGGCATGCACGTGCACTTTCCTTCCAGGCTGTAGCAGCAATGTCACGCTTCCCGTCGCGTGGATCAAAGGATCTGCGGTTTTCCCTGGAGGCTTTCCCTCGAGGCTTTCCCACAGGGCTGTCCCACGTGACACCGTGGTGTGAGTCGATTCTCGGCGTGAAAAATGAGCCAGTGCAGGGCAAAGAGGTTCCTCTGGAATGGACTGAGACATCTGGGGGACTCTTGGAATGGTGGTACGACCATGGAGTTCCTCTCGCCTTTCCTGTTGAGAGTGCCTCCTCTTGAGATGCGACGGGAACGCCGGGAATTCTTTCCCGTTGAAAGCAGGGAAAGGATCCCTCATCTCGAGCTACGAGGGGGAAACGGGGCTCCTCTGGATGTGGGCGGGACCATCGTGCTTCCTCTCGAGTGGAGACGGGTATGGCGGTGAACTTCTTGAGTTGCAGCAAGGGTGTGAAAGACCCTTTCGAAGTTCCAGAGGTTAGGTGTCATTAGTCTCCAGAGGCCTCATCGGAAATAGGCCTCATCTCGCCTGGAAGGGAGAACTTCCTGGATTTTCTCGAGTTGCGGAAGGTGTTCTCGAGTTTCGACGGGGACCTCAGGGACCCGCCCTGGTGGCCTCAGGAGAGGCCAGTCCCCATGCGAGTTGCTAGGGGGCCTCTCGGGATTCCTCTCCCGTCGATACCGGGGCCAAAAAGCTTGTGTGGAGTCAGGGCCGGAACCGAGGATTCCTCTCAGGGGCTGACATGGATCTTTGGGTACTACTGGAGTCTCCCCAGTGGAGTCAGGCCTCGTCTCGAGTGGGGGCATGCACGTGCGCTTTCCTTTCAGGCTGTAGCAGCAATGTCACGCTTCCCGTCACGTGGATCAAAGGATCTGTGGTTTTCCCTCGAGGCTTTCCCTCGAGGCTTTCCCACAGGGCTGTCCCACGTGCCACCGTGTTGTGAGTCGATCCTCGGCGTGAAAGATGAGCCAGTGCAGGGCAAAGAGGTTCCTCTGGAATGGACTGAGACATCTGGGGGACTCTTGGAATGGTGGTACGACCATGGAGTTCCTCTCGCCTTTCCTGTTGAGAGTGCCTCCTCTTGAGATGCGACGGGAACGCCGGGAATTCTTTCCCGTTGAAAGCAGGGAAAGGATCCCTCATCTCGAGCTCCGAGGGGGAAACGGGGCTCCTCTGGATGTGGGCGGGACCATCGTGCTTCCTCTCTAGTGGAGACGGGTATGGCGGTGAACTTCTTGAGTTGCAGCAAGGGTGTGAAAGACCCTTTCGAAGTTCCAGAGGTTAGGTGTCATTAGTCTCCAGAGGCCTCATCGGAAATAGGCCTCATCTCGCCTGGAAGGGAGAACTTCCTGGATTTTCTCGAGTTGCGGCAGGTGTTCTCGAGTTACGACGGGGACCTCAGGGACCCGCCCTGGTGGCCTCAGGAGAGGCCAGTCCCTAGGCGAGTTGCTAGGGGGCCTCTCGGGATTCCTCTCCCGTTGATACCGGGGCCAAAAACCTTGTGTGGAGTCAGGGCCGGAACCGAGGATTCCTCTCAGGGGCTGACATGGATCTTTGGGTACTTCTGGAGTCTCCCCAGGGGAGTCAGGCCTCGTCTCGAGTGGGGGCATGCACGTGCGCTTTCCTTCCAGGCTGTAGCAGCAATGTCACGCTTCCCGTCGCGTGGATCAAAGGATCTGTGGTTTTCCCTCGAGGCTTTCCCTCGAGGCTTTCCCACAGGGCTGTCCCACGTGCCACCGTGGTGTGAGTCGATCCTCGGCGTGAAAGATGAGCCAGTGCAGGGCAAAGAGGTTCCTCTGGAATGGACTGAGACATCTGGGGGACTCTTGGAATGGTGGTACGACCATGGAGTTCCTCTCGCCTTTCCTGTTGAGAGTGCCTCCTCTTGAGATGCGACGGGAACGCCGGGAATTCTTTCCCGTTGAAAGCAGGGAAAGGATCCCTCATCTCGAGCTACGAGGGGGAAACGGGGCTCCTCTGGATGTGGGCGGGACCATCGTGCTTCCTCTCTAGTGGAGACGGGTATGGTGGTGAACTTCTTGAGTTGCAGCAAGGCTGTGAAAGACCCTTTCGAAGTTCCAGAGGTTAGGTGTCATTAGTCTCCAGACGCCTCATCGGAAATAGGCCTCATCTCGCCTGGAAGGGAGAACTTCCTGGATTTTCTCGAGTTGCGGCAGGTGTTCTTAAGTTACGACGGGGAACTCAGGGACCCGCCCTGGTGGCCTCAGGAGAGGCCAGTCCCCATGCGAGTTGCTAGGGGGCCTCTCGGGATTCCTCTCCCGTCGATACCGGGGCCAAAAACCTTGAGTGGAGTCAGGGCCGGAACCGAGGATTCCTCTCAGGGGCTGACATGGATCTTTGGGTACTTCTGTAGTCTCCCCAGGGGAGTCAGGCCTCGTCTCGAGTGGGGCCATGCACGTGCGCTTTCCTTCCAGGCTGTAGCAGCAATGTCACGCTTCCCGTCACGTGGATCAAAGGATCTGCGGTTTTCCCTCGAGGCTTTCCCTCGAGGCTTTCCCACAGGGCTGTCCCACGTGCCACCGTGGTGTGAGTCGATCCTCGGCGTGAAAGATGAGCCAGTGCAGGGCAAAGAGCTTCCTCTGGAATGGACTGAGACATCTGGGGGACTCTTGGAATGGTGGTACGACCATGGAGTTCCTCTCGCCTTTCCTGTTGAGAGTGCCTCCTCTTGAGATGCGACGGGAACGCCGGGAATTCTTTCCCGTTGAAAGCAGGGAAAGGATCCCTCATCTCGAGCTACGAGGGGGAAACGGGGCTCCTCTGGATGTGGGCGGGACCATCGTGCTTCCTCTCGAGTGGAGACGGGTATGGCGGTGAACTTCTTGAGTTGCAGCAAGGGTGTGAAAGACCCTTTCGAAGTTCCAGAGGTTAGGTGTCATTAGTCTCCAGAGGCCTCATCGGAAATAGGCCTCATCTCGCCTGGAAGGGAGAACTTCCTGGATTTTCTCGAGTTGCGGCAGGTGTTCTCGAGTTTCGACGGGGACCTCAGGGACCCGCCCTGGTGGCCTCAGGAGAGGCCAGTCCCCATGCGAGTTGCTAGGGGGCCTCTCGGGATTCCTCTCCCGTCGATACCGGGGCCAAAAAGCTTGTGTGGAGTCAGGGCCGGAACCGAGGATTCCTCTCAGGGGCTGACATGGATCTTTGGGTACTACTGGAGTCTCCCCAGTGGAGTCAGGCCTTGTCTCGAGTGGGGGCATGCACGTGCGCTTTCCTTTCAGGCTGTAGCAGCAATGTCACGCTTCCCGTCACGTGGATCAAAGGATCTGTGGTTTTCCCTCGAGGCTTTCCCTCGAGGCTTTCCCACAGGGCTGTCCCACGTGCCACCGTGTTGTGAGTCGATCCTCGGCGTGAAAGATGAGCCAGTGCAGGGCAAAGAGGTTCCTCTGGAATGGACTGAGACATCTGGGGGACTCTTGGAATGGTGGTACGACCATGGAGTTCCTCTCGCCTTTCCTGTTGAGAGTGCCTCCTCTTGAGATGCGACGGGAACGCCGGGAATTCTTTCCCGTTGAAAGCAGGGAAAGGATCCCTCATCTCGAGCTACGAGGGGGAAACGGGGCTCCTCTGGATGTGGGCGGGACCATCGTGCTTCCTCTCTAGTGGAGACGGGTATGGCGGTGAACTTCTTGAGTTGCAGCAAGGGTGTGAAAGACCCTTTCGAAGTTCCAGAGGTTAGGTGTCATTAGTCTCCAGAGGCCTCATCGGAAATAGGCCTCATCTCGCCTGGAAGGGAGAACTTCCTGGATTTTCTCGAGTTGCGGCAGGTGTTCTCGAGTTACGACGGGGACCTCAGGGACCCGCCCTGGTGGCCTCAGGAGAGGCCAGTCCCTAGGCGAGTTGCTAGGGGGCCTCTCGGGATTCCTCTCCCGTTGATACCGGGGCCAAAAACCTTGTGTGGAGTCAGGGCCGGAACCGAGGATTCCTCTCAGGGGCTGACATGGATCTTTGGGTACTTCTGGAGTCTCCCCAGGGGAGTCAGGCCTCGTCTCGATTGGGGGCATGCACGTGCGCTTTCCTTCCAGGCTGTAGCAGCAATGTCACGCTTCCCGTCGCGTGGATCAAAGGATCTGTGGTTTTCCCTCGAGGCTTTCCCTCGAGGCTTTCCCACAGGGCTGTCCCACGTGCCACCGTGGTGTGAGTCGATCCTCGGCGTGAAAGATGAGCCAGTGCAGGGCAAAGAGGTTCCTCTGGAATGGACTGAGACATCTGGGGGACTCTTGGAATGGTGGTACGACCATGGAGTTCCTCTCGCCTTTCCTGTTGAGAGTGCCTCCTCTTGAGATGCGACGGGAACGCCGGGAATTCTTTCCCGTTGAAAGCAGGGAAAGGATCCCTCATCTCGAGCTACGAGGGGGAAACGGGGCTCCTCTGGATGTGGGCGGGACCATCGTGCTTCCTCTCTAGTGGAGACGGGTATGGTGGTGAACTTCTTGAGTTGCAGCAAGGCTGTGAAAGACCCTTTCGAAGTTCCAGAGGTTAGGTGTCATTAGTCTCCAGACGCCTCATCGGAAATAGGCCTCATCTCGCCTGGAAGGGAGAACTTCCTGGATTTTCTCGAGTTGCGGCAGGTGTTCTTAAGTTACGACGGGGAACTCAGGGACCCGCCCTGGTGGCCTCAGGAGAGGCCAGTCCCCATGCGAGTTGCTAGGGGGCCTCTCGGGATTCCTCTCCCGTCGATACCGGGGCCAAAAACCTTGAGTGGAGTCAGGGCCGGAACCGAGGATTCCTCTCAGGGGCTGACATGGATCTTTGGGTACTTCTGTAGTCTCCCCAGGGGAGTCAGGCCTCGTCTCGAGTGGGGGCATGCACGTGCGCTTTCCTTCCAGGCTGTAGCAGCAATGTCACGCTTCCCGTCACGTGGATCAAAGGATCTGCGGTTTTCCCTCGAGGCTTTCCCTCGAGGCTTTCCCACAGGGCTGTCCCACGTGCCACCGTGGTGTGAGTCGATCCTCGGCGTGAAAGATGAGCCAGTGCAGGGCAAAGAGCTTCCTCTGGAATGGACTGAGACATCTGGGGGACTCTTGGAATGGTGGTACGACCATGGAGTTCCTCTCGCCTTTCCTGTTGAGAGTGCTTCCTCTTGAGATGCGACGGGAACGGAGGGAATTCTTTCCCGTTGAAAGCAGGGAAAGGATCCCTCATCTCGAGCTACGAGGGGGAAACGGGGCTCCTCTGGATGTGGGCGGGACCATCGTGCTTCCTCTCTAGTGGAGACGGGTATGGCGGTGAACTTCTTGAGTTGCAGCAAGGGTGTGAAAGACCCTTTCGAAGTTCCAGAGGTTAGGTGTCATTAGTCTCCAGAGGCCTCATCGGAAATAGGCCTCATCTCGCCTGGAAGGGAGAACTTCCTGGATTTTCTCGAGTTGCGGCAGGTGTTCTCGAGTTACGACGGGGACCTCAGGGACCCGCCCTGGTGGCCTCAGGAGAGGCCAGTCCCTAGGCGAGTTGCTAGGGGGCCTCTCGGGATTCCTCTCCCGTTGATACCGGGGCCAAAAACCTTGTGTGGAGTCAGGGCCGGAACCGAGGATTCCTCTCAGGGGCTGACATGGATCTTTGGGTACTTCTGGAGTCTCCCCAGGGGAGTCAGGCCTCGTCTCGAGTGGGGGCATGCACGTGCGCTTTCCTTCCAGGCTGTAGCAGCAATGTCACGCTTCCCGGCGCGTGGATCAAAGGATCTGTGGTTTTCCCTCGAGGCTTTCCCTCGAGGCTTTCCCACAGGGCTGTCCCACGTGCCACCGTGGTGTGAGTCGATCCTCGGCGTGAAAGATGAGCCAGTGCAGGGCAAAGAGGTTCCTCTGGAATGGACTGAGACATCTGGGGGACTCTTGGAATGGTGGTACGACCATGGAGTTCCTCTCGCCTTTCCTGTTGAGAGTGCCTCCTCTTGAGATGCGACGGGAACGCCGGGAATTCTTTCCCGTTGAAAGCAGGGAAAGGATCCCTCATCTCGAGCTACGAGGGGGAAACGGGGCTCCTCTGGATGTGGGCGGGACCATCGTGCTTCCTCTCTAGTGGAGACGGGTATGGTGGTGAACTTCTTGAGTTGCAGCAAGGCTGTGAAAAACCCTTTCGAAGTTCCAGAGGTTAGGTGTCATTAGTCTCCAGACGCCTCATCGGAAATAGGCCTCATCTCGCCTGGAAGGGAGAACTTCCTGGATTTTCTCGAGTTGCGGCAGGTGTTCTTAAGTTACGACGGGGAACTCAGGGACCCGCCCTGGTGGCCTCAGGAGAGGCCAGTCCCCATGCGAGTTTCTAGGGGGCCTCTCGGGATTCCTCTCCCGTCGATACCGGGGCCAAAAACCTTGAGTGGAGTCAGGGCCGGAACCGAGGATTCCTCTCAGGGGCTGACATGGATCTTTGGGTTCTTCTGGAGTCTCCCCAGGGGAGTCAGGCCTCGTCTCGAGTGGGGGCATGCACGTGCGCTTTCCTTCCAGGCTGTAGCAGCAATGTCACGCTTCCCGTCACGTGGATCAAAGGATCTGTGGTTTTCCCTCGAGGCTTTCCCTCGAGGCTTTCCCACAGGGCTGTCCCACGTGCCACCGTGGTGTGAGTCGATCCTCAGCGTGAAAGATGAGCCAGTGCAGGGCAAAGAGCTTCCTCTGGAATGGACTGAGACATCTGGGGGACTCTTGGAATGGTGGTACGACCATGGAGTTCCTCTCGCCTTTCCTGTTGAGAGTGCTTCCTCTTGAGATGCGACGGGAACGCAGGGAATTCTTTCCCGTTGAAAGCAGGGAAAGGATCCCTCATCTCGAGCTACGAGGGGGAAACGGGGCTCCTTTGGATGTGGTCGGGACCATCGTGCTTCCTCTCGAGTGGAGACGGGTATGGTGGTGAACTTCTTGAGTTGCAGCAAGGGTGTGAAAGACCCTTTCGAAGTTCCAGAGGTTAGGTGTCATTAGTCTCCAGAGGCCTCATCGGAAATAGGCCTCATCTCGCCTGGAAGGGAGAACTTCCTGGATTTTCTCGAGTTGCGGCAGGTGTTCTCGAGTTTCGACGGGGACCTCAGGGACCCGCCCTGGTGGCCTCAGGAGAGGCCAGTCCCCATGCGAGTTGCTAGGGGGCCTCTCGGGATTCCTCTCCCGTCGATACCGGGGCCAAAAAGCTTGTGTGGAGTCAGGGCCGGAACCGAGGATTCCTCTCAGGGGCTGACATGGATCTTTGGGTACTTCTGGAGTCTCCCCAGTGGAGTCAGGCCTCGTCTCGAGTGGGGGCATGCACGTGCGCTTTCCTTTCAGGCTGTAGCAGCAATGTCACGCTTCCCGTCACGTGGATCAAAGGATCTGTGGTTTTCCCTCGAGGCTTTCCCTCGAGGCTTTCCCACAGGGCTGTCCCACGTGCCACCGTGTTGTGAGTCGATCCTCGGCGTGAAAGATGAGCCAGTGCAGGGCAAAGAGGTTCCTCTGGAATGGACTGAGACATCTGGGGGACTCTTGGAATGGTGGTACGACCATGGAGTTCCTCTCGCCTTTCCTGTTGAGAGTGCCTCCTCTTGAGATGCGACGGGAACGCCGGGAATTCTTTCGCGTTGAAAGCAGGGAAAGGATCCCTCATCTCGAGCTACGAGGGGGAAACGGGGCTCCTCTGGATGTGGGCGGGACCATCGTGCTTCCTCTCTAGTGGAGACGGGTATGGCGGTGAACTTCTTGAGTTGCAGCAAGGGTGTGAAAGACCCTTTCGAAGTTCCAGAGGTTAGGTGTCATTAGTCTCCAGAGGCCTCATCGGAAATAGGCCTCATCTCGCCTGGAAGGGAGAACTTCCTGGATTTTCTCGAGTTGCGGCAGGTGTTCTCGAGTTACGACGGGGACCTCAGGGACCCGCCCTGGTGGCCTCAGGAGAGGCCAGTCCCTAGGAGAGTTGCTAGGGGGCCTCTCGGGATTCCTCTCCCGTTGATACCGGGGCCAAAAACCTTGTGTGGAGTCAGGGCCGGAACCGAGGATTCCTCTCAGGGGCTGACATGGATCTTTGGGTACTTCTGGAGTCTCCCCAGGGGAGTCAGGCCTCGTCTCGAGTGGGGGCATGCACGTGCGCTTTCCTTCCAGGCTGTAGCAGCAATGTCACGCTTCCCGTCGCGTGGATCAAAGGATCTGTGGTTTTCCCTCGAGGCTTTCCCTCGAGGCTTTCCCACAGGGCTGTCCCACGTGCCACCGTGGTGTGAGTCGATCCTCGGCGTGAAAGATGAGCCAGTGCAGGGCAAAGAGGTTCCTCTGGAATGGACTGAGACATCTGGGGGACTCTTGGAATGGTGGTACGACCATGGAGTTCCTCTCGCCTTTCCTGTTGAGAGTGCCTCCTCTTGAGATGCGACGGGAACGCCGGGAATTCTTTCCCGTTGAAAGCAGGGAAAGGATCCCTCATCTCGAGCTACGAGGGGGAAACGGGGCTCCTCTGGATGTGGGCGGGACCATCGTGCTTCCTCTCTAGTGGAGACGGGTATGGTGGTGAACTTCTTGAGTTGCAGCAAGGCTGTGAAAGACCCTTTCGAAGTTCCAGAGGTTAGGTGTCATTAGTCTCCAGACGCCTCATCGGAAATAGGCCTCATCTCGCCTGGAAGGGAGAACTTCCTGGATTTTCTCGAGTTGCGGCAGGTGTTCTTAAGTTACGACGGGGAACTCAGGGACCCGCCCTGGTGGCCTCAGGAGAGGCCAGTCCCCATGCGAGTTGCTAGGGGGCCTCTCGGGATTCCTCTCCCGTCGATACCGGGGCCAAAAACCTTGAGTGGAATCAGGGCCGGAACCGAGGATTCCTCTCAGGGGCTGACATGGATCTTTGGGTACTTCTGGAGTCTCCCCAGGGGAGTCAGGCCTCGTCTCGAGTGGGGGCATGCACGTGCGCTTTCCTTCCAGGCTGTAGCAGCAATGTCACGCTTCCCGTCACGTGGATCAAAGGATCTGCGGTTTTCCCTCGAGGCTTTCCCTCGAGGCTTTCCCACAGGGCTGTCCCACGTGCCACCGTGGTGTGAGTCGATCCTCGGCGTGAAAGATGAGCCAGTGCAGGGCAAAGAGCTTCCTCTGGAATGGACTGAGACATCTGGGGGACTCTTGGAATGGTGGTACGACCATGGAGTTCCTCTCGCCTTTCCTGTTGAGAGTGCTTCCTCTTGAGATGCGACGGGAACGCAGGGAATTCTTTCCCGTTGAAAGCAAGGAAAGGATCCCTCATCTCGAGCTACGAGGGGGAAACGGGGCTCCTTTGGATGTGGTCGGGACCATCGTGCTTCCTCTCGAGTGGAGACGGGTATGGTGGTGAACTTCTTGAGTTGCAGCAAGGGTGTGAAAGACCCTTTCGAAGTTCCAGAGGTTAGGTGTCATTAGTCTCCAGACGCCTCATCGGAAATAAGCCTCATCTCGCCTGGAAGGGAGAACTTCCTGGATTTTCTCGAGTTGTGGCAGGTGTTCTCGAGTAACGACGGGGACCACAGGGACCGGCCCTGGTGGCCTCAGGAGAGGCCAGTCCCCATGCGAGTTGCTAGGGGGCCTCTCGGGATTCCTCTCCCGTCGATACCGGGGCCAAAAAGCTTGTGTGGAGTCAGGGCCGGAACCGAGGATTCCTCTCAGGGGCTGACATGGATCTTTTGGTACTTCTGGAGTCTCCCCAGGGGAGTCAGGCCTCGTCTCGAGTGGGGGCATGCACGTGCGCTTTCCTTCCAGGCTGTAGCAGCAATGTCACGCTTCCCGTGGCGTGGATCAAAGGATCTGTGGTTTTCCCTCGAGGCTTTCCCTCGAGGCTTTCCCACAGGGCTGTCCCACGTGCCACCGTGGTGTGAGTCGATCCTCGGCGTGAAAGATGAGCCAGTGCAGGGCAAAGAGGTTCCTCTGGAATGGACTGAGACATCTGGGGGACTCTTGGAATGGTGGTACGACCATGGAGTTCCTCTCGCCTTTCCTGTTGAGAGTGCCTCCTCTTGAGATGCAACGGGAACGCCGGGAATTCTTTCCCGTTGAAAGCAGGGAAAGGATCCCTCATCTCGAGCACCGAGGGGGAAACGGGGCTCCTCTGGATGTGGGCGGGACCATCGTGCTTCCTCTCGAGTGGAGACGGGTATGGCGGTGAACTTCTTGAGTTGCAGCAAGGGTGTGAAAGACCCTTTCGAAGTTCCAGAGGTTTGGTGTCAATAGTCTCCAGAGGCCTCATCGGAAATAGGCCTCATCTCGCCTGGAAGGGAGAACTTCCTGGATTTTCTCGAGTTGCGGCAGTTGTTCTCGAGTTACGACGGGGACCTCAGGGACCCGCCCTGGTGGCCTCAGGAGAGGCCAGTCCCCATGCGAGTTGCTAGGGGGTCTCTCGGGATTCCTCTCCCGTCGATACCGGGGCCAAAAAGCTTGTGTGGAGTCAGGGCCGGAACCGAGGATTCTTCTCAGGGGCTGACATGGATCTTTGGGTACTTCTGGAGTCTCCCCAGGGGAGTCAGGCCTCGTCTCGAGTGGGGGCATGCATGTGCGCTTTCCTTCCAGGCTGTAGCAGCAATGTCACGCTTCCCGTCGCGTGGATCAAAGGATCTGTGGTTTTCCCTCGAGGCTTTCCCTTGAGGCTTTCCCACAGGGCTGTCCCACGTGCCACCGTGTTGTGAGTCGATCCTCGGCGTGAAAGATGAGCCAGTGCAGGGCAAAGAGGTTCCTCTGAAATGGACTGAGACATCTGGGGGACTCTTGGAATGGTGGTACGACCATGGAGTTCCTCTCGCCTTTCCTGTTGAGAGTGCCTCCTCTTGAGATGCGACGGGAACGCCGGGAATTCTTTCCCGTTGAAAGCAGGGAAAGGATTCCTCATCTCGAGCTACGAGGGGGAAACGGGGCTCCTCTGGATGTGGGCGGGACCATTGTGCTTCCTCTCTAGTGGAGACGGGTATGGCGGTGAACTTCTTGAGTTGCACCAAGGGTGTGAAAGACCCTTTCGAAGTTCCAGAGGTTTGGTGTCATTAGTCTCCAGAGGCCTCATCGGAAATAGGCCTCATCTCGCCTGGAAGGGAGAACTTCCTGGATTTTCTCGAGTTGCGGCAGGTGTTCTCGAGTTACGACGGGGACCTCAGGGACCCGCCCTGGTGGCCTCAGGAGAGGCCAGTCCCCATGCGAGTTGCTAGGGGGCCTCTCGGGATTCCTCTCCCGTCGATACCGGGGCCAAAAACCTTGTGTGGAGTCAGGGCCGGAACCGAGGATTCCTCTCAGGGGCTGACATGGATCTTTGGGTACTTCTGGAGTCTCCCCAGTGGAGTCAGACCTCGTCTCGAGTGGGGGCATGCACGTGCGCTTTCCTTCCAGGCTGTAGTAGCAATGTCACGCTTCCCGTCGCGTGGATCAAAGGATCTGTGGTTTTCCCTCGAGGCTTTCCCTCGAGGCTTTCCCACAGGGCTGTCCCACGTGCCACCGTGGTGTGAGTCGATCCTCGGCGTGAAAGATGAGCCAGTGCAGGGCAAAGAGGTTCCTCTGGAATGGACTGAGACATCTGGGGGACTCTTGGAATGGTGGTACGACCATGGAGTTCCTCTCGCCTTTCCTGTTGAGAGTGCCTCCTCTTGAGATGCGACGGGAACGCCGGGAATTCTTTCCCGTTGAAAGCAGGGAAAGGATCCCTCATCTCGAGCTACGAGGGGGAAACGGGGCTCCTCTGGATGTGGGCGGGACCATCGTGCTTCCTCTCGAGTGGAGACGGGTATGGCGGTGAACTTCTTGAGTTGCAGCAAGGGTGTGAAAGACCCTTTCGAAGTTCCAGGGGTTAGGTGTCATTAGTCTCCAGAGGCCTCATCGGAAATAGGCCTCATCTCGCCTGGAAGGGAGAACTTCCTGGATTTTCTCGAGTTGCGGCAGGTGTTCTCGAGTTACGACGGGGACCTCAGGGACCCGCCCTGGTGGCCTCAGGAGAGGCCAGTCCCTAGGCGAGTTGCTAGGGGGCCTCTCGGGATTCCTCTCCCGTTGATACCGGGGCCAAAAACCTTGTGTGGAGTCAGGGCCGGAACCGAGGATTCCTCTCAGGGGCTGACATGGATCTTTGGGTACTTCTGGAGTCTCCCCAGGGGAGTCAGGCCTCGTCTCGACTGGGGGCATGCACGTGCGCTTTCCTTCCAGGCTGTAGCAGCAATGTCACGCTTCCCGTCGCGTGGATCAACGGATCTGTGGTTTTCCCTCGAGGCTTTCCCTCCAGGCTTTCCCACAGGGCTGTCCCACGTGCCACCGTGGTGTGAGTCAATCCTGGGCGAGAAAGATGAGCCAGTGCAGGGCAAAGAGGTTCCTCTGGAATGGACTGAGACATCTGGGGGACTCTTGGAATGGTGGTACGACCATGGAGTTCCTCTCGCCTTTCCTGTTGAGAGTGCCTCCTCTTGAGATGCGACGGGAACGCCGGGAATTCTTTCCCGTTTAAAGCAGGGAAAGGATCCCTCATCTCGAGCTACGAGGGGGAAACGGGGCTCCTCTGGATGTGGGCGGGACCATCGTGCTTCCTCTCTAGTGGAGACGGGTATGGTGGTGAACTTCTTGAGTTGCAGCAAGGCTGTGAAAGACCCTTTCGAAGTTCCAGAGGTTAGGTGTCATTAGTCTCCAGACGCCTCATCGGAAATAGGCCTCATCTCGCCTGGAAGGGAGAACTTCCTGGATTTTCTCGAGTTGCGGCAGGTGTTCTCGAGTTACGACGGGGACCTCAGGGACCCGCCCTGGTGGCCTCAGGAGAGGCCAGTCCCCATGCGAGTTGCTAGGGGGCCTCTCGGGATTCCTCTCCCATAGATACCGGGGCCAAAAACCTTGTGTGGAGTCAGGGCCGGAACCGAGGATTCCTCTCAGGGGCTGACATGGATCTTTGGGTACTTCTGGAGTCTCCCCAGTGGAGTCAGACCTCGTCTCGAGTGGGGGCATGCACGTGCGCTTTCCTTCCAGGCTGTAGTAGCAATGTCACGCTTCCCGTCGCGTGGATCAAAGGATCTGTGGTTTTCCCTCGAGGCTTTCCCTCGAGGCTTTCCCACAGGGCTGTCCCACGTGCCACCGTGGTGTGAGTCGATCCTCGGCGTGAAAGATGAGCCAGTGCAGGGCAAAGAGGTTCCTCTGGAATGGACTGAGACATCTGGGGGACTCTTGGAATGGTGGTACGACCATGGAGATCCTCTCGCCTTTCCTGTTGAGAGTGCCTCCTCTTGAGATGCGACGGGAACGCCGGGAATTCTTTCCCGTTGAAAGCAGGGAAAGGTTCCCTCATCTCGAGCACCGAGGGGACAACGGGGCTCCTCTGGATGTGGGCGGGACCATCGTGCTTCCTCTCGAGTGGAGACGGGTATGGCGGAGAACTTCTTGAGTTGCAGCAAGGGTGTGAAAGACCCTTTCAAAGTTCCAGAGGTTAGGTGTCATTATTCTCCAGACGCCTCATCGGAAATAGGCCTCATCTCGCCTGGAAGGGAGAACTTCCTGGATTTTCTCGAGTTGCGGCAGGTGTTCTTAAGTTACGACGGGGAACTCAGGGACCCGCCCTGGTGGCCTCAGGAGAGGCCAGTCCCCATGCGAGTTGCTAGGGGGCCTCTCGGGATTCCTCTCCCGTCGATACCGGGGCCAAACAGCTTGTGTGGAGTCAGGGCCGGAACCGAGGATTCCTCTCAGGGGCTGACATGGATCTTTGGGTAATTCTGGAGTCTCCCCAGGGGAGTCAGGCCTCGTCTCGAGTGGGGGCATGCGCGTGCGCTTTCCTTCCAGGCTTTAGCAGCAATGTCACGCTTCCCGTCGCTTGGATCAAAGGATCTGTGGTTTTCCCTCGAGGCTTTCCCTCGAGGCTTTCCCACAGGGCTGTCCCACGTGCCACCGTGGTGTGAGTCGATCCTCGGCGTGAAAGATGAGCCAGTGCAGGGCAAAGAGGTTCCTCTGGAATGGACTGAGACATCTGGGGGACTCTTGGAATGGTGGTACGACCATGGAGTTCCTCTCGCCTTTCCTGTTGAGAGTGCCTCCTCTTGAGATGCGACGGGAACGCCGGGAATTCTTTCCCGTTGAAAGCAGGGAAAGGATCCCTCATCTCGAGCTACGAGGGGGAAACGGGGCTCCTCTGGATGTGGGCGGGACCATCGTGCTTCCTCTCGAGTGGAGACGGGTATGGCGGTGAACTTCTTGAGTTGCAGCAAGGGTGTGAAAGACCCTTTCGAAGTTCCAGAGGTTAGGTGTCATTAGTCTCCAGACGCCTCATCGGAAATAGGCCTCATCTCGCCTGGAAGGGAGAACTTCCTGGATTTTCTCGAGTTGCGGCAGGTGTTCTCGAGTTTCGACGGGGACCTCAGGGACCCGCCCTGGTAACCTCAGGAGAGGCCAGTCCCCATGCGAGTTGCTAGGGGGCCTCTCAGGATTCCTCTCCCGTCGATACCGGGGCCAAAAAGCTTGTGTGGAGTCAGGGCCGGAATCGAGGATTCCTCTCAGGGGCTGACATGGATCTTTGGGTACTTCTGGAGTCTCCCCAGGGGAGTCAGGCCTCGTCTCGAGTGGGGGCATGCACGTGCGCTTTCCTTCCAGGCTGTAGCAGCAATGTCACGCTTCCCGTCGCGTGGATCAAAGGATCTGTGGTTTTCCCTCGAGGCTTTCCCTCGAGGCTTTCCCACAGGGCTGTCCCACGTGCCACCGTGGTGTGAGTCGATCCTCGGCGTGAAAGATGAGCCAGTGCAGGGCAAAGAGGTTCCTCTGGAATGGACTGAGACATCTGGGGGACTCTTGGAATGGTGGTACGACCATGGAGTTCCTCTCGCCTTTCCTGTTGAGAGTGCCTCCTCTTTGGATGCGACGGGAACGCCGGGAATTCTTTCCCGTTGAAAGCAGGGAAAGGATCCCTCATCTCGAGCTACGAGGGGGAAACGGGGCTCCTCTGGATGTGGGCGGGACCATCGTGCTTCCTCTCGAGTGGACACGGGTATGGCGGTGAACTTCTTGAGTTGCAGCAAGGGTGTGAAAGACCCTTTCGACGTTCCAGAGGTTAGGTGTCATTAGTCTCCAGACGCCTCATCGGAAATAGGCCTCATCTCGCCTGGAAGGGAGAACTTCCTGGATTTTCTCGAGTTGCGGCAGGTGTTCTCGAGTTATGACGGGGACCTCAGGGACACGCCCTGGTGGCCTCAGGAGAGGCCAGTCCCCATGCGAGTTGCTAGGGGGCCTCTCGGGATTCCTCTCCCGTCGATACCGGGGCCAAAAACCCTGTGTGGAGTAAGGGCCGGAACCGAGGATTCCTCTCAGGGGTGACATGGATCTTTTGGTACTTCTGGAGTCTCCCCAGGGGAGTCAGGCCTCGTCTCGAGTGGGGGCATGCACGTGTGCTTTCCTTCCAGGCTGTAGCAGCAATGTCACGCTTCCCGTCGCGTGCATCAAAGGATCTGTGGTTTTCCCTCGAGGCTTTCCCTCGAGGCTTTCCAGCAGGGCTGTCCCACGTGCCACCGTGGTGTGAGTCGATCCTCGGCGTGAAAGATGAGCCAGTGCAGGGCAAAGAGGTTCCTCTGGAATGGACTGAGACATCTGGGCGACTCTTGGAATGGTGGTACGACCATGGAGTTCCTCTCGCCTTTCCTGTTGAGAGTGCCTCCTCTTGAGATACGACGGGAACGCCGGGAATTCTTTCTCGTTGAAAGCAGGGAAAGGATCCCTCATCTCGAGCTCCGAGGGGGAAACGGGGCTCCTCTGGATGTGGGCGGGACCATCATGCTTCCTCTCGAGTGGAGACGGGTATGGCGGTGAACTTCTTGAGTTGCAGCAAGGGTGTGAAAGACCCTTTCGAAGTTCCAGAGGTTTGGTGTCATTAGTCTCCAGAGGCCTCATCGGAAATAGGCCTCATCTCGCCTGGAAGGGAGAACTTCCTGAATTTTCTCGAGTTGCGGCAGGTGTTCTGGAGTTACGACGGGGACCTCAGGGACCGGCCCTGGTGGCCTCAGGAGAGGCCAGTCCCCATGCGAGTTGCTAGGGGGCCTCTCGGGATTCCTCTCCCGTCGATACTGGGGCCAAAAAGCTTGTGTGGAGTCAGGGCCGGAACCGAGGATTCCTCTCAGGGGCTGACATGGATCTTTGGGTACTTCTGGAGTCTCCCCAGGGGAGTCAGGCCTCGTCTCGAGTGGGGGCATGCACGTGCGCTTTCCTTCCAGGCTGTAGCAGCAATGTCACGCTTCCCGTCGCGTGGATCAAAGGATCTGTGGTTTTCCCTCGAGGCTTTCCCTCGAGGCTTTCCAGCAGGGCTGTCCCACGTGCCACCGTGTTGTGAGTCGATCCTCGGCGTGAAAGATGAGCCAGTGCAGGGCAAAGAGGTTCCTCTGGAATGGACTGAGACATCTGAGGGACTCTTGGAATGGTGGTACGACCATGGAGTTCCTCTCGCCTTTCCTGTTGAGAGTGCCTCCTCTTGAGATGCGACGGGAACGCCGGGAATTCTTTCCCTTTGAAACCAGGGAAAGGATCCCTCATCTCGAGCTACGAGGGGGAAACGGGGCTCCTCTGGATGTGGGCGGGACCATCGTGCTTCCTCTCGAGTGGAGACGGGTATGGCGGTGAACTTCTTGAGTTGCAGCAAGGGTGTGAAAGACCCTTTCGAAGTTCCAGAGGTTTGGTGTCATTAGTCTCCAGAGGCTTCATCGGAAATAGGCCTCATCTCGCCTGGAAGGGAGAACTTCCTGGATTTTCTCGAGTTGCGGCAGGAGTTCTCGAGTTACGACGGGGACCTCAGGGACCCGCCCTGGTGGCCTCCGGAGAGGCCAGTCCCCATGCGAGTTGCTAGGGGGCCTCTCGGGATTCCTCTCCCGTCGATACCGGGGCCAAAAACCTTGTGTGGAGTCAGGGCCGGAACCGAGGATTCCTCTCAGGGGCTGACATGGATCTTTGGGTACTTCTGGAGTCTCCCCAGGGGAGTCAGGCCTCGTCTCGAGTGGGGGCATGCACGTGCGCTTTCCTTCCAGGCTGTAGCAGCAATGTCACGCTTCCCGTCGCGTGGATCAAAGGATCTGTGGTTTTCCCTCGAGGCTTTCCCTCGAGGCTTTCCCACAGGGCTGTCCCACGTACCACCGTGTTGTGAGTCGATCCTCGGCGTGAAAGATGAGCCAGTGCAGGGCAAAGAGGTTCCTCTGGAATGGACTGAGACATCTGGGGGACTCTTGGAATGGTGGTACGACCATGGAGTTCCTCTCGCCTTTCCTGTTGAGAGTGCCTCCTCTTGAGATGCGACCGGAACGCCGGGAATTCGTTCCCGTTGAAAGCAGGGAAAGGATCCCTCATCTCGAGCTACGAGGGGGAAACGGGGTTCCTCTGGATGTGGGCGGGACCATCGTGCTTCCTCTCGAGTGGAGACGGGTATGGCGGTGAACTTCTTGAGTTGCAGCAAGGGTGTGAAAGACCCTTTCGAAGTTCCAGAGGTTAGGTGTCATTAGTCTCCAGACGCCTCATCGGAAATAGGCCTCATCTCGCCTGGAAGGGAGAACTTCCTGGATTTTCTCGAGTTGCGGCAGGTGTTCTCGAGTTACGACGCGGACCTCAGGGACCCGCCCTGGTGGCCTCAGGAGAGGCCAGTCCCCATGCGAGGTGCTAGGGGGCCTCTCGGGATTCCTCTCCCGTCGATACCGGGGCCAAAAACCTTGTGCGGAGTCAGGGCCAGAACCGAGGATTCCTCTCAGGGGCTGACATGGATCTTTGTGTACTTGTGGAGTCTCCCCAGGGGAGTCAGGCCTCGTCTCGAGTGGGGGCATGCATGTGCGCTTTCCTTCCAGGCTGTAGCAGCAATGTCACGCTTCCCGTCGCGTGGATCAAAGGATCTGTGGTTTTCCCTCGAGGCTTTCACTCGAGGCTTTCCCACAGGGCTGTTCCACGTGCCACCGTGATGTGAGTGGATCCTCGGCGTGAAAGATGAGCCAGTGCAGGGCAAAGAGGTTCCTCTGGAATGGACTGAGATATCTGGGGGACTCTTGGAATGGTGGTACGACCATGGAGTTCCTCTCGCCGTTCCTGTTGAGAGTGCCTCCTCTTGAGATGCGACGTGAACGCCGGGAATTCGTTCCCGTTGAAAGCAGGGAAAGGATCCCTCATCTCGAGCTCCGAGGGGGAAACGGGGCTCCTCTGGATGTGGGCGGGACCATCGTGCTTCCTCTCGAGTGGAGACGGGTATGGCGGTGAACTTCTTGAGTTGCAGCAAGGGTGTGAAAGACCCTTTCGAAGTTCCAGAGGTTAGGTGTCATTAGTCTCCAGACGCCTCATCGGAAATAGGCCTCATCTCGCCTGGAAGGGAGAACTTCCTGGATTTTCTCGAGTTGCGGCAGGTGCTCTCGAGTTACGACGGGAACCTCAGGGACCCGCTCTGGTGGCCTCAGGAGAGGCCAGTCCCCATGCGAGTTGCTAGGGGGCCTCTCGGGATTCCTCTCCCGTCGATACCGGGGCCAAAAACTTTGTGTGGAGTCAGGGCCGGAAACGAGGATTCCTCTCAGGGGCTGACATGGATCTTTGGGTACTTCTGGAGTCTCCCCAGGGGAGTCAGGCCTCGTCTCGAGTGGGGGCATGCACGTGTGCTTTCCTTCCAGGCTGTAGCAGCAATGTCACGCTTCCCGTCGCGTGGATCAAAGGATCTGCGGTATTCCCTCGAGGCTTTCCCTCGAGGCTTTCCCACAGGGCTGTCCCACGTGCCACCGTGGTGTGAGTCGATCCTCGGCATGAAAGATGAGCCAGTGCAGGGCAAAGAGGTTCCTCTGGAATGGACTGAGACATCTGGGGGACTCTTGGAATGGTGGTACGACCATGGAGTTCCTCTCGCCTTTCCTGTTGAGAATGCCTCCTCTTGAGATGCGACGGGAACGCCGGGAATTCTTTCCCGTTGAAAGCAGGGAAAGGATCCCTCATCTCGAGCTACGAGGGGGAAACGGGGATCCTCTGGATGTGGGCGGGACCATCGTGCTTCCTCTCGAGTGGAGACGGGTATGGCGGTGAACTTCTTGAGTTGCAGCAAGGGTGTGAAAGACCCTTTCGAAGTTCCAGAGGTTAGGTGTCATTAATCTCCAGACGCCTCATCGGAAATAGGCCTCATCTCGCCTGGAAAGGAGAACTTCCTGGATTTTCTCGAGTTGCGGCAGGTGTTCTCGAGTTACGACGGGGACCTCAGGGACCCGCCCTGGTGGCCTCAGGAGAGGCCAGTCCCCATGCGAGTTGCTAGGGGGCCTCTCGTGATTCCTCTCCCGTCGATACCGGGGCCAAAAACCTTGTGCGGAGTCAGGGCCGGAACCGAGGATTCCTCTCAGGGGCTGATATGGATCTTTGGATACTTCTGGAGTCTCGACAGGGGAGACAGGCCTCGTTTCGTGAGGGGGCATGCACGTGCACTTTCCTTCCAGGCTTTAGCAGCAATGTCACGCTTCCCGTGGCGTGGATCAAAGGATCTGTGGTTTTCCTCGAGCCTTGCCCTCGAGGCTTTCCCACAGGGCTGTTCCACGTGCCACCGTGATGTGAGTCGATTCTCGGCGTGAAAGATGATCCAGTGCAGGGCAAAGAGGTTCCCCTGGAATGGACTGAGACATCTGGGGGACTCTTGGAATGGTGGTACGACCATGGAGTTCCTCTCGCCTTTCCTGTTGAGAGTGCCTCCTCTTGAGATGCGACGGGAACGCCGGGAATTCGTTCCCGTTGAAAGCAGGGAAAGGATCCCTCATCTCGAGCTACGAGGTGGAAACGGGGCTCCTCTGGATGTGGGCGGGACCATCGTGCTTCCTCTCGAGTGGAGACGGGTATGGCGGTGAACTTCTTGAGTTGCAGCAAGGGTGTGAAAGACCCTTTCGAAGTTCCAGAGGTTAGGTGTCATTAGTCTCCAGACGCCTCATCGGAAATAGGCCTCATCTCGCCTGGAAGGGAGAACTTCCTGGATTTTCTCGAGTTGCGGCAGGTGTTCTCGAGTTACGACGCGGACCTCAGGGACCCGCCCTGGTGGACTCAGGAGAGGCCAGTCCCCATGCGAGGTGCTAGGGGGCCTCTCGGGATTCCTCTCCCGTCGATACCGGGGCCAAAAACCTTGTGCGGAGTCTGGGCCAGAACCGAGGATTCCTCTCAGTGGCTGACATGGATCTTTGTGTACTTGTGGAGTCTCCCCAGGGGAGTCAGGCCTCGTCTCGAGTGGGGGCATGCATGTGCGCTTTCCTTCCAGGCTGTAGCAGCAATGTCACGCTTCCCGACGCGGGGATCAAAGGATCTGTGGTTTTCCCTCGAGGCTTTCCCTCGAGGCTTTCCCACAGGGCTGTCCCACGTGCCACCGTGGTGTGAGTCGATCCTCGGCATGAAAGATGAGCCAGTGCAGGGCAAAGAGGTTCCTCTGGAATGGACTGAGACATCTGGGGGACTCTTGGAATGGTGGTACGACCATGGAGTTCCTCTCGCTTTTCCTGTTGAGAGTGCCTCCTCTTGAGATGCGACGGGAACGCCGGGAATTCGTTCCCGTTGAAAGCAGGGAAAGGATCCCTCATCTCGAGCTACGAGGGGGAAACGGGGCTCCTCTGGATGTGGGCGGGACCATCGTGCTTCCTCTCGTGTGGAGACGGGTATGGCGGTGAACTTCTTGAGTTGCAGCAAGGGTGTGAAAGACCCTTTCGAAGTTCCAGAGGTTAGGTGTCATTAGTCTCCAGACGCCTCATCGGAAATAGGCCTCATCTCGCCTGGAAGGGAGAACTTCCTGGATTTTCTCGAGTTGCGGCAGGTGTTCTCGAGTTACGACGCGGACCTCAGGGACCCGCCCTGGTGGCCTCAGGAGAGGCCAGTCCCCATGCGAGTTGCTAGGGGGCCTCTCGAGATTCCTCGCCCGTCGATACCGGGGCCAAAAACCTTGTGTGGAGTCAGGGCCGGAACCGAGGATTCCTCTCAGGGGCTGACATGTATCTTTGGGTACTTCTGGAGTCTCCCCAGGGAAGTCAGGCCTCGTCTCGAGTGGGGGCATGCACGTGCGCTTTCCTTCCAGGCTGTAGCAGCAATGTCACGCTTCCCGTCGCGTGGATCAAAGGATCTGTGGTTTTCCCTCGAGGCTTTCCCTCGAGGCTTTCCCACAGGGCTGTCCCACGTGCCACCGTGGTGTGAGTCGATCCTCGGCGTGAAAGATGAGCCAGTGCAGGGCAAAGAGGTTCCTCTGGAATGGACTGAGACTTCTGGGGGACTCTTAGAATGGTGGTACGACCATGGAGTTCCTCTCGCCTTTCCTGTTGAGAGTGCCTCCTCTTGAGATGCGACGGGAACGCCGGGAATTCTTTCCCGTTGAAAGCAGGGAAAGGATCCCTCATCTCGAGCTACGAGGGGGAAACGGGGATCCTCTGGATGTGGGCGGGACCATCGTGCTTCCTCTCCAGTGGAGACGGGTATGGCGGTGAACTTCTTGAGTCGCAGCAAGGGTGTGAAAGACCCTTTCGAAGTTCCAGAGGTTAGGTGTCATTAGTCTCCAGACGCCTCATCGGAAATACGCCTCATCTCGCCTGGAAGGGAGAACTTCCTGGATTTTCTCGAGTTGCGGCAGGTGCTCTCGAGTTACGACGGGAACCTCAGGGACCCGCTCTGGTGGCCGCAGGAGAGGCCAGTCCCCATGCGAGTTGCTAGGGGGCCTCTCGGGATTCCTCTCCCGTCGATACCGGGGCCAAAAACCTTGTGTGGAGTCAGGGCCGGAACCGAGGATTCCTCTCAGGGGCTGACATGCATCTTTGGGTACTTCTGGAGTCTCCCCAGGGGAGTCAGGCCTCGTCTCGAGTGGGGGCATGCACGTGCGCTTTCCTTCCAGGCTGTAGCAGCAATGTCACGCTTCCCGTCGCGTGGATCAAAGGATCTGTGGTTTTCCCTCGAGGCTTTCCCACAGGCCTGTCCCACGTGCCACCGTGGTGTGAGTCGATCCTCGGCGTGAAAGATGAGCCAGTGCAGGGCAAAGAGGTTCCTCTGGAATGGACTGAGAAACTGGGGGACTCTTGGCATGGTGGTACGACCATGGAGTTCCTCTCGGCTTTCCTGTTGAGAGTGCCTCCTCTTGAGATGCGACGGGAACGCCGGGAATTCGTTCCCGTTGAAAGCAGGGAAAGGATCCCTCATCTCGAGCTACGAGGGGGAAACGGGGCTCCTCTGGATGTGGGCGGGACCATCGTGCTTCCTCTCGTGTGGAGACGGGTATGGCGGTGAACTTCTTGAGTTGCAGCAAGGGTGTGAAAGACCCTTTCGAAGTTCCAGAGGTTAGGTGTCATTAGTCTCCAGACGCCTCATCGGAAATAGGCCTCATCTCGCCTGGAAGGGAGAACTTCCTGGATTTTCTCGAGTTGCGGCAGGTGTTCTCGAGTTACGACGCGGACCTCAGGGACCCGCCCTGGTGGCCTCAGGAGAGGCCAGTCCCCATGCGAGTTGCTAGGGGGCCTCTCGAGATTCCTCGCCCGTCGATACCGGGGCCAAAAACCTTGTGTGGAGTCAGGGCCGGAACCGAGGATTCCTCTCAGGGGCTGACATGTATCTTTGGGTACTTCTGGAGTCTCCCCAGGGAAGTCAGGCCTCGTCTCGAGTGGGGGCATGCACGTGCGCTTTCCTTCCAGGCTGTAGCAGCAATGTCACGCTTCCCGTCGCGTGGATCAAAGGATCTGTGGTTTTCCCTCGAGGCTTTCCCTCGAGGCTTTCCCACAGGGCTGTCCCACGTGCCACCGTGGTGTGAATCGATCCTCGGCGTGAAAGATGAGCCAGTGCAGGGCAAAGAGGTTCCTCTGGAATGGACTGAGACTTCTGGGGGACTCTTAGAATGGTGGTACGACCATGGAGTTCCTCTCGCCTTTCCTGTTGAGAGTGCCTCCTCTTGAGATGCGACGGGAACGCCGGGAATTCTTTCCCGTTGAAAGCAGGGAAAGGATCCCTCATCTCGAGCTACGAGGGGGAAACGGGGATCCTCTGGATGTGGGCGGGACCATCGTGCTTCCTCTCCAGTGGAGACGGGTATGGCGGTGAACTTCTTGAGTCGCAGCAAGGGTGTGAAAGACCCTTTCGAAGTTCCAGAGGTTAGGTGTCATTAGTCTCCAGACGCCTCATCGGAAATACGCCTCATCTCGCCTGGAAGGGAGAACTTCCTGGATTTTCTCGAGTTGCGGCAGGTGCTCTCGAGTTACGACGGGAACCTCAGGGACCCGCTCTGGTGGCCGCAGGAGAGGCCAGTCCCCATGCGAGTTGCTAGGGGGCCTCTCGGGATTCCTCTCCCGTCGATACCGGGGCCAAAAACCTTGTGTGGAGTCAGGGCCGGAACCGAGGATTCCTCTCAGGGGCTGACATGCATCTTTGGGTACTTCTGGAGTCTCCCCAGGGGAGTCAGGCCTCGTCTCGAGTGGGGGCATGCACGTGCGCTTTCCTTCCAGGCTGTAGCAGCAATGTCACGCTTCCCGTCGCGTGGATCAAAGGATCTGTGGTTTTCCCTCGAGGCTTTCCCACAGGCCTGTCCCACGTGCCACCGTGGTGTGAGTCGATCCTCGGCGTGAAAGATGAGCCAGTGCAGGGCAAAGAGGTTCCTCTGGAATGGACTGAGAAACTGGGGGACTCTTGGCATGGTGGTACGACCATGGAGTTCCTCTCGGCTTTCCTGTTGAGAGTGCCTCCTCTTGAGATGCGACGGGAACGCCGGGAATTCGTTCCCGTTGAAAGCAGGGAAAGGATCCCTCATCTCGAGCTACGAGGGGGAAACGGGGCTCCTCTGGATGTGGGCGGGACCATCGTGCTTCCTCTCGTGTGGAGACGGGTATGGCGGTGAACTTCTTGAGTTGCAGCAAGGGTGTGAAAGACCCTTTCGAAGTTCCAGAGGTTAGGTGTCATTAGTCTCCAGACGCCTCATCGGAAATAGGCCTCATCTCGCCTGGAAGGGAGAACTTCCTGGATTTTCTCGAGTTGCGGCAGGTGTTCTCGAGTTACGACGCGGACCTCAGGGACCCGCCCTGGTGGCCTCAGGAGAGGCCAGTCCCCATGCGAGTTGCTAGGGGGCCTCTCGAGATTCCTCGCCCGTCGATACCGGGGCCAAAAACCTTGTGTGGAGTCAGGGCCGGAACCGAGGATTCCTCTCAGGGGCTGACATGTATCTTTGGGTACTTCTGGAGTCTCCCCAGGGAAGTCAGGCCTCGTCTCGAGTGGGGGCATGCACGTGCGCTTTCCTTCCAGGCTGTAGCAGCAATGTCACGCTTCCCGTCGCGTGGATCAAAGGATCTGTGGTTTTCCCTCGAGGCTTTCCCTCGAGGCTTTCCCACAGGGCTGTCCCACGTGCCACCGTGGTGTGAATCGATCCTCGGCGTGAAAGATGAGCCAGTGCAGGGCAAAGAGGTTCCTCTGGAATGGACTGAGACTTCTGGGGGACTCTTAGAATGGTGGTACGACCATGGAGTTCCTCTCGCCTTTCCTGTTGAGAGTGCCTCCTCTTGAGATGCGACGGGAACGCCGGGAATTCTTTCCCGTTGAAAGCAGGGAAAGGATCCCTCATCTCGAGCTACGAGGGGGAAACGGGGATCCTCTGGATGTGGGCGGGACCATCGTGCTTCCTCTCCAGTGGAGACGGGTATGGCGGTGAACTTCTTGAGTCGCAGCAAGGGTGTGAAAGACCCTTTCGAAGTTCCAGAGGTTAGGTGTCATTAGTCTCCAGACGCCTCATCGGAAATACGCCTCATCTCGCCTGGAAGGGAGAACTTCCTGGATTTTCTCGAGTTGCGGCAGGTGCTCTCGAGTTACGACGGGAACCTCAGGGACCCGCTCTGGTGGCCGCAGGAGAGGCCAGTCCCCATGCGAGTTGCTAGGGGGCCTCTCGGGATTCCTCTCCCGTCGATACCGGGGCCAAAAACCTTGTGTGGAGTCAGGGCCGGAACCGAGGATTCCTCTCAGGGGCTGACATGCATCTTTGGGTACTTCTGGAGTCTCCCCAGGGGAGTCAGGCCTCGTCTCGAGTGGGGGCATGCACGTGCGCTTTCCTTCCAGGCTGTAGCAGCAATGTCACGCTTCCCGTCGCGTGGATCAAAGGATCTGTGGTTTTCCCTCGAGGCTTTCCCACAGGCCTGTCCCACGTGCCACCGTGGTGTGAGTCGATCCTCGGCGTGAAAGATGAGCCAGTGCAGGGCAAAGAGGTTCCTCTGGAATGGACTGAGAAACTGGGGGACTCTTGGCATGGTGGTACGACCATGGAGTTCCTCTCGGCTTTCCTGTTGAGAGTGCCTCCTCTTGAGATGCGATGGGAACGCTGGGAATTCTTTCCCGTTGAAAGCAGGGAAAGGATCCCTCATCTCGAGCTACGAGGGGGAAACGGGGCTCCTCTGGATGTGGGCGGGACCATCGTGCTTCCTCTCGAGTGGAGACGGGTATGGCGGTGAACTTCTTGAGTTGCAGCAAGGGTGTGAAAGACCCTTTCGAAGTTGCAGAGGTTAGGTGTCATTAGTCTCCAGATGCCTCATCGGAAATAGGCCTCATCTCGCCTGGAGGGGAGAACTTCCTGGATATTCTCGAGTTGCGGCAGGTGTTCTCGAGTTACGACGGGGACCTCAGGAACCCGCCCTGGTGGCCTCAGGAGAGGCCAGTCCCCATGCGAGTTGCTAGGGGGCCTCTCGGGATTTCTCTCTCTTCGATACCGGGGCCAAAAACCTTGTGTGGAGTCAGGGCCGGAACCGAGGATTCCTCTCATGGGTGACATGGATCTTTGGGTACTTCTGGAGTCTCCCCAGGGGAGTCAGGCCTCGTCTCGAGTGGGGGCATGCACGTGCGCTTTCCTTCCAGGCTGTAGCAGCAATGTCACGCTTCCCGTCGCGTGGATCAAAGGATCTGTGGTTTTCCCTCGAGGCTTTCCCTCGAGGCTTTCCCACAGGGCTGTCCCACGTGCCACCGTGGTGTGAGTCGATCCTAGGCGTGAAAGATGAGCCAGTGCAGGGCAAAGAGGTTCCTATGGAATGGACTGAGACATCTGGGGGACTCTTGGAATGATGGTACGACCATGGAGTTCCTCTCGCCTTTCCTGTTGAGAGTGCCTCCTCTTGAGATGCGACGGGAACGCCGGGAATTCTTTCCCGTTGAATGCAGGAAAAGGATCCCTCATCTCGAGCTACGAGGGGGAAACGGGGCTCCTCTGGATGTGGGCGGGACCGTCGTGCTTCCTCTCGAGTGGACACGGGTATGGCGGTGAACTTCTTGAGTTGCAGCAAGGGTGTGAAAGACCCTTTCGAAGTTCCAGAGGTTAGGTGTCATTAGTCTCCAGACGGCTCATCGGAAATAGGCCTCATCTCGCCTGGAAGGGAGAACTTCCTGGATTTTCTCGAGTTGCGGCAGGTGTTCTCGAGTTACGACGGGGACCTCAGGGACCCGCCCTGATGGCCTCAGGAGAGGCCAGGCCCATGCGAGTTGCTAGGGGGCCTCTCGGGATACCTCTCCCGTGGATACCGAGGCCAAAAACCTTGTGTGGATTCAGGGCCGGAACCGAGGATTCCTCTCAGGGGTGACATGGATCTTTGGGTACTTCTGGAGTCTCCCCAGGGGAGTCAGGCCTCGTCTCGAATGGGGGCATGCACGTGCGCTTTCCTTCCAGGCTGTAGCAGCAATGTCACGCTTCCCGTCGCGTGGATCAAAGGATCTGTGGTTTTCCCCCGAGGCTTTCCCACAGGGCTGTCCCACGTGCCACCGTGGTGTGAGTCGATCCTCGGCGTGAAAGATGAGCCAGTGCAGGGCAAAGAGGTTCCTCTGGAATGGACTGAGACATCTGGGGGACTCTTGGAATGGTGGTACGACCATGGAGTTCCTCTCGCCTTTCCTGTTGAGAGTGCCTCCTCTTGAGATGCGACGGGAACGCCGGCAATTCTTTCCCGTGGAAAGCAGGGAAAGGATCCCTCATCTCGAGCTACGAGGGGGACACGGGGCTCCTCTGGATCTGGGCGGGACCATCGTGCTTCCCTTCGAGTGGAGACGGGTATGGCGGTGAACTTCTTGAGTTGCAGCAAGGGTGTGAAAGACCCTTTCGAAGTTCCAGAGGTTAGGTGTCATTAGTCTCCAGACGCCTCATCGGAAATAGGCCTAATCTCGCCTGGAAGGGAGAACTTCCTGGATTTTCTCAAGTTGCGGCAGGTGTTCTCGAGTTACGACGGGGACCTCAGGGACCCGCCCTGGTGGCCTAAGGAGAGGCCAGTCCCCATGCGAGTTGCTAAGGGGCCTCTTGGGGTTCCTCTCCCGTCAATTCCGGGGCCATAAACCTTGTGTGTAGTCAGGGCCGGAACCGAGGATTCCTCTCAGGGGCTGACATGGATCTTTGGGTACTTCTGGAGTCTCCCCAGGGGAGTCAGGCCTCGTCTCGAGTGGGCGCATGCACGTGCACTTTCCTTCGAGGCTGTAGCAGCAATGTCACGCTTCTTGTGGCGTGGATCAAAGGATCTGTGGTTTTCCCTCGAGGCTTTCCCTCGAGGCTTTCCCACAGGGCTGTCCCACGTGCCACCATGGTGTGAATCGATCCTCGGGGTGAAAGATGAGCCAGTGCAGGGCAAAGAAGTTCCTCTGGAATGGACTGAGACATCTGGGGGACTCTTGGAATGGTGGTACGACCATGGAGTTCCTCTCGCCTTTCCTGTTGAGAGTGCCTCCTCTTGAGATGCGATGGGAACGCCGGGAATTCTTTCCCGTTGAAAGCAGGGAAAGGATCCGTCATCTCGAGCTCCGAGGAGGAAACGGGGCTCCTATAGATGTGGGCGGGACCATCGTGCTTCCTCTCGAGTGGAGATGGGTATGGCGGTGAACTTCTTGAGTTGCAGCAAGGGTGTGAAAGATCCTTTCGAAGTTCCAGAGGTTAGGTGTCATTAGTCTCCTGATGCCTCATCGGAAATAGGCCTCATCTCGCCTGGAAGGGAGAACTTCCTGGATATTCTCGAGTTGCGGCAGGTGTTCTCGAGTTACGATGGGGACTTCAGGGACCCGCCCTGGTGGCCTCAGGAGAGGCCAGTCCCCATGCGAGTTGCTAGGGGGCCTCTCGGTATTCCTCTCCCGCCGATACCGGGGACAAAAACCTTGTGTGGAGTCAGGGCCGGAACCGAGGATTCCTCTCACGGGTGACATGGATCTTGGGTACTTCTGGAGTCTCCCCAGGGGAGTCAGGCCTCGTCTCGAGTGGGGGCATGCACGTGCGCTTTCCTTCCAGGCTGTAGCAGCAATGTCATGCTTCCCGTCGTGTGGATCAAAGGATCTGTGGTTTTCCCTCGAGGCTTTCCCTCGAGGCTTTCCCACAGGGCTGTCCCACGTGCCACCGTGGTGTGAGTCGATCCTAGGCGTGAAAGATGAGCCAGTGCAGGGCAAAGAGGTTCCTCTGGAATGGACTGAGACATCTGGGGGACTCTTGGAATGGTGGTACGACCATGGAGTTCCTCTCGCCTTTCCTGTTGAGAGTGCCTCCTCTTGAGATGCGACGGGAACGCCGGGAATTCTTTCCCGTCGAATGCAGGGAAAGGATCCCTCATCTCGAGCTACGAGGGGGAAACGGGGCTCCTCTGGATGTGGGCGGGACCGTCGTGCTTCCTCTCGAGTGGAGACGGGTATGGTGGTGAACTTCTTGAGTTGCAGCAAGGGTGTGAAAGACCCTTTCGAAGTTCCAGAGGTTAGGTGTCATTAGTCTCCAGACGCCTCATCGGAAATAGGCCTCATCTCGCCTGGAAGGGAGAACTTCCTGGATTTTCTCGAGTTGCGGCAGGTGTTCTCGAGTTACGACGGTGACCTCAGGGACCCGACCTGGTGGCCTCAGGAGAGGCCAGTCCCCATGCGAGGTGCTAGGGGACCTCTTGGGGTTCCTCTCCCGTCAATTCCGGGGCCAAAAACCTTGTGTGTAGTCAGGGCCGGAACCGAGGATTCCTCTCAGGGGCTGACATGGATCTTTGGGTACTTCTGGAGTCTCCCCAGGGGAGTCAGGCCTCGTCTCGAGTGGGGGCATGCACGTGCGCTTTCCTTCCAGGCTGTAGCAGCAATGTCACGCTTCCCGTCGCGTGGATTAAAGGATCTGTGGTTTTCCCTCGAGGCTTTCCCTCGAGGCTTTCCCACAAGCCTCTCCCACGTGCCACCGTGGTGTGAGTCGATCCTCGGCGTGAAAGATGAGCCAGTGCAGGGCAAAGAGGTTCCTCTGGAATGGACTGAGACATCTGGGGGACTCTTGGAATGGTGGTACGACCATGGAGTTCCTCTCGCCTTTCCTGTTGAGAGTGCCTCCTCTTGAGATGCGACGGGAACGCCGGCAATTCTTTCCCGGGAAAGCAGGGAAAGGATCCCTCATCTCGAGCTACGAGGGGGACACGGGGCTCCTCTGGATCGGGGCGGGACCATCGTGCTTCCCTTCGAGTGGAGACGGGTATGGCGGTGAACTTCTTGAGTTGCAGCAAGGGTGTGAAAGACCCTTTCGAAGTTCCAGAGGTTAGGTGTCATTAGTCTCCAGACGCCTCATCGGAAATAGGCCTAATCTCGCCTGGAAGGGAGAACTTCCTGGATTTTCTCGAGTTGCGGCAGGTGTTCTCGAGTTACGACGGGGACCTCAGGGACCCGCCCTGGTGGCCTAAGGAGAGGCCAGTCCCCATGCGAGTTTCTAGGGGGCCTCTTGGGGTTCCTCTCCCGTCAATTCCGGGGCCATAAACCTTGTGTGTAGTCAGGGCCGGAACCGAGGATTCCTCTCAGGGGCTGACATGGATCTTTGGGTACTTCTGGAGTCTCCCCAGGGGAGTCAGGCCTCGTCTCGAGTGGGCGCATGCACGTGCGCTTTCCTTCGAGGCTGTAGCAGCAATGTCACGCTTCTTGTGGCGTGGATCAAAGGATCTGTGGTTTTCCCTCGAGGCTTTCCCTCGAGGCTTTCCCACAGGGCTGTCCCACGTGCCACCGTGGTGTGAATCGATCCTCGGGGTGAAAGATGAGCCAGTGCAGGGCAAAGAAGTTCCTCTGGAATGGACTGAGACATCTGGGGGACTCTTGGAATGGTGGTACGACCATGGAGTTCCTCTCGCCTTTCCTGTTGAGAGTGCCTCCTCTTGAGATGCGATGGGAACGCCGGGAATTCTTTCCCGTTGAAAGCAGGGAAAGGATCCGTCATCTCGAGCTCCGAGGAGTAAACGCGGCTCCTATAGATGTGGGCGGGACCATCGTGCTTCCTCTCGAGTGGAGACGGGTATGGCGGTGAACTTCTTGAGTTGCAGCAAGGGTGTGAAAGACCCTTTCGAAGTTCCAAACGTTAGGGGTCATTAGTCTCCAGACGCCTCATCGCAAATAGGCCTCATCTCGCCTGGAAGGGAGAACTTCCTGGATTTTCTCGAGTTGCGGCAGGTGTTCTCGAGTTACGACGGGGACCTCAGGGACCCGCCCTGGTGGCCTCAGGAGAGGCCAGTCCCCATGCGAGGTGATAGGGGGCCTCTCGGGATTCCTCTCCCGTCGATACCGGGGCCATAAACCTTGTGTGGAGTCAGGGCCGGAACCGAGGATTCTTCTCAGGGGCTGAGATGGATCTTTGGGTACTTCTGAGGTCTCCCCAGCGGAGTCAGGCCTCGTCTCGAGTGGGGGCATGCACGTGTGATTTCCTTCCAGGCTGTAGCAGCAATGTCACGCTTCCCGTGGCGTGGATCAAAGGATCTGTGGTTTTCCCTCGAGGCTTTCCCACAGGGCTGTCCCACGTGCCACCGTGGTGTGAGTTGATCCTAGGCGTGAAAGATGAGCCAGTGCAGGGCAAAGAGGTTCCTCTGGAATGGACTGAGACATCTGGGGGACTCTTGGCATGGTGGTACGACCATGGAGTTCCTCTCGCCTTTCCTGTTGAGAGTGCCTCCTCTTGAGATGCGATGGGAACGCTGGGAATTCTTTCCCGTTGAAAGCAGGGAAAGGATCCCTCATCTCGAGCTACGAGGGGGAAACGGGGCTCCTCTGGATGTGGGCGGGACCATCGTGCTTCCTCTCGAGTGGAGACGGGTATGGCGGTGAACTTCTTGAGTTGCAGCAAGGGTGTGAAAGACCCTTTCGAAGTTGCAGAGGTTAGGTGACATTAGTCTCCAGATGCCTCATCGGAAATAGGCCTCATCTCGCCTGGAGGAGAGAACTTCCTGGATATTCTCGAGTTGCGGCAGGTGTTCTCGAGTTACGACGGGGACCTCAGGGACCCGCCCTGGTGGCCTCAGGAGAGGCCAGGCCCATGCGAGTTGCTAGGGGGCCTCTCGGGATTCCTCTCCCGTGGATACCGGGGCCAAAAACCTTGTGTGGATTCAGGGCCGGAACCGAGGATTCCTCTCAGGGGTGACATGGATCTTTGGGTACATCTGGAGTCTCCCCAGGGGAGTCAGGCCTCGTCTCGAATGGGGGCATGCACGTGCGCTTTCCTTCCAGGCTGTAGCAGCAATGTCACGCTTCCCGTCGCGTGGATCAAAGGATCTGTGGTTTTCCCCCGAGGCTTTCCCACAGGGCTGTCCCACGTGCCACCGTGGTGTGAGTCGATCCTCGGCGTGAAAGATGAGCCAGTGCAGGGCAAAGAGGTTCCTCTGGAATGGACTGAGACATCTGGGGGACTTTTGGAATGGTGGTACGACCATGGAGTTCCTCTCGCCTTTCCTGGTGAGAGTGCCTCCTCTTGAGATGCGACGGGAACGCCGGCAATTCTTTCCCGTGGAAAGCAGGGAAAGGATCCCTCATCTCGAGCTACGAGGGGGACACGGGGCTCCTCTGGATCTGGGCGGGACCATCGTGCTTCCCTTCGAGTGGAGACGGGTATGGCGGTGAACTTCTTGAGTTGCAGCAAGGGTGCGAAAGACCCTTTCGAAGTTCCAGAGGTTAGGTGTCATTAGTCTCCAGACGCCTCATCGGAAATAGGCCTAATCTCGCCTGGAAGGGAGAACTTCCTGGATTTTCTCAAGTTGCGGCAGGTGTTCTCGAGTTACGACGGGGACCTCAGGGACCCGCCCTGGTGGCCTAAGGAGAGGCCAGTCCCCATGCGAGTTGCTAAGGGGCCTCTTGGGGTTCCTCTCCCGTCAATTCCGGGGCCATAAACCTTGTGTGTAGTCAGGGCCGGAACCGAGGATTCCTCTCAGGGGCTGACATGGATCTTTGGGTACTTCTGGAGTCTCCCCAGGGGAGTCAGGCCTCGTCTCGAGTGGGCGCATGCACGTGCGCTTTCCTTCGAGGCTGTAGCAGCAATGTCACGCTTCTTGTGGCGTGGATCAAAGGATCTGTGGTTTTCCCTCGAGGCTTTCCCTCGAGGCTTTCCCACAGGGCTGTCCCACGTGCCACCATGGTGTGAATCGATCCTCGGGGTGAAAGATGAGCCAGTGCAGGGCAAAGAAGTTCCTCTGGAATGGACTGAGACATCTGGGGGACTCTTGGAATGGTGGTACGACCATGGAGTTCCTCTCGCCTTTCCTGTTGAGAGTGCCTCCTCTTGAGATGAGATGGGAACGCCGGGAATTCTTTCCCGTTGAAAGCAGGGAAAGGATCCGTCATCTCGAGCTCCGAGGAGGAAACGGGGCTCCTATAGATGTGGGCGGGACCATCGTGCTTCCTCTCGAGTGGAGATGGGTATGGCGGTGAACTTCTTGAGTTGCAGCAAGGGTGTGAAAGATCCTTTCCAAGTTCCAGAGGTTAGGTGTCATTAGTCTCCTGATGCCTCATCGGAAATAGGCCTCATCTCGCCTGGAATGGAGAACTTCCTGGATATTCTCGAGTTGCGGCAGGTGTTCTCGAGTTACGATGGGGACTTCAGGGACCCGCCCTGGTGGCCTCAGGAGAGGCCAGTCCCCATGCGAGTTGCTAGGGGGCCTCTCGGTATTCCTCTCCCGCCGATACCGGGGACAAAAACCTTGTGTGGAGTCAGGGCCGGAACCGAGGATTCCTCTCACGGGTGACATGGATCTTGGGTACTTCTGGAGTCTCCCCAGGGGAGTCAGGCCTCGTCTCGAGTGGGGGCATGCACGTGCGCTTTCCATCCAGGCTGTAGCAGCAATGTCACGCTTCCCGTCGCGTGGATCTTAGGATCTGTGGTTTTCCCCCGAGGCTTTCCCACAGGGCTGTCCCACGTGCCACCGTGGTGTGAGTCGATCCTCGGCGTGAAAGATGAGCCAGTGCAGGGCAACGAGGTTCCACTGGAATGGACTGAAACATCTGGGGGACTCTTGGAATGGTGGTACGACCATGGAGTTCCTCTCGCCTTTCCTGTTGAGAGTGCCTCCTCTTGAGATGCGACGGGAACGCCGGGAATTCTTTCCCGTTGAAAGCAGGGAAAGGATCCCTCATCTCGAACTCCGAGGGGGAAACGGGGCTCCTCTGGATGTGGGCGGGACCATCGTGCTTCCTCTCGAGTGGAGACGGGTATGGCGGTGAACTTCTTGAGTTGCAGCAAGGGTGTGAAAGACCCTTTCGAAGTTCCAGAGGTTAGGTGTCATTAGTCTCCAGACGCCTCATCGGAAATAGGCCTCATCTCGCCTGGAAGGGAGAATTTCCTGGATTTTCTCGAGTTGCGGCAGGTGTTCTCGAGTTACGACGGGGACCTCAGGGAACCGCCCTGGTGGCCTCAGGAGAGGCCATTCCCCATGCGAGTTGCTAGGGGGCCTCTCGGGATTCCTCTTCTGTCGATACCGGGGCCAAAAACCTTGTGTGGAGTCAGGGCATGATCCGAGGATTCCTCTCAGGGGCTGACATGGATCTTTGGGTACTTCTGGAGTCTCCCCAGGGGAGTCAGGCCTCGTCTCGAGTGGGGGCATGCACGTGTGCTTTCCTTACAGGCTGTAGCAGCAATGTCACGCTTCCCGTGGCGTGGATCAAAGGATCTGTGGTTTTCCCTCGAGGCGTTCCCACAGGGCTGTCCCACGTGCCACCGTGGTGTGAGTCGATCCTCGGCGTGAAAGATGAGCCAGTGCAGGGCAAAGAGCTTCCTCTCGAATGGACTGAGACATCTGGGGGACTCTTGGAATGGTGGTACGACCATGGAGTTCCTCTCGCCTTTCCTGTTGAGAGTGCCTCCGCTTGAGA
Source organism: Capricornis sumatraensis (assembly GCF_032405125.1). Taxonomy (NCBI): domain Eukaryota; kingdom Metazoa; phylum Chordata; class Mammalia; order Artiodactyla; family Bovidae; genus Capricornis; species Capricornis sumatraensis. The sequence goes on from NW_027184613.1 coordinate 9,587,271, forward strand.
TGCGACGGGAACGCCGGGAATTCTTTCCCATTGAAAGCAGGGAAAGGATTCCTCATCTCGAGCTACGAGGGGGAAAGGGGGCTCCTCTGGATGTGGGCGGGAGGATCGTGCTTCCTCTCGAGTGGAGACGGGTATGGCGGTGAACTTCTTCAGTTGCAGCAAGGGTGTAAAAGACCCTTTCGAAGTTACAGAGGTTAGGTGTCATTAGTTTCCAGACGCCTCATCGGAAATAGGCCTGATCCTGCCTGGAAGGGAGAACTTCCTGGATTTTCTCGAGTTGCTGCACGTGTTCTCGAGTTACGACGGGGACCTCAGGGACCCGCCCTGGTGGCCTCAGGAGAGGCCAGTCCCCATGCGAGTTGCTAGGGGGCCTCTCGGGATTCCTCTCCCGTCGATACCCGGGCCAAAAACCTTGTGTGGAGTCAGGGCCGGAACCGAGGATTCCTCTCAGGGGCTGATATGGATCTTTGGGTACTTCTGGAGTCTCGCCAGGGGAGACAGGCCTCATCTCGAGTGGGGGCATGCACGTGTGCTTTCCTTCCAGGCTGTAGCAGAAATGTCACGCTTCCCGAGGCGTGGATCAAAGGATCTGTGGTTTTCCCTCGAGGCTTTCCCTTGAGGCTTTCCCACAGGGCTGTCCCACGTACCACCGTGGTGTGAGTCGATTCTCGGCGTGAAAGATGAGCCAGTGCAGGGCAAAGAGGTTCCTCTGGAATGGACTGAGACATCTGGGGGACTCTTGGAATGGTGGTGCGACCATGGAGTTCCTCTCGCCTTTCCTGTTGAGAGTGCCTCCTCTTGAGATGCGACGGGAACGCCGGGAATTCTTTCCCGTTGAAAGCAGGGAAAGGATCCCTCATCTCGAGCTCCGAGGGGGAAACGGGGCTTCTCTGGATGTGGGCGGGACCATCGTGCTTCCTCTCGAGTGGAGACGGGTATGGCGGTGAACTTCTTGAGTTGCAGCAAGGGTGTGAAAGACCCTTTCCAAGTTCCAGAGGTTAGGTGTCATTAGTCTCCAGACGCCTCATCGGAAATAGGCCTCATCTCGCCTGGAAGGGAGAACTTCCTGGATTTTCTCGAGTTGCGGCAGGTGTTCTCGAGTTACGACGGGGACCTCAGGGACCCGCCCTGGTGGCCTCAGGAGAGGCCAGTCCCCATGCGAGTTGCTAGGGGGCCTCTCGGGATTCCTCTCCCGTCGATACCGGGGCCAAAAACCTTGTGTGGAGTCAGGGCCCAAACCGAGGATTCCTCTCAGGGGCTGATATGGATCTTTGGGTACTTCTGGAGTCTCGCCAGGGGAGACAGGCCTCGTCTCGAGTGGGGGCATGCACGTGCACTTTCCTTCCAGGCTGTAGCAGCAATGTGATGCTTCCCGTCGCGTGGATCAAAGGATCTGTGGTTTTCCCTCGAGGCTTTCCCTCGAGGCTTTCCCACAGGGCTGTCCCACGTGCCACCGTGGTGTGAGTCGATCCTCGGCGTGAAAGATGAGCCAGTGCAGGGCAAAGAGGTTCCTCTGGAATGGACTGAGACATCTGGGGGACTCTTGGAATGGTGGTACGACCATGGAGTTCCTCTCGCCTTTGCTGTTGAGAGTGCCTCCTCTTGAGATGGGACGGGAATACCGGGAATTCTTTCCCGTTGAAAGCAGGGAAAGGATCCCTCATCTCGATCTAGGAGGGGGAAACGAGGCTCCTCTGGATGTGGGCGGGACCATCGTGCTTCCTCTAGAGTGGAGACGGGTATGGCGGTGAACTTCTTGAGTTGCAGCAAGGGTGTGAAAGACCTTTTCGAAGTTCCAGAGGTTAGGTGTCATTAGTCTCCAGACGCCTCATCGGAAATAGGCCTCATCTCGCCTGGAAGGGAGAACTTCCTGGATTTTCTCGAGTTGCGGCAGGTGTTCTCGAGTTACGACGGGGCCCTCAGGGTCCCTCCCTGGTGGCCTCAGGAGAGGCCAGTCCCCATGCGAGTTGCTAGAGTGCCTCTCGGGATTCCTCTCCCGTCGATACTGGGGCCAAAAACCTTGTGTGGAGTCAGGGCCGGAACCGAGGATTCCTCTAAGTGGCTGACATGGATCTTTGGGTACTTCTGGAGTCTCCCCAGGGGAGTCAGGCCTCGTCTCGAGTGGGGGCATGCACGTGCGCTTTCCTTCAAGGCTGTAGCAGCAATGCCACGCTTCCCGAGGCGTGAATCAAACGATGTGGTTTTCCCTCGAGGCTTTCCCTCGAGGCTTTCCCACAGGGCTGTCCCACGTGCCACCGTGGTGTGAGTCGATCCTCGGCGTGAAAGATGAGACAGTGCAGGGCAAAGAGGTTCCTCTGGAATGGACTGAGACATCTGGGGGACTCTTGGAATGGTGGTACGACCATGGAGTTCCTCTCGCCTTTCCTGTTGAGAGTGCCTCCTCTTGAGATGCGACGGGAACGCCGGGAATTCTTTCCCGTTGAAAGCAGGGAAAGGATCCCTCATCTCGAGCTACGAGGGGGAAACGGGGCTCCTCTGGATGTGGGCGGGACCATCGTGCTTCCTCTCGAGTGGAGACGGGTGTGGCGGTGAACTTCTTGAGTTGCAACAAGGGTGTGAAAGACCCTTTCGAAGTTCCAGAGGTTAGGTGTCATTAGTCTCCAGACGCCTCATCGGAAATAGGCCTCATCTCGCCTGGAAGGGGGAACTTCCTGGAATTTCTCGAGTTGTGGCAGGTGTTCTCGAGTTACGATGGGGACCTCAGGGACCCGCCCTGGTGGCCTCAGGAGAGGCCAGTCCCCGTGCGAGTTGCTAGGGGGCCTCTCGGGATTCCTCTCCCGTCGATACCGGGACCAAAAACCTTGTGTGGCGTCAGGGCCGGAACCGAGGATTCCTCTCACGGGCTGACATGGATCTTTGGGTACTTCTGGAGTCTCGCCAGGGGAGACAGACCCCATCTCGAGTGGGGGCATGCACGTGCGCTTTCCTTCCAGGCTGTAGCAGCAATGTCACGCTTTCCATCGCGTGGATCAAAGGATCTGTGGTTTTTCCACAGGTTTGTCCCACGTGCCACCGTGGTGTGAGTCGATCCTCGGCGTGAAAGATGAGCCAGTGCAGGGAAAAGAGGTTCCTCTGGAATGGACTGAGACATCTGGGGGACTCTTGGAATGGTGGTACGACCATGGAGTTCCTCTCGCCTTTCCTGTTGAGAGTGCCTCCTCTTGAGATGCGACGGGAACGCCGGGAATTCTTTCCCGTTGGAAGCAGGGAAAGGATCGCTCATCTCGAGCTAGGAGGGGGAAACGGGGCTCCTCTGGATGTGGGCGGGACCATCGTGCTTCCTCTAGAGTGGAGACGGGTATGGCGGTGAACTTCTTGAGTTGCAGCAAGGGTGTGAAAGACCCTTTAGAAGTTCCAGAGGTTAGGTGTCATTAGTCTCCAGACGCCTCATCGGAAATAGGCCTCATCTCGCCTGGAAGGGAGAACTTCCTGGATTTTCTCGAGTTGTGGCAGGTGTTCTCGAGTTACGACGGGGACCTCAGGGACCCGCCCTGGTAGCCTCAGGAGAGGCCAGTCCCCATGCGAGTTGCTAGGGGGCCTCTCGGGATTCCTCTCCCGTCGATACCGGGGCCAAAAACCTTGTGTGGAGTCAGGGCCGGAACCGAGGATTCCTCTCATTGGCTGACATGGATCTTTGGGTACTTCTGGAGTCTCCCCAGGGGAGTCAGGCCTCGTCTCGAGTGGGGGCATGCACGTGCGCTTTCCTTCAAGGCTGTAGCAGCAATGTCACGCTTCCCGTGGCGTGAATCAAACGATCTGTGGTTTTCCCTCGAGGCTTTCCCTCGAGGCTTTCCCACAGGGCTGTCCCACGTGCCACCGTGGTGTGAGTCGATCCTCGGCGTGAAAGATGAGCCAGTGCAGGGCAAAGAGGTTCCTCTGGAATGGACTGAGACATCTGGGGGACTCTTGGAATGGTGGTACGACCATGGAGTTCCTCTCGCCTTTCCTGTTGAGAGTGCCTCCTCTTGAGATGCGAAGGGAACTCCGGGAAATCTTTCCCGTTGAAAGCAGGGAAAGGATCCCTCATCTCGAGCTACGAGGGGGAAACGGGGCTCCTCTGGATGTGGGCGGGACCATCATGCTTCCTCTCGAGTGGAGACGGGTATGGCGGTGAACTTCTTGAGTTGCAGCAAGGGTGTGAAAGACCCTTTCGAAGTTCCAGAGGTTAGGTGTCATTAGTCTCAAGACGCCTCATCGGAAATAGGCCTCATCTCGCCTGGAAGGGAGAACTTCCTGGATTTTCTCGAGTTGCGGCAGGTGTTCTCGAGTTACGACGGGGACCTCAGGGACCCGCCCTGGTGGCCTCAGGAGAGGCCAGTCCCCATGCGAGTTGCTAGGGGCCCTCTCGGGATTCCTCTCCCGTCGATACCGGGGCCAAAAACCTTGTGTGGTGTCAGGGCCGGAACCGAGGATTTCTCTCAGGGGCTGACATGGATCTTTGGGTACTTCTGGAGTCTCCCCAGGGGAGTCAGGCCTTGTCTCGAGTCGGGGCATGCACGTGCGCTTTCCTTCCAGGCTGTAGCAGCAATGTCACGCTTCCCTTCGCGTGGATCAAAGGATCTGTGGTTTTCCCTCGAGGCTTTCCCTCGAGGCTTTCCCACAGGGCTGTCCCACGTGCCACCGTGGTGTGAGTCGATCCTCGGCGTGAAAGATGAGCCAGTGCAGGGCAAAGAGCTTCCTCTGGAATGGACTGAGACATCTGGGGGACTCTTGGAATGGTGGTACGACCATGGAGTTCCTCTCGCCTTTCCTGTTGAGAGTGCCTCCTCTTGAGATGCGACGGGAATGCCGGGAATTCTTTCCCGTTGAAAGCAGGGAAAGGATCCCTCATCTCGAGCTACGAGGGGGAAACGGGGCTCCTCTGGATGGGGGAGGGACTATCGTGCTTCCTCTCGAGTGGAGACGGGTATGGCGGTGAACTTCTTGAGTTGCAGCAAGGGTGTGAAAGACCCTTTCGAAGTTCCAGAGGTTAGGTGTCATTAGTCTCCAGACGCCTCATCGGAAATAGGCCTCATCTCGCCTGGAAGGGAGAACTTCCTGGATTTTCTCGAGTTGCGGCAGGTGTTCTCGAGTTTCGACGGGGACCTCAGGGACCCGCCCTGGTGGCCTCAGGAGAGGCCAGTCACCATGCGAGTTGCTAGGGGGCCTCTCGGGATTCCTCTCCCGTCGATACCGGGGCCAAAAACCTTGTGTGGAGTCAGGGCCGGAACCGAGGATTCCTCTCAGGGGCTGATATGGATCTTTGGGTACTTCTGGAGTCTCGCCAGGGGAGACAGGCCTCGTCTCGAGTGGGGGCATGCACGTGCACTTTCCTTCCAGGCTGTAGCAGCAATGTCACGCTTCCCGTCGCGTGGATCAAAGGATCTGTGGTTTTCCCTCGAGGCTTTCCCTCGAGGCTTTCCCACAGGGCTGTCCCACGTGCCACCGTGGTGTGAGTCGATCCTCGGCGTGAAAGATGAGCCAGTGCAGGGCAAAGAGGTTCCTCTGGAATGGACTGAGACATCTGGGGTACTCTTGGAATGGTGGTACGACCATGGAGTTCCTCTCGCCTTTCCTGTTGAGAGTGCCTCCTCTTGAGATGCGACGGGAACGCCGGGAACTCTTTCCCATTGAAAGCAGGGAAAGGATTCCTCATCTCGAGCTACGAGGGGGAAAGGGGGCTCCTCTGGATGTGGGCGGGACGATCGTGCTTCCTCTCGAGTGGAGACGGGTATGGCGGTGAACTTCTTGAGTTGCAGCAAGGGTGTGAAAGACCCTTTCGAAGTTCCAGAGGTTAGGTGTCATTAGTCTCCAGACGCCTCATCGGAAATAGGCCTCATCCTGCCTGGAAGGGAGAACTTCCTGGATTTTCTCGAGTTGCGGCAGGTGTTCTCGAGTTACGACGGGGACCTCAGGGACCCGCCCTGGTGGCCTCAGGAGAGGCCAGTCCCCATGCGAGTTGCTAGGGGGCCTCTCGGGAATCCTCTCCCGTCGATACCCGGGCCAAAAACCTTGTGTGGAGTCAGGGCCGGAACCGAGGATTCCTCTCACGGGCTGATATGGATCTTTGGGTACTTCTGGAGTCTCGCCAGGGGAGACAGGCCCCATCTCGAGTGGGGGCATGCACGTGCGCTTTCCTTCCAGGCTGTAGCAGCAATGTCACGCTTTCCATCGCGTGGATCAAAGGATCTGTGGTTTTTCCACAGGTTTGTCCCACGTGCCACCGTGGTGTGAGTCGATCCTCGGCGTGAAAGATGAGCCAGTGCAGGGAAAAGAGGTTCCTCTGGAATGGACTGAGACATCTGGGGGACTCTTGGAATGGTGGTACGACCATGGAGTTCCTCTCGCCTTTCCTGTTGAGAGTGCCTCCTCTTGAGATGCGACGGGAACGCCGGGAATTCTTTCCCGTTGGAAGCAGGGAAAGGATCGCTCATCTCGAGCTAGGAGGGGGAAACGGGGCTCCTCTGGATGTGGGCGGGACCATCGTGCTTCCTCTAGAGTGGAGACGGGTATGGCGGTGAACTTCTTGAGTTGCAGCAAGGGTGTGAAAGACCCTTTAGAAGTTCCAGAGGTTAGGTGTCATTAGTCTACAGACGCCTCATCGGAAATAGGCCTCATCTCGCCTGGAAGGGAGAACTTCCTGGATTTTCTCGAGTTGTGGCAGGTGTTCTCGAGTTACGACGGGGACCTCAGGGACCCGCCCTGGTAGCCTCAGGAGAGGCCAGTCCCCATGCGAGTTGCTAGGGGGCCTCTCGGGATTCCTCTCCCGTCGATACCGGGGCCAAAAACCTTGTGTGGAGTCAGGGCCGGAACCGAGGATTCCTCTCAGTGGCTGACATGGATCTTTGGGTACTTCTGGAGTCTCCCCAGGGGAGTCAGGCCTCGTCTCGAGTGGGGGCATGCACGTGCGCTTTCCTTCAAGGCTGTAGCAGCAATGTCACGCTTCCCGTGGCGTGAATCAAACGATCTGTGGTTTTCCCTCGAGGCTTTCCCTCGAGGCTTTCCCACAGGGCTGTCCCACGTGCCACCGTGGTGTGAGTCGATCCTCGGCGTGAAAGATGAGCCAGTGCAGGGCAAAGAGGTTCCTCTGGAATGGACTGAGACATCTGGGGGACTCTTGGAATGGTGGTACGACCATGGAGTTCCTCTCGCCTTTCCTGTTGAGAGTGCCTCCTCTTGAGATGCGAAGGGAACTCCGGGAAATCTTTCCCGTTGAAAGCAGGGAAAGGATCCCTCATCTCGAGCTACGAGGGGGAAACGGGGCTCCTCTGGATGTGGGCGGGACCATCATGCTTCCTCTCGAGTGGAGACGGGTATGGCGGTGAACTTCTTGAGTTGCAGCAAGGGTGTGAAAGACCCTTTCGAAGTTCCAGAGGTTAGGTGTCATTAGTCTCCAGACGCCTCATCGGAAATAGGCCTCATCTCGCCTGGAAGGGAGAACTTCCTGGATTTTCTCGAGTTGCGGCAGGTGTTCTCGAGTTACGACGGGGACCTCAGGGACCCGCCCTGGTGGCCTCAGGAGAGGCCAGTCCCCATGCGAGTTGCTAGGGGGCCTCTCGGGATTCCTCTCCCGTCGATACCGGGGCCAAAAACCTTGTGTGGAGTCAGGGCCGGAACCGAGGATTCCTCTCAGGGGCTGATATGGATCTTTGGGTACTTCTGGAGTCTCGCCAGGGGAGACAGGCCTCGTCTGGAGTGGGGGCATGCACGTGCACTTTCCTTCCAGGCTGTAGCAGCAATGTCACGCTTCCCGTCGCGTGGATCAAAGGATCTGTGGTTTTCCCTCGAGGCTTTCCCTCGAGGCTTTCCCACAGGGCTGTCCCACGTGCCACCGTGGTGTGAGTCGATCCTCGGCGTGAAAGATGAGCCAGTGCAGGGCAAAGAGGTTCCTCTGGAATGGACTGAGACATCTGGGGGACTCTTGGAATGGTGGTACGACCATGGAGTTCCTCTCGCCTTTGCTGTTGAGAGTGCCTCCTCTTGAGATGGGACGGGAATACCGGGAATTCTTTCCCGTTGGAAGCAGGGAAAGGATCGCTCATCTCGAGCTAGGAGGGGGAAACGGGGCTCCTCTGGATGTGGGCGGGACCATCGTGCTTCCTCTAGAGTGGAGACGGGTATGGCGGTGAACTTCTTGAGTTGCAGCAAGGGTGTGAAAGACCCTTTAGAAGTTCCAGAGGTTAGGTGTCATTAGTCTCCAGACGCCTCATCGGAAATAGGCCTCATCTCGCCTGGAAGGGAGAACTTCCTGGATTTTCTCGAGTTGTGGCAGGTGTTCTCGAGTTACGACGGGGACCTCAGGGACCCGCCCTGGTAGCCTCAGGAGAGGCCAGTCCCCATGCGAGTTGCTAGGGGGCCTCTCGGGATTCCTCTCCCGTCGATACCGGGGCCAAAAACCTTGTGTGGAGTCAGGGCCGGAACCGAGGATTCCTCTCATTGGCTGACATGGATCTTTGGGTACTTCTGGAGTCTCCCCAGGGGAGTCAGGCCTCGTCTCGAGTGGGGGCATGCACGTGCGCTTTCCTTCAAGGCTGTAGCAGCAATGTCACGCTTCCCGTGGCGTGAATCAAACGATCTGTGGTTTTCCCTCGAGGCTTTCCCTCGAGGCTTTCCCACAGGGCTGTCCCACGTGCCACCGTGGTGTGAGTCGATCCTCGGCGTGAAAGATGAGCCAGTGCAGGGCAAAGAGGTTCCTCTGGAATGGACTGAGACATCTGGGGGACTCTTGGAATGGTGGTACGACCATGGAGTTCCTCTCGCCTTTCCTGTTGAGAGTGCCTCCTCTTGAGATGCGAAGGGAACTCCGGGAAATCTTTCCCGTTGAAAGCAGGGAAAGGATCCCTCATCTCGAGCTACGAGGGGGAAACGGGGCTCCTCTGGATGTGGGCGGGACCATCATGCTTCCTCTCGAGTGGAGACGGGTATGGCGGTGAACTTCTTGAGTTGCAGCAAGGGTGTGAAAGACCCTTTCGAAGTTCCAGAGGTTAGGTGTCATTAGTCTCAAGACGCCTCATCGGAAATAGGCCTCATCTCGCCTGGAAGGGAGAACTTCCTGGATTTTCTCGAGTTGCGGCAGGTGTTCTCGAGTTACGACGGGGACCTCAGGGACCCGCCCTGGTGGCCTCAGGAGAGGCCAGTCCCCATGCGAGTTGCTAGGGGCCCTCTCGGGATTCCTCTCCCGTCGATACCGGGGCCAAAAACCTTGTGTGGTGTCAGGGCCGGAACCGAGGATTTCTCTCAGGGGCTGACATGGATCTTTGGGTACTTCTGGAGTCTCCCCAGGGGAGTCAGGCCTTGTCTCGAGTCGGGGCATGCACGTGCGCTTTCCTTCCAGGCTGTAGCAGCAATGTCACGCTTCCCTTCGCGTGGATCAAAGGATCTGTGGTTTTCCCTCGAGGCTTTCCCTCGAGGCTTTCCCACAGGGCTGTCCCACGTGCCACCGTGGTGTGAGTCGATCCTCGGCGTGAAAGATGAGCCAGTGCAGGGCAAAGAGCTTCCTCTGGAATGGACTGAGACATCTGGGGGACTCTTGGAATGGTGGTACGACCATGGAGTTCCTCTCGCCTTTCCTGTTGAGAGTGCCTCCTCTTGAGATGCGACGGGAATGCCGGGAATTCTTTCCCGTTGAAAGCAGGGAAAGGATCCCTCATCTCGAGCTACGAGGGGGAAACGGGGCTCCTCTGGATGGGGGAGGGACTATCGTGCTTCCTCTCGAGTGGAGACGGGTATGGCGGTGAACTTCTTGAGTTGCAGCAAGGGTGTGAAAGACCCTTTCGAAGTTCCAGAGGTTAGGTGTCATTAGTCTCCAGACGCCTCATCGGAAATAGGCCTCATCTCGCCTGGAAGGGAGAACTTCCTGGATTTTCTCGAGTTGCGGCAGGTGTTCTCGAGTTTCGACGGGGACCTCAGGGACCCGCCCTGGTGGCCTCAGGAGAGGCCAGTCACCATGCGAGTTGCTAGGGGGCCTCTCGGGATTCCTCTCCCGTCGATACCGGGGCCAAAAACCTTGTGTGGAGTCAGGGCCGGAACCGAGGATTCCTCTCAGGGGCTGATATGGATCTTTGGGTACTTCTGGAGTCTCGCCAGGGGAGACAGGCCTCGTCTCGAGTGGGGGCATGCACGTGCACTTTCCTTCCAGGCTGTAGCAGCAATGTCACGCTTCCCGTCGCGTGGATCAAAGGATCTGTGGTTTTCCCTCGAGGCTTTCCCTCGAGGCTTTCCCACAGGGCTGTCCCACGTGCCACCGTGGTGTGAGTCGATCCTCGGCGTGAAAGATGAGCCAGTGCAGGGCAAAGAGGTTCCTCTGGAATGGACTGAGACATCTGGGGTACTCTTGGAATGGTGGTACGACCATGGAGTTCCTCTCGCCTTTCCTGTTGAGAGTGCCTCCTCTTGAGATGCGACGGGAACGCCGGGAACTCTTTCCCATTGAAAGCAGGGAAAGGATTCCTCATCTCGAGCTACGAGGGGGAAAGGGGGCTCCTCTGGATGTGGGCGGGACGATCGTGCTTCCTCTCGAGTGGAGACGGGTATGGCGGTGAACTTCTTGAGTTGCAGCAAGGGTGTGAAAGACCCTTTCGAAGTTCCAGAGGTTAGGTGTCATTAGTCTCCAGACGCCTCATCGGAAATAGGCCTCATCCTGCCTGGAAGGGAGAACTTCCTGGATTTTCTCGAGTTGCGGCAGGTGTTCTCGAGTTACGACGGGGACCTCAGGGACCCGCCCTGGTGGCCTCAGGAGAGGCCAGTCCCCATGCGAGTTGCTAGGGGGCCTCTCGGGAATCCTCTCCCGTCGATACCCGGGCCAAAAACCTTGTGTGGAGTCAGGGCCGGAACCGAGGATTCCTCTCACGGGCTGATATGGATCTTTGGGTACTTCTGGAGTCTCGCCAGGGGAGACAGGCCCCATCTCGAGTGGGGGCATGCACGTGCGCTTTCCTTCCAGGCTGTAGCAGCAATGTCACGCTTTCCATCGCGTGGATCAAAGGATCTGTGGTTTTTCCACAGGTTTGTCCCACGTGCCACCGTGGTGTGAGTCGATCCTCGGCGTGAAAGATGAGCCAGTGCAGGGAAAAGAGGTTCCTCTGGAATGGACTGAGACATCTGGGGGACTCTTGGAATGGTGGTACGACCATGGAGTTCCTCTCGCCTTTCCTGTTGAGAGTGCCTCCTCTTGAGATGCGACGGGAACGCCGGGAATTCTTTCCCGTTGGAAGCAGGGAAAGGATCGCTCATCTCGAGCTAGGAGGGGGAAACGGGGCTCCTCTGGATGTGGGCGGGACCATCGTGCTTCCTCTAGAGTGGAGACGGGTATGGCGGTGAACTTCTTGAGTTGCAGCAAGGGTGTGAAAGACCCTTTAGAAGTTCCAGAGGTTAGGTGTCATTAGTCTACAGACGCCTCATCGGAAATAGGCCTCATCTCGCCTGGAAGGGAGAACTTCCTGGATTTTCTCGAGTTGTGGCAGGTGTTCTCGAGTTACGACGGGGACCTCAGGGACCCGCCCTGGTAGCCTCAGGAGAGGCCAGTCCCCATGCGAGTTGCTAGGGGGCCTCTCGGGATTCCTCTCCCGTCGATACCGGGGCCAAAAACCTTGTGTGGAGTCAGGGCCGGAACCGAGGATTCCTCTCAGTGGCTGACATGGATCTTTGGGTACTTCTGGAGTCTCCCCAGGGGAGTCAGGCCTCGTCTCGAGTGGGGGCATGCACGTGCGCTTTCCTTCAAGGCTGTAGCAGCAATGTCACGCTTCCCGTGGCGTGAATCAAACGATCTGTGGTTTTCCCTCGAGGCTTTCCCTCGAGGCTTTCCCACAGGGCTGTCCCACGTGCCACCGTGGTGTGAGTCGATCCTCGGCGTGAAAGATGAGCCAGTGCAGGGCAAAGAGGTTCCTCTGGAATGGACTGAGACATCTGGGGGACTCTTGGAATGGTGGTACGACCATGGAGTTCCTCTCGCCTTTCCTGTTGAGAGTGCCTCCTCTTGAGATGCGAAGGGAACTCCGGGAAATCTTTCCCGTTGAAAGCAGGGAAAGGATCCCTCATCTCGAGCTACGAGGGGGAAACGGGGCTCCTCTGGATGTGGGCGGGACCATCATGCTTCCTCTCGAGTGGAGACGGGTATGGCGGTGAACTTCTTGAGTTGCAGCAAGGGTGTGAAAGACCCTTTCGAAGTTCCAGAGGTTAGGTGTCATTAGTCTCCAGACGCCTCATCGGAAATAGGCCTCATCTCGCCTGGAAGGGAGAACTTCCTGGATTTTCTCGAGTTGCGGCAGGTGTTCTCGAGTTACGACGGGGACCTCAGGGACCCGCCCTGGTGGCCTCAGGAGAGGCCAGTCCCCATGCGAGTTGCTAGGGGGCCTCTCGGGATTCCTCTCCCGTCGATACCGGGGCCAAAAACCTTGTGTGGAGTCAGGGCCGGAACCGAGGATTCCTCTCAGGGGCTGATATGGATCTTTGGGTACTTCTGGAGTCTCGCCAGGGGAGACAGGCCTCGTCTGGAGTGGGGGCATGCACGTGCACTTTCCTTCCAGGCTGTAGCAGCAATGTCACGCTTCCCGTCGCGTGGATCAAAGGATCTGTGGTTTTCCCTCGAGGCTTTCCCTCGAGGCTTTCCCACAGGGCTGTCCCACGTGCCACCGTGGTGTGAGTCGATCCTCGGCGTGAAAGATGAGCCAGTGCAGGGCAAAGAGGTTCCTCTGGAATGGACTGAGACATCTGGGGGACTCTTGGAATGGTGGTACGACCATGGAGTTCCTCTCGCCTTTGCTGTTGAGAGTGCCTCCTCTTGAGATGGGACGGGAATACCGGGAATTCTTTCCCGTTGAAAGCAGGGAAAGGATTCCTCATCTCGAGCTACGAGGGGGAAACGGGGCTCCTCTGGATGTGGGCGGGACGATCGTGCTTCCTCTCGAGTGGAGACGGGTATGGCGGTGAACTTCTTGAGTTGCAGCAAGGGTGTGAAAGACCCTTTCGAAGTTCCAGAGGTTAGGTGTCATTAGTCTCCAGACGCCTCATCGGAAATAGGCCTCATCTCGCCTGGAAGGGAGAACTTCCTGGATTTTCTCGAGTTGCGGCAGGTGTTCTCGAGTTACGACGGGGACCTCAGGGACCCGCCTTGGTGGCCTCAGGAGAGGCCAGTCCCCATGCGACTTGCTAGGGGCCCTCTCGGGATTCCTCTCCCGTCGATACCGGGGCCAAAAACCTTGTGTGGTGTCAGGGCCGGAACCGAGGATTTCTCTCAGGGGCTGACATGGATCTTTGGGTACTTCTGGAGTCTCCCCAGGGGAGTCAGGCCTTGTCTCGAGTCGGGGCATGCACGTGCGCTTTCCTTCCAGGCTGTAGCAGCAATGTCACGCTTCCCGTCGCGTGGATCAAAGGATCTGTGGTTTTCCCTCGAGGCTTTCCCTCGAGGCTTTCCCACAGGGCTGTCCCACGTGCCACCGTGGTGTGAGTCGATCCTCGGCGTGAAAGATGAGCCAGTGTAGGGCAAAGAGCTTCCTCTGGAATGGACTGAGACATCTGGGGGACTCTTGGAATGGTGGTACGACCATGGAGTTCCTCTCGCCTTTCCTGTTGAGAGTGCCTCCTCTTGAGATGCGACGGGAATGCCGGGAATTCTTTCCCGTTGAAAGCAGGGAAAGGATCCCTCATCTCGAGCTACGAGGGGGAAACGGGGCTCCTCTGGATGGGGGCGGGACTATCGTGCTTCCTCTCGAGTGGAGACGGGTATGGCGGTGAACTTCTTGAGATGCAGCAAGGGTGTGAAAGACCCTTTCGAAGTTCCAGAGGTTAGGTGTCATTAGTCTCCAGACGCCTCATCGGAAATAGGCCTCATCTCGCCTGGAAGGGAGAACTTCCTGGATTTTCTCGAGTTGCGGCAGGTGTTCTCGAGTTTCGACCAGTACCTCAGGGACCCGCCCTGGTGGCCTCAGGAGAGGCCAGTCCCCATGCGAGTTGCTAGGGGGCCTCTCGGGATTCCTCTCCCGTCGATACCGGGGTCAAAAACCTTGTGTGGAGTCAGGGCCGGAACCGAGGATTCCTCTCAGGGGCTGATATGGATCTTTGGGTACTTCTGGAGTCTCGCCAGGGGAGACAGGCCTCGTCTCGAGTGGGGGCATGCACGTGCACTTTCCTTCCAGGCTGTAGCAGCAATGTCACGCTTCCCGTCGCGTGGATCAAAGGATCTGTGGTTTTCCCTCGAGGCTTTCCCTCGAGGCTTTCCCACAGGGCTGTCCCACGTGCCACCGTGGTGTGAGTCGATCCTCGGCGTGAAAGATGAGCCAGTGCAGGGCAAAGAGGTTCCTCTGGAATGGACTGAGACATCTGGGGGACTCTTGGAATGGTGGTACGACCATGGAGTTCCTCTCGCCTTTGCTGTTGAGAGTGCCTCCTCTTGAGATGGGACGGGAATACCGGGAATTCTTTCCCGTTGAAAGCAGGGAAAGGATTCCTCATCTCGAGCTACGAGGGGGAAACGGGGCTCCTCTGGATGTGGGCGGGACGATCGTGCTTCCTCTCGAGTGGAGACGGGTATGGCGGTGAACTTCTTGAGTTGCAGCAAGGGTGTGAAAGACCCTTTCGAAGTTCCAGAGGTTAGGTGTCATTAGTCTCCAGACGCCTCATCGGAAATAGGCCTCATCTCGCCTGGAAGGGAGAACTTCCTGGATTTTCTCGAGTTGCGGCAGGTGTTCTCGAGTTACGACGGGGACCTCAGGGACCCGCCCTGGTGGCCTCAGGAGAGGCCAGTCCCCATGCGAGTTGCTAGGGGGCCTCTCGGGATTCCTCTCCCGTCGATACCCGGGCCAAAAACCTTGTGTGGAGTCAGGGCCGGAAACGAGGATTCCTCTCAGGGGCTGACATGGATCTTTGGGTACTTCTGGAGTCTCCCCAGGGGAGTCAGGCCTCGGCTCGAGTGGGGGCATGCACTTGCGCTTTCCTTCCAGGCTGTAGAAGCAATGTCACGCTTCCCATCGCGTGGATCAAAGGATCTGTGGTTTTCCCACAGGGCTCTCCCACGAGCCACCGTGGTGTGAGTCGATCCTCGGCGTGAAAGATGAGCCAGTGCAGGGCAAAGAGGTTCCTCTGGAATGGACTGAGACATCTGGGGGACTCTTGGAATGGTGGTACGACCATGGAGTTCCTCTCGCCTTTCCTGTTGAGAGTGCCTCCTCTTGAGATGAGACGGGAACGCCGGGAAGTCTTTCCCGTTGAAAGCAGGGAAAGGATCCCTCATCTGGAGCTCCGAGGGGGAAACGGGGCTCCTCTGGATGTGGGCGGGACGATCGTGCTTCCTCTCGAGTGGAGACGGGTATGGCGGTGAACTTCTTGAGTTGCAGCAAGGGTGTGAAAGACCCTTTCGAAGTTCCAGAGGTTAGGTGTCATTAGTCTCCAGACGCCTCATCGGAAATAGGCCTCATCTCGCCTGAAAGGGAGAACTTCCTGGATTTTCTCGAGTTGCGGCAGGTGTTCTCGAGTTACGACGGGGACCTCAGGGACCCGCCCTGGTGGCCTCAGGAGAGGCCAGTCCCCATGCGAGTTGCTAGGGGGCCTCTCGGAATTCCTCTCCCGTCGATACCGGGGCCAAAAACCTTGTGTGGCGTCAGGGCCGGAACCGAGGATTACTCTCAGGGGCTAATATGGATCTTTGGGTACTTCTGTAGTCTCGCCAGGGGAGACAGGCCTCCTCTCGAGTGGGGGCATGCACGTGCACTTTCCTTCCAGGCTGTAGCAGCAATGTCACGCTTCCCGTCGCATGGATCAAAGGATCTGTGGTTTTCCCTCGAGGCTTTCCCTCGAGGCTTTCCCACAGGGCTGTCCCACGTGCCACCGTGGTGTGAGTCGATCCTCGGCGTGAAAGATGAGCAAGTGCAGGGCAAAGAGTTTCCTCTGGAATGGACTGAGACATCTGGGGGACTCTTGGAATGGTGGTACGACCATGGAGTTCCTCTCGCCTTTGCTGTTGAGAGTGCCTCCTCTTGAGATGGGACAGGAATACCGGGAATTCTTTCCCGTTGAAAGCAGGGAAAGGATCGCTCATCTCGAGCTAGGAGGGGGAAACGAGGCTCCTCTGGATGTGGGCGGGACCATCGTGCTTCCTCTCGAGTGGAGACGGGTATGGCGGTGAACTTCTTGAGTTGCAGCAAGGGTGTGAAAGACCCTTTCGAAGTTCCAGAGGTTAGGTGTCATTAGTCTCCAGACGACTCATCGGAAATAGGCCTCATCTCGCCTGGAAGGGAGAACTTCCTGGATTTTCTCGAGTTGCGGCAGGTGTTCTCGAGTTACGACGGGGACCTCAGGGACCCGCCCTGGTGGCCTCAGGAGAGGCCAGTCCCCATGCGAGTTGCTAGGGGGCCTCTCGGGATTCCTCTCCCGTCGATACCGGGGCCAAAAACCTTGTGTGGAGTCAGGGCCGGAACCGAGGATTCCTCTCAGGGGCTGACATGTATCTGTGGGTACTTCTGGAGTCTCCCCATGGGAGTCAGGCCTCGTCTCGAGTGGGGGCATGCACGTGCGCTTTCCTTCCAGGCTGTAGCAGCAATGTCACGCTTCCCGTGGCGTGGATCAAAGGATCTGTGGTTTTCCCTCGAGGCTTTCCCTCGAGGCTTTCCCACAGGGCTGTCCCACGTGCCACCGTGGTGTGAGTCGATCCTCGGCGTGAAAGATGAGCCAGTGCAGGGCAAAGAGCTTCCTCTGGAATGGACTGAGACATCTGGGGGACTCTTGGAATGGTGGTACGACCATGGAGTTCCTCTCGCCTTTCCTGTTGAGAGTGCCTCCGCTTGAGATGTGACGGGAACGCCGGGAATTCTTTCCCATTGATAGCAGGGAAAGGATTCCTCATCTCGAGCTACGAGGGGGAAAGGGGGCTCCTCTGGATGTGGGCGGGACGATCGTGCTTCCTCTCGAGTGGAGACGGGTATGGCGGTGAACTTCTTGAGTTGCAGCAAGGGTGTGAAAGACCCTTTCGAAGTTCCAGAGGTTAGGTGTCATTAGTCTCCAGAAGCCTCATCGGAAATAGGCCTCATCTCGCCTGGAAGGGGGAACTTCCTGTAATTTCTCGAGTTGCGGCAGGTGTTCTCGAGTTACGACGGGGACCTCAGGGACCCGCCCTGGTGGCCTCAGGAGAGGCCAGTCCCCATGCGAGTTGCTAGGGGGCCTCTCGGGATTCCTCTCCCATCGATACCGGGGCCAAAAACCTTGTGTGGAGTTAGGGCCGGAACCGAGGATTCCTTTCAGGGGCTGATATGTATCTTTGGATACTTCTGGAGTCTCGCCAGGGGAGACAGGCCTCATCTCGAGTGGGGGCATGCACGTGCGCTTTCCTTCCAGGCTGTAACAGCAATGTCACGCTTCCCATCGCGTGGATCAAAGGATCTGTGGTTTTCCCTCGAGGCTTTCCCACAGGGCTGTCCCACGTGCCACCGTGGTGTGAGTCGATCCTCGGCGTGAAAGATGAGCCAGTGCAGGGCAAAGAGGTTCCTCTGGAATGGACTGAGACATCTGGGGGACTCTTGGAATGGTGGTACGACCATGGAGTTCCTCTCGCCTTTCCTGTTGAGAGTGCCTCCTCTTGAGATGCGACGGGAACGCCGGGAATTCTTTCCCGTTGAAAGCAGGGAAAGGATCCCTCATCTCGAGCTACGAGGAGGAAACGGGGCTCCTCTGGATGTGGGCGGGACCATCGTGCTTCCTCTCGAGAGGAGACGGGTGTGGCGGTGAACTTCTTGAGTTGCAGCAAGGGTGTGAAAGACCCTTTCGAAGTTCCAGAGGTTAGGTGTCATTAGTCTCCAGACGCCTCATTGGAAATAGGCCTCATCTCGCCTGGAAGGGGGAACTTCCAGGAATTTCTCGAGTTGTGGCAGGTGTTCTCGAGTTACGACGGGGACCTCAGGGACCCGCCCTGGTGGCCTTAGGAGAGGCCAGTCCCCATGCGAGTTGCTAGGGGGCCTCTCGGGATTCCTCTCCCGTCGATACCGGGGCCAAAAACCTTGTGTGGAGTCAGGGCCGGAACCGAGGATTCCTCTCAGTGGCTGACATGTATCTTTGGGTACTTCTGGAGTCTCCCCAGGGGAGTCAGGCCTCGTCTCGAGTGGGGGCATGCACGTGTGCTTTCCTTCAAGGCTGTAGCAGCAATGTCACGCTTCCCGTGGCGTGAATCAAACGATCTGTGGTTTTCCCTCGAGGCTTTCCCTCGAGGCTTTCCCACAGGGCTGTCCCACGTGCCACCGTGGTGTGAGTCGATCCTCGGCGTGAAAGATGAGCCAGTGCAGGGCAAAGAGGTTCCTCTTGAATGGACTGAGACATCTGGGGGACTCTTGGAATGGTGGTACGACCATGGAGTTCCTCTCGCCTTTCCTGTTGAGAGTGCCTCCTCTTGAGATGCGAAGGGAACGCCGGGAATGCTTTCCCGTTGAAAGCAGGGAAAGGATCCCTCATCTCGAGCTACAAGGGGGAAACGGGGCTCCTCTGGATGTGGGCGGGACCATCGTGCTTCCTCTCGAGTGGAGACGGGTATGGCGGTGAACTTCTTGAGTTGCAGCAAGGGTGTGAAAGACCCTTTCGAAGTTCCAGAGGTTAGGTGTCATTAGTCTCCAGACGCCTCATCGGAAATAGGCCTCATCTCGCCTGGAAGGGAGAACTTCCTGGATTTTCTCGAGTTGCGGCAGGTGTTCTCGAGTTACGACGGGGACCTCAGGGACCCGTCCTGGTGGCCTCAGGAGAGGCCAGTCCCCATGCGACTTGCTAGGGAGCCTCTCGGGATTCCTCTCCCATCGATACCGGGGCCAAAAACCTTGTGTGGAGTCAGGGCCGGATCCGAGGATTCCTCTCAGTGGCTGACATGGATCTTTGGGTACTTCTGGAGTCTCCACAGGGGAGTCAGGCCTCGTCTCGAGTGGGGCCATGCACGTGCGCTTTCCTTCAAGGCTGTAGCAGCAATGTCACGCTTCCCGTGGCGTTAATCAAAGGATCTGTGGTTTTCCCTCGAGGCTTTCCCTCGAGGCTTTCCCACAGGGCTGTCCCACGTGCCACCGTGGTGTGAGTCGATCCTCGGCGTGAAAGATGAGCCAGTGCAGGGAAAGAGGTTCCTCTTGAATGGACTGAGACATCTGGGGGACTCTTGGAATGGTGGTAAGACCATGGAGTTCCTCTCGCCTTTCCTGTTGAGAGTGCCTCCTCTTGAGATGCGAAGGGAACGCCGGGAATTCTTTCCCGTTGAAAGCAGGGAAAGAATCCCTCATCTCGAGCTAGGAGGGGGAAACGGGGCTCCTCTGGATGTGGGCGGGACCATCGTGCTTCCTCTCGAGTGGAGACGGGTATGGCGGTGAACTTCTTGAGTTGCAGCAAGGGTGTGAAAGACCCTTTCGAAGTTCCAGAGGTTAGGTGTCATTAGTCTCCAGACGCCTCATCGGAAATAGGCCTCATCTCGCCTGGAAGGGAGAACTTCCTGGATTTTCTCGAGTTGCGGCAGGTGTTCTCGAGTTACGACGGGGACCTCAGGGACCCGCCCTGGTGGCCTCAGGAGAGGCCAGTCCCCATGCGAGTTGCTAGGGGCCCTCTCGGGATTCCTCTCCCGTCGATACTGGGGCCAAAAACCTTGTGTGGTGTCAGGGCCGGAACCGAGGATTTCTCTCAGGGGCTGACATGGATTTTTGGGTACTTCTGGAGTCTCCCCAGGGGAGTCAGGCCTTGTCTCGAGTCGGGGCATGCACGTGCGCTTTCCTTCCAGGCTGTAGCAGCAATGTCACGCTACCCATCGCGTGGATCAAAGGATCTGTGGTTTTCCCTCGAGGCTTTCCCACAGGGCTGTCCCACGTGCCACCGTGGTGTGAGTCGATCCTCGGCGTGAAAGATGAGCCAGTGCAGGGCAAAGAGGTTCCTCTGGAATGGACTGAGACATCTGGGGGACTCTTGGAATGGTGGTACGACCATGGAGTTCCTCTCGCCTTTCCTGTTGAGAGTGCCTCCTCTTGAGATGCGACGGGAACGCCGGGAATTTTTTCCCGTTGAAAGCATGGAAAGGATCGCTCATCTCGAGCTAGGAGGGGGAAACGGGGCTCCTCTGGATGTGGGCGGGACCATCGTGCTTCCTCTAGAGTGGAGACGGGTATGGCGGTGAACTTCTTGAGTTGCAGCAAGGGTGTGAAAGACCCTTTCGAAGTTCCAGAGTTTAGGTGTCATTAGTCTCCAGACGCCTCATCGGAAATAGGCCTCATCT
The DNA here is from genome assembly GCF_032405125.1 of Capricornis sumatraensis. NCBI lineage: Eukaryota > Metazoa > Chordata > Mammalia > Artiodactyla > Bovidae > Capricornis > Capricornis sumatraensis. The sequence continues at coordinate 9,607,480 of NW_027184613.1, forward strand.
CGCCTGGAAGGGAGAACTTCCTGGATTTTCTCGAGTTGCGGCAGGTGTTCTCGAGTTACGACGGGGACCTCAGGGACCCGCCCTGGTGGCCTCAGGAGAGGCCAGTCCCCATGCGAGTTGCTAGGGGCCCTCTCGGGATTCCTCTCCCGTCGATACTGGGGCCTAAAACCTTGTGTGGTGTCAAGGCCGGAACCGAGGATTTCTCTCAGGGGCTGACATGGATCTTTGGGTACTTCTGGAGTCTCCCCAGGGGAGTCAGGCCTTGTCTCGAGTTGGGGCATGCACGTGCGCTTTCCTTCCAGGCTGTAGCAGCAATGTCACGCTTCCCGTGGCGTGGATCAAAGGATCTGTGGTTTTCCCTCGAGGCTTTCCCTCGAGGCTTTCCCACAGGGCTGTCCCACGTGCCACCGTGGTGTGAGTCGATCCTCGGCGTGAAAGATGAGCCAGTGTAGGGCAAAGAGCTTCCTCTGGAATGGACTGAGACATCTGGGGGACTCTTGGAATGGTGGTATGACCATGGAGTTCCTCTCGCCTTTTCTGTTGAGAGTGCCTCCTCTTGAGATGCGACGGGAACGCCGGGAATTCTTTCCCGTTGAAAGCAGGGAAAGGATCCCTCATCTCGAGCTACGAGGGGGAAACGGGGATCCTCTGAATGTGGGCGGGACTATCGTGCTTCCTCTCGAGTGGAGACGGGTATGGCGGTGAACTTCTTGAGTTGCAGCAAGGGTGTGAAAGACCCTTTCGAAGTTCCAGAGGTTAGGTGTCATTAGTCTCCAGACGCCTCATCGGAAATAGGCCTCATCTCGCCTGGAAGGGAGAACTTCCTGGATTTTCTCGAGTTGCGGCAGGTGTTCTCGAGTTACGACGGGGACCTCAGGGACCCGCCCTGGTGGCCTCAGGAGAGGCCAGTCCCCATGCGACTTGCTAGGGGGCCTCTCGGAATTCCTCTCCCGTCGATACCGGGGCAAAAACCTTGTGTGGAGTCAGGGCCGGAACCGAGGTTTTCTCTCAGGGGTGACATGGAACTTTGGGTATTTCTGGAGTCTCCCCAGGGGAGTCAGGCCTCGTCTCGAGTGTGGGCATGCACGTGCGCTTTCCTTCCAGGCTGTAGCAGCAATGTCACGCTTCCCGTCGCGTGGATCAAAGGATCTGTGGTTTTCCCTCGAGGCTTTCCCACAGGGCTGTCCCACGTGCCACCGTGGTGTGAGTCGATCCTTGGCGTGAAAGATGAGCCAGTGCAGGGCAAAGAGGTTCCTCTGGAATGGACTGAGACATCTGGGGGACTCTTGGAATGGTGGTAGGACCATGGAGTTCCTCTCGCCTTTCCTGTTGAGAGTGCCTCCTCTTGAGATGCGACGGGAACGCCGGGAATTCTTTCCCGTTGAAAGCAGGGAAAGGATCCCTCATCTCGAGCTACGAGGGGGAAACGGGGCTCCTCTGGATGTGGGCGGGACCATCGTGCTTCCTCTCGAGTGGAGACGGGTATGGCGGTGAACTTCTTGAGTTGCAGCAAGGGTGTGAATGACCCTTTCGAAGTTCCAGAGGTTAGGTGTCATTAGTCTCCAGACGCCTCATTGGAAGTAGGCCTCATCTCGCCTGGAAGGGAGAACTTCCTGGATTTTCTCGAGTTGCGGCAGGTGTTCTCGAGTTACGACGGGGACCTCAGGGACCCGCCATGGTGGCCTCAGGAAAGGCCAGTCCCCATGCGAGTTGCTAGGGGGCCTCTCAGGATTCCTCTCCCGTCGATACCGGGGCCAAAAACCTTCTGTGAAGTCAGGGCCGGACCCGGGGATTCCTCTCAGGGGCTGACATGGATCTTTGGGTACTTCTGGAGTCTCCCCAGGGGAGTGAGGCCTCGTCTCGAGTGGGGGCATGCACGTGCGCTTTCCTTCCAGGCTGTAGCAGCAATGTCACGCGTCTTGTCGCGTGGATCAAAGGATCTGTGGTTTTCCCTCGAGGCTTTCCCTCGAGGCTTTCCCACAGGGTTGTCCTACGTCCCGCCGTGGTGTGAGTCGATCCTCGGCGTGAAAGATTAGCCAGTGCAGGGCAAAGAGTTTCCTCTGGAATGGACTGAGACATCTGGGGGACTCTTGGAATGGTGGTACGACCATGGAGTTCCTCTCGCCTTTCCTGTTGAGAGTGCCTCCTCTTGAGATGCGACGGGAACGCTGGGAATTCTTTCCCGTTGAAAGCAGGGAAAGGATCCCTCATCTCGAGCTACGAGGGGGAAACGGGGCTCCTCTGGATGTGGGCGGGACCATCGTGCTTCCTCTCGAGTGGAGACGGGTATGGCGGTGTACTTCTTGAGTTGCAGCAAGGGTGTGAAAGACCCTTTCGAAATTCCAGAGGTTAGGTGTCATTAGTCTCCAGACGCCTCATCGGAAATAGGCCTCATCTCGCCTGGAAGGGAGAACTTCCTGGATTTTCTCGAGTTGCGGCAGGTGTTCTCGAGTTACGACGGGGACCTCAGGGACCCGCCCTGGTGGCCTCAGGAGAGGCCAGTCCCCATGCGATTTGCTAGGGGGCCTCTCGGGATTCCTCTCCCGTCGATACCGGGGCCAAAAACCTTGTGTGGAGTCAGGGCCGGAACCGAGGATTCCTCTCAGGGGCTGACATGGATCTTTGGGTACTTCTGGAGTCTCCCCAGGGGAGTCAGGCCTCGTCTCGAGTGGGGGCATGCACGTGTGCTTTCCTTCCAGGCTGTAGCAGCAATGTCACGCTTCCCGTCGCGTGGATCAAAGGATCTGTGGTTTTCCCTCGAGGCTTTCCCTTGAGGCTTTCCCACAGGGCTGTCCCACGTGCCACCGTGGTGTGAGTCGATCCTCGGCGTGAAAGATGAGCCAGTGCAGGGCAAAGAGGTTCCTCTGGAATGGACTGAGACTTCTGGGGTACTCTTGGAATGGTGATACGACCATGGAGTTCCTCTCGCCTTTCCTGTTGAGAGTGCCTCCTCTTGAGATGTGACGGGAACGCCGGGAATTCTTTCCCGTTGAAAGCAGGGAAAGGATCCCTCATCTCGAGCTACGAATGTGAAACGGGGGTCCTCTGGATGTGGGCGGGACCATCGTGCTTCCTCTCGAGTGGAGACGGGTATGGCGGTGAACTTCTTGAGTTGCAGCAAGGGTGTGAAAGACCCTTTCGAAGTTCCAGAGGTTAGGTGTCATTAGTCTCCAGACGCCTCATCGGAAATAGGCCTCATCTCGCCTGGAAGGGAGAACTTCCTGGATTTTCTCGAGTTGCGGCAGGTGTTCTCGAGTTACGACGGGGACCTCAGGGACCCGCCATGGTGGCCTCAGGAAAGGCCAGTCCCCATGCGAGTTGCTAGGGGACCTCTCAGGATTCCTCTCCCGTCGATACCGGGGCCAAAAACCTTGTGTGGAGTCAGGGTCGGAACCGAGGTTTCCTCTCAGTGGTGACATGGAACTTTGGGTATTTCTGGAGTCTCCCCAGGGGAGTCAGGCCTCGTCTCGAGTGGGGGCATGCACGTGTGCTTTCCTTCCAGGCTGTAGCAGCAATGTCACGCTTCCCGTCGCGTGGATCAAAGGATCTGTGGTTTTCCCTCGAGGCTTTCCCTCGAGGCTTTGCCACAGGGCTGTCCCACGTGCCACCGTGGTGTGAGTCGATCCTCGGAGTGAAAGATGAGCCAGTGCAGGGCAAAGAGGTTCCTCTGGAATGGACTGAGACATCTGGGGGACTATTGGAATGGTGGTACGACCATGGAGTTCCTCTCGCCTTTCCTGTTGAGAGTGCCTCCTCTTGAGATGCGACGGGAACGCCGGGAATTCTTTCCCGTTGAAAGCAGGGAAAGGATCCCTCATCTCGAGCTACGAGGGGAAACGGGGCTCCTCTGGATGTGGGCGGGACCATCGTGCTTCCTCTCGAGTGGAGACGGGTATGGCGGTGAACTTCTTGTGTTGCAGCAAGGGTGTGAAAGACCCTTTCGAAGTTCCAGAGGTTAGGTGTCATTAGTCTCCAGACGCCTCATTGGAAATAGGCCTCATCTCGCCTGGAAGGGAGAACATCCTGGATTTTCTCGAGTTGCGGCAGGTGTTCTCGAGTTACGACGGGGACCTCAGGGAACTGCCCTGGTGGCCTCAGGAAAAGCCAGTCCCCATGCGAGTTGCTAGGGGGCCTCTCAGGATTCCTCTCCTGTCGATACCGGGGCCAAAAACCTTGTTTGGAGTCAGGGCCGGAACCGAGGATTCGTTTCAGGGGCTGACATGGATCTTTGGGTACTTCTGGAGTCTCCCCACTGGAGTCAGGCCTCGTTTCGAGTGGGGGCATGCACGAGCGCTTTTCTTCCAGGCTGTAGCAGCAATGTCACGCTTACCTTCGCGTGTATCAAAGGATCTGTGGTTTTCCCTCGAGGCTTTCCCTCGAGGCTTTCCCACAGGGCTGTCCCACTTGCCACCGTGGTGTGAGTCGATCCTCGACGTGAAAGATGAGCCAGTGCAGGGCAAAGAGGTTCCTCTGGAATGGACTGAGACATCTGGGGGATTCTTGGAATGGTGGTACGACCATAGAGTTCCTCTCGCCTTTCCTGTTGAGAGTGCCTCCTCTTGAGATGCGAGGGGAATGCCGGGAATTCTTTCCCGTTGAAAGCAGGGAAAGGATCCCTCATCTCGAGCTCCGAGGGTGAAACGGGGCTCCTCTGGATATGGGCGGGACCATCGTGCTTCCTCTCGAGTGGAGACGGGTATGGCGGTGAACTTCTTGAGTTGCAGCAAGGGTGTGAAAGACCCTTTCGAAGTTCCAGAGGTTAGGTGTCATTAGTCTCCAGACGCCTCATTGGAAATAGGCCTCATCTCGCCTGGAAGGGAGAACTTCCTGGATTTTCTCGAGTTGCGGCAGGAGTTCTCGAGTTACGACGGGGACCTCAGGACCCGCCATGGTGGCCTCAGGAAAGGCCAGTCCCCATGCGAGTTGCTAGGGGGCCTCTCAGGATTCCTCTCCCGTCGATACCGGGGCCAAAAACCTTGTGTGGAGTCAGGGCCGGAACCGAGGTTTTCTCTCAGGGGTGACATGGAACTTTGGGTATTTCTGGAGTCTCCCCAGGGGAGTCAGGCCTCGTCTCGAGTGGGGGCATGCACGTGCGCTTTCCTTCCAGGCTGTAGCAGCAATGTCACGCTTCCCGTCGCGTGCATCAAAGGATCTGTGGTTTTCCCTCGAGGCTTTCCCACAGGGCTGTCCCACGTGCCACCGTGGTGTGAGTCGATCCTTGGCGTGAATGATGAGCCAGTGCAGGGCAAAGAGGTTCCTCTGGAATGGACTGAGACATCTGGGGGACTCTTGGAATGGTGGTAGGACCATGGAGTTCCTCTCGCCTTTCCTGTTGAGAGTGCCTCCTCTTGAGATGCGACGGGAACGCCGGGAATTCTTTCCCGTTGAAAGCAGGGAAAGGATCCCTCATCTCGAGCTACGAGGGGGAAACGGGGCTCCTCTGGATGTGGGCGGGACCATCGTGCTTCCTCTCGAGTGGAGACGGGTATGGCGGTGAACTTCTTGAGTTGCAGCAAGGGTGTGAATGACCCTTTCGAAGTTCCAGAGGTTAGGTGTCATTAGTCTCCAGACGCCTCATTGGAAGTAGGCCTCATCTCGCCTGGAAGGGAGAACTTCCTGGATTTTCTCGAGTTGCGGCAGGTGTTCTCGAGTTACGACGGGGACCTCAGGGACCCGCCATGGTGGCCTCAGGAAAGGCCAGTCCCCATGCGAGTTGCTAGGGGGCCTCTCAGGATTCCTCTCCCGTCGATACCGGGGCCAAAAACCTTCTGTGAAGTCAGGGCCGGACCCGGGGATTACTCTCAGGGGCTGACATGGATCTTTGGGTACTTCTGGAGTCTCCCCAGGGGAGTGAGGCCTCGTCTCGAGTGGGGGCATGCACGTGCGCTTTCCTTCCAGGCTGTAGCAGCAATGTCACGCGTCTCGTCGCGTGGATCAAAGGATCTGTGGTTTTCCCTCGAGGCTTTCCCTCGAGGATTTCCCACAGGGTTGTCCCACGTGCCGCCGTGGTGTGAGTCGATCCTCGGCGTGAAAGATGAGCCAGTGCAGGGCAAAGAGGTTCCTCTGGAATGGACTGAGACATCTGGGGGACTCTTGGAATGGTGGTACGACCATGGAGTTCTTCTCACATTTCCTGTTGAGAGTGCCTCCTCTTGAGATGCGACGGAAATGCCGGGAATTCTTTCCCGTTAAAAGCAGGGAAAGGATCCCTCATCTCGAGCTACGAGGGGAAACGGGGCTCCTCTGGATGTGGGCGGGACCATCGTGCTTCCTCTCGAGTGGAGACGGGTATGGCGGTGAACTTCTTGTGTTGCAGCAAGGGTGTGAAAGACCCTTTCGAAGTTCCAGAGGTTAGGTGTCATTAGTCTCCAGACGCCTCATTGGAAATAGGCCTCATCTCGCCTGGAAGGGAGAACATCCTGGATTTTCTCGAGTTGCGGCAGGTGTTCTCGAGTTACGACGGGGACCTCAGGGAACCGCCCTGGTGGCCTCAGGAAAAGCCAGTCCCCATGCGAGTTGCTAGGGGGCCTCTCAGGATTCCTCTCCTGTCGATACCGGGGCCAAAAACCTTGTTTGGAGTCAGGGCCGGAACCGAGGATTCGTTTCAGGGGCTGACATGGATCTTTGGGTACTTCTGGGGTCTCCCCACTGGAGTCAGGCCTCGTTTCGAGTGGGGGCATGCACCAGCGCTTTTCTTCCAGGCTGTAGCAGCAATGTCACGCTTACCTTCGCGTGTATCAAAGGATCTGTGGTTTTCCCTCGAGGCTTTCCCTCGAGGCTTTCCCACAGGGCTGTCCCACATGCCACCGTGGTGTGAGTCGATCCTCGACGTGAAAGATGAGCCAGTGCAGGGCAAAGAGGTTCCTCTGGAATGGACTGAGACATCTGGGGGATTCTTGGAATGGTGGTACGACCATAGAGTTCCTCTCGCCTTTCCTGTTGAGAGTGCCTCCTCTTGAGATGCGAGGGGAATGCCGGGAATTCTTTCCCTTTGAAAGCAGGGAAAGGATCCCTCATCTCGAGCTCCGAGGGGGAAACGGGGCTCCTCTGGATATGGGCGGGACCATCGTGCTTCCTCTCGAGTGGAGACGGGTTTGGCGGTGAACTTCTTGAGTTGCAGCAAGGGTGTGAAAGACCCTTTCGAAGTTCCAGAGGTTAGGTGTCATTAGTCTCCAGACGCCTCATTGGAAATAGGCCTCATCTCGCCTGGAAGGGAGAACTTCCTGGATTTTCTCGAGTTGCGGCAGGAGTTCTCGAGTTACGACGGGGACCTCAGGACCCGCCATGGTGGCCTCAGGAAAGGCCAGTCCCCATGCGAGTTGCTAGGGGGCCTCTCAGGATTCCTCTCCCGTCGATACCGGGGCCAAAAACCTTGTGTGGATTCAGGGCCGGAACCGAGGTTTTCTCTCAGGGGTGACATGGAACTTTGGGTATTTCTGGAGTCTCCCCAGGGGAGTCAGGCCTCGTCTCGAGTGGGGGCATGCACGTGCGCTTTCCTTCCAGGCTGTAGCAGCAATGTCACGCTTCCCGTCGCGTGGATCAAAGGATCTGTGGTTTTCCCTCGAGGCTTTCCCACAGGGCTGTCCCACGTGCCACCGTGGTGTGAGTCGATCCTTGGCGTGAAAGATGAGCCAGTGCAGGGCAAAGAGGTTCCTCTGGAATGGACTGAGACATCTGGGGGACTCTTGGAATGGTGGTACGACCATGGAGTTCCTCTCGCCTTTCCTGTTGAGAGTGCCTCCTCTTGAGATGCGACGGGAACGCCGGGAATTCTTTCCCGTTGAAAGCAGGGAAAGGATCCCTCATCTCGAGCTACGAGGGGGAAACGGGGCTCCTCTGGATGTGGGCGGGACCATCGTGCTTCCTTTCGAGTGGAGACGGGTATGGCGGTGAACTTCTTGATTTGCAGCAAGGGTGTGAATGACCCTTTCGAAGTTCCAGAGGTTAGGTGTCATTAGTCTCCAGACGCCTCATTGGAAGTAGGCCTCATCTCGCCTGGAAGGGAGAACTTCCTGGATTTTCTCGAGTTGCGGCAGGTGTTCTCGAGTTACGACGGGGACCTCAGGGACCCGCCATGGTGGCCTCAGGAAAGGCCAGTCCCCATGCGAGTTGCTACGGGGCCTCTCAGGATTCCTCTCCCGTCGATACCGGGGCCAAAAACCTTGTGTGGAGTAAGGGCCGGAACCGAGGTTTTCTCTCAGGGGTGACATGCAACTTTGGGTATTTCTGGAGTCTCCCCAGGGGAGTCAGGCCTCGTCTCGAGTGGGGGCATGCACGTGCGCTTTCCTTCCAGGCTGTAGCAGCAATGTCACGCTTCCCGTCGCGTGGATCAAAGGATCTGTGGTTTTCCCTCGAGGCTTTCCCACAGGGCTGTCCCACGTGCCACCGTGGTGTGAGTCGATCCTCGGCGTGAAAGATGAGCCAGTGCAGGGCAAAGAGGTTCCTCTGGAATGGACTGAGACATCTGGGGGACTCTTGGAATGGTGGTACGACCATGGAGATCCTCTCGCCTTTCCTGTTGAGAGTGCCTCCTCTTGAGATGCGACGGGAACGCCGGGAATTCTTTCCCGTTGAAAGCAGGGAAAGGATCCCTCATCTCGAGCTACGAGGGGGAAACGGGGCTCCTCTGGATGTGGGCGGGACCATCGTGCTTCCGCTCGAGTGGATACGGGTTTGGCGGTGAACTTCTTGAGTTGCAGCAAGGGTGTGAAAGACCCTTTCAAAGTTCCAGAGGTTAGGTGTCATTAGTCTCCAGACACCTCATCGGAAATAGGCCTCATCTCGCCTGGAAGGGAGAACTTCCTGGATTTTCTCGAGTTGCGGCATGTGTTCTCGAGTTAGGACGGGGACCTCCGGGACCGGCACTGGTGGCCTCAGGAACGGCCAGTCCCCATGCAAGTTGCTAGGGGGCCTCTCGGGATTCCTCTCCCGTCGATACCGGGGCCAAAAACCTTGTGTGGAGTCAGGGCCGGAACCGAGGATTCCTCTCAGGGGCTGACATGGATCTTTGGGTACTTCTGGAGTCTCCCAAGCGGTGTCAGGTCTCGTCTCGTGTGGGGGCATGCACGTGCGCTTTCCTTCCAGGCTGTAACAGCAATGTCACGCTTCCCGTCGCGTGGATCAAAGGATCTGTGGTTTTCCCTCGAGGCTTTCCCACAGGGCTGTCCCGCGTGCCATCGTGGTGTGAGTCGATCCTCGGCGTGAAAGATGAGCCAGTGCAGGGCAAAGAGGTTCCTCTGGAATGGACTGAGACATCTGGGGGACTCTTGGAATGGTGGTACGACCATAGAGTTCTTCTCGCCTTTCCTGTTGAGAGTGCCTCCTCTTGAGATGCGACGGGAACGCCGGGAATTCTTTCCCGTTGAAAGCAGGGAAAGGATCCCTCATCTCGAGCTACGAGGGGGAAACGGGGCTCCTCTGGATGTGGGCGGGACCATCGTGCTTCCTCTCGAGTGGAGACGGGTATGGCGGTGAACTTCTTGAGTTGCAGCAAGGGTGTGAAAGACCCTTTCGAAGTTCCAGAGGTTAGGTGTCATTAGTCTCCAGACGCCTCATCGGAAATAGGCCTCATCTCGCCTGGAAGGGAGAACTTCCTGGATTTTCTCGAGTTGCGGCAGGTGTTCTCGAGTTACGACGGGGACCTCAGGGACCCGCCCTGGTGGCCTCAGGAACGGCCAGTCCCCATGCGAGTTGCTAGGGGGCCTCTCGAGATTCCTCTCCCGTCGATACCGGGGCCAAAAACCTTGTGTGGAGTCAGGGCCGGAACCCAGGATTCCTCTCAGGGGCTGACATGGATCTTTGGGTACTTCTGGAGTCTCCCCAGGGGAGTAAGGCTTCGTCTCGAGTGGGGGCATGCACGTGCACTTTCCTTCCAGGCTGTAGCAGCAATGTCACGCTTCCCGTCGCGTGGATCAAAGGATCTGTGGTTTTCCCTCGAGGCTTTCCCTCGAGGCTTTCCCACAGGGCTGTCCCACGTGCCACCGTGGTGTGAGTCGATCCTCGGCGTGAAAGATGAGCCAGTGCAGGGCAAAGAGGTTCCTCTGTAATGGACTGAGACATCTGGGGGACTCTTGGAATGGTGGTACGACCATGGAGTTCCTCTCGCCTTTCCTGTTGAGAGTGCCTCCTCTTGAGATGCGACGGGAACACCGGGAATTCTTTCCCGTTGAAAGCAGGGAAAGGATCCCTCATTTCGAGCTACGAGGGGGAAACGGGGCTCCTCTGGATGTGGACCGGACCATCGTGCTTCCTCTCGAGTGGAGACGGGTATGGCAGCGAACTTCTTGAGTTGCAGCAAGGGTGTGAAAGACCCTTTCGAAGTTCCAGAGGTTAGGTGTCATTAGTCTCCAGACGCCTCATCGGAAATAGGCCTCATCTCGCCTGGAAGGGAGAACTTCCTGGATTTTCTCGAGTTGCGGCAGGTGTTCTCGAGTTACGACGGGGACCTCAGGGACCCGCCATGGTGGCCTCAGGAACGGCCAGTCCCCATGCGAGTTGCTAGGGGGCCTCTCGGGATTCCTCTCCCGTCGATACCGGGGCCAAAAACCTTGTGTGGAGTCAGGGCCGGAACAGAGGATTTCTCTCAGGGGCTGACATGGATCTTTGGGTACTTCTGGAGTCTCCCCAGGGGAGTCAGGCATCGTCTCGATTGGGGGCATGCACGTGCGCTTTCCTTCCAGGCTGTAGCAGCAATGTCACGCTTCACGTCGCGTGGATCAAAGGATCTGTGGTTTTCGCTCGTGGCTTTCCCTCGAGGCTTTTCCACAGGGCTGTCCCACGTGCTACGGTGGTGTGAGTTGATCCTCGGCGTGAAAGATGAGCCAGTGCAGGGCAAAGAGGTTCCTCTGGAATGGACTGAGACATCTGGGGTACTCTTGGAATGGTGGTACGACCATAGAGTTCCTCTCGCCTTTCCTGTTGAGAATGCCTCCTGTTGAGATGCTACGGGAACGCCGGGAATTCTTTCCCGTTGAAAGCAGGGAAAGGATCCCTCATCTCGAGCTACAAGGGGGAAACGGGACTCCTCTGGATGTGGGCGGGACCATCGTGCTTCCTCTCGAGTGGAGACGGGTATGGCGGTGAACTTCTTGAGTTCCAGCAAGGGTGTGAAAGACCCTTTCGAAGTTCCAGAGGTTAGGTGTCATTAGTCTCCAGACGCCTCATCGGAAATAGGCCTCATCTCGCCTGGAAGGGAGAACTTCCTGGATTTTCTCGAGTTGCGGCAGGTGTTCTCGTGTTACGACGGGGACCTCAGGGACCCTCCCTGGTGGCCTCAGGAGAGGCCAGTCCCCATGCGAGTTGCTAGGGGGCCTCTCGGGATTCCTCTCCCGTCGATACCGGAGCCAAAAACCTTGTGTGGAGTCAGGGCCGGAACCGAGGATTCCTCTCAGGGGCTGACATGGATCTTTGGGTACTTCTGGAGTCTCCCCAGGGGAGTCAGGCCTCGTCTCGAGAGGGGGCATGCACGTGCGCTTTCCTTCCAGGCTGTAGCAGCAATGTCACGCTTCCCGTCGCGTGGATCAAAGGATCTGTGGTTTTCCCTCGAGGCTTTCCCTCGAGGCTTTCCCACAGGGCTGTCCCACGTGCCACCGTGGTGTGAGTCGATCCTCGGCGTGAAAGATGAGCCACTGAAGGCAAAGAGGTTCCTCTGGAATGGACTGATATATCTGGGGGACCTTTGAAATGGTGGTATGAACATGGAGTTCCTCTCGCCTTTCCTGTTGAGAGTGCCTCCTCTTGAGATGCGACGGGAACGCCGGGAATTCTTTCCCGTTGAAAGCAGGGAAAGGATCCCTCATCTCGAGCTACGAGGGGGAAACGGGGCTCCTCTGGATGTGGGCGGGACCATCGTGCTTCGTCTCGAGTGGAGACGGGTATGGCGGTGAACTTCTTGAGTTGCAGCAAGGGTGTGAAAGTCCCTTTCGAAGTTCCAGAGGTTAGGTGTCATTAGTCTTCATGCGCCTCATCGGAAATAGGCCTCATCTCACCTGGAAGGGAGAACTTCCTGGATTTTCTCGAGTTGCGGCAGGTGTTCTCGAGTTTCGACAGGGACTTCAGGGACCCGCCCTGGTGGACTCAGGAGAGGCCAGTCCCCATGCGAATTGCTAGGGGGCCTCTCGGGATTCCTCTCCCGTCGATACCGGGGCCAAAAACCTTGTGTGGAGTCAGGGCCGGAACCGAGGATTCCTCTCAGGGGCTGACATGGATTTTTGGGTACTTCTGGAGTCTCCCAAGCGGTGTCACGCCTCGTCTCGTGTGGGGGCATGCACGTGCGCTTTCCTTCCAGGCTGTAACAGCAATGTCACGCTTCCCGTCGCGTGGATCGAAGGATCTGTGGTTTTCCCTCGAGGCTTTCCCACAGGGATGTCCCGCGTGCCATCGTGGTGTGAATCGATCCTCGGCGTGAAAGATGAGCCAGTGCAGGGCAAATAGGTTCCTCTGGAATGGACTGAGACATCTGGGGGACTCTTGGAATGGTGGTACGACCATGGAGTTCCTCTCGCCTTTCCTGTTGAGAGTGCCTCCTCTTGAGATGCGACGGGAACGCCGGGAATTCTTTCCCGTTGAAAGCAGGGAAAGGATCCCTCATCTCGAGCTACGAGGGGGAAACGGGGCTCCTCTGGATGTGGGCGGGACCATCGTGCTTCCTCTCGAGTGGAGACGGGTATTGCGGTGAACTTCTTGAGTTGCAGCAAGGGTGTGAAAGACCCTTTCGAAGTTCCAGAGGTTAGGTGTCATTAGTCTCCAGGCGCCTCATCGGAAATAGGCCTCATCTCGCCTGGAAGGGAGAACTTCCTGGATTTTCTCGAGTTGCGGCATGTGTTCTCGAGTTAGGACGGGGACCTCCGGGACCGGCCCTGGTGGCCTCAGGAGAGGCCAGTCCCCATGCAAGTTGCTAGGGGGCCTCTCGGGATTCCTCTCCCGTCGATACCAGGGCCAAAATCCTTGTGTGGAGTCAGGGCCGGAACCGAGGATTCCTCTCAGGGGCTGACATGGATCTTTGGGTACTTCTGGAGTCTCACCAGGGGAGTAAGGCCTCGTCTCGAGTGGGGGCATGCACGTGCGCTTTCCTTCCAGGCTGTAGCAGCAATGTCACGCTTCCCGTCGCGTGGATCAAAGGATCTGTGGTTTTCCCTCGAGGCTTTCCCACAGGGCTGTCCCACGTGCCAACGTGGTGTGAGTCGATCCTCGGCGTGAAAGATGAGCCAGTGCAGGGCAAAGAGGTTCCTCTGGAATGGACTGAGACATCTGGGGGACTCTTGGAATGGTGGTACGACCATAGAGTTCCTCTCGCCTTTCCTGTTGAGAGTGCCTCCACTTGAGATGCGACGGGAACGCCGGGAATTCTTTCCCGTTGAAAGCAGGGAAAGGATCCCTCATCTCGAGCTACGAGGGGGAAACGGGGCTCCTCTGGATGTGGGCGGGACCATCGTGCTTCCTCTCGAGTGGAGACGGGTATGGCGGTGAACTTCTTGAGTTGCAGCAAGGGTGTGAAAGACCCTTTCGAAGTTCCAGAGGTTAGGTGTCATTAGTCTCCAGACGCCTCATCGGAAATAGGCCTCATCTCGCCTGGAAGGGAGAACTTCCTGGATTTTCTCGAGTTGCGGCAGGTGTTCTCGAGTTACGACGGGGACCTCAGGGACCCGCCCTGGTGGCCTCAGTAGAGGCCAGTCCCCATGAGACTTGCTAGGGGGCCTCTCGGGATTCCTCTCCCGTCGATACCGGGGCCAAAAACCTTGTGTGGAGTCAGGGCCGGAACCGAGGATTCCTCTCAGGGGCTGACATGGATTTTTGGGTACTTCTGGAGTCTCCCAAGCGGTGTCAGGCCTCGTCTCGTGTGAGGGCATGCACCTGCACTTTCCTTCCAGGCTGTAACAGCAATGTCACGCTTCCCGTCGCGTGGATCAAAGGATCTGTGGTTTTCCCTCGAGGCTTTCCCACAGGGATGTCCCGCGTGCCATCGTGGTGTGAATCGATCCTCGGCGTGAAAGATGAGCCAGTGCAGGGCAAAGAGGTTCCTCTGGAATGGACTGAGACATCTGGGGGACTCTTGGAATGGTGGTACGACCATGGAGTTCCTCTCGCCTTTCCTGTTGAGAGTGCCTCCTCTTGAGATGCGACGGGAACGCCGGGAATTCTTTCCCGTTGAAAGCAGGGAAAGGATCCCTCATCTCGAGCTACGAGGGGGAAACGGGGCTCCTCTGGATGTTGGCGGGACCATCGTGCTTCCTCTCGAGTGGAGACGGGTATGGCGGTGAACTTCTTGAGTTGCAGCAAGGGTGTGAAAGACCCTTTCGAAGTTCCAGAGGTTAGGTGTCATTAGTCTCCAGGCGCCTCATCGGAAATAGGCCTCATCTCGCCTGGAAGGGAGAACTTCCTGGATTTTCTCGAGTTGCGGCAGGTGTTCTCGAGTTACGACGGGGACCTCAGCGACCCGGCCTGGTGGCCTCAGGAGAGGCCAGTCCCCATGAGAGTTGCTAGGGGGCCTCTCGGGATTCCTCTCCCGTCGATACCGGAGCCAAAAACCTTGTGTGGAGTCAGGGCCGGAACCGAGGATTCCTCTCAGGGGCTGACATGGATCTTTGGGTACTTCTGGAGTCTCCCCAGGGGAGTCAGGCCTCGTCTCGAGTGGGGGCATGCACGTGCACTTTCCTTCCAGTCTGTAGTAGCAATGTCACACTTCCCGTGGCGTGGATCAAAGGATCTGTGGTTTTCCCTCTAGGCTTTCCCTCGAGGCTTTCCCACAGGGCTGTCCCACGTGCCACCGTGGTGTGAGTCGATCCTCGGCGTGAAAGATGAGCCAGTGCAGGGCAAAGAGGTTCCTCTGGAATGGACTGCGACATCTGGGGGACTCGTGGAATGGTGGTACGACCATGGAGTTCCTCTCGCCTTTCCTGTTGAGAGTGCCTCCTCTTGAGATGCGACGGGAACGCCGGGAATTCTTTCCCGTTGAAAGCAGGGAAAGGATCCCTCATCTCGTGCTGCGAGGGGGAAACGGGGCTCCTCTGGATGTGGGCGGGACCATCGTGCTTCCTCTCGAGTGGAGACGGGTATGGCGGTGAACTTCTTGAGTTGCAGCAAGGGTGTGAAAGACCCTTTCGAAGTTCCAGAGGTTAGGTGTCATTAGTCTCCAGACGCCTCATCGGAAATAGGCCTCATCTCGCCTGGAAGGGAGAACTTCCTGGATTTTCTCGAGTTGCGGCAGGTGTTCTCGAGTTACGACGGGGACCTCAGGGACCCGCCCTGGTGGCCTCAGGAACGGCCAGTCCCCATGCGAGTTGCTAGGGGGCCTCTCGAGATTCCTCTCCCGTCGATACCGGGGCCAAAAACCTTGTGTGGAGTCAGGGCCGGAACCGAGGATTCCTCTCAGGGGCTGACATGGATCTTTGGGTACTTCTGGAGTCTCCCCAGGGGAGTCAGGCCTCGTCTCGAGTGGGGGCATGCACGTGCACTTTCCTTCCAGGCTGTAGCAGCAATGTCACGCTTCCCGTCGCGTGGATCAAAGGATCTGTGGTTTTCCCTCGAGGCTTTCCCTCGAGACTTTCCCACAGGGATGTCCCACGTGCCACCGTGGTGTGAGTCGATCCTCGGCGTGAAAGATGAGCCAGTGCAGGGCAAAGAGGTTCCTCTGGAATGGACTGAGACATCTGGGGGACTCTTGGAATGGTGGTACGACCATGGAGTTCCTCTCGCCTTTCCTGTTGAGAGTGCCTCCTCTTGAGATGCGACAGGAACGCCGGGAATTCTTTCCCGTTGAAAGCAGGGAAAGGATCCCTCATCTCGAGCTCCGAGGGGGAAACGGGGCTCCTCTGGATGTGGGTGGGACCATCGTCCTTCCTCTCGAGTGGAGACCGGTATGGCGGTGAACTTCTTGAGTTGCAGCAAGGGTGTGAAAGACCCTTTCGAAGTTCCAGAGGTTAGGTGTCATTAGTCTCCAGACGCCTCATCGGAAATAGGCCTCATCTCGCCTGGAAGGGAGAACTTCCTGGATTTTCTCGAGTTGCGGCAGGTGTTCTCGAGTTACGACGGGGACATCAGGGACCCGCCCTGGTGGCTTCAGGAGAGGCTGGTCCTCATGCGAGTTGCTAGGGGGCCTCTCGGGATTCCTCTCCCGTCGATACCGGGGCCAAAAACCTTGTGTGGAGTCAGGGCCGGAACCGAGGATTCCTCTCAGGGCCTGACATGGATCTTTGGGTACTTCTGGAGTCTCCCCAGGGGAGTCAGGCCTCGTCTCGAGTGGGGGCATGCACGTGCGCTTTCCTTCCAGGCTGTAGCAGCAATGTCACGCTTCCCGTCGCATGGATCAAAGGATCTGTGGTTTTCCCTCGAGGCTTTCCCTCGAGGCTTTCCCACAGGGCTGTCCCACGTGCCACCGTGGTGTGAGTCGATCCTCGGCGTGAAAGATGAGCCAGTGCAGGGCAAAGAGGTTCCTCTGGAATGGACTGAGACATCTAGGGGACTCTTGGAATGGTGGTACGACCATGGAGTTCCTCTCGCCTTTCCTGTTGAGAGTGCCTCCTCTTGAGATGCGACGGGAACGCCGGGAATTCTTTCCCGTTGAAAGCAGGGAAAGGATCCCTCATTTCGAGCTCCGAGGGGGAAACGGGGCTCCTCTGGATGTGGGCGGGACCATCGTGCTTCCTCTCGAGTGGAGACGGGTATGGCGGTGAACTTCTTGAGTTGCAGCAAGGGTGTGAAAGACCCTTTCGAAGTTCCAGAGGTTAGGTGTCATTAGTCTCCAGATGCCTCATCGGAAATAGGCCTCATCTCGCCTGGAAGGGAGAACTTCCTGGATTTTCTCGAGTTGCGGCAGGTGTTCTCGAGTTACGACGGGGACCTCAGGGACCAGCCCTGGTGGCGTCAGAAGAGGCCAGTCCCCATGCTAGTTGCTAGGGGGCCTCTCGGGATTCCTCTCCCGTCGATACCGGGGCCAAAAACCTTGTGTGGAGTCAGGGCCGGAACCGAGGATTCCTCTCAGGGGCTGACATGGATCTTTGGGTACTTCTGGAGTCTCCCCAGGGGAGTCAGGCCTCGTCTCGAGTGGGGGCATGCACGTGCGCTTTCCTTCCAGGCTGTAGTAGCAATGTCACGCTTCCCGTCGCGTGGATCAAAGGATCTGTGGTTTTCCCTCGAGGCTTTCCCTCGAGGCTTTCCCACAGGGCTGTCCCACGTGCCACCATGGTGTGAGTCGATCCTCGGCGTGAAAGATGAGCCAGTGCAGGTCAATGAGGTTCCTCTGGAATGGACTGAGACATCTGGGGGACTCTTGGAATGGTGGTACGACCATGGTGTTCCTCTCGCCTTTCCTGTTGAGAGTGCCTCCTCTTGAGATGCGACGGGAACGCCGGGAATTCTTTCCCGTTGAAAGCAGGGAAAGGATCCCTCATCTCGAGCTACGAGGGAGAAACGGGGCTCCTCTGGATGTGGGCGGGACCATCGTGCTTCCTCTCGGGTGGAGACGAGTATGGCGGTGAACTTCTTGAGTTGCAGCAAGGGTGTGAAAGACCCTTTCGAAGTTCCAGATGTTAGGTGTCATTAGTCTCCAGACGCCTCATCGGAAATAGGCCTCCTCTCACCTGGAAGGGAGAAATCCTGGATTTTCTCGAGTTTCGGCAGGTGTTCTCGAGTTTCGACGGGAACCTCAGGGACCCGCCCTGGTGGCCTCAGGAAAGGCCAGTCCCCATGCGAGTTGCTAGGGGGCCTCTCTGGATTCCTCTCCCGTCGATACCGGGGCCAAAAACCTTGTGTGGAGTCAGGGCCGGAACCGAGGATTCCTCTCAGGGGCTGACATGGATCTTTGGGTACTTCTGGAGGCTCCCCAGGGGAGTCAGGCCTCGTCTCGAGTGGGGGCATGCACGAACGCTTTTCTTCCAGTCTGTAGCAGCAATGTCACGCTTCCCGTCCCGTAGATCAAAGGATCTGTGGTTTTCCCTCGAGGCTTTCCCTCGAGGCTTTCTCACAGGGCAGTCCCACGTGCCACCGTGGTGTGAGTCGATCCTCGGCGTGAAAGATGAGTCAGTGCAGGGCAAAGAGGTTCCTCTGGAATGGACTGAGACATCTGGGGGACTCTTGGAATGGTGGTACGACCATGGAGTTCCTCTCGCCTTTCCTGTTGAGAGTGCCTCCTCTTGAGATGCGACGGGAACGCCGGGAATTCTTTCCCGTTGAAAGCAGGGAAAGGATCCCTCATCTCGAGCTACGAGGGGGAAACGGGGCTCCTCTGGATGTGGGCGGGACCATCGTGCTTCCTCTCGAGTGGAGACGGGTATGGCGGTGAACTTCTTGAGTTGCAGCAAGGGTGTGAAAGACCCTTTCGAAGTTCCAGAGGTTAGGTGTCATTAGTCTCCAGACGCCTCATCGGAAATAGGCCTCATCTAGCCTGGAAGGGAGAACTTCCTGGATTTTCTCGAGTTGCGGCAGGTGTTCTCGAGTTACGACGGGGACCTCAGGGACCCGCCCTGGTGGCCTCAGGAGAGGCCAGTCCCCATGCGAGTTGCTAGGGGGCCTCTCGGGATTCCTCTCCCGTCGATACCGGGGCCAAAAACCTTGTGTGGAGTCAGGGCCGGAACCGAGGATTCCTCTCAGGGGCTGACATAGATCTTTGGGTACTTCTGGAGTCTCCCCAGGGGAGTCAGGCCTCGTCTCGAGTGGGGGCATGCACGTGCGCTTTCCTTCCAGGCTATAGCAGCAATGTCACGCTTCCCGTCGCGTGGATCAAAGGATATGTGGTTTTCCCTCGAGGCTTTCCCTCGAGGCTTTCCCACAGGGCTGTCCCACGTGCCACCGTGGTGTGAGTCGATCCTCGGCGTGAAAGATGAGCCAGTGCAAGGCAAAGAGTTTCCTCTGGAATGGACTGAGACATCTGGGGGACTCTTGGAATGGTGGTACGACCATGGAGTTCCTCTCGCCTTTCCTGTTGAGAGTGCCTCCTGTTGAGATGCGACGGGAACGCCGGGAATTCTTTCCCGTTGAAAGCAGGGAAAGGATCCCTCATCTCGAGCTACGAGGGGCAAAACGGGGCTCCTCTGGATGTGGGCGGGACCATCGTGCTTCCTCTCGAGTGGATACGGGTATGGCGGTGAACTTCTTGAGTGGCAGCAAGGGTGTGAAAGACCCTTTCGATGTTCCAGAGGTTAGGTGTCATTAGTCTCCAGACGCCTCATCGGAAATAGGCCTCATCTCGCCTGGAAGGGAGAACTTCCTGGATTTTCTCGAGTTGCGGCAGGTGTTCTCGAGTTACGACGGGGACCTCAGGGACCCGCCCTAGTGGCCTCAGGAGAGGCCAGTCCCCATGCGAGTTGCTAGGGGGCCTCTCGGGATTCCTCTCCCGTCGATACTGGGGCCAAAAACCTTGTGTGGAGTCAGGGCCGGAACCGAGGATTCCTCTCAGGGGCTGACACGGATCTTTGGGTACTTCTGGAGTCTCCCCAGGGGAGTCAGGCCTCGTCTCGAGTGGGGGCATGCACGTGCGCTTTCCTTCCAGGCTGTAGCAGCAATGTCACGCTTCCCGTCGCGTGGATCAAAGGATCTGTGGTTTTCCCTCGAGGCTTTCCCTCGAGGCTTTCCCACAGGGCTGTCCCACGTGCCACCGTGGTGTGAGTCGATCCTCGGCGTGAAAATGAGCCAGTGCAGGGCAAAGAGGTTCCTCTGGAATGGACTGAGACATCTGGGGGACTCTTGGAATGGTGGTACGACCATGGAGTTCCTCTCGCCTTTCCTGTTGAGAGTGCCTCCTTTTGAGATGCGACGGGAACGCCGGGAATTCTTTCCCGTTGAAAGCAGGCAAAGGATCCCTTATCTCGAGCTACGAGGGGGAAACGGGGCTCCTCTGGATGTGGGCGGGACCATCGTGCTTCCTTTCGAGTGTAGACGGGTATGGCGGTGAACTTCTTGAGTTGCAGCAAGGGTGTGAAAGGCCCTTTCGAAGTTCCCGACTTTAGGTGTCATTAGTCTCCAGAGGCCTCATCGGAAATTGGCCTCATCTCGCCTGGAAGGGAGAACTTCCTGGATTTCTCGAGTTGCGGCAGATGTTCTCGAGTTACGACGGGGACCTCAGGGACCCGCCCTGGTGGCCTCAGGAGAGGCCAGTCCCCATGCGAGTTGCTAGGGGGCCTCTCGGGATTCCTCTCCCGTCGATACCGGGGCCAAAGCATTGTGTGGAGTCAGGGCCGGAACCGAGGATTCCTCTCAGGGGCTGAAATGGATCTTTGGGTACTTCTGGAGTCTCCCCAGGGGAGTCAGGCCTCGTCTCGAGTGGGGGCATGCACGTGCGCTTTCCTTCCAGGCTGTAGCAGCAATGTCACGCTTCCCGTCGCGTGGATCAAAGGATCTGTGGTTTTCCCTCGAGGCTTTCCCTCGAGGCTTTCCCACAGGGCTGTCCCACGTGCCACCGTGGTATGAGTCGATCCTCGGCGTGAAAGATGAGCCAGTGCAGGGCAAGGAGGTTCCTCTGGAATGGACTGAGACATCTGGGGGACTCTTGGAATAGTGGTACGACCATGGAGTTCCTCTCGCCTTTCCTGTTGAGAGTGCCTCCTCTTGAGATGCGACGGGAACGCTGGGAATTCTTTCCCGTTGAAAGCAGGGAAAGGATCCCTCATCTCGAGCTCCGAGGGGGAAACGGGGCTCCTCTGGATGTGGGCGGGACCATCGTGCTTCCTCTCGAGTGGAGACGGGTATGGCGGTGAACTTCTTGAGTTGCAGCAAGGGTGTGAAAGACCCTTTCGAAGTTCCAGAGGTTAGGTGTCATTAGTCTCCAGACGCCTCATCGGAAATAGGCCTCATCTCGCCTGGAAGGGAGAACTTCCTGGATTTTCTCGAGTTGCGGCAGATGTTCTCGAGTTACGACGGGGACCTCAGGGACCCGCCCTGGTGGCCTCAGGAGAGGCCAGTCCCCTTGCGTCTTGCTAGGGGGCCTCTCGGGATTCCTCTCCCGTCGATACCGGGGCCAAAAACCTTGTGTGCTGTCAGGGCCGGAACCGAGGATTCCTCTCAGGGGCTGACATGGATCTTTGGGTACTTCCTGAGTCTCCCCAGGGGAGTCAGGCCTCCTCTCGAGTGGGGGCATGCACGTGCGCTTTCCTTCCAGGCTGTAGCAGCAATGTCACGCTTCCCGTGGCGTGGATCAAAGGATCTGTGGTTTTCCGTCGAGGCTTTCCCACAGGGCTGTCCCACGTGCCACCGTGGTGTGAGTCGATCCTCGGCGTGAAAGATGAGCCAGTGCAGGGCAAAGAGGTTCCTCTGTAATGGACTGAGACATCTGGGGGACTCTTGGAATGGTGGTACGACCATGGAGTTCCTCTCGCCTTTCCTGTTGAGAGTGCCTCCTCTTGATATGCGACGGGAAAGCCGGGAATTCTTTCCCGTTGAAAGCAGGGAAAGGATCCCTCATCTCGAGCTCCGAGGGGGAAACGGGGCTCCTCTGGATGTGGGCGGGACCATCGTGCTTCCTCTCGAGTGGAGACGGGTATGGCGGTGAACTTCTTGAGTTGCAGCAAGGGTGTGAAAGACCCTTTCGAAGTTCCAGAGGTTAGGTGTCATTAGTCTCCAGACGCCTCATCGGAAATAGGCCTCATCTCGCCTGGAAGGGAGAACTTCCTGGATTTTCTCGAGTTGCGGCAGGTGTTCTCGAGTTACGACGGGGACCTCTGGGACCCGCCCTGGTGGCCTCAGGAGAGGCCAGTCCCCATGCGAGTTGCTAGGGGGCCTCTCGGGATTCCTCTCCCGTCGATACTGGGGCCAAAAACCTTGTGTGCAGTCAGGGCCGGAACCGAGGATTCCTCTCAGGGGCTGACATGGAACTTTGGGTACTTCTGGAGTCTCCCCAGGGGAGTCAGGCCTTGTCTCGAGGTGGGGCATCCACGTGCGCTTTCCGTCCAGGCTGTAGCAGCAATGTCACGCTTCCCGTGGCGTGGATCAAAGGATCTGTGGTTTTCCCTCGAGGCTTTCCCACAGGGCTGTCCCACGTGCCACCGTGGTGTGAGTCGATCCTCGGCGTTAAAGATGAGCCAGTGCAGGGCAAAGAGTTTCCTCTGGAATGGACTGAGACATCTGGGGGGCTCTTGGAATGGTGGTACGACCATGGAGTTCCTCTCGCCTTTCCTGTTGAGAGTGCCTCCTCTTGAGATGCGACGGGAACGCCGGGAATTCTTTCCCGTTGAAATCAGGGAAAGGATCCCTCATCTCGAGCTCCGAGGGGGAAATGGGGCTCCTCTGGATGTGGGCGGGACCATCGTGCTTCCTCTCGAGTGGAGACGGGTATGGCGGTGAACTTCTTGAGTTGCAGCAAGGGTGTGAAAGACCCTTTCGAAGTTCCAGAGGTTAGGTGTCATTAGTCTCCAGACGCCTCATCGGAAATAGGCCTCATCTCGCCTGGAAGGGAGAACTTCCTGGATTATCTCGAGTTGTGGCAGGTGTTCTCGAGTTACGACGGGGACCTCAGGGACCCGCACTGGTGGCCTCAGGAGAGGCCAGTCCCCATGCGATTTGCTAGGGGGCCTCTCGGGATTCCTCTCCCGTCGATACGGGGGCCAAAAAGCTTGTGTGGAGTCAGGGCCGGAACCGAGCATTCCTCTCAGGGGCTGACATGGATCTGTGGGTACTTGTGGAGTCTCCCCAGGGGAGTCAGGCCTCGTTTCGAGTGGGGGCATGCACGTGCGCTTTCCTTCCAGGCTGTAGCAGCAATGTCACGCTTCCCGTCGCGTGGATCAAAGGATCTGTGGTTTTCCCTCGAGGCTTTCCCTCGAGGCTTTCCCACAGGGCTGTCCCACGTGCCACCGTGGTGTGAGTCGATCCTCGGCGTGAAAGATGAGCCAGTGCAGGGCAAAGAGGTTCCTCTGGAATGGACTGCGACATCTGGGGGACTCTTGGAATGGTGGTACGACCATGGAGTTCCTCTCGCCTTTCCTGTTGAGAGTGCCTCCTCTTGAGATGCGACGGGAACGCCGGGAATTCTTTCCCGTTGAAAGCAGGGAAAGGATCCCTCATCTCGAGCTCCGAGGGGGAAACGGGGCTCCTCTGGATGTGGGCGGGACCATCGTGCTTCCTCTCGAGTGGAGACGGGTATGGCGGTGAACTTCTTGAGTTGCAGCAAGGGTGTGAAAGACCCTTTCGAAGTTCCAGAGGTTAGGTGTCATTAGTCTCCAGACGCCTCATCGGAAATAGGCCTCATCTCGCCTGGAAGGGAGAACTTCCTGGATTTTCTCGAGTTGCGGCAGGTGTTCTCGAGTTACGACGGGGACCTCAGGGACCCGCCCTGGTGGCCTCAGGAGAGGCCAGTCCCCATGCGAGTTGCTAGGGGGCCTCTCGGGATTCCTCTCCCGTCGATACCGGGGCCAAAGCTTTGTGTGGAGTCAGGGCCGGAACCGAGGATTCCTCTCAGGGGCTGACATGGATCTTTGGGTACTTCCTGAGTCTCCCCAGGGGAGTCAGGCCTCCTCTCGAGTGGGGGCATGCACGTGCGCTTTCCTTCCAGGCTGTAGCAGCAATGTCACGCTTCCCATGGCGTGGATCAAAGGATCTGTGGTTTTCCCTCGAGGCTTTCCCACAGGGCTGTCCCACGTGCCACCGTGGTGTGAGTCGATCCTCGACGTGAAAGATGAGCCAGTGCAGGGCAAAGAGGTTCCTCTGTAATGGACTGAGACATCTGGGGGACTCTTGGAATGGTGGTACGACCATGGAGTTCCTCTCGCCTTTCCTGTTGAGAGTGCCTCCTCTTGAGATGCGACGGGAAAGCCGGGAATTCTTTCCCGTTGAAAGCAGGGAAAGGATCCCTCATCTCGAGCTCCGAGGGGGAAACGGGGCTCCTCTGGATGTGGGCGGGACCATCGTGCTTCCTCTCGAGTGGAGACGGGTATGGCGGTGAACTTCTTGAGTTGCAGCAAGGGTGTGAAAGACCCTTTCGAAGTTCCAGAGGTTAGGTGTCATTAGTCTCCAGACGCCTCATCGGAAATAGGCCTCATCTCGCCTGGAAGGGAGAACTTCCTGGATTTTCTCGAGTTGCGGCAGGTGTTCTCGAGTTACGACGGGGACCTCAGGGACCCGCCCTGGTGGCCTCAGGAGAGGCCAGTCCCCATGCGAGTTGCTAGGGGGCCTCTCGGGATTCCTCTCCCGTCGATACTGGGGCCAAAAACCTTGTGTGCAGTCAGGGCCGGAACCGAGGATTCCTCTCAGGGGCTGACATGGAACTTTGGGTACTTCTGGAGTCTCCCCAGGGGAGTCAGGACTTGTCTCGAG
Organism: Capricornis sumatraensis; assembly: GCF_032405125.1. NCBI lineage: Eukaryota > Metazoa > Chordata > Mammalia > Artiodactyla > Bovidae > Capricornis > Capricornis sumatraensis. The sequence continues at coordinate 9,631,714 of NW_027184613.1, forward strand.
GTGGGGCATCCACGTGCGCTTTCCGTCCAGGCTGTAGCAGCAAAGTCACGCTTCCCGTGGCGTGGATCAAAGGATCTGTGGTTTTCCCTCGAGGCTTTCCCACAGGGCTGTCCCACGTGCCACCGTGGTGTGAGTCGATCCTCGGCGTTAAAGATGAGCCAGTGCAGGGCAAAGAGTTTCCTCTGGAATGGACTGAGACATCTGGGGGGCTCTTGGAATGGTGGTACGACCATGGAGTTCCTCTCGCCTTTCCTGTTGAGAGTGCCTCCTCTTGAGATGCGACGGGAACGCCGGGAATTCTTTCCCGTTGAAATCAGGGAAAGGATCCCTCATCTCGAGCTCCGAGGGGGAAATGGGGCTCCTCTGGATGTGGGCGGGACCATCGTGCTTCCTCTCGAGTGGAGACGGGTATGGCGGTGAACTTCTTGAGTTGCAGCAAGGGTGTGAAAGACCCTTTCGAAGTTCCAGAGGTTAGGTGTCATTAGTCTCCAGACGCCTCATCGGAAATAGGCCTCATCTCGCCTGGAAGGGAGAACTTCCTGGATTATCTCGAGTTGTGGCAGGTGTTCTCGAGTTACGACGGGGACCTCAGGGACCCGCACTGGTGGCCTCAGGAGAGGCCAGTCCCCATGCGATTTGCTAGGGGGCCTCTCGGGATTCCTCTCCCGTCGATACGGGGGCCAAAAAGCTTGTGTGGAGTCAGGGCCGGAACCGAGCATTCCTCTCAGGGGCTGACATGGATCTGTGGGTACTTGTGGAGTCTCCCCAGGGGAGTCAGGCCTCGTTTCGAGTGGGGGCATGCACGTGCGCTTTCCTTCCAGGCTGTAGCAGCAATGTCACGCTTCCCGTCGCGTGGATCAAAGGATCTGTGGTTTTCCCTCGAGGCTTTCCCTCGAGGCTTTCCCACAGGGCTGTCCCACGTGCCACCGTGGTGTGAGTCGATCCTCGGCGTGAAAGATGAGCCAGTGCAGGGCAAAGAGGTTCCTCTGGAATGGACTGCGACATCTGGGGGACTCTTGGAATGGTGGTACGACCATGGAGTTCCTCTCGCCTTTCCTGTTGAGAGTGCCTCCTCTTGAGATGCGACGGGAACGCCGGGAATTCTTTCCCGTTGAAAGCAGGGAAAGGATCCCTCATCTCGATCTCCGAGGGGGAAACGGGGCTCCTCTGGATGTGGGCGGGACCATCGTGCTTCCTCTCGAGTGGAGACGGGTATGGCGGTGAACTTCTTGAGTTGCAGCAAGGGTGTGAAAGACCCTTTCGAAGTTCCAGAGGTTAGGTGTCATTAGTCTCCAGACGCCTCATCGGAAATAGGCCTCATCTCGCCTGGAAGGGAGAACTTCCTGGATTTTCTCGAGTTGCGGCAGGTGTTCTCGAGTTACGACGGGGACCTCAGGGACCCGCCCTGGTGGCCTCAGGAGAGGCCAGTCCCCATGCGAGTTGCTAGGGGGCCTCTCGGTATTCCTCTCCCGTCGATACTGGGGCCAAAAACCTTGTGTGCAGTCAGGGCCGGAACCGAGGATTCCTCTCAGGGGCTGACATGGAACTTTGGGTACTTCTGGAGTCTCCCCAGGGGAGTCAGGCCTCGTCTCGAGGTGGGGCATCCACGTGCGCTTTCCGTCCAGGCTGTAGCAGCAATGTCACGCTTCCCGTGGCGTGGATCAAAGGATCTGTGGTTTTCCCTCGAGGCTTTCCCACAGGGCTGTCCCACGTGCCACCGTGGTGTGAGTGGATCCTCGGCGTTAAAGATGAGCCAGTGCAGGGCAAAGAGTTTCCTCTGGAATGGACTGAGACATCTGGGGGGCTCTTGGAATGGTGGTACGACCATGGAGTTCCTCTCGCCTTTCCTGTTGAGAGTGCCTCCTCTTGAGATGCGACGGGAACGCCGGGAATTCTTTCCCGTTGAAATCAGGGAAAGGATCCCTCATCTCGAGCTCCGAGGGGGAAATGGGGCTCCTCTGGATGTGGGCGGGACCATCGTGCTTCCTCTCGAGTGGAGACGGGTATGGCGGTGAACTTCTTGAGTTGCAGCAAGGGTGTGAAAGACCCTTTCGAAGTTCCAGAGGTTAGGTGTCATTAGTCTCCAGACGCCTCATCGGAAATAGGCCTCATCTCGCCTGGAAGGGAGAACTTCCTGGATTATCTCGAGTTGTGGCAGGTGTTCTCGAGTTACGACGGGGACCTCAGGGACCCGCACTGGTGGCCTCAGGAGAGGCCAGTCCCCATGCGAGTTGCTAGGGGGCCTCTCGGGATTCCTCTCCCGTCGATACGGGGGCCAGAAAGCTTGTGTGGAGTCAGGGCCGGAACCGAGCATTCCTCTCAGGGGCTGACATGGATCTGTGGGTACTTGTGGAGTCTCCCCAGGGGAGTCAGGCCTCGTTTCGAGTGGGGGCATGCACGTGCGCTTTCCTTCCAGGCTGTAGCAGCAATGTCACGCTTCCCGTCGCGTGGATCAAAGGATCTGTGGTTTTCCCTCGAGGCTTTCCCTCGAGGCTTTCCCACAGGGCTGTCCCACGTGCCACCGTGGTGTGAGTCGATCCTCGGCGTGAAAGATGAGCCAGTGCAGGGCAAAGAGGTTCCTCTGGAATGGACTGCGACATCTGGGGGACTCTTGGAATGGTGGTACGACAATGGAGTTCCTCTCGCCTTTCCTGTTGAGAGTGCCTCCTGTTGAGATGCGACGGGAACGCCGGGAATTCTTTCCCGTTGAAAGCAGGGAAAGGATCCCTCATCTCGAGCTGCGAGGGGGAAACGGGGCTCCTCTGGATGTGGGCGGGACCATCGTGCTTCCTCTCGAGTGGAGACGGGTATGGCGGTGAACTTCTTGAGTTGCAGCAAGGGAGTGAAAGACCCTTTCGAAGTTCCAGAGGTTAGGTGTCATTAGTCTCCAGAAGCCTCATCGGAAATAGGCCTCATCTCGCCTGGAAGGGAGAACTTCCTGGATTTTCTAGAGTTGCGGCAGGTGTTCTCGAGTTACGACGGGGACCTCAGGGACCCGCCCTGGTGGCCTCAGGAGAGGCCAGTCCCCATGAGACTTGCTAGGGGGCCTCTCGGGATTCCTCTCCCGTCGATACCGGGGCCAAAAACCTTGTGTGGAGTCAGGGCCGGAACCGAGGATTCCTCTCAGGGGCTGACATGGATCTTTGGGTACTTCTGGAGTCTCCCAAGCGGTGTCAGGCCTCGCCTCGTGTGGGGGCATGCACGTGCGCTTTCCTTCCAGGCTGTAACAGCAATGTCACGATTCCCGTCGCGTGGATCAAAGGATCTGTGGTTTTCCCTCGAGGCTTTCCCACAGGGCTGTCCCGCGTGCCATCGTGGTGTGAGTCGATCCTCGGCGTGAAAAATGAGCCAGTGCAGGGCAAAGAGGTTCCTCTGGAATGGACTGAGACATCTGGGGGACTCTTGGAATGGTGGTACGACCATAGAGTTCCTCTCGCCTTTCCTGTTGAGAGTGCCTCCTCTTGAGATGCGACGGGAACGCCGGGAATTCTTTCCCGTTGAAAGCAGGGAAAGGATCCCTCATCTCGAGCTACGAGGGGGAAACGGGGCTCCTCTGGATGTGGGCGGGACCATCGTGCTTCCTCTCGAGTGGAGACGGGTATGGCGGTGAACTTCTTGAGTTGCAGCAAGGGTGTGAAAGACCCTTTCGAAGTTCCAGAGGTTAGGTGTCATTAGTCTCCAGGCGCCTCATCGGAAATAGGCCTCATCTCGCCTGGAAGGGAGAACTTCCTGGATTTTCTCGAGTTGCGGCAGGTGTTCTCGAGTTACGACGGGGACCTCAGGGACCCGCCCTGGTGGCCTCAGGAGAGGCAAATCCCCATGCGAGTTGCTAGGGGGCCTCTCGGGATTCCTCTCCTGTCGTTACCGGGGCCAAAAACCTTGTGTGGAGTCAGGGCCGGAACCGAGGATTCCTCTCAGGGGCTGACATGGATCTTTGGGTACTTGTGGAGTCTCCCCAGGGGAGTCAGGCCTCGTCTCGAGTGGGGGCATGCACGTGCACTTTCCTTCTAGGCTGTAGCAGCAATGTCACGCTTCCCGTGGCGTGGATCAAAGGATCTGTGGTTTTCCCTCGAGGCTTTCCCTCGAGGCTTTCCCACAGGGCTGTCCCACGTGCCACCGTGGTGTGAGTCGATCTTCAGCGTGAAAGATGAGCCAGTGCAGGGCAAAGAGGTTCCTCTGGAATGGACTGAGACATCTGGGGGACTCTTGGAATGGTGGTACGACCATGGAGTTCCTCTGGCCTTTCCTGTTGAGAATGCCTCCTGTTGAGATGCGACGGGAACGCCGGGAATTCTTTCCCGTTGAAAGCAGGGAAAGGATCCCTCATCTCGAGCTACGAGGGAGAAACGGGGCTCCTCTTGATGTGGACGGGACCATCGTGCTTCCTCTCGAGTGGAAACGGGTATGGCGGTGAACTTCTTGAGTTACAGCAAGGGTGTGAAAGACCCTTTCGAAGTTCCAGAGGTAAGGTGTCATTAGTCTCCAGACGGCTCATCGGAAATAGGCCTCATCTCGCCTGGAAGAGAGAAATTCCTGGATTTTCTCGAGTTGCGGCAGGAGTTCTCGAGTTACGGCGGTGACATCAGGGACCCGCCCTGGTGGCCTCAGGAGAGGCCAGTCCCCATGCGAGTTGCTAGGGGGCCTCTCGGGATTCCTCTCCCGTCGATACCGGGGCCAAAAACCTTGTGTGGAGTCAGGGCCGGAACCGAGGATTCCTCTCAGGGGCTGACATGGATCTTTGGGTACTTCTGGAGTCTCCCCAGGGGAGTCAGGCCTCGTCTCGAGTGGGGGCATGCACGTGCGCTTTCCTTCCAGGCTGTAACAACAATGTCACGCTTCCCGTCGCGTGGATCAACGGATCTGTGGTTTTCCCTTGAGGCTTTCCCTCGAGGCTTTCCCACAGGGCTGTCCCGCGTGCCATCGTGGTGTGAGTCGATCCTCGGAGTGAAAGATGAGCCAGTGCAGGGCAAAGAGGTTCCTCTGGAATGGACTGAGACATCTGGGGGACTCTTGGAATGGTGGTACGACCATGGAGTTCCTCTCGCCTTTCCTGTTGAGAGTGCCTCCTCTTGAGATGCGACGGGAACGCCGGGAATTCTTTACCGTTGAAAGCAGGGAAAGGATCCCTCATATCGAGCTACGAGGGGGAAACGGGGCTCCTCTGGATGTGGGCGGGACCATCGTGCTTCCGCTCGAGTGGAGACGGGTTTGGCGGTGAACTTCTTGAGTTGCAGCAAGGGTGTGAAAGACCCTTTCAAAGTTCCAGAGGTTAGGTGTCATTAGTCTCCAGACACCTCATCGGAAATAGGCCTCATCTCGCCTGGAAGGGAGAACTTCCTGGATTTTCTCGAGTTGCGGCATGTGTTCTCGAGTTAGGACGGGGACCTCCGGGACCGGCCCTGGTGGCCTCAGGAACGGCCAGTCCCCATGCAAGTTGCTAGGGGGCCTCTCGGGATTCCTCTCCCGTCGATACCGGGGCCAAAATCCTTGTGTGGAGTCAGGGCCGGAACCGAGGATTCCTCTCAGGGGCTGACATGGATCTTTGGGTACTTCTGGAGTCTCACCAGGGGAGTCAGGCCTCGTCTCGAGTGGGGGCATGCACGTGCGCTTTCCTTCCAGGCTGTAGCAGCAATGTCACGCTTCCCGTCGCGTGGATCAAAGGATCTGTGGTTTTCCCTCGAGGCTTTCCCACAGGGCTGTCCCACGTGCCAACGTGGTGTGAGTCGATCCTCGGCGTGAAAGATGAGCCAGTGCAGGGCAAAGAGGTTCCTCTGGAATGGACTGAGACATCTGGGGGACTCTTGGAATGGTGGTACGACCATAGAGTTCCTCTCGCCTTTCCTGTTGAGAGTGCCTCCTCTTGAGATGCGACGGGAATGCCGGAATTCTTTCCCGTTGAAAGCAGGGAAAGGATCCCTCATCTCGAGCTACGAAGGGGAAACGGGGCTCCTCTGGATGTGGGCGGGACCATTGTGCTTCCTGTCGAGTGGAGACGGGTATGGCGGTGAACTTCTTGAGTTGCAGCAAGGGTGTGAAAGACCCTTTCGAAGTTCCAGAGGTTAGGTGTCATTAGTCTCCAGGCGCCTCATCGGAAATAGGCCTCATCTCGCCTGGAAGGGAGAACTTCCTGGATTTTCTCAAGTTGCGGCAGGTGTTCTCGAGTTACGACGGGGACCTCAGGGACCCGCCCTGGTGGCCTCAGGAACGGCCAGTCCCAATGCAAGTTGCTAGGGGGCCTCTCGAGATTCCTCTCCCGTCGATACCGGGGCCAAAAACCTTGTGTTGAGTCAGGGCCGGAACCGAGGATTCCTCTCAGGGGCTGACATGAATCTTTGGGTACTTCTGGAGTCTCCCCAGGGGAGTCAGGCCTCGTCTCGTGTGGGGGCATGCACGTGCACTTTCCTTCCAGGCTGTAACAGCAATGTCACGCTTCCCGTGGCGTGGATCAAAGGATCTGTGGTTTTCCCTCGAGGCTTTCCCTCGAGGCTTTCCCACAGGGCTGTCCCACGTGCCACCGTGGTGTGAGTCGATCCTCGGCATGAAAGATGAGCCAGTGCAGGGCAAAGAGGTTCCTCTGGAATGGACTGAGACATCTGGGGGACTCTTGGAATGGTGGTACGACCATGGAGTTCCTCTCGCCTTTCCTGTTGAGAGTGCCTCCTCTTGAGATGCGACGGGAACGCCGGGAATTCTTTCCCGTTGAAAGCAGGGAAAGGATCCCTCATCTCGAGCTCCGAGGGGGAAACGGGGCTCCTCTGGATGTGGGCGGGACCATCGTGCTTCCTCTCGAGTGGAGACGGGTATGGCAGTGAACTTCTTGAGTTGGAGCAAGGGTGTGAAAGACCCTTTCGAAGTTCCAGAGTATCGGTGTGATTAGTCTCCAGACGCCTCATCGGAAATAGTCCTCATCTCACCTGGAAGGGAGAACTTCCTGGATTTTCTCGAGTTGCGGCAGGTGTTCTCGAGTTACGACGGGGACCAAAGGGACCCGCCCTGGTGGCCTCAGGAGAGGCCAATTCCCATGCGAGTTGCTAGGGGGCCTCTCGGGATTCCTCTCCTGTCGTTACCGGGGCCAAAAACCTTGTGTGGAGTCAGGGCCGGAACCGAGGATTCCTCTCAGAGCCTGACATGGATCTTTGGGTACTTGTGGAGTCTCCCCAGGGGAGTCAGGCCTCGTCTCGAGTGGGGGCATGCACGTGCACTTTCCTTCTAGGCTGTAGCAGCAATGTCACGCTTCCCGTGGCGTGGATCAAAGGATCTGTCGTTTTCCCTCGAGGCTTTCCCTCGAGGCTTTCCCACAGGGCTGTCCCACGTGCCACCGTGGTGTGAGTCGATCTTCAGCGTGAAAGGTGAGCCAGTGCAGGGCAAAGAGGTTCCTCTGGAATGGACTGAGACATCTGGGGGACTCTTGGAATGGTGGTACGACCATGGAGTTCCTCTGGCCTTTCCTGTTGAGAATGCCTCCTGTTGAGATGCGACGGGCACGCCGGGAATTCTTTCCCGTTGAAAGCAGGGAAAGGATCCCTCATCTCGAACTACGAGGGAGAAACGGGGCTCCTCTTGATGTGGGCGGGACCATCGTGCTTCCTCTCGAGTGGAAACGGGTATGGCGGTGAACTTCTTGAGTTGCAGCAAGGGTGTGAAAGACCCTTTCGAAGTTCCAGAGGTAAGGTGTCATTAGTCTCCAGACGGCTCATCGGAAATAGGCCTCATCTCGCCTGAAGAGAGAAATTCCTGGATTTTCTCGAGTTGCGGCAGGAGTTCTCGAGTTACGGCGGTGACATCAGGGACCCGCCCTGGTGGCCTCAGGAGAGGCCAGTCCCCATGCGAGTTGCTAGGGGGCCTCTCGGGATTCCTCTCCCGTCGATACCGGGGCCAAAAACCTTGTGTGGAGACAGGGCCGGAACCGAGGATTCCTCTCAGGGGCTGACATCGATCTTTGGGTACTTCTGGAGTCTCCCCAGGGGAGTCAGGCCTCGTCTCGAGTGGGGGCATGCATGTGCGCTTTCCTTCCAGGCTGTAACAGCAATGTCACGCTTCCCGTCGCGTGGATCAACGGATCTGTGGTTTTCCCTCGAGGCTTTCCCTCGAGGCTTTCCCACAGGGCTGTCCCGCGTGCCATCGTGGTGTGAATCGATCCTCGGCGTGAAAGATGAGCCAGTGCAGGGCAAAGAGGTTCCTCTGGAATGGACTGAGACATCTGGGGGACTCTTGGAATGGTGGTACGACCATGGAGTTCCTCTCGCCTTTCCTGTTGAGAGTGCCTCCTCTTGAGATGCGACGGGAACGCCGGGAATTCTTTCCCGTTGAAAGCAGGGAAAGGATCCCTCATCTCGAGCTACGAGGGGGAAACGGGGCTCCTCTGGATGTGGGCGGGACCATCGTGCTTCCTCTCGAGTGGAGACGGGTATGGCGGTGAACTTCTTGAGTTGCAGCAAGGGTGTGAAAGACCCTTTCGAAGTTCCAGAGGTTAGGTGTCATTAGTCTCCAGGCGCCTCATCGGAAATAGGCCTCATCTCGCCTGGAAGGGAGAACTTCCTGGATTTTCTCGAGTTGCGGCAGGTGTTCTCGAGTTACGACGGGGACCTCAGCGACCCGGCCTGGTGGCCTCAGGAGAGGCCAGTCCCCATGAGAGTTGCTAGGGGGCCTCTCGGGATTCCTCTCCCGTCGATACCGGAGCCAAAAACCTTGTGTGGAGTCAGGGCCGGAACCGAGGATTCCTCTCAGGGGCTGACATGGATCTTTGGGTACTTCTGGAGTCTCCCCAGGGGAGTCAGGCCTCGTCTCGAGTGGGGGCATGCACGTGCGCTTTCCTTCCAGGCTGTAGTAGCAATGTCACACTTCCCGTGGCGTGGATCAAACGATCTGTGGTTTTCCCTCTAGGCTTTCCCTCGAGGCTTTCCCACAGGGCTGTCCCACGTGCCACCGTGGTGTGAGTCGATCCTCGGCGTGAAAGATGAGCCAGTGCAGGGCAAAGAGGTTCCTCTGGAATGGACTGCGACATCTGGGGGACTCGTGGAATGGTGGTACGACCATGGAGTTCCTCTCGCCTTTCCTGTTGAGAGTGCCTCCTCTTGAGATGCGACGGGAACGCCGGGAATTCTTTCCCGTTGAAAGCAGGGAAAGGATCCCACATCTCGTGCTGCGAGGGGGAAACGGGGCTCCTCTGGATGTGGGCGGGACCATCGTGCTTCCTCTCGAGTGGAGACGGGTATGGCGGTGAACTTCTTGAGTTGCAGCAAGGGTGTGAAAGACCCTTTCGAAGTTCCAGAGGTTAGGTGTCATTAGTCTCCAGACGCCTCATCGGAAATAGGCCTCATCTCGCCTGGAAGGGAGAACTTCCTGGATTTTCTCGAGTTGCGGCAGGTGTTCTCGAGTTACGACGGGGACCTCAGGGACCCGCCCTGGTGGCCTCAGGAACGGCCAGTCCCCATGCGAGTTGCTAGGGGGCCTCTCGAGATTCCTCTCCCGTCGATACCGGGGCCAAAAACCTTGTGTGGAGTCAGGGCCGGAACCGAGGATTCCTCTCAGGGGCTGACATGGATCTTTGGGTACTTCTGGAGTCTCCCCAGGGGAGTCAGGCCTCGTCTCGAGTGGGGGCATGCACGTGCACTTTCCTTCCAGGCTGTAGCAGCAATGTCACGCTTCCCGTCGCGTGGATCAAAGGATCTGTGGTTTTCCCTCGAGGCTTTCCCTCGAGGCTTTCCCACAGGGCTGTCCCACGTGCCACCGTGGTGTGAGTCGATCCTCGGCGTGAAAGATGAGCCAGTGCAGGGCAAAGAGGTTCCTCTGTAATGGACTTTGACATCTGGGTGACTCTTGGAATGGTGGTATGACCATGGAGTTCCTCTCGCCTTTCCTGTTGAGAGTGCCTCCTCTTGAGATGCGACAGGAACGCCGGGAATTCTTTCCCGTTGAAAGCAGGGAAAGGATCCCTCATCTCGAGCTCCGAGGGGGAAACGGGGCTCCTCTGGATGTGGGTGGGACCATCGTCCTTCCTCTCGAGTGGAGACGGGTATGGCGGTGAACTTCTTGAGTTGCAGCAAGGGTGTGAAAGACCCTTTCGAAGTTCCAGAGGTTAGGTGTCATTAGTCTCCAGACGCCTCATCGGAAATAGGCCTCATCTCGCCTGGAAGGGAGAACTTCCTGGATTTTCTCGAGTTGCGGCAGGTGTTCTCGAGTTACGACGGGGACCTCAGGGACCCGCCCTGGTGGCCTCAGGAGAGGCCAGTCCCCATGCTAGTTGCTAGGGGGCCTCTCAGGATTCCTCTCCCGTCGATACCGGGGCCAAAAACCTTGTGTGGAGTCAGGGCCGGAACCGAGGATTCCTCTCAGGTGCTGACATGGATCTTTGGGTACTTCTGGAGTCTCCCCAGGGGAGTCAGGCCTCGTCTCGAGTGGGGGCATGCACGTGCGCTTTCCTTCCTGGCTGTAGCAGCAATGTCAGGCTTCCCGTGGCATGGATCAAAGGATCTGTGGTTTTCCCTCGAGGCTTTCCCTCGAGGCTTTCCCACAGGTCTTTCCCTCGTGCCACCGTGGTGTGAGTCGATCCTCGCCGTGAAAGATCAGCCAGTGCAGGGCAAAGAGGTTCCTCTGGAATGGACTGACACATCTGGGGGACTCTTGGAATGGTGGTAGGACCATGGAGTTCCTCTCGCCTTTCCTGTTGAGAGTGCCTCCTCTTGAGAGGCGACGGGAACGCCGGGAATTCTTTCCCGTTGAAAGCAGGGAAAGGATCCCTCATCTCGAGCTACGAGGGGGAAACGGGGCTCCTCTGGATGTGGGTGGGACCATCGTGCTTCCTCTCGAGTGGAGACGGGTATGGCGGTGAACTTCTTGAGTTGCAGCAAGGGGGTGAAAGACCCTTTCGAAGTTCCAGAGGTTAGGTGTCATTAGTCTCCAGACGCCTCATCGGATATAGGCCTCATCTCGCCTGGAAGGGAGAACTTCCTGGATTTTCTCGAGTTGCGGCAGGTGTTCTCGAGTTACGACGGGGACATCAGGGACCCGCCCTGGTGGCTTCAGGAGAGGCTGGTACTCATGCGAGTTGCTAGGGGGCCTCTCGGGATTCCTCTCCCGTCGATACCGGGGCCAAAAACCTTGTGTGGAGTCAGGGCCGGAACCGAGGATTCCTCTCAGGGGCTGACATGGATCTTTGGGTACTTCTGGAGTCTCCCCAGGGGAGTCAGGCCTCGTCTCGAGTGGGGGCATGCACGTGCGCTTTCCTTCCAGGCTGTAGCAGCAATGTCACGCTTCCCGTCGCATGGATCAAAGGATCTGTGGTTTTCCCTCGAGGCTTTCCCTCGAGGCTTTCCCACAGGGCTGTCCCACGTGCCACCGTGGTGTGAGTCGATCCTCGGCGTGAAAGATGAGCCAGTGCAGGGCAAAGAGGTTCCTCTGGAATGGACTGAGACATCTAGGGGACTCTTGGAATGGTGGTACGACCATGGAGTTCCTCTCGCCTTTCCTGTTGAGAGTGCCTCCTCTTGAGATGCGACGGGAACGCCGGGAATTCTTTCCCGTTGAAAGCAGGGAAAGGATCCCTCATTTCGAGCTCCGAGGGGGAAACGGGGCTCCTCTGGATGTGGGCGGGACCATCGTGCTTCCTCTCGAGTGGAGACGGGTATGGCGGTGAACTTCTTGAGTTGCAGCAAGGGTGTGAAAGACCCTTTCGAAGTTCCAGAGGTTAGGTGTCATTAGTCTCCAGATGCCTCATCGGAAATAGGCCTCATCTCGCCTGGAAGGGAGAACTTCCTGGATTTTCTCGAGTTGCGGCAGGTGTTCTCGAGTTACGACGGGGACCTCAGGGACCAGCCCTGGTGGCGTCAGAAGAGGCCAGTCCCCATGCTAGTTGCTAGGGGGCCTCTCGGGATTCCTCTCCCGTCGATACCGGGGCCAAAAACCTTGTGTGGAGTCAGGGCCGGAACCGAGGATTCCTCTCAGGGGCTGACATGGATCTTTGGGTACTTCTGGAGTCTCCCCAGGGGAGTCAGGCCTCGTCTCGAGTGGGGGCATGCACGTGCGCTTTCCTTCCAGGCTGTAGTAGCAATGTCACGCTTCCCGTCGCGTGGATCAAAGGATCTGTGGTTTTCCCTCGAGGCTTTCCCTCGAGGCTTTCCCACAGGGCTGTCCCACGTGCCACCATGGTGTGAGTCGATCCTCGGCGTGAAAGATGAGCCAGTGCAGGTCAATGAGGTTCCTCTGGAATGGACTGAGACATCTGGGGGACTCTTGGAATGGTGGTACGACCATGGTGTTCCTCTCGCCTTTCCTGTTGAGAGTGCCTCCTCTTGAGATGCGACGGGAACGCCGGGAATTCTTTCCCGTTGAAAGCAGGGAAAGGATCCCTCATCTCGAGCTACGAGGGAGAAACGGGGCTCCTCTGGATGTGGGCGGGACCATCGTGCTTCCTCTCGGGTGGAGACGGGTATGGCGGTGAACTTCTTGAGTTGCAGCAAGGGTGTGAAAGACCCTTTCGAAGTTCCAGATGTTAGGTGTCATTAGTCTCCAGACGCCTCATCGGAAATAGGCCTCCTCTCACCTGGAAGGGAGAAATCCTGGATTTTCTCGAGTTTCGGCAGGTGTTCTCGAGTTTCGACGGGAACCTCAGGGACCCGCCCTGGTGGCCTCAGGAAAGGCCAGTCCCCATGCGAGTTGCTAGGGGGCCTCTCTGGATTCCTCTCCCGTCGATACCGGGGCCAAAAACCTTGTGTGGAGTCAGGGCCGGAACCGAGGATTCCTCTCAGGGGCTGACATGGATCTTTGGGTACTTCTGGAGGCTCCCCAGGGGAGTCAGGCCTCGTCTCGAGTGGGGGCATGCACGAACGCTTTTCTTCCAGTCTGTAGCAGCAATGTCACGCTTCCCGTCCCGTAGATCAAAGGATCTGTGGTTTTCCCTCGAGGCTTTCCCTCGAGGCTTTCTCACAGGGCAGTCCCACGTGCCACCGTGGTGTGAGTCGATCCTCGGCGTGAAAGATGAGTCAGTGCAGGGCAAAGAGGTTCCTCTGGAATGGACTGAGACATCTGGGGGACTCTTGGAATGGTGGTACGACCATGGAGTTCCTCTCGCCTTTCCTGTTGAGAGTGCCTCCTCTTGAGATGCGACGGGATCGCCGGGAATTCTTTCCCGTTGAAAGCAGGGAAAGGATCCCTCATCTCGAGCTACGAGGGGGAAACGGGGCTCCTCTGGATGTGGGCGGGACCATCGTGCTTCCTCTCGAGTGGAGACGGGTATGGCGGTGAACTTCTTGAGTTGCAGCAAGGGTGTGAAAGACCCTTTCGAAGTTCCAGAGGTTAGGTGTCATTAGTCTCCAGACGCCTCATCGGAAATAGGCCTCATCTCGCCTGGAAGGGAGAACTTCCTGGATTTTCTCGAGTTGCGGCAGGTGTTCTCGAGTTACGACGGGGACCTCAGGGACCCGCCCTGGTGGCCTCAGGAGAGGCCAGTCCCCATGCGAGTTGCTAGGGGGCCTCTCGGGATTCCTCTCCCGTCGATACCGGGGCCAAAAACCTTGTGTGGAGTCAGGGCCGGAACCGAGGATTCCTCTCAGGGGCTGACATAGATCTTTGGGTACTTCTGGAGTCTCCCCAGGGGAGTCAGGCCTCGTCTCTAGTGGGGGCATGCACGTGCGCTTTCCTTCCAGGCTGTAGCAGCAATGTCACGCTTCCCGTCGCGTGGATCAAAGGATCTGTGGTTTTCCCTCGAGGCTTTCCCTCGAGGCTTTCCCACAGGGCTGTCCCACGTGCCACCGTGGTGTGAGTCGATCCTCGTCGTGAAAGATGAGCCAGTGCAAGGCAAAGAGTTTCCTCTGGAATGGACTGAGACATCTGGGGGACTCTTGGAATGGTGGTACGACCATGGAGTTCCTCTCGCCTTTCCTGTTGAGAGTGCCTCCTGTTGAGATGCGACGGGAACGCCGGGAATTCTTTCCCGTTGAAAGCAGGGAAAGGATCCCTCATCTCGAGCTACGAGGGGCAAACCGGGCTCCTCTGGATGTGGGCGGGACCATCGTGCTTCCTCTCGAGTGGATACGGGTATGGCGGTGAACTTCTTGAGTTGCAGCAAGGGTGTGAAAGACCCTTTCGATGTTCCAGAGGTTAGGTGTCATTAGTCTCCAGACGCCTCATCGGAAATAGGCCTCATCTCGCCTGGAAGGGAGAACTTCCTGGATTTTCTCGAGTTGCGGCAGGTGTTCTCGAGTTACGACGGGGACCTCAGGGACCCGCCCTAGTGGCCTCAGGAGAGGCCAGTCCCCATGCGAGTTGCTAGGGGGCCTCTCGGGATTCCTCTCCCGTCGATACTGGGGCCAAAAACCTTGTGTGGAGTCAGGGCCGGAACCGAGGATTCCTCTCAGGGGCAGACACGGATCTTTGGGTACTTCTGGAGTCTCCCCAGGGGAGTCAGGCCTCGTCTCGAGTGGGGGCATGCACGTGCGCTTTCCTTCCAGGCAGTAGCAGCAATGTCACGCTTCCCGTCGCGTGGATCAAAGGATCTGTGGTTTTCCCTCGAGGCTTTCCCTCGAGGCTTTCCCACAGGGCTGTCCCACGTGCCACCGTGGTGTGAGTCGATCCTCGGCGTGAAAATGAGCCAGTAAAGGGCAAAGAGTTTCCTCTGGAATGGACTGAGACATCTGGGGGACTCTTGGAATGGTGGTACGACCATGGAGTTCCTCTCGCCTTTCCTGTTGAGAGTGCCTCCTTTTGAGATGCGACGGGAACGCCGGGAATTCTTTCCCGTTGAAAGCAGGCAAAGGATCCCTTATCTCGAGCTACGAGGGGGAAACGGGGCTCCTCTGGATGTGGGCGGGACCATCGTGCTTCCTTTCGAGTGTAGACGGGTATGGCGGTGAACTTCTTGAGTTGCAGCAAGGGTGTGAAAGGCCCTTTCGAAGTTCCCGACTTTAGGTGTCATTAGTCTCCAGAGGCCTCATCGGAAATTGGCCTCATCTCGCCTGGAAGGGAGAACTTCCTGGATTTCTCGAGTTGCGGCAGATGTTCTCGAGTTACGACGGGGACCTCAGGGACCCGCCCTGGTGGCCTCAGGAGAGGCCAGTCCCCATGCGAGTTGCTAGGGGGCCTCTCGGGATTCCTCTCCCGTCGATACCGGGGCCAAAGCATTGTGTGGAGTCAGGGCCGGAACCGAGGATTCCTCTCAGGGGCTGAAATGGATCTTTGGGTACTTCTGGAGTCTCCCCAGGGGAGTCAGGCCTCGTCTCGAGTGGGGGCATGCACGTGTGCTTTCCTTCCAGGCTGTAGCAGCAATGTCACGCTTCCCGTCGCGTGGATCAAAGGATCTGTGGTTTTCCCTCGAGGCTTTCCCTCGAGGCTTTCCCACAGGGCTGTCCCACGTGCCACCGTGGTATGAGTCGATCCTCGGCGTGAAAGATGAGCCAGTGCAGGGCAAAGAGGTTCCTCTGGAATGGACTGAGACATCTGGGGGACTCTTGGAATGGTGGTACGACCATGGAGTTCCTCTCGCCTTTCCTGTTGAGAGTGCCTCCTCTTGAGATGCGACGGGAACGCTGGGAATTCTTTCCCGTTGAAAGCAGGGAAAGGATCCCTCATCTCGAGCTCCGAGGGGGAAACGGGGCTCCTCTGGATGTGGGCGGGACCATCGTGCTTCCTCTCGAGTGGAGACGGGTATGGCGGTGAACTTCTTGAGTTGCAGCAAGGGTGTGAAAGACCCTTTCGAAGTTCCAGAGGTTAGGTGTCATTAGTCTCCAGACGCCTCATCGGAAATAGGCCTCATCTCGCCTGGAAGGGAGAACTTCCTGGAGTTTCTCGAGTTGCGGCAGGTGTTCTCGAGTTACGACGGGGACCTCAGGGACCCGCCCTGGTGGCCTCAGGAGAGGCCAGTCCCCTTGCGTCTTGCTAGGGGGCCTCTCGGGATTCCTCTCCCGTCGATACCGGGGCCAAAGCTTTGTGTGGAGTCAGGGCCGGAACCGAGGATTCCTCTCAGGGCCTGACATGGATCTTTGGGTACTTCCTGAGTCTCCCCAGGGGAGTCAGGCCTCCTCTCGAGTGGGGGCATGCACGTGCGCTTTCCTTCCAGGCTGTAGCAGCAATGTCACGCTTCCCGTCGCGTGGATCAAAGGATCTGTGGTTTTCCCTCGAGGCTTTCCCTCGAGGCTTTCCCACAGGGCTGTCCCACGTGCCACCGTGGTGTGAGTCGATCCTCGGCGTGAAAGATGAGCCAGTGCAGGGCAAAGAGTTTCCTCTGGAATGGACTGAGACATCTGGGGGACTCTTGGAATGGTGGTACGACCATGGAGTTCCTCTTGCCTTTCCTGCTGAGAGTGCCTCCTCTTGAGATGCGTCGGGAACGCCGGGAATTCTTTCCCGTTGAAAGCAGGGAAAGGATCCCTCATCTCTAGCTACGAGGGGGAAACGGGGCTCCTCTGGATGTGGGCGGGACCATCGTGCTTCCTCTCGAGTGGAGACGGGTATGGTGGTGAACATCTTGAGTTGCAGCAAGGGTGTGAAAGACCCTTTCGAAGTTCCAGAGGTTAGGTGTCATTAGTCTCCTGACACCTCATCGGAAATAGGCCTCATCTCGCCTGGAAGGGAGAACTTCCTGGATTTTCTCGAGTTGCGGCAGGTGTTCTCGAGTTAAGACGGGGACCTCAGGGACACGCCCTGGTGGCCTCAAGAGAGGCCAGTCCCCATGCGAGTTGCTAGGAGGCCTCTCGGGATTCCTCTCCCGTCGATACCGGGGCCAAAAACCTTGTGTGCTGTCAGGGCCGGAACCGAGGATTACTCTCAGGGGCTGACATGGATCTTTGGGTACTTCTGGAGTCTCCCCAGGGGAGTCAGGCCTCGTCTCGAGTGGGGGCATCCACGTGCGCTTTCCGTCCAGGCTGTAGCAGCAATGTCACGCTTCCCGTGGCGTGGATCAAAGGATCTGTGGTTTTCCCTCGAGGCTTTCCCACAGGGCTGTCCCACGTGCCACCGTGGTGTGAGTCGATCCTCGGCGTGAAAGATGAGCCAGTGCAGGGCAAAGAGGTTCCTCTGTAATGGACTGAGACATCTGGGGGACTCTTGGAATGGTGGTACGACCATGGAGTTCCTCTCGCCTTTCCTGTTGAGAGTGCCTCCTCTTGAGATGCGACGGGAAAGCCGGGAATTCTTTCCCGTTGAAAGCAGGGAAAGGATCCCTCATCTCGAGCTCCGAGGGGGAAACGGGGCTCCTCTGGATGTGGGCGGGACCATCGTGCTTCCTCTCGAGTGGAGACGGGTATGGCGGTGAACTTCTTGAGTTGCAGCAAGGGTGTGAAAGACCCTTTCGAAGTTCCAGAGGTTAGGTGTCATTAGTCTCCAGACGCCTCATCGGAAATAGGCCTCATCTCGCCTGGAAGGGAGAACTTCCTGGATTTTCTCGAGTTGCGGCAGGTGTTCTCGAGTTACGACGGGGACCTCAGGGACCCGCCCTGGTGGCCTCAGGAGAGGCCAGTCCCCATGCGAGTTGCTAGGGGGCCTCTCGGGATTCCTCTCCCGTCGATACTGGGGCCAAAAACCTTGTGTGCAGTCAGGGCCGGAACCGAGGATTCCTCTCAGGGGCTGACATGGAACTTTGGGTACTTCTGGAGTCTCCCCAGGGGAGTCAGGCCTTGTCTCGAGGTGGGGCATCCACGTGCGCTTTCCGTCCAGGCTGTAGCAGCAATGTCACGCTTCCCGTGGCGTGGATCAAAGGATCTGTGGTTTTCCCTCGAGGCTTTCCCACAGGGCTGTCCCACGTGCCACCGTGGTGTGAGTCGATCCTCGGCGTTAAAGATGAGCCAGTGCAGGGCAAAGAGTTTCCTCTGGAATGGACTGAGACATCTGGGGGGCTCTTGGAATGGTGGTACGACCATGGAGTTCCTCTCGCCTTTCCTGTTGAGAGTGCCTCCTCTTGAGATGCGACGGGAACGCCGGGAATTCTTTCCCGTTGAAATCAGGGAAAGGATCCCTCATCTCGTGCTCCGAGGGGGAAATGGGGCTCCTCTGGATGTGGGCGGGACCATCGTGCTTCCTCTCGAGTGGAGACGGGTATGGCGGTGAACTTCTTGAGTTGCAGCAAGGGTGTGAAAGACCCTTTCGAAGTTCCAGAGGTTAGGTGTCATTAGTCTCCAGACGCCTCATCGGAAATAGGCCTCATCTCGCCTGGAAGGGAGAACTTCCTGGATTATCTCGAGTTGTGGCAGGTGTTCTCGAGTTACGACGGGGACCTCAGGGACCCGCACTGGTGGCCTCAGGAGAGGCCAGTCCCCATGCGATTTGCTAGGGGGCCTCTCGGGATTCCTCTCCCGTCGATACGGGGGCCAAAAAGCTTGTGTGGAGTCAGGGCCGGAACCGAGCATTCCTCTCAGGGGCTGACATGGATCTGTGGGTACTTGTGGAGTCTCCCCAGGGGAGTCAGGCCTCGTTTCGAGTGGGGGCATGCACGTGCGCTTTCCTTCCAGGCTGTAGCAGCAATGTCACGCTTCCCGTCGCGTGGATCAAAGGATCTGTGGTTTTCCCTCGAGGCTTTCCCTCGAGGCTTTCCCACAGGGCTGTCCCACGTGCCACCGTGGTGTGAGTCGATCCTCGGCGTGAAAGATGAGCCAGTGCAGGGCAAAGAGGTTCCTCTGGAATGGACTGCGACATCTGGGGGACTCTTGGAATGGTGGTACGACCATGGAGTTCCTCTCGCCTTTCCTGTTGAGAGTGCCTCCTCTTGAGATGCGACGGGAACGCCGGGAATTCTTTCCCGTTGAAAGCAGGGAAAGGATCCCTCATCTCGAGCTCCGAGGGGGAAACGGGGCTCCTCTGGATGTGGGCGGGACCATCGTGCTTCCTCTCGAGTGGAGACGGGTATGGCGGTGAACTTCTTGAGTTGCAGCAAGGGTGTGAAAGACCCTTTCGAAGTTCCAGAGGTTAGGTGTCATTAGTCTCCAGACGCCTCATCGGAAATAGGCCTCATCTCGCCTGGAAGGGAGAACTTCCTGGATTTTCTCGAGTTGCGGCAGGTGTTCTCGAGTTACGACGGGGACCTCAGGGACCCGCCCTGGTGGCCTCAGGAGAGGCCAGTCCCCATGCGAGTTGCTAGGGGGCCTCTCGGGATTCCTCTCCCGTCGATACCGGGGCCAAAGCTTTGTGTGGAGTCAGGGCCGGAACCGAGGATTCCTCTCAGGGGCTGACATGGATCTTTGGGTACTTCCTGAGTCTCCCCAGGGGAGTCAGGCCTCCTCTCGAGTGGGGGCATGCACGTGCGCTTTCCTTCCAGGCTGTAGCAGCAATGTCACGCTTCCCGTGGCGTGGATCAAAGGATCTGTGGTTTTCCCTCGAGGCTTTCCCACAGGGCTGTCCCACGTGCCACCGTGGTGTGAGTCGATCCTCGGCGTGAAAGATGAGCCAGTGCAGGGCAAAGAGGTTCCTCTGTAATGGACTGAGACATCTGGGGGACTCTTGGAATGGTGGTACGACCATGGAGTTCCTCTCGCCTTTCCTGTTGAGAGTGCCTCCTCTTGAGATGAGACGGGAAAGCCGGGAATTCTTTCCCGTTGAAAGCAGGGAAAGGATCCCTCATCTCGAGCTCCGAGGGGGAAACGGGGCTCCTCTGGATGTGGGCGGGACCATCGTGCTTCCTCTCGAGTGGAGACGGGTATGGCGGTGAACTTCTTGAGTTGCAGCAAGGGTGTGAAAGACCCTTTCGAAGTTCCAGAGGTTAGGTGTCATTAGTCTCCAGACGCCTCATCGGAAATAGGCCTCATCTCGCCTGGAAGGGAGAACTTCCTGGATTTTCTCGAGTTGCGGCAGGTGTTCTCGAGTTACGACGGGGACCTCAGGGACCCGCCCTGGTGGCCTCAGGAGAGGCCAGTCCCCATGCGAGTTGCTAGGGGGCCTCTCGGGATTCCTCTCCCGTCGATACTGGGGCCAAAAACCTTGTGTGCAGTCAGGGCCGGAACCGAGGATTCCTCTCAGGGGCTGACATGGAACTTTGGGTACTTCTGGAGTCTCCCCAGGGGAGTCAGGCCTTGTCTCGAGGTGGGGCATCCACGTGCGCTTTCCGTCCAGGCTGTAGCAGCAATGTCACGCTTCCCGTGGCGTGGATCAAAGGATCTGTGGTTTTCCCTCGAGGCTTTCCCACAGGGCTGTCCCACGTGCCACCGTGGTGTGAGTCGATCCTCGGCGTTAAAGATGAGCCAGTGCAGGGCAAAGAGTTTCCTCTGGAATGGACTGAGACATCTGGGGGGCTCTTGGAATGGTGGTACGACCATGGAGTTCCTCTCGCCTTTCCTGTTGAGAGTGCCTCCTCTTGAGATGCGACGGGAACGCCGGGAATTCTTTCCCGTTGAAATCAGGGAAAGGATCCCTCATCTCGAGCTCCGAGGGGGAAATGGGGCTCCTCTGGATGTGGGCGGGACCATCGTGCTTCCTCTCGAGTGGAGACGGGTATGGCGGTGAACTTCTTGAGTTGCAGCAAGGGTGTGAAAGACACTTTCGAAGTTCCAGAGGTTAGGTGTCATTAGTCTCCAGACGCCTCATCGGAAATAGGCCTCATCTCGCCTGGAAGGGAGAACTTCCTGGATTATCTCGAGTTGTGGCAGGTGTTCTCGAGTTACGACGGGGACCTCAGGGACCCGCACTGGTGGCCTCAGGAGAGGCCAGTCCCCATGCGATTTGCTAGGGGGCCTCTCGGGATTCCTCTCCCGTCGATACGGGGGCCAAAAAGCTTGTGTGGAGTCAGGGCCGGAACCGAGCATTCCTCTCAGGGGCTGACATGGATCTGTGGGTACTTGTGGAGTCTCCCCAGGGGAGTCAGGCCTCGTTTCGAGTGGGGGCATGCACGTGCGCTTTCCTTCCAGGCTGTAGCAGCAATGTCACGCTTCCCGTCGCGTGGATCAAAGGATCTGTGGTTTTCCCTCGAGGCTTTCCCTCGAGGCTTTCCCACAGGGCTGTCCCACGTGCCACCGTGGTGTGAGTCGATCCTCGGCGTGAAAGATGAGCCAGTGCAGGGCAAAGAGGTTCCTCTGGAATGGACTGCGACATCTGGGGGACTCTTGGAATGGTGGTACGACCATGGAGTTCCTCTCGCCTTTCCTGTTGAGAGTGCCTCCTCTTGAGATGCGACGGGAACGCCGGGAATTCTTTCCCGTTGAAAGCAGGGAAAGGATCCCTCATCTCGAGCTCCGAGGGGGAAACGGGGCTCCTCTGGATGTGGGCGGGACCATCGTGCTTCCTCTCGAGTGGAGACGGGTATGGCGGTGAACTTCTTGAGTTGCAGCAAGGGTGTGAAAGACCCTTTCGAAGTTCCAGAGGTTAGGTGTCATTAGTCTCCAGACGCCTCATCGGAAATAGGCCTCATCTCGCCTGGAAGGGAGAACTTCCTGGATTTTCTCGAGTTGCGGCAGGTGTTCTCGAGTTACGACGGGGACCTCAGGGACCCGCCCTGGTGGCCTCAGGAGAGGCCAGTCCCCATGCGAGTTGCTAGGGGGCCTCTCGGGATTCCTCTCCCGTCGATACTGGGGCCAAAAACCTTGTGTGCAGTCAGGGCCGGAACCGAGGATTCCTCTCAGGGGCTGACATGGAACTTTGGGTACTTCTGGAGTCTCCCCAGGGGAGTCAGGCCTCGTCTCGAGGTGGGGCATCCACGTGCGCTTTCCGTCCAGGCTGTAGCAGCAATGTCACGCTTCCCGTGGCGTGGATCAAAGGATCTGTGGTTTTCCCTCGAGGCTTTCCCACAGGGCTGTCCCACGTGCCACCGTGGTGTGAGTGGATCCTCGGCGTTAAAGATGAGCCAGTGCAGGGCAAAGAGTTTCCTCTGGAATGGACTGAGACATCTGGGGGGCTCTTGGAATGGTGGTACGACCATGGAGTTCCTCTCGCCTTTCCTGTTGAGAGTGCCTCCTCTTGAGATGCGACGGGAACGCCGGGAATTCTTTCCCGTTGAAATCAGGGAAAGGATCCCTCATCTCGAGCTCCGAGGGGGAAATGGGGCTCCTCTGGATGTGGGCGGGACCATCGTGCTTCCTCTCGAGTGGAGACGGGTATGTCGGTGAACTTCTTGAGTTGCAGCAAGGGTGTGAAAGACCCTTTCGAAGTTCCAGAGGTTAGGTGTCATTAGTCTCCAGACGCCTCATCGGAAATAGGCCTCATCTCGCCTGGAAGGGAGAACTTCCTGGATTATCTCGAGTTGTGGCAGGTGTTCTCGAGTTACGACGGGGACCTCAGGGACCCGCACTGGTGGCCTCAGGAGAGGCCAGTCCCCATGCGAGTTGCTAGGGGGCCTCTCGGGATTCCTCTCCCGTCGATACGGGGGCCAAAAAGCTTGTGTGGAGTCAGGGCCGGAACCGAGCATTCCTCTCAGGGGCTGACATGGATCTGTGGGTACTTGTGGAGTCTCCCCAGGGGAGTCAGGCCTCGTTTCGAGTGGGGGCATGCACGTGCGCTTTCCTTCCAGGCTGTAGCAGCAATGTCACGCTTCCCGTCGCGTGGATCAAAGGATCTGTGGTTTTCCCTCGAGGCTTTCCCTCGAGGCTTTCCCACAGGGCTGTCCCACGTGCCACCGTGGTGTGAGTCGATCCTCGGCGTGAAAGATGAGCCAGTGCAGGGCAAAGAGGTTCCTCTGGAATGGACTGCGACATCTGGGGGACTCTTGGAATGGTGGTACGACCATGGAGTTCCTCTCGCCTTTCCTGTTGAGAGTGCCTCCTGTTCAGATGCGACGGGAACGCCGGGAATTCTTTCCCGTTGAAAGCAGGGAAAGGATCCCTCATCTCGAGCTGCGAGGGGGAAACGGGGCTCCTCTGGATGTGGGCGGGACCATCGTGCTTCCTCTCGAGTGGAGACGGGTATGGCGGTGAACTTCTTGAGTTGCAGCAAGGGAGTGAAAGACCCTTTCGAAGTTCCAGAGGTTAGGTGTCATTAGTCTCCAGAAGCCTCATCGGAAATAGGCCTCATCTCGCCTGGAAGGGAGAACTTCCTGGATTTTCTAGAGTTGCGGCAGGTGTTCTCGAGTTACGACGGGGACCTCAGGGACCCGCCCTGGTGGCCTCAGGAGAGGCCAGTCCCCATGAGACTTGCTAGGGGGCCTCTCGGGATTCCTCTCCCGTCGATACCGGGGCCAAAAACCTTGTGTGGAGTCAGGGCCGGAACCGAGGATTCCTCTCAGGGGCTGACATGGATCTTTGGGTACTTCTGGAGTCTCCCCAGGGGAGTCAGGCCTCGTCTCGAGTGGGGGCATGCACGTGCGCTTTCCTTCCAGGCTGTAACAGCAATGTCACGCTTCCCGTCGCGTGGATCAACGGATCTGTGGTTTTCCCTCGAGGCTTTCCCTCGAGGCTTTCCCACAGGGCTGTCCCGCGTGCCATCGTGGTGTGAGTCGATCCTCGGAGTGAAAGATGAGCCAGTGCAGGGCAAAGAGGTTCCTCTGGAATGGACTGAGACATCTGGGGGACTCTTGGAATGGTGGTACGACCATGGAGTTCCTCTCGCCTTTCCTGTTGAGAGTGCCTCCTCTTGAGATGCGACGGGAACGCCGGGAATTCTTTACCGTTGAAAGCAGGGAAAGGATCCCTCATATCGAGCTACGAGGGGGAAACGGGGCTCCTCTGGATGTGGGCGGGACCATCGTGCTTCCGCTCGAGTGGAGACGGGTTTGGCGGTGAACTTCTTGAGTTGCAGCAAGGGTGTGAAAGACCCTTTCAAAGTTCCAGAGGTTAGGTGTCATTAGTCTCCAGACACCTCATCGGAAATAGGCCTCATCTCGCCTGGAAGGGAGAACTTCCTGGATTTTCTCGAGTTGCGGCATGTGTTCTCGAGTTAGGACGGGGACCTCCGGGACCGGCCCTGGTGGCCTCAGGAACGGCCAGTCCCCATGCAAGTTGCTAGGGGGCCTCTCGGGATTCCTCTCCCGTCGATACCGGGGCCAAAATCCTTGTGTGGAGTCAGGGCCGGAACCGAGGATTCCTCTCAGGGGCTGACATGGATCTTTGGGTACTTCTGGAGTCTCACCAGGGGAGTCAGGCCTCGTCTCGAGTGGGGGCATGCACGTGCGCTTTCCTTCCAGGCTGTAGCAGCAATGTCACGCTTCCCGTCGCGTGGATCAAAGGATCTGTGGTTTTCCCTCGAGGCTTTCCCACAGGGCTGTCCCACGTGCCAACGTGGTGTGAGTCGATCCTCGGCGTGAAAGATGAGCCAGTGCAGGGCAAAGAGGTTCCTCTGGAATGGACTGAGACATCTGGGGGACTCTTGGAATGGTGGTACGACCATAGAGTTCCTCTCGCCTTTCCTGTTGAGAGTGCCTCCTCTTGAGATGCGACGGGAACGCCGGGAATTCTTTCCCGTTGAAAGCAGGGAAAGGATCCCTCATCTCGAGCTGCCAGGGGGAAACGGGGCTCCTCTGGATGTGGGCGGGACTATCGTGCTTCCTCTCGAGTGGAGACGGGTAAGGCGGTGAACTTCTTGAGTTGCAGCAAGGGTGTGAAAAACCCTTTCGAAGTTCCAGAGTTTAGGTGTCATTAGTCTCCAGACGCCTCATCGGAAATAGGCCTCATCTCGCCTGGAAGGGAGAACTTCTTGGATTTTCTCGAGTTGCGGCAGGTGTTCTCGAGTTACGACGGGGACCTCAGGGACCCGCCCTGGTGGCCTCAGGAGAGGCCAGTCCCCATGAGACTTGCTAGGGGGCCTCTCGGGATTCCTCTCCCGTCGATACCGGGGCCAAAAACCTTGTGTGGATTCAGGGCCGGAACCGAGGATTCCTCTCAGGGGCTGACATGGATCTTTGGGTACTTCTGGAGTCTCCCAAGCGGTGTCAGGTCTCGTCTCGTGTGGGGGCATGCACGTGCGCTTTCCTTCCAGGCTGTAACAGCAATGTCACGCTTCCCGTCGCGTGGATCAAAGGATCTGTGGTTTTCCCTCGAGGCTTTCCCACAGGGCTGTCCCGCGTGCCATCGTGGTGTGAGTCGATGCTCGGCGTGAAAGATGAGCCAGTGCAGGGAAAAGAGGTTCCTCTGGAATGGACTGAGACATCTGGGGGACTCTTGGAATGGTGGTACGACCATAGAGTTCCTCTCGCCTTTCCTGTTGAGAGTGCCTCCTCTTGAGATGCGACGGGAACGCCGGGAATTCTTTCCCGTTGAAAGCAGGGAAAGGATCCCTCATCTCGAGCTACGAGGGGGAAACGGGGCTCCTCTGGATGTGGGCGGGACCATCGTGCTTCCTCTCGAGTGGAGACGGGTATGGCGGTGAACTTCTTGAGTTGCAGCAAGGGTGTGAAAGACCCTTTCGAAGTTCCAGAGGTTAGGTGTCATTAGTCTCCAGACGCCTCATCGGAAATAGGCCTCATCTCGCCTGGAAGGGAGAACTTCCTGGATTTTCTCGAGTTGCGGCAGGTGTTCTCGAGTTACGACGGGGACCTCAGGGACCCGCCCTGGTGGCCTCAGGAACGGCCAGTCCTCATGCGAGTTGCTAGGGGGCCTCTCGAGATTCCTCTCCCGTCGATACCGGGGCCAAAAACCTTGTGTGGAGTCAGGGCCGGAACCCAGGATTCCTCTCAGGGGCTGACATGGATCTTTGGGTACTTCTGGAGTCTCCCCAGGGGAGTCAGGCCTCGTCTCGAGTGGGGGCATGCACGTGCACGTTCCTTCCAGGCTGTAGCAGCAATGTCACGCTTCCTGTCGCGTGGATCAAAGGATCTGTGGTTTTCCCTCGAGGCTTTCCCTCGAGGCTTTCCCACAGGGCTGTCCCACGTGCCACCGTGGTGTGAGTCGATCCTCGGCGTGAAAGATGAGCCAGTGCAGGGCAAAGAGGTTCCTCTGGAATGGACTGAGACATCTGGGGGACTCTTGGAATGGTGGTACGACCATGGAGTTCCTCTCGCCTTTCCTGTTGAGAGTGCCTCCTCTTGAGATGCGACGGGAACGCCGGGAATTCTTTCCCGTTGAAAGCAGGGAAAGGATCCCTCATCTCGAGCTCCGAGGGGGAAACGGGGCTCCTCTGGATGTGGGCGGGACCATCGTGCTTCCTCTCGAGTGGAGACGGGTATGGCGGTGAACTTCTTGAGTTGCAGCAAGGGTGTGAAAGACCCTTTCGAAGTTCCAGAGGTTAGGTGTCATTAGTCTCCAGACGCCTCATCGGAAATAGGCCTCATCTCGCCTGGAAGGGAGAGCTTCCTGGATTTTCTCGAGTTGCGGCAGGTGTTCTCGGGTTACGACGGGGACCTCAGGGACCCGCCCTGGTGGCCTCAGGAGAGGCCAGTCCCCATGCGAGTTGCTAGGGGGCCTCTCGGGATTCCTCTCCCGTCGATACCGGGGCCAAAAACCTTGTGTGCAGTCAGGGCCGGAACCGAGGATTCCTCTCAGGGGCTGACATGGATCTTTGGGTACTTGTGGAGTCTCCCCAGGGGAGTCAGGCCTCGTCTCGAGTGGGGGCATGCACGTGCGCTTT
This sequence comes from Capricornis sumatraensis, assembly GCF_032405125.1. Classification (NCBI taxonomy): domain Eukaryota; kingdom Metazoa; phylum Chordata; class Mammalia; order Artiodactyla; family Bovidae; genus Capricornis; species Capricornis sumatraensis. The sequence continues at coordinate 9,658,117 of NW_027184613.1, forward strand.
CCTTCCAGGCTGTAGCAGCAATGTCACGCTTCCCGTGGCGTGGATCAAAGGATCTGTGGTTTTCCCTCGAGGCTTTCCCACAGGGCTGTCCCACGTGCCACCGTGGTGTGAGTCGATCCTCGGCGTGAAAGATGAGCCAGTGCAGGGCAAAGAGTTTCCTCTGGAATGGACTGAGACATCTGGGGGACTCTTGGAATGGTGGTACGACCATGGAGTTCCTCTTGCCTTTCCTGCTGAGAGTGCCTCCTCTTGAGATGCGTCGGGAACGCCGGGAATTCTTTCCCGATGAAAGCAGGGAAAGGATCCCTCATCTCGAGCTACGAGGGGGAAACGGGGCTCCTCTGGATGTGGGCCGGACGATAGTGCTTCCTCTCGAGTGGAGACGGGTATGGTGGTGAACATCTTGAGTTGCAGCAAGGGTGTGAAAGACCCTTTCGAAGTTCCAGAGGTTAGGTGTCATTAGTCTCCTGACACCTCATCGGAAATAGGCCTCATCTCGCCTGGAAGGGAGAACTTCCTGGATTTTCTCTAGTTGCGGCAGGTGTTCTCGAGTTACGACGGGGACCTCAGGGACACGCCCTGGTGGCCTCAGGAGAGGCCACTCCCCATGCGAGTTGCTAGGAGGCCTCTCGGGATTCCTCTCCCGTCGATAGCGGGGCCAAAAACCTTGTGTGCTGTCAGGGCCGGAACCGAGGATTACTCTCAGGGGCTGACATGGATCTTTGGGTACTTCTGGAGTCTCCCCAGGGGAGTCCGGCCTCGTCTCGAGTGGGGGCATCCATGTGCGCTTTCCGTCCAGGCTGTAGCAGCAATGTCACGCTTCCCGTGGCGTGGATCAAAGAATCTGTGGTTTTCCCTCGAGGCTTTCCCACAGGGCTGTCCCACGTGCCACCGTGGTGTGAGTCGATCCTCGGCGTGAAAGATGAGCCAGTGCAGGGCAAAGAGGTTCCTCTGTAATGGACTGAGACATCTGGGGGACTCTTGGAATGGTGGTACGACCATGGAGTTCCTCTCGCCTTTCCTGTTGAGAGTGCCTCCTCTTGAGATGCGACGGGAAAGCCGGGAATTCTTTCCCGTTGAAAGCAGGGAAAGGATCCCTCATCTCGAGCTCCGAGGGGGAAACGGGGCTCCTCTGGATGTGGGCGGGACCATCGTGCTTCCTCTCGAGTGTAGACGGGTATGGCGGTGAACTTCTTGAGTTGCAGCAAGGGTGTGAAAGACCCTTTCGAAGTTCCAGAGGTTAGGTGTCATTAGTCTCCAGACGCCTCATCGGAAATAGGCCTCATCTCGCCTGGAAGGGAGAACTTCCTGGATTTTCTCGAGTTGCGGCAGGTGTTCTCGAGTTACGACGGGGACCTCAAGGACCCGCCCTGGTGGCCTCAGGAGAGGCCACTCCCCATGCGAGTTGCTAGGGGGCCTCTCGGGATTCCTCTCCCGTCGATACTGGGGCCAAAAACCTTGTGTGCAGTCAGGGCCGGAACCGAGGATTCCTTTCAGGGGCTGACATGGAACTTTGGGTACTTCTGGAGTCTCCCCAGGGGAGTCAGGCCTCGTCTCGAGTTGGGGCATCCACGTGCGCTTTCCGTCCAGGCTGTAGCAGCAATGTCACGCTTCCCGTGGCGTGGATCAAAGGATCCGTGGTTTTCCCTCGAGGCTATCCCACAGGGCTGTCCCACGTGCCACCGTGGTGTGAGTCTATCCTCGGCGTTAAAGATGAGCCAGTGCAGGGCAATGAGTTTCCCCTGGAATGGACTGAGACATCTGGGGGGCTCTTGGAATGGTGGTACGACCATGGAGTTCCTCTCGCCTTTCCTGTTGAGAGTGCCTCCACTTGAGATGCGACGGGAACGCCGGGAATTCTTTCCCGTTGAAAGCAGGGAAGGATCCCTCATCTCGAGCTCCGAGGGGGAAATGGGGCTCCTCTGGATGTGGGCGGGACCATCGTGCTTCCTCTCGAGTGGAGACGGGTATGGCGGTGAACTTCTTGAGTTGCAGCAAGGGTGTGAAAGACCCTTTCGAAGTTCCAGAGGTTAGGTGTCATTAGTCTCCAGACGCCTCATCGGAAATAGGCCTCATCTCGCCTGGAAGGGAGAACTTCCTGGATTATCTCGAGTTGTGGCAGGTGTTCTCGAGTTACGACAGGGACCTCAGGGACCCGCACTGGTGGCCTCAGGAGAGGCCAGTCCCCATGCGAGTTGCTATGGGGCCTCTCGGGATTCCTCTCCCGTCGATACGGGGGCCAAAAACCTTGTGTGGAGTCAGGCCCGGAACAGAGCATTCCTCTCAGGGGCTGACATGGATCTGTGGGTACTTGTGGAGTCTCCCCAGGGGAGTCAGGCCTCGTTTCGAGTGGGGGCATGCACGTGCACTTTCCTTCCAGGCTGTAGCAGCAATGTCACGCTCCCCGTCGCGTGGATCAAAGGATCTGTGGTTTTACCTCGAGGCTTTCCCTCGAGGCTTTCCCACAGGGCTGTCCCACGTGCCACCGTGGTGTGAGTCGATCCTCGGCGTGAAAGATGAGCCAGTGCAGGGCAAAGAGTTTCCTCTGGAATGGACTGCGACATCTGGGGGACTCGTGGAATGGTGGTACGACCATGGAGTTCCTCTCGCCTTTCCTGTTGAGAGTGCCTCCTCTTGAGATGCGACGGGAACGCCGGGAATTCTTTCCCGTTGAAAGCAGGGAAAGGATCCCTCATCTCGAGCTGCGAGGGGGAAACGGGGCTCCTCTGGATGTGGGCGGGACCATCGTGCTTCCTCTCGAGTGGAGACGGGTATGGCGGTGAACTTCTTGAGTTGCAGCAAGGGTGTGAAAGACCCTTTCGAAGTTCCAGAGGTTAGGTGTCATTAGTCTCCAGACGCCTCATCGGAAATAGGCCTCATCTCGCCTGGAAGGGAGAACTTCCTGGATTTTCTCGAGTTGCGCCAGGTGTTCTCGAGTTACGACGGGTACCTCAGGGACCCGCCCTGGTGGCCTCAGAAGTGGCCCGTCCCCATGAGACTTGCTAGGGGGCCTCTCGGGATTCCTCTCCCATCGATACCGGGGACAAAAACCTTGTGTGGCGTCAGGGCCGGAACCGAGGATTCCTCTCAGGGGCTGACATGGATCTTTGGGTACTTATGGAGTCTCCCCAGGGGAGTCAGGCCTCGTCTCGAGTGGGGGCATGCACGTGCGCTTTCCTTCCAGGCTGTAGCAGCAATGTCACGCTTCCCGTGGCGTGGATCAAAGGATCTGTGGTTTTCCCTCGAGGCTTTCCCTCGAGGCTTTCCCACAGGGCTGTCCCACGTGCCACCGTGGTGTGAGTCGATCCTCGGCGTGAAAGATGAGCCAGTGCAGGGCAAAGAGATTCCTCTGGAATGGACTGAGACATCTGGGGGACTCTTGGAATGGTGGTACGACCATGGAGTTCCTCTCGCCTTTCCTGTTGAGAGTGCCTCCTCTTGAGATGCGACGGGAACGCCGGGAAATCTTTCCCGTTGAAAGCAGGGAAAGGATCCCTCATCTCGAGCTACGAGGGGGAAACGGGGCTCCTCTGGATGTGGGCCGGACCATCGTGCTTCCTCTCGAGTGGAGACAGGTATGTCGGTGAACTTCTTGAGTTGCAGCAAGGGTGTGAAAGACCCTTTCGAAGTTCCAGAGGTTAGGTGTCATTAGTCTCCAGACGCCTCATCGGAAATAGGCCTCATCTCGCCTGGAAGGGAGAACTTCCTGGATTTTCTCGAGTTGCGGCAGGTGTTCTCGAGTTACGACGGGGACCTCAGGGACCCGCCCTGGTGGCCTCAGGAGAGGCCAGTCCCCATGCGAGTTGCTAGGGGGCCTCTCGGGATTCCTCTCCCGTCGATACCGGGGCCAAAAACCTTGTGTGGAGTCAGGGCCGGAACAGAGGATTTCTCTCAGGGGCTGACATGCATCTTTGGGTACTTCTGGAGTCTCCCCAGGGGAGTCAGGCATCGTCTCGATTGGGGGCATGCACGTGCGCTTTCCTTCCAGGCTGTAGCAGCAATGTCACGCTTCCCGTCGCGTGGATCAAAAAATCTGTGGTTTTCGCTCGTGGCTTTCCCTCGAGGCTTTCCCACAGGGCTGTCCCACGTGCCACCGTGGTGTGAGTCGATCCTCGGCGTGAAAGATGAGCCAGTGCAGGGCAAAGAGGTTCCTCTGGAATGGACGGAGACATCTGGGGGACTCTTGGAATGGTGGTACGACCATGGAGTTCCTCTCGCCTTTCCTGTTGAGAGTGCCTCCTGTTGAGGTGCGTCGGGAACGCCGGGAATTCTTTCCCGTTGAAAGCAGGCAAAGGATCCCTCATCTCGAGCTACGAGGCGGAAACGGGGCTCCTCTGGATGTGGGCGGGACCATCGTGCTTCCTCTCGAGTGGAGACGGGTATGGCGGTGAACTTCTTGAGTTGCAGCAAGGGTGTGAAAGACCCTTTCGAAGTTCCAGAGGTTAGGTGTCATTAGTCTCCAGACGCCTCATCGGAAATAGGCCTCATCTCGCCTGGAAGGGAGAACTTCCTGGATTATCTCGAGTTGTGGCAGGTGTTCTCGAGTTACGACAGGGACCTCAGGGACCCGCACTGGTGGCCTCAGGAGAGGCCAGTCCCCATGCGAGTTGCTATGGGGCCTCTCGGGATTCCTCTCCCGTCGATACGGGGGCCAAAAACCTTGTGTGGAGTCAGGCCCGGAACAGAGCATTCCTCTCAGGGGCTGACATGGATCTGTGGGTACTTGTGGAGTCTCCCCAGGGGAGTCAGGCCTCGTTTCGAGTGGGGGCATGCACGTGCACTTTCCTTCCAGGCTGTAGCAGCAATGTCACGCTCCCCGTCGCGTGGATCAAAGGATCTGTGGTTTTACCTCGAGGCTTTCCCTCGAGGCTTTCCCACAGGGCTGTCCCACGTGCCACCGTGGTGTGAGTCGATCCTCGGCGTGAAAGATGAGCCAGTGCAGGGCAAAGAGTTTCCTCTGGAATGGACTGCGACATCTGGGGGACTCGTGGAATGGTGGTACGACCATGGAGTTCCTCTCGCCTTTCCTGTTGAGAGTGCCTCCTCTTGAGATGCGACGGGAACGCCGGGAATTCTTTCCCGTTGAAAGCAGGGAAAGGATCCCTCATCTCGAGCTGCGAGGGGGAAACGGGGCTCCTCTGGATGTGGGCGGGACCATCGTGCTTCCTCTCGAGTGGAGACGGGTATGGCGGTGAACTTCTTGAGTTGCAGCAAGGGTGTGAAAGACCCTTTCGAAGTTCCAGAGGTTAGGTGTCATTAGTCTCCAGACGCCTCATCGGAAATAGGCCTCATCTCGCCTGGAAGGGAGAACTTCCTGGATTTTCTCGAGTTGCGCCAGGTGTTCTCGAGTTACGACGGGTACCTCAGGGACCCGCCCTGGTGGCCTCAGAAGTGGCCCGTCCCCATGAGACTTGCTAGGGGGCCTCTCGGGATTCCTCTCCCATCGATACCGGGGACAAAAACCTTGTGTGGCGTCAGGGCCGGAACCGAGGATTCCTCTCAGGGGCTGACATGGATCTTTGGGTACTTATGGAGTCTCCCCAGGGGAGTCAGGCCTCGTCTCGAGTGGGGGCATGCACGTGCGCTTTCCTTCCAGGCTGTAGCAGCAATGTCACGCTTCCCGTGGCGTGGATCAAAGGATCTGTGGTTTTCCCTCGAGGCTTTCCCTCGAGGCTTTCCCACAGGGCTGTCCCACGTGCCACCGTGGTGTGAGTCGATCCTCGGCGTGAAAGATGAGCCAGTGCAGGGCAAAGAGATTCCTCTGGAATGGACTGAGACATCTGGGGGACTCTTGGAATGGTGGTACGACCATGGAGTTCCTCTCGCCTTTCCTGTTGAGAGTGCCTCCTCTTGAGATGCGACGGGAACGACGGGAAATCTTTCCCGTTGAAAGCAGGGAAAGGATCCCTCATCTCGAGCTACGAGGGGGAAACGGGGCTCCTCTGGATGTGGGCCGGACCATCGTGCTTCCTCTCGAGTGGAGACAGGAATGTCGGTGAACTTCTTGAGTTGCAGCAAGGGTGTGAAAGACCCTTTCGAAGTTCCAGAGGTTAGGTGTCATTAGTCTCCAGACGCCTCATCGGAAATAGGCCTCATCTCGCCTGGAAGGGAGAACTTCCTGGATTTTCTCGAGTTGCGGCAGGTGTTCTCGAGTTACGACGGGGACCTCAGGGACCCGCCCTGGTGGCCTCAGGAGAGGCCAGTCCCCATGCGAGTTGCTAGGGGGCCTCTCGGGATTCCTCTCCCGTCGATACCGGGGCCAAAAACCTTGTGTGGAGTCAGGGCCGGAACAGAGGATTTCTCTCAGGGGCTGACATGCATCTTTGGGTACTTCTGGAGTCTCCCCAGGGGAGTCAGGCATCGTCTCGATTGGGGGCATGCACGTGCGCTTTCCTTCCAGGCTGTAGCAGCAATGTCACGCTTCCCGTCGCGTGGATCAAAAAATCTGTGGTTTTCGCTCGTGGCTTTCCCTCGAGGCTTTCCCACAGGGCTGTCCCACGTGCCACCGTGGTGTGAGTCGATCCTCGGCGTGAAAGATGAGCCAGTGCAGGGCAAAGAGGTTCCTCTGGAATGGACGGAGACATCTGGGGGACTCTTGGAATGGTGGTACGACCATGGAGTTCCTCTCGCCTTTCCTGTTGAGAGTGCCTCCTGTTGAGGTGCGTCGGGAACGCCGGGAATTCTTTCCCGTTGAAAGCAGGCAAAGGATCCCTCATCTCGAGCTACGAGGCGGAAACGGGGCTCCTCTGGATGTGGGCGGGACCATCGTGCTTCCTCTCGAGTGGAGACGGGTATGGCGGTGAACTTCTTGAGTTGCAGCAAGGGTGTGAAAGACCCTTTCGAAGTTCCAGAGGTTAGGTGTCATTAGTCTCCAGACGCCTCATCGGAAATAGGCCTCATCTCGCCTGGAAGGGAGAACTTCCTGGATTTTCTCGAGTTGTGGCAGGTGTTCTCGAGTTACGACGGGGACCTCAGGGACCCGCCCTGGTGGCCTCAGGAGAGGCCAGTCCCCATGCGAGTTGCTAGGGGGCCTCTCGGGATTCCTCTCCCGTCGATACTGGGGCCAAAAACCTTGTGTGGAGTCAGGGCCGGAACCGAGGATTCCTCTCAGGGGCTGACATGGATCTTTGGGTACTTCTGGAGTCTCCCCAGGGGAGTCAGGCCTCGTCTCGAGTGGGGGCATGCACGTGCGCTTTCCTTCCAGGCTGTAGCAGCAATGTCAGGCTTCCCGTCGCATGGATCAAAGGATCTGTGCTTTTCCCTCGAGGCTTTCCCTCGAGGCTTTCCCACAGGGCTGTCCCACGTGCCACCGTGGTGTGAGTCGATCCCCGGCGTGAAAGATGAGCCAGTGCAGGGCAAAGAGGTTCCCCTGGAATGGACTGAGACATCTGGGGGACTCTTGGAATGGTGGTACGACCATGGAGTTCCTCTCGCCTTTCCTGTTGAGAGTGCCTCCTCTTGAGATGCGACGGGAACGACGGGAAATCTTTCCCGTTGAAAGCAGGGAAAGGATCCCTCATCTCGAGCTACGAGGGGGAAACGGGGCTCCTCTGGATGTGGGCCGGACCATCGTGCTTCCTCTCGAGTGGAGACAGGAATGTCGGTGAACTTCTTGAGTTGCAGCAAGGGTGTGAAAGACCCTTTCGAAGTTCCAGAGGTTAGGTGTCATTAGTCTCCAGACGCCTCATCGGAAATAGGCCTCATCTCGCCTGGAAGGGAGAACTTCCTGGATTTTCTCGAGTTGCGGCAGGTGTTCTCGAGTTACGACGGGGACCTCAGGGACCCGCCCTGGTGGCCTCAGGAGAGGCCAGTCCCCATGCGAGTTGCTAGGGGGCCTCTCGGGATTCCTCTCCCGTCGATACCGGGGCCAAAAACCTTGTGTGGAGTCAGGGCCGGAACAGAGGATTTCTCTCAGGGGCTGACATGCATCTTTGGGTACTTCTGGAGTCTCCCCAGGGGAGTCAGGCATCGTCTCGATTGGGGGCATGCACGTGCGCTTTCCTTCCAGGCTGTAGCAGCAATGTCACGCTTCCCGTCGCGTGGATCAAAAAATCTGTGGTTTTCGCTCGTGGCTTTCCCTCGAGGCTTTCCCACAGGGCTGTCCCACGTGCCACCGTGGTGTGAGTCGATCCTCGGCGTGAAAGATGAGCCAGTGCAGGGCAAAGAGGTTCCTCTGGAATGGACGGAGACATCTGGGGGACTCTTGGAATGGTGGTACGACCATGGAGTTCCTCTCGCCTTTCCTGTTGAGAGTGCCTCCTGTTGAGGTGCGTCGGGAACGCCGGGAATTCTTTCCCGTTGAAAGCAGGCAAAGGATCCCTCATCTCGAGCTACGAGGCGGAAACGGGGCTCCTCTGGATGTGGGCGGGACCATCGTGCTTCCTCTCGAGTGGAGACGGGTATGGCGGTGAACTTCTTGAGTTGCAGCAAGGGTGTGAAAGACCCTTTCGAAGTTCCAGAGGTTAGGTGTCATTAGTCTCCAGACGCCTCATCGGAAATAGGCCTCATCTCGCCTGGAAGGGAGAACTTCCTGGATTTTCTCGAGTTGTGGCAGGTGTTCTCGAGTTACGACGGGGACCTCAGGGACCCGCCCTGGTGGCCTCAGGAGAGGCCAGTCCCCATGCGAGTTGCTAGGGGGCCTCTCGGGATTCCTCTCCCGTCGATACTGGGGCCAAAAACCTTGTGTGGAGTCAGGGCCGGAACCGAGGATTCCTCTCAGGGGCTGACATGGATCTTTGGGTACTTCTGGAGTCTCCCCAGGGGAGTCAGGCCTCGTCTCGAGTGGGGGCATGCACGTGCGCTTTCCTTCCAGGCTGTAGCAGCAATGTCAGGCTTCCCGTCGCATGGATCAAAGGATCTGTGCTTTTCCCTCGAGGCTTTCCCTCGAGGCTTTCCCACAGGGCTGTCCCACGTGCCACCGTGGTGTGAGTCGATCCCCGGCGTGAAAGATGAGCCAGTGCAGGGCAAAGAGGTTCCCCTGGAATGGACTGAGACATCTGGGGGACTCTTGGAATGGTGGTACGACCATGGAGTTCCTCTCGCCTTTCCTGTTGAGAGTGCCTCCTCTTGAGATGCGACGGGAACACCGGGAATTCTTTCCCGTTGAAAGCAGGGAAAGGATCCCTCATCTCGAGCTACGAGGGGGAAACGGGGCTCCTCTGGATGGGGGCGGGACCATCGTGCTTCCTCTCGAGTGGAGACGGGTATGGCGGTGAACTTCTTGAGTTGCAGCAAGGGTGTGAAAGACCCTTTCGAAGTTCCAGAGGTTAGGTGTCATTAGTCTCCAGACGACTCATCGGAAATAGGCCTCATCTCGCCTGGAAGCGAGAACTTCCTGGATTTTCTCGAGTTGCGGCAGCTGTTCTCGAGTTACGACTGGGACCTCAGGGACCCGCCCTGGTGGCCTCAGGAGAGGCCAGTCCCCATGCGAGTTGCTAGGGAACCTCTCGGGATTCCTCTCCCGTCGATACTGGGGACAAAAACCTTGTGTTGGGTCAGGGCCGGAACCGAGGATTCCTCTCAGGGGCTGACACGGATCTTTGGGTACTTCTGGAGTCTCCCCAGGGGAGTCAGGCCTCGTCTCGAGTGGGGGCATGCACGTGCGCTTTCCTTCCAGGCTGTAGCAGCAATGTCACGCTTCCCGTGGCGTGGATCAAAGGATCTGTGGTTTTCCCTCGAGGCTTTCCCTCGAGGCTTTCCCACAGGGCTGTCCCACGTGCCACCGTGGTGTGAGTCGATCCTCGGAGTGAAAGATGAGTCAATGCAGGGCAAAGAGGTTCCTCTGGAATGGACTGAGACATCTGGGGGACTCTTGGAATGGTGGTACGACCATGGAGTTCCTCTCGCCTTTCCTGTTGAGAGTGCCTCCTCTTGAGATGCGACGGGAACGCCGGGAATTCTTTCCCGTTGAAAGCAGGGAAAGGATCCCTCATCTCGAGCTCCGAGGGGGAAACGGGGCTCCTCTGGATGTGGGTGGGACCATCGTCCTTCCTCTCGAGTGGAGACGGGTATGGCGGTGACCTTCTTGAGTTGCAGCAAGGGTGTGAAAGACCCTTTCGAAGTTCCAGAGGTTAGGTGTCATTAGTCTCCAGACGCCTCATCGGAAATAGGCCTCATCTCGCCTGGAAGGGAGAAGTTCCTGGATTTTCTCGAGTTGCGGCAGGTGTTCTCGAGTTACGACGGGGACCTCAGGGACCCACCCTGGTGGCCTCAGGAGAGGCCAGTCCCCATGCTAGTTGCTAGTGGGCCTCTCAGGATTCCTCTCCCGTCGATACCGGGGCCAAAAACCTTGTGTGGAGTCAGGGCCGGAACCGAGGATTCCTCTCAGGGGCTGACATGGATCTTTGGGTACTTCTGGAGTCTCCCCAGGGGAGTCAGGCCTCGTCTCGAGTGGGGGCATGCACGTGCGCTTTCCTTCCAGGCTGTAGCAGCAATGTCAGGCTTCCCGTGGCATGGATCAAAGGATCTGTGGTTTTCCCTCGAGGCTTTCCCTCGAGGCTTTCCCACAGGTCTTTCCCTCGTGCCACCGTGGTGTGAGTCGATCCTCGGCGTGAAAGATCAGCCAGTGCAGGGCAAAGAGGTTCCTCTGGAATGGACTGAGACATCTGGGGGACTCTTGGAATGGTGGTAGGACCATGGAGTTCCTCTCGCCTTTCCTTTTGAGAGTGCCTCCTCTTGAGATGCGACGGGAACGCCGGGAATTCTTTCCCGTTGAAAGCAGGGAAAGGATCCCTCATCTTGAGCTACGAGGGGGAAACGGGGCTCCTCTGGATGTGGGCGGGACCATCGTGCTTCCTCTCGAGTGGAGACGGGTATGGCGGTGAACTTCTTGAGTTGCAGCAAGGGTGTGAAAGACCCTTTCGAAGTTCCAGAGGTTAGGTGTCATTAGTCTCCAGACGCCTCATCGGAAATAGGCCTCATCTCGCCTGGAAGGGAGAACTTCCTGGATTGTCTCGAGTTGCGGCAGGTGTTCTCGAGTTACGACGGGGACCTCAGGGACCAGCCCTGGTGGCCTCAGAAGAGGCCAGTCCCCATGCTAGTTGCTAGGGGGCCTCTCGGGATTCCTCTCCCGTCAATACCGGGGCCAAAAACCTTGTGTGGAGTCAGGGCCGGAACCGAGGATTCCTCTCAGGGGCTGACATGGATCTTTGGGTACTTCTGGAGTCTCCCCAGGGGAGTCAGGCCTCGTCTCGAGTGGGGGCATGCACGTGCGCTTTCCTTCCAGGCTGTAGTTGCAATGTCACGCTTCCCGTCGCGTGGATCAAAGGATCTGTGGTTTTCCCTCGAGGCTTTCCCTCGAGGCTTTCCCACAGGGCTGTCCCAGGTGCCACCATGGTGTGAGTCGATCCTCGGCGTGAAAGATGAGCCAGTGCAGGTCAATGAGGTTCCTCTGGATTGGACTGAGACATCTGGGGGACTCTTGGAATGGTGGTACGACCATGGTGTTCCTCTCGCCTTTCCTGTTGAGAGTGCCTCCTCTTGAGATGCGACGGGAACGCCGGGAATTCTTTCCCGTTGAAAGCAGGGAAAGGATCCCTCATCTCGAGCTACGAGGGAGAAACGGGGCTCCTCTGGATGTGGGCGGGACCATCGTGCTTCCTCTCGGGTGGAGACGGGTATGGCGGTGAACTTCTTGAGTTGCAGCAAGGGTGTGAAAGACCCTTTCGAAGTTCCAGATGTTAGGTGTCAGTAGTCTCCAGACGCCTCATCGGAAATAGGCCTCCTCTCGCCTGGAAGGGAGAAATCCTGGATTTTCTCGAGTTTCGGCAGGTGTTCTCGAGTTTCGACGGGAACCTCAGGGACCCGCCCTGGTGGCCTCAGGAAAGGCCTGTCCCCATGCGAGTTGCTAGGGGGCCTCTCTGGATTCCTCTCCCGTCGATACCGGGGCCAAAAACCTTGTGTGGAGTCAGGGCCGGAACCGAGGATTCCTCTCAGGGGCTGACATGGATCTTTGGGTACTTCTGGAGGCTCCCCAGGGGAGTCAGGCCTCGTCTCGAGTGGGGGCATGCACGAACGCTTTTCTTCCAGTCTGTAGCAGCAATGTCACGCTTCCCGTCCCGTAGATCAAAGGATCTGTGGTTTTCCCTCGAGGCTTTCCCTCGAGGCTTTCCCACAGGGCAGTCCCACGTGCCACCGTGGTGTGAGTCGATCCTCGGCGTGAAAGATGAGTCAGTGCAGGGCAAAGAGGTTCCTCTGGAATGGACTGAGACATCTGGGGGACTCTTGGAATGGTGGTACGACCATGGAGTTCCTCTCGCCTTTCCTGTTGAGAGTGCCTCCTCTTGAGATGTGACCGGAACGCCGGGAATACTTTCCCGTTGAAAGCAGGGAAAGGATCCCTCATTTAGAGCTACGAGGGGGAAACGGGGCTCCTCTGGATGTGGGTGGGACCATCGTGCTTCCTCTCGAGTGGAGACGGGTATGGCGGTGAACTTCTTGAGTTGCAGCAAGGGTGTGAAAGACCCTTTCGAAGTTCCAGAGGTTAGGTGTCATTAATCTCCAGACGCCTCATCGGAAATAGGCCTCATCTCGCCTGGAAGGGTGAACTTCCTCGATTTTCTCGAGTTGCGGCAGGTGTTCTCGAGTTACGACGGGGACCTCAGGGACCCGCCCTGGTGGCCTCAGGAGAGGCCAGTCCCCATGAGAGTTGCTAGGGGGCCTCTCGGGATTCCTCTCCCGTCGATATCGGGGCCAAAAACCTTGTGTGGAGTCAGGGCCGGAACCGAGGATTCCTCTCAGGGGCTGACATGGATCTTTGGGTACTTCTGGAGTCTCCCCAGGGGAGTCACGCCTCGTCTCGAGTGGGGGCATGCACGTGCGCTTTCCTTCCAGGCTGTAGCAGCAATGTCACGCTTCCCGTCGCGTGGATCAAAAAATCTGTGGTTTTCCCTCGAGGCTTTCCCTCGAGGCTTTCCCACAGGGCTGTCCCACGTGCCACGGTGGTGTGAGTCGATCCTCGGTGTGAAAGATGTGCCAGTGCAGGGCAAACAGGTTCCTCTGGAATGGACTGAGACATCTGGGGGACTCTTGGAATGGTGGTACGACCATGGAGTTCCTCTCGCCTTTCCTGTTGAGAGTGCCTCCTCTTGAGATGCGACGGGATCGCCGGGAATTCTTTCCCGTTGAAAGCAGGGAAAGGATCCCTCATCTCGAGCTACGAGGGGGAAACGGGCCTCCTCTGGATGTGGGCGGGACCATCGTGCTTCCTCTCGAGTGGAGACGGGTATGGCGGTGAACTTCTTGAGTTGCAGCAAGGGTGTGAAAGACCCTTTCGAAGTTCCAGAGGTTAGGTGTCATTAGTCTCCAGACGCCTCATCGGAAATAGGCCTCATCTCGCCTGGAAGGGAGAACTTCCTGGATTTTCTCGAGTTGCGGCAGGTGTTCTCTAGTTACGACGGGGACCTCAGGGACCCGCCCTGGTGGCCTCAGGAGAGGCCAGTCCCCATGCGAGTTGCTAGGGGGCCTCTCGGGATTCCTCTTCCGTCGATACTGGGGCCAAAATCCTTGTGTGGAGTCAGGGCCGGAACCGAGGATTCCTCTCAGGGGCTGACTTGGATCTTTGGGTACTTCTGGAGTCTCCCCAGGGGAGTCAGGCCGCGTCTCGAGTGGGGGCATGCACGTGCGCTTTCCTTCCAGGCTGTAGCAGCAATGTCACGCTTCCCGTGGCGTGGATCAAAGGATCTGTGGTTTTCCCTCGAGGCTTTCCCTCGAGGCTTTCCCACAGGGCTGTCCCACGTGCCACCGTGGTGTGAGTCGATCCTCGGCGTGAAAGATGAGCCAGTGCAGGGCAAAGAGGTTCCTCTGGAATGGACTGAGACATCTGGGGGACTCTTGGAATGGTGGTACGACCATGGAGTTCCTCTCGCCTTTCCTGTTGAGAGTGCCTCCTCTTGAGATGCGACGGGAACGCCGGGAATTCTTTCCCGTTGAAAGCAGGGAAAGGATCCCTCATTTCGAGCTCCGAGGGGGAAACGGGGCTCCTCTGGATGTGGGCGGGACCATCGTGCTACCTCTCGAGTGGAGACGGGTATGGCGGTGAACTTCTTGAGTTGCAGCAAGGGTGTGAAAGACCCTTTCGAAGTTCCAGAGGTTAGGTGTCATTAGTCTCCAGACGCCTCATCGGAAATAGGCCTCATCTCGCCTGGAAGGGAGAACTTCCTGGATTTTCTCGAGTTGCGGCAGGTGTTCTCGAGTTAAGACGGGGACCTCAGGGACCAGCCCTGGTGGCCTCAGAAGAGGCCAGTCCCCATGCTAGTTGCTAGGGGGCCTCTCGGGATTCCTCTCCCGTCGATACCGGGGCCAAAAACCTTGTGTGGAGTCAGGGCCGGAACCGAGGATTCCTCTCAGGGGCTGACATGGATCTTTGGGTACTTCTGGAGTCTCCCCAGGGGAGTCAGGCCTCGTCTCGAGTGGGGGCATGCACGTGCGCTTTCCTTCCAGGCTGTAGTAGCAATGTCACGCTTCCCGTCGCGTGGATCAAAGGATCTGTGGTTTTCCCTCGAGGCTTTCCCTCGAAGCTTTCCCACAGGGCTGTCCCAGGTGCCACCATGGTGTGAGTCGATCCTCGGCGTGAAAGATGAGCCAGTGCAGGTCAATGAGGTTCCTCTGGAATGGACTGAGACATCTGGGGGACTCTTGGAATGGTGGTACGACCATGGTGTTCCTCTCGCCTTTCCTGTTGAGAGTGCCTCCTCTTGAGATGCGACGGGAACGCCGGGAATTCTTTCCCGTTGAAAGCAGGGAAAGGATCCCTCATCTCGAGCTACGAGGGGGAAACGGGCCTCCTCTGGATGTGGGCGGGACCATCGTGCTTCCTCTCGAGTGGAGACGGGTATGGCGGTGAACTTCTTGAGTTGCAGCAAGGGTGTGAAAGACCCTTTCGAAGTTCCAGAGGTTAGGTGTCATTAGTCTCCAGACGCCTCATCGGAAATAGGCCTCATCTCGCCTGGAAGGGAGAACTTCCTGGATTTTCTCGAGTTGCGGCAGGTGTTCTCGAGTTACGACGGGGACCTCAGGGACCCGCCCTGGTGGCCTCAGGAGAGGCCAGTCCCCATGCGAGTTGCTAGGGGGCCTCTCGGGATTCCTCTCCCGTCGATACCGGGGCCAAAAACCTTGTGTGGAGTCAGGGCCGGAACCGAGGATTCCTCTCAGGGGCTGACATAGATCTTTGGGTACTTCTGCAGTCTCCCCAGGGGAGTCAGGCCTCGTCTCGAGTGGGGGCATGCACGTGCGCTTTCCTTCCAGGCTGTAGCAGCAATGTCACGCTTCCCGTGGCGTGGATCAAAGGATCTGTGGTTTTCCCTCGAGGCTTTCCCTCGAGGCTTTCCCACAGGGCTGTCCCACGTGCCACCGTGGTGTGAGTCGATTCTCGGCGTGAAAGATGAGCCAGTGCAGGGCAAAGAGATTCCTCTGGAATGGACTGAGACATCTGGGGGACTCTTGGAATGGTGGTACGACCATGGAGTTCCTCTCGCCTTTCCTGTTGAGAGTGCCTCCTCTTGAGATGCGACGGGAACGCCGGGAAATCTTTCCCGTTGAAAGCAGGGAAAGGATCCCTCATCTCGAGCTACGAGGGGGAAACGGGGCTCCTCTGGATGTGGGCCGGACCATCGTGCTTCCTCTCGAGTGGAGACAGGTATGTCGGTGAACTTCTTGAGTTGCAGCAAGGGTGTGAAAGACCCTTTCGAAGTTCCAGAGGTTAGGTGTCATTAGTCTCCAGACGCCTCATCGGAAATAGGCCTCATCTCGCCTGGAAGGGAGAACTTCCTGGATTTTCTCGAGTTGCGGCAGGTGTTCTCGAGTTACGACGGGGACCTCAGGGACCCGCCCTGGTGGCCTCAGGAGAGGCCAGTCCCCATGCGAGTTGCTAGGGGGCCTCTCGGGATTCCTCTCCCGTCGATACCGGGGCCAAAAACCTTGTGTGGAGTCAGGGCCGGAACAGAGGATTTCTCTCAGGGGCTGACATGCATCTTTGGGTACTTCTGGAGTCTCCCCAGGGGAGTCAGGCATCGTCTCGATTGGGGGCATGCACGTGCGCTTTCCTTCCAGGCTGTAGCAGCAATGTCACGCTTCCCGTCGCGTGGATCAAAAAATCTGTGGTTTTCGCTCGTGGCTTTCCCTCGAGGCTTTCCCACAGGGCTGTCCCACGTGCCACCGTGGTGTGAGTCGATCCTCGGCGTGAAAGATGAGCCAGTGCAGGGCAAAGAGGCTCCTCTGGAATGGACGGAGACATCTGGGGGACTCTTGGAATGGTGGTACGACCATGGAGTTCCTCTCGCCTTTCCTGTTGAGAGTGCCTCCTGTTGAGGTGCGTCGGGAACGCCGGGAATTCTTTCCCGTTGAAAGCAGGCAAAGGATCCCTCATCTCGAGCTACGAGGCGGAAACGGGGCTCCTCTGGATGTGGGCGGGACCATCGTGCTTCCTCTCGAGTGGAGACGGGTATGGCGGTGAACTTCTTGAGTTGCAGCAAGGGTGTGAAAGACCCTTTCGAAGTTCCAGAGGTTAGGTGTCATTAGTCTCCAGACGCCTCATCGGAAATAGGCCTCATCTCGCCTGGAAGGGAGAACTTCCTGGATTTTCTCGAGTTGTGGCAGGTGTTCTCGAGTTACGACGGGGACCTCAGGGACCCGCCCTGGTGGCCTCAGGAGAGGCCAGTCCCCATGCGAGTTGCTAGGGGGCCTCTCGGGATTCCTCTCCCGTCGATACTGGGGCCAAAAACCTTGTGTGGAGTCAGGGCCGGAACCGAGGATTCCTCTCAGGGGCTGACATGGATCTTTGGGTACTTCTGGAGTCTCCCCAGGGGAGTCAGGCCTCGTCTCGAGTGGGGGCATGCACGTGCGCTTTCCTTCCAGGCTGTAGCAGCAATGTCAGGCTTCCCGTCGCATGGATCAAAGGATCTGTGCTTTTCCCTCGAGGCTTTCCCTCGAGGCTTTCCCACAGGGCTGTCCCACGTGCCACCGTGGTGTGAGTCGATCCCCGGCGTGAAAGATGAGCCAGTGCAGGGCAAAGAGGTTCCCCTGGAATGGACTGAGACATCTGGGGGACTCTTGGAATGGTGGTACGACCATGGAGTTCCTCTCGCCTTTCCTGTTGAGAGTGCCTCCTCTTGAGATGCGACGGGAACACCGGGAATTCTTTCCCGTTGAAAGCAGGGAAAGGATCCCTCATCTCGAGCTACGAGGGGGAAACGGGGCTCCTCTGGATGGGGGCGGGACCATCGTGCTTCCTCTCGAGTGGAGACGGGTATGGCGGTGAACTTCTTGAGTTGCAGCAAGGGTGTGAAAGACCCTTTCGAAGTTCCAGAGGTTAGGTGTCATTAGTCTCCAGACGACTCATCGGAAATAGGCCTCATCTCGCCTGGAAGCGAGAACTTCCTGGATTTTCTCGAGTTGCGGCAGCTGTTCTCGAGTTACGACTGGGACCTCAGGGACCCGCCCTGGTGGCCTCAGGAGAGGCCAGTCCCCATGCGAGTTGCTAGGGAACCTCTCGGGATTCCTCTCCCGTCGATACTGGGGACAAAAACCTTGTGTTGGGTCAGGGCCGGAACCGAGGATTCCTCTCAGGGGCTGACACGGATCTTTGGGTACTTCTGGAGTCTCCCCAGGGGAGTCAGGCCTCGTCTCGAGTGGGGGCATGCACGTGCGCTTTCCTTCCAGGCTGTAGCAGCAATGTCACGCTTCCCGTGGCGTGGATCAAAGGTTCTGTGGTTTTCCCTCGAGGCTTTCCCTCGAGGCTTTCCCACAGGGCTGTCCCACGTGCCACCGTGGTGTGAGTCGATCCTCGGAGTGAAAGATGAGTCAATGCAGGGCAAAGAGGTTCCTCTGGAATGGACTGAGACATCTGGGGGACTCTTGGAATGGTGGTACGACCATGGAGTTCCTCTCGCCTTTCCTGTTGAGAGTGCCTCCTCTTGAGATGCGACGGGAACGCCGGGAATTCTTTCCCGTTGAAAGCAGGGAAAGGATCCCTCATCTCGAGCTCCGAGGGGGAAACGGGGCTCCTCTGGATGTGGGTGGGACCATCGTCCTTCCTCTCGAGTGGAGACGGGTATGGCGGTGAACTTCTTGAGTTGCAGCAAGGGTGTGAAAGACCCTTTCGAAGTTCCAGAGGTTAGGTGTCATTAGTCTCCAGACGCCTCATCGGAAATAGGCCTCATCTCGCCTGGAAGGGAGAAGTTCCTGGATTTTCTCGAGTTGCGGCAGGTGTTCTCGAGTTACGACGGGGACCTCAGGGACCCACCCTGGTGGCCTCAGGAGAGGCCAGTCCCCATGCTAGTTGCTAGTGGGCCTCTCAGGATTCCTCTCCCGTCGATACCGGGGCCAAAAACCTTGTGTGGAGTCAGGGCCGGAACCGAGGATTCCTCTCAGGGGCTGACATGGATCTTTGGGTACTTCTGGAGTCTCCCCAGGGGAGTCAGGCCTCGTCTCGAGTGGGGGCATGCACGTGCGCTTTCCTTCCAGGCTGTAGCAGCAATGTCAGGCTTCCCGTGGCATGGATCAAAGGATCTGTGGTTTTCCCTCGAGGCTTTCCCTCGAGGCTTTCCCACAGGTCTTTCCCTCGTGCCACCGTGGTGTGAGTCGATCCTCGGCGTGAAAGATCAGCCAGTGCAGGGCAAAGAGGTTCCTCTGGAATGGACTGAGACATCTGGGGGACTCTTGGAATGGTGGTAGGACCATGGAGTTCCTCTCGCCTTTCCTTTTGAGAGTGCCTCCTCTTGAGATGCGACGGGAACGCCGGGAATTCTTTCCCGTTGAAAGCAGGGAAAGGATCCCTCATCTCGAGCTACGAGGGGGAAACGGGGCTCCTCTGGATGTGGGCGGGACCATCGTGCTTCCTCTCGAGTGGAGACGGGTATGGCGGTGAACTTCTTGAGTTGCAGCAAGGGGGTGAAAGACCCTTTCGAAGTTCCAGAGGTTAGGTGTCATTAGTCTCCAGACGCCTCATCGGAAATAGGCCTCATCTCGCCTGGAAGGGAGAACTTCCTGGATTGTCTCGAGTTGCGGCAGGTGTTCTCGAGTTACGACGGGGACCTCAGGGACCAGCCCTGGTGGCCTCAGAAGAGGCCAGTCCCCATGCTAGTTGCTAGGGGGCCTCTCGGGATTCCTCTCCCGTCGATACCGGGGCCAAAAACCTTGTGTGGAGTCAGGGCCGGAACCGAGGATTCCTCTCAGGGGCTGACATGGATCTTTGGGTACTTCTGGAGTCTCCCCAGGGGAGTCAGGCCTCGTCTCGAGTGGGGGCATGCACGTGCGCTTTCCTTCCAGGCTGTAGTTGCAATGTCACGCTTCCCGTCGCGTGGATCAAAGGATCTGTGGTTTTCCCTCGAGGCTTTCCCTCGAGGCTTTCCCACAGGGCTGTCCCAGGTGCCACCATGGTGTGAGTCGATCCTCGGCGTGAAAGATGAGCCAGTGCAGGTCAATGAGGTCCCTCTGGATTGGACTGAGACATCTGGGGGACTCTTGGAATGGTGGTACGACCATGGTGTTCCTCTCGCCTTTCCTGTTGAGAGTGCCTCCTCTTGAGATGCGACGGGAACGCCGGGAATTCTTTCCCGTTGAAAGCAGGGAAAGGATCCCTCATCTCGAGCTACGAGGGAGAAACGGGGCTCCTCTGGATGTGGGCGGGACCATCGTGCTTCCTCTCGGGTGGAGACGGGTATGGCGGTGAACTTCTTGAGTTGCAGCAAGGGTGTGAAAGACCCTTTCGAAGTTCCAGATGTTAGGTGTCAGTAGTCTCCAGACGCCTCATCGGAAATAGGCCTCC
This sequence comes from Capricornis sumatraensis, assembly GCF_032405125.1. Lineage (NCBI taxonomy): Eukaryota > Metazoa > Chordata > Mammalia > Artiodactyla > Bovidae > Capricornis > Capricornis sumatraensis. The sequence continues at coordinate 9,677,879 of NW_027184613.1, forward strand.
TCTCGCCTGGAAGGGAGAAATCCTGGATTTTCTCGAGTTTCGGCAGGTGTTCTCGAGTTTCGACGGGAACCTCAGGGACCCGCCCTGGTGGCCTCAGGAAAGGCCTGTCCCCATGCGAGTTGCTAGGGGGCCTCTCTGGATTCCTCTCCCGTCGATACCGGGGCCAAAAACCTTGTGTGGAGTCAGGGCCGGAACCGAGGATTCCTCTCAGGGGCTGACATGGATCTTTGGGTACTTCTGGAGGCTCCCCAGGGGAGTCAGGCCTCGTCTCGAGTGGGGGCATGCACGAACGCTTTTCTTCCAGTCTGTAGCAGCAATGTCACGCTTCCCGTCCCGTAGATCAAAGGATCTGTGGTTTTCCCTCGAGGCTTTCCCTCGAGGCTTTCCCACAGGGCAGTCCCACGTGCCACCGTGGTGTGAGTCGATCCTCGGCGTGAAAGATGAGTCAGTGCAGGGCAAAGAGGTTCCTCTGGAATGGACTGAGACATCTGGGGGACTCTTGGAATGGTGGTACGACCATGGAGTTCCTCTCGCCTTTCCTGTTGAGAGTGCCTCCTCTTGAGATGTGACCGGAACGCCGGGAATTCTTTCCCGTTGAAAGCAGGGAAAGGATCCCTCATTTAGAGCTACGAGGGGGAAACGGGGCTCCTCTGGATGTGGGCGGGACCATCGTGCTTCCTCTCGAGTGGAGACGGGTATGGCGGTGAACTTCTTGAGTTGCAGCAAGGGTGTGAAAGACCCTTTCGAAGTTCCAGAGGTTAGGTGTCATTAATCTCCAGACGCCTCATCGGAAATAGGCCTCATCTCGCCTGGAAGGGTGAACTTCCTCGATTTTCTCGAGTTGCGGCAGGTGTTCTCGAGTTACGACGGGGACCTCAGGGACCCGCCCTGGTGGCCTCAGGAGAGGCCAGTCCCCATGAGAGTTGCTAGGGGGCCTCTCGGGATTCCTCTCCCGTCGATATCGGGGCCAAAAACCTTGTGTGGAGTCAGGGCCGGAACCGAGGATTCCTCTCAGGGGCTGACATGGATCTTTGGGTACTTCTGGAGTCTCCCCAGGGGAGTCACGCCTCGTCTCGAGTGGGGGCATGCACGTGCGCTTTCCTTCCAGGCTGTAGCAGCAATGTCACGCTTCCCGTCGCGTGGATCAAAAAATCTGTGGTTTTCCCTCGAGGCTTTCCCTCGAGGCTTTCCCACAGGGCTGTCCCACGTGCCACGGTGGTGTGAGTCGATCCTCGGTGTGAAAGATGTGCCAGTGCAGGGCAAACAGGTTCCTCTGGAATGGACTGAGACATCTGGGGGACTCTTGGAATGGTGGTACGACCATGGAGTTCCTCTCGCCTTTCCTGTTGAGAGTGCCTCCTCTTGAGATGCGACGGGATCGCCGGGAATTCTTTCCCGTTGAAAGCAGGGAAAGGATCCCTCATCTCGAGCTACGAGGGGGAAACGGGCCTCCTCTGGATGTGGGCGGGACCATCGTGCTTCCTCTCGAGTGGAGACGGGTATGGCGGTGAACTTCTTGAGTTGCAGCAAGGGTGTGAAAGACCCTTTCGAAGTTCCAGAGGTTAGGTGTCATTAGTCTCCAGACGCCTCATCGGAAATAGGCCTCATCTCGCCTGGAAGGGAGAACTTCCTGGATTTTCTCGAGTTGCGGCAGGTGTTCTCTAGTTACGACGGGGACCTCAGGGACCCGCCCTGGTGGCCTCAGGAGAGGCCAGTCCCCATGCGAGTTGCTAGGGGGCCTCTCGGGATTCCTCTTCCGTCGATACTGGGGCCAAAATCCTTGTGTGGAGTCAGGGCCGGAACCGAGGATTCCTCTCAGGGGCTGACTTGGATCTTTGGGTACTTCTGGAGTCTCCCCAGGGGAGTCAGGCCTCGTCTCGAGTGGGGGCATGCACGTGCGCTTTCCTTCCAGGCTGTAGCAGCAATGTCACGCTTCCCGTGGCGTGGATCAAAGGATCTGTGGTTTTCCCTCGAGGCTTTCCCTCGAGGCTTTCCCAGAGGGCTGTCCCACGTTCCACCGTGGTGTGAGTCGATCCTCGGCGTGAAAGATGAGCCAGTGCAGGGCAAAGAGGTTCCTCTGGAATGGACTGAGACATCTGGGGGACTCTTGGAATGGTGGTACGACAATGGAGTTCCTCTCGCCTTTCCTGTTGAGAGTGCCTCCTCTTGAGATGCGACGGGAACGCCGGGAATTCTTTCCCGTTGAAAGCAGGGAAAGGATCCCTCATTTCGAGCTCCGAGGGGGAAACGGGGCTCCTCTGGATGTGGGCGGGACCATCGTGCTTCCTCTCGAGTGGAGACGGGTATGGCGGTGAACTTCTTGAGTTGCAGCAAGGGTGTGAAAGACCCTTTCGAAGTTCCAGAGGTTAGGTGTCATTAGTCTCCAGACGCCTCATCGGAAATAGGCCTCATCTCGCCTGGAAGGGAGAACTTCCTGGATTTTCTCGAGTTGCGGCAGGTGTTCTCGAGTTAAGACGGGGACCTCAGGGACCAGCCCTGGTGGCCTCAGAAGAGGCCAGTCCCCATGCTAGTTGCTAGGGGGCCTCTCGGGATTCCTCTCCCGTCGATACCGGGGCCAAAAACCTTGTGTGGAGTCAGGGCCGGAACCGAGGATTCCTCTCAGGGGCTGACATGGATCTTTGGGTACTTCTGGAGTCTCCCCAGGGGAGTCAGGCCTCGTCTCGAGTGGGGGCATGCACGTGCGCTTTCCTCCCAGGCTGTAGTAGCAATGTCACGCTTCCCGTCGCGTGGATCAAAGGATCTGTGGTTTTCCCTCGAGGCTTTCCCTCGAGGCTTTCCCACAGGGCTGTCCCAGGTGCCACCATGGTGTGAGTCGATCCTCGGCGTGAAAGATGAGCCAGTGCAGGTCAATGAGGTTCCTCTGGAATGGACTGAGACATCTGGGGGACTCTTGGAATGGTGGTACGACCATGGTGTTCCTCTCGCCTTTCCTGTTGAGAGTGCCTCCTCTTGAGATGCGACGGGAACGCCGGGAATTCTTTCCCGTTGAAAGCAGGGATAGGATCCCTCATCTCGAGCTACGAGGGAGAAACGGGGCTCCTCTGAATGTGGGCGGGACCATCGTGCTTCCTCTCGGGTGGAGACGGGTATGGCGGTGAACTTCTTGAGTTGCAGCAAGGGTGTGAAAGACCCTTTCGAAGTTCCAGATGTTAGGTGTCATTAGTCTCCAGACGCCTCATCGGAAATAGGCCTCCTCTCGCCTGGAAGGGAGAAATCCTGGATTTTCTCGAGTTTCGGCAGGTGTTCTCGAGTTTCGACGGGAACCTCAGGGACCCGCCCTGGTGGCCTCAGGAAAGGCCAGTCCCCATGCGAGTTGCTAGGGGGCCTCTCTGGATTCCTCTCCCGTCGATACCGGGGCCAAAAACCTTGTGTGGAGTCAGGGCCGGAACCGAGGATTCCTCTCAGGGGCTGACATGGATCTTTGGGTACTTCTGGAGGCTCCCCAGGGGAGTCAGGCCTCGTCTCGAGTGGGGGCATGCACGAACGCTTTTCTTCCAGGCTGTAGCAGCAATGTCACGCTTCCCGTCCCGTAGATCAAAGGATCTGCGGTTTTCCCTCGAGGCTTTCCCTCGAGGCTTTCCCACAGGGCAGTCCCACGTGCCACCGTGGTGTGAGTCGATCCTCGGCGTGAAAGATGAGTCAGTGCAGGGCAAAGAGGTTCCTCTGGAATGGACTGAGACATCTGGGGGACTCTTGGAATGGTGGTCCGACCATGGAGTTCCTCTCGCCTTTCCTGTTGAGAGTGCCTCCTCTTGAGATGTGACCGGAACGCCGGGAATTCTTTCCCGTTGAAAGCAGGGAAAGGATCCCTCATTTAGAGCTACGAGGGGGAAACGGGGCTCCTCTGGATGTGGGCGGGACCATCGTGCTTCCTCTCGAGTGGAGACGGGTATGGCGGTGAACTTCTTGAGTTGCAGCAAGGGTGTGAAAGACCCTTTCGAAGTTCCAGAGGTTAGGTGTCATTAATCTCCAGACGCCTCATCGGAAATAGGCCTCATCTCGCCTGGAAGGGTGAACTTCCTCGATTTTCTCGAGTTGCGGCAGGTGTTCTCGAGTTACGACGGGGACCTCAGGGACCCGCCCTGGTGGCCTCAGGAGAGGCCAGTCCCCATGAGAGTTGCCTGGGGGCCTGTCGGGATTCCTCTCCCGTCGATATCGGGGCCAAAAACCTTGTGTGGAGTCAGGGCCGGAACCGAGGATTCCTCTCAGGGGCTGACATGGATCTTTGGGTACTTCTGGAGTCTCCCCAGGGGAGTCACGCCTCGTCTCGAGTGGGGGCATGCACGTGCGCTTTCCTTCCAGGCTGTAGCAGCAATGTCACGCTTCCCGTCGCGTGGATCAAAAAATCTGTGGTTTTCCCTCGAGGCTTTCCCTCGAGGCTTTCCCACAGGGCTGTCCCACGTGCCACGGTGGTGTGAGTCGATCCTCGGTGTGAAAGATGTGCCAGTGCAGGGCAAACAGGTTCCTCTGGAATGGACTGAGACATCTGGGGGACTCTTGGAATGGTGGTACGACCATGGAGTTCCTCTCGCCTTTCCTGTTGAGAGTGCCTCCTCTTGAGATGCGACGGGATCGCCGGGAATTCTTTCCCGTTGAAAGCAGGGAAAGGATCCCTCATCTCGAGCTACGAGGGGGAAACGGGCCTCCTCTGGATGTGGGCGGGACCATCGTGCTTCCTCTCGAGTGGAGACGGGTATGGCGGTGAACTTCTTGAGTTGCAGCAAGGGTGTGAAAGACCCTTTCGAAGTTCCAGAGGTTAGGTGTCATTAGTCTCCAGACGCCTCATCGGAAATAGGCCTCATCTCGCCTGGAAGGGAGAACTTCCTGGATTTTCTCGAGTTGCGGCAGGTGTTCTCGAGTTACGACGGGGACCTCAGGGACCCGCCCTGGTGGCCTCAGGAGAGGCCAGTCCCCATGCGAGTTGCTAGGGGGCCTCTCGGGATTCCTCTCCCGTCGATACCGGGGCCAAAAACCTTGTGTGGAGTCAGGGCCGGAACCGAGGATTCCTCTCAGGGGCTGACATAGATCTTTGGGTACTTCTGCAGTCTCCCCAGGGGAGTCAGGCCTCGTCTCGAGTGGGGGCATGCACGTGCGCTTTCCTTCCAGGCTGTAGCAGCAATGTCACGCTTCCCGTCGCGTGGATCACAGGATCTGTGGTTTTCCCTCGAGGCTTTCCCTCGAGGCTTTCCCACAGGGCTGTCCCACGTGCCACCGTGGTGTGAGTCGATCCTCGGCGTGAAAGATGAGCCAGTGCAAGGCAAAGAGGTTCCTCTGGAATGGACTGAGACATCTGGGGGACTCTTGGAATGGTGGTACGACCATGGAGTTCCTCTCGCCTTTCATGTTGAGAGTGCCTCCAGTTGAGATGCGACGGGAACGCCGGGAATTCTTTCCCGTTGAAAGCAGGGAAAGGATCCCTCATCTCGAGCTACGAGGGGGAAACGGGGCTCCTCTGGATGTGGGCGGGACCATCGTGCTTCCTCTCGAGGGGATACGGGTATGGCGGTGAACTTCTTGAGTTGCAGCAAGGGTGTGAAAGACCCTTTCGATGTTCCAGAGGTTAGGTGTCATTAGTCTACAGACCCCTCATCGGAAATAGGCCTCATCTCGCCTGGAAGGGAGAACTTCCTGGATTTTCTCGAGTTGCGGCAGGTGTTCTCGAGTTACGACGGGGACCTCAGGGACCCGCCCTGGTGGCCTCAGGAGAGGCCAGTCCCCATGCGAGTTGCTAGGGGGCCTCTCGGGATTCCTCTTCCGTCGATACTGGGGCCAAAAACCTTGTGTGGAGTCAGGGCCGGAACCGAGGATTCCTCTCAGGGGCTGACTTGGATCTTTGGGTACTTCTGGAGTCTCCCCAGGGGAGTCAGGCCTCGTCTCGAGTGGGGGCATGCACGTGCGCTTTCCTTCCAGGCTGTAGTAGCAATGTCACGCTTCCCGTGGCGTGGATCAAAGGATCTGTGGTTTTCCCTCGAGGCTTTCCCTCGAGGCTTTCCCACAGGGCTGTCCCACGTTCCACCGTGGTGTGAGTCGATCCTCGGCGTGAAAGATGAGCCAGTGCAGGGCAAAGAGGTTCCTCTGGAATGGACTGAGACATCTGGGGGACTCTTGGAATGGTGGTACGACCATGGAGTTCCTCTCGCCTTTCCTGTTGAGAGTGCCTCCTCGTGAGATGCGACGGGAACGCCGGGAATTCTTTCCCGTTGAAAGCAGGGAAAGGATCCCTCATTTCGAGCTCCGAGGGGGAAACGGGGCTCCTCTGGATGTGGGCGGGACCATCGTGCTTCCTCTCGAGTGGAGACGGGTATGGCGGTGAACTTCTTGAGTTGCAGCAAGGGTGTGAAAGACCCTTTCGAAGTTCCAGAGGTTAGGTGTCATTAGTCTCCAGACGCCTCATCGGAAATAGGCCTCACCTCGCCTGGAAGGGAGAACTTCCTGGATTTTCTCGAGTTGCGGCAGGTGTTCTCGAGTTAAGACGGGGACCTCAGGGACCAGCCCTGGTGGCCTCAGAAGAGGCCAGTCCCCATGCTAGTTGCTAGGGGGCCTCTCGGGATTCCTCTCCCGTCGATACCGGGGCCAAAAACCTTGTGTGGAGTCAGGGCCGGAACCGAGGATTCCTCTCAGGGGCTGACATGGATCTTTGGGTACTTCTGGAGTCTCCCCAGGGGAGTCAGGCCTCGTCTCGAGTGGGGGCATGCACGTGCGCTTTCCTTCCAGGCTGTAGTAGCAATGTCACGCTTCCCGTCGCGTGGATCAAAGGATCTGTGGTTTTCCCTCGAGGCTTTCCCTCGAGGCTTTCCCACAGGGCTGTCCCAGGTGCCACCATGGTGTGAGTCGATCCTCGGCGTGAAAGATGAGCCAGTGCAGGTCAATGAGGTTCCTCTGGAATGGACTGAGACATCTGGGGGACTCTTGGAATGGTGGTACGACCATGGTGTTCCTCTCGCCTTTCCTGTTGAGAGTGCCTCCTCTTGAGATGCGACGGGAACGCCGGGAATTCTTTCCCGTTGAAAGCAGGGAAAGGATCCCTCATCTCGAGCTACGAGGGAGAAACGGGGCTCCTCTGAATGTGGGCGGGACCATCGTGCTTCCTCTCGGGTGGAGACGGGTATGGCGGTGAACTTCTTGAGTTGCAGCAAGGGTGTGAAAGACCCTTTCGAAGTTCCAGATGTTAGGTGTCATTAGTCTCCAGACGCCTCATCGGAAATAGGCCTCCTCTCGCCTGGAAGGGAGAAATCCTGGATTTTCTCGAGTTTCGGCAGGTGTTCTCGAGTTTCGACGGGAACCTCAGGGACCCGCCCTGGTGGCCTCAGGAAAGGCCAGTCCCCATGCGAGTTGCTAGGGGGCCTCTCTGGATTCCTCTCCCGTCGATACCGGGGCCAAAAACCTTGTGTGGATTCAGGGCCGGAACCGAGGATTCCTCTCAGGGGCTGACATGGATCTTTGGGTACTTCTGGAGGCTCCCCAGGGGAGTCAGGCCTCGTCTCGAGTGGGGGCATGCACGAACGCTTTTCTTCCAGGCTGTAGCAGCAATGTCACGCTTCCCGTCCCGTAGATCAAAGGATCTGTGGTTTTCCCTCGAGGCTTTCCCTCGAGGCTTTCCCACAGGGCAGTCCCACGTGCCACCGTGGTGTGAGTCGATCCTCGGCGTGAAAGATGAGTCAGTGCAGGGCAAAGAGGTTCCTCTGGAATGGACTGAGACATCTGGGGGACTCTTGGAATGGTGGTACGACCATGGAGTTCCTCTCGCCTTTCCTGTTGAGAGTGCCTCCTCTTGAGATGTGACCGGAACGCCGGGAATTCTTTCCCGTTGAAAGCAGGGAAAGGATCCCTCATTTAGAGCTACGAGGGGGAAACGGGGCTCCTCTGGATGTGGGCGGGACCATCGTGCTTCCTCTCGAGTGGAGACGGGTATGGCGGTGAACTTCTTGAGTTGCAGCAAGGTTGTGAAAGACCCTTTCGAAGTTCCAGAGGTTAGGTGTCATTAATCTCCAGACGCCTCATCGGAAATAGGCCTCATCTCGCCTGGAAGGGTGAACTTCCTCGATTTTCTCGAGTTGCGGCAGGTGTTCTCGAGTTACGACGGGGACCTCAGGGACCCGCCCTGGTGGCCTCAGGAGAGGCCAGTCCCCATGAGAGTTGCCTGGGGGCCTCTCGGGATTCCTCTCCCGTCGATATCGGGGCCAAAAACCTTGTGTGGAGTCAGGGCCGGAACCGAGGATTCCTCTCAGGGGCTGACATGGATCTTTGGGTACTTCTGGAGTCTCCCCAGGGGAGTCAGGCCTCGTCTCGAGTGGGGGCATGCACGTGCGCTTTCCTTCCAGGCTGTAGCAGCAATGTCACGCTTCCCGTCGCGTGGATCAAAAAATCTGTGGTTTTCCCTCGAGGCTTTCCCTCGAGGCTTTCCCACAGGGCTGTCCCACGTGCCACCGTGGTGTGAGTCGATCCTCGGTGTGAAAGATGTGCCAGTGCAGGGCAAAGAGGTTCCTCTGGAATGGACTGAGACATCTGGGGGACTCTTGGAATGGTGGTACGACCATGGAGTTCCTCTCGCCTTTCCTGTTGAGAGTGCCTCCTCTTGAGATGCGACGGGAACTTCGGGAATTCTTTGCCGTTGAAAGCAGGGAAAGGATCCCTCATCTCGAGCTACGAGGGGGAAACGGGGCTCCTCTGGATGTGGGCGGGACCATCGTGCTTCCTCTCGAGTGGAGACGGGTATGGCGGTGAACTTCTTGAGTTGCAGCAAGGGTGTGAAAGACCCTTTCGAAGTTCCAGAGGTTAGGTGTCATTAGACTCCAGACGCCTCATCGGAAATAGGCCTCTTCTCGCCTGGAAGGGAGAACTTCCTGGATTTTCTCGAGTTGCGGCAGGTGTTCTTGAGTTACGACGGGGACCTCAGGGACCCGCCCTGGTGGCCTCAGGAGAGGCCAGTCCCCATGCGAGTTGCTAGGGGGCCTCTCGGGATTCCTCTCCCGTCGATACCGGGGCCAAAAACCTTGTGTGGAGTCAGGGCCGGAACCGAGGATTCCTCTCAGGGCCTGACATAGATCTTTGGGTACTTCTGGAGTCTCCCCAGGGGAGTCAGGCCTCGTCTCGAGTGGGGGCATGCACGTGCGCTTTCCTTCCAGGCTGTAGCAGCAATGTCACGCTTCCCGTCGCGTGGATCAAAGGATCTGTGGTTTTCCCTCGAGGCTTTCCCTCGAGGCTTTCCCACAGGGCTGTCCCACGTGCCACCGTGGTGTGAGTCGATCCTCGGCGTGAAAGATGAGCCAGTGCAAGGCAAAGAGGTTCCTCTGGAATGGACTGAGACATCTGGGGGACTCTTGGAATGGTGGTAGGACCATGGAGTTCCTCTCGCCTTTCCTGTTGAGAGTGCCTCCACTTGAGATGCGACGGGAACGCCGGGAATTCTTTCCCGTTTAAAGCAGGGAAAGGATCCCTCATCTCGAGCTGCGAGGGGGAAACGGGGCTCCTCTGGATGTGGGCGGGACCATCGTGCTTCCTCTCGAGTGGAGACGGGTATGGCGGTGAACTTCTTGAGTTGCAGCAAGGGTGTGAAAGACCCTTTCGAAGTTCCAGAGGTTAGGTGTCATTAGTCTCCAGACGCCTCATCGGAAATAGGCCTCATCTCGCCTGGAAGGGAGAACTTCCTGGATTTTCTCGTGTTGCGGCAGGTGTTCTCGAGTTACGACGGGGACCTCAGGGACCCGCACTTTAGGCCTCAGGAAAGGGCAGTCCCCATGCGAGTTGCTAGGGGGCCTCTCGGGATTCCTTTCCCCTCGATACCGGTGGCAAAAATATTGTGTGGAGTCAGGGCCGGAACCGAGGATTCCTCTCAGGGGCTGACATGGATCTTTGGGTATTTCTGGAGTCTCCCCAGGGGAGTCAGGCCTCGTCTCGAGTGGGGGCATGCACGTGCGCTTTCCCTCCAGGCTGTAGCAGTAATGTCACGCTTCCCGTCGCGTGAATCAAAGGATCTGTGGTTTTCCCTCGAGGCTTTCCCTCGAGGCTTTCCCACAGGGCTGTCCCACGTGCCACCGTGGTGTGAGTCGATCCTCGGCGTGAAAGATGAGCCAGTGCAGGGCAAAGAGGTTCCTCTGGAATGGACTGAGGCATCTGGGGGACTCTTGGAATGGTGGTACGACCATGGGGTTCCTCTCGCCTTTCCTGTTGAGAGTGCCTCCTCTTGAGTTGCGATGGGAACGCCGGGAATTCTTTCCCGTTGAAAGCAGGCAAAGGATCCCTCATCTCGTGCTACGAGGGGGAAACGGGGCTCCTCTGGATGTGGGCGGGACCATCGTGCTTCCTTTCGAGTGGAGACGGGTATGGCGGTGAACTTCTTGAGTTGCAGCAAGGGTGTGAAAGGCCCTTTCGAAGTTCCCGACGTTAGGTGTCATTAGTCTACAGAGGCCTCATCGGAAATAGGCCTCATCTCGCCTGGAAGGTAGAACTTCATAGATTTTCTCGAGTTGCGGCAGGTGTTCTCGAGTTACGACGCGGACCTCAGGGACCCGCCCTGGTGGCCTCAGGAAAGGCCAGTCCCCATGCGAGTTGCTAGGGGGCCTCTCGGGATTCCTCTCCCATCGAAACCGGGGCCAAAAACCTTGTGTGGAGTCAGGGCCGGAACCAAGGATTCCTCTCAGGGGCTGACATGGGTCTTTGGGTACTTCTGGAGTCTCCCCAGGGGAGTCAGGCCTCGTCTCGAGTGGGGGCATGCACGTGCGCTTTCCTTCCAGGCTGTAGCAGCAATGTCACGCTTCCCGTCGCGTGGATCAAAGGATCTGTGGTTTTCCCTCGAGGCTTTCCCTCGAGGCTTTCCCACAGGGCTGTCCCACGTGCCACCGTGGTGTGAGTCGATCCTCGGCGTGAAAGATGAGCCAGTGCAGGGCAAAGAGGTTCCTCTGGAATGGACTGAGACATCTGGGGGACTCTTGGAATGGTGGTACGACCATGGAGTTGCTCTCGACTTTCCTGTTGAGAGTGCCTCCTCTTGAGATGCGACGGGAATGCCGGGAATTCTTTCCCATTGAAAGCAGGGAAAGGATCCCTCATTTCGAGCTACGAGGTGGAAACGGGGCTCCTCTGGATGTGGGCGGGACCATCGTGCTTCCTCTCGAGTGGAGACGGGTATGGCGGTGAACTTCTTGAGTTGCAGCAAGGTTGTGAAAGACCCTTTCGAAGTTCCAGAGGTTAGGTGTCATTAATCTCCAGACGCCTCATCGGAAATAGGCCTCATCTCGCCTGGAAGGGTGAACTTCCTCAATTTTCTCGAGTTGCGGCAGGTGTTCTCGAGTTACGACGGGGACCTCAGGGACCCGCCCTGGTGGCCTCAGGAGAGGCCAGTCCCCATGAGAGTTGCCTGGGGGCCTCTCGGGATTCCTCTCCCGTCGATATCGGGGCCAAAAACCTTGTGTGGAGTCAGGGCCGGAACCGAGGATTCCTCTCAGGGGCTGACATGGATCTTTGGGTACTTCTGGAGTCTCCCCAGGGGAGTCAGGCCTCGTCTCGAGTGGGGGCATGCACGTGCGCTTTCCTTCCAGGCTGTAGCAGCAATGTCACGCTTCCCGTCGCGTGGATCAAAAAATCTGTGGTTTTCCCTCGAGGCTTTCCCTCGAGGCTTTCCCACAGGGCTGTCCCACGTGCCACCGTGGTGTGAGTCGATCCTCGGTGTGAAAGATGTGCCAGTGCAGGGCAAAGAGGTTCCTCTGGAATGGACTGAGACATCTGGGGGACTCTTGGAATGGTGGTACGACCATGGAGTTCCTCTCGCCTTTCCTGTTGAGAGTGCCTCCTCTTGAGATGCGACGGGAACTTCGGGAATTCTTTGCCGTTGAAAGCAGGGAAAGGATCCCTCATCTCGAGCTACGAGGGGGAAACGGGGCTCCTCTGGATGTGGGCGGGACCATCGTGCTTCCTCTCGAGTGGAGACGGGTATGGCGGTGAACTTCTTGAGTTGCAGCAAGGGTGTGAAAGGCCCTTTCGAAGTTCCCGACGTTAGGTGTCATTAGTCTACAGAGGCCTCATCGGAAATAGGCCTCATCTCGCCTGGAAGGTAGAACTTCATAGATTTTCTCGAGTTGCGGCAGGTGTTTTCGAGTTACGACGGGGACCTCAGGGACCCGATCTGGTGATCTCAGGAGAGGCCAGTCCCCATGCGAGTTGCTAGGGGGCCTCTCGGGATTCTTCTCCCGTCGATACCGGGGCCAAAAACCTTGTGTGGAGTCAGGGCCGGAACCGAGGATTCCTCTCAGGGGCTGACATGGATCTTTGGGTACTTCTGGAGTCTCCCCAGGGACGTCAGGCTTAGTCACGAGTCGGGGCATGCACGTGCGCTTTCCTTCCAGGCTGTAGCAGCAATGTCACGCTTCCCGTCGCGTGGATCAAAGGATCTGTGGTTTTCCCTCGAGGCTTTCCCTCGAGGCTTTCCCACAGGGCTGTCCCTCGTGCCACCGTGGTGTGAATCGATCCTCGGCGTGAAAGATGAGCCAGTGCAGGGCAAAGAGGTTCCTATTTAATGGACTGAGACATCTGGGGGACTCCTGGAATGGTGCTACGACCATGGAGTTCCTATCGCCTTTCCTGTTGAGAGTGCCTCCTCCTGAGATGCGACGGGAAAGCCTGGAATTCTTTCCCGTTAAAAGCAGGGAAAGGATCCCTCATCTCGAGCTACGAGGGGGAAACGGGGCTCCTCTGGATGTGGGCGGGACCATCGTGCTTTCTCTCGAGTGGAGACGGGTATGGCGGTGAACTTCTTGAGTTGCAGCAAGGGTGTGAATGACCCTTTCGAAGTTCCAGAGGTTAGGTGTCATTAGTCTCCAGACGCCTCATCGGAAATAGGCCTCATCTCGCCTGGAAGGGAGAACTTCCTGGATTTTCTCGAGTTGCGGCAGGAGTTCTCGAGTTACGACGGGGACCTCAGAGACCCGCCCTGGTGGCCTCAGGAAAGGCCAGTCCCCATGCGAGTTGCTAGGGGGCCTCTCGGGATTCCTCTCCCATCGAAACCTGGGCCAAAAACCTTATGTGGAGTCAGGGCCGGAAGCGAGGATTCCTCTCAGGGGCTGACATGGATCTTTGGGTACTTCTGGAGTCTCCCCAGGGGAGTCAGGCCTCGTCTCGAGTGGGGGCATGCACGTGTGCTTTCCTTCCAGGCTGTAGCAGCAATGTCACCCTTCCCGTCGCGTAGAATAAAGGATCTGTGGTTTTCCCTCGAGGCTTTCCCTCGAGGCTTTCCCACAGGGCTGTCCCACGTGCCACCGTGGTGTGAGTCGATCCTCGGCATGAAAGATGAGCCATTCAGGGCAAAGAGGTTCCTCTGCAATGGACTGAGACATCTGGGGGACTCTTGGAATGGTGGTACGACCATGGAGTTCCTCTCGCCTTTCCTGTTGAGAGTGCCTCCTCGTGAGATGCGACGGGAACGCCGAGAATTCTTTCCCGTTGAAAGCAGGGAAAGGATCCCTCATCTCGAGCTACGAGGGGGAAACGGGGCTCCTCTGGATGTGGGCGGGACCATCGTGCTTCCTCTCGAGTGGAGACGGGTATGGCGGTGAACTTCTTGAGTTGCAGCAAGGGTGTGAAAGACCCTTTCGAAGTTCCAGAGGTTAGGTGTCATTAGTCTCCAGACGCCTCATCGGAAATAGGCCTCATCTCGCCTGGAAGGGAGAACTTCCTGGATTTTCTCGAGTTGCGGCAGGTGTTCTCGAGTTACGACGGGGACCTCAGGGACCCGCCCTGGTGGCCTCAGGAAAAGCCAGTCCCCATGCGAGTTGCTAGGGGGCCTCTCGGGATTCCTCTCCCGTCGATACCGGGGCCAAAGCCTTGTGTGGAGTCAGGGCCGGAACCGAGGATTCCTCTCAGGGGCTGACATGGATCTTTGGGTACTTCTGGAGTCTCCCCAGGGGAGTCAGGCCTCGTCTCGAGTGGGGGCATGCACGTGTGCTTTCCTTCCAGGCTGTAGCAGCAATGTCACACTTCCCGTCGCGTAGAATAAAGGATCTGTGGTTTTCCCTCGAGGCTTTCCCTCGAGGCTTTCCCACAGGGCTGTCCCACGTGCCACCGTGGTGTGAGTCGATCCTCGGCATGAAAGATGAGCCAGTCAGGGCAAAGAGGTTCCTCTGCAATGGACTGAGACATCTGGGGGACTCTTGGAATGGTGGTACGACCATGGAGTTCCTCTCGCCTTTCCTGTTGAGAGTGCCTCCTCGTGAGATGCGACGGGAACGCCGGGAATTCTTTCCCGTTGAAAGCAGGGAAAGGATCCCTCATCTCGAGCTACAAGGGGGAAACGGGGCTCCTCTGGATGTGGGCGGGACCATCGTGCTTCCTCTCGAGTGGAGACGGGTATGGCGGTGAACTTCTTGAGTTGCAGCAAGGGTGTGAAAGACCCTTTCGAAGTTCCAGAGGTTAGGTGTCATTAGTCTCCAGACGTCTCATCGGAAATAGGCCTCATCTCGCCTGGAAGGGAGAACTTCCTGGATTTTCTCGAGTTGCGGCAGGTGTTCTCGAGTTACGACGGGGACCTCAGGGACCCGCCCTGGTGGCCTCAGGAAAAGCCAGTCCCCTTGCGAGTTGCTAGGGGGCCTCTCGGGATTCCTCTCCCGTCGATATCGGGGCCAAAATCCTTTTGTGGAGTCAGGGCCGGAACCGAGAATTCCTCTCAGGGGCTAACATGGATCTTGGGGTACTTCTGAAGTCTCCCCAGGGGAGTCAAGCCTCGTCTCGAGTGGGGGCATGCACGTGCGCTTTCCCTCCAGGCTGTAGCAGCAATGTCACGCTTCCCGTCGCGTGAATCACAGGATCTGTGTTTTTCCCTCGAGGCTTTCCCTCGAGGCTTTCCCACAGGGCTGCCCCACGTGCCACCGTGGTGTGAGTCGATCCTCGGCGTGAAAGATGAGCCAGTGCAGGGCAAAGAGGTTCCTCTGGAATGGACTGAGACATCTGGGGGACTCTTGGAATGGTGGTACGACCATGGAGTTCCTCTCGCCTTTCCTGTTGAGAGTGCCTCCTCTTGAGATGCGACGGGAACGCCGGGAATGCTTTCCCGGTGAAATCAGGGAAAGGATCCCTCATCTCGAGCTACGAGGGGGAAACGGGGCTCCTCTGGATGTGGGCGGGACCATCGTGCTTCCTCTCGAGTGGAGACGGGTATGGCGGTGAACTTCTTGAGTTGCAGCAAGGGTGTGAAAGACCCTTTCGAAGTTCCAGAGGTTAGGTGTCATTAGTCTCCAGACGCCTCATCGGAAATAGGCCTCATCTCGCCTGGAAGGGAGAACTTCCTGGATTTTCTCGAGTTGCGCCAGGTGTTCTCGAGTTACGACGGGGACTTCAGGGACCCGCCCTGGTGGCCTCAGGAAAGGCCAGTCTCCATGCGAGTTGCTAGGGGGCCTCTCGGGATTCCTCTCCCGTCGATACCGGTGCCAAAAACCTTGTGTGGAGTCAGGGCCGGAACCGAGGATTCCTCTCAGGAGTGACATGGATCTTTCGGTACTTCTGGAGTCTCCCCAGGGGAGTCAGGCCTCGTCTCGATTGGGGGCATGCACGTGCGCTTTCCTTCCAGGCTGTAGCAGCAATGTCACGCTTCCCGTCGCGTGGATTAAAGGATCTGTGGTTTTCCCTCGAGGCTTTCCCTCGAGGCTTTCCCACAGGGCTGTCCCACGTGCCACCGTGGTGTGAGTCGATCCTCGGCGTGAAAGATGAGCCAGTGCAGGGCAAAGAGGTTCCTCTTTAATGGACTGAGACATCTGGGGGACTCCTGGAATGGTGGTACGACCATGGAGTTCCTCTCGCCTTTCCTGTTGAGAGTGCCTCCTGTTGAGATGCGATGGGAAAGCCTGGAATTCTTTCCCGTTAAAAGCAGGGAAAGGATCCCTCATCTCGAGCTACGAGGGGGAAACAGGGCTCCTCTGGATGTGGGCGGGACCATCGTGCTTCCTCTCGAGTGGAGACGGGTATGGCGGTGAACTTCTTGAGTTGCAGGAAGGGTGTGAAAGACCCTTTCGAAGTTCCAGAGGTTAGGTGTCATTAGTCTCCAGACGCCTCATCGGAAATAGGCCTCATCTCGCCTGGAAGGGAGAACTTCCTGGAATTTCTCAAGTTGCGGCAGGTGTTCTCGAGTTACGAAGGGGACATCAGGGAACCGCCCTGGTGTCCTCAGGAAAAGCCAGTCCCCATGCGAGTTGCTAGGGGGCCTCTAGGGATTCCTCTCCCGTCGATACCGGGGCCAAAATCCTTTTGTGGAGTCAGGGCCGGAACCGAGGATTCCTCTCAGGGGCTGACATGAATCTTGGGGTACTTCTGAAGTCTCCCCAGGGGAGTCAGGCCTCGTCTCGAGTGGGGGCATGCACGTGCGCTTTCCCTCCAGGCTGTAGCAGTAATGTCACGCTTCCCGTCGCGTGAATCTAAGGATCTGTGGTTTTCCCTCAAGGCTTTCCCTCGAGGCTTTCCAACAGGGCTGTCCCACGTGCCACCGTGGTGTGAGTCGATCCTCGGCGTGAAAGATGAGCCAGTGCAGGGCAAAGAGGTTCCTCTGGAATGGACTGAGACATCTGGGGGACTCTTGGAATGGTGGTACGATCATGGAGTTCCTCTCGCCTTTCCTGTTGAGAGTGCCTCCTTTTGAGATGCGACGGGAACGCCGGGAATTCTTTCCCGTTGAAAGCAGGCAAAGGATCCCTTATCTCGAGCTACGAGGGGGAAACGGGGCTCCTCTGGATGTGGGCGGGACCATCGTGCTTCCTCTCGAGTGGAGACGGGTATGGCGGTGAACTTCTTGAGTTGCAGCAAGGGTGTAAAAGACCCTTTCGAAGTTCCAGAGGTTAGGTGTCATTAGTCTCCAGACGCCTCATCGGAAATAGGCCTCATCTCGCCTGGAAGGGAGAACTTCCTGGATTTTCTCGAGTTGCGGCAGGTGTTCTCGAGTTACGACGGGGACCTCAGGGACCCGCCCTGGTGGCCTCAGGAAAGGCCAGTCTCCATGCGAGTTGCTAGGGGGCCTCTCGGGATTCCTCTCCCGTCGATACCGGGGCCAAAGCCTTGTGTGGAGTCAGGGCCGGAACCGAGGATTCCTCTCAGGGGCTGACATGGATCTTTGGGTACTTCTGGAGTCTCCCCAGGGGAGTCAGGCCTCGTCTCGAGTCGGGGCATGCACGTGCGCTTTCCTTCCAGGCTGTAGCAGCAATGTCACGCTTCCCGTCGCGTGGATCAAAGGATCTGTGGTTTTCCCTCGAGGCTTTCCCTCGAGGCTTTCCCACAGGGCTGTCCCACGTGCCACCGTGGTGTGAGTCGATCCTCGGCGTGAAAGATGAGCCAGTGCAAGGCAAAGAGGTTCCTCTGGAATGGACTGAGACATCTGGGGGACTCTTGGAATGGTGGTAGGACCATGGAGTTCCTCTCGCCTTTCCTGTTGAGAGTGCCTCCACTTGAGATGCGACGGGAACGCCGGGAATTCTTTCCCGTTGAAAGCAGGGAAAGGATCCCTCATCTCGAGCTGCGAGGGGGAAACGGGGCTCCTCTGGATGTGGGCGGGACCATCGTGCTTCCTCTCGAGTGGAGACGGGTATGGCGGTGAACTTCTTGAGTTGCAGCAAGGGTGTGAAAGACCCTTTCGAAGTTCCAGAGGTTAGGTGTCATTAGTCTCCAGACGCCTCATCGGAAATAGGCCTCATCTCGCCTGGAAGGGAGAACTTCCTGGATTTTCTCGAGTTGCGGCAGGTGTTCTCGAGTTACGACGGGGACCTCAGGGACCCGCACTTTAGGCCTCAGGAAAGGGCAGTCCCCATGCGAGTTGCTAGGGGGCCTCTCGGGATTCCTTTCCCCTCGATACCGGTGGCAAAAATATTGTGTGGAGTCAGGGCCGGAACCGAGGATTCCTCTCAGGGGCTGACATGGATCTTTGGGTATTTCTGGAGTCTCCCCAGGGGAGTCAGGCCTCGTCTCCAGTGGGGGCATGCACGTGCGCTTTCCCTCCAGGCTGTAGCAGTAATGTCACGCATCCCGTCGCGTGAATCAAAGTATCTGTGGTTTTCACTCGAGGCTTTCCCTCGAGGCTTTCCCACAGGGCTGTCCCACGTGCCACCGTGGTGTGAGTCGATCCTCGGCGTGAAAGATGAGCCAGTGCAGGGCAAAGAGGTTCCTCTGGAATGGACTGAGACATCTGGGGGACTCTTGGATTGGTGGTACGACCATGGGGTTCCTCTCGCCTTTCCTGTTGAGAGTGCCTCCTCTTGAGTTGCGATGGGAACGCCGGGAATTCTTTCCCGTTGAAAGCAGGCAAAGGATCCCTCATCTCGTGCTACGAGGGGGAAACGGGGCTCCTCTGGATGTGGGCGGGACCATCGTGCTTCCTTTCGAGTGGAGACGGGTATGGCGGTGAACTTCTTGAGTTGCAGCAAGGGTGTGAAAGGCCCTTTCGAAGTTCCCGACGTTAGGTGTCATTAGTCTCCAGAGGCCTCATCGGAAATAGGCCTCATCTCGCCTGGAAGGTAGAACTTCATAGATTTTCTCGAGTTGCGGCAGGTGTTCTCGAGTTACGACGCGGACCTCAGGGACCCGCCCTGTTGGCCTCAGGAAAGGCCAGTCCCCATGCGAGTTGCTAGGGGGCCTCTCGGGATTCCTCTCCCATCGAAACCGGGGCCAAAAACCTTGTGTGGAGTCAGGGCCGGAACCAAGGATTCCTCTCAGGGGCTGACATGGGTCTTTGGGTACTTCTGGAGTCTCTCCAGGGGAGTCAGGCCTCGTCTCGAGTGGGGGCATGCACGTGCGCTTTCCTTCCAGGCTGTAGCAGCAATGTCACGCTTCCCGTCGCGTGGATCAAAGGATCTGTGGTTTTCCCTCGAGGCTTTCCCTCGAGGCTTTCCCACAGGGCTGTCCCACGTGCCACCGTGGTGTGAGTCGATCCTCGGCGTGAAAGATGAGCCAGTGCAGGGCAAAGAGGTTCCTCTGGAATGGACTGAGACATCTGGGGGACTCTTGGAATGGTGGTACGACCATGGAGTTGCTCTCGACTTTCCTGTTGAGAGTGCCTCCTCTTGAGATGCGACGGGAATGCCGGGAATTCTTTCCCATTGAAAGCAGGGAAAGGATCCCTCATTTCGAGCTACGAGGTGGAAACGGGGCTCCTCTGGATGTGGGCGGGACCATCGTGCTTCCTCTCGAGTGGAGACGGGTATGGCGGTGAACTTCTTGAGTTGCAGCAAGGGTGTGAAAGACCCTTTCGAAATTCCAGAGGTTAGGTGTCATTAGTCTCCAGACGCCTCATCGGAAATAGGCCTCATCTCGCCTGGAAGGGAGAACTTCCTGGATTTTCTCGAGTTGCGGCAGGTGTTTTCGAGTTACGACGGGGACCTCAGGGACCCGATCTGGTGATCTCAGGAGAGGCCAGTCCCCATGCGAGTTGCTAGGGGGCCTCTCGGGATTCTTCTCCCGTCGATACCGGGGCCAAAAACCTTGTGTGGAGTCAGGGCCGGAACCGAGGATTCCTCTCAGGGGCTGACATGGATCTTTGGGTACTTCTGGAGTCTCCCCAGGGACGTCAGGCTTAGTCACGAGTCGGGGCATGCACGTGCGCTTTCCTTCCAGGCTGTAGCAGCAATGTCACGCTTCCCGTCGCGTGGATCAAAGGATCTGTGGTTTTCCCTCGAGGCTTTCCCTCGAGGCTTTCCCACAGGGCTGTCCCTCGTGCCACCGTGGTGTGAATCGATCCTCGGCGTGAAAGATGAGCCAGTGCAGGGCAAAGAGGTTCCTCTTTAATGGACTGAGACATCTGGGGGACTCCTGGAATGGTGCTACGACCATGGAGTTCCTATCGCCTTTCCTGTTGAGAGTGCCTCCTCCTGAGATGCGACGGGAAAGCCTGGAATTCTTTCCCGTTAAAAGCAGGGAAAGGATCCCTCATCTCGAGCTACGAGGGGGAAACGGGGCTCCTCTGGATGTGGGCGGGACCATCGTGCTTTCTCTCGAGTGGAGACGGGTATGGCGGTGAACTTCTTGAGTTGCAGCAAGGGTGTGAATGACCCTTTCGAAGTTCCAGAGGTTAGGTGTCATTAGTCTCCAGACGCCTCATCGGAAATAGGCCTCATCTCGCCTGGAAGGGAGAACTTCCTGGATTTTCTCGAGTTGCGGCAGGAGTTCTCGAGTTACGACGGGGACCTCAGAGACCCGCCCTGGTGGCCTCAGGAAAGGCCAGTCCCCATGCGAGTTGCTAGGGGGCCTCTCGGGATTCCTCTCCCATCGAAACCTGGGCCAAAAACCTTATGTGGAGTCAGGGCCGGAAGCGAGGATTCCTCTCAGGGGCTGACATGGATCTTTGGGTACTTCTGGAGTCTCCCCAGGGGAGTCAGGCCTCGTCTCGAGTGGGGGCATGCACGTGTGCTTTCCTTCCAGGCTGTAGCAGCAATGTCACCCTTCCCGTCGCGTAGAATAAAGGATCTGTGGTTTTCCCTCGAGGCTTTCCCTCGAGGCTTTCCCACAGGGCTGTCCCACGTGCCACCGTGGTGTGAGTCGATCCTCGGCATGAAAGATGAGCCATTCAGGGCAAAGAGGTTCCTCTGCAATGGACTGAGACATCTGGGGGACTCTTGGAATGGTGGTACGACCATGGAGTTCCTCTCGCCTTTCCTGTTGAGAGTGCCTCCTCGTGAGATGCGACGGGAACGCCGGGAATTCTTTCCCGTTGAAAGCAGGGAAAGGATCCCTCATCTCGAGCTACGAGGGGGAAACGGGGCTCCTCTGGATGTGGGCGGGACCATCGTGCTTCCTCTCGAGTGGAGACGGGTATGGCGGTGAACTTCTTGAGTTGCAGCAAGGGTGTGAAAGACCCTTTCGAAGTTCCAGAGGTTAGGTGTCATTAGTCTCCAGACGCCTCATCGGAAATAGGCCTCATCTCGCCTGGAAGGGAGAACTTCCTGGATTTTCTCGAGTTGCGGCAGGTGTTCTCGAGTTACGACGGGGACCTCAGGGACCCGCCCTGGTGGCCTCAGGAAAAGCCAGTCCCCATGCGAGTTGCTAGGGGGCCTCTCGGGATTCCTCTCCCGTCGATACCGGGGCCAAAATCCTTGTGTGGAGTCAGGGCCGGAACCGAGAATTCCTCTCAGGGGCTAACATGGATCTTGGGGTACTTCTGAAGTCTCCCCAGGGGAGTCAAGACTCGTCTCGAGTGGGGGCATGCACGTGCGCTTTCCCTCCAGGCTGTAGCAGCAATGTCACGCTTCCCGTCGCGTGAATCAAAGGATCTGTGTTTTTCCCTCGAGGCTTTCCCTCGAGGCTTTCCCACAGGGCTGTCCCACGTGCCACCGTGGTGTGAGTCGATCCTCGGCGTGAAAGATGAGCCAGTGCAGGGCAAAGAGGTTCCTCTGGAATGGACTGAGACATCTGGGGGACTCTTGGAATGGTGGTACGATCATGGAGTTCCTCTCGCCTTTCCTGTTGAGAGTGCCTCCTTTTGAGATGCGACGGGAACGCCGGGAATTCTTTCCCGTTGAAAGCAGGCAAAGGATCCCTTATCTCGAGCTACGAGGGGGAAACGGGGCTCCTCTGGATGTGGGCGGGACCATCGTGCTTCCTCTCGAGTGGAGACGGGTATGGCGGTGAACTTCTTGAGTTGCAGCAAGGGTGTGAAAGGCCCTTTCGAAGTTCCCGACTTTAGGTGTCATTAGTGTCCAGAGGCCTCATCGGAAATTGGCCTCATCTCGCCTGGAAGGGAGAACTTCCAGGATTTCTCGAGTTGCGGCAGGTGTTCTCGAGTTACGACGGGGACCTCAGGGACCCGCCCTGGTGGCCTCAGGAGAGGCCAGTCCCCATGCGAGTTGCTAGGGGGCCTCTCGGGATTCCTCTCCCGTCGATACCGGGGCCAAAGCCTTGTGTGGAGTCAGGGCCGGAACCGAGGATTCCTCTCAGGGGCTGACATGGATCTTTGGGTACTTCTGGAGTCTCCCCAGGGGAGTCAGGCCTCGTCTCGAGTGGGGGCATGCACGTGCGCTTTCCTTCCAGGTTGTAGCAGCAATGTCACGCTTCCCGTCGCGTGGATCAAAGGATCTGTGGTTTTCCCTCGAGGCTTTCCCTCGAGGCTTTCCCACAGGGCTGTCCCACGTGCCACCGTGGTATGAGTCGATCCTCGGCGTGAAAGATGAGCCAGTGCAGGGCAAAGAGATTCCTCTGGAATGGACTGAGACATCTGGGGGACTCTTGGAATGGTGGTACGACCATGGAGTTCCTCTCGCCTTTCCTGTTGAGAGTGCCTCCTCTTGAGATGCGACGGGAACGCTGGGAATTCTTTCCCGTTGAAAGCAGGGAAAGGATCCCTCATCTCGAGCTACGAGGGGGAAACGGGGCTCCTCTGGATGTGGGCGGGACCATCGTGCTTCCTCTCGAGTGGAGACGGGTATGGCGGTGAACTTCTTGAGTTGCAGCAAGGGTGTGAAAGACCCTTTCGAAGTTCCAGAGGTTAGGTGTCATTAGTCTCCATACGCCTCATCGGAAATAGGCCTCATCTCGCCTGGAAGGGAGAACTTCCTGGATTTTCTCGAGTTGCGGCAGGTGTTCTCGAGTTACGACGGGGACCTCAGGGACCCGCCCTGGTGGCCTCAGGAGAGGCCAGTCCCCTTGCGACTTGCTAGGGGGCCTCTCGGGATTCCTCTCCCGTCGATACCGGGGCCAAAGCCTTGTGTGGAGTCAGGGCCGGAAGCGAGGATTCCTCTCAGGGGCTGACATGGATCTTTGGGTACTTCTGGAGTCTCCCCAGGGGAGTCAGGCCTCGTCTCGAGTGGGGGCATGCACGTGTGCTTTCCTTCCAGGCTGTAGCAGCAATGTCACACTTCCCGTCGCGTAGAATAAAGGATCTGTGGTTTTCCCTCGAGGCTTTCCCTCGAGGCTTTCCCACAGGGCTGTCCCACGTGCCACCGTGGTGTGAGTCGATCCTCGGCATGAAAGATGAGCCAGTCAGGGCAAAGAGGTTCCTCTGCAATGGACTGAGACATCTGGGGGACTCTTGGAATGGTGGTACGACCATGGAGTTCCTCTCGCCTTTCCTGTTGAGAGTGCCTCCTCGTGAGATGCGACGGGAACGCCGGGAAATCTTTCCCGTTGAAAGCAGGGAAAGGATCCCTCATCTCGAGCTACAAGGGGGAAACGGGGCTCCTCTGGATGTGGGCGGGACCATCGTGCTTCCTCTCGAGTGGAGACGGGTATGGCGGTGAACTTCTTGAGTTGCAGCAAGGGTGTGAAAGACCCTTTCGAAGTTCCAGAGGTTAGGTGTCATTAGTCTCCAGACGTCTCATCGGAAATAGGCCTCATCTCGCCTGGAAGGGAGAACTTCCTGGATTTTCTCGAGTTGCAGCAGGTGTTCTCGAGTTACGACGGGGACCTCAGGGACCCGCCCTGGTGGCCTCAGGAAAAGCCAGTCCCCTTGCGAGTTGCTAGGGGGCCTCTCGGGATTCCTCTCCCGTCGATATCGGGGCCAAAATCCTTCTGTGGAGTCAGGGCCGGAACCGAGAATTCCTCTCAGGGGCTAACATGGATCTTGGGGTAATTCTGAAGTCTCCCCAGGGGAGTCAAGCCTCGTCTCGAGTGGGGGCATGCACGTGCGATTTCCCTCCAGGCTGTAGCAGCAATGTCACGCTTCCCGTCGCGTGAATCACAGGATCTGTGTTTTTCCCTCGAGGCTTTCCCTCGAGGCTTTCCCACAGGGCTGCCCCTCGTGCCACCGTGGTGTGAGTCGATCCTCGGCGTGAAAGATGAGCCAGTGCAGGGCAAAGAGGTTCCTCTGGAATGGACTGAGACATCTGGGGGACTCTTGGAATGGTGGTACGACCATGGAGTTCCTCTCGCCTTTCCTGTTGAGAGTGCCTCCTCTTGAGATGCGACGGGAACGCCGGGAATGCTTTCCCGTTGAAATCAGGGAAAGGATCCCTCATCTCGAGCTACGAGGGGGAAACGGGGCTCCTCTGGATGTGGGCGGGACCATCGTGCTTCCTCTCGAGTGGAGACGGGTATGGCGGTGAACTTCTTGAGTTGCAGCAAGGGTGTGAAAGACCCTTTCGAAGTTCCAGAGGTTAGGTGTCATTAGTCTCCAGACGCCTCATCGGAAATAGGCCTCATCTCGCCTGGAAGGGAGAACTTCCTGGATTTTCTCGAGTTGCGCCAGGTGTTCTCGAGTTACGACGGGGACCTCAGGGACCCGCCCTGGTGGCCTCAGGAAAGGCCAGTCTCCATGCGAGTTGCTAGGGGGCCTCTCGGGATTCCTCTCCCGTCGATACCGGTGCCAAAAACCTTGTGTGGAGTCAGGGCCGGAACCGAGGATTCCTCTCAGGAGTGACATGGATCTTTCGGTACTTCTGGAGTCTCCCCAGGGGAGTCAGGCCTCGTCTCGAGTGGGGGCATGCACGTGCGCTTTCCTTCCAGGCTGTAGCAGCAATGTCACGCTTCCCGTCGCGTGGATTAAAGGATCTGTGGTTTTCCCTCGAGGCTTTCCCTCGAGGCTTTCCCACAGGGCTGTCCCACGTGCCACCGTGGTGTGAGTCGATCCTCGGCGTGAAAGATGAGCCAGTTCAGGGCAAAGAGGTTCCTCTTTAATGGACTGAGACATCTGGGGGACTCCTGGAATGGTGGTACGACCATGGAGTTCCTCTCGCCTTTCCTGTTGAGAGTGCCTCCTGTTGAGATGCGATGGGAAAGCCTGGAATTCTTTCCCGTTAAAAGCAGGGAAAGGATCCCTCATCTCGAGCTACGAGGGGGAAACAGGGCTCCTCTGGATGTGGGCGGGACCATCGTGCTTCCTCTCGAGTGGAGACGGGTATGGCGGTGAACTTCTTGAGTTGCAGCAAGGGTGTGAAAGACCCTTTCGAAGTTCCAGAGGTTAGGTGTCATTAGTCTCCAGACGCCTCATCGGAAATAGGCCTCATCTCGCCTGGAAGGGAGAACTTCCTGGAATTTCTCAAGTTGCGGCAGGTGTTCTCGAGTTACGAAGGGGACATCAGGGAACCGCCCTGGTGTCCTCAGGAAAAGCCAGTCCCCATGCGAGTTGCTAGAGGGCCTCTAGGGATTCCTCTCCCGTCGATACCGGGGCCAAAATCCTTTTGTGGAGTCAGGGCCGGAACCGAGGATTCCTCTCAGGGGCTGACATGAATCTTGGGGTACTTCTGAAGTCTCCCCAGGGGAGTCAGGCCTCGTCTCGAGTGGGGGCATGCACGTGCGCTTTCCCTCCAGGCTGTAGCAGTAATGTCACGCTTCCCGTCGCGTGAATCTAAGGATCTGTGGTTTTCCCTCAAGGCTTTCCCTCGAGGCTTTCCAACAGGGCTGTCCCACGTGCCACCGTGGTGTGAGTCGATCCTCGGCGTGAAAGATGAGCCAGTGCAGGGCAAAGAGGTTCCTCTGGAATGGACTGAGACATCTGGGGGACTCTTGGAATGGTGGTACGATCATGGAGTTCCTCTCGCCTTTCCTGTTGAGAGTGCCTCCTTTTGAGATGCGACGGGAACGCCGGGAATTCTTTCCCGTTGAAAGCAGGCAAAGGATCCCTTATCTCGAGCTACGAGGGGGAAACGGGGCTCCTCTGGATGTGGGCGGGACCATCGTGCTTCCTTTCGAGTGTAGACGGGTATGGCGGTGAACTTCTTGAGTTGCAGCAAGGGTGTGAAAGGCCCTTTCGAAGTTCCCGACTTTAGGTGTCATTAGTCTCCAGAGGCCTCATCGGAAATTGGCCTCATCTCGCCTGGAAGGGAGAACTTCCTGGATTTCTCGAGTTGCGGCAGGTGTTCTCGAGTTACGACGGGGACCTCAGGGACCCGCCCTGGTGGCCTCAGGAGAGGCCAGTCCCCATGCGAGTTGCTATGGGGCCTCTCGGGATTCCTCTTCCGTCGATACTGGGGCCAAAGCCTTGTGTGGAGTCAGGGCCGGAACCGAGGATTCCTCTCAGGGGCTGACATGGATCTTTGGGTACTTCTGGAGTCTCCCCAGGGGAATCAGGCCTCGTCTCGAGTGGGGGCATGCACGTGCGCTTTCCTTCCAGGCTGTAGCAGCAATGTCACGCTTCCCGTCGCGTGGATCAAAGGATCTGTGGTTTTCCCTCGAGGCTTTCCCTCGAGGCTTTCCCACAGGGCTGTCCCACGTGCCACCGTGGTATGAGTCGATCCTCGGCGTGAAAGATGAGCCAGTGCAGGGCAAAGAGGTTCCTCTGGAATGGACTGAGACATCTGGGGGACTCTTGGAATGGTGGTACGACCATGGAGTTCCTCTCGCCTTTCCTGTTGAGAGTGCCTCCTCTTGAGATGTGACGGGAACGCTGGGAATTCTTTCCCGTTGAAAGCAGGGAAAGGATCCCTCATCTCGAGCTCCGAGGGGGAAACGGGGCTCCTCTGGATGTGGGCGGGACCATCGTGCTTCCTCTCGAGTGGAGACGGGTATGGCGGTGAACTTCTTGAGTTGCAGCAAGGGTGTGAAAGACCCTTTCGAAGTTCCAGAGGTTAGGTGTCATTAGTCTCCATACGCCTCATCGGAAATAGGCCTCATCTCGCCTGGAAGGGAGAACTTCCTGGATTTTCTCGAGTTGCGGCAGGTGTTCTCGAGTTACGACGGGGACCTCAGGGACCCGCCCTGGTGGCCTCAGGAGAGGCCAGTCCCCTTGCGACTTGCTAGGGGGCCTCTCGGGATTCCTCTCCCGTCGATACCGGGGCCAAAGCCTTGTGTGGAGTCAGGGCCGGAACCGAGGATTCCTCTCAGGGGCTGACATGGATCTTTGGGTACTTCTGGAGTCTCCCCAGGGGAGTCAGGCCTCGTCTCGAGTGGGGGCATGCACGTGCGCTTTCCTTCCAGGCTGTAGCAGCAATGTCACGCTTCCCGTCGCGTGGATCAAAGGATCTGTGGTTTTCCCTCGAGGCTTTCCCTCGAGGCTTTCCCACAGGGCTGTCCCACGTGCCACCGTGGTGTGAGTCGATCCTCGGCGTGAAAGATGAGCCAGTGCAGGGCAAAGAGGTTCCTCTGGAATGGACTGAGACATCTGGGGGACTCTTGGAATGGTGGTACGACCATGGAGTTCCTCTCGCCTTTCCTGTTGAGAGTGCCTACTCTTGAGATGCGACGGGAACGCCGGGAATTCTTTCCCGTTGAAAGCAGGGAAAGGATCCCTCATCTCGAGTCACGAGGGGGAAACGGGGCTCCTCTGGATGTGGGCGGGACCATCGTGCTTCCTCTCGAGTGGAGACGGGTATGGCGGTGAACTTCTTGAGTTGCAGCAAGGGTGTGAAAGACCCTTTCGAAGTTCCAGAGGTTAGGTGTCATTAGTCTCCAGACGCCTCATCGGAAATAGGCCTCATCTCGCCTGGAAGGGAGAACTTCCTGGATTTTCTCGAGTTGCGGCAGGTGTTCTCGAGTTACGACGGGGACCTCAGGGACCCGCCCTGGTGGCCTCAGGAGAGGCCAGTCCCCATGCGAGTTGCTAGAGGGCCTCTCGGGATTCCTCTCCCGTCGATACCGGGGCCAAAAACCTTGTGTGCAGTCAGGGCCGGAACCGAGGATTCCTCTCAGGGGCTGACATGGAACTTTGGGTACTTCTGGAGTCTCCCCAGGGGAGTCAGGCCTCGTCTCGAGTTGGGGCATCCACGTGCGCTTTCCGTCCTGGCTGTAGCAGCAATAT
This sequence comes from Capricornis sumatraensis, assembly GCF_032405125.1. Taxonomy (NCBI): domain Eukaryota; kingdom Metazoa; phylum Chordata; class Mammalia; order Artiodactyla; family Bovidae; genus Capricornis; species Capricornis sumatraensis. Next base: position 9,705,519 of record NW_027184613.1, read on the forward strand.
CACGCTTCCCGTGGCGTGGATCAAAGGATCTGTGGTTTTCCCTCGAGGCTTTCCCTCGAGGCTTTCCCACAGGGCTGTCCCACGTGCCACCGTGGTGTGAGTCGATCCTCGGCGTGAAAGATGAGCCAGTGCAGGGCAAAGAGATTCCTCTGGAATGGACTGAGACATCTGGGGGACTCTTGGAATGGTGGTACGACCATGGAGTTCCTCTCGCCTTTCCTGTTGAGAGTGCCTCCTCTTGAGATGCGACGGAAACGCCGGGAATTCTTTCCCGTTGAAAGCAGGGAAAGGATCCCTCATCTCGAGCTCCGAGGGGGAAACGGGGCTCCTCTGGATGTGGGCGGGACCATCGTGCTTCCTCTCGAGTGGAGACGGGTATGGCGGTGAACTTCTTGAGTTGCAGCAAGGGTGTGAAAGACCCTTTCGAAGTTCCAGAGGTTAGGTGTCATTAGTCTCCAGACGCCTCATCGGAAATAGGCCTCATCTCGCCTGGAAGGGAGAACTTCCTGGATTTCTCGAGTTGCGGCAGGTGTTCTCGAGTTACGACGGGGACCTCAGGGACCCGCCCTGGTGGCCTCAGGAGAGGCCAGTCCCCATGCGAGTTGCTAGGGGGCCTCTCGGGATTCCTCTCCCGTCGATACCGGGGCCAAAGCCTTGTGTGGAGTCAGGGCCGGAACCGAGGATTCCTCTCAGGGGCTGACATGGATCTTTGGGTACTTCTGGAGTCTCCCCAGGGGAGTCAGGCCTCGTCTCGAGTGGGGGCATGCACGTGCGCTTTCCTTACAGGCTGTAGCAGCAATGTCACGCTTCCCGTCGCGTGGATCAAAGGATCTGTGGTTTTCTCTCGAGGCTTTCCCTCGAGGCTTTCGCACAGGGCTGTCCCACGTGCCACCGTGGTGTGAGTCGATCCTCGGCGTGAAAGATGAGCCAGTGCAGGGCAAAGAGGTTCCTCTGGAATGGACTGAGACATCTGGGGGACTCTTGGAATGGTGGTACGACCATGGAGTTCCTCTCGCCTTTCCTGTTGAGAGTGCCTCCTCTTGAGATGCGACGGGAACGCCGGGAATTCTTTCCCGTTGAAAGCAGGGAAAGGATCCCTCATCTCGAGCTACGAGGGGGAAACGGGGCTCCTCTGGATGTGGGCGGGACCATCGTGCTTCCTCTCGAGTGGAGACGGGTATGGCGGTGAACTTCTTGAGTTGCAGCAAGGGTGTGAAAGACCCTTTCGAAGTTCCAGAGGTTAGGTGTCATTAGTCTCCAGACGCCTCATCGGAAATAGGCCTCATCTCGCCTGGAAGGGAGAACTTCCTGGATTTTCTCGAGTTGCGGCAGGTGTTCTCGAGTTACGACGGGGACCTCAGGGACCCGCCCTGGTGGCCTCAGGAAAGGCCAGTCTCCATGCGAGTTGCTAGGGGGCCTCTCGGGATTCCTTTCCCGTCGATACCGGTGCCAAAAACCTTGTGTGGAGTCAGGGCCGGAACCGAGGATTCCTCTCAGGGGTGACATGGATCTTTGGGTACTTCTGGAGTCTCCCCAGGGGAGTCAGGCCTCGTCTCGAGTGGGGGCATGCACGTGCGCTTTCCTTCCAGGCTGTAGCAGCAATGTCACGCTTCCCGTCGCGTGGATTAAAGGATCTGTGGTTTTCCCTCGAGGCTTTCCCTCGAGGCTTTCCCACAGGGCTGTCCCACGTGCCACCGTGGTGTGAGTCGATCCTCGGCGTGAAAGATGAGCCAGTGCAGGGCAAAGAGGTTCCTCTTTAATGGACTGAGACATCTGGGGGACTCCTGGAATGGTGGTACGACCATGGAGTTCCTATCGCCTTTCCTGTTGAGAGTGCCTCCACCTGAGATGCGACGGGAAAGCCTGGAATTCTTTCCCGTTGAAAGCAGGGAAAGGATCCCTCATCTCGAGCTACGAGGGGGAAACGGGGCTCCTCTGGATGTGGGCGGGACCATCGTGCTTCCTCTCGAGTGGAGACGGGTATGGCGGTGAACTTCTTGAGTTGCAGCAAGGGTGTGAAAGACCCTTTCGAAGTTCCAGAGGTTAGGTGTCATTAGTCTCCAGACGCCTCATCGGAAATAGGCCTCATCTCGCCTGGAAGGGAGAACTTCCTGGAATTTCTCAAGTTGCGGCAGGTGTTCTCGAGTTACGAAGGGGACATCAGGGAACCGCCCTGGTGTCCTCAGGAAAAGCCAGTCCCCATGCGAGTTGCTAGGGGGCCTCTAGGGATTCCTTTCCCGTCGATACCGGGGCCAAAATCCTTTTGTGGAGTCAGGGCCGGAACCGAGGATTCCTCTCAGGGGCTGACATGAATCTTGGGGTACTTCTGAAGTCTCCCCAGGGGAGTCAGGCCTCGTCTCGAGTGGGGGCATGCACGTGCGCTTTCCTTCCAGGCTGTAGCAGCAATGTCACGCTTCCCGTCGCGTGGATCAAAGGATCTGTGGTTTTCCCTCGAGGCTTTCCCTCGAGGCTTTCCCACAGGGCTGTCCCACGTGCCACCGTGGTATGAGTCGATCCTCGGCGTGAAAGATGAGCCAGTGCAGGGCAAAGAGGTTCCTCTGGAATGGACTGAGACATCTGGGGGTCTCTTGGAATGGTGGTACGACCATGGAGTTCCTCTCGCCTTTCCTGTTGAGAGTGCCTCCTCTTGAGATACGACGGGAACGCTGGGAATTCTTTCCCGTTGAAAGCAGGGAAAGGATCCCTCATCTCGAGCTCCGAGGGGGAAACGGGGCTCCTCTGGATGTGGGCGGGACCATCGTGCTTCCTCTCGAGTGGAGACGGGTATGGCGGTGAACTTCTTGAGTTGCAGCAAGGGTGTGAAAGACCCTTTCGAAGTTCCAGAGGTTAGGTGTCATTAGTCTCCATACGCCTCATCGGAAATAGGCCTCATCTCGCCTGGAAGGGAGAACTTCCTGGATTTTCTCGAGTTGCGGCAGGTGTTCTCGAGTTACGACGGGGACCTCAGGGACCCGCCCTGGTGGCCTCAGGAGAGGCCAGTCCCCTTGCGACTTGCTAGGGGGCCTCTCGGGATTCCTCTCCCGTCGATACCGGGGCCAAAGCCTTGTGTGGAGTCAGGGCCGGAACCGAGGATTCCTCTCAGGGGCTGACATGGATCTTTGGGTACTTCTGGAGTCTCCCCAGGGGAGTCAGGCCTCGTCTCGAGTGGGGGCATGCACGTGCGCTTTCCTTCCAGGCTGTAGCAGCAATGTCACGCTTCCCGTGGCGTGGATCAAACGATCTGTGGTTTTCCCTTGAGGCTTTCCCTCGAGGCTTTCCCACAGGGCTGTCCCACGTGCCACCGTGGTGTGAGTCGATCCTCGGCGTGAAAGATGAGCCAGTGCAGGGCAAAGAGGTTCCTCTGGAATGGACTGAGACATCTGGGGGACTCTTGGAATGGTGGTACCACCATGGAGTTCCTCTCGCCTTTCCTGTTGAGAGTGCCTCCTCTTGAGATGCGACGGGAACGCCGGGAATTCTTTCCCGTTGAAAGCAGGGAAAGGATCCCTCATCTCGAGCTACGAGGGGGAAACGGGGCTCCTCTGGATGTGGGCGGGACCATCGTGCTTCCTCTCGAGTGGAGACGGGTATGGCGGTGAACTTCTTGAGTTGCAGCAAGGGTGTGAAAGACCCTTTCGAAGTTCCAGAGGTTAGGTGTCATTAGTCTCCAGATGCCTCATCGGAAATAGGCCTCATCTCGCCTGGAAGGGAGAACTTCCTGGATTTTCTCGAGTTGCGCCAGGTGTTCTCGAGTTACGACGGGGACCTCAGGGACCCGCCCTGTTGGCCTCAGGAAAGGCCAGTCTCCATGCTAGTTGCTAGGTGGCCTCTCGGGATTCCTCTCCCGTCGATACCGGTGCCAAAAACCTTGTGTGGAGTCAGGGCCGGAACCGAGGATTCCTCTCAGGGGTGACATGGATCTTTGGGTACTTCTGGAGTCTCCCCAGGGGAGTCAGGCCTCGTCTCGAGTGGAGGCATGCACGTGCGCTTTCCTTCCAGGCTGTAGCAGCAATGTCACGCTTCCCGTCGCGTGGATTAAAGGATCTGTGGTTTTCCCTCGAGGCTTTCCCTCGAGGCTTTCCCACAGGGCTGTCCCACGTGCCACCGTGGTGTGAGTCGATCCTCGGCGTGAAAGATGAGCCAGTGCAGTGCAAAGAGGTTCCTCTTTAATGGACTGAGACATCTGGGGGACTCCTGGAATGGTGGTACGACCATGGAGTTCCTATCGCCTTTCCTGTTGAGAGTGCCTCCACCTGAGATGCGACGGGAAAGCCTGGAATTCTTTCCCGTTAAAAGCAGGGAAAGGATCCCTCATCTCGAGCTACGAGGGGGAAACGGGGCTCCTCTGGATGTGGGCGGGACCATCGTGCTTCCTCTCGAGTGGAGACGGGTATGGCGGTGAACTTCTTGAGTTGCAGCAAGGGTGTGAAAGACCCTTTCGAAGTTCCAGAGGTTAGGTGTCATTAGTCTCCAGACGCCTCATCGGAAATAGGCCTCATCTCGCCTGGAAGGGAGAACTTCCTGGAATTTCTCAAGTTGCGGCAGGTGTTCTCGAGTTACGAAGGGGACATCAGGGAACCGCCCTGGTGTCCTCAGGAAAAGCCAGTCCCCATGCGAGTTGCTAGGGGGCCTCTAGGGATTCCTTTCCCGTCGATACCGGGGCCAAAATCCTTTTGTGGAGTCAGGGCCGGAACCGAGGATTCCTCTCAGGGGCTGACATGAATCTTGGGGTACTTCTGAAGTCTCCCCAGGGGAGTCAGGCCTCGTCTCGAGTGGGGGCATGCACGTGCGCTTTCCCTCCAGGCTGTAGCAGTAATGTCACGCTTCCCGTCGCGTGAATCTAAGGATCTGTGGTTTTCCCTCAAGGCTTTCCCTCGAGGCTTTCCAACAGGGCTGTCCCACGTGCCACCGTGGTGTGAGTCGATCCTCGGCGTGAAAGATGAGCCAGTGCAGGGCAAAGAGGTTCCTCTGGAATGGACTGAGACATCTGGGGGACTCTTGGAATGGTGGTACGATCATGGAGTTCCTCTCGCCTTTCCTGTTGAGAGTGCCTCCTTTTGAGATGCGACGGGAACGCCGGGAATTCTTTCCCGTTGAAAGCAGGCAAAGGATCCCTTATCTCGAGCTACGAGGGGGAAACGGGGCTCCTCTGGATGTGGGCGGGACCATCGTGCTTCCTCTCGAGTGGAGACGGGTATGGCGGTGAACTTCTTGAGTTGCAGCAAGGGTGTGAAAGACCCTTTCGAAGTTCCAGAGGTTAGGTGTCATTAGTCTCCAGACGCCTCATCGGAAATAGGCCTCATCTCGCCTGGAAGGGAGAACTTCCTGGATTTTCTCGAGTTGCGGCAGCTGTTCTCGAGTTACGACGGGGACCTCAGGGACCCGCCCTGGTGGCCTCAGGAGAGGCCAGTCCCCATGCGAGTTGCTAGGGGGCCTCTCGGGATTCCTCTCCCGTCGATACCGGGGCCAAAAACCTTGTGTGCAGTCAGGGCCGGAACCGAGGATTCCTCTCAGGGGCTGACATGGATCTTTGGGTACTTGTGGAGTCTCCCCAGGGGAGTCAGGCCTCGACTCGAGTGGGGGCATGCACGTGCGCTTTCCTTCCAGGCTGTAGCAGCAATGTCACGCTTCCCATGGCGTGGATCAAAGGATCTGTGGTTTTCCCTCGAGGCTTTCCCACAGGGCTGTCCCACGTGCCACCGTGGTGTGAGTCGATCCTCGGCGAGAAAGATGAGCCAGTGCAGGGCAAAGAGTTTCCTCTGGAATGGACTGAGACATCTGGGGGACTCTTGGAATGGTGGTACGACCATGGAGTTCCTCTTGCCTTTCCTGTTGAGAGTGCCTCCTCTTGAGATGCGTCGGGAACGCCGGGAATTCTTTCCCGTTGAAAGCAGGGAAAGGATCCCTCATCTCGAGCTACGAGGGGGAAACGGGGCTCCTCTGGATGTGGGCGGGACCATCGTGCTTCCTCTCGAGTGGAGACGGGTATGGTGGTGAACATCTTGAGTTGCAGCAAGGGTGTGAAAGACCCTTTCGAAGTTCCTGAGGTTAGGTGTCATTAGTCTCCAGACGCCTCATCGGAAATAGGCCTCATCTCGCCTGGAAGGGAGAACTTCCTGGATTTTTTCGAGTTGCGGCAGGTGTTCTCGAGTTATGACGGTGACATCAGGGACCCGCCCTGGTGGCCTCAGGAGAGGCCAGTCCCCATGCGAGTTGCTAGGGGGCCTCTCGGGATTCCTCTCCCGTCGATACCGGGGCCAAAAACCTTGTGTGGAGTCAGGGCCGGAACCGAGGATTCCTCTCAGGGGCTGACATGGATCTCTGGGTACTTCTGGAGTCTCCCCAGGGGAGTCAGGCCTCGTCTCGAGTGGGGGCATGCACGTGCACTTTCCTTCCAGGCTATAGCAGCAATGTCACGCTTCCCGTGGCGTGGATCAAAGGATCTGTGGTTTTCCCTCGAGGCTTTCCCTCGAGGCTTTCCCACAGGGCTGTCCCACGTGCCACCGTGGTGTGAGTCGATTCTCGGCGTGAAAGATGAGCCAGTGCAGGGCAAAGAGGTTCCTCTGGAATGGACTGAGACATCTGGGGGACTCTTGGAATGGTGGTACGACCATGGAGTTCCTCTCGCCTTTCCTGTTGAGAGTGCCTCCTCTTGAGATGCGACGGGAACGCCGGGAATTCTTTCCCGTTGAAAGCAGGGAAAGGATCCCTCATCTCGAGCTACGAGGGGGAAACGGGGCTCCTCTGGATGTGGGCGGGACCATCGTGCTTCCTCTCGAGTGGAGACGGGTATGGCGGTGAACTTCTTGAGTTGCAGCAAGGGTGTGAAAGACCCTTTCGAAGTTCCAGAGGTTAGGTGTCATTAGTCTCCAGACGCCTCATCGGAAATAGGCCTCATCTCGCCTGGAAGGGAGAACTTCCTGGATTTTCTCGAGTTGCGTCAGGTGTTCTCGAGTTACGACGGGGACCTCAGGGACCCGCCCTGGTGGCCTCAGGAGAGGCCAGTCCCCATGGGAGTTGCTAGGGGGCCTCTCGGGATTCCTCTTCCGTCGATCCCGGGGCCAAAAACCTTGTGTGGAGTCCGGGCCGGATCCGAGGATTCCTCTCAGGGGCTGACATGGATCTTTGGGTACTTCTGGAGTCTCCCCAGGGGAGTCAGGCCTCGTCTCGAGTGGGGGCATGCACGTGCGCTTTCCTTCCAGGCTGTAGCAGCAATGTCACGCTTCCCGTGTCGTGGATCAAAGGATCTGTGGTTTTCCCTCGAGGCTTTCCCACAGGGCTGTCCCACGTGCCAACGTGGGGTGAGTCGATCCTCGGCGTGAAAGATGAGCCAGTGCAGGGCAAAGAGGTTCCTCTGGAATGGACTGAGACATCTGGGGGACTCTTGGAATGGTGGTACGACCATGGTGTTCCTCTCGCCTTTCCTGTTGAGAGTGCCTCCTCTTGAGATGCGACGGGAACGCCGGGAATTCTTTCCTGTTGAAAGCAGGGAAAGGATCCCTCATCTCGAGCTACGAGGGAGAAACGGGGCTCCTCTGGATGTGGGCGGGACCATCGTGCTTCCTCTCGAGTGGAGACGGGTATGGCGGTGAACTTCTTGAGTTGCAGCAAGGGTGTGAAAGACCCTTTCGAAGTTCCAGAGGTTAGGTGTCATTAGTCTCCAGACGCCTCATCGGAAATAGGCCTCATCTCGCCTGGAAGGGAGAACTTCCTGGATTTTCTCGAGTTGCAGCAGGTGTTCTCGAGTTACGACGGGGACCTCAGGGACCCGCCCTGGTGGCCTCAGAGAGGCCAGTCCCCATGCAAGTTGCTAGGGGGCCTCTCGGGATTCCTCTCCCGTCGATACCGGGGCCAAAAACCTTGTGTGGAGTCAGGGCCGGAACCGAGGATTCCTCTCAGGGGCTGACATGGATCTTTGGGTACTTCTGGAGTCTCCCCAGGGGAGTCAGGCCTCGTCTCGAGTGGGGGCATGCACGTGCGCTTTCCTTCCAGCCTGTAGCAGCAATGTCACGCTTCCCGTGTCGTGGATCAAAGGATCTGTGGTTTTCCCTCTAGGCTTACCCTCGAGGCTTTCCCACAGGGCTGTCCCACGTGCCACCGTGGTGTGAGTCGATCCTCGGCGTGAAAGATGAGCCAGTGCAGGGCAAAGAGGTTCCTCTGGAATGGACTGAGACATCTGGGGGACTCTTGGAATGGTGGTACGACCATGGAGTTCCTCTCGCCTTTCCTGTTGAGAGTGCCTCCACTTGAGATGCGACAGGAACGCCGGGAATTCTTTCCCGTTGAAAGCAGGGAAAGGATCCCTCATCTCGAGCTGCGAGGGGGAAACGGGGCTCCTCTGGATGTGGGCGGGACCATCGTGCTTCCTCTCGAGTGGAGACGGGTATGGCGGTGAACTTCTTGAGTTGCAGCAAGGGTGTGAAAGACCCTTTCGAAGTTCCAGAGGTTAGGTGTCATTAGTCTCCAGACGCCTCATCGGAAATAGGCCTCATCTCGCCTGGAAGGGAGAACTTCCTGGATTTTCTCGAGTTGCGGCAGGTGTTCTCGAGTTACGACGGGGACCTCAGGGACCCGCCCTGGTGGCCTCAGGAACGGCCAGTCCCAATGCAAGTTGCTAGGGGGCCTCTCGAGATTCCTCTCCCGTCGATACCGGGGCCAAAAACCTTGTGTTGAGTCAGGGCCGGAACCGAGGATTCCTCTCAGGGGCTGACATGGATCTTTGGGTACTTCTGGAGTCTCCCCAGGGGAGTCAGGCCTCGTCTCGTGTGGGGGCATGCACGTGCACTTTCCTTCCAGGCTGTAGCAGCAATGTCACGCTTCCCGTGGCGTGGATCAAAGGATCTGTGGTTTTCCCTCGAGGCTTTCCCTCGAGGCTTTCCCACAGGGCTGTCCCACGTGCCACCGTGGTGTGAGTCGATCCTCGGCATGAAAGATGAGCCAGTGCAGGGCAAAGAGGTTCCTCTGGAATGGACTGAGACATCTGGGGGACTCTTGGAATGGTGGTACGACCATGGAGTTCCTCTCGCCTTTCCTGTTGAGAGTGCCTCCTCTTGAGATGCGACGGTAACGCCGGGAATTCTTTCCCGTTGAAAGCAGGGAAAGGATCCCTCATCTCGAGCTACGAGGGGGAAACGGGGCTCCTCTGGATGTGGGCGGGACCATCGTGCTTCCTCTCGAGTGGAGACGGGTATGGCGGTGAACTTCTTGAGTTGCAGCAAGGGTGTGAAAGACCCTTTCGAAGTTCCAGAGTATCGGTGTGATTAGTCTCCAGACGCCTCATCGGAAATAGTCCTCATCTCACCTGGAAGGGAGAACTTCCTGGATTTTCTCGAGTTGCGGCAGGTGTTCTCGAGTTACGACGGGGACCAAAGGGACCCGCCCTGGTGGCCTCAGGAGAGGCCAATCCCCATGCGAGTTGCTAGGGGGCCTCTCGGGATTCCTCTCCTGTCGTTACCTGGGCCAAAAACCTTGTGTGGAGTCAGGGCCGGAACCGAGGATTCCTCTCAGGGGCTGACATGGATCTTTGGGTACTTGTGGAGTCTCCCCAGGGGAGTCAGGCCTCGTCTCGAGTGGGGGCATGCACGTGCACTTTCCTTCTAGGCTGTAGCAGCAATGTCACGCTTCCCGTGGCGTGAATCAAAGGATCTGTGGTTTTCCCTCGAGGCTTTCCCTCGAGGCTTTCCCACAGGGCTGTCCCACGTGCCACCGTGGTGTGAGTCGATCTTCAGCGAGAAAGATGAGCCAGTGCAGGGCAAAGAGGTTCCTCTGGAATGGACTGAGACATCTGGGGGACTCTTGGAATGGTGGTACGACCATGGAGTTCCTCTGGCCTTTCCTGTTGAGAATGCCTCCTGTTGAGATGCGACGGGAACGCCGGGAATTCTTTCCCGTTGAAAGCAGGGAAAGGATCCCTCATCTCGAGCTACGAGGGAGAAACGGGGCTCCTCTTGATGTGGGCGGGACCATCGTGCTTCCTCTCGAGTGGAAACGGGTATGGCGGTGAACTTCTTGAGTTGCAGCAAGGGTGTGAAAGACCCTTTCGAAGTTCCAGAGGTAAGGTGTCATTAGTCTCCAGACGGCTCATCGGAAATAGGCCTCATCTCGCCTGGAAGAGAGAAATTCCTGGATTTTCTCGAGTTGCGGCAGGAGTTCTCGAGTTACGGCGGTGACATCAGGGACCCGCCCTGGTGGCCTCAGGAGAGGCCAGTCCCCATGCGAGTTGCTAGGGGGCCTCTCGGGATTCCTCTCCCGTCGATACCGGGGCCAAAAACCTTGTGTGGAGTCAGGGCCGGAACCGAGGATTTCTCTCAGGGGCTGACATGGATCTTTGGGTACTTCTGGAGTCTCCCCAGGGGAGTCAGGCCTCGTCTCGAGTGGGGGCATGCACGTGCGCTTTCCTTCCAGGCTGTAACAGCAATGTCACGCTTCCCGTCGCGTGGATCAACGGATCTGTGGTTTTCCCTCGAGGCTTTCCCTCGAGGCTTTCCCACAGGGCTGTCCCGCGTGCCATCGTGGTGTGAGTCGATCCTCGGCGTGAAAGATGAGCCAGTGCAGGGCAAAGAGGTTCCTCTGGAATGGACTGAGACATCTGGGGGACTCTTGGAATGGTTGTACGACCATGGAGTTCCTCTCGCCTTTCCTGTTGAGAGTGCCTCCTCTTGAGATGCGACGGGAACGCCGGGAATTCTTTGCCGTTGAAAGCAGGGAAAGGATCCCTCATCTCGAGCTGCGAGGGGGAAACGGGGCTCCTCTGGATGTGGGCGGGACTATCGTGCTTCCTCTCGAGTGGAGACGGGTATGGCGGTGACCTTCTTGAGTTGCAGCAAGGGTGTGAAAAACCCTTTCGAAGTTCCAGAGTTTAGGTGTCATTAGTCTCCAGACGCCTCATCGGAAATAGGCCTCATTTCGCCTGGAAGGGAGAACTTCCTGGATTTTCTCGAGTTGCGGCAGGTGTTCTCGAGTTACGACGGGGACCCCAGGGACCCGCCCTGGTGGCCTCAGGAGAGGCCAGTCCCCATGAGACTTGCTAGGGGGCCTCTCGGGATTCCTCTCCCGTCGATACCGGGGCCAAAAACCTTGTGTGGAGTCAGGGCCGGAACCGAGGATTCCTCTCAGGGGCTGACATGGATCTTTGGGTACTTCTGGAGTCTCCCAAGCGGTGTCAGGTCTCGTCTCGTGTGGGGGCATGCACGTGCGCTTTCCTTCCAGGCTGTAACAGCAATGTCACGCTTCCCGTCGCGTGGATCAAAGGATCTGTGGTTTTCCCTCGAGGCTTTCCCACAGGGCTGTCCCGCGTGCCATCGTGGTGTGAGTCGATCCTCGGCGTGAAAGATGAGCCAGTGCAGGGCAAAGAGGTTCCTCTGGAATGGACTGAGACATCTGGGGGACTCTTGGAATGGTGGTACGACCATAGAGTTCCTCTCGCCTTTCCTGTTGAGAGTGCCTCCTCTTGAGATGCGACGGGAACGCCGGGAATTCTTTCCCGTTGAAAGCAGGGAAAGGATCCCTCATCTCGAGTTACGAGGGGGAAACGGGGCTCCTCTGGATGTGGGCGGGACCATCGTGCTTCCTCTCGAGTGGAGACGGGTATGGCGGTGAACTTCTTGAGTTGCAGCAAGGTTGTGAAAGACCCTTTCGAAGTTCCAGTGGTTAGGTGTCATTAGTCTCCAGACGCCTCATCGGAAATAGGCCTCCTCTCGCCTGGAAGGGAGAACTTCCTGGATTTTCTCGAGTTGCGGCAGGTGTTCTCGAGTTACGACGGGGACCTCAGGGACCCGCCCTGGTGGCCTCAGGAACGGCCAGTCCCCATGCGAGTTGCTAGGGGGCCTCTCGAGATTCCTCTCCCGTCGATACCGGGGCCAAAAACCTTGTGTGGAGTCAGGGCCGGAACCCAGGATTCCTCTCAGGGGCTGACATGGATCTTTGGGTACTTCTGGAGTCTCCCCAGGGGAGTCAGGCCTCGTCTCGAGTGGGGGCATGCACGTGCACTTTCCTTCCAGGCTGTAGCAGCAATGTCACGCTTCCCGTCGCGTGGATCAAAGGATCTGTGGTTTTCCCTCGAGGCTTTCCCTCGAGGCTTTCCCACAGGGCTGTCCCACGTTCCACCGTGGTGTGAGTCGATCCTCGGCGTGAAAGATGAGCCAGTGCAGGGCAAAGAGGTTCCTCTGTAATGGACTTTGACATCTGGGGGACTCTTGGAATGGTGGTACGACCATGGAGTTCCTCTCGCCTTTCCTGTTGAGAGTGCCTCCTCTTGAGATGCGACGGGAACACCGGGAATTCTTTCCCGTTGAAAGCAGGGAAAGGATCCCTCATCTCGAGCTACGAGGGAGAAACGGGGCTCCTCTGGATGTGGGCGGGACCATCGTGCTTCCTCTCGAGTGGAGACGGGTATGGCGGTGAACTTCTTGAGTTGCAGCAAGGGTGTGAAAGACCCTTTCGAAGTTCCAGAGGTTAGGTGTCATTAGTCTCCAGACGCCTCATCGGAAATAGGCCTCATCTCGCCTGGAAGGGAGAACTTCCTGGATTTTCTCGAGTTGCGGCAGGTGTTCTCGAGTTACGACGGGGACCTCAGGGACCCGCCCTGGTGGCCTCAGGAACGGCCAGTCCCAATGCAAGTTGCTAGGGGTCCTCTCGAGATTCCTCTCCCGTCGATACCGGGGCCAAAAACCTTGTGTAGAGTCAGGGCCGGAACCGAGGATTCCTCTCAGGGGCTGACATGGATCTTTGGGTACTTCTGGAGTCTCCCCAGGGGAGTCAGGCCTCGTCTCGAGTGGGGGCATGCACGTGCACTTTCTTTCCAGGCTGTAGCAGCAATGTCACGCTTCCCGTGGCGTGGATCAAAGGATCTGTGGTTTTCCCTCGAGGCTTTCCCTCGAGGCTTTCCCACAGGGCTGTCCCACGTGCCACCATGGTGTGAGTCGATCCTCGGCGTGAAAGATGAGCCAGTGCAGGGCAAAGAGGTTCCTCTGGAATGGACTGAGACATCTGGGGACTCTTGGAATGGTGGTATGACCATGGAGTTCCTCTCGCCTTTCCTGTTGAGAGTGCCTCCTCTTGAGATGCGACGGGAACGCCGGGAATTCTTTCCCGTTGAAAGCAGGGAAAGGATCCCTCATCTCGAGTTACGAGGGGGAAACGGGGCTCCTCTGGATGTGGGCGGGACCATCGTGCTTCCTCTCGAGTGGAGACGGGTATGGCGGTGAACTTCTTGAGTTGCAGCAAGGGTGTGAAAGACCCTTTCGAAGTTCCAGAGGTTAGGTGTCATTAGTCTCCAGAAGCCTCATCGGAAATAGGCCTCATCTCGCCTGGAAGGGAGAACTTCCTGGATTTTCTCGAGTTGCAGCAGGTGTTCTCGAGTTACGACGGGGACCTCAGGGACCCGCCCTGTTGGCCTCAGAGAGGCCAGTCCCCATGCAAGTTGCTAGGGGGCCTCTCGGGATTCCTCTCCCGTCGATACCGGGGCCAAAAACCTTGTGTGGAGTCAGGGCCGGAACCGAGGATTCCTCTCAGGGGCTGACATGGATCTTTGGGTACTTCTGGAGTCTCCCCAGGGGAGTCAGGCCTCGTCTCGAGTGGGGGCATGCACGTGCGCTTTCCTTCCAGCCTGTAGCAGCAATGTCACGCTTCCCGTGTCGTGGATCAAAGGATCTGTGGTTTTCCCTCGAGGCTTTCCCTCGAGGCTTTCCCACAGGGCTGTCCCACGTGCCACCGTGGTGTGAGTCGATCCTCGGCGTGAAAGATGAGCCAGTGCAGGGCAAAGAGGTTCCTCTGGAAGGGACTGAGACATCTGGGGGACTCTTGGAATGGTGGTACGACCATGGAGTTCCTCTCGCCTTTCCTGTTGAGAGTGCCTCCTCTTGAGATGCGACGGGAACGCCGGGAATTCTTTCCCGTTGAAAGCAGGGAAAGGATCCCTCATCTCGAGCTGCGAGGGGGAAACGGGGCTCCTCTGGATGTGGGCGGGTCCATCGTGCGTCCTGTCGAGTGGAGACGGGTATGGCGGTGAACTTCTTGAGTTGCAGCAAGGGTGTGAAAGACCCTTTCGAAGTTCCAGAGTTTAGGTGTCATTAGTCTCCAGACGCCTCATCGGAAATAGGCCTCATCTCGCCTGGAAGGGAGAACTTCCTGGATTTTCTCGAGTTGCGGCAGGTGTTCTCGAGTTACGACGGGGACCTCAGGGACCCGCCCTGGTGGCCTCAGGAGAGGCCAGTCCCCATGAGACTTGCTAGGGGGCCTCTCGGGATTCCTCTCCCGTCGATACCGGGGCCAAAAACCTTGTGTGGAGTCAGGGCCGGAACCGAGGATTCCTCTCAGGGGCTGACATGGATCTTTGGGTACTTCTGGAGTCTCCCAAGCGGTGTCAGGCCTCGCCTCGTGTGGGGGCATGCACGTGCGCTTTCCTTCCAGGCTGTAACAGCAATGTCACGCTTCCCATCGCGTGGATCAAAGGATCTGTGGTTTTCCCTCGAGGCTTTCCCACAGGGCTGTCCCGCGTGCCATCGTGGTGTGAGTCGATCCTCGGCGTGAAAGATGAGCCAGTGCAGGGCAAAGAGGTTCCTCTGGAATGGACTGAGACATCTGGGGGACTCTTGGAATGGTGGTACGACCATAGAGTTCCTCTCGCCTTTCCTGTTGAGAGTGCCTCCTCTTGAGATGCGACGGGAACGCCGGGAATTCTTTCCCGTTGAAAGCAGGGAAAGGATCCCTCATCTCGAGCTACGAGGGGGAAACGGGGCTCCTCTGGATGTGGGCGGGACCATCGTGCTTCCTCTCGAGTGGAGACGGGTATGGCGGTGAACTTCTTGAGTTGCAGCAAGGGTGTGAAAGACCCTTTCGAAGTTCCAGAGGTTAGGTGTCATTAGTCTCCAGGCGCCTCATCGGAAATAGGCCTCATCTCGCCTGGAAGGGAGAACTTCCTGGATTTTCTCGAGTTGCGGCAGGAGTTCTCGAGTTACGACGGGGACCTCAGGGACCCGCCCTGGTGGCCTCAGGAACGGCCAGTCCCAATGCAAGTTGCTAGGGGGCCTCTCGAGATTCCTCTCCCGTCGATACCGGGGCCAAAAACCTTGTGTTGAGTCAGGGCCGGAACCGAGGATTCCTCTCAGGGGCTGACATGGATCTTTGGGTACTTCTGGAGTCTCCCCAGGGGAGTCAGGCCTCGTCTCGTGTGGGGGCATGCACGTGCACTTTCCTTCCAGGCTGTAGCAGCAATGTCACGCTTCCCGTGGCGTGGATCAAAGGATCTGTGGTTTTCCCTCGAGGCTTTCCCTCGAGGCTTTCCCACAGGGCTGTCCCACGTGCCACCGTGGTGTGAGTCGATCCTCGGCATGAAAGATGAGCCAGGGCAGGGCAAAGAGGTTCCTCTGGAATGGACTGAGACATCTGGGGGACTCTTGGAATGGTGGTACGACCATGGAGTTCCTCTCGCCTTTCCTGTTGAGAGTGCCTCCTCTTGAGATGCGACGGGAACGCCGGGAATTCTTTCCCGTTGAAAGCAGGGAAAGGATCCCTCATCTCGAGCTACGAGGGGGAAACGGGGCTCCTCTGGATGTGGGCGGGACCATCGTGCTTCCTCTCGAGTGGAGACGGGTATGGCGGTGAACTTCTTGAGTTGCAGCAAGGGTGTGAAAGACCCTTTCGAAGTTCCAGAGTATCGGTGTGATTAGTCTCCAGACGCCTCATCGGAAATAGTCCTCATCTCACCTGGAAGGGAGAACTTCCTGGATTTTCTCGAGTTGCGGCAGGTGTTCTCGAGTTACGACGGGGACCAAAGGGACCCGCCCTGGTGGCCTCAGGAGAGGCCAATCCCCATGCGAGTTGCTAGGGGGCCTCTCGGGATTCCTCTCCTGTCGTTACCGGGGCCAAAAACCTTGTGTGGAGTCAGGGCCGGAACCGAGGATTCGTCTCAGGGGCTGACATGGATCTTTGGGTGCTTGTGGAGTCTCCCCAGGGGAGTCAGGCCTCGTCTCGAGTGGGGGCATGCACGTGCACTTTCCTTCTAGGCTGTAGCAGCAATGTCAAGCTTCCCGTGGCGTGGATCAAAGGATCTGTGGTTTTCCCTCGAGGCTTTCCCTCGAGGCTTTCCCACAGGGCTGTCCCACGTGCCACCGTGGTGTGAGTCGATCTTCAGCGATAAAGATGAGCCAGTGCAGGGCAAAGAGGTTCCTCTGGAATGGACTGAGACATCTGGGGGACTCTTGGAATGGTGGTACGACCATGGAGTTCCTCTGGCCTTTCCTGTTGAGAATGCCTCCTGTTGAGATGCGACGGGAACGCCGGGAATTCTTTCCCGTTGAAAGCAGGGAAAGGATCCCTCATCTCGAGCTACGAGGGAGAAACGGGGCTCCTCTTGATGTGGGCGGGACCATCGTGCTTCCTCTCGAGTGGAAACGGGTATGGCGGTGAACTTCTTGAGTTGCAGCAAGGGTGTGAAAGACCCTTTCGAAGTTCCAGAGGTAAGGTGTCATTAGTCTCCAGACGGCTCATCGGAAATAGGCCTCATCTCGCCTGGAAGAGAGAAATTCCTGGATTTTCTCGAGTTGCGGCAGGAGTTCTCGAGTTACGGCGGTGACATCAGGGACCCGCCCTGGTGGCCTCAGGAGAGGCCAGTCCCCATGCGAGTTGCTAGGGGGCCTCTCGGGATTCCTCTCCCGTCGATACCGGGGCCAAAAACCTTGTGTGGAGTCAGGGCCGGAACCGAGGATTCCTCTCAGGGGCTGACATGGATCTTTGGGTACTTCTGGAGTCTCCCCAGGGGAGTCAGGCCTCGTCTCGAGTGGGGGCATGCACGTGCGCTTTCCTTCCAGGCTGTAACAGCAATGTCACTCTTCCCGTCGCATGGATCAACGGATCTGTGGTTTTCCCTCGAGGCTTTCCCTCGAGGCTTTCCCACAGGGCTGTCCCGCGTGCCATCGTGGTGTGAGTCGATCCTCGGCGTGAAAGATGAGCCAGTGCAGGGCAAAGAGGTTCCTCTGGAATGGACTGAGACATCTGGGGGACTCTTGGAATGGTGGTACGACCATGGAGTTCCTCTCGCCTTTCCTGTTGAGAGTGCCTCCCCTTGAGATGCGACGGGAACGCCGGGAATTCTTTACCGTTGAAAGCAGGGAAAGGATCCCTCATATCGAGCTACGAGGGGGAAACGGGGCTCCTCTGGATGTGGGCGGGACCATCGTGCTTCCGCTCGAGTGGAGACGGGTTTGGCGGTGAACTTCTTGAGTTGCAGCAAGGGTGTGAAAGACCCTTTCAAAGTTCCAGAGGTTAGGTGTCATTAGTCTCCAGACACCTCATCGGAAATAGGCCTCATCTCGCCTGGAAGGGAGAACTTCCTGGATTTTCTCGAGTTGCGGCATGTGTTCTCGAGTTAGGACGGGGACCTCCGGGACCGGCCCTGGTGGCCTCAGGAACGGCCAGTCCCCATGCAAGTTGCTAGGGGGCCTCTCGGGATTCCTCTCCCGTCGATACCGGGGCCAAAATCCTTGTGTGGAGTCAGGGTCGGAACCGAGGATTCCTCTCAGGGGCTGACATGGATCTTTGGGTACTTCTGGAGTCTCACCAGGGGAGTCAGGCCTCGTCTCGAGTGGGGGCATGCACGTGCGCTTTCCTTCCAGGCTGTAGCGGCAATGTCACGCTTCCCGTCGCGTGGATCAAAGGATCTGTGGTTTTCCCTCGAGGCTTTCCCACAGGGCTGTCCCACGTGCCAACGTGGTGTGAGTCGATCCTCGGCGTGAAAGATGAGCCAGTGCAGGGCAAAGAGGTTCCTCTGGAATGGACTGAGACATCTGGGGGACTCTTGGAATGGTGGTACGACCATAGAGTTCCTCTCGCCTTTCCTGTTGAGAGTGCCTCCTCTTGAGATGCGACGGGAACGCCGGGAATTCTTTCCCGTTGAAAGCAGGGAAAGGATCCCTCATCTCGAGCTGCGAGGGGGAAACGGGGCTCCTCTGGATGTGGGCGGGACTATCGTGCTTCCTCTCGAGTGGAGACGGGTATGGCGGTGAACTTCTTGAGTTGCAGCAAGGGTGTGAAAAACCCTTTCGAAGTTCCAGAGGTTAGGTGTCATTAGTCTCCAGACGCCTCATCGGAAATAGGCCTCATCTCGCCTGGAAGGGAGAACTTCCTGGATTTTCTCGAGTTGCGGCAGGTGTTCTCGAGTTACGACGGGAACCTCAGGGACCCGCCCTGGTGGCCTCAGGAGAGGCCAGTCCCCATGAGACTGGCTAGGGGGCCTCTCGGGATTCCTCTCCCGTCGATACCGGGGCCAAAAACCTTGTGTGGAGTCAGGGCCGGAACCGAGGATTCCTCTCAGGGGCTGACATGGATCTTTGGTTACTTGTGGAGTCTCCCCAGGGGAGTCAGGCCTCGTCTCGAGTGGGGGCATGCACGTCCACTTTCCTTCTAGGCTGTAGCAGCAATGTCACGCTTCCCGTGGCGTGGATCAAAGGATCTGTGGTTTTCCCTCGAGGCTTTCCCTCGAGGCTTTCCCACAGGGCTGTCCCACGTGCCACCGTGGTGTGAGTCGATCTTCAGCGAGAAAGATGAGCCAGTGCAGGGCAAAGAGGTTCCTCTGGAATGGACTGAGACATCTGGGGGACTCTTGGAATGGTGGTACGACCATGGAGTTCCTCTGTCCTTTCCTGTTGAGAATGCCTCCTGTTGAGATGCGACGGGAACGCCGGGAATTCTTTCCCGTTGAAAGCAGGGAAAGGATCCCTCATCTCGAGCTACGAGGGAGAAACGGGGCTCCTCTTGATGTGGGCGGGACCATCGTGCTTCCTCTCGAGTGGAAACGGGTATGGCGGTGAACTTCTTGAGTTGCAGCAAGGGTGTGAAAGACCCTTTCGAAGTTCCAGAGGTAAGGTGTCATTAGTCTCCAGACGGCTCATCGGAAATAGGCCTCATCTCGCCTGGAAGAGAGAAATTCCTGGATTTTCTCGAGTTGCGGCAGGAGTTCTCGAGTTACGGCGGTGACATCAGGGACCCACCCTGGTGGCCTCAGGAGAGGCCAGTCCCCATGCAAGTTGCTAGGGGGCCTCTCGGGATTCCTCTCCCGTCGATACCGGGGCCAAAAACCTTGTGTGGAGTCAGGGCCGGAACCGAGGATTCCTCTCAGGGGCTGACATGGATCTTTGGGTACTTCTGGAGTCTCCCCAGGGGAGTCAGGCCTCGTCTCGAGTGGGGGCATGCACGTGCGCTTTCCTTCCAGGCTGTAACAGCAATGTCACGCTTCCCGTCGCGTGGATCAACGGATCTGTGGTTTTCCCTCGAGGCTTTCCCTCGAGGCTTTCCCACAGGGCTGTCCCGCGTGCCATCGTGGTGTGAGTCGATCCTCGGCGTGAAAGATGAGCCAGTGCAGGGCAAAGAGGTTCCTCTGGAATGGACTGAGACATCTGGGGGACTCTTGGAATGGTGGTACGACCATGGAGTTCCTCTCGCCTTTCCTGTTGAGAGTGCCTCCTCTTGAGATGCGACGGGAACGCCGGGAATTCTTTCCCGTTGAAAGCAGGGAAAGGATCCCTCATATCGAGCTACGAGGGGGAAACGGGGCTCCTCTGGATGTGGGCGGGACCATCGTGCTTCCGCTCGAGTGGAGACGGGTTTGGCGGTGAACTTCTTGAGTTGCAGCAAGGGTGTGAAAGACCCTTTCAAAGTTCCAGAGGTTAGGTGTCATTAGTCTCCAGACACCTCATCGGAAATAGGCCTCATCTCGCCTGGAAGGGAGAACTTCCTGGATTTTCTCGAGTTGCGGCATGTGTTCTCGAGTTAGGACGGGGACCTCCGGGACCGGCCCTGGTGGCCTCAGGAACGGCCAGTCCCCATGCAAGTTGCTAGGGGGCCTCTCGGGATTCCTCTCCCGTCGATACCGGGGCCAAAATCCTTGTGTGGAGTCAGGGCCGGAACCGAGGATTCCTCTCAGGGGCTGACATGGATCTTTGGGTACTTCTGGAGTCTCACCAGGGGAGTCAGGCCTCGTCTCGAGTGGGGGCATGCACGTGCGCTTTCCTTCCAGGCTGTAGCAGCAATGTCACGCTTCCCGTCGCGTGGATCAAAGGATCTGTGGTTTTCCCTCGAGGCTTTCCCACAGGGCTGTCCCACGTGCCAACGTGGTGTGAGTCGATCCTCGGCGTGAAAGATGAGCCAGTGCAGGGCAAAGAGGTTCCTCTGGAATGGACTGAGACATCTGGGGGACTCTTGGAATGGTGGTACGACCATAGAGTTCCTCTCGCCTTTCCTGTTGAGAGTGCCTCCTCTTGAGATGCGACGGGAACGCCGGGAATTCTTTCCCGTTGAAAGCAGGGAAAGGATCCCTCATCTCGAGCTGCGAGGGGGAAACGGGGCTCCTCTGGATGTGGGCGGGACTATCGTGCTTCCTCTCGAGTGGAGACGGGTATGGCGGTGAACTTCTTGAGTTGCAGCAAGGGTGTGAAAAACCCTTTCGAAGTTCCAGAGTTTAGGTGTCATTAGTCTCCAGACGCCTCATCGGAAATAGGCCTCATCTCGCCTGGAAGGGAGAACTTCCTGGATTTTCTCGAGTTGCGGCAGGTGTTCTCGAGTTACGACGGGGACCTCAGGGACCCGCCCTGGTGGCCTCAGGAGAGGCCAGTCCCCATGAGACTTGCTAGGGGGCCTCTCGGGATTCCTCTCCCGTCGATACCGGGGCCAAAAACCTTGTGTGGAGTCAGGGCCGGAACCGAGGATTCCTCTCAGGGGCTGACATGGATCTTTGGGTACTTCTGGAGTCTCCCCAGGGGAGTCAGGCCTCGTCTCGAGTGGGGGCATGCACGTGCGCTTTCCTTCCAGGCTGTAACAGCAATGTCACGCTTCCCGTCGCGTGGATCAACGGATCTGTGGTTTTCCCTCGAGGCTTTCCCTCGAGGCTTTCCCACAGGGCTGTCCCGCGTGCCATCGTGGTGTGAGTCGATCCTCGGCGTGAAAGATGAGCCAGTGCAGGGCAAAGAGGTTCCTCTGGAATGGACTGAGACATCTGGGGGACTCTTGGAATGGTGGTACGACCATGGAGTTCCTCTCGCCTTTCCTGTTGAGAGTGCCTCCTCTTGAGATGCGACGGGAACGCCGGGAATTCTTTACCGTTGAAAGCAGGGAAAGGATCCCTCATATCGAGCTACGAGGGGGAAACGGGGCTCCTCTGGATGTGGGCGGGACCATCGTGCTTCCGCTCGAGTGGAGACGGGTTTGGCGGTGAACTTCTTGAGTTGCAGCAAGGGTGTGAAAGACCCTTTCAAAGTTCCAGAGGTTAGGTGTCATTAGTCTCCAGACACCTCATCGGAAATAGGCCTCATCTCGCCTGGAAGGGAGAACTTCCTGGATTTTCTCGAGTTGCGGCATGTGTTCTCGAGTTAGGACGGGGACCTCCGGGACCGGCCCTGGTGGCCTCAGGAACGGCCAGTCCCCATGCAAGTTGCTAGGGGGCCTCTCGGGATTCCTCTCCCGTCGATACCGGGGCCAAAATCCTTGTGTGGAGTCAGGGCCGGAACCGAGGATTCCTCTCAGGGGCTGACATGGATCTTTGGGTACTTCTGGAGTCTCACCAGGGGAGTCAGGCCTCGTCTCGAGTGGGGGCATGCACGTGCGCTTTCCTTCCAGGCTGTAGCAGCAATGTCACGCTTCCCGTCGCGTGGATCAAAGGATCTGTGGTTTTCCCTCGAGGCTTTCCCACAGGGCTGTCCCACGTGCCAACGTGGTGTGAGTCGATCCTCGGCGTGAAAGATGAGCCAGTGCAGGGCAAAGAGGTTCCTCTGGAATGGACTGAGACATCTGGGGGACTCTTGGAATGGTGGTACGACCATAGAGTTCCTCTCGCCTTTCCTGTTGAGAGTGCCTCCTCTTGAGATGCGACGGGAACGCCGGGAATTCTTTCCCGTTGAAAGCAGGGAAAGGATCCCTCATCTCGAGCTGCGAGGGGGAAACGGGGCTCCTCTGGATGTGGGCGGGACTATCGTGCTTCCTCTCGAGTGGAGACGGGTATGGCGGTGAACTTCTTGAGTTGCAGCAAGGGTGTGAAAAACCCTTTCGAAGTTCCAAAGTTTAGGTGTCATTAGTCTCCAGACGCCTCATCGGAAATAGGCCTCATCTCGCCTGGAAGGGAGAACTTCCTGGATTTTCTCGAGTTGCGGCAGGTGTTCTCGAGTTACGACGGGGACCTCAGGGACCCGCCCTGGTGGCCTCAGGAGAGGCCAGTCCCCATGAGACTTGCTAGGGGGCCTCTCGGGATTCCTCTCCCGTCGATACCGGGGCCAAAAACCTTGTGTGGAGTCAGGGCCGGAACCGAGGATTCCTCTCAGGGGCTGACATGGATCTTTGGGTACTTCTGGAGTCTCCCCAGGGGAGTCAGGCCTCGTCTCGAGTGGGGGCATGCACGTGCGCTTTCCTTCCAGGCTGTAACAGCAATGTCACGCTTCCCGTCGCGTGGATCAACGGATCTGTGGTTTTCCCTCGAGGCTTTCCCTCGAGGCTTTCCCACAGGGCTGTCCCGCGTGCCATCGTGATGTGAGTCGATCCTCGGCGTGAAAGATGTGCCAGTGCAGGGCAAAGAGGTTCCTCTGGAATGGACTGAGACATCTGGGGGACTCTTGGAATGGTGGTACGACCATGGAGTTCCTCTCGCCTTTCCTGTTGAGAGTGCCTCCTCTTGAGATGCGACGGGAACGCCGGGAATTCTTTCCCGTTGAAAGCAGGGAAAGGATCCCTCATATCGAGCTACGAGGGGGAAACGGGGCTCCTCTGGATGTGGGCGGGACCATCGTGCTTCCGCTCGAGTGGAGACGGGTTTGGCGGTGAACTTCTTGAGTTGCAGCAAGGGTGTGAAAGACCCTTTCAAAGTTCCAGAGGTTAGGTGTCATTAGTCTCCAGACACCTCATCGGAAATAGGCCTCATCTCGCCTGGAAGGGAGAACTTCCTGGATTTTCTCGAGTTGCGGCATGTGTTCTCGAGTTAGGACGGGGACCTCCGGGACCGGCCCTGGTGGCCTCAGGAACGGCCAGTCCCCATGCAAGTTGCTAGGGGGCCTCTCGGGATTCCTCTCCCGTCGATACCGGGGCCAAAATCCTTGTGTGGAGTCAGGGCCGGAACCGAGGATTCCTCTCAGGGGCTGACATGGATCTTTGGGTACTTCTGGAGTCTCACCAGGGGAGTCAGGCCTCGTCTCGAGTGGGGGCATGCACGTGCGCTTTCCTTCCAGGCTGTAGCAGCAATGTCACGCTTCCCGTCGCGTGGATCAAAGGATCTGTGGTTTTCCCTCGAGGCTTTCCCACAGGGCTGTCCCACGTGCCAACGTGGTGTGAGTCGATCCTCGGCGTGAAAGATGAGCCAGTGCAGGGCAAAGAGGTTCCTCTGGAATGGACTGAGACATCTGGGGGACTCTTGGAATGGTGGTACGACCATAGAGTTCCTCTCGCCTTTCCTGTTGAGAGTGCCTCCTCTTGAGATGCGACGGGAACGCCGGGAATTCTTTCCCGTTGAAAGCAGGGAAAGGATCCCACATCTCGAGCTGCGAGGGGGAAACGGGGCTCCTCTGGATGTGGGCGGGACTATCGTGCTTCCTCTCGAGTGGAGACGGGTATGGCGGTGAACTTCTTGAGTTGCAGCAAGGGTGTGAAAAACCCTTTCGAAGTTCCAGAGTTTAGGTGTCATTAGTCTCCAGACGCCTCATCGGAAATAGGCCTCATCTCGCCTGGAAGGGAGAACTTCCTGGATTTTCTCGAGTTGCGGCAGGTGTTCTCGAGTTACGACGGGGACCTCAGGGACCCGCCCTGGTGGCCTCAGGAGAGGCCAGTCCCCATGAGACTTGCTAGGGGGCCTCTCGGGATTCCTCTCCCGTCGATACCGGGGCCAAAAACCTTGTGTGGAGTCAAGGCCGGAACCGAGGATTCCTCTCAGGGGCTGACATGGATCTTTGGGTACTTCTGGAGTCTCCCCAGGGGAGTCAGGCCTCGTCTCGAGTGGGGGCATGCATGTGCGCTTTCCTTCCAGGCTGTAACAGCAATGTCACGCTTCCCGTCGCGTGGATCAACGGATCTGTGGTTTTCCCTCGAGGCTTTCCCTCGAGGCTTTCCCACAGGGCTGTCCCGCGTGCCATCGTGGTGTGAGTCGATCCTCGGCGTGAAAGATGAGCCAGTGCAGGGCAAAGAGGTTCCTCTGGAATGGACTGAGACATCTGGGGGACTCTTGGAATGGTGGTACGACCATGGAGTTCCTCTCGCCTTTCCTGTTGAGAGTGCCTCCTCTTGAGATGCGACGGGAACGCCGGGAATTCTTTCCCGTTGAAAGCAGGGAAAGGATCCCTCATATCGAGCTACGAGGTGGAAACGGGGCTCCTCTGGATGTGGGCGGGACCATCGTGCTTCCGCTCGAGTGGAGACGGGTTTGGCGGTGAACTTCTTGAGTTGCAGCAAGGGTGTGAAAGACCCTTTCAAAGTTCCAGAGGTTAGGTGTCATTAGTCTCCAGACACCTCATCGGAAATAGGCCTCATCTCGCCTGGAAGGGAGAACTTCCTGGATTTTCTCGAGTTGCGGCATGTGTTCTCGAGTTAGGACGGGGACCTCCGGGACCGGCCCTGGTGGCCTCAGGAACGGCCAGTCCCCATGCAAGTTGCTAGGGGGCCTCTCGGGATTCCTCTCCCGTCGATACCGGGGCCAAAATCCTTGTGTGGAGTCAGGGCCGGAACCGAGGATTCCTCTCAGGGGCTGACATGGATCTTTGGGTACTTCTGGAGTCTCACCAGGGGAGTCAGGCCTCGTCTCGAGTGGGGGCATGCACGTGCGCTTTCCTTCCAGGCTGTAGCAGCAACGTCACGCTTCCCGTCGCGTGGATCAAAGGATCTGTGGTTTTCCCTCGAGGCTTTCCCACAGGGCTGTCCCACGTGCCAACGTGGTGTGAGTCGATCCTCGGCGTGAAAGATGAGCCAGTGCAGGGCAAAGAGGTTCCTCTGGAATGGACTGAGACATCTGGGGGACTCTTGGAATGGTGGTACGACCATAGAGTTCCTCTCGCCTTTCCTGTTGAGAGTGCCTCCTCTTGAGATGCGACGGGAACGCCGGGAATTCTTTCCCGTTGAAAGCAGGGAAAGGATCCCTCATCTCGAGCTGCGAGGGGGAAACGGGGCTCCTCTGGATGTGGGCGGGACTATCGTGCTTCCTCTCGAGTGGAGACGGGTATGGCGGTGAACTTCTTGAGTTGCAGCAAGGGTGTGAAAAACCCTTTCGAAGTTCAGAGTTTAGGTGTCATTAGTCTCCAGACGCCTCATCGGAAATAGGCCTCATCTCGCCTGGAAGGGAGAACTTCCTGGATTTTCTCGGGTTGCGGCAGGTGTTCTAGAGTTACGACGGGGACCTCAGGGACCCGCCCTGGTGGCCTCAGGAGAGGCCAGTCCCCATGAGACTTGCTAGGGGGCCTCTCGGGATTCCTCTCCCGTCGATACCGGGGCCAAAAACCTTGTGTGGAGTCAGGGCCGGAACCGAGGATTCCTCTCAGGGGCTGACATGGATCTTTGGGTACTTCTGGAGTCTCCCCAGGGGAGTCAGGCCTCGTCTCGAGTGGGGGCATGCACGTGCGCTTTCCTTCCAGGCTGTAACAGCAATGTCACGCTTCCCGTCGCGTGGATCAACGGATCTGTGGTTTTCCCTCGAGGCTTTCCCTCGAGGCTTTCCCACAGGGCTGTCCCGCGTGCCATCGTGGTGTGAGTCGATCCTCGGCGTGAAAGATGAGCCAGTGCAGGGCAAAGATGTTCCTCTGGAATGGACTGAGACATCTGGGGGACTCTTGGAATGGTGGTACGACCATGGAGTTCCTCTCGCCTTTCCTGTTGAGAGTGCCTCCTCTTGAGATGCGACGGGAACGCCGGGAATTCTTTCCCGTTGAAAGCAGGGAAAGGATCCCTCATATCGAGCTACGAGGGGGAAACGGGGCTCCTCTGGATGTGGGAGTGACCATCGTGCTTCCGCTCGAGTGGAGACGGGTTTGGCGGTGAACTTCTTGAGTTGCAGCAAGGGTGTGAAAGACCCTTTCAAAGTTCCAGAGGTTAGGTGTCATTAGTCTCCAGACACCTCATCGGAAATAGGCCTCATCTCGCCTGGAAGGGAGAACTTCCTGGATTTTCTCGAGTTGCGGCATGTGTTCTCGAGTTAGGACGGGGACCTCCGGGACCGGCCCTGGTGGCCTCAGGAACGGCCAGTCCCCATGCAAGTTGCTAGGGGGCCTCTCGGGATTCCTCTCCCGTCGATACCGGGGCCAAAATCCTTGTGTGGAGTCAGGGCCGGAACCGAGGATTCCTCTCAGGGGCTGACATGGATCTTTGGGTACTTCTGGAGTCTCACCAGGGGAGTCAGGCCTCGTCTCGAGTGGGGGCATGCACGTGCGCTTTCCTTCCAGGCTGTAGCAGCAATGTCACGCTTCCCGTCGCGTGGATCAAAGGATCTGTGGTTTTCCCTCGAGGCTTTCCCACAGGGCTGTCCCACGTGCCAACGTGGTGTGAGTCGATCCTCGGCGTGAAAGATGAGCCAGTGCAGGGCAAAGAGGTTCCTCTGGAATGGACTGAGACATCTGGGGGACTCTTGGAATGGTGGTACGACCATAGAGTTCCTCTCGCCTTTCCTGTTGAGAGTGCCTCCTCTTGAGATGCGACGGGAACGCCGGGAATTCTTTCCCGTTGAAAGCAGGGAAAGGATCCCTCATCTCGAGCTGCGAGGGGGAAACGGGGCTCCTCTGGATGTGGGCGGGACTATCGTGCTTCCTCTCGAGTGGAGACGGGTATGGCGGTGAACTTCTTGAGTTGCAGCAAGGGTGTGAAAAACCCTTTCGAAGTTCCAGAGTTTAGGTGTCATTAGTCTCCAGACGCCTCATCGGAAATAGGCCTCATCTCGCCTGGAAGGGAGAACTTCCTGGATTTTCTCGAGTTGCGGCAGGTGTTCTCGAGTTACGACGGGGACCTCAGGGACCCGCCCTGGTGGCCTCAGGAGAGGCCAGTCCCCATGAGACTTGCTAGGGGGCCTCTCGGGATTCCTCTCCCGTCGATACCGGGGCCAAAAACCTTGTGTGGAGTCAGGGCCGGAACCGAGGATTCCTCTCAGGGGCTGACATGGATCTTTGGGTACTTCTGGAGTCTCCCCAGGGGAGTCAGGGCTCGTCTCGAGTGGGGGCATGCACGTGCGCTTTCCTTCCAGGCTGTAACAGCAATGTCACGCTTCCCGTCGCGTGGATCAACGGATCTGTGGTTTTCCCTCGAGGCTTTCCCTCGAGGCTTTCCCACAGGGCTGTCCCGCGTGCCATCGTGGTGTGAGTCGATCCTCGGCGTGAAAGATGAGCCAGTGCAGGGCAAAGAGGTTCCTCTGGAATGGACTGAGACATCTGGGGGACTCTTGGAATGGTGGTACGACCATGGAGTTCCTCTCGCCTTTCCTGTTGAGAGTGCCTCCTCTTGAGATGCGACGGGAACGCCGGGAATTCTTTACCGTTGAAAGCAGGGAAAGGATCCCTCATATCGAGCTACGAGGGGGAAACGGGGCTCCTCTGGATGTGGGCGTGACCATCGTGCTTCCGCTCGAGTGGAGACGGGTTTGGCGGTGAACTTCTTGAGTTGCAGCAAGGGTGTGAAAGACCCTTTCAAAGTTCCAGAGGTTAGGTGTCATTAGTCTCCAGACACCTCATCGGAAATAGGCCTCATCTCGCCTGGAAGGGAGAACTTCCTGGATTTTCTCGACTTGCGGCATGTGTTCTCGAGTTAGGACGGGGACCTCCGGGACCGGCCCTGGTGGCCTCAGGAACGGCCAGTCCCCATGCAAGTTGCTAGGGGGCCTCTCGGGATTCCTCTCCCGTCGATACCGGGGCCAAAATCCTTGTGTGGAGTCAGGGCCGGAACCAAGGATTCCTCTCAGGGGCTGACATGGATCTTTGGGTACTTCTGGAGTCTCACCAGGGGAGTCAGGCCTCGTCTCGAGTGGGGGCATGCACGTGCGCTTTCCTTCCAGGCTGTAGCAGCAATGTCACGCTTCCCGTCGCGTGGATCAAAGGATCTGTGGTTTTCCCTCGAGGCTTTCCCACAGGGCTGTCCCACGTGCCAACGTGGTGTGAGTCGATCCTCGGCGTGAAAGATGAGCCAGTGCAGGGCAAAGAGGTTCCTCTGGAATGGACTGAGACATCTGGGGGACTCTTGGAATGGTGGTACGACCATAGAGTTCCTCTCGCCTTTCCTGTTGAGAGTGCCTCCTCTTGAGATGCGACGGGAACGCCGGGAATTCTTTCCCGTTGAAAGCAGGGAAAGGATCCCTCATCTCGAGCTGCGAGGGGGAAACGGGGCTCCTCTGGATGTGGGCGGGACTATCGTGCTTCCTCTCGAGTGGAGACGGGTATGGCGGTGAACTTCTTGAGTTGCAGCAAGGGTGTGAAAAACCCTTTCGAAGTTCCAGAGTTTAGGTGTCATTAGTCTCCAGACGCCTCATCGGAAATAGGCCTCATCTCGCCTGGAAGGGAGAACTTCCTGGATTTTCTCGAGTTGCGGCAGGTGTTCTCGAGTTACGACGGGGACCTCAGGGACCCGCCCTGGTGGCCTCAGGAGAGGCCAGTCCCCATGAGACTTGCTAGGGGGCCTCTCGGGATTCCTCTCCCGTCGATACCGGGGCCAAAAACCTTGTGTGGAGTCAGGGCCGGAACCGAGGATTCCTCTCAGGGGCTGACATGGATCTTTGGGTACTTCTGGAGTCTCCCCAGGGGAGTCAGGCCTCGTCTCGAGTGGGGGCATGCACGTGCGCTTTCCTTCCAGGCTGTAACAGCAATGTCACGCTTCCCGTCGCGTGGATCAACGGATCTGTGGTTTTCCCTCGAGGCTTTCCCTCGAGGCTTTCCCACAGGGCTGTCCCGCGTGCCATCGTGGTGTGAGTCGATCCTCGGCGTGAAAGATGAGCCAGTGCAGGGCAAAGAGGTTCCTCTGGAATGGACTGAGACATCTGGGGGACTCTTGGAATGGTGGTACGACCATGGAGTTCCTCTCGCCTTTCCTGTTGAGAGTGCCTCCTCTTGAGATGCGACGGGAACGCCGGGAATTCTTTACCGTTGAAAGCAGGGAAAGGATCCCTCATATCGAGCTACGAGGGGGAAACGGGGCTCCTCTGGATGTGGGCGTGACCATCGTGCTTCCGCTCGAGTGGAGACGGGTTTGGCGGTGAACTTCTTGAGTTGCAGCAAGGGTGTGAAAGACCCTTTCAAAGTTCCAGAGGTTAGGTGTCATTAGTCTCCAGACACCTCATCGGAAATAGGCCTCATCTCGCCTGGAAGGGAGAACTTCCTGGATTTTCTCGAGTTGCGGCATGTGTTCTCGAGTTAGGACGGGGACCTCCGGGACCGGCCCTGGTGGCCTCAGGAACGGCCAGTCCCCATGCAAGTTGCTAGGGGGCCTCTCGGGATTCCTCTCCCGTCGATACCGGGGCCAAAATCCTTGTGTGGAGTCAGGGCCGGAACCGAGGATTCCTCTCAGGGGCTGACATGGATCTTTGGGTACTTCTGGAGTCTCACCAGGGGAGTCAGGCCTCGTCTCGAGTGGGGGCATGCACGTGCGCTTTCCTTCCAGGCTGTAGCAGCAATGTCACGCTTCCCGTCGCGTGGATCAAAGGATCTGTGGTTTTCCCTCGAGGCTTTCCCACAGGGCTGTCCCACGTGCCAACGTGGTGTGAGTCGATCCTCGGCGTGAAAGACGAGCCAGTGCAGGGCAAAGAGGTTCCTCTGGAATGGACTGAGACATCTGGGGGACTCTTGGAATGGTGGTACGACCATAGAGTTCCTCTCGCCTTTCCTGTTGAGAGTGCCTCCTCTTGAGATGCGACGGGAACGCCGGGAATTCTTTCCCGTTGAAAGCAGGGAAAGGATCCCTCATCTCGAGCTGCGAGGGGGAAACGGGACTCCTCTGGATGTGGGCGGGACTATCGTGCTTCCTCTCGAGTGGAGACGGGTATGGCGGTGAACTTCTTGAGTTGCAGCAAGGGTGTGAAAAACCCTTTCGAAGTTCCAGAGTTTAGGTGTCATTAGTCTCCAGACGCCTCATCGGAAATAGGCCTCATCTCGCCTGGAAGGGAGAACTTCCTGGATTTTCTCGAGTTGCGGCAGGTGTTCTCGAGTTACGACGGGGACCTCAGGGACCCGCCCTGGTGGCCTCAGGAGAGGCCAGTCCCCATGAGACTTGCTAGGGGGCCTCTCGGGATTCCTCTCCCGTCGATACCGGGGCCAAAAACCTTGTGTGGAGTCAGGGCCGGAACCGAGGATTCCTCTCAGGGGCTGACATGGATCTTTGGGTACTTCTGGAGTCTCCCCAGGGGAGTCAGGCCTCGTCTCGAGTGGGGGCATGCACGTGCGCTTTCCTTCCAGGCTGTAACAGCAATGTCATGCTTCCTGTCGCGTGGATCAACGGATCTGTGGTTTTCCCTCGAGGCTTTCCCTCGAGGCTTTCCCACAGGGCTGTCCCGCGTGCCATCGTGGTGTGAGTCGATCCTCGGCGTGAAAGATGAGCCAGTGCAGGGCAAAGAGGTTCCTCTGGAATGGACTGAGACATCTGGGGGACTCTTGGAATGGTGGTACGACCATGGAGTTCCTCTCGCCTTTCCTGTTGAGAGTGCCTCCTCTTGAGATGCGACGGGAACGCCGGGAATTCTTTACCGTTGAAAGCAGGGAAAGGATCCCTCATATCGAGCTACGAGGGGGAAACGGGGCTCCTCTGGATGTGGGCGGGACCATCGTGCTTCCGCTAGAGTGGAGACGGGTTTGGCGGTGAACTTCTTGAGTTGCAGCAAGGGTGTGAAAGACCCTTTCAAAGTTCCAGAGGTTAGGTGTCATTAGTCTCCAGACACCTCATCGGAAATAGGCCTCATCTCGCCTGGAAGGGAGAACTTCCTGGATTTTCTCGAGTTGCGGCATGTGTTCTCGAGTTAGGACGGGGACCTCCGGGACCGGCCCTGGTGGCCTCAGGAACGGCCAGTCCCCATGCAAGTTCCTAGGGGGCCTCTCGGGATTCCTCTCCCGTCGATACCGGGGCCAAAATCCTTGTGTGGAGTCAGGGCCGGAACCGAGGATTCCTCTCAGGGGCTGACATGGATCTTTGGGTACTTCTGGAGTCTCACCAGGGGAGTCAGGCCTCGTCTCGAGTGGGGGCATGCACGTGCGCTTTCCTTCCAGGCTGTAGCAGCAATGTCACGCTTCCCGTCGCGTGGATCAAAGGATCTGTGGTTTTCCCTCGAGGCTTTCCCACAGGGCTGTCCCACGTGCCAACGTGGTGTGAGTCGATCCTCGGCGTGAAAGATGAGCCAGTGCAGGGCAAAGAGGTTCCTCTGGAATGGACTGAGACATCTGGGGGACTCTTGGAATGGTGGTACGACCATGGAGTTCCTCTCGCCTTTCCTGTTGAGAGTGCCTCCTCTTGAGATGCGACGGGAACGCCGGGAATTCTTTCCCGTTGAAAGCAGGGAAAGGATCCCTCATCTCGAGCTACGAGGGGGAAACGGGGCTCCTCTGGATGTGGGCGGGACCATCGTGCTTCCTCTCGAGTGGAGACGGGTATGGCGGTGAACTTCTTGAGTTGCAGCAAGGGTGCGAAAGACCCTTTCGAAGTTCCAGAGGTTAGGTGTCATTAGTCTCCAGGCGCCTCATCGGAAATAGGCCTCATCTCGCCTGGAAGGGAGAACTTCCTGGATTTTCTCGAGTTGCGGCAGGTGTTCTCGAGTTACGACGGGGACCTCAGGGACCCGGCCATGGTGGCCCCAGGAGAGGCCAGTCCCCATGAGAGTTGCTAGGGGGCCTCTCAGGATTCCTCTCCCGTCGATACCGGAGCCAAAAACCTTGTGTGGAGTCAGGGCCGGAACCGAGGATTCCTCTCAGGGGCTGACATGGATCTTTGGGTACTTCTGGAGTCTCCCCAGGGGAGTCAGGCCTCGTCTCGAGTGGGGGCATGCACGTGCGCTTTCCTTCCAGGCTGTAGCAGCAATGTCACGCTTCCCGTCGCGTGGATCAAAGGATCTGTGGTTTTCGCTCGTGGCTTTCCCTCGAGGCTTTTCCACAGGGCTGTCCCACGTTCCACGGTGGTGTGAGTCGATCCTCGGCGTGAAAGATGAGCCAGTACAGGGCAAAGAGGTTCCTCTGGAATGGACTGAGACATCTAGGGGACTCTTGGAATGGTGGTACGACCATAGAGTTCCTCTCGCCTTTCCTGTTGAGAGTGCCTCCTCTTGAGATGCGACGGGAACGCCGGGAATTCTTTCCCGTTGAAAGCAGGGAAAGGATCCCTCATCTCGAGCTACGAGGGGGAAACGGGGCTCCTCTGGATGTGGGCGGGACCATCGTGCTTCCTCTCGAGTGGAGACGGGTATGGCGGTGAACTTCTTGAGTTGCAGCAAGGGTGTGAAAGACCCTTTCGAAGTTCCAGAGGTTAGGTGTCATTAGTCTCCAGACGCCTCATCGGAAATAGGCCTCATCTCGCCTGGAAGGGAGAACTTCCTGGATTTTCTCGAGTTGCGGCAGGTGTTCTCGTGTTACGACGGGGACCTCAGGGACCCTCCCTGGTGGCCTCAGGAGAGGCCAGTCCCCATGAGAGTTGCTAGGGGGCCTCTCGGGATTCCTCTCCCGTCGATACCGGAGCCAAAAACCTTGTGTGGAGTCAGGGCCGGAACCGAGGATTCCTCTCAGGGGCTGACATGGATCTTTGGGTACTTCTGGAGTCTCCCCAGGGGAGTCAGGCCTCGTCTCAAGAGGGGGCATGCACGTGCGCTTTCCTTCCAGGCTGTAGCAGCAATGTCACGCTTCCCGTCGCGTGGATCAAAGGATCTGTGGTTTTCCCTCGAGGCTTTCCCTCGAGGCTTTCCCACAGGGCTGTCCCACGTGCCACCGTGGTGTGAGTCGATCCTCGGCGTGAAAGATGGGCCAGTGAAGGCAAAGAGGTTCCTCTGTAATTTACTGATATATCTGGGGGACCTTTGAAATGGTGGTATGAACATGGATTTCCTCTCGCCTTTCCTGTTGAGAGTGTCTCCTCTTGAGATGCGACGGGAACGCCGGGAATTCTTTCCCGTTGAAAGCAGGGAAAGGATCCCTCATCTCGAGCTACGAGGGGGAAACGGGGCTCCTCTGGATGTGGGCGGGACCATCGTGCTTCGTCTCGAGTGGAGACGGGTATGGCGGTGAACTTCTTGAGTTGCAGCAAGGGTGTGAAAGTCCCTTTCGAAGTTCCAGAGGTTAGGTGTCATTAGTCTCCATGCGCCTCATCGGAAATAGGCCTCATCTCACCTGGAAGGGAGAACTTCCTGGATTTTCTCGAGTTGCGGCACGTGTTCTCGAGTTACGACAGGGACTTCAGGGACCCGCCCTGGTGGCCTCAGGAGAGGCCAGTCCCCATGCGAATTGCTAGGGGGCCTCTCGGGATTCCTCTCCCGTCGATACCGGGGCCAAAAACCTTGTGTGGAGTCAGGGCCGGAACAAAGGATTCCTCTCAGGGGCTGACATGGATCTTTGGGTACTTCTGGAGTCTCCCCAGGGGAGTCAGGCCTCGTCTCGAGTGGGGGCATGCACGTGCGCTTTCCTTCCAGGCTGTAACAGCAATGTCACGCTTCCCGTCGCGTGGATCAAAGGATCTGTGGTTTTCCCTCGAGGCTTTCCAACAGGGCTGTCCCGCGTGCCATCGTGGTGTGAGTCGATCCTCGGCGTGAAAGATGAGCCAGTGCAGGGCAAAGAGGTTCCTCTGGAATGGACTGAGACATCTGGGGGACTCTTGGAATGGTGGTACGACCATAGAGTTCCTCTCGCCTTTCCTGTTGAGAGTGCCTCCTCTTGAGATGCGACGGGAACGCCGGGAATTCTTTCCCGTTGAAAGCAGGGAAAGGATCCCTCATCTCGAGCTACGAGGGGGAAACGGGGCTCCTCTGGATGTGGGCGGGACCATCGTGCTTCCTCTCGAGTGGAGACGGGTATGGCGGTGAACTTCTTGAGTTGCAGCAAGGGTGTGAAAGACCATTTCGAAGTTCCAGAGGTTAGGTGTCATTAGTCTCCAGACGCCTCATCGGAAATAGGCCTCATCTCGCCTGGAAGGGAGAACTTCCTGGATTTTCTCGAGTTGCGGCAGGTGTTCTCGAGTTACGACGGGGACCTCAGGGACCCGCCCTGGTGGCCTCAATAGAGGCCAGTCCCCATGAGACTTGCTAGGGGGCCTCTCGGGATTCCTCTCCCGTCGATACCGGGGCCAAAAACCTTGTGTGGAGTCAGGGCCGGAACCGAGGATTCCTCTCAGGGGC
Source organism: Capricornis sumatraensis (assembly GCF_032405125.1). Taxonomy (NCBI): domain Eukaryota; kingdom Metazoa; phylum Chordata; class Mammalia; order Artiodactyla; family Bovidae; genus Capricornis; species Capricornis sumatraensis. The sequence goes on from NW_027184613.1 coordinate 9,739,795, forward strand.
TGACATGGATTTTTGGGTACTTCTGGAGTCTCCCAAGCGGTGTCAGGCCTCGTCTCGTGTTGGGGCATGCACGTGCGCTTTCCTTCCAGGCTGTAACAGCAATGTCACGCTTCCCGTCGCGTGGATCAAAGGATCTGTGGTTTTCCCTCGAGGCTTTCCCACAGGGATGTCCCGCGTGCCATCGTGGTGTGAATCGATCCTCGGCGTGAAAGATGAGCCAGTGCAGGGCAAAGAGGTTCCTCTGGAATGGACTGAGACATCTGGGGGACTCTTGGAATGGTGGTACGACCATGGAGTTCCTCTCGCCTTTCCTGTTGAGAGTGCCTCCTCTTGAGATGCGACGGGAACGCCGGGAATTCTTTCCCGTTGAAAGCAGGGAAAGGATCCCTCATCTCGAGCTACGAGGGGGAAACGGGGCTCCTCTGGATGTGGGCGGGACCATCGTGCTTCCTCTCGAGTGGAGACGGGTATGGCGGTGAACTTCTTGAGTTGCAGCAAGGGTGTGAAAGACCCTTTCGAAGTTCCAGAGGTTAGGTGTCATTACTCTCCAGGCGCCTCATCGGAAATAGGCCTCATCTCGCCTGGAAGGGAGAACTTCCTGGATTTTCTCGAGTTGCGGCAGGTGTTCTCGAGTTACGACGGGGACCTCAGGGACCCGCCCTGGTGGCCTCAGGAGAGGCCAGTCCCCATGAGAGTTGCTAGGGGGCCTCTCGAGATTCCTCTCCCGTCGATACCGGGGCCAAAAACCTTGTGTGGAGTCAGGGCCGGAACCGAGGATTCCTCTCAGGGGCTGACATGGATCTTTGGGTACTTCTGGAGTTTCCCCAGGGGAGTCAGGCCTCGTCTCGAGTGGGGGCATGCACGTGCACTTTCCTTCCAGGCTGTAGCAGCAATGTCACGCTTCTCGTCGCGTGGATCAAAGGATCTGTGGTTTTCCCTCGAGGCTTTCCCTCGAGGCTTTCCCACAGGGCTGTCCCACGTGCCACCGTGGTGTGAGTCGATCCTCGGCGTGAAAGATGAGCCAGTGCAGGGCAAAGAGGTTCCTCTGTAATGGACTTTGACATCTGGGTGACTCTTGGAATGGTGGTACGACCATGGAGTTCCTCTCGCCTTTCCTGTTGAGAGTGCCTCCTCTTGAGATGCGACGGGAACACCGGGAATTCTTTCCCGTTGAAAAAGGGAAAGGATCCCTCATTTCGAGCTACGAGGGGGAAACGGGGCTCCTCTGGATGTGGGCCGGACCATCGTGCTTCCTCTCGAGTGGAGACGGGTATGGCGGTGAACTTCTTGAGTTGCAGCAAGGGTGTGAAAGACCCTTTCGAAGTTCCAGAGGTTAGGTGTCATTAGTCTCCAGACGCCTCATCAGAAATAGGCCTCATCTCGCCTGGAAGGGAGAACTTCCTGGATTTTCTCGAGTTGCGGCAGGTGTTCTCGAGTTACGACGGGGACCTCAGGGATCCGCCCTGGTGGCCTCAGGAGAGGCCAGTCCCCATGAGAGTTGCTAGGGGGCCTCTCGGGATTCCTCTCACGTCGATACTGGGGCCAAAAACCTTGTGTGGAGTCAGGGCCGGAACCGAGGACTCCTCTCAGGGGCTGACATGGATCTTTGGGTACTTCTGGAGTCTCCCCAGGGGAGTCAGGCCTCGTCTCGAGTGGGGGCATGCACGTGCACTTTCCTTCCAGGCTGTAGCAGCAATGTCACTCTTCCCTTCGCGTGGAACAAAGGATCTGTGGTTTTCCCTCGAGGCTTTCCCTCGAGGCTTCCCACAGGGCTGTCCCACGTGCCACTGTGCTGTGAGTCGATCCTCGGCGTGAAAGATGAGCCAGTGCAGGGCAAAGAGGTTCCTCTGGAATGGACTGAGACATCTGGGGGCCTCTTGGAATGGTGGTACGACCATGGAGTTCCTCTCGCCTTTCCTGTTGAGAGTGCCTCCTCTTGAGATGCGACGGGAACGCCGGGAATTCTTTCCCGTTGAAAGCAGGGAAAGGATCCCTCATCTCGAGCTACGAGGGGGAAACGGGGCTCCTCTGGATGTGGGCGGGACCATCGTGCTTCCTCTCGAGTGGAGACAGGTATGGCGGTGAACTTCTTGAGTTGCAGAAAGGGTGTGAAAGACCCTTTCGAAGTTCCAGAGGTTAGGTGTCATTAGTCTCCAGACGCCTCATCGGAAATAGGCCTCATCTCGCCTGGAAGGGAGAACTTCCTGGATTTTCTCGAGTTGCGGCAGGTGTTCTCGAGTTACGACGGGGACCTCAGGGACCCGCCCTGGTGGCCTCAGGAACGGCCAGTCCCCATGCGAGTTGCTAGGGGGCCTCTCGAGATTCCTCTCCCGTCGATACCGGGGCCAAAAACCTTGTGTGGAGTCAGGGCCGGAACCGAGGATTCCTCTCAGGGGCTGACATGGATCTTTGGGTACTTCTGGAGTCTCCCCAGGGGAGTCAGGCCTCGTCTCGAGTGGGGGCATGCACGTGCACTTTCCTTCCAGGCTGTAGCAGCAATGTCACGCTTCCCGTCGCGTGGATCAAAGGATCTGTGGTTTTCCCTCGAGGCTTTCCCTCGAGGCTTTCCCACAGGGCTGTCCCACGTGCCACCGTGGTGTGAGTCGATCCTCGGCGTGAAAGATGAGCCAGTGCAGGGCAAAGAGGTTCCTCTGGAATGGAGTGAGACATCTGGGGGACTCTTGGAATGGTGGTACGACCATGGAGTTCCTCTCGCCTTTCCTGTTGAGAGTGCCTCCTCTTGAGATGCGACGGGAACACCGGGAATTCTTTCCCGTTGAAAAAGGGAAAGGATCCCTCATTTCGAGCTACGAGGGGGAAACGGGGCTCCTCTGGATGTGGGCCGGACCATCGTGCTTCCTCTCGAGTGGAGACGGGTATGGCGGTGAACTTCTTGAGTTGCAGCAAGGGTGTGAAAGACCCTTTCGAGGTTCCAGAGGTTAGGTGTCATTAGTCTCCAGACACCTCATCAGAAATAGGCCTCATCTCGCCTGGAAGGGAGAACTTCCTGGATTTTCTCGAGTTGCGGCAGGTGTTCTCGAGTTACGACGGGGACCTCAGGGATCCGCCCTGTTGGCCTCAGGAGAGGCCAGTCCCCATGAGAGTTGCTATGGGGCCTCTCGGGATTCCTCTCACGTCGATACTGGGGCCAAAAACCTTGTGTGGAGTCAGGGCCGGAACCGAGGATTCCTCTCAGGGGCTGACATGGATCTTTGGGTACTTCTGGAGTCTCCCCAGGGGAGTCAGGCCTCAACTCGAGTGGGGGCATGCACGTGCACTTTCCTTCCAGGCTGTAGCAGCAATGTCACTCTTCCCTTCGCATGGAACAAAGGATCTGTGGTTTTCCCTCGAGGCTTTCCCTCGAGGCTTTCCCACAGGGCTGTCCCACGTGCCACTGTGGTGTGAGTCGATCCTCGGCGTGAAAGATGAGCCAGTGCAGGGCAAAGAGGTTCCTCTGGAATGGACTGAGACATCTGGGGGCCTCTTGGAATGGTGGTACGACCATGGAGTTCCTCTCGCCTTTCCTGTTGAGAGTGCCTCCTCTTGAGATGCGACGGGAACGCCGGGAATTCTTTCCCGTTGAAAGCAGGGAAAGGATCCCTCATTTCGAGCTACGAGGGGGAAACGGGGCTCCTCTGGATGTGGGCGGGACCATCGTGCTTCCTCTCGAGTGGAGACGGGTACGGCGGTGAACTTCTTGAGTTGCAGCAAGGGTGTGAAAGACCCTTTCGAAGTTCCAGAGGTTAGGTGTCATTAGTCTCCAGACGCCTCATCGGAAATAGGCCTCATCTCGCCTGGAAGGGAGAACTTCCTGGATTTTCTCGAGTTTCGGCAGGTGTTCTCGAGTTACGACGGGGACCTCAGGGACCCGCCCTGGTGGCCTCAGGAACGGCCAGTCCCCATGCGAGTTGCTAGGGGGCCTCTCGGGATTCCTCTCCCGTCGATACCGGGGCCAAAAACCTTGTGTGGAGTCAGGGCCGGAACAGAGGATTTCTCTCAGGGGCTGACATGGATCTTTGGGTACTTCTGGAGTCTCCCCAGGGGAGTCAGGCCTCGTCTCGATTGGGGGCATGCACGTGCGCTTTCCTTCCAGGCTGTAGCAGCAATGTCACGCTTCCCGTCGCGTGGATCAAAGAATCTGTGGTTTTCGCTCGTGGCTTTCCCTCGAGGCTTTTCCACAGGGCTGTCCCACGTGCCACGGTGGTGTGAGTCGATCCTCGGCGTGAAAGATGTGCCAGTGCAGGGCAAACAGGTTCCTCTGGAATGGACTGAGACATCTGGGGGACTCTTAGAATGGTGGTACGCCCATAGAGTTCCTCTCGCCTTTCCTGTTGAGAATGCCTCCTGTTGAGATGCTACGGGAACGCCGGGAATTCTTTCCCGTTGAAAGCAGGGAAAGGATCCCTCATCTCGAGCTACGAGGGGGAAACGGGACTCCTCTGGATGTGGGCGGGACCAACGTGCTTCCTCTCGAGTGGAGACGGGTATGGCGGTGAACTTCTTGAGTTGCAGGAAGGGTGTGAAAGACCCTTTCGAAGTTCCAGAGGTTAGGTGTCATTAGTCTCCAGACGCCTCATCGGAAATAGGCCTCATCTCGCCTGAAAGGGAGAACTTCCTGGATTTTCTCGAGTTGCGTCAGGTGTTCTCGAATTACGACGGGGACCTCAGGGACCCGCCCTGGTGGCCTCAGGAGAGGCCAGTCCCCATGAGAGTTGCTAGGGGGCCTCTCGGGATTCCTCTCCCGTCGATACCGGAGCCAAAAACCTTGTGTGGAGTCAGGGCCGGAACCGAGGATTCCTCTCAGGGGCTGACATGGATCTTTGGGTACTTCTGGAGTCTCCACAGGGGAGTCAGGCCTCGTCTCGAGAGGGGGCATGCACGTGCGCTTTCCTTCCAGGCTGTAGCAGCAATGTCACGCTTCCCATCGCGTGGATCAAGGATCTGTGGTTTTCCCTCGAGGCTTTCCCTCGAGGCTTTCCCACAGGGCTGTCCCACGTGCCACCGTGGTGTGAGTCGATCCTCGGCGTGAAAGATGAGCCAGTGAAGGCAAAGAGGTTCCTCTGGAATGGACTGATATATCTGGGGGACCTTTGAAATGGTGGTATGAGCATGGAGTTCCTCTCGCCTTTCCTGTTGAGAGTGCCTCCTCTTGAGATGCGACGGGAACGCCAGGAATTCTTTCCCGTTGAAAGCAGGGAAAGGATCCCTCATCTCGAGCTACGAGGCGGAAACGGGGCTCCTCTGGATGTGGGCGGGACCATCGTGCTTCCTCTCGAGTGGAGACGGGTATGGCGGTGAACTTCTTGAGTTGCAGCAAGGGTGTGAAAGACCCTTTCGAAGTTCCAGAGGTTAGGTGTCATTAGTCTCCAGACGCCTCATCGGAAATAGGCCTAATCTCGCCTGGAAGGGAGAACTTCCTGGATTTTCTCGAGTTGCGGCAGGTGTTCTCGAGTTACGACGGGGACCTCAGGGACCCGCTCCGGTGGCCTCAGGAGAGGCCAGTCCTCATGCGAGTTGCTAGGGGGCCTCTCGGGATTCCTCTCCCGTCGATACCGGGGCCAAAAACCTTGTGTGGTGTCAGGGCCGGAACCGAGGATTCCTCTCAGGGGCTGACATGGATCTTTGGGTACTTCTGGAGTCTCCCTAGGGGAGTCAGGCCTCGTTTCGAGTGGGGGCATGCACGTGCGCTTTCCTTCCAGGCTGTAGCAGCAATGTCACGCTTCCCGTCGCGTGGATCAAAGGATCTGTGGTTTTCCCTCGAGGCTTTCCCTCGAGGCTTTCCCACAGGGCTGTCCCACGTGCCACCGTGGTGTGAGTCGATCCTCGGCGTGAAAGATGAGCCAGTGCAGGGCAAAGAGGTTCCTCTGGAATGGACGGAGACATCTGGGGGACTCTTGGAATGGTGGTACGACCATGGAGTTCCTCTCGCCTTTCCTGTTGAGAGTGCCTCCTGTTGAGATGCGTCGGGAACGCCGGGAATTCTTTCCCGTTGAAAGCAGGCAAAGGATCCCTCATCTCGAGCTACGAGGCGGAAACGGGGCTCCTCTGGATGTGGGCGGGACCATCGTGCTTCCTCTCGAGTGGAGACGGGTATGGCGGTGAACTTCTTGAGTTGCAGCAAGGGTGTGAAAGACCCTTTCGAAGTTCCAGAGGTTAGGTGTCATTAGTCTCCAGACGCCTCATCGGAAATAGGCCTCATCTCGCCTGGAAGGGAGAACTTCCTGGATTTTCTCGAGTTGTGGCAGGTGTTCTCGAGTTACGACGGGGACCTCAGGGACCCGCCCTGGTGGCCTCAGGAGAGGCCAGTCCCCATGCGAGTTGCTAGGGGGCCTCTCGGGATTCCTCTCCCGTTGATACTGGGGCCAAAAACCTTGTGTGGAGTCAGGGCCGGAACCGAGGATTCCTCTCAGGGGCTGACAGGGATCTTTGGGTACTTCTGGAGTCTCCCCAGGGGAGTCAGGCCTCGTCTCGAGTGGGGGCATGCACGTGCGCTTTCCTTCCAGGCTGTAGCAGCAATGTCAGGCTTCCCGTCGCATGGATCAAAGGATCTGTGGTTTTCCCTCGAGGCTTTCCCTCGAGGCTTTCCCACAGGGCTGTCCCACGTGCCACCGTGGTGTGAGTCGATCCCCGGCGTGAAAGATGAGCCAGTGCAGGGCAAAGAGGTTCCCCTGGAATGGACTGAGACATCTGGGGGACTCTTAGAATGGTGGTACGCCCATAGAGTTCCTCTCTCCTTTCCTGTTGAGAATGCCTCCTGTTGAGATGCTACGGGAACGCCGGGAATTCTTTCCCGTTGAAAGCAGGGAAAGGATCCCTCATCTCGAGCTGCGAGGGGGAAACGGGACTCCTCTGGATGTGGGCGGGACCATCGTGCTTCCTCTCGAGTGGAGACGGGTATGGCGGTGAACTTCTTGAGTTGCAGCAAGGGTGTGAAAGACCCTTTCGAAGTTCCAGAGGTTAGGTGTCATTAGTCTCCAGACGCCTCATCGGAAATAGGCCTCATCTCGCCTGGAAGGGAGAACTTCCTGGATTTTCTCGAGTTGCGTCAGGTGTTCTCGAATTACGACGGGGACCTCAGGGACCCGCCCTGGTGGCCTCAGGAGAGGCCAGTCCCCATGAGAGTTGCTAGGGGGCCTCTCGGGATTCCTCTCCCGTCGATACCGGAGCCAAAAACCTTGTTTGGAGTCAGGGCCGGAACCGAGGATTCCTCTCAGGGGCTGACATGGATCTTTGGGTACTTCTGGAGTCTCCACAGGGGAGTCAGGCCTCGTCTCGAGAGGGGGCATGCACGTGCGCTTTCCTTCCAGGCTGTAGCAGCAATGTCACGCTTGCCATCGCGTGGATCAAGGATCTGTGGTTTTCCCTCGAGGCTTTCCCTGGAGGCTTTCCCACAGGGCTGTCCCACGTGCCACCGTGGTGTGAGTCGATCCTCGGCGTGAAAGATCAGCCAGTGCAGGGCAAAGAGGTTCCTCTGGAATGGACTGAGACATCTGGGGGACTCTTGGAATGGTGGTAGGAAAATGGAGTTCCTCTCGCCTTTCCTGTTGAGAGTGCCTCCTCTTGAGATGCGACGGGAACGCCGGGAATTCTTTCCCGTTGAAAGCAGGGAAAGGATCCCTCATCTCGAGCTACGAGGGGGAAACGGGGCTCCTCTAGATGTGGGCGGGACCATCGTGCTTCCTCTCGAGTGTAGACGGGTATGGCGGTGAACTTCTTGAGTTGCAGCAAGGGTGTGAAAGACCCTTTCGAAGTTCCAGAGGTTACGTGTCATTAGTCTCCAGACGCCTCATCGGATATAGGCCTCATCTCGCCTGGAAGGGAGAACTTCCTGGATTTTCTCGAGTTGCGGCAGGTGTTCTCGAGTTACGACGGGGACATCAGGGACCCGCCCTGGTGGCCTCAGGAGAGGCTGGTCCTCATGCGAGTTGCTAGGGGGCCTCTCGGGATTCCTCTCCCGTCGATACCGGGGCCAAAAACCTTGTGTGGAGTCAGGGCCGGAACCGAGGATTCCTCTCAGGGGCTGACATGGATCTTTGGGTACTTCTGGAGTCTCCCCAGGGGAGTCAGGCCTCGTCTCGAGTGGGGGCATGCACGTGCGCTTTCCTTCCAGGCTGTAGCAGCAATGTCAGGCTTCCCGTCGCATGGATCAAAGGATCTGTGGTTTTCCCTCGAGGCTTTCCCTCGAGGCTTTCCCACAGGGCTGTCCCACGTGCCACCGTGGTGTGAGTCGATCCCCGGCGTGAAAGATGAGCCAGTGCAGGGCAAAGAGGTTCCCCTGGAATGGACTGAGACATCTGGGGGACTCTTAGAATGGTGGTACGCCCATAGAGTTCCTCTCTCCTTTCCTGTTGAGAATGCCTCCTGTTGAGATGCTACGGGAACGCCGGGAATTCTTTCCCGTTGAAAGCAGGGAAAGGATCCCTCATCTCGAGCTGCGAGGGGGAAACGGGACTCCTCTGGATGTGGGCGGGACCATCGTGCTTCCTCTCGAGTGGAGACGGGTATGGTGGTGAACTTCTTGAGTTGCAGCAAGGGTGTGAAAGACCCTTTCGAAGTTCCAGAGGTTAGGTGTCATTAGTCTCCAGACGCCTCATCGGAAATAGGCCTCATCTCGCCTGGAAGGGAGAACTTCCTGGATTTTCTCGAGTTGCGTCAGGTGTTCTCGAATTACGACGGGGACCTCAGGGACCCGCCCTGGTGGCCTCAGGAGAGGCCAGTCCCCATGAGAGTTGCTAGGGGGCCTCTCGGGATTCCTCTCCCGTCGATACCGGAGCCAAAAACCTTGTTTGGAGTCAGGGCCGGAACCGAGGATTCCTCTCAGAGGCTGACATGGATCTTTGGGTACTTCTGTAGTCTCCACAGGGGAGTCAGGCCTCGTCTCGAGAGGGGGCATGCACGTGCGCTTTCCTTCCAGGCTGTAGCAGCAATGTCACGCTTGCCATCGCGTGGATCAAGGATCTGTGGTTTTCCCTCGAGGCTTTCCCTCGAGGCTTTCCCACAGGGCTGTCCCACGTGCCACCGTGGTGTGAGTCGATCCTCGGCGTGAAAGATGAGTCAGTGCAGGGCAAAGAGGTTCCTCTGGAATGGACTGAGACATCTGGGGGACTCTTGGAATGGTGGTACGACCATGGAGTTCCTCTCGCCTTTCCTGTTGAGAGTGCCTCCTCTTGAGATGCGACGGGAACGCCGGGAATTCTTTCCCGTTGAAAGCAGGGAAAGGATCCCTCATCTCGAGCTCCGAGGGGGAAACGGGGCTCCTCTGGATGTGGGTGGGACCATCGTGTTTCCTCTCGAGTGGAGACGGGTATGGCGGTGAACTTCTTGAGTTGCAGCAAGGGTGTGAAAGACCCTTTCGAAGTTCCAGAGGTTAGGTGTCATTAGTCTCCAGACGCCTCATCGGAAATAGGCCTCATCTCGCCTGGAAGGGAGAACTTCCTGGATTTTCTCGAGTTGTGGCAGGTGTTCTCGAGTTACGACGGGGATCTCAGGGACCCGCCCTGGTGGCCTCAGGAGAGGCCAGTCCCCATGCTAGTTGCTAGGGGGCCACTCAGGATTCCTCTCCCGTCGATACCGGGGCCAAAAACCTTGTGTGGAGTCAGGGCCGGAACCGAGGATTCCTCTCAGGGGCTGACATGGATCTTTGGGTACTTCTGGAGTCTCCCCAGGGGAGTCAGGCCTCGTCTCGAGTGGGGGCATGCACGTGCGCTTTCCTTCCAGGCTGTAGCAGCAATGTCAGGCTTCCCGTGGCATGGATCAAAGGATCTGTGGTTTTCCCTCGAGGCTTTCCCTCGAGGCTTTCCCACAGGTCTTTCCCTCGTGCCACCGTGGTGTGAGTCGATCCTCGGCGTGAAAGATCAGCCAGTGCAGGGCAAAGAGGTTCCTCTGGAATGGACTGAGACATCTGGGGGACTCTTGGAATGGTGGTAGGACCATGGAGTTCCTCTCGCCTTTCCTGTTGAGAGTGCCTCCTCTTGAGATGCGACGGGAACGCCGGGAATTCTTTCCCGTTGAAAGCAGGGAAAGGATCCCTCATCTCGAGCTACGAGGGGGAAACGGGGCTCCTCTAGATGTGGGCGGGACCATCGTGCTTCCTCTCGAGTGGAGACGGGTATGGCGGTGAACTTCTTGAGTTGCAGCAAGGGTGTGAAAGACCCTTTCGAAGTTCCAGAGGTTACGTGTCATTAGTCTCCAGACGCCTCATCGGATATAGGCCTCATCTCGCCTGGAAGGGAGAACTTCCTGGATTTTCTCGAGTTGCGGCAGGTGTTCTCGAGTTACGACGGGGACATCAGGGACCCGCCCTGGTGGCCTCAGGAGAGGCTGGTCCTCATGCGAGTTGCTAGGGGGCCTCTCGGGATTCCTCTCCCGTCGATACCGGGGCCAAAAACCTTGTGTGGAGTCAGGGCCGGAACCGAGGATTCCTCTCAGGGGCTGACATGGATCTTTGGGTACTTCTGGAGTCTCCCCAGGGGAGTCAGGCCTCGTCTCGAGTGGGGGCATGCACGTGCGCTTTCCTTCCAGGCTGTAGCAGCAATGTCACGCTTCCCGTCGCGTGGATCAAAGGATCTGTGGTTTTCCCTCGAGGCTTTCCCTCGAGGCTTTCCCACAGGGCTGTCCCACGTGCCACCGTGTTGTGAGTCGATCCTCGGTGTGAAAGATGTGCCAGTGCAGGGCAAACAGGTTCCTCTGGAATGGACTGAGACATCTGGGGGACTCTTGGAATGGTGGTACGACCATGGAGTTCCTCTCGCCTTTCCTGTTGAGAGTGCCTCCTCTTGAGATGCGACGGGATCGCCGGGAATTCTTTCCCGTTGAAAGCAGGGAAAGGATCCCTCATCTCGAGCTACGAGGGGGAAACGGGGCTCCTCTGGATGTGGGCGGGACCATCGTGCTTCCTCTCGAGTGGAGACGGGTATGGCGGTGAACTTCTTGAGTTGCAGCAAGGGTGTGAAAGACCCTTTCGAAGTTCCAGAGGTTAGGTGTCATTAGTCTCCAGACGCCTCATCGGAAATAGGCCTCATCTCGCCTGGAAGGGAGAACTTCCTGGATTTTCTCGAGTTGCGGCAGGTGTTCTCGAGTTACGACGGGGACCTCAGGGACCCGCCCTGGTGGCCTCAGGAGAGGCCAGTCCCCATGCGAGTTGCTAGGGGGCCTCTCGGGATTCCTCTCCCGTCGATACTGGGGCCAAAAACCTTGTGTGGAGTCAGGGCCGGAACCGAGGATTCCTCTCAGGGGCTGACACGGATCTTTGGGTACTTCTGGAGTCTCCCCAGGGGAGTCAGGCCTCGTCTCGAGTGGGGGCATGCACGTGCGCTTTCCTTCCAGGCTGTAGCAGCAATGTCACGCTTCCCGTGGCGTGGATCAAAGGATCTGTGGTTTTCCCTCGAGGCTTTCCCTCGAGGCTTTCCCACAGGGCTGTCCCACGTGCCACCGTGGTGTGAGTCGATCCTCGGCGTGAAAGATGAGCCAGTGCAGGGCAAAGAGGTTCCTCTGGAATGGACTGAGACATCTGGGGGACTCTTGGAATGGTGGTACGACCATGGAGTTCCTCTCGCCTTTCCTGTTGAGAGTGCCTCCTCTTGAGATGCGACGGGAACGCCGGGAATTCTTTCCCGTTGAAAGCAGGGAAAGGATCCCTCATCTCGAGCTCCGAGGGGGAAACGGGGCTCCTCTGGATGTGGGCGGGACCATCATGCTTCCTCTCGAGTGGAGACGGGTATGGCGGTGAACTTCTTGAGTTGCAGCAAGGGTGTGAAAGACCCTTTCGAAGTTCCAGAGGTTAGGTGTCATTAGTCTCCAGACGCCTCATCGGAAATAGGCCTCATCTCGCCTGGAAGGGTGAACTTCCTGGATTTTCTCGAGTTGCGGCAGGTGTTCTCGAGTTACGACGGGGACCTCAGGGACCCGCCCTGGTGGCCTCAGGAGAGGCCAGTCCCCATGAGAGTTGCTAGGGGGCCTCTCGGGATTCCTCTCCCGTCGATATCGGGGCCAAAAACCTTGTGTGGAGTCAGGGCCGGAACCGAGGATTCCTCTCAGGGGCTGACATGGATCTTTGGGTACTTCTGGAGTCTCCCCAGGGGAGTCACGCCTCGTGTCGAGTGGGGGCATGCACGTGCGCTTTCCTTCCAGGCTGTAGCAGCAATGTCACGCTTCCCGTCGCGTGGATCAAAGGATCTGTGGTTTTCCCTCGAGGCTTTCCCTCGAAGCTTTCCCACAGGGCTGTCCCACGTGCCACCTTGGTATGAGTCGATCCTCGGTGTGAAAGATGTGCCAGTGCAGGGCAAACAGGTTCCTCTGGAATGGACTGAGACATCTGGGGGACTCTTGGAATGGTGGTACGACCATGGAGTTCCTCTCGCCTTTCCTGTTGAGAGTGCCTCCTCTTGAGATGCGACGGGAACTTCGGGAATTCTTTCCCGTTGAAAGCAGGGAAAGGATCCCTCATCTCGAGCTACGAGGGGGAAACGGGGCTCCTCTGGATGTGGGCGGGACCATCGTGCTTCCTCTCGAGTGGAGACGGGTATGGCGGTGAACTTCTTGAGTTGCAGCAAGGGTGTGAAAGACCCTTTCGAAGTTCCAGAGGTTAGGTGTCATTAGACTCCAGACGCCTCATCGGAAATAGGCCTCTTCTCGCCTGGAAGGGAGAACTTCCTGGATTTTCTCGAGTTGCGGCAGGTGTTCTTGAGTTACGACGGGGACCTCAGGGACCCGCCCTGGTGGCCTCAGGAGAGGCCAGTCCCCATGCGAGTTGCTAGGGGGCCTCTCGTGATTCCTCTTCCGTCGATACCGGGGCCAAAAACCTTGTGTGGAGTCAGGGCCGGAACCGAGGATTCCTCTCAGCGCCTGACATAGATCTTTGGGTACTTCTGGAGTCTCCCCAGGGGAGTCAGGCCTCGTCTCGAGTGGGGGCATGCACGTGCGCTTTCCTTCCAGGCTGTAGCAGCAATGTCACGCTTCCCGTCGCGTGGATCAAAGGATCTGTGGTTTTCCCTCGAGGCTTTCCCTCGAGGCTTTCCCACAGGGCTGTCCCACGTGCCACCGTGGTGTGAGTCGATCCTCGGCGTGAAAGATGAGCCAGTGCAAGGCAAAGAGGTTCCTCTGGAATGGACTGAGACATCTGGGGGACTCTTGGAATGGTGGTACGACCATGGAGTTCCTCTCGCCTTTCCTGTTGAGAGTGCCTCCTCTTGAGATGCGACGGGAACGCCGGGAATTCTTTCCCGTTGAAAGCAGGGAAAGGATCCCTCATCTCCAGCTCCGAGGGGGAAACGGGGCTCCTCTGGATGTGGGCGGGACCATCGTGCTTCCTCTCGAGTGGAGACGGGTATGGCGGTGAACTTCTTGAGTTGCAGCAAGGGGGTGAAAGACCCTTTCGAAGTTCCAGAGGTTAGGTGTCATTAGTCTCCAGACGCCTCATCGGATATAGGCCTCATCTCGCCTGGAAGGGAGAACTTCCTGGATTTTCTCGAGTTGCGGCAGGTGTTCTCGAGTTACGACGGGGACATCAGGGACCCGCCCTGGTGGCCTCAGGAGAGGCTGGTCCTCATGCGAGTTGCTAGGGGGCCTCTCGGGATTCCTCTCCCGTCGATACCGGGGCCAAAAACCTTGTGTGGAGTCAGGGCCGGAACCGAGGATTCCTCTCAGGGGCTGACATGGATCTTTGGGTACTTCTGGAGTCTCCCCAGGGGAGTCAGGCCTCGTCTCGAGTGGGGGCATGCACGTGCGCTTTCCTTCCAGGCTGTAGCAGCAATGTCACGCTTCCCGTCGCGTGGATCAAAGGATCTGTGGTTTTCCCTCGAGGCTTTCCCTCGAGGCTTTCCCACAGGGCTGTCCCACGTGCCACCGTGGTGTGAGTCGATCCTCGGCGTGAAAGATGAGCCAGTGCAGGGCAAAGAGGTTCCTCTGGAATGGACTGAGACATCTGGGGGACTCTTGGAATGGTGGTACGACCATGGAGTTCCTCTCGCCTTTCCTGTTGAGAGTGCCTCCTCTTGAGATGCGACGGGAACGCCGGGAATTCTTTCCCGTTGAAAGCAGGGAAAGGATCCCTCATCTCGAGCTCCGAGGGGGAAACGGGGCTCCTCTGGATGTGGGCGGGACCATCGTGCTTCCTCTCGAGTGGAGACGGGTATGGCGGTGAACTTCTTGAGTTGCAGCAAGGGTGTGAAAGACCCTTTCGAAGTTCCAGAGGTTAGGTGTCATTAGTCTCCAGACGCCTCATCGGAAATAGGCCTCATCTCGCCTGGAAGGGAGAACTTCCTGGATTTTCTCGAGTTGCAGCAGGTGTTCTCGAGTTACGACGGGGACCTCAGGGACCCGCCCTGGTGGCCTAAGAGGCCAGTCCCCATGCGAGTTGCTAGGGGGCCTCTCGGGATTCCTCTCCCGTCGATACCGGGGCCAAAAACCTTGTGTGGATTCAGGGCCGGAACCGAGGATTCCTCTCAGGGGCTGACATCGATCTTTGGGTACTTCTGGAGTCTCCCCAGGGGAGTCAGGCCTCGTCTCGAGTGGGGGCATGCACGTGCGCTTTCCTTCCAGGCTGTAGCAGCAATGTTCCGCTTCCCGTGGCGTGGATCAAAGGATCTGTGGTTTTCCCTCGAGGCTTTCCCTCGAGGCTTTCCCACAGGGCTGTCCCACGTGCCACCGTGGTGTGAGCCGATCCTCGGCGTGAAAGATGAGCCAGTGCAGGGCAAAGAGGTTCCTCTGGAATGGACTGAGACATCTGGGGGACTCTTGGAATGGTGGTACGACCATGGAGTTCCTCTCGCCTTTCCTGTTGAGAGTGCCTCCTCTTGAGATGCGACGGGAACGCCGGGAATTCTTTCCCATTGAAAGCAGGGAATGGATCCCTCATCTCGAGCTACGAGCGGGAAACGGGGCTCCTCTGGATGTGGGCGGGACCATCGTGCTTCCTCTCGAGTGGAGACGGGTATGGCGGTGAACTTCTTGAGTTGCAGCAAGGGTGTGAAAGACCCTTTCGAAGTTCCAGAGGTTAGGTGTCATTAGTCTCCAGAAGCCTAATCGGAAATAGGCCTCATCTCGCCTGGAAGGGAGAACTTCCTGGATTTTCTCGAGTTGCGGCAGGTGTTCTCGAGTTACAACGGGGACCTCAGGGACCCGCCCTGGTGGCCTCAGGAGAGGCCAGTCCCCATGCGAGTTGCTAGGGGGCCTCTCGGGATTCCTCTCCCGTCGATACCGGGGCCAAAAACCTTGTGTGGAGTCAGGGCCGGAACCGAGGATTCCTCTCAGGGGCTGACATGGATCTTTGGGTACTTCTGGAGTCTCCCCAGGGGAGTCAGGCCTCGTCTCGAGTGGGGGCAGGCACGTGCGCTTTCCTTCCAGGCTGTAGCAGCAATGTCACGCTTCCCGTGGCGTGGATCAAAGGATCTGTGGTTTTCCCTCGAGGCTTTCCCTCGAGGCTTTCCCAAAGGGCTGTTCCACGTGCCACCGTGGTGTGAGTCGATCCTCGGCGTGAAAGATGAGCCAGTGCAGGGCAAAGAGGTTCCTCTGGAATGGACTGAGACATCAGGGAGACTCTTGGAATGGTGGTACGACCATGGAGTTCCTCTCGCCTTTCCTGTTGAGAGTGCCTCCTCTTGAGATGCGACGGGAACCCCGGGAATTCTTTCCCGTTGAAAGCAGGGAAAGGATCCCTCATCTCGAGCTACGAGGGGGAAACGGGGCTCCTCTGGATGTGGGCGGGACCATCGTGCTTCCTCTCGAGTGGAGACGGGTATGGCGGTGAACTTCTTGAGTTGCAGCAAGGGTGTGAAAGACCCTTTCGAAGTTCCAGAGGTTAGGTGTCATTAGTCTCCAGACGCCTCATCGGAAATAGGCCTCATCTCGCCTGGAAGGGAGAACTTCCTGGATTTTCTCGAGTTGCGGCAGGTGTTCTCGAGTTACGACGGGGACCTCAGGGACCCGCCCTGGTGGCCTCAGGAGAGGCCAGTCCCCATGCGAGTTGCTAGGGGGCCTCTCGGGATTCCTCTCCCGTCGATACCGGGGCCAAAAACCTTGTGTGGAGTCAGGGCCGGAACCGAGGATTCCTCTCAGGGGCTGACATGGATCTTTGGGTACTTCTGGAGTCTCCCCAGGGGAGTCAGGCCTCGTCTCGAGTGGGGGCATGCACGTGCGCTTTCCTTCCAGGCTGTAGCAGCAATGTTCCGCTTCCCGTGGCGTGGATCAAAGGATCTGTGGTTTTCCCTCGAGGCTTTCCCTCGAGGCTTTCCCACAGGGCTGTCCCACGTGCCACCGTGGTGTGAGCCGATCCTCGGCGTGAAAGATGAGCCAGTGCAGGGCAAAGAGGTTCCTCTGGAATGGACTGAGACATCTGGGGGACTCTTGGAATGGTGGTACGACCATGGAGTTCCTCTCGCCTTTCCTGTTGAGAGTGCCTCCTCTTGAGATGCGACGGGAACGCCGGGAATTCTTTCCCATTGAAAGCAGGGAATGGATCCCTCATCTCGAGCTACGAGCGGGAAACGGGGCTCCTTTGGATGTGGGCGGGACCATCGTGCTTCCTCTCGAGTGGAGACGGGTATGGCGGTGAACTTCTTGAGTTGCAGCAAGGGTGTGAAAGACCCTTTCGAAGTTCCAGAGGTTAGGTGTCATTAGTCTCCAGACGCCTCATCGGAAATAGGCCTCATCTCGCCTGGAAGGGAGAACTTCCTGGATTTTCTCGAGTTGCGGCAGGTGTTCTCGAGTTACGACGGGGACCTCAGGGACCCGCCCTGGTGGCCTCAGGAGAGGCCAGTCCTCATGCGAGTTGCTAGGGGGCCGCTAGGGATTCCTCTCCCGTCGATAGCGGGGCCAAAAACCTTGTGTGGAGTCAGGGCCGGAACCGAGGATTCCTCTCAGGGGCTGACATGGATCTTTGGGTACTTCTGGAGTCTCCCCAGGGGAGTCAGGCCTCGTCTCGAGTGGGGGCATGCACGTGCGCTTTCCTTCCAGCCTGTAGAAGCAATGTCACGCTTCCCGTGGCGTGGATTAAAGGATCTGTGGTTTTCCCTCGAGGCTTTCCCTCGAGGCTTTCCCACAGTGCTGTCCCACGTGCCACCGTGGTGTGAGTCGATCCTCGGCGTGAAAGATGAGCCAGTGCAGGGCAAAGAGATTCCTCTGGAATGGACTGAGACATCTGGGGGACTCTTGGAATGGTGGTACGACCATGGAGTTCCTCTCGCCTTTCCTGTTGAGAGTGCCTCCTCTTGAGATGCGACGGGAACGCCGGGAATTCGTTCCCGTTGAAAGCAGGGAAAGGATCCCTCATCTCGAGCTACGAGGGGGAAACGGGGCTCCTCTGGATGTGGGCGGGACCATCGTGCTTCCTCTCGAGTGGAGACGGGTATGGCGGTGAACTTCTTGAGTTGAAGCAAGGGTGTGAAAGACCCTTTCGAAGTTCCAGAGGTTAGGTGTCATTAGTCTCCAGACGCCTCATCGTAAATAGGCCTCATCTCGCCTGGAAGGGAGAACTTCCTGGATTTTCTCGAGTTGCGGCAGGTGTTCTCGAGATACGATGGGGACCTCAGGGACCCGCCCTGGTGGCCTCAGGAGAGGCCAGTCCTCATGCGAGTTGCTAGGGGGCCTCTCGGGATTCCTCTCCCGTTGATACCGGGGCCAAAAACCTTGTGTGGAGTCAGGGCCGGAACCGAGGATTCCTCTCAGGGGCTGACATCGATCTTTGGGTACTTCTGGAGTCTCCCCAGGGGAGTCAGGCCTCGTCTCGAGTGGGGGCATGCACGTGCGCTTTCCTTCCAGGCTGTAGCAGCAATGTTCCGCTTCCCGTGGCGTGGATCAAAGGATCTGTGGTTTTCCCTCGAGGCTTTCCCTCGAGGCTTTCCCAAACGGCTGTCCCACGTGCCACCGTGGTGTGAGCCGATCCTCGGCGTGAAAGATGAGCCAGTGCAGGGCAAAGAGGTTCCTCTGGAATGGACTGAGACTTCTGGGGGACTCTTGGAATGGTGGTACGACCATGGAGTTCCTCTCGCCTTTCCTGTTGAGAGTGCCTCCTCTTGAGATGCGACGGGAACGCCGGGAATTCTTTCCCGTTGAAAGCAGGGAAAGGATCCCTCATCTCGAGCTACGAGGGGGAAACGGGGCTCCTCTGGATGTGGGCGGGACCATCGTGCTTCCTCTCGAGTGGAGACGGGTATGACGGTGAACTGCTTGAGTTGCAGCAAGGGTGTGAAAGACCCTTTCGAAGTTCCAGAATTTAGGTGTCATTAGTCTCCAGACGCCTCATCGGAAATAGGCCTCATCTCGCCTGGAAGGGAGAACTTCCTGGATTTTCTCGAGTTGCGGCAGGTGTTCTCGAGTTACAACGGGGACCTCAGGGACCCGCCCTGGTGGCCTCAGGAGAGGCCAGTCCCCATGCGAGTTGCTAGGGGGCCTCTCGGGATTCCTCTCCCGTCGATACCGGGGCCAAAAACCTTGTGTGGAGTCAGGGCCGGAACCGAGGATTCCTCTCAGGGGCTGACATGGATCTTTGGGTACTTCTGGAGTCTCCCCAGGGGAGTCAGGCCTCGTCTCGAGTGGGGGCATGCACGTGCGCTTTCCTTCCAGGCTGTAGCAGCAATGTCACGCTTCCCGTGGCGTGGATCAAAGGATCTGTGGTTTTCCCTCGAGGCTTTCCCTCGAGGCTTTCCCAAAGGGCTGTTCCACGTGCCACCGTGGTGTGAGTCGATCCTCGGCGTGAAAGATGAGCCAGTGCAGGGCAAAGAGGTTCCTCTGGAATGGACTGAGACATCAGGGAGACTCTTGGAATGGTGGTACGACCATGGAGTTCCTCTCGCCTTTCCTGTTGAGAGTGCCTCCTCTTGAGATGCGACGGGAACGCCGGGAATTCTTTCCCGTTGAAAGCAGGGAAAGGATCCCTCATCTCGAGCTACGAGGGGGAAACGGGGCTCCTCTGGATGTGGGCGGGACCATCGTGCTTCCTCTCGAGTGGAGACGGGTATGGCGGTGAACTTCTTGAGTTGCAGCAAGGGTGTGAAAGACCCTTTCGAAGTTCCAGAGGTTAGGTGTCATTAGTCTCCAGACGCCTCATCGGAAATAGGCCTCATCTCGCCTGGAAGGGAGAACTTCCTGGATTTTCTCGAGTTGCGGCAGGTGTTCTCGAGTTACGACGGGGACCTCAGGGACCCGCCCTGGTGGCCTCAGGAGAGGCCAGTCCCCATGCGAGTTGCTAGGGGGCCTCTCGGGATTCCTCTCCCGTCGATACCGGGGCCAAAAACCTTGTGTGGAGTCAGGGCCGGAACCGAGGATTCCTCTCAGGGGCTGACATGGATCTTTGGGTACTTCTGGAGTCTCCCCAGGGGAGTCAGGCCTCGTCTCGAGTGGGGGCATGCACGTGCGCTTTCCTTCCAGGCTGTAGCAGCAATGTTCCGCTTCCCGTGGCGTGGATCAAAGGATCTGTGGTTTTCCCTCGAGGCTTTCCCTCGAGGCTTTCCCACAGGGCTGTCCCACGTGCCACCGTGGTGTGAGCCGATCCTCGGCGTGAAAGATGAGCCAGTGCAGGGCAAAGAGGTTCCTCTGGAATGGACTGAGACATCTGGGGGACTCTTGGAATGGTGGTACGACCATGGAGTTCCTCTCGCCTTTCCTGTTGAGAGTGCCTCCTCTTGAGATGCGACGGGAACGCCGGGAATTCGTTCCCGTTGAAAGCAGGGAAAGGATCCCTCATCTCGAGCTACGAGGGGGAAACGGGGCTCCTCTGGATGTGGGCGGGACCATCGTGCTTCCTCTCGAGTGGAGACGGGTATGGCGGTGAACTTCTTGAGTTGAAGCAAGGGTGTGAAAGACCCTTTCGAAGTTCCAGAGGTTAGGTGTCATTAGTCTCCAGACGCCTCATCGTAAATAGGCCTCATCTCGCCTGGAAGGGAGAACTTCCTGGATTTTCTCGAGTTGCGGCAGGTGTTCTCGAGATACGATGGGGACCTCAGGGACCCGCCCTGGTGGCCTCAGGAGAGGCCAGTCCTCATGCGAGTTGCTAGGGGGCCTCTCGGGATTCCTCTCCCGTTGATACCGGGGCCAAAAACCTTGTGTGGAGTCAGGGCCGGAACCGAGGATTCCTCTCAGGGGCTGACATCGATCTTTGGGTACTTCTGGAGTCTCCCCAGGGGAGTCAGGCCTCGTCTCGAGTGGGGGCATGCACGTGCGCTTTCCTTCCAGGCTGTAGCAGCAATGTTCCGCTTCCCGTGGCGTGGATCAAAGGATCTGTGGTTTTCCCTCGAGGCTTTCCCTCGAGTCTTTCCCAAACGGCTGTCCCACGTGCCACCGTGGTGTGAGCCGATCCTCGGCGTGAAAGATGAGCCAGTGCAGGGCAAAGAGGTTCCTCTGGAATGGACTGAGACTTCTGGGGGACTCTTGGAATGGTGGTACGACCATGGAGTTCCTCTCGCCTTTCCTGTTGAGAGTGCCTCCTCTTGAGATGCGACGGGAACGCCGGGAATTCTTTCCCGTTGAAAGCAGGGAAAGGATCCCTCATCTCGAGCTACGAGGGGGAAACGGGGCTCCTCTGGATGTGGGCGGGACCATCGTGCTTCCTCTCGAGTGGAGACGGGTATGACGGTGAACTGCTTGAGTTGCAGCAAGGGTGTGAAAGACCCTTTCGAAGTTCCAGAATTTAGGTGTCATTAGTCTCCAGACGCCTCATCGGAAATAGGCCTCATCTCGCCTGGAAGGGAGAACTTCCTGGATTTTCTCGAGTTGCGGCAGGTGTTCTCGAGTTACAACGGGGACCTCAGGGACCCGCCCTGGTGGCCTCAGGAGAGGCCAGTCCCCATGCGAGTTGCTAGGGGGCCTCTCGGGATTCCTCTCCCGTCGATACCGGGGCCAAAAACCTTGTGTGGAGTCAGGGCCGGAACCGAGGATTCCTCTCAGGGGCTGACATGGATCTTTGGGTACTTCTGGAGTCTCCCCAGGGGAGTCAGGCCTCGTCTCGAGTGGGGGCATGCACGTGCGCTTTCCTTCCAGGCTGTAGCAGCAATGTCACGCTTCCCGTGGCGTGGATCAAAGGATCTGTGGTTTTCCCTCGAGGCTTTCCCTCGAGGCTTTCCCAAAGGGCTGTTCCACGTGCCACCGTGGTGTGAGTCGATCCTCGGCGTGAAAGATGAGCCAGTGCAGGGCAAAGAGGTTCCTCTGGAATGGACTGAGACATCTGGGAGACTCTTGGAATGGTGGTACGACCATGGAGTTCCTCTCGCCTTTCCTGTTGAGAGTGCCTCCTCTTGAGATGCGACGGGAACGCCGGGAATTCTTTCCCGTTGAAAGCAGGGAAAGGATCCCTCATATCGAGCTACGAGGGGGAAACGGGGCTCCTCTGGATGTGGGCGGGACCATCGTGCTTCCTCTCGAGTGGAGACGGGTATGGCGGTGAACTTCTTGAGTTGCAGCAAGGGTGTGAAAGACCCTTTCGAAGTTCCAGAGGTTAGGTGTCATTAGTCTCCAGACGCCTCATCGGAAATAGGCCTCATCTCGCCTGGAAGGGAGAACTTCCTGGATTTTCTCGAGTTGCGGCAGGTGTTCTCGAGTTACGACGGGGACCTCAGGGACCCGCCCTGGTGGCCTAAGAGGCCAGTCCCCATGCGAGTTGCTAGGGGGCCTCTCGGGATTCCTCTCCCGTCGATACCGGGGCCAAAAACCTTGTGTGGAGTCAGGGCCGGAACCGAGGATTCCTCTCAGGGGCTGACATGGATCTTTGGGTACTTCTGGAGTCTCCCCAGGGGAGTCAGGCCTCGTCTCGAGTGGGGGCATGCACGTGCGCTTTCCTTCCAGGCTGTAGCAGCAATGTCACGCTTCCCGTGGCGTGGATCAAAGGATCTGTGGTTTTCCCTCGAGGCTTTACCTCGAGGCTTTCCCACACGGCTGTCCCACGTGCCACCGTGGTGTGAGCCGATCCTCGGCGTGAAAGATGAGCCAGTGCAGGGCAAAGAGGTTCCTCTGGAATGGACTGAGACATCTGGGGGACTCTTGGAATGGTGGTACGACCATGGAGTTCCTCTCGCCTTTCCTGTTGAAAGTGCCTCCTCTTGAGATGCGACGGGAACGCCGGGAATTCTTTCCCGTTGAAAGCAGGGAAAGGATCCCTCATCTCGAGCTACGAGGGGGAAACGGGGCTCCTCTGGATGTGGGCGGGACCATCGTGCTTCCTCTCGAGTGGAGACGGGTATGGCGATGAACTTCTTGAGTAGCAGCAAGGGTGTGAAAGACCCTTTCGAAGTTCCAGAGGTTAGGTGTCATTAGTCTCCAGACGCCTCATCGGAAATAGGCCTCATCTCGCCTGGAAGGGAGAACTTCCTGGATTTTCTCGAGTTGCGGCAGGTGTTCTCCAGTTACGACGGGGACCTCAGGGACCCGCCCTGGTGGCCTCAGGAGAGGCCAGTCCCCATGCGAGTTGCTAGGGGGCCTCTCGGGATTCCTCTCCCGTCGATACCGGGGCCAAAAACCTTGTGTCGAGTCAGGGCCGGAACCGAGGATTCCTCTCAGGGGCTGACATGGATCTTTGCGTTCTTCTGGAGTCTCCCCAGGGGAGTCAGGCCTCGTCTCGAGTGGGGGCATGCACTTGCGCTTTCCTTCCAGGCTGTAGCAGCAATGTCACGCTTCCCGTGGCGTGGATCAAAGGATCTGTGGTTTTCCCTCGAGGCTTTCCCTCGAGGCTTTCCCACAGGGCTGTCCCACGTGCCACCGTGGTGTGAGCCGATCCTCGGCGTGAAAGATGAGCCAGTGCAGGGCAAAGAGGTTCCTCTGGAATGGACTGAGACATCTGGGGGACTCTTGGAATGGTGGTACGACCATGGAGTTCCTCTCGCCTTGCCTGTTGAGAGTGCCTCCTCTTGAGATGCGACGGGAACGCCGGGAATTCTTTCCCGTTGAAAGCAGGGAAAGGATCCCTCATCTCGAGCTACGAGGGGGAAACGGGGCTCCTCTGGATGTGGGCGGGACCATCGTGCTTCCTGTCGAGTGGAGACGGGTATGGCGGTGAACTTCTTGAGTTGCAGCAAGGGTGTGAAAGACCCTTTCGAAGTTCCAGAGGTTAGGTGTCATTAGTCTCCAGACGCCTCATCGGAAATAGGCCTCATCTCGCCTGGAAGGGAGAACTTCCTGGATTTTCTCGAGTTGCGGCAGGTGTTCTCGAGTTACGACGGGGACCTCAGGGACCCGCCCTGGTGGCCTCAGGAGAGGCCAGTCCCCATGCGAGTTGCTAGGGGGCCTCTCGGGATTCCTCTCCCGTCGATACCGGGGCCAAAAACCTTGTGTGGAGTCAGGGCCGGAACCGAGGATTCCTCTCAGGGGCTGACATGGATATTTGGGTACTTCTGGAGTCTCCCCAGGGGAGTCAGGCCTCGTCTCCAGTGGGGGCATGCACTTGCGCTTTCCTTCCAGGCTGTAGCAGCAATGTCACACTTCCCGTCGCGTGGATCAAATGATCTGTGGTTTTCCCTCCAGGCTTTCCCTCGAGGCTTTCCCTCGAGGCTTTCCCACAGGGCTGTCCCACGTGCCACCGTGGTGTGAGCCGATCCTCGGCGTGAAAGATGAGCCAGTGCAGGGCAAAGAGGTTCCTCTGGAATGGACTGAGACATCTGGGGGACTCTTGGAATGGTGGTACGACCATGGAGTTCCACTCGCCTTTCCTGTTGAGAGTGCCTCCTCTTGAGATGCGACGGGAACGCCGGGAATTCTTTCCCGTTGAAAGCAGGTAAAGGATCCCTCATCTCGAGCTACGAGGGGGAAACGGGGCTTCTCTGGATGTGGGCGGGACCATCGTGCTTCCTCTCGAGTGGAGACGGGTATGGTGGTGAACTTCCTGAGTTGCAGCAAGGGTGTGAAAGACCCTTTCGAAGTTCCAGAGGTTAGGTGTCATTAGTCTCCAGACGCCTCATCGGAAATAGGCCTCATCTCGCCTGGAAGGGAGAACTTCCTGGATTTTCTCGAGTTGCGGCAGGTGTTCTCGAGTTACGACGGGGACCTCAGGGACCCGCCCTGGTGGCCTCAGAAGAGGCCAGTCTTCATGCGAGTTGCTAGGGGGCCTCTCGGGATTCCTCTCCTGTCGATACCGGGGCCAAAAACCTTGTGTGGAGTCAGGGCCGGAACCGAGGATTCCTCTCAGGGGCTGACATGGATCTTTGGGTACTTCTGGAGTCTCCCCAGGGGAGTCAGGCCTCGTCTCGAGTGGGGGCATGCACGTGCGCTTTCCTTCCAGGCTGTAGCAGCAATGTCACGCTTCCCGTGGCGTGGATCAAAGGATCTGTGGTTTTCCCTCGAGGCTTTCCCTCGAGGCTTTCCCACAGGGCTGTCCCACGTGCCACCGTGGTGTGAGTCGATCCTCGGCGTGAAAGATGAGCCAGTGCAGGGCAAAGAGATTCCTCTGGAATGGACTGAGACATCTAGGGGACTCTTGGAATGGTGGTAAGACCATGGAGTTCCTCTCGCCTTTCCTGTTGAGAGTGCCTCCTCTTGAGATGCGACGGGAACGCCGGGAATTCTTTCCCGTTGAAAGCAGGGAAAGGATCCCTCATCTCGAGCTACGAGGGGGAAACGGGGCTCCTCTGGATGTGGGAGGGACCATCGTGCTTCCTCTCGAGTGGAGACGGGTATGGCGGTGAACTTCTTGAGTTTCAGCAAGGGTGTGAAAGACCCTTTCGAAGTTCCAGAGGTTAGGTGTCATTAGTCTCCAGACGCCTCATCGTAAATAAGCCTCTTCTCGCCTGGAAGGGAGAACTTCCTGGATTTTCTCGAGTTGCGGCAGGTGTTTTCAAGATACGACGGGGACCTCAGGGTCCCGCCCTGGTGGCCTCAGGAGAGGCCAGTCCTCATGCGAGTTGCTAGGGGGCCTCTCGGGATTCCGCTCCCGTTGATACCGGGGCCAAAAACCTTGTGTGGTGTCAGGGCCGGAACAGAGGATTCCTCTCAGGGGCTGACATGGATCTTTGGGTACTTCTGGAGTCTCCCCAGGGGAGTCAGGCCTCGTCTCGAGTGGGGGCATGCACGTGCGCTTTCCTTCCAGGCTGTAGCAGCAATGTCACGCTTCCCGTGGCGTGGATCAAAGGATCTGTGGTTTTCCCTCGAGGCTTTCCCTCGAGGATTTCCCAAAGGGCTGTCCCACGTGCCACCGTGGTGTGAGTCGATCCTCGGCGTGAAAGATGAGCCAGTGCAGGGCAAAGAGGTTCCTCTGGTATGGACTGAGACATCTGGGAGACTCTTGAAATGGTGGTACGACCATGGAGTTCCTCTCGCCTTTCCTGTTGAGAGTGCCTCCTCTTGAGATGCGACGGGAACGCCGGGAATTCTTTCCCGTTGAAAGCAGGGAAAGGATCCCTCATCTCGAGCTACGAGGGGGAAACGGGGCTCCTCTGGATGTGGGCGGGACCATCGTGCTTCCTCTAGAGTGGAGACGGGTATGGCGGTGAACTTCTTGAGTTGCAGCAAGGGTGTGAAAGACCCTTTCGAAGTTCCAGAGGTTAGGTGTCATTAGTCTCCAGACGCCTCATCGGAAATAGGCCTCATCTCGCCTGGAAGGGAGAACTTCCTGGATTTTCTCGAGTTGCGGCAGGTGTTCTCGAGTTACGACGGGGACCTCAGGGACCCGCCCTGGTGGCCTCAGGAGAGGCCAGTCCTCATGCGAGTTGCTAGGGGGCCGCTAGGGATTCCTCTCCCGTCGATAGCGGGGCCAAAAACCTTGTGTGGAGTCAGGGCCGGAACCGAGGATTCCTCTCAGGGGCTGACATGGATCTTTGGGTACTTCTGGAGTCTCCCCAGGGGAGTCAGGCCTCGTCTCGAGTGGGGGCATGCACGTGTGCTTTCCTTCCAGCCTGTAGAAGCAATGTCACGCTTCCCGAGGCGTGGATCAAAGGATCTGTGGTTTTCCCTCGTGGCTTTCCCTCGAGGCTTTCCCACAGGGCTGTCCCACGTGCCACCGTGGTGTGAGTCGATCCTCGGCGTGAAAGATGAGCCAGTGCAGGGCAAAGAGATTCCTCTGGAATGGACTGAGACATCTGGGGGACTCTTGGAATGGTGGTACGACCATGGAGTTCCTCTCGCCTTTCCTGTTGAGAGTGCCTCCTCTTGAGATGCGACGGGAACGCCGGGAATTCTTTCCCGTTGAAAGCAGGGAAAGGATCCCTCATCTCGAGCTACGAGGGGGAAACGGGGCTCCTCTGGATGTGGGCGGGACCATCGTGCTTCCTCTCGAGTGGAGACGGGTATGGCGGTGAACTTCTTGAGTTGCAGCAAGGGTGTGAAAGACCCTTTCGAAGTTCCAGAGGTTAGGTGTCATTAGTCTCCAGACGCCTCATCGTAAATAGGCCTCATCTCGCCTGGAAGGGAGAACTTCCTGGATTTTCTCGAGTTGCGGCAGGTGTTCTCGAGTTACGACGGGGACCTCAGGGACCCGCCCTGGTGGCCTCAGGAGAGGCCAGTCCCCATGCGAGTTGCTAGGGGGCCTCTCGGGATTCCTCTCCCGTCGATACCGGGGCCAAAAACCTTGTGTGGAGTCAGGGCCGGAACCGAGGATTCCTCTCAGGGGCTGACATGGATCTTTGGGTACTTGTGGAGTCTCCCCAGGGGAGTCAGGCCTCGTCTCGAGTGGGGGCATGCACTTGCGCTTTCCTTCCAGGCTGTAGCAGCAATGTCACGCTTCCCGTGGCGTGGATCAAAGGATCTGTGGTTTTCCCTCGAGGCTTTCCCTCGAGGCTTTCCCACAGGGCTGTCCCACGTGCCACCGTGGTGTGAGCCGATCCTCGGCGTGAAAGATGAGCCAGTGCAGGGCAAAGAGGTTCCTCTGGAATGGACTGAGACATCTGGGGGACTCTTGGAATGGTGGTACGACCATGGAGTTCCTCTCGCCTTTCCTGTTGAGAGTGCCTCCTCTTGAGATGCGACGGGAACGCCGGGAATTCTTTCCCGTTGAAAGCAGGGAAAGGATCCCTCATCTCGAGCTACGAGGGGGAAACGGGGCTCCTCTGGATGTGGGCGGGACCATCGTGCTTCCTCTCGAGTGGAGACGGGTATGGCGGTGAACTTCTTGAGTTGCAGCAAGGGTGTGAAAGACCCTTTCGAAGTTCCAGAGGTTAGGTGTCATTAGTCTCCAGACGCCTCATCGGAAATAGGCCTCATCTCGCCTGGAAGGGAGAACTTCCTGGATTTTCTCGAGTTGCGGCAGGTGTTCTCGAGTTACGACGGGGACCTCAGGGACCCGCCCTGGTGGCCTCAGAAGAGGCCAGTCTTCATGCGAGTTGCTAGGGGGCCTCTCGGGATTCCTCTCCCGTCGATACCGGGGCCAAAAACCTTGTGTGGAGTCAGGGCCGGAACCGAGGATTCCTCTCAGGGGCTGACATGGATCTTTGGGTACTTGTGGAGTCTCCCCAGGGGAGTCAGGCCTCGTCTCGAGTGGGGGCATGCACTTGCGCTTTCCTTCCAGGCTGTAGCAGCAATGTCACGCTTCCCGTGGCGTGGATCAAAGGATCTGTGGTTTTCCCTCGAGGCTTTCCCTCGAGGCTTTCCCACAGGGCTGTCCCACGTGCCACCGTGGTGTGAGCCGATCCTCGGCGTGAAAGATGAGCCAGTGCAGGGCAAAGAGGTTCCTCTGGAATGGACTGAGACATCTGGGGGACTCTTGGAATGGTGGTACGACCATGGAGTTCCTCTCGCCTTTCCTGTTGAGAGTGCCTCCTCTTGAGATGCGACGGGAACGCCGGGAATTCTTTCCCGTTGAAAGCAGGGAAAGGATCCCTCATCTCGAGCTACGAGGGGGAAACGGGGCTCCTCCGGATGTGGGCGGGATCATCGTGCTTCCTCTCGAGTGGAGACGGGTATGGCGGTGAACTTCTTGAGTTGCAGCAAGGGTGTAAAAGACCTTTTCGAAATTCCAGAGGTTAGGTGTCATTAGTCTCCAGACGCCTCATCGGAAATAGGCCTCATCTCGCCTGGAAGGGAGAACTTCCTGGATTTTCTCGAGTTGCGGCAGGTGTTCTCCAGATACGACCGGGACCTCAGGGACCCGCCCTGGTGGCCTCAGGAGAGGCCAGTCCCCATGCGACTTGCTAGGGGGCCTCTCGGGATTCCTCTCCCGTCGATACCGGGGCCAAAAACCTTGTGTCGAGTCAGAGCCGGAACCGAGGATTCCTCTCAGGGGCTGACATGGATCTTTGGGTTCTTCTGGAGTCTCCCCAGGGGAGTCAGGCCTCGTCTAGAGTGGGGGCATGCACGTGCGCTTTCCTTCCAGCCTGTAGCAGCAATGTCACACTTCCCGCCGCGTGGATCAAAGGATCTGTGGTTTTCCCTCGAGGCTTTCCCTCGAGGCTTTCCCACAGGGCTGTCCCACGTGCCACCGTGGTGTGAGTCGATCCTCGGCGTGAAAGATGAGCCAGTGCAGGGCAAAGAGGTTCCTCTGGAATGGACTGAGACATCTGGGGGACTCTTGGAATGGTGGTACGACCATGGAGTTCCTCTCGCCTTTCCTGTTGAGAGTGCCTCCTCTTGAGATGCGACGGGAACGCCGGGAATTCTTTCCCGTTGAAAGCAGGGAAAGGATCCCTCATCTCGAGCTCCGAGGTGGAAACGGGGCTCCTCTGGATGTGGGCGGGACCATCGTGCTTCCTGTCGAGTGGAGACGGGTATGGCGGTGAACTTCTTGAGTTGCAGCAAGGGTGTGAAAGACCCTTTCGAAGTTCCAGAGGTTAGGTGTCATTAGTCTCCAGACGCCTCATCGGAAATAGGCCTCATCTCGCCTGGAAGGGAGAACTTCCTGGATTTTCTCGAGTTGCGGCAGGTGTTCTCGAGTTACGACGGGGACCTCAGGGACCCGCCCTGGTGGCCTCAGGAGAGGCCAGTCCCCATGCGAGTTGCTAGGGGGCCTCTCGGGATTCCTCTCCCGTCGATACCGGGGCCAAAAACCTTGTGTGGAGTCAGGGCCGGAACCGAGGATTCCTCTCAGGGGCTGACATGGATATTTGGGTACTTCTGGAGTCTCCCCAGGGGAGTCAGGCCTCGTCTCCAGTGGGGGCATGCACTAGCGCTTTCCTTCCAGGCTGTAGCAGCAATGTCACACTTCCCGTCGCGTGGATCAAATGATCTGTGGTTTTCCCTCGAGGCTTTCCCTCGAGGCTTTCCCACAGGGCTGTCCCACGTGCAACCGTGGTGTGAGTCGATCCTCGGCGTGAAAGATGAGCCAGTGCAGGGCAAAGAGATTCCTCTGGAATGGACTGAGACATCTGGGGGACTCTTGGAATGGTGGTACGACCATGGAGTTCCTCTCGCCTTTCCTGTTGAGAGTGCCTCCTCTTGAGATGCGACGGGAACGCCGGGAATTCTTTCCCGTTGAAAGCAGGGAAAGGATCCCTCATCTCGAGCTACGAGGGGGAAACGGGGCTCCTCTGGATGTGGGCGGGACCATCGTGCTTCCTCTCGAGTGGAGACGGGTATGGCAGTGCACTTCTTGAGTTTCAGCAAGGGTGTGAAAGACGCTTTCGAAACTCCAGAGGTTAGGTGTCATTAGTCTCCAGACGCCTCATCGTAAATAGGCCTCTTCTCGCCTGGAAGGGAGAACTTCCTGGATTTTCTCGAGTTGCGGCAGGTGTTTTCGAGATACGACGGGGACCTCAGGGACCCGCCCTGGTGGCCTCAGGAGAGGCCAGTCCTCATGCGAGTTGCTAGGGGGCCTCTCGGGATTCCTCTCCCGTTGATACCGGGGCCAAAAACCTTGTGTGGAGTCAGGGCCGGAACAGAGGATTCCTCTCAGGGGCTGACATGGATCTTTGGGTACTTCTGGAGTCTCCCCAGGGGAGTCAGGCCTCGTCTCGAGTGAGGGCATGCACGTGCGCTTTCCTTCCAGGCTGTAGCAGCAATGTCACGCTTCCCGTGGCGTGGATCAAAGGATCTGTGGTTTTCCCTCGAGCCTTTCCCTCGAGGATTTCCCAAAGGGCTGTCCCACGTGCTACCGTGGTGTGAGTCGATCCTCGGCGTGAAAGATGAGCCAGTGCAGGGCAAAGAGGTTCCTCTGGTATGGACTGAGACATCTGGGAGACTCTTGAAATGGTGGTACGACCATGGAGTTCCTCTCGCCTTTCCTGTTGAGAGTGCCTCCTCCTGAGATGCGACGGGAACGCCGGGAATTCTTTCCCGTTGAAAGCAGGGAAAGGATCCCTCATATCGAGCTACGAGGGGGAAACGGGGCTCCTCTGGATGTGGGCGGGATCATCGTGCTTCCTCTCGAGTGGAGACGGGTATGGCGGTGAACTTCTTGAGTTGCAGCAAGGGTGTGAAAGACCCTTTCGAAGTTCCAGAGGTTAGGTGTCATTAGTCTCCAGACGCCTCATCGGAAATAGGCCTCATCTCGCCTGGAAGGGAGAACTTCCTGGATTTTCTCGAGTTGCGGCAGGTGTTCTCGAGTTACGACGGGGACATCAGGGACCCGCCCTGGTGGCCTCAGGAGAGGCCAGTCCCCATGCGAGTTGCTAGGGGGCCTCTCGGGATTCCTCTCCCGTCGATACCGGGGCCAAAAACCTTGTGTGGAGTCAGGGCCGGAACCGAGGATTCCTCTCAGGGGCTGACATGGATCTTTGGGTACTTCTGGAGTCTCCCCAGGGGAGTCAGGCCTCGTCTAGAGTGGGGGCATGCACGTGCGCTTTCCTTCCAGGCTGTAGCAGCAATGTCACACTTCCCGCCGCGTGGATCAAAGGATCTGTGGTTTTCCCTCGAGGCTTTCCCTCGAGGCTTTCCCAAAGGGCTGTCCCACGTGCCACCGTGGTGTGAGTCGATCCTCGGCGTGAAAGATGAGCCAGTGAAGGGCAAAGAGGTTCCTCTGGAATGGACTGAGACATCTGGGGGACTCTTGGAATGGTGGTACGACCATGGAGTTCCTCTCGCCTTTCCTGTTGAGAGTGCCTCCTCTTGAGATGCGACGGGAACGCCGGGAATTCTTTCCCGTTGAAAGCAGGGAAAGGATCCCTCATCTCGAGCTACGAGGGGGAAACGGGGCTCCTCTGGATGTGGGCGGGACCATCGTGCTTCCTGTCGAGTGGAGACGGGTATGGCGGTGAACTTCTTGAGTTGCAGCAAGGGTGTGAAAGACCCTTTCGAAGTTCCAGAAGTTAGGTGTCATTAGTCTCCAGACGCCTCATCGGAAATAGGCCTCATCTCGCCTGGAAGGGAGAACTTCCTGGAATTTCTCGAGTTGCGGCAGGTGTTCTCGAGTTACAACGGGGACCTCAGGGACCCGCCCTGGTGGCCTCAGGAGAGGCCAGTCCCCATGCGAGTTGCTAGGGGGCCTCTCGGGATTCCTCTCCCGTCGATACCGGGGCCAAAAACATTGTGTGGAGTCAGGGCCGGAACCGAGGATTCCTCTCAGGGGCTGACATGGATCTTTGGGTACTTCTGGAGTCTCCCCAGGGGAGTCAGGCCTCGTCTCGAGTGGGGGCATGCACGTGCGCTTTCCTTCCAGGCTGTAGCAGCAATGTCACGCTTCCCGTGGCGTGGATCAAAGGATCTGTGGTTTTCCCTCGAGGCTTTCCCTCGAGGCTTTCCCACAGGGCTGTCCCACGTGCCACCGTGGTGTGAGTCGATCCTCGGCGTGAAAGATGAGCCAGTGCAGGGCAAAGAGGTTCCTCTGGAATGGACTGAGACATCTGGGGGACTCTTGGAATGGTGGTACGACCATGGAGTTCCTCCCGCCTTTCCTGTTGAGAGTGCCTCCACTTGAGATGCGACGGGAACGCCGGGAATTCTTTCCCGTTGAAAGCAGGGAAAGAATCCCTCATCTGGAGCTACGAGGGGGAAACGGGGCTCCTCTGGATGTGGGCGGGACCATCGTGCTTCCTGTCGAGTGGAGACGGGTATGGCGGTGAACTTCTTGAGTTGCAGCAAGGGTGTGAAAGACCCTTTCGAAGTTCCAGAGGTTAGGTGTCATTAGTCTCCAGACGCCTCATCGGAAATAGGCCTCATCTCGCCTGGAAGGGAGAACTTCCTGGATTTTCTCGAGTTGCGGCAGGTGTTCTCGAGTTACGACGGGGACCTCAGGGACCCGCCCTGGTGGCCTCAGGAGAGGCCAGTCCCCATGCGAGTTGCTAGGGGGCCTCTCGGGATTCCTCTCCCGTCGATACCGGGGCCAAAAACCTTGTGTGGAGTCAGGGCCGGAACCGAGGATTCCTCTCAGGGGCTGACATGGATCTTTGGGTACTTGTGGAGTCTCCCCAGGGGAGTCAGGCCTCGTCTCCAGTGGGGGCATGCACTTGCGCTTTTCTTCCAGGCTGTAGCAGCAATGTCACGCTTCCCGTCGCCTGGATCAAAGGATCTGTGGTTTTCCCTCGAGGCTTTCCATCGAGGCTTTCCCACAGGGCTGTCCCACGTGCCACCATGGTGTGAGCCGATCCTCGGCGTGAAAGATGAGCCAGTGCAGGGCAAAGAGGTTCCTCTGGAATGGAGTGAGACAACTGGGGGACTCTTGGAATGGTGGTACGACCATGGAGTTCCTCTCGCCTTTCCTGTTGAGAGTGCCTCCTCTTGAGATGCGACGGGAACGCCGGGAATTCTTTCCCGTTGAAAGCAGGGAAAGGATCCCTCATCTCGAGCTACGAGGGGGAAACGGGGCTCCTCTGGATGTGGGCGGGATCATCGTGCTTCCTCTCGAGTGGAGACGGGTATGGCGGTGAACTTCTTGAGTTGCAGCAAGGGTGTGAAAGACCCTTTCGAAGTTCCAGAGGTTAGGTGTCATTAGTCTCCAGACGCCTCATCGGAAATAGGCCTCATCTCGCCTGGAAGGGAGAACTTCCTGGATTTTCTCGAGTTGCGGCAGGTGTTCTCGAGTTACGACGGGGACCTCAGGGACCCGCCCTGGTGGCCTCAGGAGAGGCCAGTCCCCATGCGAGTTGCTAGGGGGCCTCTCGGGATTACTCTCCCGTCGATACCGGGGCCAAAAACCTTGTGTGGAGTCAGGGCCGGAACCGAGGATTCCTCTCAGGGGCTGACATGGATCTTTGGGTACTTCTGGAGTCTCCCCAGGGGAGTCAGGCCTCGTCTCGAGTGGGGGCATGCACCTGCGCTTTCCTTCCAGGCTGTAGCAGCAATGTCACGCTTCCCGTCACGTGGATCAAAGGATCTGTGGTTTTCCCTCGAGGCTTTCCCTCGAGGCTTTCCCACAGGGCTGTCCCACGTGCCACCGTGGTGTGAGTCGATCCTCGGCGTGAAAGATGAGCCAGTGCAGGGCAAAGAGGTTCCTCTGGAATGGACTGAGACATCTGGGGGACTCTTGGAATGGTGGTACGACCATGGAGTTCCTCTCGCCTTTCCTGTTGAGAGTGCCTCCTCTTGAGATGCGACGGGAATGCCGGGAATTCTTTCCCGTTGAAAGCAGGGAAAGGATCCCTCATCTCGAGCTACGAGGGGGAAACGGGGCTCCTCTGGATGTGGGCGGGACCATCGTGCTTCCTCTCGAGTGGAGACGGGTATGGCGGTGAACTTCTTGAGTTGCAGCAAGGGTGTGAAAGACCCTTTCGAAGTTCCAGAGGTTAGGTGTCATTAGTCTCCAGACGCCTCATCGGAAATAGGCCTCATCTCGCCTGGAAGGGAGAACTTCCTGGATTTTCTCGAGTTGCGGCAGGTGTTCTCGAGTTACGACGGGGACCTCAGGGACCCGCCCTGGTGGCCTCAGGAGAGGCCAGTCCCCATGCGAGTTGCTAGGGGGCCTCTCGGGATTCCTCTCCCGTCGATACCGGGGCCAAAAACCTTGTGTGGAGTCAGGGCCGGAACCGAGGATTCCTCTCAGGGGCTGACATGGATCTTTGGGTACTTCTGGAGTCTCCCCAGGGGAGTCAGGCCTCGTCTCGAGTGGGGGCATGCACGTGCGCTTTCCTTCCAGGCTGTAGCAGCAATGTCACGCTTCCCGTCGCCTGGATCAAAGGATCTGTGGTTTTCCCTCGAGGCTTTCCATCGAGGCTTTCCCACAGGGCTGTCCCACGTGCCACCATGGTGTGAGCCGATCCTCGGCGTGAAAGATGAGCCAGTGCAGGGCAAAGAGGTTCCTCTGGAATGGAGTGAGACATCTGGGGGACTCTTGGAATGGTGGTACGACCATGGAGTTCCTCTCGCCTTTCCTGTTGAGAGTGCCTCCTCTTGAGATGCGACGGGAACGCCGGGAATTCTTTCCCGTTGAAAGCAGGGAAAGGATCCCTCATCTCGAGCTACGAGGGGGAAACGGGGCTCCTCTGGATGTGGGCGGGATCATCGTGCTTCCTCTCGAGTGGAGACGGGTATGGCGGTGAACTTCTTGAGTTGCAGCAAGGGTGTGAAAGACCCTTTCGAAGTTCCAGAGGTTAGGTGTCATTAGTCTCCAGACGCCTCATCGGAAATAGGCCTCATCTCGCCTGGAAGGGAGAACTTCCTGGATTTTCTCGAGTTGCGGCAGGTTTTCTCCAGATACGACCGGGACCTCAGGGACCCGCCCTGGTGGCCTCAGGAGAGGCCAGTCCCCATGCGACTTGCTAGGGGGCCTCTCGGGATTCCTCTCCCGTCGATACCGGGGCCAAAAACCTTGTGTCGAGTCAGGGCCAGAACCGAGGATTCCTCTCAGGGGCTGACATGGATCTTTGGGTTCTTCTGGAGTCTCCCCAGGGGAGTCAGGCCTCGTCTAGAGTGGGGGCATGCACGTGCGCTTTCCTTCCAGCCTGTAGCAGCAATGTCACACTTTCCGTCGCGTGGATCAAAGGATCTGTGGTTTTCCCTCGAGGCTTTCCCTCGAGGCTTTCCCATAGGGCTATCCCACGTGCCACCGTGGTGTGATTCGATCCTCGGCGTTAAAGATGAGCCAGTGCAGGGCAAAGAGGTTCCTCTGGAATGGACTGAGACATCTGGGGGACTCTTGGAATGGTGGTACGACCATGGAGTTCCTCTCGCCTTTCCTGTTGAGAGTGCCTCCTCTTGAGATGCGACGGGAACGCCGGGAATTCTTTCCCGTTGAAAGCAGGGAAAGGATCCCTCATCTCGAGCTACGAGGGGGAAACGGGGCTCCTCTGGATGTGGGCGGGACCATCGTGCTTCCTCTCGAGTGGAGACGGGTATGGCGGTGAACTTCTTGAGTTGCAGCAAGGGTGTGAAAGACCCTTTCGAAGTTCCAGAGGTTAGGTGTCATTAGTCTCCAGAAGCCTCATCGGAAATAGGCCTCATCTCGCCTGGAAGGGAGAACTTCCTGGATTTTCTCGAGTTGCGGCAGGTGTTCTCGAGTAACGACGGGGACCTCAGGGACCCGCCCTGGTGGCCTCAGGAGAGGCCAGTCCCCATGCGACTTGCTAGGGGGCCTCTCGGGATTCCTCTCCCGTCGATACCGGGGCCAAAAACCTTGTGTGGAGTCAGGGCCGGAACCGAGGATTCCTCTCAGGGGCTGACATGGATCTTTGGGTACTTCTGGAGTCTCCCCAGGGGAGTCAGGCCTCGTCTCGAGTGGGGGCATGCACGTGCGCTTTCCTTCCAGGCTGTAGCAGCAATGTCACGCTTCCCGTGGCGTGGATCAAAGGATCTGTGGTTTTCCCTCGAGGCTTTCCCTCGAGGCTTTCCCAAAGGGCTGTCCCACGTGCCACCGTGGTGTGAGTCGATCCTCGGCGTGAAAGATGAGCCAGTGAAGGGCAAAGAGGTTCCTCTGGAATGGACTGAGACATCTGGGGGACTCTTGGAATGGTGGTACGACCATGGAGTTCCTCTCGCCTTTCCTGTTGAGAGTGCCTCCTCTTGAGATGCGACGGGAACGCCAGGAATTCTTTCCCGTTGAAAGCAGGGAAAGGATCCCTCATCTCGAGCTACGAGGGGGAAACGAGGCTCCTCTGGATGTGGGCGGGACCATCGTGCTTCCTGTCGAGTGGAGACGGGTATGGCGGTGAACTTCTTGAGTTGCAGCAAGGGTGTGAAAGACCCTTTCGAAGTTCCAGAGGTTAGGTGTCATTAGTCTCCAGACGCCTCATCGGAAATAGGCCTCATCTCGCCTGGAAGGGAGAACTTCCTGGAATTTCTCGAGTTGCGGCAGGTGTTCTCGAGTTACGACGGGGACCTCAGGGACCCGCCCTGGTGGCCTCAGGAGAGGCCAGTCCCCATGCGAGTTGCTAGGGGGCCTCTCGGGATTCCTCTCCCGTCGATACCGGGGCCAAAAACCTTGTGTGGAGTCAGGGCCGGAACCGAGGATTCCTCTCAGGGTCTGACATGGATCTTTGGGTACTTCTGGAGTCTCCCCAGGGGAGTCAGGCCTCGTCTCGAGTGGGGGCATGCACGTGCGCTTTCCTTCCAGGCTGTAGCAGCAATGTCACGCTTCCCGTGGCATGGATCAAAGGATCTGTGGTTTTCCCTCGAGGCTTTCCCTCGAGGCTTTCCCACAGGGCTGTCCCACGTGCCACCGTGGTGTGAGTCGATCCTCGGCGTGAAAGATGAGCCAGTGCAGGGCAAAGAGGTTCCTCTGGAATGGACTGAGACATCTGGGGGACTCTTGGAATGGTGGTACGACCATGGAGTTCCTCTCGCCTTTCCTGTTGAGAGTGCCTCCTCTTGAGATGCGACGGGAACGCCGGGAATTCTTTCCCGTTGAAAGCAGGGAAAGGATCCCTCATCTCGAGCTACGAGGGGGAAACGGGGCTCCTCTGGATGTGGGCGGGACCATCGTGCTTCCTCTCGAGTGGAGACGGGTATGGCGGTGAACTTCTTGAGTTGCAGCAAGGGTGTGAAAGACCCTTTCGAAGTTCCAGAGGTTAGGTGTCATTAGTCTCCAGACGCCTCATCGGAAATAGGCCTCATCTCGCCTGGAAGGGAGAACTTCCTGGATTTTCTCGAGTTGCGGCAGGTGTTCTCGAGTTACGACGGGGACCTCAGGGACCCGCCCTGGTGGCCTCAGGAGAGGCCAGTCCTCATGCGAGTTGCTAGGGGGCCTCTCGGGATTCCTCTCCCGTCGATACCGGGGCCAAAAACCTTGTGTGGAGTCAGGGCCGGAACCGAGGATTCGTCTCAGGGTCTGACATGGATCTTTGGGTACTTCTGGAGTCTCCCCAGGGGAGTCAGACCTCGTCTCGAGTGGGGGCATGCACGTGCGCTTTCCTTCCAGGCTGTAGCAGCAATGTCACGCTTCCCGTCACGTGGATCAAAGGATCTGTGGTTTTCCCTCGAGGCTTTCCCTCGAGGCTTTCCCACAGGGCTGTCCCACGTGCCACCGTGGTGTGAGTCGATCCTCGGCGTGAAAGATGAGCCAGTGCAGGGCAAAGAGGTTCCTCTGGAATGGACTGAGACATCTGGGGGACTCTTGGAATGGTGGTACGACCATGGAGTTCCTCTCGCCTTTCCTGTTGAGAGTGCCTCCTCTTGAGATGCGACGGGAACGCCGGGAATTCTTTCCCGTTGAAAGCAGGGAAAGGATCCCTCATCTCGAGCTACGAGGGGGAAACGGGGCTCCTCTGGATGTGGGCGGGATCATCGTGCTTCCTCTCGAGTGGAGACGGGTATGGCGGTGAACTTCTTGAGTTGCAGCAAGGGTGTGAAAGACCCTTTCGAAGTTTCAGAGGTTAGGTGTCATTAGTCTCCAGACGCCTCATCGGAAATAGGCCTCATCTCGCCTGGAAGGGAGAACTTCCTAGATTTTCTCGAGTTGCGGCAGGTGTTCTCCAGATACGACCGGGACCTCAGGGACCCGCCCTGGTGGCCTCAGGAGAGGCCAGTCCCCATGCGACTTGCTAGGGGGCCTCTCGGGATTCCTCTCCCGTCGATACCCGGGCCAAAAACCTTGTGTTGAGTCAGGGCCAGAACCGAGGATTCCTCTCAGGGGCTGACATGGATCTTTGGGTTCTTCTGGAGTCTCCCCAGGGGAGTCAGGCCTCGTCTCGAGTGGGGGCATGCACGTGCGCTTTCCTTCCAGCCTGTAGCAGCAATGTCACACTTCCCGTCGCGTGGATCAAAGGATCTGTGGTTTTCCCTCGAGGCTTTCCCTCGAGGCTTTCCCACAGGGCTGTCCCACGTGCCACCGTGGTGTGAGTCGATCCTCGGCGTGAAAGATGAGCCAGTGCAGGGCAAAGAGGTTCCTCTGGAATGGACTGAGACATCTGGGGGACTCTTGGAATGGTGGTACGACCATGGAGTTCCTCTCGCCTTTCCTGTTGAGAGTGCCTCCTCTTGAGATGCGACGGGAACGCCGGGAATTCTTTCCCGTTGAAAGCAGGGAAAGGATCCCTCATCTCGAGCTACGAGGGGGAAACGGGGCTCCTCTGGATGTGGGCGGGACCATCGTGCTTCCTGTCGAGTGGAGACGGGTATGGCGGTGAACTTCTTGAGTTGCAGCAAGGGTGTGAAAGACCCTTTCGAAGTTCCAGAGGTTAGGTGTCATTAGTCTCCAGACGCCTCATCGGAAATAGGCCTCATCTCGCCTGGAAGGGAGAACTTCCTGGAATTTCTCGAGTTGCGGCAGGTGTTCTCGAGTTACGACGGGGACCTCAGGGACCCGCCCTGGTGGCCTCAGGAGAGGCCAGTCCCCATGCGAGTTGCTAGGGGGCCTCTCGGGATTCCTCTCCCTTCGATACCGGGGCCAAAAACATTGTGTGGATTCAGGGCCGGAACCGAGGATTCCTCTCAGGGGCTGACATGGATCTTTGGGTACTTCTGGAGTCTCCCCAGGGGAGTCAGGCCTCGTCTCGAGTGGGGGCATGCACGTGCGCTTTCCTTCCAGGCTGTAGCAGCAATGTCACGCTTCCCGTGGCGTGGATCAAAGGATCTGTGGTTTTCCCTCGAGGCTTTCCCTCGAGGCTTTCCCACAGGGCTGTCCCACGTGCCACCGTGGTGTGAGTCGATCCTCGGCGTGAAAGATGAGCCAGTGCAGGGCAAAGAGGTTCCTCTGGAATGGACTGAGACATCTGGGGGACTCTTGGAATGGTGGTACGACCATGGAGTTCCTCTCGCCTTTCCTGTTGAGAGTGCCTCCTCTTGAGATGCGACGGGAACGCCGGGAATTCTTTCCCGTTGAAAGCAGGGAAAGGATCCCTCATCTCGAGCTACGAGGGGGAAACGGGGCTCCTCTGGATGTGGGCGGGACCATCGTGCTTCCTCGCGAGTGGAGACGGGTATGGCGGTGAACTTCTTGAGTTGCAGCAAGGGTGTGAAAGACCCTTTCGAAGTTCCAGAGGTTAGGTGTCATTAGTCTCCAGACGCCTCATCGGAAATAGGCCTCATCTCGCCTGGAAGGGAGAACTTCCTGGATTTTCTCGAGTTGCGGCAGGTGTTCTCCAGATACGACCGGGACCTCAGGGACCCGCCCTGGTGGCCTCAGGAGAGGCCAGTCCCCATGCTACTTGCTAGGGGGACTCTCGGGATTCCTCTCCCGTCGATACCGGGGCCAAAAACCTTGTGTCGAGTCAGGGCCAGAACCGAGGATTCCTCTCAGGGGCTGACATGGATCTTTGGGTTCTTCTGGAGTCTCCCCAGGGGAGTCAGGCCTCGTCTAGAGTGGGGGCATGCACGTGCGCTTTCCTTCCAGCCTGTAGCAGCAATGTCACACTTTCCGTCGCGTGGATCAAAGGATCTGTGTTTTTCCCTCGAGGCTTTCCCTCGAGTCTTTCCCATAGGGCTGTCCCATGTGCCACCGTGGTGTGAGTCGATCCTCGGCGTGAAAGATGAGCCAGTGCAGGGCAAAGAGGTTCCTCTGGAATGGACTGAGACATCTGGGGGACTCTTGGAATGGTGGTACGACCATGGAGTTCCTCTCGCCTTTCCTGTTGAGAGTGCCTCCTCTTGAGATGCGACGGGAACGCCGGGAATTCTTTCCCGTTGAAAGCAGGGAAAGGATCCCTCATCTCGAGCTACGAGGGGGAAACGGGGCTCCTCTGGATGTGGGCGGGACCATCGTGCTTCCTCTCGAGTGGAGACGGGTATGGCGGTGAACTTCTTGAGTTGCAGCAAGGGTGTGAAAGACCCTTTCGAAGTTCCAGAGGTTAGGTGTCATTAGTCTCCAGAAGCCTCATCGGAAATAGGCCTCATCTCGCCTGGAAGGGAGAACTTCCTGGATTTTCTCGAGTTGCGGCAGGTGTTCTCGAGTTACGACGGGGACCTCAGGGACCCGCCCTGGTGGCCTCATGAGAGGCCAGTCCCCATGCGACTTGCTAGGGGGCCTCTCGGGATTCCTCTCCCGTCGATACCGGGGCCAAAAACCTTGTGTGGAGTCAGGGCCGGAACCGAGGATTCCTCTCAGGGGCTGACATGGATCTTTGGGTACTTCTGGAGTCTCCCCAGGGGAGTCAGGCCTCGTCTCGAGTGGGGGCATGCACGTGCGCTTTCCTTCCAGGCTGTAGCAGCAATGTCACGCTTACCGTCGCGTGGATTAAAGGATCTGTGGTTTTCCCTCGAGGCTATCCCTCGAGGCTTTCCCACAGGGCTGTCCCACGTGCCTCCGTGGTGTGAGTCGATCCTCGGCGTGAAAGATGAGCCAGTGAAGGGC
This sequence comes from Capricornis sumatraensis, assembly GCF_032405125.1. Taxonomy (NCBI): domain Eukaryota; kingdom Metazoa; phylum Chordata; class Mammalia; order Artiodactyla; family Bovidae; genus Capricornis; species Capricornis sumatraensis. The sequence continues at coordinate 9,780,224 of NW_027184613.1, forward strand.
AAAGAGCTTCCTCTGGAATGGACTGAGACATCTGGGGGACTCTTGGAATGGTGGTACGACCATGGAGTTCCTCTCGCCTTTCCTGTTGAGAGTGCCTCCTCTTGAGATGCGACGGGAACGCTGGGAATTCTTTCCCGTTGAAAGCAGGGAAAGGATCCCTCATCTCGAGCTACGAGGGGGAAACGGGGCTCCTCTGGATGTGGGCGGGACCATCGTGCTTCCTCTCGAGTGGAGACGGGTATGGCGGTGAACTTCTTGAGTTGCAGCAAGGGTGTGAAAGACCCTTTCGAAGTTCCAGAGGTTAGGTGTCATTAGTCTCCAGACGCCTCATCGGAAATAGGCCTCATCTCGCCTGGAAGTTAGAACTTCCTGGATTTTCTCGAGTTACGGCAGGTGTTCTCGAGTTACGACGGGGACCTCAGGGACCCGCCCTGGTGGCCTCAGGAGAGGCCAGTCCTCATGCGAGTTGCTAGGGGGCCTCTCGGGATTCCTCTCCCGTCGATACCGGGGCCAAAAACCTTGTGTGGAGTCAGGGCCGGAACCGAGGATTCCTCTCAGGGGCTGACATGGATCTTTGGGTACTTCTGGAGTCTCCCCAGGGGAGTCAGGCCTCGTCTCGAGTGGGGGCATGCACGTGCGCTTTCCTTCCAGGCTGTAGCAGCAATGTCACGCTTCCCGTCACGTGGATCAAAGGATCTGTGGTTTTCCCTCGAGGCTTTCCCTCGAGGCTTTCCCACAGGGCTGTCCTACGTGCCACCGTGGTGTGAGTCGATCCTCGGCGTGAAAGATGAGCCAGTGCAGGGCAAAGAGCTTCCTCTGGAATGGACTGAGACATCTGGGGGACTCTTGGAATGGTGGTACGACCATGGAGTTCCTCTCGCCTTTCCTGTTGAGAGTGCCTCCTCTTGAGATGCGACGGGAACGCCGGGAATTCTTTCCCGTTGAAAGCAGGGAAAGGATCCCTCATCTCGAGCTACGAGGAGGAAACGGGGCTCCTCTGGATGTGGGCGGGACCATCGTGCTTCCTCTCGAGTGGAGACGGGTATGGCGGTGAACTTCTTGAGTTGCAGCAAGGGTGTGAAAGACCCTTTCGAAGTTCCAGAGGTTAGGTGTCATTAGTCTCCAGACGCCTCATCGGAAATAGGCCTCATCTCGCCTGGAAGGGAGAACTTCCTGGATTTTCTCGAGTTGCGGCAGGTGTTCTCGAGTTACGACGGGGACCTCAGGGACCCGCCCTGGTGGCCTCAGGAGAGGCCAGTCCCCATGCGAGTTGCTAGGGGGCCTCTCGGGATTCCTCTCCCGTCGATACCGGGGCCAAAAACCTTGTGTGGAGTCAGGGCCGGAACCGAGGATTCCTCTCAGGGGCTGACATGGATCTTTGGGTACTTCTGGAGTCTCCCCAGGGGAGTCAAGCCTCGTCTCGAGTGGGGGCATGCACCTGTGCTTTCCTTCCAGCCTGTAGCAGCAATGTCACGCTTCCCGTCACGTGGATCAAAGGATCTGTGGTTTTCCCTCGAGGCTTTCCCTCGAGGCTTTCCCACAGGGCTGTCCCACGTGCCACCGTGGTGTGAGTCGATCCTCGGCGTGAAAGATGAGCCAGTGCAGGGCAAAGAGTTTCCTCTGGAATGGACTGAGACATCTGGGGGACTCTTGGAATGGTGGTACGACCATGGAGTTCCTCTCGCCTTTCCTGTTGAGAGTGCCTCCTCTTGAGATGCGACGGGAATGCCGGGAATTCTTTCCCGTTGAAAGCAGGGAAAGGATCCCTCATCTCGAGCTACGAGGGGGAAACGGGGCTCCTCTGGATGTGGGCGGGACCATCGTGCTTCCTCTCGAGTGGAGACGGGTATGGCGGTGAACTTCTTGAGTTGCAGCAAGGGTGTGAAAGACCCTTTCGAAGTTCCAGAGGTTAGGTGTCATTAGTCTCCAGACGCCTCATCGGAAATAGGCCTCATCTCGCCTGGAAGGGAGAACTTCCTGGATTTTCTCGAGTTGCGGCAGGTGTTCTCGAGTTACGACGGGGACCTCAGGGACCCGCCCTGGTGGCCTCAGGAGAGGCCAGTCCCCATGCGAGTTGCTAGGGGGCCTCTCGGGATTCCTCTCCCATCGATACCGGGGCCAAAAACCTTGTGTGGAGTCAGGGCCGGAACCGAGGATTCCTCTCAGGGGCTGACATGGATCTTTGGGTACTTCTGGAGTCTCCCCAGGGGAGTCAGGCCTCGTCTCGAGTGGGGGCATGCACGTGCGCTTTCCTTCCAGGCTGTAGCAGCAATGTCACGCTTCCCGTCGCCTGGATCAAAGGATCTGTGGTTTTCCCTCGAGGCTTTCCATCGAGGCTTTCCCACAGGGCTGTCCCACGTGCCACCATGGTGTGAGCCGATCCTCGGCGTGAAAGATGAGCCAGTGCAGGGCAAAGAGGTTCCTCTGGAATGGAGTGAGACATCTGGGGGACTCTTGGAATGGTGGTACGACCATGGAGTTCCTCTCGCCTTTCCTGTTGAGAGTGCCTCCTCTTGAGATGCGACGGGAACGCCGGGAATTCTTTCCCGTTGAAAGCAGGGAAAGGATCCCTCATCTCGAGCTACAAGGGGGAAACGGGGCTCCTCTGGATGTGGGCGGGATCATCGTGCTTCCTCTCGAGTGGAGACGGGTATGGCGGTGAACTTCTTGAGTTGCAGCAAGGGTGTGAAAGACCCTTTCGAAGTTCCAGAGGTTAGGTGTCATTAGTCTCCAGACGCCTCATCGGAAATAGGCCTCATCTCGCCTGGAAGGGAGAACTTCCTGGATTTTCTCGAGTTGCGGCAGGTGTTCTCGAGTTACGACGGGGACCTCAGGGACCCGCCCTGGTGGCCTCAGGAGAGGCCAGTCCCCATGCGAGTTGCTAGGGGGCCTCTCGGGATTACTCTCCCGTCGATACCGGGGCCAAAAACCTTGTGTGGAGTCAGGGCCGGAACCGAGGATTCCTCTCAGGGGCTGACATGGATCTTTGGGTACTTCTGGAGTCTCCCCAGGGGAGTCAGGCCTCGTCTCGAGTGGGGGCATGCACCTGCGCTTTCCTTCCAGGCTGTAGCAGCAATGTCACGCTTCCCGTCACGTGGATCAAAGGATCTGTGGTTTTCCCTCGAGGCTTTCCCTCGAGGCTTTCCCACAGGGCTGTCCCACGTGCCACCGTGGTGTGAGTCGATCCTCGGCGTGAAAGATGAGCCAGTGCAGGGCAAAGAGGTTCCTCTGGAATGGACTGAGACATCTGGGGGACTCTTGGAATGGTGGTACGACCATGGAGTTCCTCTCGCCTTTCCTGTTGAGAGTGCCTCCTCTTGAGATGCGACGGGAATGCCGGGAATTCTTTCCCGTTGAAAGCAGGGAAAGGATCCCTCATCTCGAGCTACGAGGGGGAAACGGGGCTCCTCTGGATGTGGGCGGGACCATCGTGCTTCCTCTCGAGTGGAGACGGGTATGGCGGTGAACTTCTTGAGTTGCAGCAAGGGTGTGAAAGACCCTTTCGAAGTTCCAGAGGTTAGGTGTCATTAGTCTCCAGACGCCTCATCGGAAATAGGCCTCATCTCGCCTGGAAGTTAGAACTTCCTGGATTTTCTCGAGTTACGGCAGGTGTTCTCGAGTTACGACGGGGACCTCAGGGACCCGCCCTGGTGGCCTCAGGAGAGGCCAGTCCTCATGCGAGTTGCTAGGGGGCCTCTCGGGATTCCTCTCCCGTCGATACCGGGGCCAAAAACCTTGTGTGGAGTCAGGGCCGGAACCGAGGATTCCTCTCAGGGGCTGACATGGATCTTTGGGTACTTCTGGAGTCTCCCCAGGGGAGTCAGGCCTCGTCTCGAGTGGGGGCATGCACGTGCGCTTTCCTTCCAGGCTGTAGCAGCAATGTCACGCTTCCCGTCACGTGGATCAAAGGATCTGTGGTTTTCCCTCGAGGCTTTCCCTCGAGGCTTTCCCACAGGGCTGTCCTACGTGCCACCGTGGTGTGAGTCGATCCTCGGCGTGAAAGATGAGCCAGTGCAGGGCAAAGAGCTTCCTCTGGAATGGACTGAGACATCTGGGGGACTCTTGGAATGGTGGTACGACCATGGAGTTCCTCTCGCCTTTCCTGTTGAGAGTGCCTCCTCTTGAGATGCGACGGGAACGCCGGGAATTCTTTCCCGTTGAAAGCAGGGAAAGGATCCCTCATCTCGAGCTACGAGGAGGAAACGGGGCTCCTCTGGATGTGGGCGGGACCATCGTGCTTCCTCTCGAGTGGAGACGGGTATGGCGGTGAACTTCTTGAGTTGCAGCAAGGGTGTGAAAGACCCTTTCGAAGTTCCAGAGGTTAGGTGTCATTAGTCTCCAGACGCCTCATCGGAAATAGGCCTCATCTCGCCTGGAAGGGAGAACTTCCTGGATTTTCTCGAGTTGCGGCAGGTGTTCTCGAGTTACGACGGGGACCTCAGGGACCCGCCCTGGTGGCCTCAGGAGAGGCCAGTCCCCATGCGAGTTGCTAGGGGGCCTCTCGGGATTCCTCTCCCGTCGATACCGGGGCCAAAAACCTTGTGTGGAGTCAGGGCCGGAACCGAGGATTCCTCTCAGGGGCTGACATGGATCTTTGGGTACTTCTGGAGTCTCCCCAGGGGAGTCAAGCCTCGTCTCGAGTGGGGGCATGCACCTGTGCTTTCCTTCCAGGCTGTAGCAGCAATGTCACGCTTCCCGTCACGTGGATCAAAGGATCTGTGGTTTTCCCTCGAGGCTTTCCCTCGAGGCTTTCCCACAGGGCTGTCCCACGTGCCACCGTGGTGTGAGTCGATCCTCGGCGTGAAAGATGAGCCAGTGCAGGGCAAAGAGTTTCCTCTGGAATGGACTGAGACATCTGGGGGACTCTTGGAATGGTGGTACGACCATGGAGTTCCTCTCGCCTTTCCTGTTGAGAGTGCCTCCTCTTGAGATGCGACGGGAATGCCGGGAATTCTTTCCCGTTGAAAGCAGGGAAAGGATCCCTCATCTCGAGCTACGAGGGGGAAACGGGGCTCCTCTGGATGTGGGCGGGACCATCGTGCTTCCTCTCGAGTGGAGACGGGTATGGCGGTGAACTTCTTGAGTTGCAGCAAGGGTGTGAAAGACCCTTTCGAAGTTCCAGAGGTTAGGTGTCATTAGTCTCCAGACGCCTCATCGGAAATAGGCCTCATCTCGCCTGGAAGGGAGAACTTCCTGGATTTTCTCGAGTTGCGGCAGGTGTTCTCGAGTTACGACGGGGACCTCAGGGACCCGCCCTGGTGGCCTCAGGAGAGGCCAGTCCCCATGCGAGGTGCTAGGGGGCCTCTCGGGATTCCTCTCCCGTCGATACCGGGGCCAAAAACCTTGTGTGGAGTCAGGGCCGGAACCGAGGATTCCTCTCAGGGGCTGACATGGATCTTTGGGTACTTCTGGAGTCTCCCCAGGGGAGTCAGGCCTCGTCTCGAGTGGGGGCATGCACGTGCGCTTTCCTTCCATGCTGTAGCAGCAATGTCACGCTTCCCGTCGCCTGGATCAAAGGATCTGTGGTTTTCCCTCGAGGCTTTCCATCGAGGCTTTCCCACAGGGCTGTCCCACGTGCCACCATGGTGTGAGCCGATCCTCGGCGTGAAAGATGAGCCAGTGCAGGGCAAAGAGGTTCCTCTGGAATGGAGTGAGACATCTGGGGGACTCTTGGAATGGTGGTACGACCATGGAGTTCCTCTCGCCTTTCCTGTTGAGAGTGCCTCCTCTTGAGATGCGACGGGAACGCCGGGAATTCTTTCCCGTTGAAAGCAGGGAAAGGATCCCTCATCTCGAGCTACGAGGGGGAAACGGGGCTCCTCTGGATGTGGGCGGGATCATCGTGCTTCCTCTCGAGTGGAGACGGGTATGGCGGTGAACTTCTTGAGTTGCAGCAAGGGTGTGAAAGACCCTTTCGAAGTTCCAGAGGTTAGGTGTCATTAGTCTCCAGACGCCTCATCGGAAATAGGCCTCATCTCGCCTGGAAGGGAGAACTTCCTGGATTTTCTCGAGTTGCGGCAGGTGTTCTCGAGTTACGACGGGGACCTCAGGGACCCGCCCTGGTGGCCTCAGGAGAGGCCAGTCCCCATGCGAGTTGCTAGGGGGCCTCTCGGGATTCCTCTCCCGTCGATACCGGGGCCAAAAACCTTGTGTGGAGTCAGGGCCGGAACCGAGGATTCCTCTCAGGGGCTGACATGGATCTTTGGGTACTTCTGGAGTCTCCCCAGGGGAGTCAGGCCTCGTCTCGAGTGGGGGCATGCACCTGCGCTTTCCTTCCAGGCTGTAGCAGCAATGTCACGCTTCCCGTCACGTGGATCAAAGGATCTGTGGTTTTCCCTCGAGGCTTTCCCTCGAGGCTTTCCCACAGGGCTGTCCCACGTGCCACCGTGGTGTGAGTCGATCCTCGGCGTGAAAGATGAGCCAGTGCAGGGCAAAGAGGTTCCTCTGGAATGGAGTGAGACATCTGGGGGACTCTTGGAATGGTGGTACGACCATGGAGTTCCTCTCGCCTTTCCTGTTGAGAGTGCCTCCTCTTGAGATGCGACGGGAATGCCGGGAATTCTTTCCCGTTGAAAGCAGGGAAAGGATCCCTCATCTCGAGCTACGAGGGGGAAACGGGGCTCCTCTGGATGTGGGCGGGACCATCGTGCTTCCTCTCGAGTGGAGACGGGTATGGCGGTGAACTTCTTGAGTTGCAGCAAGGGTGTGAAAGACCCTTTCGAAGTTCCAGAGGTTAGGTGTCATTAGTCTCCAGACGCCTCATCGGAAATAGGCCTCATCTCGCCTGGAAGGGAGAACTTCCTGGATTTTCTCGAGTTGCGGCAGGTGTTCTCGAGTTACGACGGGGACCTCAGGGACCCGCCCTGGTGGCCTCAGGAGAGGCCAGTCCCCATGCGACTTGCTAGGGGGCCTCTCGGATTCCTCTCCCGTCGATACCCGGGCCAAAAACCTTGTGTGGAGTCAGGGCCGGAACCGAGGATTTCTCTCAGGGGCTGACATGGATCTTTGGGTACTTCTGGAGTCTCCCCAGAGGAGTCAGGCCTCGTCTCGAGTGGGGGCATGCACGTGCGCTTTCCTTCCAGGCTGTAGAAGCAATGTCACGTTTCCCGTCGCCTGGATCAAAGGATCTGTGGTTTTCCCTCGAGGCTTTCCATCGAGGCTTTCCCACAGGGCTGTCCCACGTGCCACCGTGGTGTGAGCCGATCCTCGGCGTGAAAGATGAGCCAGTGCAGGGCAAAGAGGTTCCTCTGGAATGGAGTGAGACATCTGGGGGACTCTTGGAATGGTGGTACGACCATGGAGTTCCTCTCGCCTTTCCTGTTGAGAGTGCCTCCTCTTGAGATGCGTCGGGAACGCCGGGAATTCTTTCCCGTTGAAAGCAGGGAAAGGATCCCTCATCTCGAGCTACGAGGGGGAAACGGGGCTCCTCTGGATGTGGGCGGGATCATCGTGCTTCCTCTCGAGTGGAGACGGGTATGGCGGTGAACTTCTTGAGTTGCAGCAAGGGTGTGAAAGACCCTTTCGAAGTTCCAGAGGTTAGGTGTCATTAGTCTCCAGACGCCTCATCGGAAATAGGCCTCATCTCGCCTGGAAGGGAGAACTTCCTGGATTTTCTCGAGTTGCGGCAGGTATCCTCCAGATACGACCGGGACCTCAGGGACCCGCCCTGGTGGCCTCAGGAGAGGCCAGTCCCCATGCGACTTGCTAGGGGGCCTCTCGGGATTCCTCTCCCGTCGATACCGGGGCCAAAAACCTTGTGTCGAGTCAGGGCCAGAACCGAGGATTCCTTTCAGGGGCTGACATGGATCTTTGGGTTCTTCTGGAGTCTCCCCAGGGGAGTCAGGCCTCGTCTAGAGTGGGGGCATGCACGTGCGCTTTCCTTCCAGCCTGTAGCAGCAATGTCACACTTTCCGTCGCGTGGATCAAAGGATCTGTGGTTTTCCCTCGAGGCTTTCCCTCGAGGCTTTCCCACAGGGCTGTCCCACGTGCCACCGTGGTGTGAGTCGATCCTCGGCGTTAAAGATGAGCCAGTGCAGGGCAAAGAGGTTCCTCTGGAATGGACTGAGACATCTGGGGGACTCTTGGAACGGTGGTACGACCATGGAGTTCCTCTCGCCTTTCCTGTTGAGAGTGCCTCCTCTTGAGATGCGACGGGAACGCCGGGAATTCTTTCCCGTTGAAAGCAGGGAAAGGATCCCTCATCTCGAGCTACGAGGGGGAAACGGGGCTCCTCTGGATGTGGGCGGGACCATCGTGCTTCCTCTCGAGTGGAGACAGGTATGGCGGTGAACTTCTTGAGTTGCAGCAAGGGTGTGAAAGACCCTTTCGAAGTTCCAGAGGTTAGGTGTCATTAGTCTCCAGAAGCCTCATCGGAAATAGGCCTCATCTCGCCTGGAAGGGAGAACTTCCTGGATTTTCTCGAGTTGCGGCAGGTGTTCTCGAGTAACGACGGGGACCTCAGGGACCCGCCCTGGTGGCCTCAGGAGAGGCCAGTCCCCATGCGACTTGCTAGGGGGCCTCTCGGGATTCCTCTCCCGTCGATACCGGGGCCAAAAACCTTGTGTGGAGTCAGGGCCGGAACCGAGGATTCCTCTCAGGGGCTGACATGGATCTTTGGGTACTTCTGGAGTCTCCCCAGGGGAGTCAGGCCTCGTCTCGAGTGGGGGCATGCACGTGCGCTTTCCTTCCAGGCTGTAGCAGCAATGTCACGCTTCCCGTGGCGTGGATCAAAGGATCTGTGGTTTTCCCTCGAGGCTTTCCCTCGAGGCTTTCCCAAAGGGCTGTCCCACGTGCCACCGTGGTGTGAGTCGATCCTCGGCGTGAAAGATGAGCCAGTGAAGGGCAAAGAGGTTCCTCTGGAATGGACTGAGACATCTGGGGGACTCTTGGAATGGTGGTACGACCATGGAGTTCCTCTCGCCTTTCCTGTTGAGAGTGCCTCCTCTTGAGATGCGACGGGAACGCCAGGAATTCTTTCCCGTTGAAAGCAGGGAAAGGATCCCTCATCTCGAGCTACGAGGGGGAAACGGGGCTCCTCTGGATGTGGGCGGGACCATCGTGCTTCCTATCGAGTGGAGACGGGTATGGCGGTGAACTTCTTGAGTTGCAGCAAGGGTGTGAAAGACCCTTTCGAAGTTCCACAGGTTAGGTGTCATTAGTCTCCAGACGCCTCATCGGAAATAGGCCTCATCTCGCCTGGAAGGGAGAACTTCCTGGAATTTCTCGAGTTGCGGCAGGTGTTCTCGAGTTACGACGGGGACCTCAGGGACCCGCCCTGGTGGCCTCAGGAGAGGCCTGTCCCCATGCGAGTTGCTAGGGGGACTATCGGGATTCCTCTCCCGTCGATACCGGGGCCAAAAACCTTGTGTGGAGTCAGGGCCGGAACCGAGGATTCCGCTCAGGGGCTGACATGGATCTTTGGGTACTTCTGGAGTCTCCCCAGGGGAGTCAGGCCTCGTCTCGAGTGGGGGCATGCACGTGCGCTTTCCTTCCAGGCTGTAGCAGCAATGTCACGCTTCCCGTGGCGTGGATCAAAGGATCTGTGATTTTCCCTCGAGGCTTTCCCTCGAGGCTTTCCCACAGGGCTGTCCCACGTGCCACCGTGGTGTGAGTCGATCCTCGGCGTGAAAGATGAGCCAGTGCAGGGCAAAGAGGTTCCTCTGGAATGGACTGAGACATCTGGGGGACTCTTGGAATGGTGGTACGACCATGGAGTTCCTCTCGCCTTTCCTGTTGAGAGTGCCTCCTCTTGAGATGCGACGGGAACGCCGGGAATTCTTTCCCGTTGAAAGCAGGGAAAGGATCCCTCATCTCGAGCTACGAGGGGGAAACGGGGCTCCTCTGGATGTGGGCGGGACCATCGTGCTTCCTCACGAGTGGAGACGGGTATGGCGGTGAACTTCTTGAGTTGCAGCAAGGGTGTGAAAGACCCTTTCGAAGTTCCAGAGGTTAGGTGTCATTAGTCTCCAGACGCCTCATCGGAAATAGGCCTCATCTCGCCTGGAAGGGAGAACTTCCTGGATTTTCTCGAGTTGCGGCAGGTGTTCTCGAGTTACGACGGGGACCTCAGGGACCCGCCCTGGTGGCCTCAGGAGAGGCCAGTCCCCATGCGAGTTGCTAGGGGGCCTCTCGGGATTCCTCTCCCGTCGATACCGGGGCCAAAAACCTTGTGTGGAGTCAGGGCCGGAACCGAGGATTCCTCTCAGGGGCTGACATGGATCTTCGCGTACTTCTGGAGTCTCCCCAGGGGAGTCAGGCCTCGTCTCGAGTGGGGGCATGCACGTGCGCTTTCCTTCCAGGCTGTAGCAGCAATGTCACGCTTCCCGTGGCGTGGATCAAAGGATCTGTGGTTTTCCCTCGAGGCTTTCCCTCGAGGCTTTCCCAAAGGGCTGTCCCACGTGCCACCGTGGTGTGAGTCGATCCTCGGCGTGAAAGATGAGCCAGTGAAGGGCAAAGAGGTTCCTCTGGAATGGACTGAGACATCTGGGGGACTCTTGGAATGGTGGTACGACCATGGAGTTCCTCTCGCCTTTCCTGTTGAGAGTGCCTCCTCTTGAGATGCGACGGGAACGCCGGGAATTCTTTCCCGTTGAAAGCAGGGAAAGGATCCCTCATCTCGAGCTACGAGGGGGAAACGGGGCTCCTCTGGATGTGGGCGGGACCATAGTGCTTCCTGTCGAGTGGAGACGGGTATGGCGGTGAACTTCTTGAGTTGCAGCAAGGGTGTGAAAGACCCTTTCGAAGTTCCAGAGGTTAGGTGTCATTAGTCTCCAGACGCCTCATCGGAAATAGGCCTCATCTCGCCTGGAAGGGAGAACTTCCTGGAGTTTCTCGAGTTGCGGCAGGTGTTCTCTAGTTACGACGGGGACCTCAGGGACCCGCCCTGGTGGCCTCAGGAGAGGCCAGTCCCCATGCGAGTTGCTAGGGGGCCTCTCGGGATTCCTCTCCCGTCGATACCGGGGCCAAAAACCTTGTGTGGAGTCAGGGCCGGAACCGAGGATTCCTCTCAGGGGCTGACATGGATCTTTGGGTACTTCTGGAGTCTCCCCAGGGGAGTCAGGCCTCGTCTCGAGTGGGGGCATGCACGTGCGCTTTCCTTCCAGGCTCTAGCAGCAATGTCAAGCTTCCCGTGGCGTGGATCAAAGGATCTGTGGTTTTCCCTCGAGGTTTTCCCTCGAGGCTTTCCCACAGGGCTGTCCCACGTGCCACCGTGGTGTGAGTCGATCCTCGGCGTGAAAGATGAGCCAGTGCAGGGCAAAGAGGTTCCTCTGGAATGGACTGAGACATCTGGGGGACTCTTGGAATGGTGGTACGACCATGGAGTTCCTCTCGCCTTTCCTGTTGAGAGTGCCTCCTCTTGAGATGCGACGGGAACGCCGGGAATTCTTTCCCGTTGAAAGCAGGGAAAGGATCCCTCATCTCGAGCTACGAGGGAGAAACGGGGCTCCTCTGGATGTGGGCGGGACCATCGTGCTTCCTCTCGAGTGGAGACGGGTATGGCGGTGAACTTCTTGAGTTGCAGCAAGGGTGTGAAAGACCCTTTCGAAGTTCCAGAGGTTAGGTGTCATTAGTCTCCAGACGTCTCATCGGAAATAGGCCTCATCTCGCCTGGAAGGGAGAACTTCCTGGATTTTCTCGAGTTGCGGCAGGTGTTCTCGAGTTACGACGGGGACCACAGGGACCCGCCCTGGTGGCCTCAGGAGAGGCCAGTCCTCATGCGAGTTGCTAGGGGGCCTCTCGGGATTCCTCTCCCGACGATACCGGGGCCAAAAACCTTGTGTCGAGTCAGGGCCGGAACCGAGGATTCCTCTCAGGGGCTGACATGGATCTTTGGGTACTTCTGGAGTCTCCCCAGGGGAGTCAGGCCTCGTCTCGAGTGGGGGCATGCACGTGCGCTTTCCTTCCAGGCTGTAGCAGCAATGTCACGCTTCCCGTCACGTGGATCAAAGGATCTGTGGTTTTCCCTCGAGGCTTTCCCTCGAGGCTTTCCCACAGGGCTGTCCCACGTGTCACCGTGGTGTGAGTCGATCCTCGGCGTGAAAGATGAGCCAGTGCAGGGCAAAGAGGTTCCTCTGGAATGGACTGAGACATCTGGGGGACTCTTGGAATGGTGGTACGACCATGGAGTTCCTCTCGCCTTTCCTGTTGAGAGTGCCTCCTCTTGAGATGCGACGGGAACGCCGGGAATTCTTTCCCGTTGAAAGCAGGGAAAGGATCCCTCATCTCGAGCTACGAGGGGGAAACGGGGCTCCTCTGGATGTGGGCGGGACCATCGTGCTTCCTCTCGAGTGGAGACGGGTATGGCGGTGAACTTCTTGAGTTGCAGCAAGGGTGTGAAAGACCCTTTCGAAGTTCCAGAGGTTAGGTGTCATTAGTCTCCAGACGCCTCATCGGAAATAGGCCTCATCTCGCCTGGAAGGGAGAACTTCCTGGATTTTCTCGTGTTGAGGCAGGTGTTCTCGAGTTACGACGGGGACCTCAGGGACCCGCCCTGGTGGCCTCAGGAGAGGCCAGTCCTCATGCGAGTTGCTAGGGGGCCTCTCGGGATTCCTCTCCCGTCGATACCGGGGCCAAAAACCTTGTGTGGAGTCAGAGCCGGAACCGAGGATTCCTCTCAGGGGCTGACATGGATCTTTGGGTACTTCTGGAGTCTCCCCAGGGGAGTCAGGCCTCGTCTCGAGTGGGGGCATGCAAGTGCGCTTTCCTTCCAGGCTGTAGCAGCAATGTCACGCTTCCCGTCACGTGGATCAAAGGATCTGTGGTTTTCCCTCGAGGCTTTCCCTCGAGGCTTTCCCACAGGGCTGTCCCACGTGCCACCGTGGTGTGAGTCGATCCTCGGCGTGAAAGATGAGCCAGTGCAGGGCAAAGAGGTTCCTCTGGAATGGAGTGAGACATCTGGGGGACTCTTGGAATGGTGGTACGACCATGGAGTTCCTCTCGCCTTTCCTGTTGAGAGTGCCTCCTCTTGAGATGCGACGGGAACGCCGGGAATTCTTTCCCGTTGAAAGCAGGGAAAGGATCCCTCATCTCGAGCTACGAGGGGGAAACGGGGCTCCTCTGGATGTGGGCGGGACCATCGTGCTTCCTGTCGAGTGGAGACGGGTATGGCGGTGAACTTCTTGAGTTGCAGCAAGGGTGTAAAAGACCCTTTCGAAGTTCCAGAGGTTAGGTGTCATTAGTCTCCAGACGCCTCATCGGAAATAGGCCTCATCTCGCCTGGAAGTTAGAACTTCCTGGATTTTCTCGAGTTGCGGCAGGTGTTCTCGAGTTACGACGGGGACCTCAGGGACCCGCCCTGGTAGCCTCAGGAGAGGCCAGTCCTCATGCGAGTTGCTAGGGGGCCTCTCGGGATTCCTCTCCAGTCGATACCGGGGCCAAAAACCTTGTGTGGAGTCAGGGCCGGAACCGAGGATTCCTCTCAGGGGCTGACATGGATCTTTGGGTACTTCTGGAGTCTCCCCAGGGGAGTCAGGCCTCGTCTCGAGTGGGGGCATGCACGTGCGCTTTCCTTCCAGGCTGTAGCAGCAATGTCACGCTTCCCGTCACGTGGATCAAAGGATCTGTGGTTTTCCCTCGAGGCTTTCCCTCGAGGCTTTCCCACAGGGCTGTCCCACGTGCCACCGTGGTGTGAGTCGATCCTCGGCGTGAAAGATGAGCCAGTGCAGGGCAAAGAGGTTCCTCTGGAATGGAGTGAGACATCTGGGGGACTCTTGGAATGGTGGTACGACCATGGAGTTCCTCTCGCCTTTCCTGTTGAGAGTGCCTCCTCTTGAGATGCGACGGGAACGCCTGGAATTCTTTCCCGTTGAAAGCAGGGAAAGGATCCCTCATCTCGAGCTACGAGGGGGAAACGGGGCTCCTCTGGATGTGGGCGGGACCATCGTGCTTCCTCTCGAGTGGAGACGGGTATGGCGGTGAACTTCTTGAGTTGCAGCAAGGGTGTGAAAGACCCTTTCGAAGTTCCAGAGGTTAGGTGTCATTAGTCTCCAGACGCCTCATCGGAAATAGGCCTCATCTCGCCTGGAAGGGAGAACTTCCTGGATTTTCTCGAGTTGAGGCAGGTGTTCTCGAGTTACGACGGGGACCTCAGGGACCCGCCCTGGTGGCCTCAGGAGAGGCCAGTCCTCATGCGAGTTGCTAGGGGGCCTCTCGGGATTCCTCTCCCGTCGATACCGGGGCCAAAAACCTTGTGTGGAGTCAGGGCCGGAACCGAGGATTCCTCTCAGGGGCTGACATGGATCTTTGGGTACTTCTGGAGTCTCCCCAGGGGAGTCAGGCCTCGTCTCGAGTGGGGGCATGCACGTGCGCTTTCCTTCCAGGCTGTAGCAGCAATGTCACGCTTCCCGTCACGTGGATCAAAGGATCTGTGGTTTTCCCTCGAGGCTTTCCCTCAAGGCTTTCCCACAGGGCTGTCCCACGTGCCACCGTGGTGTGAGTCGATCCTCGGCGTGAAAGATGAGCCAGTGCAGGGCAAAGAGGTTCCTCTGGAATGGACTGAGACATCTGGGGGACTCTTGGAATGGTGGTACGACCATGGAGTTCCTCTCGCCTTTCCTGTTGAGAGTGCCTCCTCTTGAGATGCGACGGGAACGCCGGGAATTCTTTCCCGTAGAAAGCAGGGAAAGGATCCCTCATCTCGAGCTACGAGGGGGAAACGGGGCTCCTCTGGATGTGGGCGGGACCATTGTGCTTCCTCTCGAGTGGAGACGGGTATGGCGGTGAACTTCTTGAGTTGCAGCAAGGGTGTGAAAGACCCTTTCGAAGTTCCAGAGGTTAGGTGTCATTAGTCTCCAGACGCCTCATCGGAAATAGGCCTCATCTCGCCTGGAAGGGAGAACTTCCTGGATTTTCTCGAGTTGCGGCAGGTGTTCTCGAGTTACGACGGGGACCTCAGGGACCCGCCCTGGTGGCCTCAGGAGAGGCCAGTCCTCATGCGAGTTGCTAGGGGGCCTCTCGGGATTCCTCTCCCGTCGATACCGGGGCCAAAAACCTTGTGTGGAGTCAGGGCCGGAACCGAGGATTCCTCTCAGGGGCTGACATGGATCTTTGGGTACTTCTGGAGTCTCCCCAGGGGAGTCAGGCCTCGTCTCGAGTGGGGGCATGCACGTGCGCTTTCCTTCCAGGCTGTAGCAGCAATGTCACGCTTCCCGTCACGTGGATCAAAGGATCTGTGGTTTTCCCTCGAGGCTTTCCCTCGAGGCTTTCCCACAGGGCTGTCCCACGTGCCACCGTGGTGTGAGTCGATCCTCGGCGTGAAAGATGAGCCAGTGCAGGGCAAAGAGGTTCCTCTGGAATGGACTGAGACATCTGGGGGACTCTTGGAATGGTGGTACGACCATGGAGTTCCTCTCGCCTTTCCTGTTGAGAGTGCCTCCTCTTGAGATGCGACGGGAACGCCGGGAATTCTTTCCCGTTGAAAGCAGGGAAAGGATCCCTCATCTCGAGCTACGAGGGGGAAACGGGGCTCCTCTGGATGTGGGCGGGACCATCGTGCTTCCTCTCGAGTGGAGACGGGTATGGCGGTGAACTTCTTGAGTTGCAGCAAGGGTGTGAAAGACCCTTTCGAAGTTCCAGAGGTTAGGTGTCATTAGTCTCCAGACGCCTCATCGGAAATAGGCCTCATCTCGCCTGGAAGGGAGAACTTCCTGGATTTACTCGAGTTGCGGCAGGTGTTCTCGAGTTACGACTGGGACCTCAGGGACCCGCCCTGGTGGCCTCAGGAGAGGCCAGTCCCCATGCGAGTTGCTAGGGGGCCTCTCGGGATTCCTCTCCCGTCGATACCGGGGCCAAAAACCTTGTGTGGAGTCAGGGCCGGAACCGAGGATTCCTCTCAGGGGCTGACATGGATCTTTGGGTACTTCTGGAGTCTCCCCAGGGGAGTCAGGCCTCGTCTCGAGTGGGGGCATGCACGTGCGCTTTCCTTCCAGGCTGTAGCAGCAATGTCACGCTTCCCGTCACGTGGATCAAAGGATCTGTGGTTTTCCCTCGAGGCTTTCCCTCGAGGCTTTCCCACAGGGCTGTCTCACGTGCCACCGTGGTGTGAGTCGATCCTCGGCGTGAAAGATGAGCCAGTGCAGGGCAAAGAGGTTCCTCTGGAATGGACTGAGACATCTGGGGGAGTCTTGGAATGGTGGTACGACCATGGAGTTCCTCTCGCCTTTCCTGTTGAGAGTGCCTCCTCTTGAGATGCGACGGGAACGCCGGGAATTCTTTCCCGTTGAAAGCAGGGAAAGGATCCCTCATCTCGAGCTACGAGGGGGAAACGGGGCTCCTCTGGATGTGGTCGGGACCATCGTGCTTCCTCTCGAGTGGAGACGGGTATGGCGGTGAACTTCTTGAGTTGCAGCAAGGGTGTGAAAGACCCTTTCGAAGTTCCAGAGGTTAGGTGTCATTAGTCTCCAGACGCCTCATCGGAAATAGGCCTCATCTCTCCTGGAAGTTAGAACTTCCTGGATTTTCTCGAGTTGCGGCAGGTGTTCTCGAGTTACGACGGGGACCTCAGGGACCCGCCCTGGTGGCCTCAGGAGAGGCCAGTCCTCATGCGAGTTGCTAGGGGGCCTCTCGAGATTCCTCTCCCGTCGATACCGGGGCCAAAAACCTTGTGTGGAGTCAGGGCCGGAACCGAGGATTCCTCTCAGGGGCTGACATGGATCTTTGGGTACTTCTGGAGTCTCCCCAGGGGAGTCAGGCCTCGTCTCGAGTGGGGGCATGCACGTGCGCTTTCCTTCCAGGCTGTAGCAGCAATGTCACGCTTCCCGTCGCGTGGATCAAAGGATCTGTGGTTTTCCCTCGAGGCTTTCCCTCGAGGCTTTCCCACAGGGCTGTCCCACGTGCCACCGTGGTGTGAGTCGATCCTCGGCGTGAAAGATGAGCCAGTGCAGGGCAAAGAGGTTCCTCTGGAATGGACTGAGACATCTGGGGGACTCTTGGAATGGTGGTACGACCATGGAGTTCCTCTCGCCTTTCCTGTTGAGAGTGCCTCCTCTTGAGATGCGACGGGAACGCCGGGAATTCTTTCCCGTTGAAAGCAGGGAAAGGATCCCTCATCTCGAGCTACGAGGGGGAAACGGGGCTCCTCTGGATGTGGGCGGGACCATCGTGCTTCCTCTCGAGTGGAGACGGGTATGGCGGTGAACTTCTTGAGTTGCAGCAAGGGTGTGAAAGACCCTTTCGAAGTTCCAGAGGTTAGGTGTCATTAGTCTCCAGACGCCTCATCGGAAATAGGCCTAATCTCGCCTGGAAGGGAGAACTTCCTGGATTTTCTCGAGTTGCGGCAGGTGTTCTCGAGTTACGACGGGGACCTCAGGGACCCGCCCTGGTGGCCTCAGGAGAGGCCAGTCCCCATGCGAGTTGCTAGGGGGCCTCTCGGGATTCCTCTCCCGTCGATACCGGGGCCAAAAACCTTGTGTGGAGTCAGGGCCGGAACCGAGGATTCCTCTCAGGGGCTGACATGGATCTTTGGGTACTTCTGGAGTCTCCCCAGGGGAGTCAGGCCTCGTCTCGAGTGGGGACATACACGTGCGCTTTCCTTCCAGGCTGTAGCCGCAATGTCACGCTTCCCGTCACGTGGATCAAAGGATCTGTGGTTTTCCCTGGAGGCTTTCCCTCGAGGCTTTCCCACAGGGCTGTCCCACGTGCCACCGTGGTGTGAGTTGATCCTCGGCGTGAAAGATGAGCCAGTGCGTGGCAAAGAGGTTCCTCTGGAATGGACTGAGACATCTGGGGGACTCTTGGAATGGTGGTACGACCATGGAGTTCCTCTCGCCTTTCCTGTTGAGAGTGCCTCCTCTTGAGATGCGACGGGAACGCCGGGAATTCTTTCCCGTTGAAAGCAGGGAAAGGATCCCTCATCTCGAGCTACGAGGGGGAAACGGGGCTCCTCTGGATGTGGGCGGGACCATCGTGCTTCCTCTCGAGTGGAGACGGGTATGGCGGTGAACTTCTTGAGTTGCAGCAAGGGTGTGAAAGACCCTTTCGAAGTTCCAGAGGTTAGGTGTCATTAGTCTCCAGACGCCTCATCGGAAATAGGCCTCATCTCGCCTGGAAGGGAGAACTTCCTGGATTTACTCGAGTTGCGGCAGGTGTTCTCGAGTTACGACTGGGACCTCAGGGACCCGCCCTGGTGGCCTCAGGAGAGGCCAGTCCCCATGCGAGTTGCTAGGGGGCCTCTCGGGATTCCTCTCCCGTCGATACCGGGGCCAAAAACCTTGTGTGGAGTCAGGGCCGGAACCGAGGATTCCTCTCAGGGGCTGACATGGATCTTTGGGTACTTCTGGAGTCTCCCCAGGGGAGTCAGGCCTCGTCTCGAGTGGGGGCATGCACGTGCGCTTTCCTTCCAGGCTGTAGCAGCAATGTCACGCTTCCCGTCACGTGGATCAAAGGATCTGTGGTTTTCCCTCGAGGCTTTCCCTCGAGGCTTTCCCACAGGGCTGTCTCACGTGCCACCGTGGTGTGAGTCGATCCTCGGCGTGAAAGATGAGCCAGTGCAGGGCAAAGAGGTTCCTCTGGAATGGACTGAGACATCTGGGGGAGTCTTGGAATGGTGGTACGACCATGGAGTTCCTCTCGCCTTTCCTGTTGAGAGTGCCTCCTCTTGAGATGCGACGGGAACGCCGGGAATTCTTTCCCGTTGAAAGCAGGGAAAGGATCCCTCATCTCGAGCTACGAGGGGGAAACGGGGCTCCTCTGGATGTGGTCGGGACCATCGTGCTTCCTCTCGAGTGGAGACGGGTATGGCGGTGAACTTCTTGAGTTGCAGCAAGGGTGTGAAAGACCCTTTCGAAGTTCCAGAGGTTAGGTGTCATTAGTCTCCAGACGCCTCATCGGAAATAGGCCTCATCTCTCCTGGAAGTTAGAACTTCCTGGATTTTCTCGAGTTGCGGCAGGTGTTCTCGAGTTACGACGGGGACCTCAGGGACCCGCCCTGGTGGCCTCAGGAGAGGCCAGTCCTCATGCGAGTTGCTAGGGGGCCTCTCGAGATTCCTCTCCCGTCGATACCGGGGCCAAAAACCTTGTGTGGAGTCAGGGCCGGAACCGAGGATTCCTCTCAGGGGCTGACATGGATCTTTGGGTACTTCTGGAGTCTCCCCAGGGGAGTCAGGCCTCGTCTCGAGTGGGGGCATGCACGTGCGCTTTCCTTCCAGGCTGTAGCAGCAATGTCACGCTTCCCGTCGCGTGGATCAAAGGATCTGTGGTTTTCCCTCGAGGCTTTCCCTCGAGGCTTTCCCACAGGGCTGTCCCACGTGCCACCGTGGTGTGAGTCGATCCTCGGCGTGAAAGATGAGCCAGTGCAGGGCAAAGAGGTTCCTCTGGAATGGACTGAGACATCTGGGGGACTCTTGGAATGGTGGTACGACCATGGAGTTCCTCTCGCCTTTCCTGTTGAGAGTGCCTCCTCTTGAGATGCGACGGGAACGCCGGGAATTCTTTCCCGTTGAAAGCAGGGAAAGGATCCCTCATCTCGAGCTACGAGGGGGAAACGGGGCTCCTCTGGATGTGGGCGGGACCATCGTGCTTCCTCTCGAGTGGAGACGGGTATGGCGGTGAACTTCTTGAGTTGCAGCAAGGGTGTGAAAGACCCTTTCGAAGTTCCAGAGGTTAGGTGTCATTAGTCTCCAGACGCCTCATCGGAAATAGGCCTAATCTCGCCTGGAAGGGAGAACTTCCTGGATTTTCTCGAGTTGCGGCAGGTGTTCTCGAGTTACGACGGGGACCTCAGGGACCCGCCCTGGTGGCCTCAGGAGAGGCCAGTCCCCATGCGAGTTGCTAGGGGGCCTCTCGGGATTCCTCTCCCGTCGATACCGGGGCCAAAAACCTTGTGTGGAGTCAGGGCCGGAACCGAGGATTCCTCTCAGGGGCTGACATGGATCTTTGGGTACTTCTGGAGTCTCCCCAGGGGAGTCAGGCCTCGTCTCGAGTGGGGACATACACGTGCGCTTTCCTTCCAGGCTGTAGCCGCAATGTCACGCTTCCCGTCACGTGGATCAAAGGATCTGTGGTTTTCCCTGGAGGCTTTCCCTCGAGGCTTTCCCACAGGGCTGTCCCACGTGCCACCGTGGTGTGAGTTGATCCTCGGCGTGAAAGATGAGCCAGTGCGTGGCAAAGAGGTTCCTCTGGAATGGACTGAGACATCTGGGGGACTCTTGGAATGGTGGTACGACCATGGAGTTCCTCTCGCCTTTCCTGTTGAGAGTGCCTCCTCTTGAGATGCGACGGGAACGCCGGGAATTCTTTCCCGTTGAAAGCAGGGAAAGGATCCCTCATCTCGAGCTACGAGGGGGAAACGGGGCTCCTCTGGATGTGGGCGGGACCATCGTGCTTCCTCTCGAGTGGAGACGGGTATGGCGGTGAACTCCTTGAGTTGCAGCAAGGGTGTGAAAGACCCTTTCGAAGTTCCAGAGGTTAGGTGTCATTAGTCTCCAGACGCCTCATCGGAAATAGGCCTCATCTCGCCTGGAAGGGAGAACTTCCTGGATTTTCTCGAGTTGCGGCAGGTGTTCTCGAGTTACGACGGGGACCTCAGGGACCCGCCCTGGTGGCCTCAGGAGAGGCCAGTCCTCATGCGAGTTGCTAGGGGGCCTCTCGGGATTCCTCTCCCGTCGATACCGGGGCCAAAAACCTTGTGTGGAGTCAGGGCCAGAACCGAGGATTCCTCTCAGGGGCTGACATGGATCTTTGGGTACTTCTGGAGTCTCCCCAGGGGAGTCAGGCCTCGTCTCGAGTGGGGGCATGCACGTGCGCTTTCCTTCCAGGCTGTAGCAGCAATGTCACGCTTCCCGTCACGTGGATCAAAGGATCTGTGGTTTTCCCTCGAGGCTTTCCCTCGAGGCTTTCCCACAGGGCTGTCCCACGTGCCACCGTGGTGTGAGTCGATCCTCGGCGTGAAAGATGAGCCAGTGCAGGGCAAAGAGTTTCCTCTGGAATGGAGTGAGACATCTGGGGGACTCTTGGAATGGTGGTACGACCATGGAGTTCCTCTCGCCTTTCCTGTTGAGAGTGCCTCCTCTTGAGATGCGACGGGAACGCCGGGAATTCTTTCCCGTTGAAAGCAGGGAAAGGATCCCTCATCTCGAGCTACGAGGGGGAAACGGGGCTCCTCTGGATGTGGGCGGGACCATCGTGCTTCCTGTCGAGTGGAGACGGGTATGGCGGTGAACTTCTTGAGTTGCAGCAAGGGTGTAAAAGACCCTTTCGAAGTTCCAGAGGTTAGGTGTCATTAGTCTCCAGACGCCTCATCGGAAATAGGCCTAATCTCGCCTGGAAGGGAGAACTTCCTGGATTTTCTCGAGTTGCGGCAGGTGTTCTCGAGTTACGACGGGGACCTCAGGGACCCGCCCTGGTGGCCTCAGGAGAGGCCAGTCCCCATGCGAGTTGCTAGGGGGCCTCTCGGGATTCCTCTCCCGTCGATACCGGGGCCAAAAACCTTGTGTGGAGTCAGGGCCGGAACCGAGGATTCCTCTCAGGGGCTGACATTGATCTTTGGGTACTTCTGGAGTCTCCCCAGGGGAGTCAGGCCTCGTCTCGAGTGGGGACATACACGTGCGCTTTCCTTCCAGGCTGTAGCCGCAATGTCACGCTTCCCGTCACGTGGATCAAAGGATCTGTGGTTTTCCCTCGAGGCTTTCCCTCGAGGCTTTCCCACAGGGCTGTCCCACGTGCCACCGTGGTGTGAGTTGATCCTCGGCGTGAAAGATGAGCCAGTGCAGGGCAAAGAGGTTCCTCTGGAATAGACTGAGACATCTGGGGGACTCTTGGAATGGTGGTACGACCATGGAGTTCCTCTCGCCTTTCCTGTTGAGAGTGCCTCCTCTTGAGAAGCGACGGGAACGCCGGGAATTCTTTCCCGTTGAAAGCAGGGAAAGGATCCCTCATCTCGAGCTACGAGGGGTAAACGGGGCTCCTCTGGATGTGGGCGGGACCATCGTGCTTCCTCTCGAGTGGAGACGGGTATGGCGGTGAACTTCTTGAGTTGCAGCAAGGGTGTGAAAGACCCTTTCGAAGTTCCAGAGGTTAGGTGTCATTAGTCTCCAGACGCCTCATCGGAAATAGGCCTCATCTCGCCTGGAAGGGAGAACTTCCTGGATTTTCTCGAGTTGCGGCAGGTGTTCTCGAGTTACGACGGGGACCTCAGGGACCCGCCCTGGTGGCCTCAGGAGAGGCCAGTCCCCATGCGAGTTGCTAGGGGGCCTCTCGGGATTCCTCTCCCGTCGATACCGGGGCCAAAAACCTTGTGTGGAGTCAGGGCCGGAACCGAGGATTCCTCTCAGGGGCTGACATGGATCTTTGGGTACTTCTGGAGTCTCCCCAGGGGAGTCAGGCCTCGTCTCGAGTGGGGGCATGCACGTGCGCTTTCCTTCCAGGCTGTAGCAGCAATGTCACGCTTCCCGTCACGTGGATCAAAGGATCTGTGGTTTTCCCTCGAGGCTTTCCCTCGAGGCTTTCCCACAGGGCTGTCCCACGTGCCACCGTGGTGTGAGTCGATCCTCGGCGTGAAAGATGAGCCAGTGCAGGGCAAAGAGGTTCCTCTGGAATGGACTGAGACATCTGGGGGACTCTTGGAATGGTGGTACGACCATGGAGTTCCTCTCGCCTTTCCTGTTGAGAGTGCCTCCTCTTGAGATGCGACGGGAATGCCGGGAATTCTTTCCCGTTGAAAGCAGGGAAAGGATCCCTCATCTCGAGCTACGAGGGGGAAACGGGGCTCCTCTGGATGTGGGCGGGACCATCGTGCTTCCTCTCGAGTGGAGACGGGTATGGCGGTGAACTTCTTGAGTTGCAGCAAGGGTGTGAAAGACCCTTTCGAAGTTCCAGAGGTTAGGTGTCATTAGTCTCCAGACGCCTCATCGGAAATAGGTCTCATCTCGCCTGGAAGGGAGAACTTCCTGGATTTTCTCGAGTTGCGGCAGGTGTTCTCGAGTTACGACGGGGACCTCAGGGACCCGCCCTGGTGGCCTCAGGAGAGGCCAGTCCTCATGCGAGTTGCTAGGGGGCCTCTCGGGATTCCTCTCCCGTCGATACCGGGGCCAAAAACCTTGTGTGGAGTCAGGGCCAGAACCGAGGATTCCTCTCAGGGGCTGACATGGATCTTTGGGTACTTCTGGAGTCTCCCCAGGGGAGTCAGGCCTCGTCTCGAGTGGGGGCATGCACGTGCGCTTTCCTTCCAGGCTGTAGCAGCAATGTCACGCTTCCCGTGGCGTGGATCAAAGGATCTGTGGTTTTCCCTCGAGGCTTTCCCTCGAGGCTTTCCCACAGGGCTGTCCCACGTGCCACCGTGGTGTGAGTCGATCCTCGGCGTGAAAGATGAGCCAGTGCAGGGCAAAGAGATTCCTCTGGAATGGAGTGAGACATCTGGGGGACTCTTGGAATGGTGGTACGACCATGGAGTTCCTCTCGCCTTTCCTGTTGAGAGTGCCTCCTCTTGAGATGCGACGGGAACGCCGGGAATTCTTTCCCGTTGAAAGCAGGGAAAGGATCCCTCATCTCGAGCTACGAGGGGGAAACGGGGCTCCTCTGGATGTGGGCGGGACCATCGTGATTCCTGTCGAGTGGAGACGGGTATGGCGGTGAACTTCTTGAGTTGCAGCAAGGGTGTAAAAGACCCTTTCGAAGTTCCAGAGGTTAGGTGTCATTAGTCTCCAGACGCCTCATCGGAAATAGGCCTAATCTCGCCTGGAAAGGAGAACTTCCTGGATTTTCTCGAGTTGCGGCAGGTGTTCTCGAGTTACGACGGGGACCTCAGGGACCCGCCCTGGTGGCCTCAGGAGAGGCCAGTCCCCATGCGAGTTGCTAGGGGGCCTCTCGGGATTCCTCTCCCGTCGATACCGGGGCCAAAAACCTTGTGTGGAGTCAGGGCCGGAACCGAGGATTCCTCTCAGGGGCTGACATGGATCTTTGGGTACTTCTGGAGTCTCCCCAGGGGAGTCAGGCCTCGTCTCGAGTGGGGACATACACGTGCGCTTTCCTTCCAGGCTGTAGCCGCAATGTCACGCTTCCCGTCACGTGGATCAAAGGATCTGTGGTTTTCCCTCGAGGCTTTCCCTCGAGGCTTTCCCACAGGGCTGTCCCAAGTGCCACCGTGGTGTGAGTTGATCCTCGGCGTGAAAGATGAGCCAGTGCAGGGCAAAGAGGTTCCTCTGGAATGGACTGAGACATCTGGGGGACTCTTGGAATGGTGGTACGACCATGGAGTTCCTCTCGCCTTTCCTGTTGAGAGTGCCTCCTCTTGAGATGCGACGGGAACGCCGGGAATTCTTTCCCGTTGAAAGCAGTGAAAGGATCCCTCATCTCGAGCTACGAGGGGGAAACGGGGCTCCTCTGGATGTGGGCGGGACCATCGTGCTTCCTCTCGAGTGGAGACGGGTATGGCGGTGAACTTCTTGAGTTGCAGCAAGGGTGTGAAAGACCCTTTCGAAGTTCCAGAGGTTAGGTGTCATTAGTCTCCAGACGCCTCATCGGAAATAGGCCTCATCTCGCCTGGAAGTTAGAACTTCCTGGATTTTCTCGAGTTGCGGCAGGTGTTCTCGAGTTACGACGGGGACCTCAGGGACCCGCCCTGGTGGCCTCAGGAGAGGCCAGTCCTCATGCGAGTTGCTAGGGGGCCTCTCGGGATTCCTCTCCCGTCGATACCGGGGCCAAAAACCTTGTGTGGAGTCAGGGCCGGAACCGAGGATTCCTCTCAGGGGCTGACATGGATCTTTGGGTACTTCTGGAGTCTCCCCAGGGGAGTCAGGCCTCGTCTAGAGTGGGGGCATGCACGTGCGCTTTCCTTCCAGGCTGTAGCAGCAATGTCACGCTTCCCGTCACGTGGATCAAAGGATCTGTGGTTTTCCCTCGAGGCTTTCCCTCGAGGCTTTCCCACAGGGCTGTCCCACGTGCCACCGTGGTGTGAGTCGATCCTCGGCGTGAAAGATGAGCCAGTGCAGGGCAATGAGGTTCCTCTGGAATGGACTGAGACATCTGGGGGACTCTTGGAATGGTGGTACGACCATGGAGTTCCTCTCGCCTTTCCTGTTGAGAGTGCCTCCTCTTGAGATGCGACGGGAATGCCGGGAATTCTTTCCCGTTGAAAGCAGGGAAAGGATCCCTCATCTCGAGCTACGAGGGGGAAACGGGGCTCCTCTGGATGTGGGCGGGACCATCGTGCTTCCTCTCGAGTGGAGACGGGTATGGCGGTGAACTTCTTGAGTTGCAGCAAGGGTGTGAAAGACCCTTTCGAAGTTCCAGAGGTTAGGTGTCATTAGTCTCCAGACGCCTCATCGGAAATAGGTCTCATCTCGCCTGGAAGGGAGAACTTCCTGGATTTTCTCGAGTTGCGGCAGGTGTTCTCGAGTTACGACGGGGACCTCAGGGACCCGCCCTGGTGGCCTCAGGAGAGGCCAGTCCTCATGCGAGTTGCTAGGGGGCCTCTCGGGATTCCTCTCCCGTCGATACCGGGGCCAAAAACCTTGTGTGGAGTCAGGGCCGGAACCGAGGATTCCTCTCAGGGGCTGACATGGATCTTTGGGTACTTCTGGAGTCTCCCCAGGGGAGTCAGGCCTCGTCTCGAGTGGGGGCATGCACGTGCGCTTTCCTTCCAGGCTGTAGCAGCAATGTCACGCTTCCCGTGGCGTGGATCAAAGGATCTGTGGTTTTCCCTCGAGGCTTTCCCTCGAGGCTTTCCCACAGGGCTGTCCCACGTGCCACCGTGGTGTGAGTCGATCCTCGGCGTGAAAGATGAGCCAGTGCAGGGCAAAGAGATTCCTCTGGAATGGAGTGAGACATCTGGGGGACTCTTGGAATGGTGGTACGACCATGGAGTTCCTCTCGCCTTTCCTGTTGAGAGTGCCTCCTCTTGAGATGCGACGGGAACGCCGGGAATTCTTTCCCATTGAAAGCAGGGAAAGGATCCCTCATCTCGAGCTACGAGGGGGAAACGGGGCTCCTCTGGATGTGGGCGGGACCATCGTGATTCCTGTCGAGTGGAGACGGGTATGGCGGTGAACTTCTTGAGTTGCAGCAAGGGTGTAAAAGACCCTTTCGAAGTTCCAGAGGTTAGGTGTCATTAGTCTCCAGACGCCTCATCGGAAATAGGCCTAATCTCGCCTGGAAGGGAGAACTTCCTGGATTTTCTCGAGTTGCGGCAGGTGTTCTCGAGTTACGACGGGGACCTCAGGGACCCGCCCTGGTGGCCTCAGGAGAGGCCAGTCCCCATGCGAGTTGCTAGGGGGCCTCTCGGGATTCCTCTCCCGTCGATACCGGGGCCAAAAACCTTGTGTGGAGTCAGGGCCGGAACCGAGGATTCCTCTCAGGGGCTGACATGGATCTTTGGGTACTTCTGGAGTCTCCCCAGGGGAGTCAGGCCTCGTCTCGAGTGGGAGCATGCACGTGCGCTTTCCTTCCAGGCTGTAGCAGCAATGTCACGCTTCCCGTCACGTGGATCAAAGGATCTGTGGTTTTCCCTCGAGGCTTTCCCTCGAGGCTTTCCCACAGGGATGTCCCACGTGCCACCATGGTGTGAGTTGATCCTCGGCGTGAAAGATGAGCCAGTGCAGGGCAAAGAGGTTCCTCTGGAATAGACTGAGACATCTGGCGGACTCTTGGAATGGTGGTACGACCATGGAGTTCCTCTCGCCTTTCCTGTTGAGAGTGCCTCCTCTTGAGATGCGACGGGAACGCCGGGAATTCTTTCCCGTTGAAAGCAGGGAAAGGATCCCTCATCTCGAGCTACGAGGGGGAAACGGGGCTCCTCTGGATGTGGGCGGGACCATCGTGCTTCCTCTCGAGTGGAGACGGGTATGGCGGTGAACTTCTTGAGTTGCAGCAAGGGTGTGAAAGACCCTTTCGAAGTTCCAGAGGTTAGGTGTCATTAGTCTCCAGACGCCTCATCGGAAATAGGCCTCATCTCGCCTGGAAGGGAGAACTTCCTGGATTTTCTCGAGTTGCGGCAGGTGTTCTCGAGTTACGATGGGGACCTCAGGGACCCGCCCTGGTGGCCTCAGGAGAGGCCAGTCCTCATGCGAGTTGCTAGGGGGCCTCTCGGGATTCCTCTCCCGTCGATACCGGGGCCAAAAACCTTGTGTGGAGTCAGGGCCGGAACCGAGGATTCCTCTCAGGGGCTGACATGGATCTTTGGGTACTTCTGGAGTCTCCCCAGGGGAGTCAGGCCTCGTCTCGAGTGGGGGCATGCACGTGCGCTTTCCTTCCAGGCTGTAGCAGCAATGTCACGCTTCCCGTGGCGTGGATCAAAGGATCTGTGGTTTTCCCTCGAGGCTTTCCCTCGAGGCTTTCCCACAGGGCTGTCCCACGTGCCACCGTGGTGTGAGTCGATCCTCGGCGTGAAAGATGAGCCAGTGCAGGGCAAAGAGATTCCTCTGGAATGGAGTGAGACATCTGGGGGACTCTTGGAATGGTGGTACGACCATGGAGTTCCTCTCGCCTTTCCTGTTGAGAGTGCCTCCTCTTGAGATGCGACGGGAACGCCGGGAATTCTTTCCCGTTGAAAGCAGGGAAAGGATCCCTCATCTCGAGCTACGAGGGGGAAACGGGGCTCCTCTGGATGTGGGCGGGACCATCGTGCTTCCTCTCGAGTGGAGACGGGTATGGCGGTGAACTCCTTAAGTTGCAGCAAGGGTGTGAAAGACCCTTTCGAAGTTCCAGAGGTTAGGTGTCATTAGTCTCCAGACGCCTCATCGGAAATAGGCCTCATCTCGCCTGGAAGGGAGAACTTCCGGGATTTTCTCGAGTTGCGGCAGGTGTTCTCGAGTTACGACGGGGACCTCAGGGACCCGCCCTGGTGGCCTCAGGAGAGGCCAGTCCTCATGCGAGTTGCTAGGGGGCCTCTCGGGATTCCTCTCCCGTCGATACCGGGGCCAAAAACCTTGTGTGGAGTCAGGGCCGGAACCGAGGATTCCTCTCATGGGCTGACCTGGACCTTTGGGTACTTCTGGAGTCTCCCCAGGGGAGTCAGGCCTCGTCTAGAGTGGGGGCATGCACGTGCGCTTTCCTTCCAGGCTGTAGCAGCAATGTCACGCTTCCCGTCACGTGGATCAAAGGATCTGTGGTTTTCCCTCGAGGCTTTCCCTCGAGGCTTTCCCACAGGGCTGTCCCACGTGCCACCGTGGTGTGAGTCGATCCTCGGCGTGAAAGATGAGCCAGTGCAGGGCAAAGAGGTTCCTCTGGAATGGACTGAGACATCTGGGGGACTCTTGGAATGGTGGTACGACCATGGAGTTCCTCTCGCCTTTCCTGTTGAGAGTGCCTCCTCTTGAGATGCGACGGGAACGCCGGGAATTCTTTCCCATTGAAAGCAGGGAAAGGATCCCTCATCTCGAGCTACGAGGGGGAAACGGGGCTCCTCTGGATGTGGGCGGGACCATCGTGCTTCCTCTCGAGTGGAGACGGGTATGGCGGTGAACTTCTTGAGTTGCAGCAAGGGTGTGAAAGACCCTTTCGAAGTTCCAGAGGTTAGGTGTCATTAGTCTCCAGACGCCTCATCGGAAATAGGCCTCATCTCGCCTGGAAGGGAGAACTTCCTGGATTTTCTCGAGTTGCGGCAGGTGTTCTCGAGTTACGACGGGGACCTCAGGGACCCGCCCTGGTGGCCTCAGGAGAGGCCAGTCCCCATGCGAGTTGCTAGGGGGCCTCTCGGGATTCCTCTCCCGTCGATACCGGGGCCAAAAACCTTGTGTGGAGTCAGGGCCGGAACCGAGGATTCCTCTCAGGGGCTGACATGGATCTTTGGGTACTTCTGGAGTCTCCCCAGGGGAGTCAGGCCTCGTCTCGAGTGGGGGCATGCACGTGCGCTTTCCTTCCAGGCTGTAGCAGCAATGTCACGCTTCCCGTCACGTGGATCAAAGGATCTGTGGTTTTCCCTCGAGGCTTTCCCTCGAGGCTTTCCCACAGGGCTGTCCCACGTGCCACCGTGGTGTGAGTCGATCCTCGGCGTGAAAGATGAGCCAGTGCAGGGCAAAGAGGTTCCTCTGGAATGGACTGAGACATCTGGGGGACTCTTGGAATGGTGGTACGACCATGGAGTTCCTCTCGCCTTTCCTGTTGAGAGTGCCTCCTCTTGAGATGCGACGGGAACGCCGGGAATTCTTTCCCGTTGAAAGCAGGGAAAGGATCCCTCATCTCGAGCTACGAGGGGGAAACGGGGCTCCTCTGGATGTGGGCGGGACCATCGTGCTTCCTCTCGAGTGGAGACGGGTATGGCGGTGAACTTCTTGAGTTGCAGCAAGGGTGTGAAAGACCCTTTCGAAGTTCCAGAGGTTAGGTGTCATTAGTCTCCAGACGCCTCATCGGAAATAGGCCTCATCTCGCCTGGAAGGGAGAACTTCCTGGATTTTCTCGAGTTGCGGCAGGTGTTCTCGAGTTACGACGGGGACCTCAGGGACCCGCACTGGTGGCCTCAGGAGAGGCCAGTCCTCATGCGAGTTGCTAGGGGGCCTCTCGGGATTCCTCTCCCGTCGATACCGGGGCCAAAAACCTTGTGTGGAGTCAGGGCCGGAACCGAGGATTCCTCTCAGGGGCTGACATGGATCTTTGGGTACTTCTGGAGTCTCCCCAGGGGAGTCAGGCCTCGTCTAGAGTGGGGGCATGCACGTGCGCTTTCCTTCCAGGCTGTAGCAGCAATGTCACGCTTCCCGTCACGTGGATCAAAGGATCTGTGGTTTTCCCTCGAGGCTTTCCCTCGAGGCTTTCCCACAGGGCTGTCCCACGTGCCACCGTGGTGTGAGTCGATCCTCGGCGTGAAAGATGAGCCAGTGCAGGGCAAAGAGGTTCCTCTGGAATGGAGTGAGACATCTGGGGGACTCTTGGAATGGTGGTACGACCATGGAGTTCCTCTCGCCTTTCCTGTTGAGAGTGCCTCCTCTTGAGATGCGACGGGAACGCCGGGAATTCTTTCCCGTTGAAAGCAGGGAAAGGATCCCTCATCTCGAGCTACGAGGGGGAAACGGGGCTCCTCTGGATGTGGGCGGGACCATCGTGCTTCCTCTCGAGTGGAGACGGGTATGGCGGTGAACTTCTTGAGTTGCAGCAAGGGTGTGAAAGACCCTTTCGAAGTTCCAGAGGTTAGGTGTCATTAGTCTCCAGACGCCTCATCGGAAATAGGCCTCATCTCGCCTGGAAGGGAGAACTTCCTGGATTTTCTCGAGTTGCGGCAGGTGTTCTCGAGTTACGACGGGGACCTCAGGGACC
Source organism: Capricornis sumatraensis (assembly GCF_032405125.1). NCBI lineage: Eukaryota > Metazoa > Chordata > Mammalia > Artiodactyla > Bovidae > Capricornis > Capricornis sumatraensis. The sequence continues at coordinate 9,810,398 of NW_027184613.1, forward strand.
CGCCCTGGTGGCCTCAGGAGAGGCCAGTCCTCATGCGAGTTGCTAGGGGGCCTCTCGGGATTCCTCTCCCGTCGATACCGGGGCCAAAAACCTTGTGTGGAGTCAGGGCCGGAACCGAGGATTCCTCTCAGGGGCTGACATGGATCTTTGGGTACTTCTGGAGTCTCCCCAGGGGAGTCAGGCCTCGTCTCGAGTGGGGGCATGCACGTGCGCTTTCCTTCCAGGCTGTAGCAGCAATGTCACGCTTCCCGTCACGTGGATCAAAGGATCTGTGGTTTTCCCTCGAGGCTTTCCCTCGAGGCTTTCCCACAGGGCTGTCCCACGTGCCACCGTGGTGTGAGTCGATCCTCGGCGTGAAAGATGAGCCAGTGCAGGGCAAAGAGGTTCCTCTGGAATGGACTGAGACATCTGGGGGACTCTTGGAATGGTGGTACGACCATGGAGTTCCTCTCGCCTTTCCTGTTGAGAGTGCCTCCTCTTGAGATGCGACGGGAACGCCGGGAATTCTTTCCCGTTGAAAGCAGGGAAAGGATCCCTCATCTCGAGCTACGAGGGGGAAACGGGGCTCCTCTGGATGTGGGCGGGACCATCGTGCTTCCTCTCGAGTGGAGACGGGTATGGCGGTGAACTTCTTGAGTTGCAGCAAGGGTGTGAAAGACCCTTTCGAAGTTCCAGAGGTTAGGTGTCATTAGTCTCCAGACGCCTCATCGGAAATAGGCCTCATCTCGCCTGGAAGGGAGAACTTCCTGGATTTTCTCGAGTTGCGGCAGGTGTTCTCGAGTTACGACGGGGACCTCAGGGACCCGCCCTGGTGGCCTCAGGAGAGGCCAGTCCTCATGCGAGTTGCTAGGGGGCCTCTCGGGATTCCTCTCCCGTCGATACCGGGGCCAAAAACCTTGTGTGGAGTCAGGGCCGGAACCGAGGATTCCTCTCAGGGGCTGACATGGATCTTTGGGTACTTCTGGAGTCTCCCCAGGGGAGTCAGGCCTCGTCTAGAGTGGGGGCATGCACGTGCGCTTTCCTTCCAGGCTGTAGCAGCAATGTCACGCTTCCCGTCACGTGGATCAAAGGATCTGTGGTTTTCCCTCGAGGCTTTCCCTCGAGGCTTTCCAACAGGGCTGTCCCACGTGCCACCGTGGTGTGAGTCGATCCTCGGCGTGAAAGATGAGCCAGTGCAGGGCAAAGAGGTTCCTCTGGAATGGAGTGAGACATCTGGGGGACTCTTGGAATGGTGGTACGACCATGGAGTTCCTCTCGCCTTTCCTGTTGAGAGTGCCTCCTCTTGAGATGCGACGGGAACGCCGGGAATTCTTTCCCGTTGAAAGCAGGGAAAGGATCCCTCATCTCGAGCTACGAGGGGGAAACGGGGCTCCTCTGGATGTGGGCGGGACCATCGTGCTTCCTCTCGAGTGGAGACGGGTATGGCGGTGAACTTCTTGAGTTGCAGCAAGGGTGTGAAAGACCCTTTCGAAGTTCCAGAGGTTAGGTGTCATTAGTCTCCAGACGCCTCATCGGAAATAGGCCTCATCTCGCCTGGAAGGGAGAACTTCCTGGATTTTCTCGAGTTGCGGCAGGTGTTCTCGAGTTACGATGGGGACCTCAGGGACCCGCCCTGGTGGCCTCAGGAGAGGCCAGTCCTCATGCGAGTTGCTAGGGGGCCTCTCGGGATTCCTCTCCCGTCGATACCCGGGCCAAAAACCTTGTGTGGAGTCAGGGCCGGAACCGAGGATTCCTCTCAGGGGCTGACATGGATCTTTGGGTACTTCTGGAGTCTCCCCAGGGGAGTCAGGCCTCGTCTCGAGTGGGGGCATGCACGTGCGCTTTCCTTCCAGGCTGTAGCAGCAATGTCACGCTTCCCGTGGCGTGGATCAAAGGATCTGTGGTTTTCCCTCGAGGCTTTCCCTCGAGGCTTTCCCACAGGGCTGTCCCACGTGCCACCGTGGTGTGAGTCGATCCTCGGCGTGAAAGATGAGCCAGTGCAGGGCAAAGAGATTCCTCTGGAATGGAGTGAGACATCTGGGGGACTCTTGGAATGGTGGTACGACCATGGAGTTCCTCTCGCCTTTCCTGTTGAGAGTGCCTCCTCTTGAGATGCGACGGGAACGCCGGGAATTCTTTCCCGTTGAAAGCAGGGAAAGGATCCCTCATCTCGAGCTACGAGGGGGAAACGGGGCTCCTCTGGATGTGGGCGGGACCATCGTGATTCCTCTCGAGTGGAGACGGGTATGGCGGTGAACTCCTTAAGTTGCAGCAAGGGTGTGAAAGACCCTTTCGAAGTTCCAGAGGTTAGGTGTCATTAGTCTCCAGACGCCTCATCGGAAATAGGCCTCATCTCGCCTGGAAGGGAGAACTTCCTGGATTTTCTCGAGTTGCGGCAGGTGTTCTCGAGTTACGACGGGGACCTCAGGGACCCGCCCTGGTGGCCTCAGGAGAGGCCAGTCCTCATGCGAGTTGCTAGGGGGCCTCTCGGGATTCCTCTCCCGTCGATACCGGGGCCAAAAACCTTGTGTGGAGTCAGGGCCGGAACCGAGGATTCCTCTCATGGGCTGACCTGGACCTTTGGGTACTTCTGGAGTCTCCCCAGGGGAGTCAGGCCTCGTCTAGAGTGGGGGCATGCACGTGCGCTTTCCTTCCAGGCTGTAGCAGCAATGTCACGCTTCCCGTCACGTGGATCAAAGGATCTGTGGTTTTCCCTCGAGGCTTTCCCTCGAGGCTTTCCCACAGGGCTGTCCCACGTGCCACCGTGGTGTGAGTCGATCCTCGGCGTGAAAGATGAGCCAGTGCAGGGCAAAGAGGTTCCTCTGGAATGGACTGAGACATCTGGGGGACTCTTGGAATGGTGGTACGACCATGGAGTTCCTCTCGCCTTTCCTGTTGAGAGTGCCTCCTCTTGAGATGCGACGGGAACGCCGGGAATTCTTTCCCGTTGAAAGCAGGGAAAGTATCCCTCATCTCGAGCTACGAGGGGGAAACGGGGCTCCTCTGGATGTGGGCGGGACCATCGTGCTTCCTCTCGAGTGGAGACGGGTATGGCGGTGAACTTCTTGAGTTGCAGCAAGGGTGTGAAAGACCCTTTCGAAGTTCCAGAGGTTAGGTGTCATTAGTCTCCAGACGCCTCATCGGAAATAGGCCTCATCTCGCCTGGAAGGGAGAACTTCCTGGATTTTCTCGAGTTGCGGCAGGTGTTCTCGAGTTACGACGGGGACCTCAGGGACCCGCCCTGGTGGCCTCAGGAGAGGCCAGTCCCCATGCGAGTTGCTAGGGGCCCTCTCGGGATTCCTCTCCCGTCGATACCGGGGCCAAAAACCTTGTGTGGAGTCAGGGCCGGAACCGAGGATTCCTCTCAGGGGCTGACATGGATCTTTGGGTACTTCTGGAGTCTCCCCAGGGGAGTCAGGCCTCGTCTCGAGTGGGGGCATGCACGTGCGCTTTCCTTCCAGGCTGTAGCAGCAATGTCACGCTTCCCGTGGCGTGGATCAAAGGATCTGTGGTTTTCCCTCGAGGCTTTCCCTCGAGGCTTTCCCACAGGGCTGTCCCACGTGCCACCGTGGTGTGAGTCGATCCTCGGCGTGAAAGATGAGCCAGTGCAGGGCAAAGAGGTTCCTCTGGAATGGACTGAGACATCTGGGGGACTCTTGGAATGGTGGTACGACCATGGAGTTCCTCTCGCCTTTCCTGTTGAGAGTGCCTCCTCTTGAGATGCGACGGGAACGCCGGGAATTCTTTCCCGTTGAAAGCAGGGAAAGGATCCCTCATCTCGAGCTACGAGGGGGAAACGGGGCTCCTCTGGATGTGGGCGGGACCATCGTGCTTCCTCTCGAGTGGAGACGGGTATGGCGGTGAACTTCTTGAGTTGCAGCAAGGGTGTGAAAGACCCTTTCGAAGTTCCAGAGGTTAGGTGTCATTAGTCTCCAGACGCCTCATCGGAAATAGGCCTCATCTCGCCTGGAAGGGAGAACTTCCTGGATTTTCTCGAGTTGCGGCAGGTGTTCTCGAGTTACGACGGGGACCTCAGGGACCCGCCCTGGTGGCCTCAGGAGAGGCCAGTCCTCATGCGAGTTGCTAGGGGGCCTCTCGGGATTCCTCTCCCGTCGATACCGGGGCCAAAAACCTTGTGTGGAGTCAGGGCCGGAACCGAGGATTCCTCTCAGGGGCTGACATGGATCTTTGGGTACTTCTGGAGTCTCCCCAGGGGAGTCAGGCCTCGTCTCGAGTGGGGGCATGCACGTGCGCTTTCCTTCCAGGCTGTAGCAGCAATGTCACGCTTCCCGTCACGTGGATCAAAGGATCTGTGGTTTTCCCTCGAGGCTTTCCCTCGAGGCTTTCCCACAGGGCTGTCCCACGTGCCACCGTGGTGTGAGTCGATCCTCGGCGTGAAAGATGAGCCAGTGCAGGGCAAAGAGGTTCCTCTGGAATGGAGTGAGACATCTGGGGGACTCTTGGAATGGTGGTACGACCATGGAGTTCCTCTCGCCTTTCCTGTTGAGAGTGCCTCCTCTTGAGATGCGACAGGAACGCCGGGAATTCGTTCCCGTTGAAAGCAGGGAAAGGATCCCTCATCTCGAGCTACGAGGGGGAAACGGGGCTCCTCTGGATGTGGGCGGGACCATCGTGCTTCCTCTCGAGTGGAGACGGGTATGGCGGTGAACTTCTTGAGTTGCAGCAAGGGTGTGAAAGACCCTTTCGAAGTTCCAGAGGTTAGGTGTCATTAGTCTCCAGACGCCTCATCGGAAATAGGCCTAATCTCGCCTGGAAGGGAGAACTTCCTGGATTTTCTCGAGTTGCGGCAGGTGTTCTCGAGTTACGCCGGGGACCTCAGGGACCCGCCCTGGTGGCCTCAGGAGAGGCCAGTCCCCATGCGAGTTGCTAGGGGGCCTCTCGGGATTCCTCTCCCGTCGATACCGGGGCCAAAAACCTTGTGTGGAGTCAGGGCCGGAACCGAGGATTCCTCTCAGGGGCTGACATGGATCTTTGGGTACTTCTGGAGTCTCCCCAGGGGAGTCAGGCCTCGTCTCGAGTGGGAGCATGCACGTGCGCTTTCCTTCCAGGCTGTAGCAGCAATGTCACGCTTCCCGTCACGTGGATCAAAGGATCTGTGGTTTTCCCTCGAGGCTTTCCCTCGAGGCTTTCCCACAGGGATGTCCCACGTGCCACCGTGGTGTGAGTCGATCCTCGGCGTGAAAGATGATCCAGTGCAGGGCAAAGAGGTTCCTCTGGAATGGACTGAGACATCTGGCGGACTCTTGGAATGGTGGTACGACCATGGAGTTCCTCTCGCCTTTCCTGTTGAGAGTTCCTCCTCTTGAGATGCGACGGGAACGCCGGGAATTCTTTCCCGTTGAAAGCAGGGAAAGGATCCCTCATCTCGAGCTACGAGGGGGAAACGGGGCTCCTCTGGATGTGGGCGGGACCATCGTGCTTCCTCTCGAGTGGAGACGGGTATGGCGGTGAACTTCTTGAGTTGCAGCAAGGGTGTGAAAGACCCTTTCGAAGTTCCAGAGGTTAGGTGTCATTAGTCTCCAGACGCCTCATCGGAAATAGGCCTCATCTCGCCTGGAAGGGAGAACTTCCTGGATTTTCTCGAGTTGCGGCAGGTGTTCTCGAGTTACGACGGGGACCTCAGGGACCCGCCCTGGTGGCCTCAGGAGAGGCCAGTCTTCATGCGAGTTGCTAGGGGGCCTCTCGGGATTCCTCTCCCGTCGATACCGGGGCCAAAAACCTTGTGTGGAGTCAGGGCCGGAACCGAGGATTCCTCTCAGGGGCTGACATGGATCTTTGGGTACTTCTGGAGTCTCCCCAGGGGAGTCAGGCCTCGTCTAGAGTGGGGGCATGCACGTGCGCTTTCCTTCCAGGCTGTAGCAGCAATGTCACGCTTCCCGTCACGTGGATCAAAGGATCTGTGGTTTTCCCTCGAGGCTTTCCCTCGAGGCTTTCCCACAGGGCTGTCCCACGTGCCACCGTGGTGTGAGTCGATCCTCGGCGTGAAAGATGAGCCAGTGCAGGGCAAAGAGGTTCCTCTGGAATGGAGTGAGACATCTGGGGGACTCTTGGAATGGTGGTACGACCATGGAGTTCCTCTCGCCTTTCCTGTTGAGAGTGCCTCCTCTTGAGATGCGACGGGAACGCCGGGAATTCTTTCCCGTTGAAAGCAGGGAAAGGATCCCTCATCTCGAGCTACGAGGGGGAAACGGGGCTCCTCTGGATGTGGGCCGGACCATCGTTCTTCCTGTCGAGTGGAGACGGGTATGGCGGTGAACTTCTTGAGTTGCAGCAAGGGTGTAAAAGACCCTTTCGAAGTTCCAGAGGTTAGGTGTCATTAGTCTCCAGACGCCTCATCGGAAATAGGCCTAATCTCGCCTGGAAGGGAGAACTTCCTGGATTTTCTCGAGTTGCGGCAGGTGTTCTCGAGTTACGCCGGGGACCTCAGGGACCCGCCCTGGTGGCCTCAGGAGAGGCCAGTCCCCATGCGAGTTGCTAGGGGGCCTCTCGGGATTCCTCTCCCGTCGATACCGGGGCCAAAAACCTTGTGTGGAGTCAGGGCCGGAACCGAGGATTCCTCTCAGGGGCTGACATGGATCTTTGGGTACTTCTGGAGTCTCCCCAGGGGAGTCAGGCCTCGTCTCGAGTGGGAGCATGCACGTGCGCTTTCCTTCCAGGCTGTAGCAGCAATGTCACGCTTCCCGTCACGTGGATCAAAGGATCTGTGGTTTTCCCTCGAGGCTTTCCCTCGAGGCTTTCCCACAGGGATGTCCCACGTGCCACCGTGGTGTGAGTCGATCCTCGGCGTGAAAGATGAGCCAGTGCAGGGCAAAGAGGTTCCTCTGGAATGGACTGAGACATCTGGCGGACTCTTGGAATGGTGGTACGACCATGGAGTTCCTCTCGCCTTTCCTGTTGAGAGTGCCTCCTCTTGAGATGCGAAGGGAACGCCGGGAATTCTTTCCCGTTGAAAGCAGGGAAAGGATCCCTCATCTCGAGCTACGAGGGGGAAACGGGGCTCCTCTGGATGTGGGCGGGACCATCGTGCTTCCTCTCGAGTGGAGACGGGTATGGCGGTGAACTTCTTGAGTTGCAGCAAGGGTGTGAAAGACCCTTTCGAAGTTCCAGAGGTTAGGTGTCATTAGTCTCCAGACGCCTCATCGGAAATAGGCCTCATCTCGCCTGGAAGGGAGAACTTCCTGGATTTTCTCGAGTTGCGGCAGGTGTTCTCGAGTTACGATGGGGACCTCAGGGACCCGCCCTGGTGGCCTCAGGAGAGGCCAGTCCTCATGCGAGTTGCTAGGGGGCCTCTCGGGATTCTTCTCCCGTCGATACCCGGGCCAAAAACCTTGTGTGGAGTCAGGGCCGGAACCGAGGATTCCTCTCAGGGGCTGACATGGATCTTTGGGTACTTCTGGAGTCTCCCCAGGGGAGTCAGGCCTCGTCTCGAGTGGGGGCATGCACGTGCGCTTTCCTTCCAGGCTGTAGCAGCAATGTCACGCTTCCCGTGGCGTGGATCAAAGGATCTGTGGTTTTCCCTCGAGGCTTTCCCTCGAGGCTTTCCCACAGGGCTGTCCCACGTGCCACCGTGGTGTGAGTCGATCCTCGGCGTGAAAGATGAGCCAGTGCAGGGCAAAGAGATTCCTCTGGAATGGAGTGAGACATCTGGGGGACTCTTGGAATGGTGGTACGACCATGGAGTTCCTCTCGCCTTTCCTGTTGAGAGTGCCTCCTCTTGAGATGCGACGGGAACGCCGGGAATTCTTTCCCGTTGAAAGCAGGGAAAGGATCCCTCATCTCGAGCTACGAGGGGGAAACGGGGCTCCTCTGGATGTGGGCGGGACCATCGTGATTCCTCTCGAGTGGAGACGGGTATGGCGGTGAACTCCTTAAGTTGCAGCAAGGGTGTGAAAGACCCTTTCGAAGTTCCAGAGGTTAGGTGTCATTAGTCTCCAGACGCCTCATCGGAAATAGGCCTCATCTCGCCTGGAAGGGAGAACTTCCTGGATTTTCTCGAGTTGCGGCAGGTGTTCTCGAGTTACGACGGGGACCTCAGGGACCCGCCCTGGTGGCCTCAGGAGAGGCCAGTCCTCATGCGAGTTGCTAGGGGGCCTCTCGGGATTCCTCTCCCGTCGATACCGGGGCCAAAAACCTTGTGTGGAGTCAGGGCCGGAACCGAGGATTCCTCTCATGGGCTGACCTGGACCTTTGGGTACTTCTGGAGTCTCCCCAGGGGAGTCAGGCCTCGTCTAGAGTGGGGGCATGCACGTGCGCTTTCCTTCCAGGCTGTAGCAGCAATGTCACGCTTCCCGTCACGTGGATCAAAGGATCTGTGGTTTTCCCTCGAGGCTTTCCCTCGAGGCTTTCCCACAGGGCTGTCCCACGTGCCACCGTGGTGTGAGTCGATCCTCGGCGTGAAAGATGAGCCAGTGCAGGGCAAAGAGGTTCCTCTGGAATGGACTGAGACATCTGGGGGACTCTTGGAATGGTGGTACGACCATGGAGTTCCTCTCGCCTTTCCTGTTGAGAGTGCCTCCTCTTGAGATGCGACGGGAACGCCGGGAATTCTTTCCCGTTGAAAGCAGGGAAAGTATCCCTCATCTCGAGCTACGAGGGGGAAACGGGGCTCCTCTGGATGTGGGCGGGACCATCGTGCTTCCTCTCGAGTGGAGACGGGTATGGCGGTGAACTTCTTGAGTTGCAGCAAGGGTGTGAAAGACCCTTTCGAAGTTCCAGAGGTTAGGTGTCATTAGTCTCCAGACGCCTCATCGGAAATAGGCCTCATCTCGCCTGGAAGGGAGAACTTCCTGGATTTTCTCGAGTTGCGGCAGGTGTTCTCGAGTTACGACGGGGACCTCAGGGACCCGCCCTGGTGGCCTCAGGAGAGGCCAGTCCCCATGCGAGTTGCTAGGGGCCCTCTCGGGATTCCTCTCCCGTCGATACCGGGGCCAAAAACCTTGTGTGGAGTCAGGGCCGGAACCGAGGATTCCTCTCAGGGGCTGACATGGATCTTTGGGTACTTCTGGAGTCTCCCCAGGGGAGTCAGGCCTCGTCTCGAGTGGGGGCATGCACGTGCGCTTTCCTTCCAGGCTGTAGCAGCAATGTCACGCTTCCCGTGGCGTGGATCAAAGGATCTGTGGTTTTCCCTCGAGGCTTTCCCTCGAGGCTTTCCCACAGGGCTGTCCCACGTGCCACCGTGGTGTGAGTCGATCCTCGGCGTGAAAGATGAGCCAGTGCAGGGCAAAGAGGTTCCTCTGGAATGGACTGAGACATCTGGGGGACTCTTGGAATGGTGGTACGACCATGGAGTTCCTCTCGCCTTTCCTGTTGAGAGTGCCTCCTCTTGAGATGCGACGGGAACGCCGGGAATTCTTTCCCGTTGAAAGCAGGGAAAGGATCCCTCATCTCGAGCTACGAGGGGGAAACGGGGCTCCTCTGGATGTGGGCGGGACCATCGTGCTTCCTCTCGAGTGGAGACGGGTATGGCGGTGAACTTCTTGAGTTGCAGCAAGGGTGTGAAAGACCCTTTCGAAGTTCCAGAGGTTAGGTGTCATTAGTCTCCAGACGCCTCATCGGAAATAGGCCTCATCTCGCCTGGAAGGGAGAACTTCCTGGATTTTCTCGAGTTGCGGCAGGTGTTCTCGAGTTACGACGGGGACCTCAGGGACCCGCCCTGGTGGCCTCAGGAGAGGCCAGTCCTCATGCGAGTTGCTAGGGGGCCTCTCGGGATTCCTCTCCCGTCGATACCGGGGCCAAAAACCTTGTGTGGAGTCAGGGCCGGAACCGAGGATTCCTCTCAGGGGCTGACATGGATCTTTGGGTACTTCTGGAGTCTCCCCAGGGGAGTCAGGCCTCGTCTAGAGTGGGGGCATGCACGTGCGCTTTCCTTCCAGGCTGTAGCAGCAATGTCACGCTTCCCGTCACGTGGATCAAAGGATCTGTGGTTTTCCCTCGAGGCTTTCCCTCGAGGCTTTCCCACAGGGCTGTCCCACGTGCCACCGTGGTGTGAGTCGATCCTCGGCGTGAAAGATGAGCCAGTGCAGGGCAAAGAGGTTCCTCTGGAATGGAGTGAGACATCTGGGGGACTCTTGGAATGGTGGTACGACCATGGAGTTCCTCTCGCCTTTCCTGTTGAGAGTGCCTCCTCTTGAGATGCGACAGGAACGCCGGGAATTCGTTCCCGTTGAAAGCAGGGAAAGGATCCCTCATCTCGAGCTACGAGGGGGAAACGGGGCTCCTCTGGATGTGGGCGGGACCATCGTGCTTCCTCTCGAGTGGAGACGGGTATGGCGGTGAACTTCTTGAGTTGCAGCAAGGGTGTGAAAGACCCTTTCGAAGTTCCAGAGGTTAGGTGTCATTAGTCTCCAGACGCCTCATTGGAAATAGGCCTAATCTCGCCTGGAAGGGAGAACTTCCTGGATTTTCTCGAGTTGCGGCAGGTGTTCTCGAGTTACGCCGGGGACCTCAGGGACCCGCCCTGGTGGCCTCAGGAGAGGCCAGTCCCCATGCGAGTTGCTAGGGGGCCTCTCGGGATTCCTCTCCCGTCGATACCGGGGCCAAAAACCTAGTGTGGAGTCAGGGCCGGAACCGAGGATTCCTCTCAGGGGCTGACATGGATCTTTGGGTACTTCTGGAGTCTCCCCAGGGGAGTCAGGCCTCGTCTCGAGTGGGAGCATGCACGTGCGCTTTCCTTCCAGGCTGTAGCAGCAATGTCACGCTTCCCGTCACGTGGATCAAAGGATCTGTGGTTTTCCCTCGAGGCTTTCCCTCGAGGCTTTCCCACAGGGATGTCCCACGTGCCACCGTGGTGTGAGTCGATCCTCGGCGTGAAAGATGAGCCAGTGCAGGGCAAAGAGGTTCCTCTGGAATGGACTGAGACATCTGGCGGACTCTTGGAATGGTGGTACGACCATGGAGTTCCTCTCGCCTTTCCTGTTGAGAGTGCCTCCTCTTGAGATGCGACGGGAACGCCGGGAATTCTTTCCCGTTGAAAGCAGGGAAAGGATCCCTCATCTCGAGCTACGAGGGGGAAACGGGGCTCCTCTGGATGTGGGCGGGACCATCGTGCTTCCTCTCGAGTGGAGACGGGTATGGCGGTGAACTTCTTGAGTTGCAGCAAGGGTGTGAAAGACCCTTTCGAAGTTCCAGAGGTTAGGTGTCATTAGTCTCCAGACGCCTCATCGGAAATAGGCCTCATCTCGCCTGGAAGGGAGAACTTCCTGGATTTTCTCGAGTTGCGGCAGGTGTTCTCGAGTTACGATGGGGACCTCAGGGACCCGCCCTGGTGGCCTCAGGAGAGGCCAGTCCTCATGCGAGTTGCTAGGGGGCCTCTCGGGATTCCTCTCCCGTCGATACCGGGGCCAAAAACCTTGTGTGGAGTCAGGGCCGGAACCGAGGATTCCTCTCAGGGGCTGACATGGATCTTTGGGTACTTCTGGAGTCTCCCCAGGGGAGTCAGGCCTCGTCTCGAGTGGGGGCATGCACGTGCGCTTTCCTTCCAGGCTGTAGCAGCAATGTCACGCTTTCCGTGGCGTGGATCAAAGGATCTGTGGTTTTCCCTCGAGGCTTTCCCTCGAGGCTTTCCCACAGGGCTGTCCCACGTGCCACCGTGGTGTGAGTCGATCCTCGGCGTGAAAGATGAGCCAGTGCAGGGCAAAGAGATTCCTCTGGAATGGAGTGAGACATCTGGGGGACTCTTGGAATGGTGGTACGACCATGGAGTTCCTCTCGCCTTTCCTGTTGAGAGTGCCTCCTCTTGAGATGCGACGGGAACGCCGGGAATTCTTTCCCGTTGAAAGCAGGGAAAGGATCCCTCATCTCGAGCTACGAGGGGGAAACGGGGCTCCTCTGGATGTGGGCGGGACCATCGTGCTTCCTCTCGAGTGGAGACGGGTATGGCGGTGAACTCCTTAAGTTGCAGCAAGGGTGTGAAAGACCCTTTCGAAGTTCCAGAGGTTAGGTGTCATTAGTCTCCAGACGCCTCATCGGAAATAGGCCTCATCTCGCCTGGAAGGGAGAACTTCCTGGATTTTCTCGAGTTGCGGCAGGTGTTCTCGAGTTACGACGGGGACCTCAGGGACCCGCCCTGGTGGCCTCAGGAGAGGCCAGTCCTCATGCGAGTTGCTAGGGGGCCTCTCGGGATTCCTCTCCCGTCGATACCGGGGCCAAAAACCTTGTGTGGATTCAGGGCCGGAACCGAGGATTCCTCTCATGGGCTGACCTGGACCTTTGGGTACTTCTGGAGTCTCCCCAGGGGAGTCAGGCCTCGTCTAGAGTGGGGGCATGCACGTGCGCTTTCCTTCCAGGCTGTAGCAGCAATGTCACGCTTCCCGTCACGTGGATCAAAGGATCTGTGGTTTTCCCTCGAGGCTATCCCTCGAGGCTTTCCCACAGGGCTGTCCCACGTGCCACCGTGGTGTGAGTCGATCCTCGGCGTGAAAGATGAGCCAGTGCAGGGCAAAGAGGTTCCTCTGGAATGGACTGAGACATCTGGGGGACTCTTGGAATGGTGGTACGACCATGGAGTTCCTCTCGCCTTTCCTGTTGAGAGTGCCTCCTCTTGAGATGCGACGGGAACGCCGGGAATTCTTTCCCGTTGAAAGCAGGGAAAGGATCCCTCATCTCGAGCTACGAGGGGGAAACGGGGCTCCTCTGGATGTGGGCGGGACCATCGTGCTTCCTCTCGAGTGGAGACGGGTATGGCGGTGAACTTCTTGAGTTGCAGCAAGGGTGTGAAAGACCCTTTCGAAGTTCCAGAGGTTAGGTGTCATTAGTCTCCAGACGCCTCATCGGAAATAGGCCTCATCTCGCCTGGAAGGGAGAACTTCCTGGATTTTCTCGAGTTGCGGCAGGTGTTCTCGAGTTACGACGGGGAACTCAGGGACCCGCCCTGGTGGCCTCAGGAGAGGCCAGTCCCCATGCGAGTTGCTAGGGGGCCTCTCGGGATTCCTCTCCCGTCGATACCGGGGCCAAAAACCTTGTGTGGAGTCAGGGCCGGAACCGAGGATTCCTCTCAGGGGCTGACATGGATCTTTGGGTACTTCTGGAGTCTCCCCAGGGGAGTCAGGCCTCGTCTCGAGTGGGGGCATGCACGTGCGCTTTCCTTCCAGGCTGTAGCAGCAATGTCACGCTTCCCGTCACGTGGATCAAAGGATCTGTGGTTTTCCCTCGAGGCTTTCCCTCGAGGCTTTCCCACAGGGCTGTCCCACGTGCCACCGTGGTGTGAGTCGATCCTCGGCGTGAAAGATGAGCCAGTGCAGGGCAAAGAGGTTCCTCTGGAATGGACTGAGACATCTGGGGGACTCTTGGAATGGTGGTACGACCATGGAGTTCCTCTCGCCTTTCCTGTTGAGAGTGCCTCCTCTTGAGATGCGACGGGAACGCCGGGAATTCTTTCCCGTTGAAAGCAGGGAAAGGATCCCTCATCTCGAGCTACGAGGGGGAAACGGGGCTCCTCTGGATGTGGGCGGGACCATCGTGCTTCCTCTCGAGTGGAGACGGGTATGGCGGTGAACTTCTTGAGTTGCAGCAAGGGTGTGAAAGACCCTTTTGAAGTTCCAGAGGTTAGGTGTCATTAGTCTCCAGACGCCTCATCGGAAATAGGCCTCATCTCGCCTGGAAGGGAGAACTTCCTGGATTTTCTCGAGTTGCGGCAGGTGTTCTCGAGTTACGACGGGGACCTCAGGGACCCGCCCTGGTGGCCTCAGGAGAGGCCAGTCCTCATGCGAGTTGCTAGGGGGCCTCTCGGGATTCCTCTCCCGTCGATACCGGGGCCAAAAACCTTGTGTGGAGTCAGGGCCGGAACCGAGGATTCCTCTCAGGGGCTGACATGGATCTTTGGGTACTTCTGGAGTCTCCCCAGGGGAGTCAGGCCTCGTCTCGAGTGGGGACATACACGTGGGCTTTCCTTCCAGGCTGTAGTCGCAATGTCACGCTTCCCGTCACGTGGATCAAAGGATCTGTGGTTTTCCCTCGAGGCTTTCCCTCGAGGCTTTCCCACAGGGCTGTCCCACGTGCCACCGTGGTGTGAGTCGATCCTCGGCGTGAAAGATGAGCCAGTGCAGGGCAAAGAGGTTCCTCTGGAATGGACTGAGACATCTGGGGGACTCTTGGAATGGTGGTACGACCATGGAGTTCCTCTCGCCTTTCCTGTTGAGAGTGCCTCCTCTTGAGATGCGACGGGAACGCCGGGAATTCTTTCCCGTTGAAAGCAGGGAAAGGATCCCTCATCTCGAGCTACGAGGGGGAAACGGGGCTCCTCTGGATGTGGGCGGGACCATCGTGCTTCCTCTCGAGTGGAGACGGGTATGGCGGTGAACTTCTTGAGTTGCAGCAAGGGTGTGAAAGACCCTTTCGAAGTTCCAGAGGTTAGGTGTCATTAGTCTCCAGACGCCTCATCGGAAATAGGCCTCATCTCGCCTGGAAGGGAGAACTTCCTGGATTTACTCGAGTTGCGGCAGGTGTTCTCGAGTTACGACTGGGACCTCAGAGACCCGCCCTGGTGGCCTCAGGAGAGGCCAGTCCCCATGCGAGTTGCTAGGGGGCCTCTCGGGATTCCTCTCCCGTCGATACCGGGGCCAAAAACCTTGTGTGGAGTCAGGGCCGGAACCGAGGATTCCTCTCAGGGGCTGACATGGATCTTTGGGTACTTCTGGAGTCTCCCCAGGGGAGTCAGGCCTCGTCTCGAGTGGGGGCATGCACGTGCGCTTTCCTTCCAGGCTGTAGCAGCAATGTCACGCTTCCCGTCACGTGGATCAAAGGATCTGTGGTTTTCCCTCGAGGCTTTCCCTCGAGGCTTTCCCACAGGGCTGTCCCACGTGCCACCGTGGTGTGAGTCGATCCTCGGCGTGAAAGATGAGCCAGTGCAGGGCAAAGAGGTTCCTCTGGAATGGACTGAGACATCTGGGGGACTCTTGGAATGGTGGTACGACCATGGAGTTCCTCTCGCCTTTCCTGTTGAGAGTGCCTCCTCTTGAGATGCGACGGGAACGCCGGGAATTCTTTCCCGTTGAAAGCAGGGAAAGGATCCCTCATCTCGAGCTTCGAGGGGGAAACGGGGCTCCTCTGGATGTGGGCGGGACCATCGTGCTTCCTCTCGAGTGGAGACGGGTATGGCGGTGAACTTCTTGAGTTGCAGCAAGGGTGTGAAAGACCCTTTCGAAGTTCCAGAGGTTAGGTGTCATTAGTCTCCAGACGCCTCATCGGAAATAGGCCTAATCTCGCCTGGAAGGGAGAACTTCCTGGATTTTCTCGAGTTGCGGCAGGTGTTCTCGAGTTACGACGGGGACCTCAGGGACCCGCCCTGGTGGCCTCAGGAGAGGCCAGTCCCCATGCGAGTTGCTAGGGGGCCTCTCGGGATTCCTCTCCCGTCGATACCGGGGCCAAAAACCTTGTGTGGAGTCAGGGCCGGAACCGAGGATTCCTCTCAGGGGCTGACATGGATCTTTGGGTACTTCTGGAGTCTCCCCAGGGGAGTCAGGCCTCGTCTCGAGTGGGGACATACACGTGCGCTTTCCTTCCAGGCTGTAGCCGCAATGTCACGCTTCCCGTCACGTGGATCAAAGGATCTGTGGTTTTCCCTGGAGGCTTTCCCTCGAGGCTTTCCCACAGGGCTGTCCCACGTGCCACCGTGGTGTGAGTTGATCCTCGGCGTGAAAGATGAGCCAGTGCGTGGCAAAGAGGTTCCTCTGGAATGGACTGAGACATCTGGGGGACTCTTGGAATGGTGGTACGACCATGGAGTTCCTCTCGCCTTTCCTGTTGAGAGTGCCTCCTCTTGAGATGCGACGGGAACGCCGGGAATTCTTTCCCGTTGAAAGCAGGGAAAGGATCCCTCATCTCGAGCTACGAGGGGGAAACGGGGCTCCTCTGGATGTGGGCGGGACCATCGTGCTTCCTCTCGAGTGGAGACGGGTATGGCGGTGAACTCCTTGAGTTGCAGCAAGGGTGTGAAAGACCCTTTCGAAGTTCCAGAGGTTAGGTGTCATTAGTCTCCAGACGCCTCATCGGAAATAGGCCTCATCTCGCCTGGAAGGGAGAACTTCCTGGATTTTCTCGAGTTGCGGCAGGTGTTCTCGAGTTACGACGGGGACCTCAGGGACCCGCCCTGGTGGCCTCAGGAGAGGCCAGTCCTCATGCGAGTTGCTAGGGGGCCTCTCGGGATTCCTCTCCCGTCGATACCGGGGCCAAAAACCTTGTGTGGAGTCAGGACCGGAACCGAGGATTCCTCTCAGGGGCTGACATGGATCTTTGGGTACTTCTGGAGTCTCCCCAGGGGAGTCAGGCCTCGTCTCGAGTGGGGGCATGCACGTGCGCTTTCCTTCCAGGCTGTAGCAGCAATGTCACGCTTCCCGTCACGTGGATCAAAGGATCTGTGGTTTTCCCTCGAGGCTTTCCCTCGAGGCTTTCCCACAGGGCTGTCCCACGTGCCACCGTGGTGTGAGTCGATCCTCGGCGTGAAAGATGAGCCAGTGCAGGGCAAAGAGGTTCCTCTGGAATGGAGTGAGACATCTGGGGGACTCTTGGAATGGTGGTACGACCATGGAGTTCCTCTCGCCTTTCCTGTTGAGAGTGCCTCCTCTTGAGATGCGACGGGAACGCCGGGAATTCTTTCCCGTTGAAAGCAGGGAAAGGATCCCTCATCTCGAGCTACGACGGGGAAACGGGGCTCCTCTGGATGTGGGCGGGACCATCGTGCTTCCTCTCGAGTGGAGACGGGTATGGCGGTGAACTCCTTAAGTTGCAGCAAGGGTGTGAAAGACCCTTTCGAATTTCCAGAGGTTAGGTGTCATTAGTCTCCAGACGCCTCATCGGAAATAGGCCTCATCTCGCCTGGAAGGGAGAACTTCCTGGATTTTCTCGAGTTGCGGCAGGTGTTCTCGAGTTACGACGGGGACCTCAGGGACCCGCCCTGGTGGCCTCAGGAGAGGCCAGTCCTCATGCGAGTTGCTAGGGGGCCTCTCGGGATTCCTCTCCCGTCGATACCGGGGCCAAAAACCTTGTGTGGAGTCAGGGCCGGAACCGAGGATTCCTCTCAGGGGCTGACATGGATCTTTGGGTACTTCTGGAGTCTCCCCAGGGGAGTCAGGCCTCGTCTAGAGTGGGGGCATGCACGTGCGCTTTCCTTCCAGGCTGTAGCAGCAATGTCACGCTTCCCGTCACGTGGATCAAAGGATCTGTGGTTTTCCCTCGAGGCTTTCCCTCGAGGCTTTCCCACAGGGCTGTCCCACGTGCCACCGTGGTGTGAGTCGATCCTCGGCGTGAAAGATGAGCCAGTGCAGGGCAAAGAGGTTCCTCTGGAATGGACTGAGACATCTGGGGGACTCTTGGAATGGTGGTACGACCATGGAGTTCCTCTCGCCTTTCCTGTTGAGAGTGCCTCCTCTTGAGATGCGACGGGAACGCCGGGAATTCTTTCCCGTTGAAAGCAGGGAAAGGATCCCTCATCTCGAGCTACGAGGGTGAAACGGGGCTCCTCTGGATGTGGGCGGGACCATCGTGCTTCCTCTCGAGTGGAGACGGGTATGGCGGTGAACTTCTTGAGTTGCAGCAAGGGTGTGAAAGACCCTTTCGAAGTTCCAGAGGTTAGGTGTCATTAGTCTCCAGACGCCTCATCGGAAATAGGTCTCATCTCGCCTGGAAGGGAGAACTTCCTGGATTTTCTCGAGTTGCGGCAGGTGTTCTCGAGTTACGACGGGGACCTCAGGGACCCGCCCTGGTGGCCTCAGGAGAGGCCAGTCCCCATGCGAGTTGCTAGGGGCCTCTCGGGATTCCTCTCCCGTCGATACCGGGGCCAAAAACCTTGTGTGGAGTCAGGGCCGGAACCGAGGATTCCTCTCAGGGGCTGACATGGATCTTTGGGTACTTCTGGAGTCTCCCCAGGGGAGTCAGGCCTCGTCTCGAGTGGGGGCATGCACGTGCGCTTTCCTTCCAGGCTGTAGCAGCAATGTCACGCTTCCCGTCACGTGGATCAAAGGATCTGTGGTTTTCCCTCGAGGCTTTCCCTCGAGGCTTTCCCACAGGGCTGTCCCACGTGCCACCGTGGTGTGAGTCGATCCTCGGCGTGAAAGATGAGCCAGTGCAGGGCAAAGAGGTTCCTCTGGAATGGACTGAGACATCTGGGGGACTCTTGGAATGGTGGTACGACCATGGAGTTCCTCTCGCCTTTCCTGTTGAGAGTGCCTCCTCTTGAGATGCGACGGGAACGCCGGGAATTCTTTCCCGTTGAAAGCAGGGAAAGGATCCCTCATCTCGAGCTACGAGGGGGAAACGGGGCTCCTCTGGATGTGGGCGGGACCATCGTGCTTCCTCTCGAGTGGAGACGGGTATGGCGGTGAACTTCTTGAGTTGCAGCAAGGGTGTGAAAGACCCTTTCGAAGTTCCAGAGGTTAGGTGTCATTAGTCTCCAGACGCCTCATCGGAAATAGGCCTCATCTCGCCTGGAAGGGAGAACTTCCTGGATTTTCTCGAGTTGCGGCAGGTGTTCTCGAGTTACGACGGGGACCTCAGGGACCCGCCCTGGTGGCCTCAGGAGAGGCCAGTCCTCATGTGAGTTGCTAGGGGTCCTCTCGGGATTCCTCTCCTGTCGATACTGGGGCCAAAAACCTTGTGTGGAGTCAGGGCCGGAACCGAGGATTCCTCTCAGGGGCTGACATGGATCTTTGGGTACTTCTGGAGTCTCCCCAGGGGAGTCAGGCCTCGTCTCCAGTGGGGGCATGCACGTGAGCTTTCCTTCCAGGCTGTAGCAGCAATGTGACACTTCCCGTCGCGTGGATCAAAGGATCTGTGGTTTTCCCTCGAGGCTTTCCCTCGAGGCTTTCCCACAGGGCTGTCCCACGTGCCACCGTGGTGTGAGCCGATCCTCGGCGTGAAAGATGAGCCAGTGCAGGGCAAAGAGGTTCCTCTGGAATGGACTGAGACATCTGGGGGACTCTTGGAATGGTGGTACGACCATGGAGTTCCTCTCGCCTTTCCTGTTGAGAGTGCCTCCTCTTGAGATGCGACAGGAACGCCGGGAATTCGTTCCCGTTGAAAGCAGGGAAAGGATCCCTCATCTCGAGCTACGAGGGGGAAACGGGGCTCCTCTGGATGTGGGCGGGACCATCGTGCTTCCTCTCGAGTGGAGACGGGTATGGCGGTGAACTTCTTGAGTTGCAGCAAGGGTGTGAAAGACCCTTTCGAAGTTCCAGAGGTTAGGTGTCATTAGTCTCCAGACGCCTCATCGGAAATAGGCCTCATCTCGCCTGGAAGGGAGAACTTCCTGGATTTTCTCGAGTTGCGGCAGGTGTTCTCGAGTTACGACGGGGACCTCAGGTACCCGCCCTGGTGGCCTCAGGAGAGGCCAGTCCTCATGCGAGTTGCTAGGGGGCCTCTCGGGATTCCTCTCCCGTCGATACCGGGGCCAAAAACCTTGTGTGGAGTCAGGGCCGGAACCGAGGATTCCTCTCAGGGGCTGACATGGATCTTTGGGTACTTCTGGAGTCTCCCCAGGGGAGTCAGGCCTCGTCTCGAGTGGGGGCATGCACGTGCGCTTTCCTTCCAGGATGTAGCAGCAATGTCACGCTTCCCGTCACGTGGATCAAAGGATCTGTGGTTTTCCCTCGAGGCTTTCCCTCGAGGCTTTCCCACAGGGCTGTCCCACGTGCCACCGTGGTGTGAGTCGATCCTCGGCGTGAAAGATGAGCCAGTGCAGGGCAAAGAGGTTCCTCTGGAATGGACTGAGACATCTGGGGGACTCTTGGAATGGTGATACGACCATGGAGTTCCTCTCGCCTTTCCTGTTGAGAGTGCCTCCTCTTGAGATGTGACGGGAACGCCGGGAATTCTTTCCCGTTGAAAGCAGGGAAAGGATCCCTCATCGCGAGCTACGAGGGGGAAACGGGGCTCCTCTGGATGTGGGCGGGACCATCGTGCTTCCTCTCGAGTGGAGACGGGTATGGCGGTGAACTTCTTGAGTTGCAGCAAGGGTGTGAAAGACCCTTTCGAAGTTCCAGAGTTTAGGTGTCATTAGTCTCCAGACGCCTCATCGGAAATAGGCCTCATCTCGCCTGGAAGGGAGAACTTCCTGGATTTTCTCGAGTTGCGGCAGGTGTTCTCGAGTTACGATGGGGACCTCAGGGACCCGCCCTGGTGGCCTCAGGAGAGGCCAGTCCTCATGCGAGTTGCTAGGGGGCCTCTCGGGATTCCTCTCCCGTCGATACCGGGGCCAAAAACCTTGTGTGGAGTCAGGGCCGGAACCGAGGATTCCTCTCAAGGGCTGACATGGATCTTTGGGTACTTCTGGAGTCTCCCCAGGGGAGTCAGGCCTCGTCTCGAGTGGGGGCATGCACGTGCGCTTTCCTTCCAGGCTGTAGCAGCAATGTCACGCTTCCCGTGGCGTGGATCAAAGGATCTGTGGTTTTCCCTCGAGGCTTTCCCTCGAGGCTTTCCCACAGGGCTGTCCCACGTGCCACCGTGGTGTGAGTCGATCCTCGGCGTGAAAGATGAGCCAGTGCAGGGCAAAGAGATTCCTCTGGAATGGAGTGAGACATCTGGGGGACTCTTGGAATGGTGGTACGACCATGGAGTTCCTCTCGCCTTTCCTGTTGAGAGTGCCTCCTCTTGAGATGCGACGGGAACGCCGGGAATTCTTTCCCGTTGAAAGCAGGGAAAGGATCCCTCATCTCGAGCTACGAGGGGGAAACGGGGCTCCTCTGGATGTGGGCGGGACCATCGTGCTTCCTCTCGAGTGGAGACGGGTATGGCGGTGAACTCCTTGAGTTGCAGCAAGGGTGTGAAAGACCCTTTCGAAGTTCCAGAGGTTAGGTGTCATTAGTCTCCAGACGCCTCATCGGAAATAGGCCTCATCTCACCTGGAAGGGAGAACTTCCTGGATTTTCTCGAGTTGCGGCAGGTGTTCTCGAGTTACGACGGGGACCTCAGGGACCCGCCCTGGTGGCCTCAGGAGAGGCCAGTCCTCATGCGAGTTGCTAGGGGGCCTCTCGGGATTCCTCTCCCGTCGATACCGGGGCCAAAAACCTTGTGTGGAGTCAGGGCCGGAACCGAGGATTCCTCTCATGGGCTGACATGGATCTTTGGGTACTTCTGGAGTCTCCCCAGGGGAGTCAGGCCTCGTCTCGAGTGGGGGCATGCACGTGCGCTTTCCTTCCAGGCTGTAGCAGCAATGTCACGCTTCCCGTCACGTCGATCAAAGGATCTGTGGTTTTCCCTCGAGGCTTTCCCACAGGGCTGTCCCACGTGCCACCGTGGTGTGAGTCGATCCTCGGCGTGAAAGATGAGCCAGTTCAGGGCAAAGAGGTTCCTCTGGAATGGAGTGAGACATCTGAGGGACTCTTGGAATGGTGGTACGACCATGGAGTTCCTCTCGCCTTTCCTGTTGAGAGTGCCTCCTCTTGAGATGCGACGGGAACGCCAGGAATTCTTTCCCGTTGAAAGCAGGGAAAGGATCCCTCATCTCGAGCTACGAGGGGGAAACGGGGCTCCTCTGGATGTGGGCGGGACCATCGTGCTTCCTGTCGAGTGGAGACGGGTATGGCGGTGAACTTCTTGAGTTGCAGCAAGGGTGTGAAAGACCCTTTCGAAGTTCCAGAGGTTAGGTGTCATTAGTCTCCAGACGCCTCATCGGAAATAGGCCTAATCTCGCCTGGAAGGGAGAACTTCCTGCATTTTCTCGAGTTGCGGCAGGTGTTCTCGAGTTACGACGGGGACCTCAGGGACCCGCCCTGGTGGCCTCAGGAGAGGCCAGTCCCCATGCGAGTTGCTAGGGGGCCTCTCGGGATTCCTCTCCCTTCGATACCGGGGCCAAAAATCTTGTGTGGATTCAGGGCCGGAACCGAGGATTCCTCTCAGGGGCTGACATGGAACTTTGGGTACTTCTGGAGTCTCCCCAGGGGAGTCAGGCCTCGTCTCGAGTGGGGACATACACGTGCGCTTTCCTTCCAGGCTGTAGCCGCAATGTCACGCTTCCCGTCACGTGGATCAAAGGATCTGTGGTTTTCCCTCGAGGCTTTCCCTCGAGGCTTTCCCACAGGGCTGTCCCACGTGCCACCGTGGTGTGAGTTGATCCTCGGCGTGAAAGATGAGCCAGTGCAGGGCAAAGAGGTTCCTCTGGAATGGACTGAGACATCTGGGGGACTCTTGGAATGGTGGTACGACCAGGGAGTTCCTCTCGCCTTTCCTGTTGAGAGTGCCTCCTCTTGAGATGCGACGGGAACGCCGGGAATTTTTTTCCGTTGAAAGCAGGGAAAGGATCCCTCATCTCGAGCTACGAGGGGGAAACGGGGCTCCTCTGGATGTGGGCGGGACCATCGTGCTTCCTCTCGAGTGGAGACGGGTATGGCGGTGAACTTCTTGAGTCGCAGCAAGGGTGTGAAAGACCCTTTCGAAGTTCCAGATGTTAGGTGTCATTAGTCTCCAGACGCCTCATCGGAAATAGGCCTCATCTCGCCTGGAAGGGAGAACTTCCTGGATTTTCTCGAGTTGCGGCAGGTGCTCTCGAGTTACGACGGGGACCTCAGGGACCCGCCCTGGTGGCCTCAGGAGAGGCCAGTCCCCATGCGAGTTGCTAGGGGGCCTCTCGGGATTCCTCTCCCGTCGATACCGGGGCCAAAAACGTTGTGTGGAGTCAGGACCGGAACCGAGGATTCCTCTCAGGGGCTGACATGGATCTTTGGGTACTTCTGGAGTCTCCCCAGGGGAGTCAGGCCTCGTCTCGATTGGGGGCATGCACGTGCGCTTTCCTTCCAGGCTGTAGCAGCAATGTCACGCATCCCGTCGCGTGGATCAAAGGATCTGCGGTTTTCCCTCGAGGCTTTCCCTCGAAGCTTTCCCACAGGGCTGTCCCACGTGCCACCGTGGTGTGAGTCGATCCTCGGCGTGAAAGATGAGCCAGTGCAGGGCAAAGAGGTTCCTCTGGAATGGACTGAGACATCTGGGGGACTCCTGGAATGGTGGTACGACCATGGAGTTCCACTCACCTTTCCTGTTGAGAGTGCCTCTTCTTGAGATGCGACGGGAATGCCGGGAATTCTTTCCCGTTGAAAGCAGGGAAAGGATCCCTCATCTCGAGCTACGAGGGGGAAATGGGGCTCCTCTGGATGTGGGCGGGACCATCGTGCTTCCTCTCGAGTGGAGACGGGTATGGCGGTGAACTTTTTGAGTCGCAGCAAGGGTGTGAAAGACCCTTTCGAAGTTCCACAGGTTAGGTGTCATTAGTCTCCAGACGCCTCATCGGAAATAGGCCTCATCTCGCCTGGAAGGGAGAATTTCCTGGATTTTCGAGTTGCGCCAGGTGCTCTCGAGTTACGACGGGGACCTCAGGGACCCGCCCTGGTGGCCTCAGGAGAGGCCAGTCCCCATGCGAGTTGCTAGGGGGCCTCTCGGGATTCCTCTCCCGTCGATACCGGGGCCAAAAACCTTGCGTGGATTCAGGGCCGGAACTGAGGATTCCTCTCAGGGGCTGACATGGATCTTTGGGTACTTCTGGAGTCTCCCCAGGGGAGTCAGGCCTCGTCTCGAGTGGGGGCATGCACGTGGGCTTTCCTTCCAGGCTGTAGCAGCAATGTCACGCTTCCCGTCGCGTGGATCAAAGGATCTGTGGTTTTCCCTCGAGGCTTTCCCACAGGGCTGTCTCACGTGCCACCGTGGTGTGAATCGATACTCGGCGTGAAAGATGAGCCAGTGCAGGGCAAAGAGGTTCCTCTGGAATGGACTGAGACATCTGGGGGACTCTTGGAATGGTGGTACGAGCATGGAGTTCCTCTCGCCTTTCCTGTTGAGAGTGCCTCCTCTTGAGATGCGACGGGAACGCCGGGAATTCTTTCCCGTTGAAAGCAGGGAAAGGATCCCACATCTCGAGCTACGATGGGGAAACGGGGCTCCTCTGGATGTGGGCGGGACCATCGTGTTTCCTCTCGAGTGGAGACGGGTATGGCGGTGAACTTCTTGAGTTGCAGCAAGGGTGTGAAAGTCCCTTCCGAAGTTCAAGAGGTTTGGTGTCATTAGTCTCCAGATGCCTCATCGGAAATAGGCCTCATCTCGCCTGGAAGGGAGAACTTCCTGGATTTTCTCGAGTTGCGGCAGGTGTTCTCGAGTTACGACGGGGACCTCTGGGACCCGCCCTGGTGGCCTCAGGAGAGGCCAGTCCCCATGCGAGTTGCTAGGGGTCCTCTCGGGATTCCTCTCCCGTCGATACCGGGGCCAAAAACCTTGTGTGGAGTCAGGGCCGGAACCGAGGATTCCTCTCAGGGACTGACATGGATCTTTGGGTACTTCTGGAGTCTCCACAGGGGAGTCAGGCCTCGTCTCCAGTGGGGGCATGCACGTGCGCTTTCCTTCCAGCCTGTGGCAGAAATGTCACGCTTCCCTTCGCTTGGATCAAAGGATCTGTGTTTTTCCCTCGAGGCTTTCCTCGAGGCTTTCCCACAGGGCTGCCCCACGTGCCTCCGTGGTGTGAGTCGATCCTCGGCGTGAAAGATGAGCCAGTGCAGTGCAAAGAGGTTCCTCTGGAATGGACTGAGACATCTGGGGGACTCTTGGAATGGTGGTACGACCATGGAGTTCCTCTCGCCTTTCCTGTTGAGAGTGCCTCCTCTTGAGATGCGACGGGAACGCCGGGAATTCTTTCCCGTTGAAAGCAGGGAAAGGATCCCTCATCTCGAGCTACGAGGGGGAAACGGGGCTCCTCTGGATGTGGGCGGGACCATCGTGCTTCCTCTCGAGTGGAGACGGGTATGGCGGTGAACTTCTTGAGTTGCAGCAAGGGTGTGAAAGACCCTTTCGAAGTTCCAGAGTTTAGGTGTCATTAGTCTCCAGACGCCTCATCGGAAATAGGCCTCATCTCGCCTGGAAGGGAGAACTTCCTGGATTTTCTCGAGTTGCGGCAGGTGTTCTCCAGTTACGACGGGGACCTCAGGGACCCGCCCTGGTGGCCTCAGGAGAGGCCAGTCCCCATGCGAGTTGCTCGGGGGCCTCTCGGGATTCCTCTCCCGTCGATGCCGGAGCCAAAAACCTTGTGTGGAGTCAGGGCCGGAACCGAGGATTCCTCTCAGGGGCTGACATGGATCTTTGGGTACTTCTGGAGTCTCCCCAGGGGAGTCAGGCCTCGTCTCGAGTGGGGGCATGCACGTGCGCTTTCCTTCCAGGCTGTAGCAGCAATGTCACGCTTCCCGTGGCCTGGATCAAAGGATCTGTGGTTTTCCCTCGAGGCTTTCCCTCGAGGCTTTCCCACAGGGCTGTCCCACATGCCACCGTGGTGTGAGTCGATCCTGGCGTGAAAGATGAGCCAGTGCAGGGCAAAGAGGTTCCTCTGGAATGGACTGAGACATCTGGGGGACTCTTGGAATGGTGGTACGACCATGGAGTTCCTCTCGCCTTTCCTGTTGAGAGTGCCTCCTCTTGAGATGCGACAGGAACGCCGGGAATTCTTTCCCGTTGAAAGCAGGGAAAGGATCCCTCATCTCGAGCTACGAGGGGGAAACGGGGCTCCTCTGGATGTGGGCGGGATCATCGTGCTTCCTCTCGAGTGGAGACGGGTATGGCGGTGAACTTCTTGAGTCGCAGCAAGGGTGTGAAAGACCCTTTCGAAGTTCCAGATGTTAGGTGTCATTAGTCTCCAGACGCCTCATCGGAAATAGGCCTCATCTCGCCTGGAAGGGAGAACTTCCTGGATTTTCTCGAGTTGTGGCAGGTGCTCTCGAGTTACGACGGGGACCTCAGGGACCCGCCCTGGTGGCCTCAGGAGAGGCCAGTCCCCATGCGAGTTGCTAGGGGGCCTCTCGGGATTCCTCTCCCGTCGATACCGGGGCCAAAAACCTTGTGTGGAGTCAGGACCGGAACCGAGGATTCCTCTCAGGGGCTGACATGGATCTTTGGGTACTTCTGGAGTCTCCCCAGGGGAGTCAGGCCTCGTCTCGAGTGGGGGCATGCACGTGCGCTTTCCTTCCAGGCTGTAGCAGCAATGTCACGCTTCCCGTCGCGTGGATCAAAGGATCTGCGGTTTTCCCTCGAGGCTTTCCCATAGGGCTGTCCCATGTGCCACCGTGGTGTGAGTCGATCCTAGGCGTGAAAGATGAGCCAGTGCAGAGCAAAGAGGTTCCTCTGGAATGGACTGAGACATCTGGGGGACTCTTGGAATGGTGGTACGACCATGGAGTTCCTCTCGCCTTTCCTGTTGAGAGTGCCTCCTCTTGAGATGCGACGGGAACGCCGGGAATTCTTTCCCGTTGAAAGCAGGGAAAGGATCCCTCATCTCGAGGTACGAGGGGGAAACGGGGCTCCTCTGGATGTGGGCGGGACCATCGTTCTTCCTCTCGAGTCGAGACGGGTATGGCGGTGAACTTCTTGAGTTGCAGCAAGGGTGTGAAAGACCCTTTCGAAGTTCCAGAGGTTAGGTGTCATTAGTCTCCAGACGCCTCATCGGAAATAGGCCTCATCTCGCCTGGAAGGGAGAACTTCCTGGATTTTCTCGAGTTGCGGCAGCTGTTCTGGAGTTACGACGGGGACCTCAGGGACCCGCACTGGTGGCCTTAGGAGAGGCCAGTCCCCATGCGAGTTGCTAGGGGGCCTCTCGGGATTCCTCTTCCGTCGATACCGGGGCCAAAAACCTTGTGTGGAGTCAGGGCCGGAACCGAGGATTCCTCTCAGGGGCTGACATGGATCTTTGGGTACTTCTGGAGTCTCCACAGGGGAGTCAGGCCTCGTCTCGAGTGGGGGCATGCACGTGCGCTTTCCTTCCAGGCTGTAGCAGCAATGTCACGCTTCCCTTCGCGTGGATCAAAGGATCTGTGGTTTTCCCTCGAGGCTTTCCCTCGAGGCTTTCCCACAGGGCTGTCCCACGTGCCACCGTGGTGTGAGTCGATCCTGGCGTGAAAGATGAGCCAGTGCAGGGCACAGAGGTTTCGCTGGAATGGACTGAGACATCTGGGGGACTCTTGGAATGGTGGTACGACCATGGAGTTCCTCTCGCCTTTCCTGTTGAGAGTGCCTCCTCTTGAGATGGGACGGGAACGCCGGGAATTCTTTCCCGTTGAAAGCAGGGAAAGGATCCCTCATCTCGAGCTACGAGGGGGAAACGGGGCTCCTCTGGATGTGGGCGGGACCATCGTGCTTCCCCTCGAGTGGAGACGGGTATGGCGCTGAACTTCTTGATTTGCAGCAAGGGTGTGAAAGACCTTTTCGAAGCTCCAGAGGTTAGGTGTCATTAGTCTCCAGACGCCTCATCGGAAATAGGCCTCATCTCGCCTGGAAGGGAGAACTTCCTGGATTTTCTCTAGTTGCGGCAGGTGTTCTCGAGTTACGACTGGGACCTCAGGGACCCGCCCTGGTGGCCTCAGGAGAGGCCAGTCCCCATGCGAGTTGCTAGGGGGCCTCTCGGGATTCCTCTCCCGTCGATACCGGGGCCAAAAACCTTGTGTGGAGTCAGGGCCGGAACCGAGGATTCCTCTCAGGGGCTGACATGGATCTTTGGGTACTTCTGGAGTCTCCACAGGGGAGTCAGGCCTCGTCTCGAGTGGGGGCATGCACGTGCGCTTTCCTTTCAGGCTGTAGCAGCAATGTCACGCTTCCCTTCGCGTGGATCAAAGGATCTGTGGTTTTCCCTCGAGGCTTTCCCTCGAGGCTTTCCCACAGGGCTGTCCCACGTGCCACCGTGGTGTGAGTCGATCCTGGCGTGAAAGATGAGCCAGTGCAGGGCACAGAGGTTCCGCTGGAATGGACTGAGACATCTGGGGGACTCTTGGAATGGTGGTACGACCATGGAGTTCCTCTCGCCTTTCCTGTTGAGAGTGCCTCCTTTTGAGATGCGACGGGAACGCCGGGAATTCTTTCCCGTTGAAAGCAGGGAAAGGATCGCTCATCTCGAGCTACGAGGGGGAAACGGGGCTCCTCTGGATGTGGGCGGGACCATCGTGCTTCCTCTCGAGTGGAGACGGGTATGGCGGTGAACTTCTTGAGTTGCAGCAAGGGTGTGAAAGACCCTTTCGAAGTTCCAGAGGTTAGGTGTCATTAGTCTCCAGACGCCTCATTGGAAATAGGCCTAATCTCTCCAGGAAGGGAGAACTTCCTGGATTTTCTCGAGTTGCGGCAGGTGCTCTCGAGTTACGACGGGGACCTCAGGGACCCGCACTGGTGGCCTCAGGAGAGGCCAGTCCCCATGCGAGTTGCTAGGGGGCCTCTCGGGATTCCTCTCCCGTCGATACCGGGGCCAAAAACCTTGTGTGGAGTCAGGGCCGGAACCGAGGATTCCTCTCAGGGGCTGACATGGATCTTTGGGTACTTCTGGAGTCTCCCCAGGGGAGTCAGGCCTCGTCTCGTGTGGGGGCATGCACGTGCGATTTCCTTCCAGGCTGTAGCAGCAATGTCACGCTTCCCGTCGCGTGGATCAAAGGATCTGTGGTTTTCCCTCGAGGCTTTCCCACAGGGCTGTCCCACGTGCCACCGTGGTGTGAGTCGATCCTCGGCGTGAAAGATGAGCCAGTGCAGGGCAAAGAGGTTCCTCTGGAATGGACTGAGACATCTGGGGGACTCTTGGAATGGTGGTACGACCATGGAGTTCCTCTCGCCTTTCCTGTTGAGAGTGCCTCCTCTTGAGATGCGACGGGAACGCCGGGAATTCTTTCCCGTTGAAAGCAGGGAAAGGATCCCTCATCTCGAGCTACGAGGGGGAAACGGTGCTCCTCTGGATGTGGGTGGGACCATCGTGCTTCCTCTCGAGTCGAGACGGGTATGGCGGTGAACTTCTTGAGTTGCAGCAAGGGTGAGAAAGACCCTTTCGAAGTTCCAGAGGTTAGGTGTCATTAGTCTCCAGACGCCTCATCGGAAATAGGCCTAATCTCGCCAGGAAGGGAGAACTTCCTGGATTTTCTCGAGTTGCGGCAGCTGTTCTGGAGTTACGACGGGGACCTCAGGGACCCGCACTGGTGGCCTCAGGAGAGGCCAGTCCCCATGCGAGTTGCTAGGGGGCCTCTCGGGATTCCTCTCCCGTCGATACCGGGGCCAAAAACCTTGTGTGGAGTCAGGGCCGAAACCTAGGATTCCTCTCAGGGGCTGACATGGATCTTTGGGTACTTCTGGAGTCTCCACAGGGGAGTCAGGCCTCGTCTCGAGTGGGGGCATGCACGTGCGCTTTCCTTCCAGGCTGTAGCAGCAATGTCACGCTTCCCTTCGCGTGGATCAAAGGATCTGTGGTTTTCCCTCGAGGCTTTCCCTCGAGGCTTTCCCACAGGGCTGTCCCACGTGCCACCGTGGTGTGAGTCGATCCTGGCGTGAAAGATGAGCCAGTACAGGGCACAGAGGTTCCGCTGGAATGGACTGAGTCATCTGGGGGACTCTTGGAATGGTGGTACGACCAGGGAGTTCCTCTCGCCTTTCCTGTTGAGAGTGCCTCCTTTTGAGATGCGACGGGAACACAGCGAATTCTTTCCCGTTGAAAGCAGGGAAAGGATCGCTCATCTCGAGCTACGAGGGGGAAACGGGGCTCCTCTGGATGTGGGCGGGACCATCGTGCTTCCTCTTGAGTGGAGACGGGTATGGCGGTGAACTTCTTGAGTTGCAGCAAGGGTGTGAAAGACCCTTTCGAAGGTCCAGAGGTTAGGTGTCATTAGTCTCCAGACGCCTCATCGGAAATAGGCCTCATCTCGCCTGGAAGGGAGAACTTACTGGATTTTCTCGAGTTGCGGCATGTGTTCTCGAGTTACGACGGGGACCTCAGGGACCCGCCCTGGTGGCCTCAGGAGAGGCCAGTCCCCATGCGAGTTGCTAGGGGGCCTCACGGGATTCCTCTCCCGTCGATACCGGGGCCAAAAACCTTGTGTGGAGTCAGGGCCGGAACCGAGGATTCCTCTCAGGGGCTGACATGTATCTTTGGGTACTTCTGGAGTCTCCCCAGGGGAGTCAGGCCTCGTCTCGAGTGGGGGCATGCACGTGCGATTTCCTTCCATGCTGTAGCAGCAATGTCACGCTTCCCGTCGCGTGGATCAAAGGATCTGTGGTTTTCCCTCGAGGCTTTCCCACAGGGCTGTCCCACGTGCCACCGTGGTGTGAGTCGATCCTCGGCGTGAAAGATGAGCCAGTGCAGGGCAAAGAGGTTCCTCTGGAATGGACTGAGACATCTGGGGGACTCTTGGAATGGTGGTACGACCATGGAGTTCCTCTCGCCTTTCCTGTTGAGAGTGCCTCCTCTTGAGATGCGACGGGAACGCCGGGAATTCTTTCCCGTTGAAAGCAGGGAAAGGATCCCTCATCTCGAGCTACGAGGGGGAAAAGGGGCTCCTCTGGATGTTGGCGGGACCATCGTGCTTCCTCTCGAGTGGAGACGGGTATGGCGGTGAATATCTTGAGTTGCAGCAAGGGTGAGAAAGACCCTTTCGAAGTTCCAGAGGTTAGGTGTCATTAGTCTCCAGACGCCTCATCGGAAATAGGCCTAATCTCGCCAGGAAGGGAGAACTTCCTGGATTTTCTCGAGTTGCGGCAGCTGTTCTGGAGTTACGACGGGGACCTCAGGGACCCGCACTGGTGGCCTCAGGAGAGGCCAGTCCCCATGCGAGTTGCTAGGGGGCCTCTCGGGATTCCTCTCCCGTCGATACCGGGGCCAAAAACCTTGTGTGGAGTCAGGGCCGGAACCGAGGATTCCTCTCAGGGGCTGACATGGATCTTTGGGTACTTCTGGAGTCTCCACAGGGGAGTCAGGCCTCGTCTCGAGTGGGGGCATGCACGTGCGCTTTCCTTCCAGGCTGTAGCAGCAATGTCACCCTTCCCTTCGCGTGGATCAAAGGATCTGTGGTTTTCCCTCGAGGCTTTCCCTCGAGGCTTTCCCACAGGGCTGTCCCACGTGCCACCGTGGTGTGAGTCGATCCTGGCGTGAAAGATGAGCCAGTACAGGGCACAGAGGTTCCGCTGGAATGGACTGAGACATCTGGGGGACTCTTGGAATGGTGGTACGACCATGGAGTTCCTCTCGCCTTTCCTGTTGAGAGTGCCTCCTCTTGAGATGCGACGGGAACGCCGGGAATTCTTTCCCGTTGAAAGCAGGGAAAGGATCCCTCATCTCGAGCTACGAGGGGGAAACGGGGCTCCTCTGGATGTGGGCGGGACCATCGTGCTTCCTCTCGAGTGGAGACGGGTATGGCGGTGAACTTCTTGAGTTGCAGCAAGGGTGTGAAAGACCCTTTCGAAGTTCCAGAGTTTAGGTGTCATTAGTCTCCAGACGCCTCATCGGAAATAGGCCTCATCTCGCCTGGAAGGGAGAACTTCCTGGATTTTCTCGAGTTGCGGCAGGTGTTCTCCAGTTACGACGGGGACCTCAGGGACCCGCCCTGGTGGCCTCAGGAGAGGCCAGTCCCCATGCGAGTTGCTCGGGGGCCTCTCGGGATTCCTCTCCCGTCGATGCCGGAGCCAAAAACCTTGTGTGGAGTCAGGGCCGGAACCGAGGATTCCTCTCAGGGGCTGACATGGATCTTTGGGTACTTCTGGAGTCTCCACAGGGGAGTCAGGCCTCGTCTCGAGTGGGGGCATGCACGTGCGCTTTCCTTCCAGGCTGTAGCAGCAATGTCACGCTTCCCGTGGCCTGGATCAAAGGATCTGTGGTTTTCCCTCGAGGCTTTCCCTCGAGGCTTTCCCACAGGGCTGTCCCACATGCCACCGTGGTGTGAGTCGATCCTGGCGTGAAAGATGAGCCAGTGCAGGGCAAAGAGGTTCCTCTGGAATGGACTGAGACATCTGGGGGACTCTTGGAATGGTGGTACGACCATGGAGTTCCTCTCGCCTTTCCTGTTGAGAGTGCCTCCTCTTGAGATGCGACGGGAACGCCGGGAATTCTTTCCCGTTGAAAGCAGGGAAAGGATCCCTCATCTCGAGCTACGAGGGGGAAACGGGGCTCCTCTGGATGTGGGCGGGATCATCGTGCTTCCTCTCGAGTGGAGACGGGTATGGCGGTGAACTTCTTGAGTCGCAGCAAGGGTGTGAAAGACCCTTTCGAAGTTCCAGATGTTAGGTGTCATTAGTCTCCAGACGCCTCATCGGAAATAGGCCTCATCTCGCCTGGAAGGGAGAACTTCCTGGATTTTCTCGAGTTGCGGCAGGTGCTCTCGAGTTACGACGGGGACCTCAGGGACCCGCCCTGGTGGCCTCAGGAGAGGCCAGTCCCCATGCGAGTTGCTAGGGGGCCTCTCGGGATTCCTCTCCCGTCGATACCGGGGCCAAAAACCTTGTGTGGAGTCAGGACCGGAACCGAGGATTCCTCTCAGGGGCTGACATGGATCTTTGGGTACTTCTGGAGTCTCCCCAGGGGAGTCAGGCCTCGTCTCGAGTGGGGGCATGCACGTGCGCTTTCCTTCCAGGCTGTAGCAGCAATGTCACGCATCCCGTCGCGTGGATCAAAGGATCTGCGGTTTTCCCTCGAGGCTTTCCCATAGGGCTGTCCCATGTGCCACCGTGGTGTGAGTCGATCCTAGGCGTGAAAGATGAGCCAGTGCAGGGCAAAGAGGTTCCTCTGGAATGGACTGAGACATCTGGGGGACTCTTGGAATGGTGGTACGACCATGGAGTTCCTCTCGCCTTTCCTGTTGAGAGTGCCTCCTCTTGAGATGCGACGGGAACGCCGGGAATTCTTTCCCGTTGAAAGCAGGGAAAGGATCCCTCATCTCGAGCTACGAGGGGGAAACGGGGCTCCTCTGGATGTGGGCGGGACCATCGTGCTTCCTCTCGAGTCGAGACGGGTATGGCGGTGAACTTCTTGAGTTGCAGCAAGGGTGTGAAAGACCCTTTCGAAGTTCCAGAGGTTAGGTGTCATTAGTCTCCAGACGCCTCATCGGAAATAGGCCTCATCTCGCCTGGAAGGGAGAACTTCCTGGATTTTCTCGAGTTGCGGCAGCTGTTCTGGAGTTACGACGGGGACCTCAGGGACCCGCACTGGTGGCCTCAGGAGAGGCCAGTCCCCATGCGAGTTGCTAGGGGGCCTCTCGGGATTCCTCTTCCGTCGATACCGGGGCCAAAAACCTTGTGTGGAGTCAGGGCCGGAACCGAGGATTCCTCTCAGGGGCTGACATGGATCTTTGGGTAATTCTGGAGTCTCCACAGGGGAGTCAGGCCTCGTCTCGAGTTGGGGCATGCACGTGCGCTTTCCTTCCAGGATGTAGCAGCAATGTCACGCTTCCCTTCGCGTGGATCAAAGGATCTGTGGTTTTCCCTCGAGGCTTTCCCTCGAGGCTTTCCCACAGGGCTGTCCCACGTGCCACCGTGGTGTGAGTCGATCCTGGCGTGAAAGATGAGCCCGTGCAGGGCACAGAGGTTTCGCTGGAATGGACTGAGACATCTGGGGGACTCTTGGAATGGTGGTACGACCATGGAGTTCCTCTCGCCTTTCCTGTTGAGAGTGCCTCCTCTTGAGATGGGACGGGAACGCCGGGAATTCTTTCCCGTTGAAAGCAGGGAAAGGATCCCTCATCTCGAGCTACGAGGGGGAAACGGGGCTCCTCTGGATGTGGGCGGGACCATCGTGCTTCCCCTCGAGTGGAGACGGGTATGGCGGTGAACTTCTTGATTTGCAGCAAGGGTGTGAAAGACCTTTTCGAAGCTCCAGAGGTTAGGTGTCATTAGTCTCCAGACGCCTCATCGGAAATAGGCCTCATCTCGCCTGGAAGGGAGAACTTCCTGGATTTTCTCTAGTTGCGGCAGGTGTTCTCGAGTTACGACTGGGACCTCAGGGACCCGCCCTGGTGGCCTCAGGAGAGGCCAGTCCCCATGCGAGTTGCTAGGGGGCCTCTCGGGATTCCTCTCCCGTCGATACCGGGGCCAAAAACCTTGTGTGGAGTCAGGTCCGGAACCGAGGATTCTCTCAGGGGCTGACATGGATCTTTGGGTACTTCTGGAGTCTCCACAGGGGAGTCAGGCCTCGTCTCGAGTGGGGGCATGCACGTGCGCTTTCCTTTCAGGCTGTAGCAGCAATGTCACGCTTCCCTTCGCCTGGATCAAAGGATCTGTGGTTTTCCCTCGAGGCTTTCCCTCGAGGCTTTCCCACAGGGCTGTCCCACGTGCCACCGTGGTGTGAGTCGATCCTGGCGTGAAAGATGAGCCAGTGCAGGGCACAGAGGTTCCGCTGGAATGGACTGAGACATCTGGGGGACTCTTGGAATGGTGGTACGACCATGGAGTTCCTCTCGCCTTTCCTGTTGAGAGTGCCTCCTTTTGAGATGCGACGGGAACGCCGGGAATTCTTTCCCGTTGAAAGCAGGGAAAGGATCGCTCATCTCGAGCTACGAGGGGGAAACGGGGCTCCTCTGGATGTGGGCGGGACCATCGTGCTTCCTCTCGAGTGGAGACGGGTATGGCGGTGAACTTCTTGAGTTGCAGCAAGGGTGTGAAAGACCCTTTCGAAGTTCCAGAGGTTAGGTGTCATTAGTCTCCAGACGCCTCATTGGAAATAGGCCTAATCTCTCCAGGAAGGGAGAACTTCCTGGATTTTCTCGAGTTGCGGCAGGTGCTCTCGAGTTACGACGGGGACCTCAGGGACCCGCACTGGTGGCCTCAGGAGAGGCCAGTCCCCATGCGAGTTGCTAGGGGGCCTCTCGGGATTCCTCTCCCGTCGATACCGGGGCCAAAAACCTTGTGTGGAGTCAGGGCCGGAACCGAGGATTCCTCTCAGGGGCTGACATGGATCTTTGGGTACTTCTGGAGTCTCCCCAGGGGAGTCAGGCCTCGTCTCGTGTGGGGGCATGCACGTGCGATTTCCTTCCAGGCTGTAGCAGCAATGTCACGCTTCCCGTCGCGTGGATCAAAGGATCTGTGGTTTACCCTCGAGGCTTTCCCACAGGGCTGTCCCACGTGCCACCGTGGTGTGAGTCGATCCTCGGCGTGAAAGATGAGCCAGTGCAGGGCAAAGAGGTTCCTCTGGAATGGACTGAGACATCTGGGGGACTCTTGGAATGGTGGTACGACCATGGAGTTCCTCTCGCCTTTCCTGTTGAGAGTGCCTCCTCTTGAGATGCGACGGGAACGCCGGGAATTCTTTCCCGTTGAAAGCAGGGAAAGGATCCCTCATCTCGAGCTACGAGGGGGAAACGGTGCTCCTCTGGATGTGGGCGGGACCATCGTGCTTCCTCTCGAGTCGAGACGGGTATGGCGGTGAACTTCTTGAGTTGCAGCAAGGGTGAGAAAGACCCTTTCGAAGTTCCAGAGGTTAGGTGTCATTAGTCTCCAGACGCCTCATCGGAAATAGGCCTAATCTCGCCAGGAAGGGAGAACTTCCTGGATTTTCTCGAGTTGCGGCAGCTGTTCTGGAGTTACGACGGGGACCTCAGGGACCCGCACTGGTGGCCTCAGGAGAGGCCAGTCCCCATGCGAGTTGCTAGGGGGCCTCTCGGGATTCCTCTCTCGTCGATACCGGGGCCAAAAACCTTGTGTGGAGTCAGGGCCGAAACCGAGGATTCCTCTCAGGGGCTGACATGGATCTTTGGGTACTTCTGGAGTCTCCACAGGGGAGTCAGGCCTCGTCTCGAGTGGGGGCATGCACGTGCGCTTTCCTTCCAGGCTGTAGCAGCAATGTCACGCTTCCCTTCGCGTGGATCAAAGGATCTGTGGTTTTCCCTCGAGGCTTTCCCTCGAGGCTTTCCCACAGGGCTGTCCCACATGCCACCGTGGTGTGAGTCGATCCTGGCGTGAAAGATGAGCCAGTACAGGGCACAGAGGTTCCGCTGGAATGGACTGAGTCATCTGGGGGACTCTTGGAATGGTGGTACGACCAGGGAGTTCCTCTCGCCTTTCCTGTTGAGAGTGCCTCCTTTTGAGATGCGACGGGAACACAGCGAATTCTTTCCCGTTGAAAGCAGGGAAAGGATCGCTCATCTCGAGCTACGAGGGGGAAACGGGGCTCCTCTGGATGTGGGCGGGACCATCGTGCTTCCTCTCGAGTGGAGACGGGTATGGCGGTGAACTTCTTGAGTTGCAGCAAGGGTGTGAAAGACCCTTTCGAAGGTCCAGAGGTTAGGTGTCATTAGTCTCCAGACGCCTCATCGGAAATAGGCCTCATCTCGCCTGGAAGGGAGAACTTACTGGATTTTCTCGAGTTGCGGCATGTGTTCTCGAGTTACGACGGGGACCTCAGGGACCCGCCCTGGTGGCCTCAGGAGAGGCCAGTCCCCATGCGAGTTGCTAGGGGGCCTCACGGGATTCCTCTCCCGTCGATACCGGGGCCAAAAACCTTGTGTGGAGTCAGGGCCGGAACCGAGGATTCCTCTCAGGGGCTGACATGTATCTTTGGGTACTTCTGGAGTCTCCCCAGGGGAGTCAGGCCTCGTCTCCAGTGGGGGCATGCACGTGCGCTTTCCTTCCAGGCTGTGGCAGAAATGTCACGCTTCCCGTCGCGTGGATCAAAGGATATGTGGTGTTCCCTCGAGGCTTTCCTCGAGGATTTCCCACAGGGCTGTCCCACGTGCCACCGTGGTGTGAGTCGATCCTGGCGTGAAAGATGAGCCAGTGCAGGGCAAAGAGGTTCCTCTGGAATGGACTGAGACATCTGGGGGACTCTTGGAATGGTGGTACGACCATGGAGTTCCTCTCGCCTTTCCTGTTGAGAGTGCCTCCTCTTGAGATGCGACGGGAACGCCGGGAATTCTTTCCCGTTGAAAGCAGGGAAAGGATTCCTCATCTCGACCTACGAGGGGGAAACGGGGCTCCTCTGGATGTGGGCGGGACCATCGTGCTTCCTCTAGAGTGGAGACGGGTATGGCGGTGAACTTCTTGAGTTGCAGCAAGGGTGTGAAAGACCCTTTCGAAGTTCCAGAGGTTAGGTGTCATTAGTCTCCAAACGCCTCATCGGAAATAGGCCTCATCTCGCCTGGAAGGGAGAACTTCCTGGATTTTCTCGAGTTGCGGCAGGTGTTCTCGAGTTACGACGGGGACCTCAGGGACCCGCCCTGGTGGCCTCAGGAGAGGCCAGTCCCCATGCGAGTTGCTAGGGGGCCTCTCGGGATTCCTCTCCCGTCGATACCGGGGCCAAAAACCTTGTGTGGAGTCAGGGCCGGAACCGAGGATTCCTCTCAGTGGCTGACATGGATCTTTGGGTACTTCTGGAGTCTCCCCAGGGGAGTCAGGCCTCGTCTCAAGTGGGGGCATGCACGTGCGCTTTCCTTCAAGGCTGTAGCAGCAATGTCACGCTTCCCGTGGCGTGAATCAAACGATCTGTGGTTTTCCCTTGAGGCTTTCCCTCGAGGCTTTCCCACAGGGCTGTCCCACGTGCCACCGTGGTGTGAGTCGATCCTCGGCGTGAAAGATGAGCCACTGCAGGGCAAAGAGGTTCCTCTGGAATGGACTGAGACATCTGGGGGACTCTTGGAATGGTGGTACGACCATGGAGTTCCTCTCGCCTTTCCTGTTGAGAGTGCCTCCTCTTGAGATGCGACGGGAACGCCGGGAATTCTTTCCCATTGAAAGCAGGGAAAGGATCCCTCATCTCGAGCTACGAGGGGGAAACGGGGCTCCTCTGGATGTGGGCGGGACCATTGTGCTTCCTCTCGAGTGGAGACGGGTATGGCGGTGAACTTCCTGAGTTGCAGCAAGGGTGTGAAAGACCCTTTCGAAGTTCCAGAGGTTAGGTGTCATTAGTCTCCAGACGCCTCATCGGAAATAGGCCTCATCTCGCCTGGAAGGGAGAACTTCCTGGATTTTCTCGAGTTGCGGCAGGTGTTTTCGAGTTACGACGGGGACCTCAGGGACCCGCCCTGGTGGCCTCAGGAGAGGCCAGTCCCCATGCGAGTTGCTAGGGGCCCTCTCGGGATTCCTCTCCCGTCGATACCGGGGCCAAAAACCTTGTGTGGAGTCAGGGCCGGAACCGAGGATTCCTCTCAGGGGCTGACATGGATCTTTGGGTACTTCTGGAGTCTCCCCAGGGGAGTCAGGCCTCGTCTCGAGTCGGGGCATGCACGTGCGCTTTCCTTCCAGGCTGTAGCAGCAATGTCACGCTTCCCGTGGCGTGGATCAAACGATCTGTGGTTTTCCCTTGAGGCTTTCCCTCGAGGCTTTCCCACAGGGCTGTCCCACGTGCCACCGTGGTGTGAGTCGATCCTCGGCGTGAAAGATGAGCCAGTGTAGGGCAAAGAGCTTCCTCTGGAATGGACTGAGACATCTGGGGGACTCTTGGAATGGTGGTACGACCATGGAGTTCCTCTCGCCTTTCCTGTTGAGAGTGCCTCCTCTTGAGATGAGACGGGAACGCCGGGAAGTCTTTCCCGTTGAAAGCAGGGAAAGGATCCCTCATCTCGAGCTACGAGGGGGAAACGGGGCTCCTCTGGATGTGGGCGGGACCATCGTGCTTCCTCTCGAGTGGAGAAGGGTATGGCGGTGAACTTCTTGAGTTGCAGCAAGGGTGTGAAAGACCCTTTCGAAGTTCCAGAGGTTAGGTGTCATTAGTCTCCAGACGCCTCATCGGAAATAGGCCTCATCCTGCCTGGAAGGGAGAACTTCCTGGATTTTCTCGAGTTGCGGCAGGTGTTCTCGAGTTACGATGGGGACCTCAGGGACCCGCCCTGGTGGCCTCAGGAGAGGCCAGTCCCCATGCGAGTTGCTAGGGGGCCTCTCGGGATTCCTCTCCCGTCGATACCAGGGCCAAAAACCTTGTGTGGAGTCAGGGCCGGAACCGAGGATTCCTCTCACGGGCTGATATGGATCTTTGGGTACTTCTAGAGTCTCGCCAGGGGAGACAGGCCTCATCTCGAGTGGGGGCATGCACGTGCGCTTTCCTTCCAGGCTGTAGCAGCAATGTCACGCTTCCCATCGCGTGGATCAAAGGATCTGTGGTTTTCGCTCGAGGCTTTCCCTCGAGGCTTTCCCACAGGGCTGTCCCACGTGCCACCGTGGTGTGAGTCGATCCTCGGCGTGAAAGATGAGCCAGTGCAGGGCAAAGAGCTTCCTCTGGAATGGACTGAGACATCTGGGGGACTCTTGGAATGGTGGAACGACCATGGCGTTCCTCTCGCCTTTCCTGTTGAGAGTGCCTCCGCTTGAGATGCGACGGGAACGCCGGGAATCCTTTCCCATTGAAAGCAGGGAAAGGATTCCTCATCTCGAGCTACGAGGGGGAAAGGGGGCTCCTCTGGATGTGGGCGGGACGATCGTGCTTCCTCTCGAGTGGAGACGGGTATGGCGGTGAACTTCTTGAGTTGCAGCAAGGGTGTGAAAGACCCTTTCGAAGTTCCAGAGGTTAGGTGTCATTAGTCTCCAGACGCCTCATCGGAAATAGGCCTCATCTCGCCTGGAAGGGGGAACTTCCTGGAATTTCTCGAGTTGTGGCAGGAGTTCTCGAGTTACGACGGGGACCTCAGGGACCCGCCCTGGTGGCCTCAGGAGAGGCCAGTCCCCATGCGACTTGCTAGGGGGCCTCTCGGGATTCCTCTCCCGTCGATACTGGGGCCAAAAACCTTGTGTGGAGTCAGGGCCGGAACCGAGGATTCCTCTCACGGGCTGACAGGGATCTTTGGGTTCTTCTGGAGTCTCCCCAGGGGAGTCAGGCCTCG
Organism: Capricornis sumatraensis; assembly: GCF_032405125.1. Classification (NCBI taxonomy): domain Eukaryota; kingdom Metazoa; phylum Chordata; class Mammalia; order Artiodactyla; family Bovidae; genus Capricornis; species Capricornis sumatraensis. Next base: position 9,849,874 of record NW_027184613.1, read on the forward strand.
TCTCGAGTCGGGGCATGCACGTGCACTTTCCTTCCAGGCTGTAGCAGCAATGTCACGCTTCCCGTGGCGTGGATCAAAGGATCTGTGGTTTTCCCTCGAGGCTTTCCCTCGAGGCTTTCCCACAGGGCTGTCCCACGTGCCACCGTGGTGTGAGTCGATCCTCGGCGTGAAAGATGAGCCAGTGCAGGGCAAAGAGGTTCCTCTGGAATGGACTGAGACATCTGGGGGACTCTTGGAATGGTGGTACGACCATGGAGTTCCTCTCGCCTTTCCTGTTGAGAGTGCCTCCGCTTGAGATGCGACGGGAACGCCGGGAACTCTTTCGCATTGAAAGCAGGGAAAGGATTCCTCATCTCGAGCTACGAGGGGGAAAGGGGGCTCCTCTGGATGTGGGCGGGACGATCGTGTTTCCTCTCGAGTGGAGACGGGTATGGCGGTGAACTTCTTGAGTTGCAGCAAGGGTGTGAAAGACCCTTTCGAAGTTCCAGAGGTTAGGTGTCATTAGTCTCCAGACGCCTCATCGGAAATCGGCCTCATCCTGCCTGGAAGGGAGAACTTCCTGGATTTTCTCGAGTTGCAGCAGGTGTTCTCGAGTTACGACGGGGACCTCAGGGACCCGCCCTGGTGGCCTCAGGAGAGGCCAGTCCCCATGCGAGTTGCTAGGGGGCCTCTCGGGATTCCTCTCCCGTCGATACCCGGGCCAAAAAACTTGTGTGGAGTCAGGGCCGGAACCGAGGATTCCTCTCACGGGCTGATATGGATCTTTGGGTACTTCTGGAGTCTCGCCAGGGGAGAAAGGACCCATCTCGAGTGGGGGCATGCACGTGCGCTTTCCTTCCAGGCTGTAGCAGCAGTGTCACGCTTCCCATCGCGTGGATCAAAGGATCTGTGGTTTTCCCACAGGGCTCTCCCACGTGCCACCGTGGTGTGAGTCGATCCTCGGCGTGAAAGATGAGCCAGTGCAGGGCAAAGAGGTTCCTCTGGAATGGACTGAGACATCTGGGGGACTCTTGGAATGGTGGTACAACCATGGAGTTCCTCTCGCCTTTCCTGTTGAGAGTGCCTCCTCTTGAGATGCGACGGGAACGCCGGGAATTCTTTCCCGTTGAAAGCAGGGAAAGGATTCCTCATCTCGAGCTACGAGGGGGAAACGGGGCTCCTCTGGATGTGGACGGGACCATCGTGCTTCCTCTAGAGTGGAGACGGGTATGGCGGTGAACTTCTTGAGTTGCAGCAAGGGTGTGAAAGACCCTTTCGAAGTTCCAGAGTTTAGGTGTCATTAGTCTCCAGACGCCTCATCGGAAATAGGCCTCATCTCGCCTGGAAGGGAGAACTTCCTGGATTTTCTCGAGTTGCGGCAGGTGTTCTCGAGTTACGACGGGGACCTCAGGGACCCGCCCTGGTGGCCTCAGGAGAGGCCAGTCCCCATGCGAGTTGCTAGGGGGCCTCTCGGGATTCCTCTCCCGTCGATACCTGGGCCAAAAACCTTGTGTGGAGTCAGGGCCGGAACCGAGGATTCCTCTCACGGGCTGATATGGATCTTTGGGTACTTCTGGAGTCTCGCCAGGGGAGACAGGCCTCATCTCGAGTGGGGGCATGCACGTGCGCTTTCCTTCCAGGCTGTAGCAGCAATGTCACGCTTCCCATCGCGTGGATCAAAGGATCTGTGGTTTTCTCTCGAGGCTTTCCCTCGAGGCTTCCCACAGGGCTGTCCCACGTGCCACCGTGGTGTGAGTCGATCCTCGGCGTGAAAGATGAGCCAGTGCAGGGCAAAGAGGTTCCTCTGGAAAGGACTGAGACATCTGCGGGACTCTTGAAATGGTGGTATGACCATGCAGTTCCTCTCGCCTTTCCTGTTGAGAGTGCCTCCTCTTGAGATGCGACGGGAACGCCGGGAATTCTTTCCCGTTGAAAGCAGGGAAAGGATCCCTCATCTCGAGCTACGAGGGGGAAACGGGGCTCCTCTGGATGTGGGCGGGACCATCGTGCTTCCTCTCGAGTGGAGACGGGTATGGCGGTGAACTTCTTGAGTTGCAGCAAGGGTGTGAAAGACCCTTTCGAAGTTCCAGAGGTTAGGTGTCATTAGTCTCCAGACGCCTCATCGGAAATAGGCCTCATCTCTCCTGGAAGGGGGAACTTCCTGGAATTTCTCGAGTTGTGGCAGGTGTTCTCGAGTTACGACGGGGACCTCAGGGACCCGCCCTGGTGGCCTCAGGAGAGGCCAGTCCCCATGCGAGTTGCTAGGCGGCCTCTCGGGATTCCTCTCCCGACGATACCGGGGCCAAAATCCTTGTGTGGAGTCAGGGCCGGAACCGAGGATTCCTCTCAGGGGCTGACATGGATCTTTGGGTACTTCTGGAGTCTCCCCAGGGGAGTCAGGCCTCGTCTCGAGTCTGGGCATGCACGTGCACTTTCCTTCCAGGCTGTAGCAGCAATGTCACGCTTCCCGTGGCGTGGATCAAAGGATCTGTGGTTTTCCCTCGAGGCTTTCCCTCGAGGCTTTCCCACAGGGCTGTCCCACGTGCCACCGTGGTGTGAGTCGATCCTCGGCGTGAAAGATGAGCCAGTGCAGGGCAAAGAGTTTCCTCTGGAATGGACTGAGACATCTGGGGGACTCTTGGAATGGTGGTATGACCATGGAGTTCCTCTCGCCTTTCCTGTTGAGAGTGCCTCCGCTTGAGATGCGACGGGAACGCCGGGAATTCTTTCCCATTGAAAGCAGGGAAAGGATTCCTCATCTCGAGCTACGAGGGGGAAAGGGGCTCCTCTGGATGTGGGCGGGACGATCGTTCTTCCTCTCGAGTGGAGACGGGTATGGCGGTGAACTTCTTGAGTTGCAGCAAGGGTGTGAAAGACCCTTTCGAATTTCCAGAGGTTAGGTGTCATTAGTCTCCAGACGCCTCATCGGAAATAGGCCTCATCTCGCCTGGAAGGGGGAACTTCCTGGAATTTCTCGAGTTGCGGCCGGTGTTCTCGAGTTATGACGGGGACCTCAGGGACCCGCCCTGGAGGCCTCAGGAGAGGCCAGTCCCCATGCGAGTTGCTAGGGGGCCTCTCGGGATTCCTCTCCCGTCGATACTGGGGCCAAAAACCTTGTGTGGAGTCAGGGCCGGAAACGAGGATTCCTCTCAGGGGCTGACATGGATCTTTGGGTACTTCTGGAGTCTCCCCAGGGGAGTCAGGCCTCGGCTCGAGTGGGGGCATGCACTTGCGCTTTCCTTCCAGGCTGTAGCAGCAATGTCACGCTTCCCATCGCGTGGATCAAAGGATCTGTGGTTTTCCCACAGGGCTCTCCCACCAGCCACCGTGGTGTGAGTCGATCCTCGGCGTGAAAGATGAGCCAGTGCAGGGCAAAGAGGTTCCTCTGGAATGGACTGAGACATCTGGGGGACTCTTGGAATGGTGGTACAACCATGGAGTTCCTCTCGCCTTTCCTGTTGAGAGTGCCTCCTCTTGAGATGCGACGGGAACGCCGGGAATTCTTTCCCGTTGAAAGCAGGGAAAGGATTCTTCATCTCGAGCTACGAGGGGGAAACGGGGCTCCTCTGGATGTGGGCGGGACCATTGTGCTTCCTCTCGAGTGGAGACGGGTATGGCGGTGAACTTCCTGAGTTGCAGCAAGGGTGTGAAAGACCCTTTCGAAGTTCCAGAGTTTAGGTGTCATTAGTCTCCAGACGCCTCATCGGAAATAGGCCTCATCTCGCCTGGAAGGGAGAACTTCCTGGATTTTCTCGAGTTGCGGCAGGTGTTCTCGAGTTACGACGGGGACCTCAGGGACCCGCCCTGGTGGCCTCAGGAGAGGCCAGTCCCCATGCGAGTTGCTCGGGGGCCTCTCGGGATTCCTCTCCCGTCGATGCCGGAGCCAAAAACCTTGTGTGGAGTCAGGGCCGGAACCGAGGATTCCTCTCAGGGGCTGACATGGATCTTTGGGTACTTCTGGAGTCTCCACAGGGGAGTCAGGCCTCGTCTCGAGTGGGGGCATGCACGTGCGCTTTCCTTCCAGGCTGTAGCAGCAATGTCACGCTTCCCGTGGCCTGGATCAAAGGATCTGTGGTTTTCCCTCGAGGCTTTCCCTCGAGGCTTTCCCACAGGGCTGTCCCACATGCCACCGTGGTGTGAGTCGATCCTGGCGTGAAAGATGAGCCAGTGCAGGGCAAAGAGGTTCCTCTGGAATGGACTGAGACATCTGGGGGACTCTTGGAATGGTGGTACGACCATGGAGTTCCTCTCGCCTTTCCTGTTGAGAGTGCCTCCTCTTGAGATGCGACGGGAACGCCGGGAATTCTTTCCCGTTGAAAGCAGGGAAAGGATCCCTCATCTCGAGCTACGAGGGGGAAACGGGGCTCCTCTGGATGTGGGCGGGATCATCGTGCTTCCTCTCGAGTGGAGACGGGTATGGCGGTGAACTTCTTGAGTCGCAGCAAGGGTGTGAAAGACCCTTTCGAAGTTCCAGATGTTAGGTGTCATTAGTCTCCAGACGCCTCATCGGAAATAGGCCTCATCTCGCCTGGAAGGGAGAACTTCCTGGATTTTCTCGAGTTGCGGCAGGTGCTCTCGAGTTACGACGGGGACCTCAGGGACCCGCCCTGGTGGCCTCAGGAGAGGCCAGTCCCCATGCGAGTTGCTAGGGGGCCTCTCGGGATTCCTCTCCCGTCGATACCGGGGCCAAAAACCTTGTGTGGAGTCAGGACCGGAACCGAGGATTCCTCTCAGGGGCTGACATGGATCTTTGGGTACTTCTGGAGTCTCCCCAGGGGAGTCAGGCCTCGTCTCGAGTGGGGGCATGCACGTGCGCTTTCCTTCCAGGCTGTAGCAGCAATGTCACGCATCCCGTCGCGTGGATCAAAGGATCTGCGGTTTTCCCTCGAGGCTTTCCCATAGGGCTGTCCCATGTGCCACCGTGGTGTGAGTCGATCCTAGGCGTGAAAGATGAGCCAGTGCAGGGCAAAGAGGTTCCTCTGGAATGGACTGAGACATCTGGGGGACTCTTGGAATGGTGGTACGACCATGGAGTTCCTCTCGCCTTTCCTGTTGAGAGTGCCTCCTCTTGAGATGCGACGGGAACGCCGGGAATTCTTTCCCGTTGAAAGCAGGGAAAGGATCCCTCATCTCGAGCTACGAGGGGGAAACGGGGCTCCTCTGGATGTGGGCGGGACCATCGTGCTTCCTCTCGAGTCGAGACGGGTATGGCGGTGAACTTCTTGAGTTGCAGCAAGGGTGTGAAAGACCCTTTCGAAGTTCCAGAGGTTAGGTGTCATTAGTCTCCAGACGCCTCATCGGAAATAGGCCTCATCTCGCCTGGAAGGGAGAACTTCCTGGATTTTCTCGAGTTGCGGCAGCTGTTCTGGAGTTACGACGGGGACCTCAGGGACCCGCACTGGTGGCCTCAGGAGAGGCCAGTCCCCATGCGAGTTGCTAGGGGGCCTCTCGGGATTCCTCTTCCGTCGATACCGGGGCCAAAAACCTTGTGTGGAGTCAGGGCCGGAACCGAGGATTCCTCTCAGGGGCTGAGATGGATCTTTGGGTAATTCTGGAGTCTCCACAGGGGAGTCAGGCCTCGTCTCGAGTTGGGGCATGCACGTGCGCTTTCCTTCCAGGATGTAGCAGCAATGTCACGCTTCCCTTCGCGTGGATCAAAGGATCTGTGGTTTTCCCTCGAGGCTTTCCCTCGAGGCTTTCCCACAGGGCTGTCCCACGTGCCACCGTGGTGTGAGTCGATCCTGGCGTGAAAGATGAGCCCGTGCAGGGCACAGAGGTTTCGCTGGAATGGACTGAGACATCTGGGGGACTCTTGGAATGGTGGTACGACCATGGAGTTCCTCTCGCCTTTCCTGTTGAGAGTGCCTCCTCTTGAGATGGGACGGGAACGCCGGGAATTCTTTCCCGTTGAAAGCAGGGAAAGGATCCCTCATCTCGAGCTACGAGGGGGAAACGGGGCTCCTCTGGATGTGGGCGGGACCATCGTGCTTCCCCTCGAGTGGAGACGGGTATGGCGGTGAACTTCTTGATTTGCAGCAAGGGTGTGAAAGACCTTTTCGAAGCTCCAGAGGTTAGGTGTCATTAGTCTCCAGACGCCTCATCGGAAATAGGCCTCATCTCGCCTGGAAGGGAGAACTTCCTGGATTTTCTCTAGTTGCGGCAGGTGTTCTCGAGTTACGACTGGGACCTCAGGGACCCGCCCTGGTGGCCTCAGGAGAGGCCAGTCCCCATGCGAGTTGCTAGGGGGCCTCTCGGGATTCCTCTCCCGTCGATACCGGGGCCAAAAACCTTGTGTGGAGTCAGGTCCGGAACCGAGGATTCTCTCAGGGGCTGACATGGATCTTTGGGTACTTCTGGAGTCTCCACAGGGGAGTCAGGCCTCGTCTCGAGTGGGGGCATGCACGTGCGCTTTCCTTTCAGGCTGTAGCAGCAATGTCACGCTTCCCTTCGCCTGGATCAAAGGATCTGTGGTTTTCCCTCGAGGCTTTCCCTCGAGGCTTTCCCACAGGGCTGTCCCACGTGCCACCGTGGTGTGAGTCGATCCTGGCGTGAAAGATGAGCCAGTGCAGGGCACAGAGGTTCCGCTGGAATGGACTGAGACATCTGGGGGACTCTTGGAATGGTGGTACGACCATGGAGTTCCTCTCGCCTTTCCTGTTGAGAGTGCCTCCTTTTGAGATGCGACGGGAACGCCGGGAATTCTTTCCCGTTGAAAGCAGGGAAAGGATCGCTCATCTCGAGCTACGAGGGGGAAACGGGGCTCCTCTGGATGTGGGCGGGACCATCGTGCTTCCTCTCGAGTGGAGACGGGTATGGCGGTGAACTTCTTGAGTTGCAGCAAGGGTGTGAAAGACCCTTTCGAAGTTCCAGAGGTTAGGTGTCATTAGTCTCCAGACGCCTCATTGGAAATAGGCCTAATCTCTCCAGGAAGGGAGAACTTCCTGGATTTTCTCGAGTTGCGGCAGGTGCTCTCGAGTTACGACGGGGACCTCAGGGACCCGCACTGGTGGCCTCAGGAGAGGCCAGTCCCCATGCGAGTTGCTAGGGGGCCTCTCGGGATTCCTCTCCCGTCGATACCGGGGCCAAAAACCTTGTGTGGAGTCAGGGCCGGAACCGAGGATTCCTCTCAGGGGCTGACATGGATCTTTGGGTACTTCTGGAGTCTCCCCAGGGGAGTCAGGCCTCGTCTCGTGTGGGGGCATGCACGTGCGATTTCCTTCCAGGCTGTAGCAGCAATGTCACGCTTCCCGTCGCGTGGATCAAAGGATCTGTGGTTTACCCTCGAGGCTTTCCCACAGGGCTGTCCCACGTGCCACCGTGGTGTGAGTCGATCCTCGGCGTGAAAGATGAGCCAGTGCAGGGCAAAGAGGTTCCTCTGGAATGGACTGAGACATCTGGGGGACTCTTGGAATGGTGGTACGACCATGGAGTTCCTCTCGCCTTTCCTGTTGAGAGTGCCTCCTCTTGAGATGCGACGGGAACGCCGGGAATTCTTTCCCGTTGAAAGCAGGGAAAGGATCCCTCATCTCGAGCTACGAGGGGGAAACGGGGCTCCTCTGGATGTGGGCGGGACCATCGTGCTTCCTCTCGAGTCGAGACGGGTATGGCGGTGAACTTCTTGAGTTGCAGCAAGGGTGAGAAAGACCCTTTCGAAGTTCCAGAGGTTAGGTGTCATTAGTCTCCAGACGCCTCATCGGAAATAGGCCTAATCTCGCCAGGAAGGGAGAACTTCCTGGATTTTCTCGAGTTGCGGCAGCTGTTCTGGAGTTACGACGGGGACCTCAGGGACCCGCACTGGTGGCCTCAGGAGAGGCCAGTCCCCATGCGAGTTGCTAGGGGGCCTCTCGGGATTCCTCTCTCGTCGATACCGGGGCCAAAAACCTTGTGTGGAGTCAGGGCCGAAACCGAGGATTCCTCTCAGGGGCTGACATGGATCTTTGGGTACTTCTGGAGTCTCCACAGGGGAGTCAGGCCTCGTCTCGAGTGGGGGCATGCACGTGCGCTTTCCTTCCAGGCTGTAGCAGCAATGTCACGCTTCCCTTCGCGTGGATCAAAGGATCTGTGGTTTTCCCTCGAGGCTTTCCCTCGAGGCTTTCCCACAGGGCTGTCCCACATGCCACCGTGGTGTGAGTCGATCCTGGCGTGAAAGATGAGCCAGTACAGGGCACAGAGGTTCCGCTGGAATGGACTGAGTCATCTGGGGGACTCTTGGAATGGTGGTACGACCAGGGAGTTCCTCTCGCCTTTCCTGTTGAGAGTGCCTCCTTTTGAGATGCGACGGGAACACAGCGAATTCTTTCCCGTTGAAAGCAGGGAAAGGATCGCTCATCTCGAGCTACGAGGGGGAAACGGGGCTCCTCTGGATGTGGGCGGGACCATCGTGCTTCCTCTCGAGTGGAGACGGGTATGGCGGTGAACTTCTTGAGTTGCAGCAAGGGTGTGAAAGACCCTTTCGAAGGTCCAGAGGTTAGGTGTCATTAGTCTCCAGACGCCTCATCGGAAATAGGCCTCATCTCGCCTGGAAGGGAGAACTTACTGGATTTTCTCGAGTTGCGGCATGTGTTCTCGAGTTACGACGGGGACCTCAGGGACCCGCCCTGGTGGCCTCAGGAGAGGCCAGTCCCCATGCGAGTTGCTAGGGGGCCTCACGGGATTCCTCTCCCGTCGATACCGGGGCCAAAAACCTTGTGTGGAGTCAGGGCCGGAACCGAGGATTCCTCTCAGGGGCTGACATGTATCTTTGGGTACTTCTGGAGTCTCCCCAGGGGAGTCAGGCCTCGTCTCCAGTGGGGGCATGCACGTGCGCTTTCCTTCCAGGCTGTGGCAGAAATGTCACGCTTCCCGTCGCGTGGATCAAAGGATATGTGGTGTTCCCTCGAGGCTTTCCTCGAGGATTTCCCACAGGGCTGTCCCACGTGCCACCGTGGTGTGAGTCGATCCTGGCGTGAAAGATGAGCCAGTGCAGGGCAAAGAGGTTCCTCTGGAATGGACTGAGACATCTGGGGGACTCTTGGAATGGTGGTACGACCATGGAGTTCCTCTCGCCTTTCCTGTTGAGAGTGCCTCCTCTTGAGATGCGACGGGAACGCCGGGAATTCTTTCCCGTTGAAAGCAGGGAAAGGATTCCTCATCTCGACCTACGAGGGGGAAACGGGGCTCCTCTGGATGTGGGCGGGACCATCGTGCTTCCTCTAGAGTGGAGACGGGTATGGCGGTGAACTTCTTGAGTTGCAGCAAGGGTGTGAAAGACCCTTTCGAAGTTCCAGAGGTTAGGTGTCATTAGTCTCCAAACGCCTCATCGGAAATAGGCCTCATCTCGCCTGGAAGGGAGAACTTCCTGGATTTTCTCGAGTTGCGGCAGGTGTTCTCGAGTTACGACGGGGACCTCAGGGACCCGCCCTGGTGGCCTCAGGAGAGGCCAGTCCCCATGCGAGTTGCTAGGGGGCCTCTCGGGATTCCTCTCCCGTCGATACCGGGGCCAAAAACCTTGTGTGGAGTCAGGGCCGGAACCGAGGATTCCTCTCAGTGGCTGACATGGATCTTTGGGTACTTCTGGAGTCTCCCCAGGGGAGTCAGGCCTCGTCTCAAGTGGGGGCATGCACGTGCGCTTTCCTTCAAGGCTGTAGCAGCAATGTCACGCTTCCCGTGGCGTGAATCAAACGATCTGTGGTTTTCCCTTGAGGCTTTCCCTCGAGGCTTTCCCACAGGGCTGTCCCACGTGCCACCGTGGTGTGAGTCGATCCTCGGCGTGAAAGATGAGCCACTGCAGGGCAAAGAGGTTCCTCTGGAATGGACTGAGACATCTGGGGGACTCTTGGAATGGTGGTACGACCATGGAGTTCCTCTCGCCTTTCCTGTTGAGAGTGCCTCCTCTTGAGATGCGACGGGAACGCCGGGAATTCTTTCCCATTGAAAGCAGGGAAAGGATCCCTCATCTCGAGCTACGAGGGGGAAACGGGGCTCCTCTGGATGTGGGCGGGACCATTGTGCTTCCTCTCGAGTGGAGACGGGTATGGCGGTGAACTTCCTGAGTTGCAGCAAGGGTGTGAAAGACCCTTTCGAAGTTCCAGAGGTTAGGTGTCATTAGTCTCCAGACGCCTCATCGGAAATAGGCCTCATCTCGCCTGGAAGGGGGAACTTCCTGGAATTTCTCGAGTTGTGGCAGGAGTTCTCGAGTTACGACGGGGACCTCAGGGACCCGCCCTGGTGGCCTCAGGAGAGGCCAGTCCCCATGCGACTTGCTAGGGGGCCTCTCGGGATTCCTCTCCCGTCGATACTGGGGCCAAAAACCTTGTGTGGAGTCAGGGCCGGAACCGAGGATTCCTCTCACGGGCTGACAGGGATCTTTGGGTTCTTCTGGAGTCTCCCCAGGGGAGTCAGGCCTCGTCTCGAGTCGGGGCATGCACGTGCACTTTCCTTCCAGGCTGTAGCAGCAATGTCACGCTTCCCGTGGCGTGGATCAAAGGATCTGTGGTTTTCCCTCGAGGCTTTCCCTCGAGGCTTTCCCACAGGGCTGTCCCACGTGCCACCGTGGTGTGAGTCGATCCTCGGCGTGAAAGATGAGCCAGTGCAGGGCAAAGAGGTTCCTCTGGAATGGACTGAGACATCTGGGGGACTCTTGGAATGGTGGTACGACCATGGAGTTCCTCTCGCCTTTCCTGTTGAGAGTGCCTCCGCTTGAGATGCGACGGGAACGCCGGGAACTCTTTCGCATTGAAAGCAGGGAAAGGATTCCTCATCTCGAGCTACGAGGGGGAAAGGGGGCTCCTCTGGATGTGGGCGGGATGATCGTGTTTCCTCTCGAGTGGAGACGGGTATGGCGGTGAACTTCTTGAGTTGCAGCAAGGGTGTGAAAGACCCTTTCGAAGTTCCAGAGGTTAGGTGTCATTAGTCTCCAGACGCCTCATCGGAAATCGGCCTCATCCTGCCTGGAAGGGAGAACTTCCTGGATTTTCTCGAGTTGCAGCAGGTGTTCTCGAGTTACGACGGGGACCTCAGGGACCCGCCCTGGTGGCCTCAGGAGAGGCCAGTCCCCATGCGAGTTGCTAGGGGGCCTCTCGGGATTCCTCTCCCGTCGATACCCGGGCCAAAAAACTTGTGTGGAGTCAGGGCCGGAACCGAGGATTCCTCTCACGGGCTGATATGGATCTTTGGGTACTTCTGGAGTCTCGCCAGGGGAGAAAGGACCCATCTCGAGTGGGGGCATGCACGTGCGCTTTCCTTCCAGGCTGTAGCAGCAGTGTCACGCTTCCCATCGCGTGGATCAAAGGATCTGTGGTTTTCCCACAGGGCTCTCCCACGTGCCACCGTGGTGTGAGTCGATCCTCGGCGTGAAAGATGAGCCAGTGCAGGGCAAAGAGGTTCCTCTGGAATGGACTGAGACATCTGGGGGACTCTTGGAATGGTGGTACAACCATGGAGTTCCTCTCGCCTTTCCTGTTGAGAGTGCCTCCTCTTGAGATGCGACGGGAACGCCGGGAATTCTTTCCCGTTGAAAGCAGGGAAAGGATTCCTCATCTCGAGCTACGAGGGGGAAACGGGGCTCCTCTGGATGTGGACGGGACCATCGTGCTTCCTCTAGAGTGGAGACGGGTATGGCGGTGAACTTCTTGAGTTGCAGCAAGGGTGTGAAAGACCCTTTCGAAGTTCCAGAGTTTAGGTGTCATTAGTCTCCAGACGCCTCATCGGAAATAGGCCTCATCTCGCCTGGAAGGGAGAACTTCCTGGATTTTCTCGAGTTGCGGCAGGTGTTCTCGAGTTACGACGGGGACCTCAGGGACCCGCCCTGGTGGCCTCAGGAGAGGCCAGTCCCCATGCGAGTTGCTAGGCGGCCTCTCGGGATTCCTCTCCCGACGATACCGGGGCCAAAATCCTTGTGTGGAGTCAGGGCCGGAACCGAGGATTCCTCTCAGGGGCTGACATGGATCTTTGGGTACTTCTGGAGTCTCCCCAGGGGAGTCAGGCCTCGTCTCGAGTCTGGGCATGCACGTGCACTTTCCTTCCAGGCTGTAGCAGCAATGTCACGCTTCCCGTGGCGTGGATCAAAGGATCTGTGGTTTTCCCTCGAGGCTTTCCCTCGAGGCTTTCCCACAGGGCTGTCCCACGTGCCACCGTGGTGTGAGTCGATCCTCGGCGTGAAAGATGAGCCAGTGCAGGGCAAAGAGTTTCCTCTGGAATGGACTGAGACATCTGGGGGACTCTTGGAATGGTGGTATGACCATGGAGTTCCTCTCGCCTTTCCTGTTGAGAGTGCCTCCGCTTGAGATGCGACGGGAACGCCGGGAATTCTTTCCCATTGAAAGCAGGGAAAGGATTCCTCATCTCGAGCTACGAGGGGGAAAGGGGCTCCTCTGGATGTGGGCGGGACGATCGTTCTTCCTCTCGAGTGGAGACGGGTATGGCGGTGAACTTCTTGAGTTGCAGCAAGGGTGTGAAAGACCCTTTCGAATTTCCAGAGGTTAGGTGTCATTAGTCTCCAGACGCCTCATCGGAAATAGGCCTCATCTCGCCTGGAAGGGGGAACTTCCTGGAATTTCTCGAGTTGCGGCCGGTGTTCTCGAGTTATGACGGGGACCTCAGGGACCCGCCCTGGAGGCCTCAGGAGAGGCCAGTCCCCATGCGAGTTGCTAGGGGGCCTCTCGGGATTCCTCTCCCGTCGATACCGGGGCCAAAAACCTTGTGTGGAGTCAGGGCCGGAAACGAGGATTCCTCTCAGGGGCTGACATGGATCTTTGGGTACTTCTGGAGTCTCCCCAGGGGAGTCAGGCCTCGGCTCGAGTGGGGGCATGCACTTGCGCTTTCCTTCCAGGCTGTAGCAGCAATGTCACGCTTCCCATCGCGTGGATCAAAGGATCTGTGGTTTTCCCACAGGGCTCTCCCACCAGCCACCGTGGTGTGAGTCGATCCTCGGCGTGAAAGATGAGCCAGTGCAGGGCAAAGAGGTTCCTCTGGAATGGACTGAGACATCTGGGGGACTCTTGGAATGGTGGTATGACCATGGAGTTCCTCTCGCCTTTCCTGTTGAGAGTGCCTCCTCTTGAGATGCGACGGGAACGCCGGGAATTCTTTCCCGTTGAAAGCAGGGAAAGGATTCTTCATCTCGAGCTACGAGGGGGAAACGGGGCTCCTCTGGATGTGGGCGGGACCATTGTGCTTCCTCTCGAGTGGAGACGGGTATGGCGGTGAACTTCCTGAGTTGCAGCAAGGGTGTGAAACACCCTTTCGAAGTTCCAGAGGTTAGGTGTCATTAGTCTCCAGACGCCTCATCGGAAATAGGCCTCATCTCGCCTGGAAGGGAGAACTTCCTGGATTTTCTCGAGTTGCGGCAGGTGTTTTCGAGTTACGACGGGGACCTCAGGGACCCGCCCTGGTGGCCTCAGGAGAGGCCAGTCCCCATGCGAGTTGCTAGGGGCCCTCTCGGGATTCCTCTCCCGTCGATACCGGGGCCAAAAACCTTGTGTGGAGTCAGGGCCGGAACCGAGGATTCCTCTCAGGGGCTGACATGGATCTTTGGGTACTTCTGGAGTCTCCCCAGGGGAGTCAGGCCTCGTCTCGAGTCGGGGCATGCACGTGCGCTTTCCTTCCAGGCTGTAGCAGCAATGTCACGCTTCCCGTGGCGTGGATCAAACGATCTGTGGTTTTCCCTTGAGGCTTTCCCTCGAGGCTTTCCCACAGGGCTGTCCCACGTGCCACCGTGGTGTGAGTCGATCCTCGGCGTGAAAGATGAGCCAGTGTAGGGCAAAGAGCTTCCTCTGGAATGGACTGAGACATCTGGGGGACTCTTGGAATGGTGGTACGACCATGGAGTTCCTCTCGCCTTTCCTGTTGAGAGTGCCTCCTCTTGAGATGAGACGGGAACGCCGGGAAGTCTTTCCCGTTGAAAGCAGGGAAAGGATCCCTCATCTCGAGCTACGAGGGGGAAACGGGGCTCCTCTGGATGTGGGCGGGACCATCGTGCTTCCTCTCGAGTGGAGACGGGTATGGCGGTGAACTTCTTGAGTTGCAGCAAGGGTGTGAAAGACCCTTTCGAAGTTCCAGAGGTTAGGTGTCATTAGTCTCCAGACGCCTCATCGGAAATAGGCCTCATCCTGCCTGGAAGGGAGAACTTCCTGGATTTTCTCGAGTTGCGGCAGGTGTTCTCGTGTTACGACGGGGACCTCAGGGATCCGCCCTGGTGGCCTCAGGAGAGGCCAGTCCCCATGCGAGTTGCTAGGGGGCCTCTCGGGATTCCTCTCCCGTCGATACCCGGGCCAAAAACCTTGTGTGGAGTCAGGGCCGGAACCGAGGATTCCTCTCACGGGCTGATATGGATCTTTGGGTACTTCTGGAGTCTCGCCAGGGGAGACAGGCCTCATCTCGAGTGGGGGCATGCACGTGCGCTTTCCTTCCAGGCTGTAGCAGCAATGTCACGCTTCCCATCGCGTGGATCAAAGGATCTGTGGTTTTCTCTCGAGGCTTTCCCTCGAGGCTTCCCACAGGGCTGTCCCACGTGCCACCGTGGTGTGAGTCGATCCTCGGCGTGAAAGATGAGCCAGTGCAGGGCAAAGAGGTTCCTCTGGAAAGGACTGAGACATCTGCGGGACTCTTGAAATGGTGGTATGACCATGCAGTTCCTCTCGCCTTTCCTGTTGAGAGTGCCTCCTCTTGAGATGCGACGGGAATGCCGTTAATTCTTTCCCGTTGAAAGCAGGGAAAGGATCCCTCATCTCGAGCTACGAGGGGGAAACGGGGCTCCTCTGGATGTGGGCGGGACCATCGTGCTTCCTCTCGAGTGGAGACGGGTATGGCGGTGAACTTCTTGAGTTGCAGCAAGGGTGTGAAAGACCCTTTCGAAGTTCCAGAGGTTAGGTGTCATTAGTCTCCAGACGCCTCATCGGAAATAGGCCTCATCTCTCCTGGAAGGGGGAACTTCCTGGAATTTCTCGAGTTGTGGCAGGTGTTCTCGAGTTACGACGGGGACCTCAGGGACCCGCCCTGGTGGCCTCAGGAGAGGCCAGTCCCCATGCGAGTTGCTAGGCGGCCTCTCGGGATTCCTCTCCCGTCGATACCGGGGCCAAAATCCTTGTGTGGAGTCAGGGCCGGAACCGAGGATTCCTCTCAGGGGCTGACATGGATCTTTGGGTACTTCTGGAGTCTCCCCAGGGGAGTCAGGCCTCGTCTCGAGTCTGGGCATGCACGTGCACTTTCCTTCCAGGCTGTAGCAGCAATGTCACGCTTCCCGTGGCGTGGATCAAAGGATCTGTGGTTTTCCCTCGAGGCTTTCCCTCGAGGCTTTCCCACAGGGCTGTCCCACGTGCCACCGTGGTGTGAGTCGATCCTCGGGGTGAAAGATGAGCCAGTGCAGGGCAAAGAGGTTCCTCTGGAATGGACTGAGACATCTGGGGGACTCTTGGAATGGTGGTACGACCATGGAGTTCCTCTCGCCTTTCCTGTTGAGAGTGCCTCCGCTTGAGATGCGACGGGAACGCCGGGAATTCTTTCCCATTGAAAGCAGGGAAAGGATTCCTCATCTCGAGCTACGAGGGGGAAAGGGGCTCCTCTGGATGTGGGCGGGACGATCGTTCTTCCTCTCGAGTGGAGACGGGTATGGCGGTGAACTTCTTGAGTTGCAGCAAGGGTGTGAAAGACCCTTTCGAAGTTCCAGAGGTTAGGTGTCATTAGTCTCCAGACGCCTCATCGGAAATAAGCCTCATCTCGCCTGGAAGGGGGAACTTCCTGGAATTTCTCGAGTTGCGGCTGGTGTTCTCGAGTTACGACGGGGACCTCAGGGACCCGCCCTGGAGGCCTCAGGAGAGGCCAGTCCCCATGCGAGTTGCTAGGGGGCCTCTCGGGATTCCTCTCCCGTCGATACCGGGGCCAAAAACCTTGTGTGGAGTCAGGGCCGGAAACGAGGATTCCTCTCAGGGGCTGACATGGATCTTTGGGTACTTCTGGAGTCTCCCCAGGGGAGTCAGGCCTCGGCTCGAGTGGGGGCATGCACTTGCGCTTTCCTTCCAGGCTGTAGCAGCAATGTCACGCTTCCCATCGCGTGGATCAAAGGATCTGTGGTTTTCCCACAGGGCTCTCCCACGAGCCACCGTGGTGAGAGTCGATCCTCGGCGTGAAAGATGAGCCAGTGCAGGGCAAAGAGGTTCCTCTGGAATGGACTGAGACATCTGGGGGACTCTTGGAATGGTGGTACAACCATGGAGTTCCTCTCGCCTTTCCTGTTGAGAGTGCCTCCTCTTGAGATGCGACGGGAACGCCGGGAATTCTTTCCCGTTGAAAGCAGGGAAAGGATTCTTCATCTCGAGCTACGAGGGGGAAACGGGGCTCCTCTGGATGTGGGCGGGACCATCGTGCTTCCTCTAGAGTGGAGACGGGTATGGCGGTGAACTTCTTGAGTTGCAGCAAGGGTGTGAAAGACCCTTTCGAAGTTCCAGAGTTTAGGTGTCATTAGTCTCCAGACGCCTCATCGGAAATAGGCCTCATCTCGCCTGGAAGGGAGAACTTCCTGGATTTTCTCGAGTTGCGGCAGGTGTTCTCGAGTTACGACGGGGACCTCAGGGACCCGCCCTGGTGGCCCCAGGAGAGGCCAGTCCCCATGCGAGTTGCTAGGGGGCCTCTCGGGATTCCTCTCCCGTCGATACCGGGGCCAAAAACCTTGTGTGGAGTCAGGGCCTAAACCGAGGATTCCTCTCAGGGGCTGACATGGATCTTTGGGTACTTCTGGAGTCTCCCCAGGGGAGTCAGGCCTCGTCTCGAGTCGGGGCATGCACGTGCACTTTCCTTCCAGGCTGTAGCAGCAATGTCACGCTTCCCGTCACGTGGATCAAACGATCTGTGGTTTTCCCTCGAGGCTTTCCCTCGAGGCTTTCCCACAGGGCTGTCCCACGTGCCACCGTGGTGTGAGTCGATCCTCGGCGTGAAAGATGAGCCAGTGCAGGGCAAAGAACTTCCTCTGGAATGGACTGAGACATCTGGGGGACTCTTGGAATGGTGGAACGACCATGGAGTTCCTCTCGCCTTTCCTGTTGAGAGTGCCTCCTCTTGAGATGCGACGGGAACGCCGGGAATTCTTTCCCATTGAAAGCAGGGAAAGGATTCCTCATCTCGAGCTACGAGGGGGAAAGGGGGCTCCTCTGGATGTGGGCGGGACGATCGTGCTTCCTCTCGAGTGGAGCCGGGTATTGCGGTGAACCTCTTGAGTTGCAGCAAGGGTGTGAAAGACCCTTTCGAAGTTCCAGAGGTTAGGTGTCATTAGTCTCCAGACGCCTCATCGGAAATAGGCCTCATCTCGCCTGGAAGGGGGAACTTCCTGGAATATCTCGAGTTGCGGCAGGTGTTCTCGAGTTAAGACGGGGACCTCAGGGACCCGCCCTGGTGGCCTCAGGAGAGGCCAGTCCCCATGCGAGTTGCTAGGGGGCCTCTCGGGATTCCTCTCCCATCGATACAGGGGCCAAAAACCTTGTGTGGAGTCAGGGCCGGAACCGAGGATTCCTCTCAGTGGCTGACATGGATCTTTGGGTACTTCTGGAGTCTCACCAGGGGAGTCAGGCCTCGTCTCGAGTGGGGGCATGCACGTGCGCTTTCCTTCAAGGCTGTAGCAGCAATGTCACGCTTCCCGTGGCGTGAATCAAACGATCAGTGGTTTTCCCTCGAGGCTTTCCCTCGAGGCTTTCCCACAGGGCTGTCCCACGTGCCACCGTGGTGTGAGTCGATCCTCGGCGTGAAAGATGAGCCAGTGTAGGGCAAAGAGCTTCCTCTGGAATGGACTGAGACATCTGGGGGACTCTTGGAATGGTGGTACGACCATGGAGTTCCTCTCGCCTTTCCTGTTGAGAGTGCCTCCTCTTGAGATGCGACGGGAATGCCGGGAATTCTTTCCCGTTGAAAGCAGGGAAAGGATCCCTCATCTGGAGCTCCGAGGGGGAAACGGGGCTCCTCTGGATGTGGGCGGGACTATCGTGCTTCCTCTCGAGTGGAGTCGGGTATGGCGGTGAACTTCTTGAGTTGCAGCAAGGGTGTGAAAGACCCTTTCGAAGTTCCAGAGGTTAGGTGTCATTAGTCTCCAGACGCCTCATCGGAAATAGGCCTCATCTCGCCTGGAAGGGAGAACTTCCTGGATTTTCTCGAGTTACGGCAGGTGTTCTCGAGTTACGACGGGGACCTCAGGGACCCGCCCTGGTGGCCTCAGGAACGGCCAGTCCCCATGCGAGTTCCTAGGGGGCCTCTCGGGATTCCTCTCCCGTCGATACCAGGGCCAAAAACCTTGTGTGGAGTCAGGGCCGGAACCGAGGATTCCTCTCAGTGGCTGACATGGATCTTTGGGTACTTCTGGAGTCTCCTCAGGGGAGTCAGGCCTCGTCTCGAGTGGGGGCATGCACGTGCGCTTTCCTTCAAGGCTGTAGCAGCAATGTCACGCTTCCCGTGGCGTGAATCAAACGATCTGTGGTTTTCCCTCGAGGCTTTCCCTCGAGGCTTTCCCACAGGGCTGTCCCACGTTCCACTGTGGTGTGAGTCGATCCTCGGCGTGAAAGACGAGCCAGTGTAGGGCAAAGAGCTTCCTCTGGAATGGACTGAGACATCTGGGGGACTCTTGGAATGGTGGTACGACCATGGAGTTCCTCTCGCCTTTCCTGTTGAGAGTGCCTCCTCTTGAGATGCGACGGGAACGCCGGGAATTCTTTCCCGTTGAAAGCAGGGAAAGGATCCCTCATCTCGAGCTACGAAGGGGAAACGGGGCTCCTCTGGATGTGGGCGGGACTTTCGTGCTTCCTCTCGAGTGGAGACGGGTATGGCGGTGAACTTCTTGAGTTGCAGCAAGGGTGTGAAAGACACTTTCGAAGTTCCAGAGGTTAGGTGTCATTAGTCTCCAGACGCCTCATCGGAAATAGGCCTCATCTCGCCTGGAAGGGAGAACTTCCTGGATTTTCTCAAGTTGCGGCAGGTGTTCTCGAGTTACGACGGGGACCTCACCTACCCGCCCTGGTGGCCTCAGGAGAGGCCAGTCCCCATGCGAGTTGCTAGGGGGCCTCTCGGGATTCCTCTCCCGTCGATACCGGGGCCAAAAACCTTGTGGGGAGTCAGGGCCGGAACCGAGGAATCCTCTCAGGGGCTGACATGAATCTTTGGGTACTTCTGGAGTCTCCCCATGGGAGTCAGGCCTCGTTCGAGTGGGGGCATGCACGTGCGCTTTCCTTCCAGGCTGTAGCAGCAATGTCACGCTTCCCGTGGCGTGGATCAAAGGATCTGTGTTTTTCCCTCGAGGCTTTCCCTCGAGGCTTTCCCACAGGGCTGTCCCACGTGCCACCGTGGTGTGAGTCGATCCTCGGCGTGAAAGATGAGCCAGTGCAGGGCAAAGAGCTTCCTCTGGAATGGACTGAGACATCTGGGGGACTCTTGGAATGGTGGTACGACCATGGAGTTCCTCTCGCCTTTCCTTTGAGACTGCCTCCTCTTGAGATGCGACGGGAACGCCGGGAATTCTTTCCCGTTGAAAGCAGGGAAAGGATCCCTCATCTCGAGCTACGAGGGGGAAACGGGGCTCCTCTGGATGTGGGCGGGACCATCGTGCTTCCTCTCTAGTGGAGACGGGTGTGGCGGTGAACTTCTTGAGTTGCAGCAAGGGTGTGAAAGACCCTTTCGAAGTTCCAGAGGTTAGGTGTCATTAGTCTCCAGACGCCTCATCGGAAATAGGCCTCATCTCGCCTGGAAGGGGGAACTTCCTGGAATTTCTCGAGTTGTGGCAGGTGTTCTCGAGTTACTACGGGGACCTCAGGGACCCGCCCTGGTGGCCTCAGGAGAGGCCAGTCCCCATGCGAGTTGCTAGGGGGCCTCTCGGGATTCCTCTCCCGCCGATACCGGGGCCAAAAACCTTGTGTGGAGTCAGGGCCTGAACCGAGGATTCCTCTCAGAGGCTGACATGGATCTTTGGGTACTTCTGGAGTCTCCCCAGGGGAGTCAGGCCTCGTCTCGAGTCGGGGCATGCACGTGCACTTTCCTTCCAGGCTGTAGCAGCAATGTCACGCCTACCATCGCGTGGATCAAAGGATCTGTGGTTTTCCCTCGAGGCTTTCCCTCGAGGCTTTCCCACAGGGCTGTCCCACGTGCCACCGTGGTGTGAGTCGATCCTCGGCGTGAAAGATGAGCCAGTGCAGGGCAAAGAGGTTCCTCTGGAATGGACTGAGACATCTGGGGGACTCTTGGAATGGTGGTACGACCATGGAGTTCCTCTCGCCTTTCCTGTTGAGAGTGCCTCCTCTTGAGATGCGACGGGAACGCCGGGAATTCTTTCCCATTGAAAGCAGGGAAAGGATTCCTCATCTCGAGCTACGAGGGGGAAAGGGGGCTCCTCTGGATGTGGGCGGGACGATCGTGCTTCCTCTCGAGTGGAGCCGGGTATTGCGGTGAACCTCTTGAGTTGCAGCAAGGGTGTGAAAGACCCTTTCGAAGTTCCAGAGGTTAGGTGTCATTAGTCTCCAGACGCCTCATCGGAAATAGGCCTCATCTCGCCTGGAAGGGGGAACTTCCTGGAATATCTCGAGTTGCGGCAGGTGTTCTCGAGTTAAGACGGGGACCTCAGGGACCCGCCCTGGTGGCCTCAGGAGAGGCCAGTCCCCATGCGAGTTGCTAGGGGGCCTCTCGGGATTCCTCTCCCGTCGATACCGGGGCCAAAAACCTTGTGTGGAGTCAGGGCCGTAACCGAGGATTCCTCTCAGGGGCTGAGATGGATCTTTGGGTACTTCTGGAGTCTCCCCAGGGGAGTCAGGCCTCGTCTCGAGTCGGGGCATGCACGTGCACTTTCCTTCCAGGCTGTAGCAGCAATGTCACGCTTCCCGTGGCGTGGATCAAAGGATCTGTGGTTTTCCCTCGAAGCTTTCCCTCGAGGCTTTCCCACAGGCCTGTCCCACGTGCCACCGTGGTGTGAGTCGATCCTCGGCGTGAAAGATGAGCCAGTGCAGGGCAAAGAGGTTCCTCTGGAATGGACTGAGACATCTGGGGGACTCTTGGAATGGTGGTACGACCATGGAGTTCCTCTCGCCTTTCCTGTTGAGAGTGCCTCCGCTTGAAATGCGACGGGAACGCCGGGAATTCTTTCCCATTGAAAGCAGGGAAAGGATTCCTCATCTCGAGCTACGAGGGGGAAAGGGGGCTCCTCTGGATGTGAGCGGGACGATCGTGCTTCCTCTCGAGTGGAGACGGGTATGGCGGTGAACTTCTTGAGTTGCAACAAGGGTGTGAAAGACCCTTTCGAAGTTCCAGAGGTTAGGTGTCATTAGTCTCCAGACGCCTCATCGGAAATAGGCCTCATCTCGCCTGGAAGGGAGAACTTCCTGGATTTTCTCGAGTTGCGGCAGGTGTTCTCGAGTTACGACGGGGACCTCAGGGACCGGCCCTGGTGGCCTCAGGAGAGGCCAGTCCCCATGCGAGTTGCTAGGGGGCCTCTCGGGATTCCTCTCCCATCGATACCCGGGCCAAAAACCTTGTGTGGAGTCAGGGCCGGAACCGAGGATTCCTCTCACTGGCTGATATGGATCTTTGGGTACTTCTGGAGTCTCGCCAGGGGAGACAGGCCTCATCTCGAGTGGGGGCATGCACGTGCGCTTTCCTTCCAGGCTGTAGCAGCAATGTCACGCTTCCCATCGCGTGGATCAAAGGATCTGTGGTTTTCCCTCGAGGCTTTCCCTCAAGGCTTTCCCACAGGGCTGTCCCACGTGCCACCGTGGTGTGAGTCGATTCTCGGCGTGAAAGATGAGCCAGTGCAGGGCAAAGAGGTTCCTCTGGAATGGACTGGGACATCTGGGGGACTCTTGGAATGGTGGTACGACCATGGAGTTCCTCTCGCCTTTCCTGTTGAGAGTGCCTCCTCTTGAGATGCGACGGGAACGCCGGGAATTCTTTCCCGTTGAAAGCAGGGAAAGGATCGCTCATCTCGAGCTAGGAGGGGGAAACGGGGCTCCTCTGGATGTGGGCGGGACCATCGTGCTTCCTCTCGAGTGGAGACGGGTATGGCGGTGAACTTCTTGAGTTGCAGCAAGGGTGTGAAAGACCCTTTCGAAGTTCCAGAGGTTAGGTGTCATTAGTCTCCAGACGCCTCATCGGAAATAGGCCTCATCTCGCCTGGAAGGGAGAACTTCCTGGATTTTCTCGAGTTGCGGCAGGTGTTCTCGAGTTACGACGGGGACCTCAGGGACCCGCCCTGGTGGCCTCAGGAGAGGCCAGTCCCCATGCGACTTGCTAGGGGGCCTCTCGGGATTCCTCTCCCGTCGATAACGGAGCCAAAAACCTTGTGTGGAGTCAGGGCCGGAACCGAGGATTCCTCTCAGGGGCTGACATGGATCTGTGGGTACTTCTGGAGTCTCCCCATGGGAGTCAGGCCTCGTCTCGAGTGGGGGCATGCACGTGCGCTTTCCTTCCAGGCTGTAGCAGCAATGTCACGCTTCCCGTGGCGTGGATCAAAGGATCTGTGGTTTTCCCTCGAGGCTTTCCCTCGAGGCTTTCCCACAGGGCTGTCCCACGTGCCACCGTGGTGTGAGTCGATCCTCGGCGTGAAAGATGAGCCAGTGCAGGGCAAAGAGGTTCCTCTGGAATGGACTGAGACATCTGGGGGACTCTTGGAATGGTGGTACGACCATGGAGTTCCTCTCGCCTTTCCTGTTGAGAGTGCCTCCTCTTGAGATGCGACGAGAACGCCCGGAATTCTTTCCCGTTGAAAGCAGGGAAAGGATCCCTCATCTCGAGCTACGAGGGGGAAACGGGGCTCCTCTGGATGTGGGCGGGACCATCGTGCTTCCTCTCGAGTGGAGACGGGTGTGGCGGTGAACTTCTTGAGTTGCAGCAAGGGTGTGAAAGACACTTTCGAAGTTCCAGAGGTTAGGTGTCATTAGTCTCCAGACGCCTCATTGGAAATAGGCCTCATCTCTCCTGGAAGGGGGAACTTCCAGGAATTTCTCGAGTTGTGGCAGGTGTTCTCGAGTTACGACGGGGACCTCAGGGACCCGCCCTGGTGGCCTTAGGAGAGGCCAGTCCCCATGCGAGTTGCTAGGGGGCCTCTCGGGATTCCTCTCCCGTCGATACCGGGGCCAAAAACCTTGTGTGGAGTTAGGGCCGGAACCGAGGATTCCTTTCAGGGGCTGATATGGATCTTTGGGTACTTCTGAAGTCTCGCCAGGGGAGACAGGCCTCATCTCGAGTGGGGGCATGCACGTGCGCTTTCCTTCCAGGCAGTAGCAGCAATGTCACGCTTCCCATCGCGTGGATCAAAAGATCTGTGGTTTTCCCTCGAGGCTTTCCCACAGGGCTGTCCCACGTGCCACCGTGGTGTGAGTCGATCCTCGGCGTGAAAGATGAGCCAGTGCAGGGCAAAGAGGTTCCTCTGGAATGGACTGAGACATCTGGGGGACTCTTGGAATGGTGGTACGACCATGGAGTTCCTCTCTCCTTTCCTGTTGAGAGTGCCTCCTCTTGAGATGCGACGGGAACGCCGGGAATTCTTTCCCGTTGAAAGCAGGGAAAGGATCACTCATCTCGAGCTCCGAGGGGGAAACGGGGCTCCTCTGGATGTGGGCGGGACCAACGTGCTTCCTCTCGAGAGGAGACGGGTATGGCGGTGAACTTCTTGAGTTGCAGCAAGGGTGTGAAAGACCCTTTCGAAGTTCCAGAGGTTAGGTGTCATTAGTCTCCAGACGCCTCATCGGAAATAGGCCTCATCTCGCCTGGAAGGGAGAACTTCCTGGATTTTCTCGAGTTGCGGCAGGTGTTCTCGAGTTACGACGGGGACCTCAGGGACCCGCCCTGGTGGCCTCAGGAGAGGCCAGTGCCCATGCGAGTTGCTAGGGGGCCTCTCGGGATTCCTCTCCCGTCGATACCGGGGCCAAAAACATTGTGTGGGGTCAGGGCCCGAACCGAGGATTCCTCTCAGGGGCTGATATGGATCTTTGGGTACTTCTGGAGTCTCGCCAGGGGAGACAGGTCTCGTCTCGAGTCGGGGCATGCACGTGCACTTTCCTTCCAGGCTGTAGCAGCAATGTCACCCTTCGCGTCGCGTGGATCAAAGGATCTGTGGTTTTCCCTCGAGGCTTTCCCTCGAGGCTTTCCCACAGGGCTGTCCCACGTGCCACTGTGGTGTGAGTCGATCCTCGGCGTGAAAGATGAGCCAGTGCAGGGCAAAGAGGTTCCTCTGGAATGGACTGAGACATCTGGGGGACTCTTGGAATGGTGGTACGACCATGGAGTTCCTCTCGCCTTTGCTGTTGAGAGTGCCTCCTCTTGAGATGGGACGGGAACACCGGGAATTCTTTCCCGTTGAAAGCAGGGAAAGGATCCCTCATCTCGAGCTACGAGGGGGAAACGGGGCTCCTCTGGATGTGGGCGGGACCATCGTGCTTCCTCTCGAGTGGAGACGGGTATGGCGGTGAACTTCTTGAGTTGCAGCAAGGGTGTGAAAGACCCTTTCGAAGTTCCAGAGGTTAGGTGTCATTAGTCTCCAGACGCCGGATCGGAAATAGGCCTCATCTCGCCTGGAAGGGAGAACTTCCTGGATTTTCTCGAGTTGCGGCAGGTGTTCTCGAGTTACGACGGGGACCTCAGGGACCCGCCCTGGTGGACTCAGGAGAGGCCAGTCCCCATGCGACTTGCTAGGGGGCCTCTCGGGATTCCTCTCCCATCGATACCGGGGCCAAAAACCTTGTGTGGAGTCAGGGCCGGAACCGAGGATTCCTCTCAGGGGCTGACATGGATCTTTGGGTACTTCTGGAGTCTCCCCAGGGGAGTCAGGCCTCGTCTCGAGTCGGGGCATGCACGTGCACTTTCCTTCCAGGCTGTAGCAGCAATGTCACGCTTCCCGTGGCGTGGATCAAAGGATCTGTGGTTTTCCCTCGAGGCTTTCCCTCGAGGCTTTCCCACAGGGCTGTCCCACGTGCCACCGTGGTGTGAGTCGATCCTCGGCGTGAAAGATGAGCCAGTGTAGGGCAAAGAGCATCCTCTGGAATGGACTGAGACATCTGGGGGACTCTTGGAATGGTGGTACGACCATGGAGTTCCTCTCGCCTTTCCTGTTGAGAGTGCCTCCGCTTGAGATGTGACGGGAACGCCGGGAATTCTTTCCCATTGAAAGCAGGGAAAGGATTCCTCATCTCGAGCTACGAGGGGGAAAGGGGGCTCCTCTGGATGTGGGCGGGACGATCGTGCTTCCTCTCGAGTGGAGACGGGTATGGCGGTGAACTTCTTGAGTTGCAGCAAGGGTGTGAAAGACCCTTTCGAAGTTCCAGAGGTTAGGTGTCATTAGTCTCCAGACGCCTCATCGGAAATAGGCCTCATCTCGCCTGGAAGGGGGAACTTCCTGGAATTTCTCGAGTTGCAGCAGGTGTTCTCGAGTTACGACGGGGACCTCAGGGACCCGCCCTGGTGGCCTCAGGAGAGGCCAGTCCCCATGCGAGTTGCTAGGGGGCCTCTCGGGATTCCTCTCCCATCGATACCGGGGCCAAAAACCTTGTGTGGAGTTAGGGCCGGAACCGAGGATTCCTTTCAGGGGCTGATATGTATCTTTGGGTACTTCTGGAGTCTCGCCAGGGGAGACAGGCCTCATCTCGAGTGGGGGCATGCACGTGCGCTTTCCTTCCAGGCTGTAACAGCAATGTCACGCTTCCCATCGCGTGGATCAAAGGATCTGTGGTTTTCCCTCAAGGCTTTCCCACAGGGCTGTCCCACGTGCCACCGTGGTGTGAGTCGATCCTCGGCGTGAAAGATGAGCCAGTGCAGGGCAAAGAGGTTCCTCTGGAATGGACTGAGACATCTGGGGGACTCTTGGAATGGTGGTACGACCATGGAGTTCCTCTCGCCTTTCCTGTTGAGAGTGCCTCCTCTTGAGTTGTGACGGGAACGCGGGGAATACTTTCCCGTTGAAAGCAGGGAATGGATCCCTCATCTCGAGCTACGAGGGGGAAACGGGGCTCCTCTGGATGTGGGCGGGACCATCGTGCTTCCTCTCGAGTGGAGACGGGTGTGGCGGTGAACTTCTTGAGTTGCAGCAAGGGTGTGAATGACCCTTTCGAAGTTCCAGAGGTTAGGTGTCATTAGTCTCCAGATGCCTCATTGGAAATAGGCCTCATCTCGCCTGGAAGGGGGAACTTCCAGGAATTTCTCGAGTTGTGGCAGGTGTTCTCGAGTTACGACGGGGACCTCAGGGACCCGCCCTGGTTGCCTTAGGAGAGGCCAGTCCCCATGCGAGTTGCTAGGGGGCCTCTCGGGATTCCTCTCCCGTCGATACCGGGGCCAAAAACCTTGTGTGGAGTCAGGGCCGGAACCGAGGATTCCTCTCAGTGGCTGACATGTATCTTTGGGTACTCTGGAGTCTCCCCAGGGGAGTCAGGCCTCGTCTCGAGTGGGGGCATGCACGTGTGCTTTCCTTCAAGGCTGTAGCAGCAATGTCACGCTTCCCGTGGCGTGAATCAAACGATCTGTGGTTTTCCCTGGAGGCTTTCCTTCGAGGCTTTCCCACAGGGCTGTCCCACGTGCCACCGTGGTGTGAGTCGATCCTCGGCGTGAAAGATGAGCCAGTGCAGGGCAAAGAGGTTCCTCTTGAATGGACTGAGACATCTGGGGGACTCTTGGAATGGTGGTACGACCATGGAGTTCCTCTCGCCTTTCCTGTTGAGAGTGCCTCCTCTTGAGATGCGACGGGAACGCCGGGAATTCTTTCCCGTTGAAAGCAGGGAAAGGATCCCTCATCTCGTGCTACGAGGGGGAAACGGGGCTCCTCTGGATGTGGGCGGGACCATCGTGCTTCCTCTCGAGTGGAGACGGGTATGGCGGTGAACTTCTTGAGTTGCAGCAAGGGTGTGAAAGACCCTTTCGAAGTTCCAGAGGTTAGGTGTCATTAGTCTCCAGACGCCTCATCGGAAATAGGCCTCATCTCGCCTGGAAGGGAGAACTTCCTGGATTTTCTCGAGTTGCGGCAGGTGTTCTCGAGTTACGACGGGGACCTCAGGGACCCGCCCTGGTGGCCTCAGGAGAGGCCAGTCCCCATGCGACTTGCTAGGGAGCCTCTCGGGATTCCTCTCCCATCGATACCGGGGCCAAAAACCTTGTGTGGAGTTAGGGCCGGAACCGAGGATTCCTTTCAGGGGCTGATATGGATCTTTGGGTACTTCTGGAGTCTCGCCAGGGGAGACAGGCCTCATCTCGAGTGTGGGCATGCACGTGCGCTTTCCTTCCAGGCTGTAGCAGCAATGTCACGCTTCCCGTCGAGTGGATCAAAGGATCTGTGGTTTTCCCTCGAGGCTTTCCCTCGAGGCTTTCCCACAGGGCTGTCCCACGTGCCACCGTGGTGTGAGTCGATCCTCGGCGTGAAAGATGAGCCAGTGCAGGGCAAAGAGCTTCCTCTGGAATGGACTGAGACATCTGGGGGACTCTTGGAATGGTGGTACGACCATGGAGTTCCTCTCGCCTTTCCTGTTGAGAGTGCCTCCTCTTGAGATGCGACGGGAACGCCGGGAATTCTTTCCCGTTGAAAGCAGGGAAAGGATCCCTCATCTCGAGCTACGAGGGGGAAACGGGGCTCCTCTGGATGTGGGCGGGACTATCGTGCTTCCTCTCGAGTGGAGACGGGTATGGCGGTGAACTTCTTGAGTTGCAGCAAGGGTGTGAAAGACCCTTTCGAAGTTCCAGAGGTTAGGTGTCATTAGTCTCCAGACGCCTCATCGGAAATAGGCCTCATCTCGCCTGGAAGGGAGAACTTCCTGGATTTTCTCGAGTTGCGGCAGGTGTTCTCGAGTTACGACGGGGACCTCAGGGACCCGCCCTGGTGGCCTCAGGAGAGGCCAGTCCCCATGCGAGTTGCTAGGGGGCCTCTCGGGATTCCTCTCCCGTCGATACCGGGGCCAAAAACTTTGTGTGGAGTCAGGGCCGGAACCGAGGATTCCTCTCAGTGGCTGACATGGATCTTTGGGTACTTCTGGAGTCTCCCCAGGGGAGTCAGGCCTCGTCTCGAGTGGGGGCATGCACGTGCGCTTTCCTTCAAGGCTGTAGCAGCAATGTCACGCTTCCCGTGGCGTGAATCAAACGATCTGTGGTTTTCCCTCGAGGCTTTCCCTCGAGGCTTTCCCACAGGGCTGTCCCACGTGCCACCGTGGTGTGAGTCGATCCTCGGCGTGAAAGATGAGCCAGTGCAGGGAAAGAGTTTCCTCTTGGATGGACTGAGACATCTGGGGGACTCTTGGAATGGTGGTAAGACCATGGAGTTCCTCTCGCCTTTCCTGTTGAGAGTGCCTCCTCTTGAGATGCGAAGGGAACGCCGGGAATTCTTTCCCGTTGAAAGCAGGGAAAGAATCCCTCATCTCGAGCTACGAGGGGGAAACGGGGATCCTCTGGATGTGGGCGGGACCATCGTGCTTCCTCTCGAGTGGAGACGGGTATGGCGGTGAACTTCTTGAGTTGCAGCAAGGGTGTGAAAGACCCTTTCGAAGTTCCAGAGGTTAGGTGTCATTAGTCTCCAGACGCCTCATCGGAAATAGGCCTCATCTCGCCTGGAAGGGAGAACTTCCTGGATTTTCTCGAGTTGCGGCAGGTGTTCTCGAGTTACGACGGGGACCTCAGGGACCCGCCCTGGTGGCCTCAGGAGAGGCCAGTCCCCATGCGAGTTGCTAGGGGCCCTCTCGGGATTCCTCTCCCGTCGATACTGGGGCCAAAAACCTTGTGTGGTGTCAGGGCCGGAACCGAGGATTTCTCTCAGGGGCTGACATGGATCTTTGGGTACTTCTGGAGTCTCCCCAGGGGAGTCAGGCCTTGTCTCGAGTCGGGGCATGCACGTGCGCTTTCCTTCCAGGCTGTAGCAGCAATGTCACGCTACCCATCGCGTGGATCAAAGGATCTGTGGTTTTCCCTCGAGGCTTTCCCACAGGGCTGTCCCACGTGCCACCGTGGTGTGAGTCGATCCTCGGCGTGAAAGATGAGCCAGTGCAGGGCAAAGAGGTTCCTCTGGAATGGACTGAGACATCTGGGGGACTCTTGGAATGGTGGTAAGACCATGAAGTTCCTCTCGCCTTTGCTGTTGAGAGTGCCTCCTCTTGAGATGGGACGGGAAAACCGGGAATTCTTTCCTGTTGAAAGCAGGGAAAGGATTCCTCATCTCGAGCTACGAGGGGGAAACGGGGCTCCTCTGGATGTGGGCGGGACCATCGTGCTTCCTCTCGAGTGGAGACGGGTATGGCGGTGAACTTCTTGAGTTGCAGCAAGGGTGTGAAAGACCCTTTCGAAGTTCCAGAGGTTAGGTGTCATTAGTCTCCAGACGCCTCATCGGAAATAGGCCTCATCTCGCCTGGAAGGGTGAACTTCCTGGATTTTCTCGAGTTGCGGCAGGTGTTCTCGAGTTACGACGGGGACCTCAGGGACCCGCCCGGGTGGCCTCAGGAGAGGCCAGTCCCCATTCGACTTGCTAGGGGGCCTCTCGGGATTCCTCTCCCTTCGATACCGGGGCCAAAAACCTTTTGTGGAGTTAGGGCCGGAACCGAGGATTCCTTTCAGGGGCTGATATGGATCTTTGGGTACTTCTGGAGTCTCGCCAGGGGAGACGGGCCTCATCTCGAGTGGGGGCATGCACGTGCGCTTTCGTTTCAGGCTGTAGCAGCAATGTCACGCATCCCGTGGCGTGGATCAAAGGATCTGTGGTTTTCCCTCTAGGCTTTCCCTCGAGGCTTTCCCACAGGGCTGTCCCACGTGCCACCGTGGTGTGAGTCGATCCTCGGCGTGAAAGATAAGCCAGTGCAGGGCAAAGAGGTTCCTCTGGAATGGACTGAGACATCTGGGGGACTCTTGAAATGGTGGTACGACCATGCAGTTCCTCTCGCCTGTCCTGTTGAGAGTGCCTCCTCTTGAGATGCGACGGGAACGCCGGGAATTCTTTCCCGTTGAAAGCAGGGAAAGGATCCCTCATCTCGAGCTACGAGGGGGAAACGGGGCTCCTCTGGATGTGGGCGGGACCATCGTGCTTCCTCTCGAGTGGAGACGGGTATGGCGGTGAACTTCTTGAGTTGCAGCAAGGGTGTGAAAGACCCTTTCGAAGTTCCAGAGGTTAGGTGTCATTAGTCTCCAGACGCCTCATCGGAAATAGGCCTCATCTCTCCTGGAAGGGGGAACTTCCTGGAATTTCTCGAGTTGTGGCAGGTGTTCTCGAGTTACGACGGGGACCTCAGGGACCCGCCCTGGTGGCCTCAGGAGAGGCCAGTCCCCATGCGAGTTGCTAGGCGGCCTCTCGGGATTCCTCTCCCGTCGATACCGGGGACAAAAACCTTGTGTGGAGTCAGGGCCGGAACCGAGGATTCCTCTCAGGGGCTGACATGGATCTTTGGGTACTTCTGGAGTCTCCCCAGGGGAGTCAGGCCTCGTCTCGAGTCTGGGCATGCACGTGCACTTTCCTTCCAGGCTGTAGCAGCAATGTCACGCTTCCCGTGGCGTGGATCAAAGGATCTGTGGTTTTCCCTCGAGGCTTTCCCTCGAGGCTTTCCCACAGGGCTGTCCCACGTGCCACCGTGGTGTGAGTCGATCCTCGGCGTGAAAGATGAGCCAGTGCAGGGCAAAGAGGTTCCTCTGGAATGGACTGAGACATCTGGGGGACTCTTGGAATGGTGGTACGACCATGGAGTTCCTCTCGCCTTTCCTGTTGAGAGTGCCTCCTCTTGAGATGCGACGGGAACGCCGGGAATTCTTTCCCATTGAAAGCAGGGAAAGGATCCCTCATCTCGAGCTACGAGGGGGAAACGGGGCTCCTCTGGATGTGGGCAGGACCATTGTGCTTCCTCTCGAGTGGAGACGGGTATGGCGGTGAACTTCCTGAGTTGCAGCAAGGGTGTGAAAGACCCTTTCGAAGTTCCAGAGGTTAGGTGTCATAGGTCTCCAGACGCCTCATCGGAAATAGGCCTCATCTCGCCTGGAAGGGAGAACTTCCTGGATTTTCTCGAGTTGCGGCAGGTGTTTTCGAGTTACGACGGGGACCTCAGGGACCCGCCCTGGTGGCCTCAGGAGAGGCCAGTCCCCATGCGAGTTGCAAGGGGCCCTCTCGGGATTCCTCTCCCATCGATACAGGGGCCAAAAACCTTGTGTGGAGTCAGGGCCGGAACCGAGGATTCCTCTCAGGGGCTGACATGGATCTTTGGGTACTTCTGGAGTCTCCCCAGGGGAGTCAGGCCTCGTCTCGAGTCGGGGCATGCACGTGCGCTTTCCTTCCAGGCTGTAGCAGCAATGTCACGCTTCCCGTGGCGTGGATCAAACGATCTGTGGTTTTCCCTTGAGGCTTTCCCTCGAGGCTTTCCCACAGGGCTGTCCCACGTGCCACCGTGGTGTGAGTCGATCCTCGGCGTGAAAGATGAGCCAGTGTAGGGCAAAGAGCTTCCTCTGGAATGGACTGAGACATCTGGGGGACTCTTGAAATGGTGGTACGACCATGGAGTTCCTCTCGCCTTTCCTGTTGAGAGTGCCTCCTCTTGAGATGAGACGGGAACGCCGGGAAGTCTTTCCCGTTGAAAGCAGGGAAAGGATCCCTCATCTCGAGCTACGAGGGGGAAACGGGGCTCCTCTGGATGTGGGCGGGACCATCGTGCTTCCTCTCGAGTGGAGAAGGGTATGGCGGTGAACTTCTTGAGTTGCAGCAAGGGTGTGAAAGACCCTTTCGAAGTTCCAGAGGTTAGGTGTCATTAGTCTCCAGACGCCTCATCGGAAATAGGCCTCATCCTGCCTGGAAGGGAGAACTTCCTGGATTTTCTCGAGTTGCGGCAGGTGTTCTCGAGTTACGACGGGGACCTCAGGGACCCGCCCTGGTGGCCTCAGGAGAGGCCAGTCCCCATGCGAGTTGCTAGGGGGCCTCTCGGGATTCCTCTCCCGTCGATACCCGGGCCAAAAACCTTGTGTGGAGTCAGGGCCGGAACCGAGGATTCCTCTAACGGGCTGATATGGATCTTTGGGTACTTCTAGAGTCTCGCCAGGGGAGACAGGCCTCATCTCGAGTGGGGGCATGCACGTGCGCTTTCCTTCCAGGCTGTAGCAGCAATGTCACGCTTCCCATCGCGTGGATCAAAGGATCTGTGGTTTTCGCTCGAGGCTTTCCCTCGAGGCTTTCCCACAGGGCTGTCCCACGTGCCACCGTGGTGTGAGTCGATCCTCGGCGTGAAAGATGAGCCAGTGCAGGGCAAAGAGCTTCCTCTGGAATGGACTGAGACATCTGGGGGACTCTTGGAATGGTGGAACGACCATGGAGTTCCTCTCGCCTTTCCTGTTGAGAGTGCCTCCGCTTGAGATGCGACGGGAACGCCGGGAATTCTTTCCCATTGAAAGCAGGGAAAGGATTCCTCATCTCGAGCTACGAGGGGGAAAGGGGGCTCCTCTGGATGTGGGCGGGACGATCGTGCTTCCTCTCGAGTGGAGACGGGTATGGCGGTGAACTTCTTGAGTTGCAGCAAGGGTGTGAAAGACCCTTTCGAAGTTCCAGAGGTTAGGTGTCATTAGTCTCCAGACGCCTCATCGGAAATAGGCCTCATCTCGCCTGGAAGGGGGAACTTCCTGGAATTTCTCGAGTTGTGGCAGGAGTTCTCGAGTTACGACGGGGACCTCAGGGACCCGCCCTGGTGGCCTCAGGAGAGGCCAGTCCCCATGCGACTTGCTAGGGGGCCTCTCGGGATTCCTCTCCCGTCGATACTGGGGCCAAAAACCTTGTGTGGAGTCAGGGCCGGAACCGAGGATTCCTCTCACGGGCTGACAGGGATCTTTGGGTTCTTCTGGAGTCTCCCCAGGGGAGTCAGGCCTCGTCTCGAGTCGGGGCATGCACGTGCACTTTCCTTCCAGGCTGTAGCAGCAATGTCACGCTTCCCGTGGCGTGGATCAAAGGATCTGTGGTTTTCCCTCGAGGCTTTCCCTCGAGGCTTTCCCACAGGGCTGTCCCACGTGCCACCGTGGTGTGAGTCGATCCTCGGCGTGAAAGATGAGCCAGTGCAGGGCAAAGAGGTTCCTCTGGAATGGACTGAGACATCTGGGGGACTCTTGGAATGGTGGTACGACCATGGAGTTCCTCTCGCCTTTCCTGTTGAGAGTGCCTCCGCTTGAGATGCGACGGGAACGCCGGGAACTCTTTCCCATTGAAAGCAGGGAAAGGATTCCTCATCTCGAGCTACGAGGGGGAAAGGGGGCTCCTCTGGATGTGGGCGGGACGATCGTGTTTCCTCTCGAGTGGAGACGGGTATGGCGGTGAACTTCTTGAGTTGCAGCAAGGGTGTGAAAGACCCTTTCGAAGTTCCAGAGGTTAGGTGTCATTAGTCTCCAGACGCCTCATCGGAAATCGGCCTCATCCTGCCTGGAAGGGAGAACTTCCTGGATTTTCTCGAGTTGCAGCAGGTGTTCTCGAGTTACGACGGGGACCTCAGGGACCCGCCCTGGTGGCCTCAGGAGAGGCCAGTCCCCATGCGAGTTGCTAGGGGGCCTCTCGGGATTCCTCTCCCGTCGATACCCGGGCCAAAAAACTTGTGTGGAGTCAGGGCCGGAACCGAGGATTCCTCTCACGGGCTGATATGGATCTTTGGGTACTTCTGGAGTCTCGCCAGGGGAGAAAGGACCCATCTCGAGTGGGGGCATGCACGTGCGCTTTCCTTCCAGGCTGTAGCAGCAATGTCACGCTTCCAGTCGCGTGGATCAAAGGATCTGTCGTTTTCCCTCGAGGCTTTCCCTCGAGGCTTTCCCACAGGGCTGTCTCACGTGCCACCGTGGTGTGAGTCGATCCTCGGCGTGAAAGATGAGCCAGTGTAGGGCAAAGAGCTTCCTCTGGAATGGACTGAGACATCTGGGGGACTCTTGGAATGGTGGTACGACCATGGAGTTCCTCTCGCCTTTCCTGTTGAGAGTGCGTCCTCTTGAGATGCGACGGGAACGCCGGGGATTCTTTCCCGTTGAAAGCAGGGAAAGGATCCCTCATCTCGAGCTACGAGGGGGAAACGGGGCTCCTCTGGATGGGGGCGGGACTATCGTGCTTCCTCTCGAGTGGAGACGGGTATGGCGGTGAACTTCTTGAGTTGCAGCAAGGGTGTGAAAGACCCTTTCGAAGTTCCAGAGGTTAGGTGTCATTAGTCTCCAGACGCCTCATCGGAAATAGGCCTCATCTCGCCTGGAAGGGAGAACTTCCTGGATTTTCTCGAGTTGCGGCAGGTGTTCTCGAGTTACGACGGGGACCTCAGGGACCCGCCCTGGTGGCCTCAGGAGAGGCCAGTCCCCATGCGACTTGCTAGGGGGCCTCTCGGGATTCCTCTCCCGTCGATACCGGGGCCAAAAACCTTGTGTGGAGTCAGGGCCGGAACCGAGGATTCCTCTCAGGGGCTGACATGGATCTTTGGGTACTTCTGGAGTCTCCCCATGGGAGTCAGGCCTCGTCTCGAGTGGGGGCATGCACGTGCGCTTTCCTTCCAGGCTGTAGCAGCAATGTCACGCTTCCCGTGGCGTGGATCAAAGGATCTGTGGTTTTCCCTCGAGGCTTTCCCTCGAGGCTTTCCCACAGGGCTGTCCCACTTGCCACCGTGGTGTGAGTCGATCCTCGGCGTGAAAGATGAGCCAGTGCAGGGCAAAGAGCTTCCTCTGGAATGGACTGAGACATCTGGGGGACTCTTGGAATGGTGGTACGACCATGGAGTTCCTCTCGCCTTTCCTGTTGAGAGTGCCTCCGCTTGAAATGCGACGGGAACGCCGGGAATACTTTCCCATTGAAAGCAGGGAAAGGATTCCTCATCTCGAGCTACGAGGGGGAAATGGGGCTACTCTGGATGTGGGCGGGACGATCGTGCTTCCTCTCGAGTGGAGACGGGTATGGCGGTGAACTTCTTGAGTTGCAGCAAGGGTGTGAAAGACCCTTTCGAAGTTCCAGAGGTTAGGTGTCATTAGTCTCCAGACGCCTCATCGGAAATAGGCCTCATCTCGCCTGGAAGGGAGAACTTCCTGGATTTTCTCGAGTTGCGGCAGGTGTTCTCGAGTTACGACGGGGACCTCAGGGACCGGCCCTGGTGGCCTCAGGAGAGGCCAGTCCCCATGCGAGTTGCTAGGGGGCCTCTCGGGATTCCTCTCCCGTCGATACCTGGGCCAAAAACCTTGTGTGGAGTCAGGGCCGGAACCGAGGATTCCTCTCACGGGCTGATATGGATCTTTGGGTACTTCTGGAGTCTCGCCAGGGGAGACAGGCCTCATCTCGAGTGGGGGCATGCACGTGCGCTTTCCTTCCAGGCTGTAGCAGCAATATCACGCTTCCCATCGCGTGGATCAAAGGATCTGTGGTTTTCTCTCGAGGCTTTCCCTCGAGGCTTCCCACAGGGCTGTCCCACGTGCCACCGTGGTGTGAGTCGATCCTCGGCGTGAAAGATGAGCCAGTGCAGGGCAAAGAGGTTCCTCTGGAAAGGACTGAGACATCTGCGGGACTCTTGAAATGGTGGTATGACCATGCAGTTCCTCTCGCCTTTCCTGTTGAGAGTGCCTCCTCTTGAGATGCGACGGGAACGCCGGGAATTCTTTCCCGTTGAAAGCAGGGAAAGGATCCCTCATCTCGAGCTACGAGGGGGAAACGGGGCTCCTCTGGATGTGGGCGGGACCATCGTGCTTCCTCTCGAGTGGAGACGGGTATGGCGGTGAACTTCTTGAGTTGCAGCAAGGGTGTGAAAGACCCTTTCGAAGTTCCAGAGGTTAGGTGTCATTAGTCTCCAGACGCCTCATCGGAAATAGGCCTCATCTCTCCTGGAAGGGGGAACTTCCTGGAATTTCTCGAGTTGTGGCAGGTGTTCTCGAGTTACGACGGGGACCTCAGGGACCCGCCCTGGTGGCCTCAGGAGAGGCCAGTCCCCATGCGAGTTGCTAGGCGGCCTCTCGGGATTCCTCTCCCGTCGATACCGGGGCCAAAATCCTTGTGTGGAGTCAGGGCCGGAACCGAGGATTCCTCTCAGGGGCTGACATGGATCTTTGGGTACTTCTGGAGTCTCCCCAGGGGAGTCAGGCCTCGTCTCGAGTCTGGGCATGCACGTGCACTTTCCTTCCAGGCTGTAGCAGCAATGTCACGCTTCCCGTGGCGTGGATCAAAGGATCTGTGGTTTTCCCTCGAGGCTTTCCCTCGAGGCTTTCCCACAGGGCTGTCCCACGTGCCACCGTGGTGTGAGTCGATCCTCGGCGTGAAAGATGAGCCAGTGCAGGGCAAAGAGTTTCCTCTGGAATGGACTGAGACATCTGGGGGACTCTTGGAATGGTGGTATGACCATGGAGTTCCTCTCGCCTTTCCTGTTGAGAGTGCCTCCGCTTGAGATGCGACGGGAACGCCGGGAATTCTTTCCCATTGAAAGCAGGGAAAGGATTCCTCATCTCGAGCTACGAGGGGGAAAGGGGCTCCTCTGGATGTGGGCGGGACGATCGTTCTTCCTCTCGAGTGGAGACGGGTATGGCGGTGAACTTCTTGAGTTGCAGCAAGGGTGTGAAAGACCCTTTCGAATTTCCAGAGGTTAGGTGTCATTAGTCTCCAGACGCCTCATCGGAAATAAGCCTCATCTCGCCTGGAAGGGGGAACTTCCTGGAATTTCTCGAGTTGCGGCCGGTGTTCTCGAGTTACGACGGGGACCTCAGGGACCCGCCCTGGAGGCCTCAGGAGAGGCCAGTCCCCATGCGAGTTGCTAGGGGGCCTCTCGGGATTCCTCTCCCGTCGATACCGGGGCCAAAAACCTTGTGTGGAGTCAGGGCCGGAAACGAGGATTCCTCTCAGGGGCTGACATGGATCTTTGGGTACTTCTGGAGTCTCCCCAGGGGAGTCAGGCCTCGGCTCGAGTGGGGGCATGCACTTGCGCTTTCCTTCCAGGCTGTAGCAGCAATGTCACGCTTCCCATCGCGTGGATCAAAGGATCTGTGGTTTTCCCACAGGGCTCTCCCACCAGCCACCGTGGTGTGAGTCGATCCTCGGCGTGAAAGATGAGCCAGTGCAGGGCAAAGAGGTTCCTCTGGAATGGACTGAGACATCTGGGGGACTCTTGGAATGGTGGTATGACCATGGAGTTCCTCTCGCCTTTCCTGTTGAGAGTGCCTCCTCTTGAGATGCGACGGGAACGCGGGGAATTCTTTCCCGTTGAAAGCAGGGAAAGGATTCTTCATCTCGAGCTACGAGGGGGAAACGGGGCTCCTCTGGATGTGGGCGGGACCATTGTGCTTCCTCTCGAGTGGAGACGGGTATGGCGGTGAACTTCCTGAGTTGCAGCAAGGGTGTGAAAGACCCTTTCGAAGTTCCAGAGGTTAGGTGTCATTAGTCTCCAGACGCCTCATCGGAAATAGGCCTCATCTCGCCTGGAAGGGAGAACTTCCTGGATTTTCTCGAGTTGCGGCAGGTGTTTTCGAGTTACGACGGGGACCTCAGGGACCCGCCCTGGTGGCCTCAGGAGAGGCCAGTCCCCATGCGAGTTGCTAGGGGCCCTCTCGGGATTCCTCTCCCGTCGATACCGGGGCCAAAAACCTTGTGTGGAGTCAGGGCCGGAACCGAGGATTCCTCTCAGGGGCTGACATGGATCTTTGGGTACTTCTGGAGTCTCCCCAGGGGAGTCAGGCCTCGTCTCGAGTCGGGGCATGCACGTGCGCTTTCCTTCCAGGCTGTAGCAGCAATGTCACGCTTCCCGTGGCGTGGATCAAACGATCTGTGGTTTTCCCTTGAGGCTTTCCCTCGAGGCTTTCCCACAGGGCTGTCCCACGTGCCACCGTGGTGTGAGTCGATCCTCGGCGTGAAAGATGAGCCAGTGTAGGGCAAAGAGCTTCCTCTGGAATGGACTGAGACATCTGGGGGACTCTTGGAATGGTGGTACGACCATGGAGTTCCTCTCGCCTTTCCTGTTGAGAGTGCCTCCTCTTGAGATGAGACGGGAACGCCGGGAAGTCTTTCCCGTTGAAAGCAGGGAAAGGATCCCTCATCTCGAGCTACGAGGGGGAAACGGGGCTCCTCTGGATGTGGGCGGGACCATCGTGCTTCCTCTCGAGTGGAGACGGGTATGGCGGTGAACTTCTTGAGTTGCAGCAAGGGTGTGAAAGACCCTTTCGAAGTTCCAGAGGTTAGGTGTCATTAGTCTCCAGACGCCTCATCGGAAATAGGCCTCATCCTGCCTGGAAGGGAGAACTTCCTGGATTTTCTCGAGTTGCGGCAGGTGTTCTCGAGTTACGACGGGGACCTCAGGGACCCGCCCTGGTGGCCTCAGGAGAGGCCAGTCCCCATGCGAGTTGCTAGGGGGCCTCTCGGGATTCCTCTCCCGTCGATACCCGGGCCAAAAACCTTGTGTGGAGTCAGGGCCGGAACCGAGGATTCCTCTCACGGGCTGATATGGATCTTTGGGTACTTCTGGAGTCTCGCCAGGGGAGACAGGCCTCATCTCGAGTGGGGGCATGCACGTGCGCTTTCCTTCCAGGCTGTAGCAGCAATGTCACGCTTCCCATCGCGTGGATCAAAGGATCTGTGGTTTTCCCACAGGGCTCTCCCACGAGCCACCGTGGTGTGAGTCGATCCTCGGCGTGAAAGATGAGCCAGTGCAGGGCAAAGAGGTTCCTCTGGAATGGACTGAGACATCTGGGGGACTCTTGGAATGGTGGTACAACCATGGAGTTCCTCTCGCCTTTCCTGTTGAGAGTGCCTCCTCTTGAGATGCGACGGGAACGCCGGGAATTCTTTCCCGTTGAAAGCAGGTAAAGGATTCTTCATCTCGAGCTACGAGGGGGAAACGGGGCTCCTCTGGATGTGGGCGGGACCATCGTGCTTCCTCTAGAGTGGAGACGGGTATGGCGGTGAACTTCTTGAGTTGCAGCAAGGGTGTGAAAGACCCTTTCGAAGTTCCAGAGTTTAGGTGTCATTAGTCTCCAGACGCCTCATCGGAAATAGGCCTCATCTCGCCTGGAAGGGAGAACTTCCTGGATTTTCTCGAGTTGCGGCAGGTGTTCTCGAGTTACGACGGGGACCTCAGGGACCCGCCCTGGTGGCCCCAGGAGAGGCCAGTCCCCATGAGAGTTGCTAGGGGGCCTCTCGGGATTCCTCTCCCGTCGATACCGGGGCCAAAAACCTTGTGTGGAGTCAGGGCCTGAACCGAGGATTCCTCTCAGGGGCTGACATGGATCTTTGGGTACTTCTGGAGTCTCCCCAGGGGAGTCAGGCCTCGTCTCGAGTCGGGGCATGCACGTGCACTTTCCTTCCAGGCTGTAGCAGCAATGTCACGCTTCCCGTGGCGTGGATCAAACGATCTGTGGTTTTCCCTCGAGGCTTTCCCTCGAGGCTTTCCCACAGGGCTGTCCCACGTGCCACCGTGGTGTGAGTCGATCCTCGGCGTGAAAGATGAGCCAGTGCAGGGCAAAGAGCTTCCTCTGGAATGGACTGAGACATATGGGGGACTCTTGGAATGGTGGAACGACCATGGAGTTCCTCTCGCCTTTCCTGTTGAGAGTGCCTCCGCTTGAGATGCGACGGGAACGCCGGGAATTCTTTCCCATTGAAAGCAGGGAAAGGATTCCTCATCTCGAGCTACGAGGGGGAAAGGGGGCTCCTCTGGATGTGGGCGGGACGATCGTGCTTCCTCTCGAGTGGAGACGGGTATGGCGGTGAACTTCTTGAGTTGCAGCAAGGGTGTGAAAGACCCTTTCGAAGTTCCAGAGGTTAGGTGTCATTAGTCTCCAGACGCCTCATCGGAAATAGGCCTCATCTCGCCTGGAAGGGGGAACTTCCTGGAATTTCTCGAGTTGTGGCAGGTGTTCTCGAGTTACGACGGGGACCTCAGGGACCCGCCCTGGTGGCCTCAGGAGAGGCCAGTCCCCATGCGAGTTGCTAGGGGGCCTCTCGGGATTCCTCTCCCGTCGATACCGGGGCCAAAAACCTTGTGTGGAGTCAGGGCCGGAAACGAGGATTCCTCTCAGGGGCTGACATGGATCTTTGGGTACTTCTGGAGTCTCCCCAGGGGAGTCAGGCCTCGGCTCGAGTGGGGGCATGCACTTGCGCTTTCCTTCCAGGCTGTAGCAGCAATGTCACGCTTCCCATCGCGAGGATCAAAGGATCTGTGGTTTTCCCACAGGGCTCTCCCACGAGCCACCGTGGTGTGAGTCGATCCTCGGCGTGAAAGATGAGCCAGTGCAGGGCAAAGAGGTTCCTCTGGAATGGACTGAGACATCTGGGGGACTCTTGGAATGGTGGTACAACCATGGAGTTCCTCTCGCCTTTCCTGTTGAGAGTGCCTCCTCTTGAGATGCGACGGGAACGCCGGGAATTCTTTCCCGTTGAAAGCAGGGAAAGGATTCCTCATCTCGAGCTACGAGGGGGAAACGGGGCTCCTCTGGATGTGGGCGGGACCATCGTGCTTCCTCTAGAGTGGAGACGGGTATGGCGGTGAACTTCTTGAGTTGCAGCAAGGGTGTGAAAGACCCTTTCGAAGTTCCAGAGTTTAGGTGTCATTAGTCTCCAGACGCCTCATCGGAAATAGGCCTCATCTCGCCTGGAAGGGAGAACTTCCTGGATTTTCTCGAGTTGCGGCAGGTGTTCTCGAGTTACGACGGGGACCTCAGGGACCCGCCCTGGTGGCCCCAGGAGAGGCCAGTCCCCATGAGAGTTGCTAGGGGGCCTCTCGGGATTCCTCTCCCGTCGATACCGGGGCCAAAAACCTTGTGTGGAGTCAGGGCCTGAACCGAGGATTCCTCTCAGGGGCTGACATGGATCTTTGGGTACTTCTGGAGTCTCCCCAGGGGAGTCAGGCCTCGTCTCGAGTCGGGGCATGCACGTGCACTTTCCTTCCAGGCTGTAGCAGCAATGTCACGCTTCCCGTGGCGTGGATCAAACGATCTGTGGTTTTCCCTCGAGGCTTTCCCTCGAGGCTTTCCCACAGGGCTGTCCCACGTGCCACCGTGGTGTGAGTCGATCCTCGGCGTGAAAGATGAGCCAGTGCAGGGCAAAGAGCTTCCTCTGGAATGGACTGAGACATATGGGGGACTCTTGGAATGGTGGAACGACCATGGAGTTCCTCTCGCCTTTCCTGTTGAGAGTGCCTCCGCTTGAGATGCGACGGGAACGCCGGGAATTCTTTCCCATTGAAAGCAGGGAAAGGATCCCTCATCTCGAGCTACGAGGGGGAAAGGGGGCTCCTCTGGATGTGGGCGGGACGATCGTGCTTCCTCTCGAGTGGAGACGGGTATGGCGGTGAACTTCTTGAGTTGCAGCAAGGGTGTGAAAGACCCTTTCGAAGTTCCAGAGGTTAGGTGTCATTAGTCTCCAGACGCCTCATCGGAAATAGGCCTCATCTCGCCTGGAAGGGGGAACTTCCTGGAATTTCTCGAGTTGTGGCAGGTGTTCTCGAGTTACGACGGGGACTTCAGGGACCCGCCCTGGTGGCCTCAGGAGAGGCCAGTCCCCATGCGAGTTGCTAGGGGGCCTCTCGGGATTCCTCTCCCGTCGATACCGGGGCCAAAAACCTTGTGTGGAGTCAGGGCCGGAAACGAGGATTCCTCTCAGGGGCTGACATGGATCTTTGGGTACTTCTGGAGTCTCCCCAGGGGAGTCAGGCCTCGGCTCGAGTGGGGGCATGCACTTGCGCTTTCCTTCCAGGCTGTAGCAGCAATGTCACGCTTCCCATCGCGAGGATCAAAGGATCTGTGGTTTTCCCACAGGGCTCTCCCACGAGCCACCGTGGTGTGAGTCGATCCTCGGCGTGAAAGATGAGCCAGTGCAGGGCAAAGAGGTTCCTCTGGAATGGACTGAGACATCTGGGGGACTCTTGGAATGGTGGTA
This sequence comes from Capricornis sumatraensis, assembly GCF_032405125.1. Lineage (NCBI taxonomy): Eukaryota > Metazoa > Chordata > Mammalia > Artiodactyla > Bovidae > Capricornis > Capricornis sumatraensis. The sequence continues at coordinate 9,891,611 of NW_027184613.1, forward strand.
CAACCATGGAGTTCCTCTCGCCTTTCCTGTTGAGAGTGCCTCCTCTTGAGATGCGACGGGAACGCCGGGAATTCTTTCCCGTTGAAAGCAGGGAAAGGATTCCTCATCTCGAGCTACGAGGGGGAAACGGGGCTCCTCTGGATGTGGGCGGGACCATCGTGCTTCCTCTAGAGTGGAGACGGGTATGGCGGTGAACTTCTTGAGTTGCAGCAAGGGTGTGAAAGACCCTTTCGAAGTTCCAGAGGTTAGGTGTCATTAGTCTCCAGACGCCTCATCGGAAATAGGCCTCATCTCGCCTGGAAGGGAGAACTTCCTGGATTTTCTCGAGTTGCGGCAGGTGTTCTCGAGTTACGACGGGGACCTCAGGGACCCGCCCTGGTGGCCTCAGGAGAGGCCAGTCCCCATGCGAGTTGCTAGGGGGCCTCTCGGGATTCCTCTCCCGTCGATACCGGGGCCAAAAACCTTGTGTGGAGTCAGGGCCGGAACCGAGGATTCCTCTCAGTGGCTGACATGGATCTTTGGGTACTTCTGGAGTCTCCCCAGGGGAGTCAGGCCTCGTCTCAAGTGGGGGCATGCACGTGCGCTTTCATTCAAGGCTGTAGCAGCAATGTCACGCTTCCCGTGGCGTGAATCAAACGATCTGTGGTTTTCCCTTGAGGCTTTCCCTCGAGGCTTTCCCACAGGGCTGTCCCACGTGCCACCGTGGTGTGAGTCGATCCTCGGCGTGAAAGATGAGCCAGTGCAGGGCAAAGAGGTTCCTCTGGAATGGACTGAGACATCTGGGGGACTCTTGGAATGGTGGTACGACCATGGAGTTCCTCTCGCCTTTCCTGTTGAGAGTGCCTCCTCTTGAGATGCGACGGGAACGCCGGGAATTCTTTCCCATTGAAAGCAGGGAAAGGATCCCTCATCTCGAGCTACGAGGGGGAAACGGGGCTCCTCTGGATGTGGGCGGGACCATTGTGCTTCCTCTCGAGTGGAGACGGGTATGGCGGTGAACTTCCTGAGTTGCAGCAAGGGTGTGAAAGACCCTTTCGAAGTTCCAGAGGTTAGGTGTCATTAGTCTCCAGACGCCTCATCGGAAATAGGCCTCATCTCGCCTGGAAGGGAGAACTTCCTGGATTTTCTCGAGTTGCGGCAGGTGTTTTCGAGTTACGACGGGGACCTCAGGGACCCGCCCTGGTGGCCTCAGGAGAGGCCAGTCCCCATGCGAGTTGCTAGGGGCCCTCTCGGGATTCCTCTCCCGTCGATACCGGGGCCAAAAACCTTGTGTGGAGTCAGGGCCGGAACCGAGGATTCCTCTCAGGGGCTGACATGGATCTTTGGGTACTTCTGGAGTCTCCCCAGGGGAGTCAGGCCTCGTCTCGAGTCGGGGCATGCACGTGCGCTTTCCTTCCAGGCTGTAGCAGCAATGTCACGCTTCCCGTGGCGTGGATCAAACGATCTGTGGTTTTCCCTTGAGGCTTTCCCTCGAGGCTTTCCCACAGGGCTGTCCCACGTGCCACCGTGGTGTGAGTCGATCCTCGGCGTGAAAGATGAGCCAGTGTAGGGCAAAGAGCTTCCTCTGGAATGGACTGAGACATCTGGGGGACTCTTGGAATGGTGGTACGACCATGGAGTTCCTCTCGCCTTTCCTGTTGAGAGAGCCTCCTCTTGAGATGAGACGGGAACGCCGGGAAGTCTTTCCCGTTGAAAGCAGGGAAAGGATCCCTCATCTCGAGCTACGAGGGGGAAACGGGGCTCCTCTGGATGTGGGCGGGACCATCGTGCTTCCTCTCGAGTGGAGACGGGTATGGCGGTGAACTTCTTGAGTTGCAGCAAGGGTGTGAAAGACCCTTTCGAAGTTCCAGAGGTTAGGTGTCATTAGTCTCCAGACGCCTCATCGGAAATAGGCCTCATCCTGCCTGGAAGGGAGAACTTCCTGGATTTTCTCGAGTTGCGGCAGGTGTTCTCGAGTTACGACGGGGACCTCAGGGACCCGCCCTGGTGGCCTCAGGAGAGGCCAGTCCCCATGCGAGTTGCTAGGGGGCCTCTCGGGATTCCTCTCCCGTCGATACCGGGGCCAAAAACCTTGTGTGGAGTCAGGGCCTGAACCGAGGATTCCTCTCAGGGGCTGACATGGATCTTTGGGTACTTCTGGAGTCTCCCCAGGGGAGTCAGGCCTCGTCTCAGGTCGGGGCATGCACGTGCACTTTCCTTCCAGGCTGTAGCAGCAATGTCACGCTTCCCGTGGCGTGGATCAAAGGATCTGTGGTTTTCCCTCGAGGCTTTCCCTCGAGGCTTTCCCACAGGGCTGTCCCACGTGCCACCGTGGTGTGAGTCGATCCTCGGCGTGAAAGATGAGCCAGTGCAGGGCAAAGAGCTTCCTCTGGAATGGACTGAGACATCTGGGGGACTCTTGGAATGGTGGAACGACCATGGAGTTCCTCTCGCCTTTCCTGTTGAGAGTGCCTCCGCTTGAGATGCGACGGGAACGCCGGGAATTCTTTCCCATTGAAAGCAGGGAAAGGATTCCTCATCTCGAGCTACGAGGGGGAAAGGGGGCTCCTCTGGATGTGGGCGGGACGATCGTGCTTCCTCTCGAGTGGAGACGGGTATGGCGGTGAACTTCTTGAGTTGCAGCAAGGGTGTGAAAGACCCTTTCGAAGTTCCAGAGGTTAGGTGTCATTAGTCTCCAGACGCCTCATCGGAAATAGGCCTCATCTCGCCTGGAAGGGGGAACTTCCTGGAATTTCTCGAGTTGTGGCAGGTGTTCTCGAGTTACGACGGGGACCTCAGGGACCCGCTCTGGTGGCCTCAGGAGAGGCCAGTCCCCATGCGACTTGCTAGGGGGCCTCTCGGGATTCCTCTCCCGTCGATACTGGGGCCAAAAACCTTGTGTGGAGTCAGGGCCGGAACCGAGGATTCCTCTCACGGGCTGACAGGGATCTTTGGGTTCTTCTGGAGTCTCCCCAGGGGAGTCAGGCCTCGTCTCGAGTCGGGGCATGCACGTGCACTTTCCTTCCAGGCTGTAGCAGCAATGTCACGCTTCCCGTGGCGTGGATCAAAGGATCTGTGGTTTTCCCTCGAGGCTTTCCCTCGAGGCTTTCCCACAGGGCTGTCCCACGTGCCACCGTGGTGTGAGTCGATCCTCGGCGTGAAAGATGAGCCAGTGCAGGGCAAAGAGGTTCCTCTGGAATGGACTGAGACATCTGGGGGACTCTTGGAATGGTGGTACGACCATGGAGTTCCTCTCGCCTTTCCTGTTGAGAGTGCCTCCGCTTGAGATGCGACGGGAACGCCGGGAACTCTTTCCCATTGAAAGCAGGGAAAGGATTCCTCATCTCGAGCTACGAGGGGGAAAGGGGGCTCCTCTGGATGTGGGCGGGACGATCGTGTTTCCTCTCGAGTGGAGACGGGTATGGCGGTGAACTTCTTGAGTTGCAGCAAGGGTGTGAAAGACCCTTTCGAAGTTCCAGAGGTTAGGTGTCATTAGTCTCCAGACGCCTCATCGGAAATCGGCCTCATCCTGCCTGGAAGGGAGAACTTCCTGGAATTTCTCGAGTTGCGGCAGGTGTTCTCGAGTTACGACGGGGACCTCAGGGACCCGCCCTGGTGGCCTCAGGAGAGGCCAGTCCCCATGCGAGTTGCTAGGGGGCCTCTCGGGATTCCTCTCCCGTCGATACCCGGGCCAAAAAACTTGTGTGGAGTCAGGGCCGGAACCGAGGATTCCTCTCACGGGCTGATATGGATCTTTGGGTACTTCTGGAGTCTCGCCAGGGGAGAAAGGACCCATCTCGAGTGGGGGCATGCACGTGCGCTTTCCTTCCAGGCTGTAGCAGCAATGTCACGCTTCCCATCGCGTGGATCAAAGGATCTGTGGTTTTCCCACAGGGCTCTCCCACGTGCCACCGTGGTGTGAGTCGATCCTCGGCGTGAAAGATGAGCCAGTGCAGGGCAAAGAGGTTCCTCTGGAATGGACTGAGACATCTGGGGGACTCTTGGAATGGTGGTACAACCATGGAGTTCCTCTCGCCTTTCCTGTTGAGAGTGCCTCCTCTTGAGATGCGACGGGAACGCCGGGAATTCTTTCCCGTTGAAAGCAGGGAAAGGATTCCTCATCTCGAGCTACGAGGGGGAAACGGGGCTCCGCTGGATGTGGGCGGGACCATCGTGCTTCCTCTAGAGTGGAGACGGGTATGGCGGTGAACTTCTTGAGTTGCAGCAAGGGTGTGAAAGACCCTTTCGAAGTTCCAGAGGTTAGGTGTCATTAGTCTCCAGACGCCTCATCGGAAATAGGCCTCATCTCGCCTGGAAGGGAGAACTTCCTGGATTTTCTCGAGTTGCGGCAGGTGTTCTCGAGTCACGACGGAGACCTCAGGGACCCGCCCTGGTGGCCTCAGGAGAGGCCAGTCCCCATGCGAGTTGCTAGGGGCCCTCTCGGGATTCCTCTCCCGTCGATACCGGGGCCAAAAACCTTGTGTGGTGTCAGGGCCGGAACCGAGAATTTCTCTCAGGGGCTGACATGGATCTTTGGGTACTTCTGGAGTCTCCCCATGGGAGTCAGGCCTTGTCTCGAGTCGGGGCATGCACGTGCGCTTTCCTTCCAGGCTGTAGCAGCAATGTCACGCTTCCCGTCGCGTGGATCAAAGGATCTGTGGTTTTCCCTCGAGGCTTTCCCTCGAGGCTTTCCCACAGGGCTGTCTCACGTGCCACCGTGGTGTCAGTCAATCCTCGGCGTGAAAGATGAGCCAGTGTAGGGCAAAGAGCTTCCTCTGGAATGGACTGAGACATCTGGGGGACTCTTGGAATGGTGGTACGACCATGGAGTTCCTCTCGCCTTTCCTGTTGAGAGTGCGTCCTCTTGAGATGCGACGGGAACGCCGGGGATTCTTTCCCGTTGAAAGCAGGGAAAGGATCCCTCATCTCGAGCTACGAGGGGGAAACGGGGCTCCTCTGGATGGGGGCGGGACTATCGTGCTTCCTCTCGAGTGGAGACCGGTATGGCGGTGAACTTCTTGAGTTGCAGCAAGGGTGTGAAAGACCCTTTCGAAGTTCCAGAGGTTAGGTGTCATTAGTCTCCAGACGCCTCATCGGAAATAGGCCTCATCTCGCCTGGAAGGGAGAACTTCCTGGATTTTCTCGAGTTGCGGCAGGTGTTCTCGAGTTACGACGGGGACCTCAGGGACCCGCCCTGGTGGCCTCAGGAGAGGCCAGTCCCCATGCGACTTGCTAGGGGGCCTCTCGGGATTCCTCTCCCGTCGATACCGGGGCGAAAAACCTTGTGTGGAGTCAGGGCCGGAACCGAGGATTCCTCTCAGGGGCTGACATGGATCTTTGGGTCCTTCTGGAGTCTCCCGATGGGAGTCAGGCCTCGTCTCAAGTGGGGGCATGCACGTGCGCTTTCCTTCCAGGCTGTTCCAGCAATGTCACGCTTCCCATCGCGTGGATCAAAGGATCTGTGGTTTTCTCTCGAGGCTTTCCCTCGAGGCTTCCCACAGGGCTGTCCCACGTGCCACCGTGGTGTGAGTCGATCCTCGGCGTGAAAGATGAGCCAGTGCAGGGCAAAGAGGTTCCTCTGGAAAGGACTGAGACCTCTGCGGGACTCTTGGAATGGTGGTACGACCATGGAGTTCCTCTCGCCTTTCCTGTTGAGAGTGCCTCCTCTTGAGATGCGACGGGAACGCCGGGAATTCTTTCCCGTTGAAAGCAGGGAAAGGATCCCTCATCTCGAGCTACGAGGGGGAAACGGGGCTCCTCTGGATGTGGGCGGGACCATCGTGCTTCCTCTCGAGTGGAGACGGGTGTGGCGGTGAACTTCTTGAGTTGCAGCAAGGGTGTGAAAGACCCTTTCGAAGTTCCAGAGGTTAGGTGTCATTAGTCTCCAGACGCCTCATCGGAAATAGGCCTCATCTCGCCTGGAAGGGGGAACTTCCTGGAATTTCTCGAGTTGTGGCAGGTGTTCTCGAGTTACGACGGGGACCTCAGGGACCCGCCCTGGTGGCCTCAGGAGAGGCCAGTCCCCATGCGAGTTGCTAGGGGGCCTCTCGGGATTCCTCTCCCGTCGATACCGGGGCCAAAAACCTTGTGTGGAGTCAGGGCCTGAACCGAGGATTCCTCTCAGGGGCTGACATGGATCTTTGGGTACTTCTGGAGTCTCCCCAGGGGAGTCAGGCCTCGTCTCGAGTCGGGGCATGAACGTGCACTTTCCTTCCAGGCTGTAGCAGCAATGTCACGCTTCCCGTGGCGTGGATCAAAGGATCTGTGGTTTTCCCTCGAGGCTTTCCCTCGAGGCTTTCCCACAGGGCTGTCCCACGTGCCACCGTGGTGTGAGTCGATCCTCGGCGTGAAAGATGAGCCAGTGCAGGGCAAAGAGCTTCCTCTGGAATGGACTGAGACATCTGGGGGACTCTTGGAATGGTGGTACGACCATGGAGTTCCTCTCGCCTTTCCTGTTGAGAGTGCCTCCGCTTGAGATGCGACGGGAACGCCGGGAATTCTTTCCCATTGAAAGCAGGGAAAGAATTCCTCATCTCGAGCTACGAGGGGGAAAGGGGGCTTCTCTGGATGTGGGCGGGACGATCGTGCTTCCTCTCGAGTGGAGACGGGTATGGCGGTGAACTTCTTGAGTTGCAGCAAGGGTGTGAAAGACCCTTTCGAAGTTCCAGAGGTTAGGTGTCATTAGTCTCCAGACGCCTCATCGGAAATAGGCCTCATCTCGCCTGGAAGGGGGAACTTCCTGGAATATCTCGAGTTGCGGCAGGTGTTCTCGAGTTACGACGGGGACCTCAGGGACCCGCCCTGGTGGCCTCAGGAGAGGCCAGTCCCCATGCGAGTTGCTAGGGGGCCTCTCGGGATTCCTCTCCCGTCGATACCGGGGCCAAAAACCTTGTGTGGAGTCAGGGCCGTAACCGAGGATTCCTCTCAGGGGCTGACATGGATCTTTGGGTCCTTCTGGAGTCTCCCCATGGGAGTCAGGCCTCGTCTCGAGTGGGGGCATGCACGTGCGCTTTCCTTCCAGGCTGTAGCAGCATTGTCATGCTTCCCATCGCGTGGATCAAAGGATCTGTGGTTTTCCCTCGAGGCTTTCCCTCGAGGCTTTCCCACAGGGCTGTCCCACGTGCCACCGTGGTGTGAGTCGATCCTCGGAGTGAAAGATGAGCCAGTGCAGGGCAAAGAGGTTCCTCTGGAATGGACTGAGACATCTGGGGGACTCTTGGAATGGTGGTACGACCATGGAGTTCCTCTCGCCTTTCCTGTTGAGAGTGCCTCCTCTTGAGATGCGACGGGAACGCCGGGAATTCTTTCCCGTTGAAAGCAGGGAAAGGATCGCTCATCTCGAGCTAGGAGGGGGAAACGGGGCTCCTCTGGATGTGGGCGGGACCATCGTGCTTCCTCTAGAGTGGAGACGGGTATGGCGGTGAACTTCTTGAGTTGCAGCAAGGGTGTGAAAGACCCTTTCGAAGTTCCAGAGGTTAGGTGTCATTAGTCTCCAGACGCCTCATCGGAAATAGGCCTCATCTCGCCTGGAAGGGAGAACTTCCTGGATTTTCTCGAGTTGCGGCAGGTGTTCTCGAGTTACGACGGGGACCTCAGGGACCCGCCCTGGTGGCCTCAGGAGAGGCCAGTCCCCATGCGAGTTGCTAGGGGGCCTCTCGGGATTCCTCTCCCGTCGATACCGGGGCCAAAAACCTTGTGTGGAGTCAGGGCCGGAACCGAGGAATCCTCTCAGGGGCTGACATGAATCTTTGGGTACTTCTGGAGTCTCCCCATGGGAGTCAGGCCTCGTCTCGAGTGGCGGCATGCACGTGCGCTTTCCTTCCAGGCTGTAGCAGCAATGTCACGCTTCCCGTGGCGTGGATCAAAGGATCTGTGTTTTTCCCTCGAGGCTTTCCCTCGAGGCTTTCCCACAGGGTTGTCCCACGTGCCACCGTGGTGTGAGTCGATCCTCGGCGTGAAAGATGAGCCAGTGCAGGGCAAAGAGGTTCCTCTGGAATGGACTGAGACATCTGGGGGACTCTTGGAATGGTGGTACGACCATGGAGTTCCTCTCGCCTTTCCTTTGAGAGTGCCTCCTCTTGAGATGCGACGGGAACGCCGGGAATTCTTTCCCGTTGAAAGCAGGGAAAGGATCCCTCATCTCGAGCTACGAGGGGGAAACGGGTCTCCTCTGGATGTGGGCGGGACCATCGTGCTTCCTCTCGAGTGGAGCCGGGTATGGCGGTGAACTTCTTGAGTTGCAGCAAGGGTGTGAAAGACCCTTTCGAAGTTCCAGAGGTTAGGTGTCATTAGTCTCCAGACGCCTCATCGGAAATAGGCCTCATCTCGCCTGGAAGGGGGAACTTCCTGGAATTTCTCGAGTTGCAGCAGGTGTTCTCGAGTTACGACGGGGACCTCAGGGACCCGCCCTGGTGGCCTCAGGAGAGGCCAGTCCCCATGCGAGTTGCTAGGGGGCCTCTCGGGATTCCTCTCCCGTCGATACCGGGGCCAAAAACCTTGTGTGGAGTCAGGGCCGGAACCGAGGATTCCTCTCAGGGGCTGACATGGATCTGTGGGTACTTCTGGAGTCTCCCCATGGGAGTCAGGCCTCGTCTCGAGTGGGGGCATGCACGTGCGCTTTCCTTCCAGGCTGTAGCAGCAATGTCACGCTTCCCGTGGCGTGGATCAAAGGATCTGTGGTTTTCCCTCGAGGCTTTCCCTCGAGGCTTTCCCACAGGGCTGTCCCACGTGCCACCGTGGTGTGAGTCGATCCTCGGCGTGAAAGATGAGCCAGTGCAGGGCAAAGAGGTTCCTCTGGAATGGACTGAGACATCTGGGGGACTCTTGGAATGGTGGTACGACCATGGAGTTCCTCTCGCCTTTCCTGTTGAGAGTGCCTCCGCTTGAGATGCGACGGGAACGCCGGGAATTCTTTCCCATTGAAAGCAGGGAAAGAATTCCTCATCTCGAGCTACGAGGGGGAAAGGGGGCTTCTCTGGATGTGGGCGGGACGATCGTGCTTCCTCTCGAGTGGAGACGGGTATGGCGGTGAACTTCTTGAGTTGCAGCAAGGGTGTGAAAGACCCTTTCGAAGTTCCAGAGGTTAGGTGTCATTAGTCTCCAGACGCCTCATCGGAAATAGGCCTCATCTCGCCTGGAAGGGGGAACTTCCTGGAATATCTCGAGTTGCGGCAGGTGTTCTCGAGTTACGACGGGGACCTCAGTGACCCGACCTGGTGGCCTCAGGAGAGGCCAGTCCCCATGCGAGTTGCTAGGGGGCCTCTCGGGATTCCTCTCCCGTCGATACCGGGGCCAAAAACCTTGTGTGGAGTCAGGGCCGTAACCGAGGATTCCTCTCAGGGGCTGACATGGATCTTTGGGTACTTCTGGAGTCTCCCCAGGGGAGTCAGACCTCGTCTCGAGTCGGGGCATGCACGTGCACTTTCCTTCCAGGCTGTAGCAGCAATGTCACGCTTCCCGTGGCGTGGATCAAAGGATCTGTGGTTTTCCCTCGAGGCTTTCCCTCGAGGCTTTCCCACAGGGCTGTCCCACGTGCCACCGTGGTGTGAGTCGATCCTCGGCGTGAAAGATGAGCCAGTGCAGGGCAAAGAGGTTCCTCTGGAATGGACTGAGACATCTGGGGGACTCTTGGAATGGTGGTACGACCATGGAGTTCCTCTCGCCTTTCCTGTTGAGAGTACCTCCGCTTGAAATGCGACGGGAACGCCGGGAATTCTTTCCCATTGAAAGCAGGGAAAGGATTCCTCATCTCGAGCTACGAGGGGGAAAGGGGGCTCCTCTGGATGTGGGCGGGACGATCGTGCTTCCTCTCGAGTGGAGACGGGTATGGCGGTGAACTTCTTGAGTTGCAGCAAGGGTGTGAAAGACCCTTTCGAAGTTCCAGAGGTTAGGTGTCATTAGTCTCCAGACGCCTGATCGGAAATAGGCCTCATCTCGCCTGGAAGGGAGAACTTCCTGGATTTTCTCGAGTTGCGGCAGGTGTTCTCGAGTTACGACGGGGACCTCAGGGACCCGCCCTGGTGGCCTCAGGAGAGGCCAGTCCCCATGCGACTTGCTAGGGGGCCTCTCGGGATTCCTCTCCCGTCGATACCGGGGCCAAAAACCTTGTGTGGAGTCAGGGCCGGAACCGAGGATTCCTGTCAGGGGCTGACATGGATCTTTGGGTACTTCTGGAGTCTCCCCAGGGGAGTCAGGCCTCGTCTCGAGTCGGGGCATGCACGTGCACTTTCCTTCCAGGCTGTAGCAGCAATGTCACGCTTCCCGTGGCGTGGATCAAAGGATCTGTGGTTTTCCCTCGAGGCTTTCCCTCGAGGCTTTCCCACAGGGCTGTCCCACGTGCCACCGTGGTGTGAGTCGATCCTCGGCGTGAAAGATGAGCCAGTGCAGGGCAAAGATCTTCCTCTGAAATGGACTGAGACATCTGGGGGACTCTTGGAATGGTGGTACGACCATGGCGTTCCTCTCGCCTTTCCTGTTGAGAGTGCCTCCGCTTGAGATGCGACGGGAACGCCGGGAATTCTTTCCCATTGAAAGCAGGGAAAGAATTCCTCATCTCGAGCTACGAGGGGGAAAGGGGGCTCCTCTGGATGTGGGCGGGACGATCGTGCTTCCTCTCGAGTGGAGCCGGGTATGGCGGTGAACTTCTTGAGTTGCAGCAAGGGTGTGAAAGACCCTTTCGAAGTTCCAGAGGTTAGGTGTCATTAGTCTCCAGACGCCTCATCGGAAATAGGCCTCATCTCGCCTGGAAGGGGGAACTTCCTGGAATATCTCTAGTTGCGGCAGGTGTTCTCGAGTTAAGACGGGGACCTCAGGGACCCGCCCTGGTGGCCTCAGGAGAGGCCAGTCCCCATGCGAGTTGCTAGGGGGCCGCTCGGGATTCCTCTCCCGTCGATACCGGGGCCAAAAACCTTGTGTGGAGTCAGGGCCGTAACCGAGGATTCCTCTCATGGGCTGACATGGATCTTTGGGTACTTCTGGAGTCTCCTCAGGGGAGTCAGGCCTCGTCTCGAGTCGGGGCATGCACGTGCACTTTCCTTCCAGGCTGTAGCAGCAATGTCACGCTTCCCGTGGCGTGGATCAAAGGATCTGTGGTTTTCCCTCGAAGCTTTCCCTCGAGGCTTTCCCACAGGGCTGTCCCACGTGCCACCGTGGTGTGAGTCGATCCTCGGCGTGAAAGATGAGCCAGTGCAGGGCAAAGAGCTTCCTCTGGAATGGACTGAGACATCTGGGGGACTCTTGGAATGGTGGTACGACCATGGAGTTCCTCTCGCCTTTCCTGTTGAGAGTGCCTCCGCTTGAAATGCGACGGGAACGCTGGGAATTCTTTCCCATTGAAAGCAGGGAAAGGATTCCTCATCTCGAGCTACGAGGGGGAAAGGGGGCTCCTCTGGATGTGGGTGGGACGATCGTGCTTCCTCTCGAGTGGAGCCGGGTATGGCGGTGAACTTCTTGAGTTGCAACAAGGGTGTGAAAGACCCTTTCGAAGTTCCAGAGGTTAGGTGTCATTAGTCTCCAGACGCCTCATCGGAAATAGGCCTCATCTCGCCTGGAAGGGAGAACTTCCTGGATTTTCTCGAGTTGCGGCAGGTGTTCTCGACTTACGACGGGGACCTCAGGGACCCGCCCTGGTGGCCTCAGGAGAGGCCAGTCCCCATGCGAGTTGCTAGGGGGCCTCTCGGGATTCCTCTCCCGTCGATACCCGGGCCAAAAACCTTGTGTGGAGTCAGGGCCGGAACCGAGGATTCCTCTCACGGGCTGATATGGATCTTTGGGTACTTCTGGAGTCTCGCCAGGGGAGACAGGCCTCATCTCGAGTGGGGGCATGCACGTGCGCTTTCCTTCCAGGCTGTAGCAGCAATGTCACGCTTCCCATCGCGTGGATCAAAGGATCTGTGTTTTTCCCTCGAGGCTTTCCCTCGAGGCTTTCCCACAGGGCTGTCCCACGTGCCACCGTGGTGTGAGTCGATCCTCGGAGTGAAAGATGAGCCAGTGCAGGGCAAAGAGGTTCCTCTGGAATGGACTGAGACATCTGCGGGACTCTTGGAATGGTGGTACGACCATGGAGTTCCACTCGCCTTTCCTGTTGAGAGTGCCTCCTCTTGAGATGCGACGGGAACGCCGGGAATTCTTTCCCGTTGAAAGCAGGGAAACGATCGCTCATCTCGAGCTAGGAGGGGGAAACGGGGCTCCTCTGGATGTGGGCGTGACCATCGTGCTTCCTCTAGAGTGGAGACGGGTATGGCGGTGAACTTCTTGAGTTGCAGCAAGGGTGTGAAAGACCCTTTCGAAGTTCCAGAGTTTAGGTGTCATTAGTCTCCAGACGCTTGATCGGAAATAGGCCTCATCTCGCCTGGAAGGGAGAACTTCCTGGATTTTCTCGAGTTGCGGCAGGTGTTCTCGAGTTACGACGGGGACCTCAGGGACCCGCCCAGGTGGCCTCAGGAGAGGCCAGTCCCCATGCGACTTGCTAGGGGGCCTCTCGGGATTCCTCTCCCGTCGATACCGGGGCCAAAAACCTTGTGTGGAGTCAGGGCCGGAAACGAAGATTCCTCTCAGGGGCTGACATGGATCTTTGGGTACTTCTGGAGTCTCCCCAGGGGAGTCAGGCCTCGTCTCAAGTCGGGGCATGCACGTGCACTTTCCTTCCAGGCTGTAGCAGCAATGTCACGCTTCCCGTGGCCAGGATCAATGGATCTGTGGTTTTCCCTCGAGGCTTTCCCTCGAGGCTTTCCCACAGGGCTGTCCCACGTGCCACCGTGGTGTTAGTCGATCCTCGGCGTGAAAGATGAGCCAGTGCAGGGCAAAGAGGTTCCTCTGGAATGGACTGAGACATCTGGGGGACTCTTGAAATGGTGGTAAGACCATGCAGTTCCTCTCGCCTTTCTTGTTGAGAGTGCCTCCCCTTGAGATGCAACGGGAACGCCGGGAATTCTTTCCCGTTGAAAGCAGGGAAAGGATCCCTCATCTCGAGCTACGAGGGGGAAACGGGGCTCCTCTGGATGTGGGCGGGACCATCGTGCTTCCTCTCGAGTGGAGACGGGTATGGCGGTGAACTTATTGAGTTGCAGAAAGGGTGTGAAAGACCCTTTCGAAGGTCCAGAGGTTAGGTGTCATTAGTCTCCAGACGCCTCATCGGAAATAGGCCTCATCTCGCCTGGAAGGGGAAACTTCCTGGAATTTCTCGAGTTGCGGCAGGTGTTCTCGAGTTACGACGGGGACCTCAGGGACCCGCCCTGGTGGCCTCAGGAGAGGCCAGTCCCCATGCGAGTTGCTAGGGGGCCTCTCGGGATTCCTCTCCCGTCGATACCGGGGCCAAAAACCTTGTGTGGAGTCAGGGCCGGAACCGAGGATTCCTCTCAAGGGTTGACATGGATCTTTGGGTACTTCTGGAGTCTCCCCAGGGGAGTCAGGCCTCGTCTCGAGTCAGGGCATGCACGTTCACTTTCCTTCCAGGCTGTAGCAGCAATGTCACGCTTCCCGTGGCGTGGATCAAAGGATCTGTGGTTTTCCCTCGAGGCTTTCCCTCGAGGCTTTCCCACAGGGCTGTCCAACGTGCCACCGTGGTGTAAGTCGATCCTCGGCGTGAAAGATGAGCCAGTGCAGGGCAAAGAGGTTCCTCTGGAATGGACTGAGACATCTGGGGGACTCTTGGAATGGTGGTACGACCATGGAGTTCCTCTCGCCTTTCCTGTTGAGAGTGCCTCCCCTTGAGATGCGACGGGAACGCCGGGAATTCTTTCCCATTGAAAGCAGGGAAAGGATTCCTCATCGCGAGCTACGAGGGGGAAACGGGGCTCCTCTGGATGTGGTCGGGACGATCGTGCTTCCTCTCGAGTGGAGACGGGTATGGCGGTGAACTTCTTGAGTTACAGCAAGGGTGTGAAAGACCCTTTCGAAGATCCAGAGGTTAGATGTCATTAGTCTCCAGACGCCTCATCGGAAATAGGCCTCATCTCGCCTGGAAGGGAGAACTTCCTGGATTTTCTCGAGTTGCGGCAGGTGTTCTCGAGTTACGACGGGGACCTCAGGGACCCGCCCTGGTGGCCTCAGGAGAGGCCAGTCCCCATGCGAGTTGCTAGGGGGCCTCTCGGGATTCCTCTCCCGTCGATACCCGGGCCAAAAACCTTGTGTGGAGTCAGGGCCGGAACCTAGGATTCCTCTCAGGGGCTGACATGGATCTTTGGGTACTTCTGGAGTCTCCCCAGGGGAGTCAGGCCTCGCCTCGAGTCGGGGCATGCACGTGCACTTTCCTTCCAGGCTGTAGCAGCAATGTCACGCTTCCCGTGGCGTGGATCAAAGGATCTGTGGTTTTCCCTCGAGGCTTTCCCTCGAGGCTTTCCCACAGGGCTGTCCAACGTGCCACCGTGGTGTAAGTCGATCCTCGGCGTGAAAGATGAGCCAGTGCAGGGCAAAGAGGTTCCTCTGGAATGGACTGAGACATCTGGGGGACTCTTGGAATGGTGGTACGACCATGGAGTTCCTCTCGCCTTTCCTGTTGAGAGTGCCTCCCCTTGAGATGCGACGGGAACGCCGGGAATTCTTTCCCATTGAAAGCAGGGAAAGGATTCCTCATCTCGAGCTACGAGGGGGAAAGGGGGCTCCTCTGGATGTGGGCGGGACGATCGTGCTTCCTCTCGAGTGGAGACGGGTATGGCGGTGAACTTCTTGAGTTACAGCAAGGGTGTGAAAGACCCCTTCGAAGTTCCAGAGGTTAGATGTCATTAGTCTCCAGACGCCTCATCGTAAATAGGCCTCATCTCGCCTGGAAGGGAGAACTTCCTGGATTTTCTCGAGTTGCGGCAGGTGTTCTCGAGTTACGACGGGGACCTCAGGGACCCGCCCTGGTGGCCTCAGGAGAGGCCAGTCCCCATGCGAGTTGCTAGGGGGCCTCTCGGGATTTCTCTCCCGTCGATACCCGGGCCAAAAACCTTGTGTGGAGTCAGGGCCGAAACCGAGGATTCCTCTCACGGGCTGATATGGATCTTTGGGTACTTCTGGAGTCTCGCCAGGGGAGAGAGGCCTCATCTCGAGTGGGGGCATGCACGTGCGCTTTCCTTCCAGGCTGTAGCAGCAATGTCAAGCTTCCCATCGCGTGGATCAAAGGATCTGTGGTTTTCCCTCGAGGCTTTCCCTCGAGGCTTTCCCACAGGGCTGTCCCACGTGCCACCGTGGTGTGAGTCGATCCTCGGCGTGAAAGATGAGCCAGTGCAGGGCAAAGAGCTTCCTCTGGAATGGACTGAGACATCTGGGGGACTCTTGGAATGGTGGTAGGACCATGGAGTTCCTCTCTCCTTTCCTGTTGAGAGTGCCTCCTCTTGAGATGCGACGGGAACGCCGGGAATTCTTTCCCGTTGAAAGCAGGGAAAGGATCCCTCATCTCGAGCTCCGAGGGGGAAACGGGGCTCCTCTGGATGTGGGCGGGACCAACGTGCTTCCTCTCGAGTGGAGACGGGTATGGCGGTGAACTTCTTGAGTTGCAGCAAGGGTGTGAAAGACCCTTTCGAAGTTCCAGAGGTTAGGTGTCATTAGTCTCCAGACGCCTCATCGGAAATAGGCCTCATTTCGCCTGGAAGGGGGAACTTCCTGGAATTTCTCGAGTTGTGGCAGGTGTTCTCAAGTTACGACGGGGACCTCAGGGACCCGCCCTGGTGGCCTCAGGAGAGGCCAGTCCCCATGCGAGTTGCTAGGGGGCCTCTCGGGATTCCTCTCCCGTCGATACCGGGGCCAAAAACCTTGTGTGGAGTCAGGGCCTGAACCGAGGATTCCTCTAAGGGGCTGACATGGATCTTTGGGTACTTCTGGAGTCTCCCCAGGGGAGTCAGGCCTCGTCTCGAGTCGGGGCATGCACGTGCACTTTCCTTCCAGGCTGTAGCAGCAATGTCACGCTTCCCGTGGCGTGGATCAAAGGATCTGTGGTTTTCCCTCGAGGCTTTCCCTCGAGGCTTTCCCATAGGGCTGTCCCACGTGCCACCGTGGTGTGAGTCGATCCTCGGCGTGAAAGATGAGCCAGTGCAGGGCAAAGAGGTTCCTCTGGAATGGACTGAGACATCTGGAGGACTCTTGGAATGGTGGTACGACCATGGAGTTCCTCTCGCCTTTGCTGTTGAGAGTGCCTCCTCTTGAGATGGGACGGGAACACCGGGAATTCTTTCCCGTTGAAAGCAGGGAAAGGATCCCTCATCTCGAGCTACGAGGGGGAAACGGGGCTCCTCTGGATGTGGGCGGGACCATCGTGCTTCCTCTCGAGTGGAGACGGGTATGGCGGTGAACTTCTTGAGTTGCAGCAAGGGTGTGAAAGACCCTTTCGAAGTTCCAGAGGTTAGGTGTCATTAGTCTCCAGACGCCTCATCGGAAATAGGCCTCATCTCGCCTGGAAGGGAGAACTTCCTGGATTTTCTCGAGTTGCGGCAGGTGTTCTCGAGTTACGACGGGGACCTCAGGGACCCGCCCTGGTGGCCTCAGGAGAGGCCAGTCCCCATGCGACTTGCTAGGGGGCCTCTCGGGATTCCTCTCCCGTCGATACCGGGGCCAAAAACCTTGTGTGGAGTCAGGGCCGGAACCGAGGATTCCTCTCAGGGGCTGACATGGATCTTTGGGTACTTCTGGAGTCTCCCCAGGGGAGTCAGGCCTCGTCTCGAGTCGGGGCATGCACGTGCACTTTCCTTCCAGGCTGTAGCAGCAATGTCACGCTTCCCGTGGCGTGGATCAAAGGATCTGTGGTTTTCCCTCGAGGCTTTCCCTCGAGGCTTTCCCACAGGGCTGTCCCACGTGCCACCGTGGTGTGAGTCGATCCTCGGCGTGAAAGATGAGCCAGTGCAGGGCAATGAGCTTCCTCTGGAATGGACTGAGACATCTGGGGGACTCTTGGAATGGTGGTACGACCATGGAGTTCCCCTCTCCTTTCCTGTTGAGAGTGCCTCCGCTTCAGATGCGAGGGGAACGCCGGGAATTCTTTCCCATTGAAAGCAGGGAAAGGATTCCTCATCTCGAGCTACGAGGGGGATAGGGGGCTCCTCTGGATGTGGGCGGGACGATCGTGCTTCCTCTCGAGTGGAGACGGGTATGGCGGTGAACTTCTTGAGTTGCAGCAAGGGTGTGAAAGACCCTTTCGAAGTTCCAGAGGTTAGGTGTCATTAGTCTCCAGACGCCTCATCGGAAATAGGCCTCATCTCGCCTGGAAGGGAGAACTTCCTGGATTTTCTCGAGTTGCGGCAGGTGTTCTCGAGTTACGACGGGGACCTCAGGGACCCGCCCTGGTGGCCTCAGGAGAGGCCAGTCCCCATGCGAGTTGCTAGGGGGCCTCTCGGGATTCCTCTCCCGTCGATACCCGGGCCAAAAACCTTGTGTGGAGTCAGGGCCGGAACCGAGGATTCCTCTCACGGGCTGATATGGATCTATGGGTACTTCTGGAGTCTCGCCAGGGGAGACAGGCCTCATCTCGAGTGGGGGCATGCACGTGCGCTTTCCTTCCAGGCTGTAGCAGCAATGTCACGCTTCCCATCGCGTGGATCAAAGGATTTGTGGTTTTCCCTCGAGGCTTTCCCTCGAGGCTTTCCCACAGGGCTGTCCCAAGTGCCACCGTGGTGTGAGTCGATCCTCGGCGTGAAAGATGAGCCAGTGCAGGGCAAAGAGGTTCCTCTGGAATGGACTGAGACATCTGTGGGACTCTTGGAATGGTGGTACGACCATGGAGTTCCTCTCGCCTTTCCTGTTGAGAGTGCCTCCTCTTGAGATGCGACGGGAACGCCGCGAATTCTTTCCCGTTGAAAGCAGGGAAAGGATCGCTCATCTCGAGCTAGGAGGGGGAAACGGGGCTCCTCTGGATGTGGGCGGGACCATCGTGCTTCCTCTAGAGTGGAGATGGGTATGGCGGTGAACTTCTTGAGTTGCAGCAAGGGTGTGAAAGACCCTTTCGAAGTTCCAGAGTTTAGGTGTCATTAGTCTCCAGACGCCTCATCGGAAATAGGCCTCATCTCGCCTGGAAGGGAGAACTTCCTGGATTTTCTCGAGTTGCGGCAGGTGTTCTCGAGTTACGACGGGGACCTCAGGGACCCGCCCTGGTGGCCTCAGGAGAGGCCAGTCCCCATGCGAGTTGCTAGGGGGCCTCTCGGGATTCCTCTCCCATCGATACAGGGGCCAAAAACCTTGTGTGGAGTCAGGGCCGGAACCGAGGATTCCTCTCAGTGGCTGACATGGATCTTTGGGTACTTCTGGAGTCTCACCAGGGGAGTCAGGCCTCGTCTCGAGTGGGGGCATGCACGTGCGCTTTCCTTCAAGGCTGTAGCAGCAATGTCACGCTTCCCGTGGCGTGAATCAAACGATCAGTGGTTTTCCCTCGAGGCTTTCCCTCGAGGCTTTCCCACAGGGCTGTCCCACGTGCCACCGTGGTGTGAGTCGATCCTCGGCGTGAAAGATGAGCCAGTGCAGGGCAAAGAGCTTCCTCTGGAATGGACTGAGACATCTGGGGGACTCTTGGAATGGTGGTACGACCATGGAGTTCCTCTCGCCTTTCCTGTTGAGAGTGCCTCCTCTTGAGATGCAACGGGAACGCCGGGAATTCTTTCCCGTTGAAAGCAGGGAAAGGATCCCTCATCTCGAGCTACGAGGGGGAAACGGGGCTCCTCTGGATGTGGGCGGGACCATCGTGCTTCCTCTCGAGTGGAAACGGGTATGGCGGTGAACTTCTTGAGTTGCAGCAAGGGTGTGAAAGACACTTTCGAAGGTCCAGAGGTTAGGTGTCATTAGTCTCCAGACGCCTCATCGGAAATAGGCCTCATCTCGCCTGGAAGGGGAAACTTCCTGGAATTTCTCGAGTTGCGGCAGGTGTTCTCGAGTTACGACGGGGACCTCAGGGACCCGCCCTGGTGGCCTCAGGAGAGGCCAGTCCCCATGCGAGTTGCTAGGGGGCCTCTCGGGATTCCTCTCCCATCGATACCGGGGCCAAAAACCTTGTGTGGACTCAGGGCCGGAACCGAGGATTCCTCTCAGGGGCTGACATGGATCTTTGGGTACTTCTTGAGTCTCGCCAGGGGAGAGAGGCCTCATCTCGAGTGGGGGCATGCACGTGCGCTTTCCTTCCAGGCTGTAGCAGCAATGTCAAGCTTCCCATCGCGTGGATCAAAGGATCTGTGGTTTTCCCTCGAGGCTTTCCCTCGAGGCTTTCCCACAGGGCTGTCCCACGTGCCACCGTGGTGTGAGTCGATCCTCGGCGTGAAAGATGAGCCAGTGCAGGGCAAAGAGGTTCCTCTGGAATGGACTGAGACATCTGGGGGACTCTTGGAATGGTGGTACGACCATGGAGTTCCTCTCGACTTTCCTGTTGAGAGTGCCTCCTCTTGAGATGCGACGAGAACGCCCGGAATTCTTTCCCGTTGAAAGCAGGGAAAGGATCCCTCATCTCGAGCTACGAGGGGGAAACGGGGCTCCTCTGGATGTGGGCGGGACCATCGTGCTTCCTCTCGAGTGGAGACGGGTGTGGCGGTGAACTTCTTGAGTTGCAGCAAGGGTGTGAAAGACACTTTCGAAGTTCCAGAGGTTAGGTGTCATTAGTCTCCAGACGCCTCATTGGAAATAGGCCTCATCTCTCCTGGAAGGGGGAACTTCCAGGAATTTCTCGAGTTGTGGCAGGTGTTCTCGAGTTACGACGGGGACCTCAGGGACCCGCCCTGGTGGCCTTAGGAGAGGCCAGTCCCCATGCGAGTTGCTAGGGGGCCTCTCGGGATTCCTCTCCCGTCGATACCGGGGCCAAAAACCTTGTGTGGAGTTAGGGCCGGAACCGAGGATACCTTTCAGGGGCTGATATGGATCTTTGGGTACTTCTGAAGTCTCGCCAGGGGAGACAGGCCTCATCTCGAGTGGGGGCATGCACGTGCGCTTTCCTTCCAGGCAGTAGCAGCAATGTCACGCTTCCCATCGCGTGGATCAAAAGATCTGTGGTTTTCCCTCGAGGCTTTCCCACAGGGCTGTCCCACGTGCCACCGTGGTGTGAGTCGATCCTCGGCGTGAAAGATGAGCCAGTGCAGGGCAAAGAGGTTCCTCTGGAATGGACTGAGACATCTGGGGGACTCTTGGAATGGTGGTACGACCATGGAGTTCCTCTCTCCTTTCCTGTTGAGAGTGCCTCCTCTTGAGATGCGACGGGAACGCCGGGAATTCTTTCCCGTTGAAAGCAGGGAAAGGATCCCTCATCTCGAGCTCCGAGGGGGAAACGGGGCTCCTCTGGATGTGGGCGGGACCAACGTGCTTCCTCTCGAGTGGAGACGGGTATGGCGGTGAACTTCTTGAGTTGCAGCAAGGGTGTGAAAGACCCTTTCGAAGTTCCAGAGGTTAGGTGTCATTAGTCTCCAGACGCCTCATCGGAAATAGGCCTCATCTCGCCTGGAAGGGAGAACTTCCTGGATTTTCTCGAGTTGCGGCAGGTGTTCTCGAGTTACGACGGGGACCTCAGGGACCCGCCCTGGTGGCCTCAGGAGAGGCCAGTGCCCATGCGAGTTGCTAGGGGGCCTCTCGGGATTCCTCTCCCGTCGATACCGGGGCCAAAAACCTAGTGTGGGGTCAGGGCCCGAACCGAGGATTCCTCTCAGGGGCTGATATGGATCTTTGGGTACTTCTGGAGTCTCGCCAGGGGAGACAGGTCTCGTCTCGAGTCGGGGCATGCACGTGCACTTTCCTTCCAGGCTGTAGCAGCAATGTCACGCTTCCCGTCGCGTGGATCAAAGGATCTGTGGTTTTCCCTCGAGGCTTTCCCTCGAGGCTTTCCCACAGGGCTGTCCCACGTGCCACTGTGGTGTGAGTCGATCCTCGGCGTGAAAGATGAGCCAGTGCAGGGCAAAGAGGTTCCTCTGGAATGGACTGAGACATCTGGGGGACTCTTGGAATGGTGGTACGACCATGGAGTTCCTCTCGCCTTTGCTGTTGAGAGTGCCTCCTCTTGAGATGGGACGGGAACACCGGGAATTCTTTCCCGTTGAAAGCAGGGAAAGGATCCCTCATCTGGAGTTCCGAGGGGGAAACGGGGCTCCTCTGGATGTGGGCGGGACCATCGTGCTTCCTCTCGAGTGGAGACGGGTATGGCGGTGAACTTCTTGAGTTGCAGCAAGGGTGTGAAAGACCCTTTCGAAGTTCCAGAGGTTAGGTGTCATTAGTCTCCAGACGCCGGATCGGAAATAGGCCTCATCTCGCCTGGAAGGGAGAACTTCCTGGATTTTCTCGAGTTGCTGCAGGTGTTCTCGAGTTACGACGGGGACCTCAGGGACCCGCCCTGGTGGCCTCAGGAGAGGCCAGTCCCCATGCGACTTGCTAGGGGGCCTCTCGGGATTCCTCTCCCGTCGATACCGGGGCCAAAAACCTTGTGTGGAGTCAGGGCCGGAACCGAGGATTCCTCTCAGGGGCTGACATGGATCTTTGGGTACTTCTGGAGTCTCCCCAGGGGAGTCAGGCCTCGTCTCGAGTCGGGGCATGCACGTGCACTTTCCTTCCAGGCTGTAGCAGCAATGTCACGCTTCCCGTGGCGTGGATCAAAGGATCTGTGGTTTTCCCTCGAGGCTTTCCCACAGGGCTGTCCCACGTGCCACCGTGGTGTGAGTCGATCCTCGGCGTGAAAGATGAGCCAGTGCAGGGCAAAGAGCATCCTCTGGAATGGACTGAGACATCTGGGGGACTCTTGGAATGGTGGTACGACCATGGAGTTCCTCTCGCCTTTCCTGTTGAGAGTGCCTCCGCTTGAGATGTGACGGGAACGCCGGGAATTCTTTCCCATTGAAAGCAGGGAAAGGATCCCTCATCTCGAGCTACGAGGGGGAAAGGGGGCTCCTCTGGATGTGGGCGGGACGATCGTGCTTCCTCTCGAGTGGAGACGGGTATGGCGCTGAACTTCTTGAGTTGCAGCAAGGGTGTGAAAGACCCTTTCGAAGTTCCAGAGGTTAGGTGTCATTAGTCTCCAGACGCCTCATCGGAAATAGGCCTCATCTCGCCTGGAAGGGGGAACTTCCTGGAATTTCTCGAGTTGCAGCAGGTGTTCTCGAGTTACGACGGGGACCTCAGGGACCCGCCCTGGTGGCCTCAGGAGAGGCCAGTCCCCATGCGAGTTGCTAGGGGGCCTCTCGGGATTCCTCTCCCATCGATACCGGGGCCAAAAACCTTGTGTGGAGTTAGGGCCGGAACCGAGGATTCCTTTCAGGGGCTGATATGTATCTTTGGGTACTTCTGGAGTCTCGCCAGGGGAGACAGGCCTCATCTCGAGTGGGGGCATGCACGTGCGCTTTCCTTCCAGGCTGTAACAGCAATGTCACGCTTCCCATCGCGTGGATCAAAGGATCTGTGGTTTTCCCTCTAGGCTTTCCCACAGGGCTGTCCCACGTGCCACCGTGGTGTGAGTCGATCCTCGGCGTGAAAGATGAGCCAGTGCAGGGCAAAGAGGTTCCTCTGGAATGGACTGAGACATCTGGGGGTCTCTTGGAATGGTGGTACGACCATGGAGTTCCTCTCGCCTTTCCTGTTGAGAGTGCCTCCTCTTGAGATGCGACGGGAACGCCGGGAATTCTTTCCCGTTGAAAGCAGGGAATGGATCCCTCATCTCGAGCTACGAGGGGGAAACGGGGCTCCTCTGGATGTGGGCGGGACCATCGTGCTTCCTCTCGAGTGGAGACGGGTGTGGCGGTGAACTTCTTGAGTTGCAGCAAGGGTGTGAAAGACCCTTTCGAAGTTCCAGAGGTTAGGTGTCATTAGTCTCCAGATGCCTCATTGGAAATAGGCCTCATCTCGCCTGGAAGGGGGAACTTCCAGGAATTTCTCGAGTTGTGGCAGGTGTTCTCGAGTTACGACGGGGACCTCAGGGACCCGCCCTGGTTGCCTTAGGAGAGGCCAGTCCCCATGCGAGTTGCTAGGGGGCCTCTCGGGATTCCTCTCCCGTCGATACCGGGGCCAAAAACCTTGTATGGTGTCAGGGCCGGAACCGAGGATTCCTCTCAGTGGCTGACATGTATCTTTGGGTACTTCTGGAGTCTCCCCAGGGGAGTCAGGCCTCGTCTCGAGTGGGGGCATGCACGTGTGCTTTCCTTCAAGGCTGTAGCAGCAATGTCACGCTTCCCGTGGCGTGAATCAAACGATCTGTGGTTTTCCCTGGAGGCTTTCCTTCGAGGCTTTCCCACAGGGCTGTCCCACGTGCCACCGTGGTGTGAGTCGATCCTCGGCGTGAAAGATGAGCCAGTGCAGGGCAAAGAGGTTCCTCTGGAATGGACTGAGACATCTGGGGGACTCTTGGAATGGTGGTACGACCATGGAGTTCCTCTCGCCTTTCCTGTTGAGAGTGCCTCCTCTTGAGATGCGACGGGAACGCCGGGAATTCTTTCCAGTTGAAAGCAGGGAAAGGATCCCTCATCTCGAGCTACGAGGGGGAAACGGGGCTCCTCTGGATGTGGGCGGGACCATCGTGCTTCCTCTCGAGTGGAGACGGGTATGGCGGTGAACTTCTTGAGTTGCAGCAAGGGTGTGAAAGACCCTTTCGAAGTTCCAGAGGTTAGGTGTCATTAGTCTCCAGACGCCTCATCGGAAATAGGCCTCATCTCGCCTGGAAGGGAGAACTTCCTGGATTTTCTCGAGTTGCGGCAGGTGTTCTCGAGTTACGACGGGGACCTCAGGGACCCGCCCTGGTGGCCTCAGGAGAGGCCAGTCCCCATGCGAGTTGCTAGGGGGCCTCTCGGGATTCCTCTCCCATCGATACCGGGGCCAAAAACCTTGTGTGGACTCAGGGCCGGAACCGAGGATTCCTCTCAGGGGCTGACATGGATCTTTGGGTACTTCTTGAGTCTCGCCAGGGGAGAGAGGCCTCATCTCGAGTGGGGGCATGCACGTGCGCTTTCCTTCCAGGCTGTAGCAGCAATGTCAAGCTTCCCATCGCGTGGATCAAAGGATCTGTGGTTTTCCCTCGAGGCTTTCCCTCGAGGCTTTCCCACAGGGCTGTCCCACGTGCCACCGTGGTGTGAGTCGATCCTCGGCGTGAAAGATGAGCCAGTGCAGGGCAAAGAGGTTCCTCTGGAATGGACTGAGACATCTGGGGGACTCTTGGAATGGTGGTACGACCATGGAGTTCCTCTCGACTTTCCTGTTGAGAGTGCCTCCTCTTGAGATGCGACGAGAACGCCCGGAATTCTTTCCCGTTGAAAGCAGGGAAAGGATCCCTCATCTCGAGCTACGAGGGGGAAACGGGGCTCCTCTGGATGTGGGCGGGACCATCGTGCTTCCTCTCGAGTGGAGACGGGTGTGGCGGTGAACTTCTTGAGTTGCAGCAAGGGTGTGAAAGACACTTTCGAAGTTCCAGAGGTTAGGTGTCATTAGTCTCCAGACGCCTCATTGGAAATAGGCCTCATCTCTCCTGGAAGGGGGAACTTCCAGGAATTTCTCGAGTTGTGGCAGGTGTTCTCGAGTTACGACGGGGACCTCAGGGACCCGCCCTGGTGGCCTTAGGAGAGGCCAGTCCCCATGCGAGTTGCTAGGGGGCCTCTCGGGATTCCTCTCCCGTCGATACCGGGGCCAAAAACCTTGTGTGGAGTTAGGGCCGGAACCGAGGATTCCTTTCAGGGGCTGATATGGATCTTTGGGTACTTCTGAAGTCTCGCCAGGGGAGACAGGCCTCATCTCGAGTGGGGGCATGCACGTGCGCTTTCCTTCCAGGCAGTAGCAGCAATGTCACGCTTCCCATCGCGTGGATCAAAAGATCTGTGGTTTTCCCTCGAGGCTTTCCCACAGGGCTGTCCCACGTGCCACCGTGGTGTGAGTCGATCCTCGGCGTGAAAGATGAGCCAGTGCAGGGCAAAGAGGTTCCTCTGGAATGGACTGAGACATCTGGGGGACTCTTGGAATGGTGGTACGACCATGGAGTTCCTCTCTCCTTTCCTGTTGAGAGTGCCTCCTCTTGAGATGCGACGGGAACGCCGGGAATTCTTTCCCGTTGAAAGCAGGGAAAGGATCCCTCATCTCGAGCTCCGAGGGGGAAACGGGGCTCCTCTGGATGTGGGCGGGACCAACGTGCTTCCTCTCGAGTGGAGACGGGTATGGCGGTGAACTTCTTGAGTTGCAGCAAGGGTGTGAAAGACCCTTTCGAAGTTCCAGAGGTTAGGTGTCATTAGTCTCCAGACGCCTCATCGGAAATAGGCCTCATCTCGCCTGGAAGGGAGAACTTCCTGGATTTTCTCGAGTTGCGGCAGGTGTTCTCGAGTTACGACGGGGACCTCAGGGACCCGCCCTGGTGGCCTCAGGAGAGGCCAGTGCCCATGCGAGTTGCTAGGGGGCCTCTCGGGATTCCTCTCCCGTCGATACCGGGGCCAAAAACCTAGTGTGGGGTCAGGGCCCGAACCGAGGATTCCTCTCAGGGGCTGATATGGATCTTTGGGTACTTCTGGAGTCTCGCCAGGGGAGACAGGTCTCGTCTCGAGTCGGGGCATGCACGTGCACTTTCCTTCCAGGCTGTAGCAGCAATGTCACGCTTCCCGTCGCGTGGATCAAAGGATCTGTGGTTTTCCCTCGAGGCTTTCCCTCGAGGCTTTCCCACAGGGCTGTCCCACGTGCCACTGTGTTGTGAGTCGATCCTCGGCGTGAAAGATGAGCCAGTGCAGGGCAAAGAGGTTCCTCTGGAATGGACTGAGACATCTGGGGGACTCTTGGAATGGTGGTACGACCATGGAGTTCCTCTCGCCTTTGCTGTTGAGAGTGCCTCCTCTTGAGATGGGACGGGAACACCGGGAATTCTTTCCCGTTGAAAGCAGGGAAAGGATCCCTCATCTCGAGCTACGAGGGGGAAACGGGGCTCCTCTGGATGTGGGCGGGACCATCGTGCTTCCTCTCGAGTGGAGACGGGTATGGCGGTGAACTTCTTGAGTTGCAGCAAGGGTGTGAAAGACCTTTTCGAAGTTCCAGAGGTTAGGTGTCATTAGTCTCCAGACGCCGGATCGGAAATAGGCCTCATCTCGCCTGGAAGGGAGAACTTCCTGGATTTTCTCGAGTTGCTGCAGGTGTTCTCGAGTTACGACGGGGACCTCAGGGACCCGCCCTGGTGGCCTCAGGAGAGGCCAGTCCCCATGCGACTTGCTAGGGGGCCTCTCGGGATTCCTCTCCCGTCGATACCGGGGCCAAAAACCTTGTGTGGAGTCAGGGCCGGAACCGAGGATTCCTCTCAGGGGCTGACATGGATCTTTGGGTACTTCTGGAGTCTTCCCAGGGGAGTCAGGCCTCGTCTCGAGTCGGGGCATGCACGTGCACTTTCCTTCCAGGCTGTAGCAGCAATGTCACGCTTCCCGTGGCGTGGATCAAAGGATCTGTGGTTTTCCCTCGAGGCTTTCCCTCGAGGCTTTCCCACAGGGCTGTCCCACGTGCCACCGTGGTGTGAGTCGATCCTCGGCGTGAAAGATGAGCCAGTGCAGGGCAAAGAGCATCCTCTGGAATGGACTGAGACATCTGGGGGACTCTTGGAATGGTGGTACGACCATGGAGTTCCTCTCGCCTTTCCTGTTGAGAGTGCCTCCGCTTGAGATGTGACGGGAACGCCGGGAATTCTTTCCCATTGAAAGCAGGGAAAGGATCCCTCATCTCGAGCTACGAGGGGGAAAGGGGGCTCCTCTGGATGTGGGCGGGACGATCGTGCTTCCTCTCGAGTGGAGACGGGTATGGCGCTGAACTTCTTGAGTTGCAGCAAGGGTGTGAAAGACCCTTTCGAAGTTCCAGAGGTTAGGTGTCATTAGTCTCCAGACGCCTCATCGGAAATAGGCCTCATCTCGCCTGGAAGGGGGAACTTCCTGGAATTTCTCGAGTTGCAGCAGGTGTTCTCGAGTTACGACGGGGACCTCAGGGACCCGCCCTGGTGGCCTCAGGAGAGGCCAGTCCCCATGCGAGTTGCTAGGGGGCCTCTCGGGATTCCTCTCCCATCGATACCGGGGCCAAAAACCTTGTGTGGAGTTAGGGCCGGAACCGAGGATTCCTTTCAGGGGCTGATATGTATCTTTGGGTACTTCTGGAGTCTCGCCAGGGGAGACAGGCCTCATCTCGAGTGGGGGCATGCACGTGCGCTTTCCTTCCAGGCTGTAACAGCAATGTCACGCTTCCCATCGCGTGGATCAAAGGATCTGTGGTTTTCCCTCTAGGCTTTCCCACAGGGCTGTCCCACGTGCCACCGTGGTGTGAGTCGATCCTCGGCGTGAAAGATGAGCCAGTGCAGGGCAAAGAGGTTCCTCTGGAATGGACTGAGACATCTGGGGGTCTCTTGGAATGGTGGTACGACCATGGAGTTCCTCTCGCCTTTCCTGTTGAGAGTGCCTCCTCTTGAGATGCGACGGGAACGCCGGGAATTCTTTCCCGTTGAAAGCAGGGAATGGATCCCTCATCTCGAGCTACGAGGGGGAAACGGGGCTCCTCTGGATGTGGGCGGGACCATCGTGCTTCCTCTCGAGTGGAGACGGGTGTGGCGGTGAACTTCTTGAGTTGCAGCAAGGGTGTGAAAGACCCTTTCGAAGTTCCAGAGGTTAGGTGTCATTAGTCTCCAGATGCCTCATTGGAAATAGGCCTCATCTCGCCTGGAAGGGGGAACTTCCAGGAATTTCTCGAGTTGTGGCAGGTGTTCTCGAGTTACGACGGGGACCTCAGGGACCCGCCCTGGTTGCCTTAGGAGAGGCCAGTCCCCATGCGAGTTGCTAGGGGGCCTCTCGGGATTCCTCTCCCGTCGATACCGGGGCCAAAAACCTTGTATGGTGTCAGGGCCGGAACCGAGGATTCCTCTCAGTGGCTGACATGTATCTTTGGGTACTTCTGGAGTCTCCCCAGGGGAGTCAGGCCTCGTCTCGAGTGGGGGCATGCACGTGTGCTTTCCTTCAAGGCTGTAGCAGCAATGTCACGCTTCCCGTGGCGTGAATCAAACGATCTGTGGTTTTCCCTGGAGGCTTTCCTTCGAGGCTTTCCCACAGGGCTGTCCCACGTGCCACCGTGGTGTGAGTCGATCCTCGGCGTGAAAGATGAGCCAGTGCAGGGCAAAGAGGTTCCTCTTGAATGGACTGAGACATCTGGGGGACTCTTGGAATGGTGGTACGACCATGGAGTTCCTCTCGCCTTTCCTGTTGAGAGTGCCTCCTCTTGAGATGCGACGGGAACGCCGGGAATTCTTTCCAGTTGAAAGCAGGGAAAGGATCCCTCATCTCGAGCTACGAGGGGGAAACGGGGCTCCTCTGGATGTGGGCGGGACCATCGTGCTTCCTCTCGAGTGGAGACGGGTATGGCGGTGAACTTCTTGAGTTGCAGCAAGGGTGTGAAAGACCCTTTCGAAGTTCCAGAGGTTAGGTGTCATTAGTCTCCAGACGCCTCATCGGAAATAGGCCTCATCTCGCCTGGAAGGGAGAACTTCCTGGATTTTCTCGAGTTGCGGCAGGTGTTCTCGAGTTACGACGGGGACCTCAGGGACCCGCCCTGGTGGCCTCAGGAGAGGCCAGTCCCCATGCGAGTTGCTAGGGGGCCTCTCGGGATTCCTCTCCCGTCGATACCGGGGCCAAAAACCTTGTGTGGAGTCAGGGCCGGAACCGAGGATTCCTCTCAGTGGCTGACATGGATCTTTGGGTACTTCTGGAGTCTCCCCAGGGGAGTCAGGCCTCGTCTCGAGTGGGGGCATGCACGTGCGCTTTCCTTCAAGGCTGTAGCAGCAATGTCACGCTTCCCGTGGCGTGAATCAAACGATCTGTGGTTTTCCCTCGAGGCTTTCCCTCGAGGCTTTCCCACAGGGCTGTCCCACGTGCCACCGTGGTGTGAGTCGATCCTCGGCGTGAAAGATGAGCCAGTGCAGGGAAAGAGGTTCCTCTTGAATGGACTGAGACATCTGGGGGACTCTTGGAATGGTGGTAAGACCATGGAGTTCCTCTCGCCTTTCCTGTTGAGAGTGCCTCCTCTTGAGATGCGAAGGGAACGCCGGGAATTCTTTCCCGTTGAAAGCAGGGAAAGAATCCCTCATCTCGAGCTACGAGGGGGAAACGGGGCTCCTCTGGATGTGGGCGGGACCATCGTGCTTCCTCTCGAGTGGAGACGGGTATGGCGGTGAACTTCTTGAGTTGCAGCAAGGGTGTGAAAGACCCTTTCGAAGTTCCAGAGGTTAGGTGTCATTAGTCTCCAGACGCCTCATCGGAAATAGGCCTCATCTCGCCTGGAAGGGAGAACTTCCTGGATTTTCTCGAGGTGCGGCAGGTGTTCTCGAGTTACGACGGGGACCTCAGGGACCCGCCCTGGTGGCCTCAGGAGAGGCCAGTCCCCATGCGAGTTGCTAGGGGCCCTCTCGGGATTCCTCTCCCGTCGATACTGGGGCCAAAAACCTTGTGTGGTGTCAGGGCCGGAACCGAGGATTTCTCTCAGGGGCTGACATGGATCTTTGGGTACTTCTGGAGTCTCCCCAGGGGAGTCAGGCCTTGTCTCGAGTCGGGGCATGCACGTGCGCTTTCCTTCCAGGCTGTAGCAGCAATGTCACGCTACCCATCGCATGGATCAAAGGATCTGTGGTTTTCCCTCGAGGCTTTCCCACAGGGCTGTCCCACGTGCCACCGTGGTGTAAGTCGATCCTCGGCGTGAAAGATGAGCCAGTGCAGGGCAAAGAGGTTCCTCTGGAATGGACTGAGACATCTGGGGGACTCTTGGAATGGTGGTACGACCATGGAGTTCCTCTCGCCTTTCCTGTTGAGAGTGCCTCCTCTTGAGATGCGACGGGAACGCCGGGAATTCTTTCCCGTTGAAAGCAGGGAATGGATCCCTCATCTCGAGCTACGAGGGGGAAACGGGGCTCCTCTGGATGTGGGCGGGACCATCGTGCTTCCTCTCGAGTGGAGACGGGTGTGGCGGTGAACTTCTTGAGTTGCAGCAAGGGTGTGAAAGACCCTTTCGAAGTTCCAGAGGTTAGGTGTCATTAGTCTCCAGATGCCTCATTGGAAATAGGCCTCATCTCGCCTGGAAGGGGGAACTTCCAGGAATTTCTCGAGTTGTGGCAGGTGTTCTCGAGTTACGACGGGGACCTCAGGGACCCGCCCTGGTTGCCTTAGGAGAGGCCAGTCCCCATGCGAGTTGCTAGGGGGCCTCTCGGGATTCCTCTCCCGTCGATACCGGGGCCAAAAACCTTGTATGGAGTCAGGGCCGGAACCGAGGATTCCTCTCAGTGGCTGACATGTATCTTTGGGTACTTCTGGAGTCTCCCCAGGGGAGTCAGGCCTCGTCTCGAGTGGGGGCATGCACGTGTGCTTTCCTTCAAGGCTGTAGCAGCAATGTCACGCTTCCCGTCGCGAGGATCAAAGGATCTGTGGTTTTCCCTCGAGGCTTTCCCTCGAGGCTTTCCCACAGGGCTGTCCCACGTGCCACCGTGGTGTGAGTCGATCCTCGGCGTGAAAGATGAGCCAGTGTAGGGCAAAGAGGTTCCTCTGGAATGGACTGAGACATCTGGGGGACTCTTGGAATGGTGGTACGACCATGGAGTTCCTCTCGCCTTTCCTGTTGAGAGTGTCTCCTCTTGAGATGCGACGGGAACGCCGGGAATTCTTTCCCGTTGAAAGCAGGGAAAGGATCCCTCATCTCGAGCTACGAGGGGAAACGGGGCTCCTCTGGATGTGGGCGGGACTATCGTGCTTCCTCTCGAGTGGAGACGGGTATGGCGGTGAACTTCTTGAGTTGCAGCAAGGGTGTGAAAGACCCTTTCGAAGTTCCAGAGGTTAGGTGTCATTAGTCTCCAGACGCCTCATCGGAAATAGGCCTCATCTCGCCTGGAAGGGAGAACTTCCTGGATTTTCTCGAGTTGCGGCAGGTGTTCTCGAGTTACGACGGGGACCTCAGGGACCCGCCCTGGTGGCCTCAGAAGAGGCCAGTCCCCATGCGAGTTGCTAGGGGACCTCTCGGTATTCCTCTCCCATCGATACCGGGGCCAAAAACCTTGTGTGGAGTTAGGGCCGGAACCGAGGATTCCTTACAGTGGCTGATATGGATCTTTGGGTACTTCTGGAGTCTCGCCAGGGAAGACAGGCCTCATCTCGAGTGGGGGCATGCACGTGCGCTTTCCTTCCAGGCTGTAGCAGCAATGTCACGCTTCCCATCGCGTGGATCAAAGGATCTATGGTTTTCCCTCGAGGCTTTCCCACAGGGCTGTCCCACGTGCCACCGTGGTGTGAGTCGATCCTCGGCGTGAAAGATGAGCCAGTGCAGGGCAAAGAGGTTCCTCTGGAATGGACTGAGACATCTGGGGGACTCTTGAAATGGTGGTACGACCATGCAGTTCCTCTCGCCTTTCTTGTTGAGAGTTCCTCCTCTTGAGATGCGACGGGAACGCCGGGAATTCTTTCCCGTTGAATGCAGGGAAAGGATCCCTCATCTCGAGCTATGAGGGGGAAACGGGGCTCCTCTGGATGTGGGCGGGACCATCGTGCTTCCTCTCGAGTGGAGACGAGTATGGCGGTGAACTTCTTGAGTTGCAGCAAGGGTGTGAAAGACCCTTTCGAAGTTCCAGAATTTAGGTGTCATTAGTCTCCAGACGCCTGATAGGAAATAGGCCTCATCTCGCCTGGAAGGTAGAAATTCCTGGATTTTCTCGAGTTGCGGCAGGTGTTCTCGAGTTACGACGGGGACCACAGGGACCCGCCCTGATGGCCTCAGGAGAGGCCAGTCCCCATGCGAGTTGCTAGGGGGCCTCTCGGGATTCCATTCCTGTCGATACCGGGGCCAAAAACCTTGTGTGGAGTCAGGGCCGGAACCGAGGATTCCTCTCAGGGGCTGACATGGATGTTTGGGTACTTCTGGAGTCTCCCCAGGGGAGTCAGGCCTCGGCTTGAGTGGGGGCATGCACGTGCGCTTTCCTTCCAGGCTGTAGCAGCAATGTCACGCTTCCCGTGGCGTGGATCAAAGGATCTGTGGTTTTCCCTCGAGGCTTTCCCTCGAGGCTTTCCCACAGGGCTGTCCCACGTGCCACCGTGGTGTGAGTCGATCCTCGGCGTGAAAGATGAGCCAGTGCAGGGCAAAGAGGTTCCTCTGGAATGGACTGAGACATCTGGGGGACTCTTGGAATGGTGGTACGACCATGGAGTTCCTCTCGCCTTTTCTGTTGAGAGTGCCTCCTCTTGAGAAGCGACGGGAACGCCTGGAATTCTTTCCCGTTGAAAGCAGGGAAAGGATCGCTCATCTCGAGCTACGAGGGGAAACGGGGCTCCTCTGGATGTGGGCGGGAACATCGTGCTTCCTCTAGAGTGGAGACGGGTATGGCGGTGAACTTCTTGAGTTGCAGCAAGGGTGTGAAAAACCCTTTCGAAGTTCCAGAGTTTAGGTGTCATTAGTCTCCAGACGCCTGATCGGAAATAGGCCTCATCTCGCCTGGAAGGGAGAACTTCCTGGATTTTCTCGAGTTGTGGCAGGTGTTCTCGAGTTACGACGGGGACCTCAGGGACCCGCCCTGGTGGCCTCAGGAGAGGCCAGTCCCCATGCGAGTTGCTAGGGGGCCTCTCGGGATTACTCTCCCGTCGATACCGGGGCCAAAAACCTTGTGTGGAGTCAGGGCCGGAACCGAGGATTCCTCTCAGGGGCTGACATGGATCTTTGGGTACTTCTGGAGTCTCCCCAGGGGAGTCAGGCCTCGTCTCGTGTCGGGGCATGCACGTGCACTTTCCTTCCAGGCTGTAGCAGCAATGTCACGCTTCCCGTGGCGTGGATCAAAGGATCTGTGGTTTTCCCTCGAGGCTTTCCCTCGAGGCTTTCCCACAGGGCTGTCCCACGTGCCACCGTGGTGTGAGTCGATCCTCGGCGTGAAAGATGAGCCAGTGCAGGGCAAAGAGGTTCCTCTGGAATGGACTGAGACATCTGGGGGACTATTGGAATGGTGGTACGACCATGGAGTTCCTCTCGCCTTTCCTGTTGAGAGTGCCTCCGCTTGAGATGCGACGGGAACGCCGGGAACTCTTTCGCATTGAAAGCAGGGAAAGGATTCCTCATCTCGAGCTACGAGGGGGAAAGGGGGCTCCTCTGGATGTGGGCGGGACGATCGTGTTTCCTCTCGAGTGGAGACGGGTATGGCGGTGAACTTCTTGAGTTGCAGCAAGGGTGTGAAAGACCCTTTCGAAGTTCCAGAGGTTAGGTGTCATTAGTCTCCAGACGCCTCATCGGAAATCGGCCTCATCCTGCCTGGAAGGGAGAACTTCCTGGATTTTCTCGAGTTGCAGCAGGTGTTCTCGAGTTACGACGGGGACCTCAGGGACCCGCCCTGGTGGCCTCAGGAGAGGCCAGTCCCCATGCGAGTTGCTAGGGGGCCTCTCGGGATTCCTCTCCCGTCGATACCCGGGCCAAAAAACTTGTGTGGAGTCAGGGCCGGAACCGAGGATTCCTCTCACGGGCTGATATGGATCTTTGGGTACTTCTGGAGTCTCGCCAGGGGAGAAAGGACCCATCTCGAGTGGGGGCATGCACGTGCGCTTTCCTTCCAGGCTGTAGCAGCAATGTCACGCTTCCCATCGCGTGGATCAAAGGATCTGTGGTTTTCCCACAGGGCTCTCCCACGTGCCACCGTGGTGTGAGTCGATCCTCGGCGTGAAAGATGAGCCAGTGCAGGGCAAAGAGGTTCCTCTGGAATGGACTGAGACATCTGGGGGACTCTTGGAATGGTGGTACAACCATGGAGTTCCTCTCGCCTTTCCTGTTGAGAGTGCCTCCTCTTGAGATGCGACGGGAACGCCGGGAATTCTTTCCCGTTGAAAGCAGGGAAAGGATTCCTCATCTCGAGCTACGAGGGGGAAACGGGGCTCCTCTGGATGTGGGCGGGACCATCGTGCTTCCTCTAGAGTGGAGACGGGTATGGCGGTGAACTTCTTGAGTTGCAGCAAGGGTGTGAAAGACCCTTTCGAAGTTCCAGAGGTTAGGTGTCATTAGTCTCCAGACGCCTCATCGGAAATAGGCCTCATCTCGCCTGGAAGGGAGAACTTCCTGGATTTTCTCGAGTTGCGGCAGGTGTTCTCGAGTTACGACGGGGACCTCAGGGACCCGCCCTGGTGGCCTCAGGAGAGGCCAGTCCCCATGCGAGTTGCTAGGGGCCCTCTCGGGATTCCTCTCCCGTCGATACCGGGGCCAAAAACCTTGTGTGGTGTCAGGGCCGGAACCGAGAATTTCTCTCAGGGGCTGACATGGATCTTTGGGTACTTCTGGAGTCTCCCCATGGGAGTCAGGCCTTGTCTCGAGTCGGGGCATGCACGTGCGCTTTCCTTCCAGGCTGTAGCAGCAATGTCACGCTTCCCGTGGCGTGGATCAAAGGATCTGTGGTTTTCCCTCGAGGCTTTCCCTCGAGGCTTTCCCACAGGGCTGTCTCACGTGCCACCGTGGTGTGAGTCGATCCTCGGCGTGAAAGATGAGCCAGTGTAGGGCAAAGAGCTTCCTCTGGAATGGACTGAGACATCTGGGGGACTCTTGGAATGGTGGTACGACCATGGAGTTCCTCTCGCCTTTCCTGTTGAGAGTGCGTCCTCTTGAGATGCGACGGGAACGCCGGGGATTCTTTCCCGTTGAAAGCAGGGAAAGGATCCCTCATCTCGAGCTACGAGGGGGAAACGGGGCTCCTCTGGATGGGGGCGGGACTATCGTGCTTCCTCTCGAGTGGAGACGGGTATGGCGGTGAACTTCTTGAGTTGCAGCAAGGGTGTGAAAGACCCTTTCGAAGTTCCAGAGGTTAGGTGTCATTAGTCTCCAGACGCCTCATCGGAAATAGGCCTCATCTCGCCTGGAAGGGAGAACTTCCTGGATTTTCTCGAGTTGCGGCAGGTGTTCTCGAGTTACGACGGGGACCTCAGGGACCCGCCCTGGTGGCCTCAGGAGAGGCCAGTCCCCATGCGACTTGCTAGGGGGCCTCTCGGGATTCCTCTCCCGTCGATACCGGGGCCAAAAACCTTGTGTGGAGTCAGGGCCGGAACCGAGGATTCCTCTCAGGGGCTGACATGGATCTTTGGGTACTTCTGGAGTCTCCCCATGGGAGTCAGGCCTCGTCTCGAGTGGGGGCATGCACGTGCGCTTTCCTTCCAGGCTGTAGCAGCAATGTCACGCTTCCCGTGGCGTGGATCAAAGGATCTGTGGTTTTCCCTCGAGGCTTTCCCTCGAGGCTTTCCCACAGGGCTGTCTCACTTGCCACCGTGGTGTGAGTCGATCCTCGGCGTGAAAGATGAGCCAGTGCAGGGCAAAGAGCTTCCTCTGGAATGGACTTAGACATCTGGGGGACTCTTGGAATGGTGGTACGACCATGGAGTTCCTCTCGCCTTTCCTGTTGAGAGTGCCTCCGCTTGAAATGCGACGGGAACGCCGGGAATACTTTCCCATTGAAAGCAGGGAAAGGATTCCTCATCTCGAGCTACGAGGGGGAAATGGGGCTACTCTGGATGTGGGCGGGACGATCGTGCTTCCTCTCGAGTGGAGACGGGTATGGCGGTGAACTTCTTGAGTTGCAGCAAGGGTGTGAAAGACCCTTTCGAAGTTCCAGAGGTTAGGTGTCATTAGTCTCCAGACGCCTCATCGGAAATAGGCCTCATCCTGCCTGGAAGGGAGAACTTCCTGGATTTTCTCGAGTTGCGGCAGGTGTTCTCGAGTTACGACGGGGACCTCAGGGACCCGCCCTGGTGGCCTCAGGAGAGGCCAGTCCCCATGCGAGTTGCTAGGGGGCCTCTCGGGATTCCTCTCCCGTCGATACCCGGGCCAAAAACCTTGTGTGGAGTCAGGGCCGGAACCGAGGATTCCTCTCACGGGCTGATATGGATCTTTGGGTACTTCTGGAGTCTCGCCAGGGGAGACAGGCCTCATCTCGAGTGGGGGCATGCACGTGCGCTTTCCTTCCAGGCTGTAGCAGCAATGTCACGCTTCCCATCGCGTGGATCAAAGGATCTGTGGTTTTCTCTCGAGGCTTTCCCTCGAGGCTTCCCACAGGGCTGTCCCACGTGCCACCATGGTGTGAGTCGATCCTCGGCGTGAAAGATGAGCCAGTGCAGGGCAAAGAGGTTCCTCTGGAAAGGACTGAGACATCTGCGGGACTCTTGAAATGGTGGTATGACCATGCAGTTCCTCTCGCCTTTCCTGTTGAGAGTGCCTCCTCTTGAGATGCGACGGGAACGCCGGGAATTCTTTCCCGTTGAAAGCAGGGAAAGGATCCCTCATCTCGAGCTACGAGGGGGAAACGGGGCTCCTCTGGATGTGGGCGGGACCATCGTGCTTCCTCTCGAGTGGAGACGGGTATGGCGGTGAACTTCTTGAGTTGCAGCAAGGGTGTGAAAGACCCTTTCGAAGTTCCAGAGGTTAGGTGTCATTAGTCTCCAGACGCCTCATCGGAAATAGGCCTCATCTCTCCTGGAAGGGGGAACTTCCTGGAATTTCTCGAGTTGTGGCAGGTGTTCTCGAGTTACGACGGGGACCTCAGGGACCCGCCCTGGTGGCCTCAGGAGAGGCCAGTCCCCATGCGAGTTGCTAGGCGGCCTCTCGGGATTCCTCTCCCGTCGATACCGGGGCCAAAATCCTTGTGTGGAGTCAGGGCCGGAACCGAGGATTCCTCTCAGGGGCTGACATGGATCTTTGGGTACTTCTGGAGTCTCCCCAGGGGAGTCAGGCCTCGTCTCGAGTCTGGGCATGCACGTGCACTTTCCTTCCAGGCTGTAGCAGCAATGTCACGCTTCCCGTGGCGTGGATCAAAGGATCTGTGGTTTTCCCTCGAGGCTTTCCCTCGAGGCTTTCCCACAGGGCTGTCCCACGTGCCACCGTGGTGTGAGTCGATCCTCGGGGTGAAAGATGAGCCAGTGCAGGGCAAAGAGGTTCCTCTGGAATGGACTGAGACATCTGGGGGACTCTTGGAATGGTGGTACGACCATGGAGTTCCTCTCGCCTTTCCTGTTGAGAGTGCCTCCGCTTGAGATGCGACGGGAACGCCGGGAATTCTTTCCCATTGAAAGCAGGGAAAGGATTCCTCATCTCGAGCTACGAGGGGGAAAGGGGCTCCTCTGGATGTGGGCGGGACGATCGTTCTTCCTCTCGAGTGGAGACGGGTATGGCGGTGAACTTCTTGAGTTGCAGCAAGGGTGTGAAAGACCCTTTCGAAGTTCCAGAGGTTAGGTGTCATTAGTCTCCAGACGCCTCATCGGAAATAAGCCTCATCTCGCCTGGAAGGGGGAACTTCCTGGAATTTCTCGAGTTGCGGCTGGTGTTCTCGAGTTACGACGGGGACCTCAGGGACCCGCCCTGGAGGCCTCAGGAGAGGCCAGTCCCCATGCGAGTTGCTAGGGGGCCTCTCGGGATTCCTCTCCCGTCGATACCGGGGCCAAAAACCTTGTGTGGAGTCAGGGCCGGAAACGAGGATTCCTCTCAGGGGCTGACATGGATCTTTGGGTACTTCTGGAGTCTCCCCAGGGGAGTCAGGCCTCGGCTAGAGTGGGGGCATGCACTTGCGCTTTCCTTCCAGGCTGTAGCAGCAATGTCACGCTTCCCATCGCGTGGATCAAAGGATCTGTGGTTTTCCCACAGGGCTCTCCCACGAGCCACCGTGGTGTGAGTCGATCCTCGGCGTGAAAGATGAGCCAGTGCAGGGCAAAGAGGTTCCTCTGGAATGGACTGAGACATCTGGGGGACTCTTGGAATGGTGGTACAACCATGGAGTTCCTCTCGCCTTTCCTGTTGAGAGTGCCTCCTCTTGAGATGCGACGGGAACGCCGGGAATTCTTTCCCGTTGAAAGCAGGGAAAGGATTCTTCATCTCGAGCTACGAGGGGGAAACGGGGCTCCTCTGGATGTGGGCGGGACCATCGTGCTTCCTCTAGAGTGGAGACGGGTATGGCGGTGAACTTCTTGAGTTGCAGCAAGGGTGTGAAAGACCCTTTCGAAGTTCCAGAGTTTAGGTGTCATTAGTCTCCAGACGCCTCATCGGAAATAGGCCTCATCTCGCCTGGAAGGGAGAAC
Source organism: Capricornis sumatraensis (assembly GCF_032405125.1). Classification (NCBI taxonomy): domain Eukaryota; kingdom Metazoa; phylum Chordata; class Mammalia; order Artiodactyla; family Bovidae; genus Capricornis; species Capricornis sumatraensis. Next base: position 9,929,533 of record NW_027184613.1, read on the forward strand.
TTCCTGGATTTTCTCGAGTTGCGGCAGGTGTTCTCGAGTTACGACGGGGACCTCAGGGACCCGCCCTGGTGGCCCCAGGAGAGGCCAGTCCCCATGCGAGTTGCTAGGGGGCCTCTCGGGATTCCTCTCCCGTCGATACCGGGGCCAAAAACCTTGTGTGGAGTCAGGGCCTGAACCGAGGATTCCTCTCAGGGGCTGACATGGATCTTTGGGTACTTCTGGAGTCTCCCCAGGGGAGTCAGGCCTCGTCTCGAGTCGGGGCATGCACGTGCACTTTCCTTCCAGGCTGTAGCAGCAATGTCACGCTTCCCGTGGCGTGGATCAAACGATCTGTGGTTTTCCCTCGAGGCTTTCCCTCGAGGCTTTCCCACAGGGCTGTCCCACGTGCCACCGTGGTGTGAGTCGATCCTCGGCGTGAAAGATGAGCCAGTGCAGGGCAAAGAGCTTCCTCTGGAATGGACTGAGACATCTGGGGGACTCTTGGAATGGTGGAACGACCATGGAGTTCCTCTCGCCTTTCCTGTTGAGAGTGCCTCCGCTTGAGATGCGACGGGAACGCCGGGAATTCTTTCCCATTGAAAGCAGGGAAAGGATTCCTCATCTCGAGCTACGAGGGGGAAAGGGGGCTCCTCTGGATGTGGGCGGGACCATCGTGCTTCCTCTCGAGTGGAGACGGGTATGGCGGTGAACTTCTTGAGTTGCAGCAAGGGTGTGAAAGACCCTTTCGAAGTTCCAGAGGTTAGGTGTCATTAGTCTCCAGACGCCTCATCGGAAATAGGCCTCATCTCGCCTGGAAGGGGGAACTTCCTGGAATTTCTCGAGTTGTGGCAGGTGTTCTCGAGTTACGACGGGGACCTCAGGGACCAGCCCTGGTGGCCTCAGGAGAGGCCAGTCCCCATGCGAGTTGCTAGGGGGCCTCTCGGGATTCCTCTCCCGTCGATACCGGGGCCAAAAACCTTGTGTGGAGTCAGGGCCGGAAACGAGGATTCCTCTCAGGGGCTGACATGGATCTTTGGGTACTTCTGGAGTCTCCCCAGGGGAGTCAGGCCTCGGCTCGAGTGGGGGCATGCACTTGCGCTTTCCTTCCAGGCTGTAGCAGCAATGTCACGCTTCCCATCGCGTGGATCAAAGGATCTGTGGTTTTCCCACAGGGCTCTCCCACGAGCCACCGTGATGTGAGTCGATCCTCGGCGTGAAAGATGAGCCAGTGCAGGGCAAAGAGGTTCCTCTGGAATGGACTGAGACATCTGGGGGACTCTTGGAATGGTGGTACGACCATGGAGTTCCTCTCGCCTTTCCTGTTGAGAGTGCCTCCTCTTGAGATGCGACGGGAACGCCGGGAATTCTTTCCCATTGAAAGCAGGGAAAGGATCCCTCATCTCGAGCTACGAGGGGGAAACGGGGCTCCTCTGGATGTGGGCGGGACCATTGTGCTTCCTCTCGAGTGGAGACGGGTATGGCGGTGAACTTCCTGAGTTGCAGCAAGGGTGTGAAAGACCCTTTCGAAGTTCCAGAGGTTAGGTGTCATTAGTCTCCAGACGCCTCATCGGAAATAGGCCTAATCTCGCCTGGAAGGGAGAACTTCCTGGATTTTCTCGAGTTGCGGCAGGTGTTTTCGAGTTACGACGGGGACCTCAGGGACCCGCCCTGGTGGCCTCAGGAGAGGCCAGTCCCCATGCGAGTTGCTAGGGGCCCTCTCGGGATTCCTCTCCCGTCGATACCGGGGCCAAAAACCTTGTGTGGAGTCAGGGCCGGAACCGAGGATTCCTCTCAGGGGCTGACATGGATCTTTGGGTACTTCTGGAGTCTCCCCAGGGGAGTCAGGCCTCGTCTCGAGTCGGGGCATGCACGTGCGCTTTCCTTCCAGGCTGTAGCAGCAATGTCACGCTTCCCGTGGCGTGGATCAAACGATCTGTGGTTTTCCCTTGAGGCTTTCCCTCGAGGCTTTCCCACAGGGCTGTCCCACGTGCCACCGTGGTGTGAGTCGATCCTCGGCGTGAAAGATGAGCCAGTGTAGGGCAAAGAGCTTCCTCTGGAATGGACTGAGACATCTGGGGGACTCTTGGAATGGTGGTACGACCATGGAGTTCCTCTCGCCTTTCCTGTTGAGAGAGCCTCCTCTTGAGATGAGACGGGAACGCCGGGAAGTCTTTCCCGTTGAAAGCAGGGAAAGGATCCCTCATCTCGAGCTACGAGGGGGAAACGGGGCTCCTCTGGATGTGGGCGGGACCATCGTGCTTCCTCTCGAGTGGAGACGGGTATGGCGGTGAACTTCTTGAGTTGCAGCAAGGGTGTGAAAGACCCTTTCGAAGTTCCAGAGTTTAGGTGTCATTAGTCTCCAGACGCCTCATCGGAAATAGGCCTCATCCTGCCTGGAAGGGAGAACTTCCTGGATTTTCTCGAGTTGCGGCAGGTGTTCTCGAGTTACGACGGGGACTTCAGGGACCCGCCCTGGTGGCCTCAGGAGAGGCCAGTCCCCATGCGAGTTGCTAGGGGGCCTCTCGGGATTCCTCTCCCGTCGATACCGGGGCCAAAAACCTTGTGTGGAGTCAGGGCCTGAACCGAGGATTCCTCTCAGGGGCTGACATGGATCTTTGGGTACTTCTGGAGTCTCCCCAGGGGAGTCAGGCCTCGTCTCAGGTCGGGGCATGCACGTGCACTTTCCTTCCAGGCTGTAGCAGCAATGTCACGCTTCCCGTGGCGTGGATCAAAGGATCTGTGGTTTTCCCTCGAGGCTTTCCCTCGAGGCTTTCCCACAGGGCTGTCCCACGTGCCACCGTGGTGTGAGTCGATCCTCGGCGTGAAAGATGAGCCAGTGCAGGGCAAAGAGCTTCCTCTGGAATGGACTGAGACATCTGGGGGACTCTTGGAATGGTGGAACGACCATGGAGTTCCTCTCGCCTTTCCTGTTGAGAGTGCCTCCGCTTGAGATGCGACGGGAACGCCGGGAATTCTTTCCCATTGAAAGCAGGGAAAGGATTCCTCATCTCGAGCTACGAGGGGGAAAGGGGGCTCCTCTGGATGTGGGCGGGACGATCGAGCTTCCTCTCGAGTGGAGACGGGTATGGCGGTGAACTTCTTGAGTTGCAGCAAGGGTGTGAAAGACCCTTTCGAAGTTCCAGAGGTTAGGTGTCATTAGTCTCCAGACGCCTCATCGGAAATCGGCCTCATCCTGCCTGGAAGGGAGAACTTCCTGGATTTTCTCGAGTTGCGGCAGGTGTTCTCGAGTTACGACGGGGACCTCAGGGACCCGCCCTGGTGGCCTCAGGAGAGGCCAGTCCCCATGCGAGTTGCTAGGGGGCCTCTCGGGATTCCTCTCCCGTCGATACCCGGGCCAAAAAACTTGTGTGGAGTCAGGGCCGGAACCGAGGATTCCTCTCACGGGCTGATTTGTATCTTTGGGTACTTCTGGAGTCTCGCCAGGGGAGAAAGGACCCATCTCGAGTGGGGGCATGCACGTGCGCTTTCCTTCCAGGCTGTAGCAGCAATGTCACGCTTCCCATCGCGTGGATCAAAGGATCTGTGGTTTTCCCACAGGGCTCTCCCATGTGCCACCGTGGTGTGAGTCGATCCTCGGCGTGAAAGATGAGCCAGTGCAGGGCAAAGAGGTTCCTCTGGAATGGACTGAGACATCTGGGGGACTCTTGGAATGGTGGTACAACCATGGAGTTCCTCTCGCCTTTCCTGTTGAGAGTGCCTCCTCTTGAGATGCGACGGGAACGCCGGGAATTCTTTCCCGTTGAAAGCAGGGAAAGGATTCCTCATCTCGAGCTACGAGGGGGAAACGGGGCTCCGCTGGATGTGGGCGGGACCATCGTGCTTCCTCTAGAGTGGAGACGGGTATGGCGGTGAACTTCTTGAGTTGCAGCAAGGGTGTGAAAGACCCTTTCGAAGTTCCAGAGGTTAGGTGTCATTAGTCTCCAGACGCCTCATCGGAAATAGGCCTCATCTCGCCTGGAAGGGAGAACTTCCTGGATTTTCTCGAGTTGCGGCAGGTGTTCTCGAGTTACGACGGAGACCTCAGGGACCCGCCCTGGTGGCCTCAGGAGAGGCCAGTCCCCATGCGAGTTGCTAGGGGCCCTCTCGGGATTCCTCTCCCGTCGATACCGGGGCCAAAAACCTTGTGTGGTGTCAGGGCCGGAACCGAGAATTTCTCTCAGGGGCTGACATGGATCTTTGGGTACTTCTGGAGTCTCCCCATGGGAGTCAGGCCTTGTCTCGAGTCGGGGCATGCACGTGCGCTTTCCTTCCAGGCTGTAGCAGCAATGTCACGCTTCCCGTCGCGTGGATCAAAGGATCTGTGGTTTTCCCTCGAGGCTTTCCCTCGAGGCTTTCCCACAGGGCTGTCCCACTTGCCACCGTGGTGTGAGTCGATCCTCGGCGTGAAAGATGAGCCAGTGCAGGGCAAAGAGCTTCCTCTGGAATGGACTGAGACATCTGGGGGACTCTTGGAATGGTGGTACAACCATGGAGTTCCTCTCGCCTTTCCTGTTGAGAGTGCCTCCGCTTGAAATGCGACGGGAACGCCGGGAATACTTTCCCATTGAAAGCAGGGAAAGGATTCCTCATCTCGAGCTACGAGGGGGAAATGGGGCTACTCTGGATGTGGGCGGGACGATCGTGCTTCCTCTCGAGTGGAGACGGGTATGGCGGTGAACTTCTTGAGTTGCAGCAAGGGTGTGAAAGACCCTTTCGAAGTTCCAGAGGTTAGGTGTCATTAGTCTCCAGACGCCTCATCGGAAATAGGCCTCATCTCGCCTGGAAGGGAGAACTTCCTGGATTTTCTCGAGTTGCGGCAGGTGTTCTCGAGTTACGACGGGGACCTCAGGGACCCGCCCTGGTGGCCTCAGGAGAGGCCAGTCCCCATGCGAGTTGCTAGGGGGCCTCTCGGGATTCCTCTCCCGTCGATACCTGGGCCAAAAACCTTGTGTGGAGTCAGGGCCGGAACCGAGGATTCCTCTCACGGGCTGATATGGATCTTTGGGTACTTCTGGAGTCTCGCCAGGGGAGACAGGCCTCATCTCGAGTGGGGGCATGCACGTGCGCTTTCCTTCCAGGCTGTAGCAGCAATGTCACGCTTCCCATCGCGTGGATATAAGGATCTGTGGTTTTCTCTCGAGGCTTTCCCTCGAGGCTTCCCACAGGGCTGTCCCACGTGCCACCGTGGTGTGAGTCGATCCTCGGCGTGAAAGATGAGCCAGTGCAGGGCAAAGAGGTTCCTCTGGAAAGGACTGAGACATCTGCGGGACTCTTGAAATGGTGGTATGACCATGCAGTTCCTCTCGCCTTTCCTGTTGAGAGTGCCTCCTCTTGAGATGCGACGGGAACGCCGGGAATTCTTTCCCGTTGAAAGCAGGGAAAGGATCCCTCATCTCGAGCTACGAGGGGGAAACGGGGCTCCTCTGGATGTGGGCGGGACCATCGTGCTTCCTCTCGAGTGGAGACGGGTATGGCGGTGAACTTCTTGAGTTGCAGCAAGGGTGTGAAAGACCCTTTCGAAGTTCCAGAGTTTAGGTGTCATTAGTCTCCAGACGCCTCATCGGAAATAGGCCTCATCTCGCCTGGAAGGGAGAACTTCCTGGATTTTCTCGAGTTGCGGCAGGTGTTCTCGAGTTACGACGGGGACCTCAGGGACCCGCCCTGGTGGCCCCAGGAGAGGCCAGTCCCCATGCGAGTTGCTAGGGGGCCTCTCGGGATTCCTCTCCCGTCGATACCGGGGCCAAAAACCTTGTGTGGAGTCAGGGCCTGAACCGAGGATTCCTCTCAGGGGCTGACATGGATCTTTGGGTACTTCTGGAGTCTCCCCAGGGGAGTCAGGCCTCGTCTCGAGTCGGGGCATGCACGTGCACTTTCCTTCCAGGCTGTAGCAGCAATGTCACGCTTCCCGTGGCGTGGATCAAACGATCTGTGGTTTTCCCTCGAGGCTTTCCCTCGAGGCTTTCCCACAGGGCTGTCCCACGTGCCACCGTGGTGTGAGTCGATCCTCGGCGTGAAAGATGAGCCAGTGCAGGGCAAAGAGCTTCCTCTGGAATGGACTGAGACATCTGGGGGACTCTTGGAATGGTGGAACGACCATGGAGTTCCTCTCGCCTTTCCTGTTGAGAGTGCCTCCGCTTGAGATGCGACGGGAACGCCGGGAATTCTTTCCCATTGAAAGCAGGGAAAGGATTCCTCATCTCGAGCTACGAGGGGGAAAGGGGGCTCCTCTGGATGTGGGCGGGACGATCGTGCTTCCTCTCGAGTGGAGACGGGTATGGCGGTGAACTTCTTGAGTTGCAGCAAGGGTGTGAAAGACCCTTTCGAAGTTCCAGAGGTTAGGTGTCATTAGTCTCCAGACGCCTCATCGGAAATAGGCCTCATCTCGCCTGGAAGGGGGAACTTCCTGGAATTTCTCGAGTTGTGGCAGGTGTTCTCGAGTTACGACGGGGACCTCAGGGACCCGCCCTGGTGGCCTCAGGAGAGGCCAGTCCCCATGCGAGTTGCTAGGGGGCCTCTCGGGATACCTCTCCCGTCGATACCGGGGCCAAAAACCTTGTGTGGAGTCAGGGCCGGAAACGAGGATTCCTCTCAGGGGCTGACATGGATCTTTGGGTACTTCTGGAGTCTCCCCAGGGGAGTCAGGCCTCGGCTCGAGTGGGGGCATGCACTTGCGCTTTCCTTCCAGGCTGTAGCAGCAATGTCACGCTTCCCATCGCGTGGATCAAAGGATCTGTGGTTTTCCCACAGGGCTCTCCCACGTGCCACCGTGGTGTGAGTCGATCCTCGGCGTGAAAGATGAGCCAGTGCAGGGCAAAGAGGTTCCTCTGGAATGGACTGAGACATCTGGGGGACTCTTGGAATGGTGGTACGACCATGGAGTTCCTCTCGCCTTTCCTGTTGAGAGTGCCTCCTCTTGAGATGCGACGGGAACGCCGGGAATTCTTTCCCATTGAAAGCAGGGAAAGGATCCCTCATCTCGAGCTACGAGGGGGAAACGGGGCTCCTCTGGATATGGGCGGGACCATTGTGCTTCCTCTCGAGTGGAGACGGGTATGGCGGTGAACTTCCTGAGTTGCAGCAAGGGTGTGAAAGACCCTTTCGAAGTTCCAGAGGTTAGGTGTCATTATTCTCCAGACGCCTCATCGGAAATAGGCCTAATCTCGCCTGGAAGGGAGAACTTCCTGGATTTTCTCGAGTTGCGGCAGGTGTTTTCGAGTTACGACGGGGACCTCAGGGACCCGCCCTGGTGGCCTCAGGAGAGGCCAGTCCCCATGCGAGTTGCTAGGGGCCCTCTCGGGATTCCTCTCCCGTCGATACCGGGGCCAAAAACCTTGTGTGGAGTCAGGGCCGGAACCGAGGATTCCTCTCAGGGGCTGACATGGATCTTTGGGTACTTCTGGAGTCTCCCCAGGGGAGTCAGGCCTCGTCTCGAGTCGGGGCATGCACGTGCGCTTTCCTTCCAGGCTGTAGCCGCAATGTCACGCTTCCCGTGGCGTGGATCAAACGATCTGTGGTTTTCCCTTGAGGCTTTCCCTCGAGGCTTTCCCACAGGGCTGTCCCACGTGCCACCGTGGTGTGAGTCGATCCTCGGCGTGAAAGATGAGCCAGTGTAGGGCAAAGAGCTTCCTCTGGAATGGACTGAGACATCTGGGGGACTCTTGGAATGGTGGTACGACCATGGAGTTCCTCTCGCCTTTCCTGTTGAGAGAGCCTCCTCTTGAGATGAGACGGGAACGCCGGGAAGTCTTTCCCGTTGAAAGCAGGGAAAGGATCCCTCATCTCGAGCTACGAGGGGGAAACGGTGCTCCTCTGGATGTGGGCGGGACCATCGTGCTTCCTCTCGAGTGGAGACGGGTATGGCGGTGAACTTCTTGAGTTGCAGCAAGGGTGTGAAAGACCCTTTCGAATTTCCAGAGGTTAGGTGTCATTAGTCTCCAGACGCCTCATCGGAAATAGGCCTCATCCTGCCTGGAAGGGAGAACTTCCTGGATTTTCTCGAGTTGCGGCAGGTGTTCTCGAGTTACGACGGGGACCTCAGGGACCCGCCCTGGTGGCCTCAGGAGAGGCCAGTCCCCATGCGAGTTGCTAGGGGGCCTCTCGGGATTCCTCTCCCGTCGATACCGGGGCCAAAAACCTTGTGTGGAGTCAGGGCCTGAACCGAGGATTCCTCTCAGGGGCTGACATGGATCTTTGGGTACTTCTGGAGTCTCCCCAGGGGAGTCAGGCCTCGTCTCAGGTCGGGGCATGCACGTGCACTTTCCTTCCAGGCTGTAGCAGCAATGTCACGCTTCCCGTGGCGTGGATCAAAGGATCTGTGGTTTTCCCTCGAGGCTTTCCCTCGAGGCTTTCCCACAGGGCTGTCCCACGTGCCACCGTGGTGTGAGTCGATCCTCGGCGTGAAAGATGAGCCAGTGCAGGGCAAAGAGCTTCCTCTGGAATGGACTGAGACATCTGGGGGACTCTTGGAATGGTGGAACGACCATGGAGTTCCTCTCGCCTTTCCTGTTGAGAGTGCCTCCGCTTGAGATGCGACGGGAACGCCGGGAATTCTTTCCCATTGAAAGCAGGGAAAGGATTCCTCATCTCGAGCTACGAGGGGGAAAGGGGGCTCCTCTGGATGTGGGCGGGACGATCGAGCTTCCTCTCGAGTGGAGACGGGTATGGCGGTGAACTTCTTGAGTTGCAGCAAGGGTGTGAAAGACCCTTTCGAAGTTCCAGAGGTTAGGTGTCATTAGTCTCCAGACGCCTCATTGGAAATAGGCCTCATCTCGCCTGGAAGGGGGAACTTCCTGGAATTTCTCGAGTTGTGGCAGGTGTTCTCGAGTTACGACGGGGACCTCAGGGACCCGCTCTGGTGGCCTCAGGAGAGGCCAGTCCCCATGCGACTTGCTAGGGGGCCTCTCGGGATTCCTCTCCCGTCGATACTGGGGCCAAAAACCTTGTGTGGAGTCAGGGCCTGAACCGAGGATTCCTCTCACGGGCTGACAGGGATCTTTGGGTTCTTCTGGAGTCTCCCCAGGGGAGTCAGGCCTCGTCTCGAGTCGGGGCATGCACGTGCACTTTCCTTCCAGGCTGTAGCAGCAATGTCACGCTTCCCGTGGCGTGGATCAAAGGATCTGTGGTTTTCCCTCGAGGCTTTCCCTCGAGGCTTTCCCACAGGGCTGTCCCACGTGCCACCGTGGTGTGAGTCGATCCTCGGCGTGAAAGATGAGCCAGTGCAGGGCAAAGAGGTTCCTCTGGAATGGACTGAGACATCTGGGGGACTCTTGGAATGGTGGTACGACCATGGAGTTCCTCTCGCCTTTCCTGTTGAGAGTGCCTCCGCTTGAGATGCGACGGGAACGCCGGGAACTCTTTCCCATTGAAAGCAGGGAAAGGATTCCTCATCTCGAGCTACGAGGGGGAAAGGGGGCTCCTCTGGATGTGGGCGGGACGATCGTGTTTCCTCTCGAGTGGAGACGGGTATGGCGGTGAACTTCTTGAGTTGCAGCAAGGGTGTGAAAGACCCTTTCGAAGTTCCAGAGGTTAGGTGTCATTAGTCTCCAGACGCCTCATCGGAAATCGGCCTCATCCTGCCTGGAAGGGAGAACTTCCTGGATTTTCTCGAGTTGCGGCAGGTGTTCTCGAGTTACGACGGGGACCTCAGGGACCCGCCCTGGTGGCCTCAGGAGAGGCCAGTCCCCATGCGAGTTGCTAGGGGGCCTCTCGGGATTCCTCTCCCGTCGATACCCGGGCCAAAAAACTTGTGTGGAGTCAGGGCCGGAACCGAGGATTCCTCTCACGGGCTGATATGGATCTTTGGGTACTTCTGGAGTCTCGCCAGGGGAGAAAGGACCCATCTCGAGTGGGGGCATGCACGTGCGCTTTCCTTCCAGGCTGTAGCAGCAATGTCACGCTTCCCATCGCGTGGATCAAAGGATCTGTGGTTTTCCCACAGGGCTCTCCCACGTGCCACCGTGGTGTGAGTCGATCCTCGGCGTGAAAGATGAGCCAGTGCAGGGCAAAGAGGTTCCTCTGGAATGGACTGAGACATCTGGGGGACTCTTGGAATGGTGGTACAACCATGGAGTTCCTCTCGCCTTTCCTGTTGAGAGTGCCTCCTCTTGAGATGCGACGGGAACGCCGGGAATTCTTTCCCGTTGAAAGCAGGGAAAGGATTCCTCATCTCGAGCTACGAGGGGGAAACGGGGCTCCGCTGGATGTGGGCGGGACCATCGTGCTTCCTCTAGAGTGGAGCCGGGTATGGCGGTGAACTTCTTGAGTTGCAGCAAGGGTGTGAAAGACCCTTTCGAAGTTCCAGAGGTTAGGTGTCATTAGTCTCCAGACGCCTCATCGGAAATAGGCCTCATCTCGCCTGGAAGGGGGAACTTCCTGGAATTTCTCGAGTTGTGGCAGGTGTTCTCGAGTTACGACGGGGACCTCAGGGACCCGCCCTGGTGGCCTCAGGAGAGGCCAGTCCCCATGCGAGTTGCTAGGGGGCCTCTCCGGATTCCTCTCCCGTCGATACCGGGGCCAAAAACCTTGTGTGGAGTCAGGGCCTGAACCGAGGATTCCTCTCAGGGGCTGACATGGATCTTTGGGTACTTCTGGAGTCTCCCCAGGGGAGTCAGGCCTCGTCTCGAGTCGGGGCATGCACGTGCACTTTCCTTCCAGGCTGTAGCAGCAATGTCACGATTCCCGTGGCGTGGATCAAAGGATCTGTGGTTTTCCCTCGAGGCTTTCCCTCGAGGCTTTCCCACAGGGCTGTCCCACGTGCCACCGTGGTGTGAGTCAATCCTCGGCGTGAAAGATGAGCCAGTGCAGGGCAAAGAGGTTCCTCTGGAATGGACTGAGACATCTGGAGGACTCTTGCAATGGTGGTACGCCCATGGAGTTCCTCTCGCCTTTGCTGTTGAGAGTGCCTCCTCTTGAGATGGGACGGGAACACCGGGAATTCTTTCCCATTGAAAGCAGGGAAAGGATTCCTCATCTCGAGCTATGAGGTGGAAATGGGGCTCCTCTGGATGTGGGCGGGACGATCGTGCTTCCTCTCGAGTGGAGACGGGTATGGTGGTGATCTTCTTGAGTTGCAGCAAGGGTGTGAAAGACCCTTTCGAAGTTCCAGAGGTTAGGTGTCATTAGTCTCCAGACGCCTCATCGGAAATAGGCCTCATCTCGCCTGGAAGGGAGAACTTCCTGGATATTCTCGAGTTGCGGCAGGTGTTCTCGAGTTACGACGGGGACCTCAGGGACCCGCCCTGGTGGCCTCACGAGAGGCCAGTCCCCATGCGAGTTGCTAGGGGGCCTCTCGGGATTCCTCTCCCGTCGATACCGGGGCCAAAAACCTTGTGTGGAGTCAGGGCCGGAACCGAGGATTCCTCTCACGGGCTGATATGGATCTTTGGGTACTTCTGGAGTCTCGCCAGGGGAGACAGGCCTCATCTCGAGTGGGGGCATGCACGTGCGCTTTCCTTCCAGGCTGTAGCAGCAATGTCACGCTTCCCATCGCGTGGATCAAAGGATTTGTGGTTTTCCCTCGAGGCTTTCCCTCGAGGCTTTCCCACAGGGCTGTCCCACGTGCCACCGTGGTGTGAGTCGATCCTCGGCGTGAAAGATGAGCCAGTGCAGGGCAAAGAGGTTCTTCTGGAATGGACTGAGACATCTGTGGGACTCTTGGAATGGTGGTACGACCATGGAGTTCCTCTCGCCTTTCCTGTTGAGAGTGCCTCCTCTTGAGATGCGACGGGAACGCCGGGAATTCTTTCCCGTTGAAAGCAGGGAAAGGATCGCTCATCTCGAGCTAGGAGGGGGAAACGGGGCTCCTCTGGATGTGGGCGGGACTATCGTGCTTCCTCTCGAGTGGAGACGGGTATGGCGGTGAACTTCTTGAGTTGCAGCAAGGGTGTGAAAGACCCTTTCGAAGTTCCAGAGGTTAGGTGTCATTAGTCTCCAGACGCCTCATCGGAAATAGGCCTCATCTCGCCTGGAAGGGAGAACTTCCTGGATTTTCTCGAATTGCGGCAGGTGTTCTCGAGTTACGACGGGGACCTCAGGGACCCGCCCTGGTGGCCTCAGGAGAGGCCAGTCCCCATGCGAGTTGCTAGGGGGCCTCTCGGGATTCCTCTCCCGTCGATACCTGGGCCAAAAACCTTGTGTGGAGTCAGGGCCGGAACCGAGGATTCCTCTCAGGGGCTGACATGGATCTTTGGGTCCTTCTGGAGTCTCCCCATGGGAGTCAGGCCTCGTCTCGAGTGGGGGCATGCACGTGCGCTTTCCATCCAGGCTGTAGCAGCAATGTCACGCTTCCCATCGCGTGGATCAAAGGATCTGTGGTTTTCCCTCGAGGCTTTCCCTCGAGGCTTTCCCACAGGGCTGTCCCACGTGCCACCGTGGTGTGAGTCGATCCTCGGAGTGAAAGATGAGCCAGTGCAGGGCAAAGAGGTTCCTCTGGAATGGACTGAGACATCTGGGGGACTCTTGGAATGGTGGTACGACCATGGAGTTCCTCTCGCCTTTCCTGTTGAGAGTGCCTCCTCTTGAGATGCGACGGGAACGCCGGGAATTCTTTCCCGTTGAAAGCAGGGAAAGGATCCCTCATCTCGAGCTAGGAGGGGGAAACGGGGCTCTTCTGGATGTGGGCGGGACCATCGTGCTTCCTCTAGAGTGGAGACGGGTATGGCGGTGAACTTCTTGAGTTGCAGCAAGGGTGTGAAAGACCCTTTCGAAGTTCCAGAGTTTAGGTGTCATTAGTCTCCAGACGCCTCATCGGAAATAGGCCTCATCTCGCCTGGAAGGGAGAACTTCCTGGATTTTCTCGAGTTGCGGCAGGTGTTCTCGAGTTACGACGGGGACCTCAGGGACCCGCCCTGGTGGCCTCAGGAGAGGCCAGTCCCCATGCGACTTGCTAGGGGGCCTCTCGGGATTCCTCTCCCGTCGATACCGGGGCCAAAAACCTTGTGTGGAGTCAGGGCCGGAACCGAGGATTCCTCTCAGGGGCTGACATGGATCTGTGGGTACTTCTGGAGTCTCCCCATGGGAGTCAGGCCTCGTCTCGAGTGGGGGCATGCACGTGCGCTTTCCTTCCAGGCTGTAGCAGCAATGTCATGCTTCCCGTGGCGTGGATCAAAGGATCTGTGGTTTTCCCTCGAGGCTTTCCCTCGAGGCTTTCCCACAGGGCTGTCCCACGTGCCACCGTGGTGTGAGTCGATCCTCGGCGTGAAAGATGAGCCAGTGCAGGGCAAAGAGGTTCCTCTGGAATGGACTGAGACATCTGGGGGACTCTTGGAATGGTGGTACGACCATGGAGTTCCTCTCGCCTTTCCTGTTGAGAGTGCCTCCGCTTGAGATGCGACGGGAACGCCGGGAATTCTTTCCCGTTGAAAGCAGGGAAAGGATTCCTCATCTCGAGCTACGAGGGGGAAAGGGGGCTTCTCTGGATGTGGGCGGGACGATCGTGCTTCCTCTCGAGTGGAGACGGGTATGGCGGTGAACTTCTTGAGTTGCAGCAAGGGTGTGAAAGACCCTTTCGAAGTTCCAGAGGTTAGGTGTCATTAGTCTCCAGACGCCTCATCGGAAATAGGCCTCATCTCGCCTGGAAGGGGGAACTTCCTGGAATATCTCGAGTTGCGGCAGGTGTCCTCGAGTTACGACGGGGACCTCAGTGACCCGACCTGGTGGCCTCAGGAGAGGCCAGTCCCCATGCGAGTTGCTAGGGGGCCTCTCGGGATTCCTCTCCCGTCGATACCGGGGCCAAAAACCTTGTGTGGAGTCAGGGCCGTAACCGAGGATTCCTCTCAGGGGCTGACATGGATCTTTGGGTACTTCTGGAGTCTCCCCAGGGGAGTCAGACCTCGTCTCGAGTCGGGGCATGCACGTGCACTTTCCTTCCAGGCTGTAGCAGCAATGTCACGCTTCCCGTGGCGTGGATCAAAGGATCTGTGGTTTTCCCTCGAGGCTTTCCCTCGAGGCTTTCCCACAGGGCTGTCCCACGTGCCACCGTGGTGTGAGTCGATCCTCGGCGTGAAAGATGAGCCAGTGCAGGGCAAAGAGCTTCCTCTGGAATGGACTGAGACATCTGGGGGACTCTTGGAATGGTGGTACGACCATGGAGTTCCTCTCGCCTTTCCTGTTGAGAGTACCTCCGCTTGAAATGCGACGGGAACGCCGGGAATTCTTTCCCATTGAAAGCAGGGAAAGGATTCCTCATCTCGAGCTACGAGGGGGAAAGGGGGCTCCTCTGGATGTGGGCGGGACGATCGTGCTTCCTCTCGAGTGGAGACGGGTATGGCGGTGAACTTCTTGAGTTGCAGCAAGGGTGTGAAAGACCCTTTCGAAGTTCCAGAGGTTAGGTGTCATTAGTCTCCAGACGCCTGATCGGAAATAGGCCTCATCTCGCCTGGAAGGGAGAACTTCCTGGATTTTCTCGAGTTGCGGCAGGTGTTCTCGAGTTACGACGGGGACCTCAGGGACCCGCCCTGGTGGCCTCAGGAGAGGCCAGTCCCCATGCGACTTGCTAGGGGGCCTCTCGGGATTCCTCTCCCGTCGATACCGGGGCCAAAAACCTTGTGTGGAGTCAGGGCCGGAACCGAGGATTCCTGTCAGGGGCTGACATGGATCTTTGGGTCCTTCTGGAGTCTCCCCATGGGAGTCAGGCCTCGTCTCGAGTGGGGGCATGCACGGGCGCTTTCCTTCAAGGCTGTAGCAGCATTGTCACGCTTCCCATCGCGTGGATCAAAGGATCTGTGGTTTTCCCTCGAGGCTTTCCCTCGAGGCTTTCCCACAGGGCTGTCCCACGTGCCACCGTGGTGTGAGTCGATCCTCGGAGTGAAAGATGAGCCAGTGCAGGGCAAAGAGGTTCCTCTGGAATGGACTGAGACATCTGGGGGACTCTTGGAATGGTGGTACGACCATGGAGTTCCTCTCGCCTTTCCTGTTGAGAGTGCCTCCTCTTGAGATGCGACGGGAACGCCGGGAATTCTTTCCCGTTGAAAGCAGGGAAAGGATCGCTCATCTCGAGCTAGGAGGGGGAAACGGGGCTCCTCTGGATGTGGGCGGGACCATCGTGCTTCCTCTAGAGTGGAGACGGGTATGGCGGTGAACTTCTTGAGTTGCAGCAAGGGTGTGAAAGACCCTTTCGAAGTTCCAGAGGTTAGGTGTCATTAGTCTCCAGACGCCTCATCGGGAATAGGCCTCATCTCGCCTGGAAGGGGGAACTTCCTGGAATTTCTCGAGTTGCGGCAGGTGTTCTCGAGTTACGACGGGGACCTCAGGGACCCGCCCTGGTGGCCTCAGGAGAGGCCAGTCCCCATGCGAGTTGCTAGGGGGCCTCTCGGGATTCCTCTCCCGTCGATACCGGGGCCAAAAACCTTGTGTGGAGTCAGGGCCGGAACCGAGGATTCCTCTCAGGGGCTGACATGGATCTGTGGGTACTTCTGGAGTCTCCCCATGGGAGTCAGGCCTCGTCTCGAGTGGGGGCATGCACGTGCGCTTTCCTTCCAGGCTGTAGCAGCAATGTCACGCTTCCCGAGGCGTGGATCAAAGGATCTGTGGTTTTCCCTCGAGGCTTTCCCTCGAGGCTTTCCCACAGGGCTGTCCCACGTGCCACCGTGGTGTGAGTCGATCCTCGGCGTGAAAGATGAGCCAGTGCAGGGCAAAGAGGTTCCTCTGGAATGGACTGAGACATCTGGGGGACTCTTGGAATGGTGGTACGACCATGGAGTTCCTCTCGCCTTTCCTGTTGAGAGTGCCTCCGCTTGAGATGCGACGGGAACGCCGGGAATTCTTTCCCATTGAAAGCAGGGAAAGAATTCCTCATCTCGAGCTACGAGGGGGAAAGGGGGCTTCTCTGGATGTGGGCGGGACGATCGTGCTTCCTCTCGAGTGGAGACGGGTATGGCGGTGAACTTCTTGAGTTGCAGCAAGGGTGTGAAAGACCCTTTCGAAGTTCCAGAGGTTAGGTGTCATTAGTCTCCAGACGCCTGATCGGAAATAGGCCTCATCTCGCCTGGAAGGGAGAACTTCCTGGATTTTCTCGAGTTGCGGCAGGTGTTCTCGAGTTACGACGGGCACCTCAGGGACCCGCCCTGGTGGCCTCAGGAGAGGCCAGTCCCCATGCGACTTGCTAGGGGGCCTCTCGGGATTCCTCTCCCGTCGATACCGGGGCCAAAAACCTTGTGTGGAGTCAGGGCCGGAACCGAGGATTCCTGTCAGGGGCTGACATGGATCTTTGGGTACTTCTGGAGTCTCCCCAGGGGAGTCAGGCCTCGTCTCGAGTCGGGGCATGCACGTGCACTTTCCTTCCAGGCTGTAGCAGCAATGTCACGCTTCCCGTGGCGTGGATCAAAGGATCTGTGGTTTTCCCTCGAGGCTTTCCCTCGAGGCTTTCCCACAGGGCTGTCCCACGTGCCACCGTGGTGTGAGTCGATCCTCGGCGTGAAAGATGAGCCAGTGCAGGGCAACGATCTTCCTCTGAAATGGACTGAGACATCTGGGGGACTCTTGGAATGGTGGTACGACCATGGAGTTCCTCTCTCCTTTCCTATTGAGAGTGCCTCCGCTTCAGATGCGACGGGAACGCCGGGAATTCTTTCCCATTGAAAGCAGGGAAAGGATTCCTCATCTCGAGCTACGAGGGGGAAAGGGGGCTCCTCTGGATGTGGGCGGGACGATCGTGCTTCCTCTCGAGTGGAGACGGGTATGGCGGTGAACTTCTTGAGTTGCAGCAAGGGTGTGAAAGACCCTTTCGAAGTTCCAGAGGTTAGGTGTCATTAGTCTCCAGACGCCTCATCGGAAATAGGCCTCATCTCGCCTGGAAGGGAGAACTTCCTGGATATTCTCGAGTTGCGGCAGGTGTTCTCGAGTTACGACGGGGACCTCAGGGACCCGCCCTGGTGGCCTCAGGAGAGGCCAGTCCCCATGCGACTTGCTAGGGGGCCTCTCGGGTTTCCTCTCCCGTCGATACCGGGGCCAAAAACCTTGTGTGGAGTCAGGGCCGGAACCGAGGATTCCTGTCAGGGGCTGACATGGATCTTTGGGTACTTCTGGAGTCTCCCCAGGGGAGTCAGGCCTCGTCTCGAGTCGGGGCATGCACGTGCACTTTCCTTCCAGGCTGTAGCAGCAATGTCACGCTTCCCGTGGCGTGGATCAAAGGATCTGTGGTTTTCCCTCGAGGCTTTCCCTCGAGGCTTTCCCACAGGGCTGTCCCACGTGCCACCGTGGTGTGAGTCGATCCTCGGCGTGAAAGATGAGCCAGTGCAGGGCAAAGATCTTCCTCTGAAATGGACTGAGACATCTGGGGGACTCTTGGAATGGTGGTACGACCATGGAGTTCCTCTCTCCTTTCCTATTGAGAGTGCCTCCGCTTCAGATGCGACGGGAACGCCGGGAATTCTTTCCCATTGAAAGCAGGGAAAGGATTCCTCATCTCGAGCTACGAGGGGGAAAGGGGGCTCCTCTGGATGTGGGCGGGACCATCGTGCTTCCTCTCGAGTGGAGACGGGTATGGCGGTGAACTTCTTGAGTTGCAGCAAGGGTGTGAAAGACCCTTTCGAAGTTCCAGAGGTTAGGTGTCATTAGTCTCCAGACGCCTCATCGGAAATAGGCCTCATCTCGCCTGGAAGGGAGAACTTCC
Source organism: Capricornis sumatraensis (assembly GCF_032405125.1). Taxonomy (NCBI): domain Eukaryota; kingdom Metazoa; phylum Chordata; class Mammalia; order Artiodactyla; family Bovidae; genus Capricornis; species Capricornis sumatraensis. Next base: position 9,947,120 of record NW_027184613.1, read on the forward strand.
TGGATATTCTCGAGTTGCGGCAGGTGTTCTCGAGTTACGACGGGGACCTCAGGGACCCGCCCTGGTGGCCTCAGGAGAGGCCAGTCCCCATGCGAGTTGCTAGGGGGCCTCTCGGGATTCCTCTCCCGTCGATACCGGGGCCAAAAACCTTGTGTGGAGTCAGGGCCGGAACCGAGGATTCCTCTCAGTGGCTGACATGGATCTTTGGGTACTTCTGGAGTCTCCCCATGGGAGTCAGGCCTCGTCTCGAGTGGGGGCATGCACGGGCGCTTTCCTTCAAGGCTGTAGCAGCAATGTCACGCTTCCCGTGGCGTGAATCAAACGATCTGTGGTTTTCCCTCGAGGCTTTCCCTCGAGGCTTTCCCACAGGGCTGTCCCACGTGCCACCGTGGTGTGAGTCGATCCTCGGCGTGAAAGATGAGCCAGTGTAGAGCAAAGAGCTTCCTCTGGAATGGACTGAGACATCTGGGGGACTCTTGGAATGGTGGTACGACCATGGAGTTCCTCTCGCCTTTCCTGTTGAGAGTGCCTCCTCTTGAGATGCGACGGGAACGCCGGGAATTCTTTCCCGTTGAAAGCAGGGAAAGGATCCCTCATCTCGAGCTACGAGGGGGAAACGGGGCTCCTCTGGATGTGGGCGGGACTATCGTGCTTCCTCTCGAGTGGAGACGGGTATGGCGGTGAACTTCTTGAGTTGCAGCAAGGGTGTGAAAGACCCTTTCGAAGTTCCAGAGGTTAGGTGTCATTAGTCTCCAGACGCCTCATCGGAAATAGGCCTCATCTCGCCTGGAAGGGAGAACTTCCTGGATTTTCTCGAGTTGCGGCAGGTGTTCTCGAGTTACGACGGGGACCTCAGGGACCCGCCCTGGTGGCCTCAGGAGAGGCCAGTCCCCATGCGAGTTGCTAGGGGGCCTCTCGGGATTCCTCTCCCGTCGATACCGGGGCCAAAAACCTTGTGTGGAGTCAGGGCCGGAACCGAGGATTCCTCTCAGGGGCTGACATGGATCTTTGGGTCCTTCTGGAGTCTCCCCATGGGAGTCAGGCCTCGTCTCGAGTGGGGGCATGCACGTGCGCTTTCCTTCCAGGCTGTAGCAGCATTGTCACGCTTCCCATCGCGTGGATCAAAGGATCTGTGTTTTTCCCTCGAGGCTTTCCCTCGAGGCTTTCCCACAGGGTTGTCCCACGTGCCACCGTGGTGTGAGTCGATCCTCGGCGTGAAAGATGAGCCAGTGCAGGGCAAAGAGGTTCCTCTGGAATGGACTGAGACATCTGGGGGACTCTTGGAATGGTGGTACGACCATGGAGTTCCTCTCGCCTTTCCTGTTGAGAGTGCCTCCGCTTGAGATGCGACGGGAACGCCGGGAATTCTTTCCCATTGAAAGCAGGGAAAGAATTCCTCATCTCGAGCTACGAGGGGGAAAGGGGGCTTCTCTGGATGTGGGCGGGACGATCGTGCTTCCTCTCGAGTGGAGACGGGTATGGCGGTGAACTTCTTGAGTTGCAGCAAGGGTGTGAAAGACCCTTTCGAAGTTCCAGAGGTTAGGTGTCATTAGTCTCCAGACGCCTCATCGGAAATAGGCCTCATCTCGCCTGGAAGGGGGAACTTCCTGGAATATCTCGAGTTGCGGCAGGTGTTCTCGAGTTACGACGGGGACCTCAGTGACCCGACCTGGTGGCCTCAGGAGAGGCCAGTCCCCATGCGAGTTGCTAGGGGGCCTCTCGGGATTCCTCTCCCGTCGATACCGGGGCCAAAAACCTTGTGTGGAGATAGGGCCGTAACCGAGGATTCCTCTCAGGGGCTGACATGGATCTTTGGGTACTTCTGGAGTCTCCCCAGGGGAGTCAGACCTCGTCTCGAGTCGGGGCATGCACGTGCACTTTCCTTCCAGGCTGTAGCAGCAATGTCACGCTTCCCGTGGCATGGATCAAAGGATCTGTGGTTTTCCCTCGAGGGTTTCCCTCGAGGCTTTCCCACAGGGCTGTCCCACGTGCCACCGTGGTGTGAGTCGATCCTCGGCGTGAAAGATGAGCCAGTGCAGGGCAAAGAGCTTCCTCTGGAATGGACTGAGACATCTGGGGGACTCTTGGAATGGTGGTACGACCATGGAGTTCCTCTCGCCTTTCCTGTTGAGAGTACCTCCGCTTGAAATGCGACGGGAACGCCGGGAATTCTTTCCCATTGAAAGCAGGGAAAGGATTCCTCATCTCGAGCTACGAGGGGGAAAGGGGGCTCCTCTGGATGTGGGCGGGACGATCGTGCTTCCTCTCGAGTGGAGACGGGTATGGCGGTGAACTTCTTGAGTTGCAGCAAGGGTGTGAAAGACCCTTTCGAAGTTCCAGAGGTTAGGTGTCATTAGTCTCCAGACGCCTGATCGGAAATAGGCCTCATCTCGCCTGGAAGGGAGAACTTCCTGGATTTTCTCGAGTTGCGGCAGGTGTTCTCGAGTTACGACGGGGACCTCAGGGACCCGCCCTGGTGGCCTCAGGAGAGGCCAGTCCCCATGCGACTTGCTAGGGGGCCTCTCGGGATTCCTCTCCCGTCGATACCGGGGCCAAAAACCTTGTGTGGAGTCAGGGCCGGAACCGAGGATTCCTGTCAGGGGCTGACATGGATCTTTGGGTACTTCTGGAGTCTCCCCAGGGGAGTCAGGCCTCGTCTCGAGTCGGGGCATGCACGTGCACTTTCCTTCCAGGCTGTAGCAGCAATGTCACGCTTCCCGTGGCGTGGATCAAAGGATCTGTGGTTTTCCCTCGAGGCTTTCCCTCGAGGCTTTCCCACAGGGCTGTCCCACGTGCCACCGTGGTGTGAGTCGATCCTCGGCGTGAAAGATGAGCCAGTGCAGGGCAAAGATCTTCCTCTGAAATGGACTGAGACATCTGGGGGACTCTTGGAATGGTGGTACGACCATGGAGTTCCTCTCTCCTTTCCTATTGAGAGTGCCTCCGCTTCAGATGCGACGGGAACGCCGGGAATTCTTTCCCATTGAAAGCAGGGAAAGGATTCCTCATCTCGAGCTACGAGGGGGAAAGGGGGCTCCTCTGGATGTGGGCGGGACGATCGTGCTTCCTCTCGAGTGGAGACGGGTATGGCGGTGAACTTCTTGAGTTGCAGCAAGGGTGTGAAAGACCCTTTCGAAGTTCCAGAGGTTAGGTGTCATTAGTCTCCAGACACCTCATCGGAAATAGGCCTCATCTCGCCTGGAAGGGAGAACTTCCTGGATATTCTCGAGTTGCGGCAGGTGTTCTCGAGTTACGACGGGGACCACAGGGACCCGCCCTGGTGGCCTCAGGAGAGGCCAGTCCCCATGCGACTTGCTAGGGGGCCTCTCGGGATTCCTCTCCCGTCGATACCGGGGCCAAAAACCTTGTGTGGAGTCAGGGCCGGAACCGAGGATTCCTGTCAGGGGCTGACATGGATCTTTGGGTACTTCTGGAGTCTCCCCAGGGGAGTCAGGCCTCGTCTCGAGTCGGGGCATGCACGTGCACTTTCCTTCCAGGCTGTAGCAGCAATGTCACGCTTCCCGTGGCGTGGATCAAAGGATCTGTGGTTTTCCCTCGAGGCTTTCCCTCGAGGCTTTCCCACAGGGCTGTCCCACGTGCCACCGTGGTGTGAGTCGATCCTCGGCGTGAAAGATGAGCCAGTGCAGGGCAAAGATCTTCCTCTGAAATGGACTGAGACATCTGGGGGACTCTTGGAATGGTGGTACGACCATGGAGTTCCTCTCTCCTTTCCTATTGAGAGTGCCTCCGCTTCAGATGCGACGGGAACGCCGGGAATTCTTTCCCATTGAAAGCAGGGAAAGGATTCCTCATCTCGAGCTACGAGGGGGAAAGGGGGCTCCTCTGGATGTGGGCGGGACGATCGTGCTTCCTCTCGAGTGGAGACGGGTATGGCGGTGAACTTCTTGAGTTGCAGCAAGGGTGTGAAAGACCCTTTCGAAGTTCCAGAGGTTAGGTGTCATTAGTCTCCAGACGCCTCATCGGAAATAGGCCTCATCTCGCCTGGAAGGGAGAACTTCCTGGATATTCTCGAGTTGCGGCAGGTGTTCTCGAGTTACGACGGGGACCTCAGGGACCCGCCCTGGTGGCCTCAGGAGAGGCCAGTCCCCATGCGAGTTGCTAGGGGGCCTCTCGGGATTCCTCTCCCGTCGATACCGGGGCCAAAAACCTTGTGTGGAGTCAGGGCCGGAACCGAGGATTCCTCTCAGTGGCTGACATGGATCTTTGGGTACTTCTGGAGTCTCCCCATGGGAGTCAGGCCTCGTCTCGAGTGGGGGCATGCTCGGGCGCTTTCCTTCAAGGCTGTAGCAGCAATGTCACGCTTCCCATGGCGTGAATCAAACGATCTGTGGTTTTCCCTCGAGGCTTTCCCTCGAGGCTTTCCCACAGGGCTGTCCCACGTGCCACCGTGGTGTGAGTCGATCCTCGGCGTGAAAGATGAGCCAGTGTAGGGCAAAGAGCTTCCTCTGGAATGGACTGAGACATCTGGGGGACTCTTGGAATGGTGGTACGACCATGGAGTTCCTCTCGCCTTTCCTGTTGAGAGTGCCTCCTCTTGAGATGCGACGGGAACGCCGGGAATTCTTTCCCGTTGAAAGCAGGGAAAGGATCCCTCATCTCGAGCTACGAGGGGGAAACGGGGCTCCTCTGGATGTGGGCGGGACTATCGTGCTTCCTCTCGAGTGGAGACGGGTATGGCGGTGAACTTCTTGAGTTGCAGCAAGGGTGTGAAAGACCCTTTCGAAGTTCCAGAGGTTAGGTGTCATTAGTCTCCAGACGCCTCATCGGAAATAGGCCTCATCTCGCCTGGAAGGGAGAACTTCCTGGATTTTCTCGAGTTGCGGCAGGTGTTCTCGAGTTACGACGGGGACCTCAGGGACCCGCCCTGGTGGCCTCAGGAGAGGCCAGTCCCCATGCGAGTTGCTAGGGGGCCTCTCGGGATTCCTCTCCCGTCGATACCGGGGCCAAAAACCTTGTGTGGAGTCAGGGCCGGAACCGAGGATTCCTCTCAGGGGCTGACATGGATCTTTGGGTCCTTCTGGAGTCTCCCCATGGGAGTCAGGCCTCGTCTCGAGTGGGGGCATGCACGTGCGCTTTCCTTCCAGGCTGTAGCAGCATTGTCACGCTTCCCATCGCGTGGATCAAAGGATCTGTGTTTTTCCCTCGAGGCTTTCCCTCGAGGCTTTCCCACAGGGTTGTCCCACGTGCCACCGTGGTGTGAGTCGATCCTCGGCGTGAAAGATGAGCCAGTGCAGGGCAAAGAGGTTCCTCTGGAATGGACTGAGACATCTGGGGGACTCTTGGAATGGTGGTACGACCATGGAGTTCCTCTCGCCTTTCCTTTGAGAGTGCCTCCTCTTGAGATGCGACGGGAACGCCGGGAATTCTTTCCCGTTGAAAGCAGGGAAAGGATCCCTCATCTCGAGCTACGAGGGGGAAACGGGGCTCCTCTGGATGTGGGCGGGACCATCGTGCTTCCTCTCGAGTGGAGCCGGGTATGGCGGTGAACTTCTTGAGTTGCAGCAATGGTGTGAAAGACCCTTTCGAAGTTCCAGAGGTTAGGTGTCATTAGTCTCCAGACGCCTCATCGGGAATAGGCCTCATCTCGCCTGGAAGGGGGAACTTCCTGGAATTTCTCGAGTTGCAGCAGGTGTTCTCGAGTTACGACGGCGACCTCAGGGACCCGCCCTGGTGGCCTCAGGAGAGGCCAGTCCCCATGCGAGTTGCTAGGGGGCCTCTCGGGATTCCTCTCCCGTCGATACCGGGGCCAAAAACCTTGTGTGGAGTCAGGGCCGGAACCGAGGATTCCTCTCAGGGGCTGACATGGATCTGTGGGTACTTCTGGAGTCTCCCCAGGGGAGTCAGGCCTCGTCTCGAGTCGGGGCATGCACGTGCACTTTCCTTCCAGGCTGTAGCAGCAATGTCACGCTTCCCGTGGCGTGGATCAAAGGATCTGTGGTTTTCCCTCGAGGCTTTCCCTCGAGGCTTTCCCACAGGGCTGTCCCACGTGCCACCGTGGTGTGAGTCGATCCTCGGCGTGAAAGATGAGCCAGTGCAGGGCAAAGATCTTCCTCTGAAATGGACTGAGACATCTGGGGGACTCTTGGAATGGTGGTACGACCATGGAGTTCCTCTCGCCTTTCCTGTTGAGAGTGCCTCCGCTTGAGATGCGACGGGAACGCCGGGAATTCTTTCCCATTGAAAGCAGGGAAAGGATTCCTCATCTCGAGCTACGAGGGGGAAAGGGGGCTCCTCTGGATGTGGGCGGGACGATCGTGCTTCCTCTCGAGTGGAGCCGGGTATGGCGGTGAACTTCTTGAGTTGCAGCAAGGGTGTGAAAGACCCTTTCGAAGTTCCAGAGGTTAGGTGTCATTAGTCTCCAGACGCCTCATCGGAAATAGGCCTCATCTCGCCTGGAAGGGGGAACTTCCTGGAATATCTCTAGTTGCGGCAGGTGTTCTCGAGTTAAGACGGGGACCTCAGGGACCCGCCCTGGTGGCCTCAGGAGAGGCCAGTCCCCATGCGAGTTGCTAGGGGGCCTCTCGGGATTCCTCTCCCGTCGATACCCGGGCCAAAAACCTTGTGTGGAGTCAGGGCCGGAACCGAGGATTCCTCTCACGGGCTGATATGGATCTATGGGTACTTCTGGAGTCTCGCCAGGGGAGACAGGCCTCATCTCGAGTGGGGGCATGCACGTGCGCTTTCCTTCCAGGCTGTAGCAGCAATGTCACGCTTCCCATCGCGTGGATCAAAGGATTTGTGGTTTTCCCTCGAGGCTTTCCCTCGAGGCTTTCCCACAGGGCTGTCCCACGTGCCACCGTGGTGTGAGTCGATCCTCGGCGTGAAAGATGAGCCAGTGCAGGGCAAAGAGGTTCCTCTGGAATGGACTGAGACATCTGGGGGACTCTTGGAATGGTGGTACGACCATGGAGTTCCTCTCGCCTTTCCTGTTGAGAGTGCCTCCTCTTGAGATGCGACGGGAACGCCGCGAATTCTTTCCCGTTGAAAGCAGGGAAAGGATCGCTCATCTCGAGCTAGGAGGGGGAAACGGGGCTCCTCTGGATGTGGGCGGGACCATCGTGCTTCCTCTAGAGTGGAGATGGGTATGGCGGTGAACTTCTTGAGTTGCAGCAAGGGTGTGAAAGACCCTTTCGAAGTTCCAGAGTTTAGGTGTCATTAGTCTCCAGACGCCTCATCGGAAATAGGCCTCATCTCGCCTGGAAGGGAGAACTTCCTGGATTTTCTCGAGTTGCGGCAGGTGTTCTCGAGTTACGACGGGGACCTCAGGGACCCGCCCTGGTGGCCTCAGGAGAGGCCAGTCCCCATGCGAGTTGCTAGGGGGCCTCTCGGGATTCCTCTCCCATCGATACAGGGGCCAAAAACCTTGTGTGGAGTCAGGGCCGGAACCGAGGATTCCTCTCAGTGGCTGACATGGATCTTTGGGTACTTCTGGAGTCTCACCAGGGGAGTCAGGCCTCGTCTCGAGTGGGGGCATGCACGTGCGCTTTCCTTCAAGGCTGTAGCAGCAATGTCACGCTTCCCGTGGCGTGAATCAAACGATCAGTGGTTTTCCCTCGAGGCTTTCCCTCGAGGCTTTCCCACAGGGCTGTCCCACGTGCCACCGTGGTGTGAGTCGATCCTCGGCGTGAAAGATGAGCCAGTGTAGGGCAAAGAGCTTCCTCTGGAATGGACTGAGACATCTGGGGGACTCTTGGAATGGTGGTACGACCATGGAGTTCCTCTCGCCTTTCCTGTTGAGAGTGCCTCCTCTTGAGATGCGACGGGAATGCCGGGAATTCTTTCCCGTTGAAAGCAGGGTAAGGATCCCTCATCTGGAGTTCCGAGGGGGAAACGGGGCTCCTCTGGATGTGGGCGGGACTATCGTGCTTCCTCTCGAGTGGAGACGGGTATGGCGGTGAACTTCTTGAGTTGCAGCAAGGGTGTGAAAGACCCTTTCGAAGTTCCAGAGGTTAGGTGTCATTAGTCTCCAGACGCCTCATCGGAAATAGGCCTCATCTCGCCTGGAAGGGAGAACTTCCTGGATTTTCTCGAGTTGCGGCAGGTGTTCTCGAGTTACGACGGGGACCTCAGGGACCCGCCCTGGTGGCCTCAGGAACGGCCAGTCCCCATGCGAGTTGCTAGGGGGCCTCTCGGGATTCCTCTCCCGTCGATACCGGGGCCAAAAACCTTGTGTGGAGTCAGGGCCGGAACCGAGGATTCCTCTCAGTGGCTGACATGGATCTTTGGGTACTTCTGGAGTCTCCTCAGGGGAGTCAGGCCTCGTCTCGAGTGGGGGCATGCACGTGCGCTTTCCTTCAAGGCTGTAGCAGCAATGTCACGCTTCCCGTGGCGTGAATCAAACGATCTGTGGTTTTCCCTCGAGGCTTTCCCTCGAGGCTTTCCCACAGGGCTGTACCACGTTCCACTGTGGTGTGAGTCGATCCTCGGCGTGAAAGACGAGCCAGTGTAGGGCAAAGAGCTTCCTCTGGAATGGACTGAGACATCTGGGGGACTCTTGGAATGGTGGTACGACCATGGAGTTCCTCTCGCCTTTCCTGTTGAGAGTGCCTCCTCTTGAGATGCGACGGGAACGCCGGAAATTCTTTCCCGTTGAAAGCAGGGAAAGGATCCCTCATCTCGAGCTACGAAGGGGAAACGGGGCTCCTCTGGATGTGGGCGGGACTTTCGTGCTTCCTCTCGAGTGGAGACGGGTATGGCGGTGAACTTCTTGAGTTGCAGCAAGGGTGTGAAAGACACTTTCGAAGTTCCAGAGGTTAGGTGTCATTAGTCTCCAGACGCCTCATCGGAAATAGGCCTCATCTCGCCTGGAAGGGAGAACTTCCTGGATTTTCTCAAGTTGCGGCAGGTGTTCTCGAGTTACGACGGGGACCTCAACTACCCGCCCTGGTGGCCTCAGGAGAGGCCAGTCCCCATGCGAGTTGCTAGGGGGCCTCTCGGGATTCCTCTCCCGTCGATACCGGGGCCAAAAACCTTGTGGGGAGTCAGGGCCGGAACCGAGGAATCCTCTCAGGGGCTGACATGAATCTTTGGGTACTTCTGTAGTCTCCCCATGGGAGTCAGGCCTCGTCTCGAGTGGGGGCATGCACGTGCGCTTTCCTTCCAGGCTGTAGCAGCAATGTCACGCTTCCCGTGGCGTGGATCAAAGGATCTGTGTTTTTCCCTCGAGGCTTTCCCTCGAGGCTTTCCCACAGGGCTGTCCCACGTGCCACCGTGGTGTGAGTCGATCCTCGGCGTGAAAGATGAGCCAGTGCAGGGCAAAGAGCTTCCTCTGGAATGGACTGAGACATCTGGGGGACTCTTGGAATGGTGGTACGACCATGGAGTTCCTCTCGCCTTTCCTTTGAGACTGCCTCCTCTTGAGATGCGACGGGAACGCCGGGAATTCTTTTCCGTTGAAAGCAGGGAAAGGATCCCTCATCTCGAGCTACGAGGGGGAAACGGGGCTCCTCTGGATGTGGGCGGGACCATCGTGCTTCCTCTCTAGTGGAGACGGGTGTGGCGGTGAACTTCTTGAGTTGCAGCAAGGGTGTGAAAGACCCTTTCGAAGTTCCAGAGGTTAGGTGTCATTAGTCTCCAGACGCCTCATCGGAAATAGGCCTCATCTCGCCTGGAAGGGGGAACTTCCTGGAATTTCTCGAGTTGTGGCAGGTGTTCTCGAGTTACTACGGGGACCTCAGGGACCCGCCCTGGTGGCCTCAGGAGAGGCCAGTCCCCATGCGAGTTGCTAGGGGGCCTCTCGGGATTCCTCTCCCGCCGATACCGGGGCCAAAAACCTTGTGTGGAGTCAGGGCCTGAACCGAGGATTCCTCTCAGGGGCTGACATGGATCTTTGGGTACTTCTGGAGTCTCCCCAGGGGAGTCAGGCCTCGTCTCGAGTCGGGGCATGCACGTGCACTTTCCTTCCAGGCTGTAGCAGCAATGTCACGCCTACCATCGCGTGGATCAAAGGATCTGTGGTTTTCCCTCGAGGCTTTCCCTCGAGGCTTTCCCACAGGGCTGTCCCACGTGCCACCGTGGTGTGAGTCGATCCTCGGCGTGAAAGATGAGCCAGTGCAGGGCAAAGAGGTTCCTCTGGAATGGACTGAGACATCTGGGGGACTCTTGGAATGGTGGTACGACCATGGAGTTCCTCTCGCCTTTCCTGTTGAGAGTGCCTCCTCTTGAGATGCGACGGGAACGCCGGGAATTCTTTCCCATTGAAAGCAGGGAAAGGATTCCTCATCTCGAGCTACGAGGGGGAAAGGGGGCTCCTCTGGATGTGGGCGGGACGATCGTGCTTCCTCTCGAGTGGAGCCGGGTATTGCGGTGAACCTCTTGAGTTGCAGCAAGGGTGTGAAAGACCCTTTCGAAGTTCCAGAGGTTAGGTGTCATTAGTCTCCAGACGCCTCATCGGAAATAGGCCTCATCTCGCCTGGAAGGGGGAACTTCCTGGAATATCTCGAGTTGCGGCAGGTGTTCTCGAGTTAAGACGGGGACCTCAGGGACCCGCCCTGGTGGCCTCAGGAGAGGCCAGTCCCCATGCGAGTTGCTAGGGGGCCTCTCGGGATTCCTCTCCCGTCGATACCGGGGCCAAAAACCTTGTGTGGAGTCAGGGCCGTAACCGAGGATTCCTCTCAGGGGCTGAGATGGATCTTTGGGTACTTCTGGAGTCTCCCTAGGGGAGTCAGGCCTCGTCTCGAGTCGGGGCATGCACGTGCACTTTCCTTCCAGGCTGTAGCAGCAATGTCACGCTTCCTGTGGCGTGGATCAAAGGATCTGTGGTTTTCCCTCGAAGCTTTCCCTCGAGGCTTTCCCACAGGCCTGTCCCACGTGCCACCGTGGTGTGAGTCGATCCTCGGCGTGAAAGATGAGCAAGTGCAGGGCAAAGAGGTTCCTCTGGAATGGACTGAGACATCTGGGGGACTCTTGGAATGGTGGTACGACCATGGAGTTCCTCTCGCCTTTCCTGTTGAGAGTGCCTCCGCTTGAAATGCGACGGGAACGCCGGGAATTCTTTCCCATTGAAAGCAGGGAAAGGATTCCTCATCTCGAGCTACGAGGGGGAAACGGGGCTCCTCTGGATGTGGGCGGGACCATCGTGCTTCCTCTCGAGTGCAGACGGGTGTGGCGGTGAACTTCTTGAGTTGCAGCAAGGGTGTGAATGACCCTTTCGAAGTTCCAGAGGTTAGGTGTCATTAGTCTCCAGATGCCTCATTGGAAATAGGCCTCATCTCGCCTGGAAGGGGGAACTTCCAGGAATTTCTCGAGTTGTGGCAGGTGTTCTCGAGTTACGACGGGGACCTCAGGGACCCGCCCTGGTTGCATTAGGAGAGGCCAGTCCCCATGCGAGTTGCTAGGGGGCCTCTCGGGATTCCTCTCCCGTCGATACCGGGGCCAAAAACCTTGTGTGGAGTCAGGGCCGGAACCGAGGATTCCTCTCAGTGGCTGACATGTATCTTTGGGTACTCTGGAGTCTCCCCAGGGGAGTCAGGCCTCGTCTCGAGTGGGGGCATGCACGTGTGCTTTCCTTCAAGGCTGTAGCAGCAATGTCACGCTTCCCGTGGCGTGAATCAAACGATCTGTGGTTTTCCCTGGAGGCTTTCCTTCGAGGCTTTCCCACAGGGCTGTCCCACGTGCCACCGTGGTGTGAGTCGATTCTCGGCGTGAAAGATGAGCCAGTGCAGGGCAAAGAGGTTCCTCTTGAATGGACTGAGACATCTGGGGGACTCTTGGAATGGTGGTACGACCATGGAGTTCCTCTCGCCTTTCCTGTTGAGAGTGCCTCCTCTTGAGATGCGACGGGAACGCCGGGAATTCTTTCCCGTTGAAAGCAGGGAAAGGATCCCTCATCTCGAGCTACGAGGTGGAAACGGGGCTCCTCTGGATGTGGGCGGGACCATCGTGCTTCCTCTCGAGTGGAGACGGGTATGGCGGTGAACTTCTTGAGTTGCAGCAAGGGTGTGAAAGACCCTTTCGAAGTTCCAGAGGTTAGGTGTCATTAGTCTCCAGACGCCTCATCGGAAATAGGCCTCATCTCGCCTGGAAGGGAGAACTTCCTGGATTTTCTCGAGTTGCGGCAGGTGTTCTCGAGTTACGACGGGGACCTCAGGGACCCGCCCTGGTGGCCTCAGGAGAGGCCAGTCCCCATGCGAGTTGCTAGGGGGCCTCTCGGGATTCCTCTCCCGTCGATACCGGGGCCAAAAACCTTGTGTGGAGTCAGGGCCGGAACCGAGGATTCCTCTCAGGGGCTGACATGGATCTTTGGGTACTTCTGGAGTCTCCCCAGGGGAGTCAGGCCTTGTCTCGAGTCGGGGCATGCACGTGCGCTTTCCTTCCAGGCTGTAGCAGCAATGTCACGCTACCCATCGCGTGGATCAAAGGATCTGTGGTTTTCCCTCGAGGCTTTCCCACAGGGCTGTCCCACGTGCCACCGTGGTGTGAGTCGATCCTCGGCGTGAAAGATGAGCCAGTGCAGGGCAAAGAGGTTCCTCTGGAATGGACTGAGACATCTGGGGGACTCTTGGAATGGTGGTACGACCATGGAGTTCCTCTCGCCTTTCCTGTTGAGAGTGCCTCCTCTTGAGATGCGACGGGAACGCCGGGAATTTTTTGCCGTTGAAAGCAGGGAAAGGATCGCTCATCTCGAGCTAGGAGGGGGAAACGGGGCTCCTCTGGATGTGGGCGGGACCATCGTGCTTCCTCTAGAGTGGAGACGGGTATGGCGGTGAACTTCTTGAGTTGCAGCAAGGGTGTGAAAGACCCTTTCGAAGTTCCAGAGGTTAGGTGTCATTAGTCTCCAGACGCCTCATCGGAAATAGGCCTCATCTCGCCTGGAAGGGAGAACTTCCTGGATTTTCTCGAGTTGCGGCAGGTGTTCTCGAGTTACGACGGGGACCTCAGGGACCCGCCCTGGTGGATTCAGGAGAGGCCAGTCCCCATGCGAGTTGCTAGGGGCCCTCTCGGGATTCCTCTCCCGTCGATACTGGGGCCAAAAACCTTGTGTGGTGTCACGGCCGGAACCGAGGATTTCTCTCAGGGGCTGACATGGATCTTTGGGTACTTCTGGAGTCTCCCCAGGGGAGTCAGGCCTTGTCTCGAGTCGGGGCATGCACGTGCGCTTTCCTTCCAGGCTGTAGCAGCAATGTCACGCTTCCCGTGGCGTGGATCAAAGGATCTGTGGTTTTCCCTCGAGGCTTTCCCTCGAGGCTTTCCCACAGGGCTGTCCCACGTGCCACCGTGGTGTGAATCGATCCTCGGCGTGAAAGATGAGCCAGTGCAGGGCAAAGAGGTTCCTCTGGAATGGACTGAGACATCTGGGGAATCTTGGAATGGTGGTACGACCATGGAGTTCCCCTCGCCTTTCCTGTTGAGAGTGCCTCCTCTTGAGATGCGACGGGAACGCCGGGAATTCTTTCCCGTTGAAAGCAGGGAAAGGATCCCTCATCTCGAGCTACGAGGGGGAAACGGGGCTCCTCTGGATGTGGGCGGGACCATCGTGCTTCCTCTCGAGTGGAGACGGGTATGGCGGTGAACTTCTTGAGTTGCAGCAAGGGTGTGAAAGACCCTTTCGAAGTTCCAGAGGTTAGGTGTCATTAGTCTCCAGACGCCTAATCGGAAATAGGCCTCATCTCGCCTGGAAGGGGGAACTTCCTGGAATTTCTCGAGTTGTGGCAGGTGTTCTCGAGTTATGACGGGGACCTCAGGGACCCGCCCTGGTGGCCTCAGGAGAGGCCAGTCCCCATGCGAGTTGCTAGGGGGCCTCTCGGGATTCCTCTCCCGTCGATACCGGGGCAAAAACCTTGTGTGGAGTCAGGGCCGGAACCGAGGATTCCTCTCAGGGGCTGACATGGATCTTTGGGTACTTCTGGAGTCTCCCCAGGGGAGTCAGGCCTCGTCTCGAGTCGGGGCATGCACGTGCACTTTCCTTCCAGGCTGTAGCAGCAATGTCACGCTTCCCGTGGCGTGGATCAAAGGATCTGTGGTTTTCCCTCGAGGCTTTCCCTCGAGGCTTTCCCACAGGGCTGTCCCACGTGCCACCGTGGTGTGAGTCGATCCTCGGCGTGAAAGATGAGCCAGTGCAGGGCAAAGAGGTTCCTCTGGAATGGACTGAGACATCTGGGGGACTCTTGGAATGGTGGTACGACCATGGAGTTCCTCTCGCCTTTCCTGTTGAGAGTGCCTCCGCTTGAGATGCGACGGGAACGCCGGGAATTCTTTCCCATTGAAAGCAGGGAAAGGATTCCTCATCTCGAGCTACGAGGGGGAAAGGGGGATCCTCTGGATGTGGGCGGGACGATCGTGCTTCCTCTCGAGTGGAGACGGGTATGGCGGTGAACTTCTTGAGTTGCAGCAAGGGTGTGAAAGACCCTTTCGAAGTTCCAGAGTTTAGGTGTCATTAGTCTCCAGACGCCTGATCGGAAATAGGCCTCATCTCGCCTGGAAGGGAGAACTTCCTGGATTTTCTCGAGTTGCGGCAGGTGTTCTCGAGTTACGACGGGGACCTCAGGGACCCGCCCTGGTGGCCTCAGGAGAGGCCAGTCCCCATGCGAGTTGCTAGGGGCCCTCTCGGGATTCCTCTCCCGTCGATACCGGGGCCAAAAACCTTGTGTGGTGTCAGGGCCGGAACCGAGGATTTCTCTCAGGGGCTGACATGGATCTTTGGGTACTTCTGGAGTCTCCCCAGGGGAGTCAGGCCTTGTCTCGAGTCGGGGCATGCACGTGCGCTTTCCTTCCAGGCTGTAGCAGCAATGTCACGCTTCCCGTGGCGTGGATCAAAGGATCTGTGGTTTTCCCTCGAGGCTTTCCCTCGAGGCTTTCCCACAGGGCTGTCCCACGTGCCACCGTGGTGTTAGTCGATCCTCGGTGTGAAAGATGAGCCAGTGCAGGGCAAAGAGGTTCCTCTGGAATGGACTGAGACATCTGGGGGACTCTTGGAATGGTGGTAAGACCATGAAGTTCCTCTCGCCTTTGCTGTTGAGAGTGCCTCCTCTTGAGATGGGACGGGAAAACCGGGAATTCTTTCCCGTTGAAAGCAGGGAAAGGATTCCTCATCTCGAGCTACGAGGGGGAAACGGGGCTCCTCTGGATGTGGGCGGGACCATCGTGCTTCCTCTCGAGTGGAGACGGGTATGGCGGTGAACTTCTTGAGTTGCAGCAAGGGTGTGAAAGACCCTTTCGAAGTTCCAGAGGTTAGGTGTCATTAGTCTCCAGACGCCTCATCGGAAATAGGCCTCATCTCGCCTGGAAGGGTGAACTTCCTGGATTTTCTCGAGTTGCGGCAGGTGTTCTCGAGTTACGACGGGGACCTCAGGGACCCGCCCTGGTGGCCTCAGGAGAGGCCAGTCCCCATTCGACTTGCTAGGGGGCCTCTCGGGATTCCTCTCCCTTCGATACCGGGGCCAAAAACCTTTTGTGGAGTTAGGGCCGGAACCGAGGATTCCTTTCAGGGGCTGATATGGATCTTTGGGTACTTCTGGAGTCTCGCCAGGGAAGACAGACCTCATCTCGAGTGGGGGCATGCACGTGCGCTTTCGTTCCAGGCTGTAGCAGCAATGTCACGCATCCCGTGGCGTGGATCAAAGGATCTGTGGTTTTCCCTCTAGGCTTTCCCTCGAGGCTTTCCCACAGGGCTGTCCCACGTGCCACCGTGGTGTGAGTCGATCCTCGGCGTGAAAGATGAGCCAGTGCAGGGCAAAGAGGTTCCTCTGGAATGGACTGAGACATCTGGGGGACTCTTGAAATGGTGGTACGACCATGCAGTTCCTCTCGCCTGTCCTGTTGAGAGTGCCTCCTCTTGAGATGCGACGGGAACGCCGGGAATTCTTTCCCGTTGAAAGCAGGGAAAGGATCCCTCATCTCGAGCTACGAGGGGGAAACGGGGCTCCTCTGGATGTGGGCGGGACCATCGTGCTTCCTCTCGAGTGGAGACGGGTATGGCGGTGAACTTCTTGAGTTGCAGCAAGGGTGTGAAAGACCCTTTCGAAGTTCCAGAGGTTAGGTGTCATTAGTCTCCAGACGCCTCATCGGAAATAGGCCTCATCTCTCCTGGAAGGGGGAACTTCCTGGAATTTCTCGAGTTGTGGCAGGTGTTCTCGAGTTACGACGGGGACCTCAGGGACCCGCCCTGGTGGCCTCAGGAGAGGCCAGTCCCCATGCGAGTTGCTAGGCGGCCTCTCGGGATTCCTCTCCCGTCGATACCGGGGACAAAAACCTTGTGTGGAGTCAGGGCCGGAACCGAGGATTCCTCTCAGGGGCTGACATGGATCTTTGGGTACTTCTGGAGTCTCCCCAGGGGAGTCAGGCCTCGTCTCGAGTCTGGGCATGCACGTGCACTTTCCTTCCAGGCTGTAGCAGCAATGTCACGCTTCCCGTGGCGTGGATCAAAGGATCTGTGGTTTTCCCTCGAGGCTTTCCCTCGAGGCTTTCCCACAGGGCTGTCCCACGTGCCACCGTGGTGTGAGTCGATCCTCGGCGTGAAAGATGAGCCAGTGCAGGGCAAAGAGGTTCCTCTGGAATGGACTGAGACATCTGGGGGACTCTTGGAATGGTGGTACGACCATGGAGTTCCTCTCGCCTTTCCTGTTGAGAGTGCCTCCGCTTGAGATGCGACGGGAACGCCGGGAATTCTTTCCCATTGAAAGCAGGGAAAGGATTCCTCATCTCGAGCTACGAGGGGGAAAGGGGGATCCTCTGGATGTGGGCGGGACGATCGTGCTTCCTCTCGAGTGGAGACGGGTATGGCGGTGAACTTCTTGAGTTGCAGCAAGGGTGTGAAAGACCCTTTCGAAGTTCCAGAGTTTAGGTGTCATTAGTCTCCAGACGCCTGATCGGAAATAGGCCTCATCTCGCCTGGAAGGGAGAACTTCCTGGATTTTCTCGAGTTGCGGCAGGTGTTCTCGAGTTACGACGGGGACCTCAGGGACCCGCCCTGGTGGCCTCAGGAGAGGCCAGTCCCCATGCGAGTTGCTAGGGGCCCTCTCGGGATTCCTCTCCCGTCGATACCGGGGCCAAAAACCTTGTGTGGTGTCAGGGCCGGAACCGAGGATTTCTCTCAGGGGCTGACATGGATCTTTGGGTACTTCTGGAGTCTCCCCAGGGGAGTCAGGCCTCGGCTCGAGTGGGGGCATGCACTTGCGCTTTCCTTCCAGGCTGTAGCAGCAATGTCACGCTTTCCATCGCGTGGATCAAAGGATCTGTGGTTTTCCCACAGGGCTCTCCCACGAGCCACCGTGGTGTGAGTCGATCCTCGGCGTGAAAGATGAGCCAGTGCAGGGCAAAGAGGTTCCTCTGGAATGGACTGAGACATATGGGGGACTCTTGGAATGGTGGTACAACCATGGAGTTCCTCTCGCCTTTCCTGTTGAGAGTGCCTCCTCTTGAGATGCGACGGGAACGCCGGGAATTCTTTCCCATTGAAAGCAGGGAAAGGATTCCTCATCTCGAGCTACGAGGGGGAAACGGGGCTCCTCTGGATGTGGGCGGGACCATCGTGCTTCCTCTAGAGTGGAGACGGGTATGGCGGTGAACTTCTTGAGTTGCAGCAAGGGTGTGAAAGACCCTTTCGAAGTTCCAGAGTTTAGGTGTCATTAGTCTCCAGACGCCTCATCGGAAATAGGCCTCATCTCGCCTGGAAGGGAGAACTTCCTGGATTTTCTCGAGTTGCGGCAGGTGTTCTCGAGTTACGACGGGGACCTCAGGGACCCGCCCTGGTGGCCTCAGGAGAGGCCAGTCCCCATGCGAGTTGCTAGGGGGCCTCTCGGGATTCCTCTCCCGTCGATACCGGGGACAAAAACCTTGTGTGGAGTCAGGGCCGGAACCGAGGATTCCTCTCAGTGGCTGACATGGATCTTTGGGTACTTCTGGAGTCTCCCCAGGGGAGTCAGGCCTCGTCTCAAGTGGGGGCATGCACGTGCGCTTTCCTTCAAGGCTGTAGCAGCAATGTCACGCTTCCCGTGGCGTGAATCAAACGATCTGTGGTTTTCCCTTGAGGCTTTCCCTCGAGGCTTTCCCACAGGGCTGTCCCACGTGCCACCGTGGTGTGAGTCGATCCTCGGCGTGAAAGATGAGCCAGTGCAGGGCAAAGAGGTTCCTCTGGAATGGACTGAGACATCTGGGGGACTCTTGGAATGGTGGTACGACCATGGAGTTCCTCTCGCCTTTCCTGTTGAGAGTGCCTCCTCTTGAGATGCGACGGGAACGCCGGGAATTCTTTCCCATTGAAAGCAGGGAAAGGATCCCTCATCTCGAGCTACGAGGGGGAAACGGGGCTCCTCTGGATGTGGGCGGGACCATTGTGCTTCCTCTCGAGTGGAGACGGGTATGGCGGTGAACTTCCTGAGTTGCAGCAAGGGTGTGAAAGACCCTTTCGAAGTTCCAGAGGTTAGGTGTCATAGGTCTCCAGACGCCTCATCGGAAATAGGCCTCATCTCGCCTGGAAGGGAGAACTTCCTGGATTTTCTCGAGTTGCGGCAGGTGTTTTCGAGTTAAGACGGGGACCTCAGGGACCCGCCCTGGTGGCCTCAGGAGAGGCCAGTCCCCATGCGAGTTGCTAGGGGCCCTCTCGGGATTCCTCTCCCGTCGATACCGGGGCCAAAAACATTGTGTGGAATCAGGGCCGGAACCGAGGATTCCTCTCAGGGGCTGACATGGATCTTTGGGTACTTCTGGAGTCTCCCCAGGGGAGTCAGGCCTCGTCTCGAGTCGGGGCATGCACGTGCGCTTTCCTTCCAGGCTTTAGCAGCAATGTCACGCTTCCCGTGGCGTGGATCAAACGATCTGTGGTTTTCCCTTGAGGCTTTCCCTCGAGGCTTTCCCACAGGGCTGTCCCACGTGCCACCGTGGTGTGAGTCGATCCTCGGCGTGAAAGATGAGCCAGTGTAGGGCAAAGAGCTTCCTCTGGAATGGACTGAGACATCTGGGGGACTCTTGGAATGGTGGTACGACCATGGAGTTCCTCTCGCCTTTCCTGTTGAGAGTGCCTCCTCTTGAGATGAGACGGGAACGCCGGGAAGTCTTTCCCGTTGAAAGCAGGAAAAGGATCCCTCATCTCGAGCTACGAGGGGGAAACGGGGCTCCTCTGGATGTGGGCGGGACCATCGTGCTTCCTCTCGAGTGGAGAAGGGTATGGCGGTGAACTTCTTGAGTTGCAGCAAGGGTGTGAAAGACCCTTTCGAAGTTCCAGAGGTTAGGTGTCATTAGTCTCCAGACGCCTCATCGGAAATAGGCCTCATCCTGCCTGGAAGGGAGAACTTCCTGGATTTTCTCGAGTTGCGGCAGGTGTTCTCGAGTTACGACGGGGACCTCAGGGACCCGCCCTGGTGGCCTCAGGAGAGGCCAGTCCCCATGCGAGTTGCTAGGGGGCCTCTCGGGATTCCTCTCCCGTCGATACCCGGGCCAAAAACCTTGTGTGGAGTCAGGGCCGGAACCGAGGATTCCTCTCACGGGCTGATATGGATCTTTGGGTACTTCTAGAGTCTCGCCAGGGGAGACAGGCCTCATCTCGAGTGGGGGCATGCACGTGCGCTTTCCTTCCAGGCTGTAGCAGCAATGTCACGCTTCCCATCGCGTGGATCAAAGGATCTGTGGTTTTCGCTCGAGGCTTTCCCTCGAGGCTTTCCCACAGGGCTGTCCCACGTGCCACCGTGGTGTGAGTCGATCCTCGGCGTGAAAGATGAGCCAGTGCAGGGCAAAGAGCTTCCTCTGGAATGGACTGAGACATCTGGGGGACTCTTGGAATGGTGGAACGACCATGGAGTTCCTCTCGCCTTTCCTGTTGAGAGTGCCTCCGCTTGAGATGCGACGGGAACGCCGGGAATTCTTTCCCATTGAAAGCAGGGAAAGGATTCCTCATCTCGAGCTACGAGGGGGAAAGGGGGCTCCTCTGGATGTGGGCGGGACGATCGTGCTTCCTCTCGAGTGGAGACGGGTATGGCGGTGAACTTCTTGAGTTGCAGCAAGGGTGTGAAAGACCCTTTCGAAGTTCCAGAGGTTAGGTGTCATTAGTCTCCAGACGCCTCATCGGAAATAGGCCTCATCTCGCCTGGAAGGGGGAACTTCCTGGAATTTCTCGAGTTGTGGCAGGAGTTCTCGAGTTACGACGGGGACCTCAGGGACCCGCCCTGGTGGCCTCAGGAGAGGCCAGTCCCCATGCGAGTTGCTAGGGGGCCTCTCGGGATTCCTCTCCCGTCGATACTGGGGCCAAAAACCTTGTGTGGAGTCAGGGCCGGAACCGAGGATTCCTCTCACGGGCTGAGAGGGATCTTTGGGTTCTTCTGGAGTCTCCCCAGGGGAGTCAGGCCTCGTCTCGAGTCGGGGCATGCACGTGCACTTTCCTTCCAGGCTGTAGCAGCAATGTCACGCTTCCCGTGGCGTGGATCAAAGGATCTGTGGTTTTCCCTCGAGGCTTTCCCTCGAGGCTTTCCCACAGGGCTGTCCCACGTGCCACCGTGGTGTGAGTCGATCCTCGGCGTGAAAGATGAGCCAGTGCAGGGCAAAGAGGTTCCTCTGGAATGGACTGAGACATCTGGGGGACTCTTGGAATGGTGGTACGACCATGGAGTTCCTCTCGCCTTTCCTGTTGAGAGTGCCTCCGCTTGCGATGCGACGGGAACGCCGGGAACTCTTTCCCATTGAAAGCAGGGAAAGGATTCCTCATCTCGAGCTACGAGGGGGAAAGGGGGCTCCTCTGGATGTGGGCGGGACGATCGTGTTTCCTCTCGAGTGGAGACGGGTATGGCGGTGAACTTCTTGAGTTGCAGCAAGGGTGTGAAAGACCCTTTCGAAGTTCCAGAGTTTAGGTGTCATTAGACTCCAGACGCCTCATCGGAAATCGGCCTCATCCTGCCTGGAAGGGAGAACTTCCTGGATTTTCTCGAGTTGCAGCAGGTGTTCTCGAGTTACGACGGGGACCTCAGGGACCCGCCCTGGTGGCCTCAGGAGAGGCCAGTCCCCATGCGAGTTGCTAGGGGGCCTCTCGGGATTCCTCTCCCGTCGATACCCGGGCCAAAAAACTTGTGTGGAGTCAGGGCCGGAACCGAGGATTCCTCTCACGGGCTGATATGGATCTTTGGGTACTTCTGGAGTCTCGCCAGGGGAGAAAGGACCCATCTCGAGTGGGGGCATGCACGTGCGCTTTCCTTCCAGGCTGTAGCAGCAATGTCACGCTTCCCATCGCGTGGATCAAAGGATCTGTGGTTTTCCCACAGGGCTCTCCCACGTGCCACCGTGGTGTGAGTCGATC
Organism: Capricornis sumatraensis; assembly: GCF_032405125.1. NCBI lineage: Eukaryota > Metazoa > Chordata > Mammalia > Artiodactyla > Bovidae > Capricornis > Capricornis sumatraensis. The sequence goes on from NW_027184613.1 coordinate 9,968,358, forward strand.
CTCGGCGTGAAAGATGAGCCAGTGCAGGGCAAAGAGCTTCCTCTGGAATGGACTGAGACATCTGGGGGACTCTTGGAATGGTGGTACGACCATGGAGTTCCTCTCGCCTTTCCTGTTGAGAGTGCCTCCTCTTGAGATGCGACGGGAACGCCGGGAATACTTTCCCGTTGAAAGCAGGGAAAGGATCCCTCATCTCGAGCTACGAGGGGGAAACGGGGCTCCTCTGGATGTGGGCGGGACTATCGTGCTTCCTCTCGAGTGGAGACGGGTATGGCGGTGAACTTCTTGAGTTGCAGCAAGGGTGTGAAAGACCCTTTCGAAGTTCCAGAGGTTAGGTGTCATTAGTCTCCAGACGCCTCATCGGAAATAGGCCTCATCTCGCCTGGAAGGGAGAACTTCCTGGATTTTCTCGAGTTGCGGCAGGTGTTCTCGAGTTACGACGGGGACCTCAGGGACCCGCCCTGGTGGCCTCAGGAGAGGCCAGTCCCCATGCGAGTTGCTAGGGGGCCTCTCGGGATTCCTCTCCCGTCGATACCGGGGCCAAAAACCTTGTGTGGAGTCAGGGCCGGAACCGAGGATTCCTCTCAGTGGCTGACATGGATCTTTGGGTACTTCTGGAGTCTCCCCAGGGGAGTCAGGCCTCGTCTCGAGTGGGGGCATGCACGTGCGCTTTCCTTCAAGGCTGTAGCAGCAATGTCACGCTTCCCGTGGCGTGAATCAAACGATCTGTGGTTTTCCCTCGAGGCTTTCCCTCGAGGCTTTCCCACAGGGCTGTCCCACGTGCCACCGTGGTGTGAGTCGATCCTCGGCGTGAAAGATGAGCCAGTGCAGGGAAAGAGGTTCCTCTTGAATGGACTGAGACATCTGGGGGACTCTTGGAATGGTGGTAAGACCATGGAGTTCCTCTCGCCTTTCCTGTTGAGAGTGCCTCCTCTTGAGATGCGAAGGGAACGCCGGGAATTCTTTCCCGTTGAAAGCAGGGAAAGAATCCCTCATCTCGAGCTACGAGGGGGAAACGGGGCTCCTCTGGATGTGGGCGGGACCATCGTGCTTCCTCTCGAGTGGAGACGGGTATGGCGGTGAACTTCTTGAGTTGCAGCAAGGGTGTGAAAGACCCTTTCGAAGTTCCAGAGGTTAGGTGTCATTAGTCTCCAGACGCCTCATCGGAAATAGGCCTCATCTCGCCTGGAAGGGAGAACTTCCTGGATTTTCTCGAGTTGCGGCAGGTGTTCTCGAGTTACGACGGGGACCTCAGGGACCCGCCCTGGTGGCCTCAGGAGAGGCCAGTCCCCATGCGAGTTGCTAGGGGCCCTCTCGGGATCCTCTCCCGTCGATACTGGGGCCAAAAACCTTGTGTGGTGTCAGGGCCGGAACCGAGGATTTCTCTCAGGGGCTGACATGGATCTTTGGGTACTTCTGGAGTCTCCCCAGGGGAGTCAGGCCTTGTCTCGAGTCGGGGCATGCACGTGCGCTTTCCTTCCAGGCTGTAGCAGCAATGTCACGCTACCCATCGCGTGGATCAAAGGATCTGTGGTTTTCCCTCGAGGCTTTCCCACAGGGCTGTCCCACGTGCCACCGTGGTGTGAGTCGATCCTCGGCGTGAAAGATGAGCCAGTGCAGGGCAAAGAGGTTCCTCTGGAATGGACTGAGACATCTGGGGGACTCTTGGAATGGTGGTACGACCATGGAGTTCCTCTCGCCTTTCCTGTTGAGAGTACCTCCGCTTGAGATGCGACGGGAACGCCGGGAATTCTTTCCCGTTGAAAGCAGGGAATGGATCCCTCATCTCGAGCTACGAGGGGGAAACGGGGCTCCTCTGGATGTGGGCGGGACCATCGTGCTTCCTCTCGAGTGGAGACGGGTGTGGCGGTGAACTTCTTGAGTTGCAGCAAGGGTGTGAAAGACCCTTTCGAAGTTCCAGAGGTTAGGTGTCATTAGTCTCCAGATGCCTCATTGGAAATAGGCCTCATCTCGCCTGGAAGGGGGAACTTCCAGGAATTTCTCGAGTTGTGGCAGGTGTTCTCGAGTTACGACGGGGACCTCAGGGACCCGCCCTGGTTGCCTTAGGAGAGGCCAGTCCCCATGCGAGTTGCTAGGGGGCCTCTCGGGATTCCTCTCCCGTCGATACCGGGGCCAAAAACCTTGTATGGAATCAGGGCCGGAACCGAGGATTCCTCTCAGTGGCTGACATGTATCTTTGGGTACTTCTGGAGTCTCCCCAGGGGAGTCAGGCCTCGTCTCGAGTGGGGGCATGCACGTGTGCTTTCCTTCAAGGCTGTAGCAGCAATGTCACGCTTCCCGTCGCGAGGATCAAAGGATCTGTGGTTTTCCCTCGAGGCTTTCCCTCGAGGCTTTCCCACAGGGCTGTCCCACGTGCCACCGTGGTGTGAGTCGATCCTCGGCGTGAAAGATGAGCCAGTGTAGGGCAAAGAGGTTCCTCTGGAATGGACTGAGACATCTGGGGGACTCTTGGAATGGTGGTACGACCATGGAGTTCCTCTCGACTTTCCTGTTGAGAGTGTCTCCTCTTGAGATGCGACGGGAACGCCGGGAATTCTTTCCCGTTGAAAGCAGGGAAAGGATCCCTCATCTCGAGCTACGAGGGGAAACGGGGCTCCTCTGGATGTGGGCGGGACTATCGTGCTTCCTCTCGAGTGGAGACGGGTATGGCGGTGAACTTCTTGAGTTGCAGCAAGGGTGTGAAAGACCCTTTCGAAGTTCCAGAGGTTAGGTGTCATTAGTCTCCAGACGCCTCATCGGAAATAGGCCTCATCTCGCCTGGAAGGGAGAACTTCCTGGATTTTCTCGAGTTGCGGCAGGTGTTCTCGAGTTACGACGGGGACCTCAGGGACCCGCCCTGGTGGCCTCAGAAGAGGCCAGTCCCCATGCGAGTTGCTAGGGGGCCTCTCGGTATTCCTCTCCCATCGATACCGGGGCCAAAAACCTTGTGTGGAGTTAGGGCCGGAACCGAGGATTCCTTACAGTGGCTGATATGGATCTTTGGGTACTTCTGGAGTCTCGCCAGGGGAGACAGGCCTCATCTCGAGTGGGGGCATGCACGTGCGCTTTCCTTCCAGGCTGTAGCAGCAATGTCACGCTTCCCATCGCGTGGATCAAAGGATCTATGGTTTTCCCTCGAGGCTTTCCCACAGGGCTGTCCCACGTGCCACCGTGGTGTGAGTCGATCCTCGGCGTGAAAGATGAGCCAGTGCAGGGCAAAGAGGTTCCTCTGGAATGGACTGAGACATCTGGGGGACTCTTGAAATGGTGGTACGACCATGCAGTTCCTCTCGCCTTTCTTGTTGAGAGTTCCTCCTCTTGAGATGCGACGGGAACGCCGGGAATTCTTTCCCGTTGAAAGCAGGGAAAGGATCCCTCATCTCGAGCTAGGAGGGGGAAACGGGGCTCCTCTGGATGTGGGCGGGACCATCGTGCTTCCTCTCGAGTGGAGACGAGTATGGCGGTGAACTTCTTGAGTTGCAGCAAGGGTGTGAAAGACCCTTTCGAAGTTCCAGAGGTTAGGTGTCATTAGTCTCCAGACGCCTGATCGGAAATAGGCCTCATCTCGCCTGGAAGGGAGAAATTCCTGGATTTTCTCGAGTTGCGGCAGGTGTTCTCGAGTTACGACGGGGACCACAGGGACCCGCCCTGATGGCCTCAGGAGAGGCCAGTCCCCATGCGAGTTGCTAGGGGGCCTCTCGGGATTCCATTCCTGTCGATACCGGGGCCAAAAACCTTGTGTGGAGTCAGGGCCGGAACCGAGGATTCCTCTCAGGGGCTGACATGGATGTTTGGGTACTTCTGGAGTCTCCCCAGGGGAGTCAGGCCTCGGCTTGAGTGGGGGCATGCACGTGCGCTTTCCTTCCAGGCTGTAGCAGCAATGTCACGCTTCCCGTGGCGTGGATCAAAGGATCTGTGGTTTTCCCTCGAGGCTTTCCCTCGAGGCTTTCCCACAGGGCTGTCCCACGTGCCACCGTGGTGTGAGTCGATCCTCGGCGTGAAAGATGAGCCAGTGCAGGGCAAAGAGGTTCCTCTGGAATGGACTGAGACATCTGGGGGACTCTTGGAATGGTGGTACGACCATGGAGTTCCTCTCGCCTTTTCTGTTGAGAGTGCCTCCTCTTGAGAAGCGACGGGAACGCCTGGAATTCTTTCCCGTTGAAAGCAGGGAAAGGATCGCTCATCTCGAGCTACGAGGGGAAACGGGGCTCCTCTGGATGTGGGCGGGACCATCGTGCTTCCTCTAGAGTGGAGACGGGTATGGCGGTGAACTTCTTGAGTTGCAGCAAGGGTGTGAAAGACCCTTTCGAAGTTCCAGAGTTTAGGTGTCATTAGTCTCCAGACGCCTGATCGGAAATAGGCCTCATCTCGCCTGGAAGGGAGAACTTCCTGGATTTTCTCGAGTTGTGGCAGGTGTTCTCGAGTTACGACGGGGACCTCAGGGACCCGCCCTGGTGGCCTCAGGAGAGGCCAGTCCCCATGCGAGTTGCTAGGGGGCCTCTCGGGATTACTCTCCCGTCGATACCGGGGCCAAAAACCTTGTGTGGAGTCAGGGCCGGAACCGAGGATTCCTCTCAGGGGCTGACATGGATCTTTGGGTACTTCTGGAGTCTCCCCAGGGGAGTCAGGCCTCGTCTCGTGTCGGGGCATGCACGTGCACTTTCCTTCCAGGCTGTAGCAGCAATGTCACGCTTCCCGTGGCGTGGATCAAAGGATCTGTGGTTTTCCCTCGAGGCTTTCCCTCGAGGCTTTCCCACAGGGCTGTCCCACGTGCCACCGTGGTGTGAGTCGATCCTCGGCGTGAAAGATGAGCCAGTGCAGGGCAAAGAGATTCCTCTGGAATGGACTGAGACATCTGGGGGACTATTGGAATGGTGGTACGACCATGGAGTTCCTCTCGCCTTTCCTGTTGAGAGTGCCTCCGCTTGAGATGCGACGGGAACGCCGGGAATTCTTTCCCATTGAAAGCAGGGAAAGGATTCCTCATCTCGAGCTACGAGGGGGAAAGGGGGATCCTCTGGATGTGGGCGGGACGATCGTGCTTCCTCTCGAGTGGAGACGGGTATGGCGGTGAACTTCTTGAGTTGCAGCAAGGGTGTGAAAGACCCTTTCGAAGTTCCAGAGGTTAGGTGTCATTAGTCTCCAGACGCCTCATCGGAAATAGGCCTCATCTCGCCTGGAAGGGAGAACTTCCTGGATTTTCTCGAGTTGCGGCAGGTGTTCTCGAGTTACGACGGGGACCTCAGGGACCCGCCCTGGTGGCCTCAGGAGAGGCCAGTCCCCATGCGAGTTGCTAGGGGGCCTCTAGGGATTCCTCTCCCGTCGATACCCGGGCCAAAAACCTTGTGTGGAGTCAGGGCCGGAACCGAGGATTCCTCTCACGGGCTGATATGGATCTTTGGGTACTTCTGGAGTCTCGCCAGGGGAGACAGGCCTTATCTCGAGTGGGTGCATGCACGTGCGCTTTCCTTCCAGGCTGTAGCAGCAATGTCACGCTTCCCATCGCGTGGATCAAAGGATCTGTGGTTTTCCCTCGAGGCTTTCCCTCGAGGCTTTCCCACAGGGCTGTCCCACGTGCCACCGTGGTGTGAGTCGATCCTCGGCGTGAAAGATGAGCCAGTGCAGGGCAAAGAGGTTCCTCTGAAATGGACTGAGACATCTGGGGGACTCTTGGAATGGTGGTACGACCATGGAGTTCCTCTCGCCTTTCCTGTTGAGAGTGCCTCCTCTTGAGATGCGACGGGAACGCCGGGAATTCTTTCCCGTTGAAAGCAGGGAAAGGATCGCTCATCTCGAGCTAGGAGGGGGAAACGGGGCTCCTCTGGATGTGGGCGGGACCATCGTGCTTCCTCTCGAGTGGAGACGGGTATGGCGGTGAACTTCTTGAGTTGCAGCAAGGGTGTGAAAGACCCTTTCGAAGTTCCAGAGGTTAGGTGTCATTAGTCTCCAGACGCCTCATCGGAAATAGGCCTCATCTCGCCTGGAAGGGAGAACTTCCTGGATTTTCTCGAGTTGCGGCAGGTGTTCTCGAGTTACGACGGGGACCTCAGGGACCCGCCCTGGTGGCCTCAGGAGAGGCCAGTCCCCATGCGAGTTGCTAGGGGGCCTCTCGGGATTCCTCTCCCGTCGATACCGGGGCCAAAAACCTTGTGTGGAGTCAGGGCCGGAACCGAGGATTCCTCTCACGGGCTGATATGGATCTTTGGGTACTTCTGGAGTCTCGCCAGGGGAGACAGGCCTTATCTCGAGTGGGTGCATGCACGTGCGCTTTCCTTCCAGGCTGTAGCAGCAATGTCACGCTTCCCATCGCGTGGATCAAAGGATCTGTGGTTTTCCCTCGAGGCTTTCCCTCGAGGCTTTCCCACAGGGCTGTCCCACGTGCCACCGTGGTGTGAGTCGATCCTCGGCGTGAAAGATGAGCCAGTGCAGGGCAAAGAGGTTCCTCTGAAATGGACTGAGACATCTGGGGGACTCTTGGAATGGTGGTACGACCATGGAGTTCCTCTCGCCTTTCCTGTTGAGAGTGCCTCCTCTTGAGATGCGACGGGAACGCCGGGAATTCTTTCCCGTTGAAAGCAGGGAAAGGATCGCTCATCTCGAGCTAGGAGGGGGAAACGGGGCTCCTCTGGATGTGGGCGGGACCATCGTGCTTCCTCTCGAGTGGAGACGGGTATGGCGGTGAACTTCTTGAGTTGCAGCAAGGGTGTGAAAGACCCTTTCGAAGTTCCAGAGGTTAGGTGTCATTAGTCTCCAGACGCCTCATCGGAAATAGGCCTCATCTCGCCTGGAAGGGAGAACTTCCTGGATTTTCTCGAGTTGCGGCAGGTGTTCTCGAGTTACGACGGGGACCTCAGGGACCCGCCCTGGTGGCCTCAGGAGAGGCCAGTCCCCATGCGAGTTGCTAGGGGGCCTCTCGGGATTCCTCTCCCGTCGATACCGGGGCCAAAAACCTTGTGTGGAGTCACGGCCGGAACCGAGGATTCCTCTCAGGGGCTGACATGGATCTTTGGGTACTTCTGGAGTCTCCCCATGGGAGTTTGGCCTCGTCTCGAGTGGGGGCATGCACGTGCGCTTTCCTTCCAGGCTGTAGCAGCAATGTCACGCTTCCCGTGGCGGGGATCAAAGGATCTGTGGTTTTCCCTCGAGGCTTTCCCTCGAGGCTTTCCCACAGGGCTGTCCCACGTGCCACCGTGGTGTGAGTCGATCCTCGGCGTGAAAGATGAGCCAGTGCAGGGCAAAGAGGTTCCTCTGGAATGGACTGAGACATCTGGGGGACTCTTGAAATGGTGGTACGACCATGCAGTTCCTCTCGCCTTTCTTGTTGAGAGTGCCTCCTCTTGAGATGCGACGGGAACGCCGGGAATTCTTTCCCGTTGAAAGCAGGGAAAGGATCCCTCATCTCGAGCTACGAGGGGGAAACGGGGCTCCTCTGGATGTGGGCGGGACCATCGTGCTTCCTCTCGAGTGGAGACGGGTATGGCGGTGAACTTCTTGAGTTGCAGCAAGGGTGTGAAAGACCCTTTCGAAGTTCCAGAGGTTAGGTGTCATTAGTCTCCAGACGCCTGATCGGAAATAGGCCTCATCTCGCCTGGAAGGGAGAAATTCCTGGATTTTCTCGAGTTGCGGCAGGTGTTCTCGAGATACGATGGGGACCACAGGGACCCGCCCTGATGGCCTCACGAGAGGCCAGTCCCCATGCGAGTTGCTAGGGGGCCTCTCGGGATTCCTCTCCCGTCGATACCGGGGCCAAAAACCTTGTGTGGAGTCAGGGCCGGAACCGAGGATTCCTCTCACGGGCTGATATGGATCTTTGGGTACTTCTGGAGTCTCGCCAGGGGAGACAGGCCTCATCTCGAGTGGGGGCATGCACGTGCGCTTTCCTTCCAGGCTGTAGCAGCAATGTCACGCTTCCCGTCGCGTGGATCAAAGGATCTGTGGTTTTCCCTCGAGGCTTTCCCTCGAGGCTTTCCCACAGGGCTGTCCCACGTGCCACCGTGGTGTGAGTCGATCCTCGGCGTGAAAGATGAGCCAGTGCAGGGCAAAGAGGTTCCTCTGGAATGGACTGAGACATCTGGGGGACTCTTGGAATGGTGGTACGACCATGGAGTTCCTCTCGCCTTTCCTGTTGAGAGTGCCTCCTCTTGAGATGCGACGGAAACGCCGGGAAATCTTTCCCATTGAAAGCAGGGAAAGGATCGCTCATCTCGAGCTAGGAGGGGGAAACGGGGCTCCTCTGGATGTGGGCGGGACCATCGTGCTTCCTCTAGAGTGGAGACGGGTATGGCGGTGAACTTCTTGAGTTGCAGCAAGGGTGTGAAAGACCCTTTCGAAGTTCCAGAGTTTAGGTGTCATTAGTCTCCAGACGCCTGATCGGAAATAGGCCTCATCTCGCCTGGAAGGGAGAACTTCCTGGATTTTCTCGAGTTGCGGCAGGTGTTCTCGAGTTACGACGGGGACCTCAGGGACCCGCCCTGGTGGCCTCAGGAGAGGCCAGTCCCCATGCGAGTTGCTAGGGGCCCTCTCGGGATCCTCTCCCGTCGATACTGGGGCCAAAAACCTTGTGTGGTGTCAGGGCCGGAACCGAGGATTTCTCTCAGGGGCTGACATGGATCTTTGGGTACTTCTGGAGTCTCCCCAGGGGAGTCAGGCCTTGTCTCGAGTCGGGGCATGCACGTGCGCTTTCCTTCCAGGCTGTAGCAGCAATGTCACGCTACCCATCGCGTGGATCAAAGGATCTGTGGTTTTCCCTCGAGGCTTTCCCACAGGGCTGTCCCACGTGCCACCGTGGTGTGAGTCGATCCTCGGCGTGAAAGATGAGCCAGTGCAGGGCAAAGAGGTTCCTCTGGAATGGACTGAGACATCTGGGGGACTCTTGGAATGGTGGTACGACCATGGAGTTCCTCTCGCCTTTCCTGTTGAGAGTACCTCCGCTTGAGATGCGACGGGAACGCCGGGAATTCTTTCCCGTTGAAAGCAGGGAATGGATCCCTCATCTCGAGCTACGAGGGGGAAACGGGGCTCCTCTGGATGTGGGCGGGACCATCGTGCTTCCTCTCGAGTGGAGACGGGTGTGGCGGTGAACTTCTTGAGTTGCAGCAAGGGTGTGAAAGACCCTTTCGAAGTTCCAGAGGTTAGGTGTCATTAGTCTCCAGATGCCTCATTGGAAATAGGCCTCATCTCGCCTGGAAGGGGGAACTTCCAGGAATTTCTCGAGTTGTGGCAGGTGTTCTCGAGTTACGACGGGGACCTCAGGGACCCGCCCTGGTTGCCTTAGGAGAGGCCAGTCCCCATGCGAGTTGCTAGGGGGCCTCTCGGGATTCCTCTCCCGTCGATACCGGGGCCAAAAACCTTGTATGGAATCAGGGCCGGAACCGAGGATTCCTCTCAGTGGCTGACATGTATCTTTGGGTACTTCTGGAGTCTCCCCAGGGGAGTCAGGCCTCGTCTCGAGTGGGGGCATGCACGTGTGCTTTCCTTCAAGGCTGTAGCAGCAATGTCACGCTTCCCGTCGCGAGGATCAAAGGATCTGTGGTTTTCCCTCGAGGCTTTCCCTCGAGGCTTTCCCACAGGGCTGTCCCACGTGCCACCGTGGTGTGAATCGATCCTCGGCGTGAAAGATGAGCCAGTGTAGGGCAAAGAGGTTCCTCTGGAATGGACTGAGACATCTGGGGGACTCTTGGAATGGTGGTACGACCATGGAGTTCCTCTCGACTTTCCTGTTGAGAGTGTCTCCTCTTGAGATGCGACGGGAACGCCGGGAATTCTTTCCCGTTGAAAGCAGGGAAAGGATCCCTCATCTCGAGCTACGAGGGGAAACGGGGCTCCTCTGGATGTGGGCGGGACTATCGTGCTTCCTCTCGAGTGGAGACGGGTATGGCGGTGAACTTCTTGAGTTGCAGCAAGGGTGTGAAAGACCCTTTCGAAGTTCCAGAGGTTAGGTGTCATTAGTCTCCAGACGCCTCATCGGAAATAGGCCTCATCTCGCCTGGAAGGGAGAACTTCCTGGATTTTCTCGAGTTGCGGCAGGTGTTCTCGAGTTACGACGGGGACCTCAGGGACCCGCCCTGGTGGCCTCAGAAGAGGCCAGTCCCCATGCGAGTTGCTAGGGGGCCTCTCGGTATTCCTCTCCCATCGATACCGGGGCCAAAAACCTTGTGTGGAGTTAGGGCCGGAACCGAGGATTCCTTACAGTGGCTGATATGGATCTTTGGGTACTTCTGGAGTCTCGCCAGGGGAGACAGGCCTCATCTCGAGTGGGGGCATGCACGTGCGCTTTCCTTCCAGGCTGTAGCAGCAATGTCACGCTTCCCATCGCGTGGATCAAAGGATCTATGGTTTTCCCTCGAGGCTTTCCCACAGGGCTGTCCCACGTGCCACCGTGGTGTGAGTCGATACTCGGCGTGAAAGATGAGCCAGTGCAGGGCAAAGAGGTTCCTCTGGAATGGACTGAGACATCTGGGGGACTCTTGAAATGGTGGTACGACCATGCAGTTCCTCTCGCCTTTCTTGTTGAGAGTTCCTCCTCTTGAGATGCGACGGGAACGCCGGGAATTCTTTCCCGTTGAAAGCAGGGAAAGGATCCCTCATCTCGAGCTACGAGGGGGAAACGGGGCTCCTCTGGATGTGGGCGGGACCATCGTGCTTCCTCTCGAGTGGAGACGAGTATGGCGGTGAACTTCTTGAGTTGCAGCAAGGGTGTGAAAGACCCTTTCGAAGTTCCAGAGGTTAGGTGTCATTAGTCTCCAGACGCCTGATCGGAAATAGGCCTCATCTCGCCTGGAAGGGAGAAATTCCTGGATTTTCTCGAGTTGCGGCAGGTGTTCTCGAGTTACGACGGGGACCACAGGGACCCGCCCTGATGGCCTCAGGAGAGGCCAGTCCCCATGCGAGTTGCTAGGGGGCCTCTCGGGATTCCATTCCTGTCGATACCGGGGCCAAAAACCTTGTGTGGAGTCAGGGCCGGAACCGAGGATTCCTCTCAGGGGCTGACATGGATGTTTGGGTACTTCTGGAGTCTCCCCAGGGGAGTCAGGCCTCGGCTTGAGTGGGGGCATGCACGTGCGCTTTCCTTCCAGGCTGTAGCAGCAATGTCACGCTTCCCGTGGCGTGGATCAAAGGATCTGTGGTTTTCCCTCGAGGCTTTCCCTCGAGGCTTTCCCACAGGGCTGTCCCACGTGCCACCGTGGTGTGAGTCGATCCTCGGCGTGAAAGATGAGCCAGTGCAGGGCAAAGAGGTTCCTCTGGAATGGACTGAGACATCTGGGGGACTCTTGGAATTGTGGTACGACCATGGAGTTCCTCTCGCCTTTTCTGTTGAGAGTGCCTCCTCTTGAGAAGCGACGGGAACGCCTGGAATTCTTTCCCGTTGAAAGCAGGGAAAGGATCGCTCATCTCGAGCTACGAGGGGAAACGGGGCTCCTCTGGATGTGGGCGGGACCATCGTGCTTCCTCTAGAGTGGAGACGGGTATGGCGGTGAACTTCTTGAGTTGCAGCAAGGGTGTGAAAGACCCTTTCGAAGTTCCAGAGTTTAGGTGTCATTAGTCTCCAGACGCCTGATCGGAAATAGGCCTCATCTCGCCTGGAAGGGAGAACTTCCTGGATTTTCTCGAGTTGTGGCAGGTGTTCTCGAGTTACGACGGGGACCTCAGGGACCCGCCCTGGTGGCCTCAGGAGAGGCCAGTCCCCATGCGAGTTGCTAGGGGGCCTCTCGGGATTCCTCTCCCGTCGATACCGGGGCCAAAAACCTTGTGTGGAGTCAGGGCCGGAACCGAGGATTCCTCTCAGGGGCTGACATGGATCTTTGGGTACTTCTGGAGTCTCCCCAGGGGAGTCAGGCCTCGTCTCGTGTCGGGGCATGCACGTGCACTTTCCTTCCAGGCTGTAGCAGCAATGTCACGCTTCCCGTGGCGTGGATCAAAGGATCTGTGGTTTTCCCTCGAGGCTTTCCCTCGAGGCTTTCCCACAGGGCTGTCCCACGTGCCACCGTGGTGTGAGTCGATCCTCGGCGTGAAAGATGAGCCAGTGCAGGGCAAAGAGATTCCTCTGGAATGGACTGAGACATCTGGGGGACTATTGGAATGGTGGTACGACCATGGAGTTCCTCTCGCCTTTCCTGTTGAGAGTGCCTCCGCTTGAGATGCGACGGGAACGCCGGGAATTCTTTCCCATTGAAAGCAGGGAAAGGATTCCTCATCTCGAGCTACGAGGGGGAAAGGGGGATCCTCTGGATGTGGGCGGGACGATCGTGCTTCCTCTCGAGTGGAGACGGGTATGGCGGTGAACTTCTTGAGTTGCAGCAAGGGTGTGAAAGACCCTTTCGAAGTTCCAGAGGTTAGGTGTCATTAGTCTCCAGACGCCTCATCGGAAATAGGCCTCATCTCGCCTGGAAGGGAGAACTTCCTGGATTTTCTCGAGTTGCGGCAGGTGTTCTCGAGTTACGACGGGGACCTCAGGGACCCGCCCTGGTGGCCTCAGGAGAGGCCAGTCCCCATGCGAGTTGCTAGGGGGCCTCTCGGGATTCCTCTCCCGTCGATACCCGGGCCAAAAACCTTGTGTGGAGTCAGGGCCGGAACCGAGGATTCCTCTCACGGGATGATATGGATCTTTGGGTACTTCTGGAGTCTCGCCAGGGGAGACAGGCCTTATCTCGAGTGGGTGCATGCACGTGCGCTTTCCTTCCAGGCTGTAGCAGCAATGTCACGCTTCCCATCGCGTGGATCAAAGGATCTGTGGTTTTCCCTCGAGGCTTTCCCTCGAGGCTTTCCCACAGGGCTGTCCCACGTGCCACCGTGGTGTGAGTCGATCCTCGGCGTGAAAGATGAGCCAGTGCAGGGCAAAGAGGTTCCTCTGAAATGGACTGAGACATCTGGGGGACTCTTGGAATGGTGGTACGACCATGGAGTTCCTCTCGCCTTTCCTGTTGAGAGTGCCTCCTCTTGAGATGCGACGGGAACGCCGGGAATTCTTTCCCGTTGAAAGCAGGGAAAGGATCGCTCATCTCGAGCTAGGAGGGGGAAACGGGGCTCCTCTGGATGTGGGCGGGACCATCGTGCTTCCTCTCGAGTGGAGACGGGTATGGCGGTGAACTTCTTGAGTTGCAGCAAGGGTGTGAAAGACCCTTTCGAAGTTCCAGAGGTTAGGTGTCATTAGTCTCCAGACGCCTCATCGGAAATAGGCCTCATCTCGCCTGGAAGGGAGAACTTCCTGGATTTTCTCGAGTTGCGGCAGGTGTTCTCGAGTTACGACGGGGACCTCAGGGACCCGCCCTGGTGGCCTCAGGAGAGGCCAGTCCCCATGCGAGTTGCTAGGGGGCCTCTCGGGATTCCTCTCCCGTCGATACCGGGGCCAAAAACCTTGTGTGGAGTCAGGGCCGGAACCGAGGATTCCTCTCACGGGCTGATATGGATCTTTGGGTACTTCTGGAGTCTCGCCAGGGGAGACAGGCCTTATCTCGAGTGGGTGCATGCACGTGCGCTTTCCTTCCAGGCTGTAGCAGCAATGTCACGCTTCCCGTCGCGTGGATCAAAGGATCTGTGGTTTTCCCTCGAGGCTTTCCCTCGAGGCTTTCCCACAGGGCTGTCCCACGTGCCACCGTGGTGTGAGTCGATCCTCGGCGTGAAAGATGAGCCAGTGCAGGGCAAAGAGGTTCCTCTGGAATGGACTGAGACATCTGGGGGACTCTTGGAATGGTGGTACGACCATGGAGTTCCTCTCGCCTTTCCTGTTGAGAGTGCCTCCTCTTGAGATGCGACGGAAACGCCGGGAAATCTTTCCCATTGAAAGCAGGGAAAGGATCGCTCATCTCGAGCTAGGAGGGGGAAACGGGGCTCCTCTGGATGTGGGCGGGACCATCGTGCTTCCTCTAGAGTGGAGACGGGTATGGCGGTGAACTTCTTGAGTTGCAGCAAGGGTGTGAAAGACCCTTTCGAAGTTCCAGAGTTTAGGTGTCATTAGTCTCCAGACGCCTGATCGGAAATAGGCCTCATCTCGCCTGGAAGGGAGAACTTCCTGGATTTTCTCGAGTTGCGGCAGGTGTTCTCGAGTTACGACGGGGACCTCAGGGACCCGCCCTGGTGGCCTCAGGAGAGGCCAGTCCCCATGCGAGTTGCTAGGGGCCCTCTCGGGATTCCTCTCCCGTCGATACTGGGGCCAAAAACCTTGTGTGGTGTCAAGGCCGGAACCGAGGATTTCTCTCAGGGGCTGACATGGATCTTTGGGTACTTCTGGAGTCTCCCCAGGGGAGTCAGGCCTTGTCTCGACTCGGGGCATGCGTGTGCGCTTTCCTTCCAGGCTGTAGCAGCAATGTCACGCTTCCCGTCGCGTGGATCAAAGGATCTGTGGTTTTCCCTCGAGGCTTTCCCTCGAGGCTTTCCCACAGGGCTGTCCCACGTGCCACCGTGGTGTGAGTCGATCCTCGGCGTGAAAGATGAGCCAGTGTAGGGCAAAGAGGTTCCTCTGGAATGGACTGAGACATCTGGGGGACTCTTGGAATGGTGGTACGACCATGGAGTTCCTCTCGCCTTTCCTGTTGAGAGTGTCTCCTCTTGAGATGCGACGGGAACGCCGGGAATTCTTTCCCGTTGAAAGCAGGGAAAGGATCCCTCATCTCGAGCTACGAGGGGAAACGTGGCTCCTCTGGATGTGGGCGGGACTATCGTGCTTCCTCTCGAGTGGAGACGGGTATGGCGGTGAACTTCTTGAGTTGCAGCAAGGGTGTGAAAGACCCTTTCGAAGTTCCAGAGGTTAGGTGTCATTAGTCTCCAGACGCCTCATCGGAAATAGGCCTCATCTCGCCTGGAAGGGAGAACTTCCTGGATTTTCTCGAGTTGCGGCAGGTGTTCTCGAGTTACGACGGGGACCTCAGAGACCCGCCCTGGTGGCCTCAGAAGAGGCCAGTCCCCATGCGAGTTGCTAGGGGGCCTCTCGGGATTCCTCTCCCATCGATACCGGGGCCAAAAACCTTGTGTGGAGTTAGGGACGGAACCGAGGATTCCTTACAGTGGCTGATATGGATCTTTGGGTACTTCTGGAGTCTCGCCAGGGGAGACAGGCCTCATCTCGAGTGGGGGCATGCACGTGCGCTTTCCTTCCAGGCTGTAGCAGCAATGTCACGCTTCCCATCGCGTGGATCAAAGGATCTGTGTTTTTCCCTCGAGGCTTTCCCACAGGGCTGTCCCACGTGCCACCGTGGTGTGAGTCGATCCTCGGCGTGAAAGATGAGCCAGTGCAGGGCAAAGAGGTTCCTCTGGAATGGACTGAGACATCTGGGGGACTCTTGAAATGGTGGTACGACCATGCAGTTCCTCTCGCCTTTCTTGTTGAGAGTGCCTCCTCTTGAGATGCGACGGGAACGCCGGGAATTCTTTCCCGTTGAAAGCAGGGAAAGGATCCCTCATCTCGAGCTACGAGGGGGAAACGGGGCTCCTCTGGATGTGGGCGGGACCATCGTGCTTCCTCTCGAGTGGAGACGAGTATGGCGGTGAACTTCTTGAGTTGCAGCAAGGGTGTGAAAGACCCTTTCGAAGTTCCAGAGGTTAGGTGTCATTAGTCTCCAGACGCCTGATCGGAAATAGGCCTCATCTCGCCTGGAAGGGAGAAATTCCTGGATTTTCTCGAGTTGCGGCAGGTGTTCTCGAGTTACGACGGGGACCACAGGGACCCGCCCTGATGGCCTCAGGAGAGGCCAGTCCCCATGCGAGTTGCTAGGGGGCCTCTCGGGTTTCCTCTCCCGTCGATACCGGGGCCAAAAACTTTGTGTGGAGTCAGGGCCGGAACCGAGGATTCCTCTCAGGGGCTGACATGGATGTTTGGGTACTTCTGGAGTCTCCCCAGGGGAGTCAGGCCTCGGCTTGAGTGGGGGCATGCACGTGCGCTTTCCTTCCAGGCTGTAGCAGCAATGTCACGCTTCCCGTGGCGTGGATCAAAGGATCTGTGGTTTTCCCTCGAGGCTTTCCCTCGAGGCTTTCCCACTGGGCTGTCCCACGTGCCACCGTGGTGTGAGTCGATCCTCGGCGTGAAAGATGAGCCAGTGCAGGGCAAAGAGGTTCCTCTGGAATGGACTGAGACATCTGGGGGACTCTTGGAATGGTGGTAAGACCATGGAGTTCCTCTCGCCTTTCCTGTTGAGAGTGCCTCTTCTTGAGATGCGACGGGAACGCCGGGAATTCTTTCCCGTTGAAAGCAGGGAAAGGATCGCTCATCTCGAGCTAGGAGGGGGAAAGGGGGCTCCTCTGGATGTGGGCGGGACGATCGTGCTTCCTCTCGAGTGGAGACGGGTATGGCGGTGAACTTCTTGAGTTGCAGCAAGGGTGTGAAAGACCCTTTCGAAGTTCCAGAGTTTAGGTGTCATTAGTCTCCAGACGCCTCATCGGAAATAGGACTCATCTCGCCTGGAAGGGAGAACTTCCTGGATTTTCTCGAGTTGCGGCAGGTGTTCTCGAGTTACGACGGGGACCTCAGGGACCCGCCCTGGTGGCCTCAGGAGAGGCCAGTCCCCAGGCGAGTTGCTTGGGGGCCTCTCGGATTTCCTCTCCCGTCGATACCGGGGCCCAAATCCTTGTGTGGAGTCAGGGCCGGAAACGAGGATTCCTCTCAGGGGCTGACATGGATCTTTGGGTACTTCTGGAGTCTCCCCAGGGGAGTCAGGCCTCGGCTCGAGTGGGGCCATGCACGTGCGCTTTCCTTCCAGGCTGTAGCAGCAATGTCACGCTTCCCATCGCGTGGATCAAAGGATCTGTGGTTTTCCCTCGAGGCTTTCCCACAGGGCTGTCCCACGTGCCACCGTGGTGTGAGTCGATCCTCGGCGTGAAAGATGAGCCAGTGCAGGGCAGAGAGGTTCCTCTGGAATGGACTGAGACATCTGGGGGACTCTTGAAATGGTGGTACGACCATGCAGTTCCTCTCGCCTTTCTTGTTGAGAGTGCCTCCTCTTGAGATGCGACGGGAACGTCGGGAATTCTTTCCCGTTGAAAGCAGGGAAAGGATCCCTCATCTCGAGCTAGGAGGGGGAAACGGGGCTCCTCTGGATGTGGGCGGGACCATCGTGCTTCCTCTCGAGTGGAGACGGGTATGGCGGTGAACTTCTTGAGTTGCAGAAAGGGTGTGAAAGACCCTTTCGAAGTTCCAGAGGTTAGGTGTCATTAGTCTCTAGACGCCTGATCGGAAATAGGCCTCATCTCGCCTGGAAGGGAGAACTTCCTGGATTTTCTCGAGTTGCGGCAGGTGTTCTTGAGTTACGACGGGGACCACAGGGACCCGCCCTGATGGCCTCAGGAGAGGCCAGTCCCCATGCGAGTTGCTAGGGGGCCTCTCGGGATTCCTCTCCCGTCGATACCGGGGCCAAAAACCTTGTGTGGAGTCAGGGCCGGAACCGAGGATTCCTCTCAGGGGCTGACATGGATGTTTGGGTACTTCTGGAGTCTCCCCAGGGGAGTCAGGCCTCGGCTCGAGTGGGGGCATGCACGTGCGCTTTCCTTCCAGGCTGTAGCAGCAATGTCACGCTTCCCGTGGCGTGGATCAAAGGATCTGTGGTTTTCCCTCGAGGCTTTCCCTCGAGGCTTTCCCACTGGGCTGTCCCACGTGCCACCGTGGTGTGAGTCGATCCTCGGCGTGAAAGATGAGCCAGTGCAGGGCAAAGAGGTTCCTCTGGAATGGACTGAGACATCTGGGGGACTCTTGGAATGGTGGTAAGACCATGGAGTTCCTCTCGCCTTTCCTGTTGAGAGTGCCTCCTCTTGAGATGCGACGGGAACGCCGGGAATTCTTTCCCGTTGAAAGCAGGGAAAGGATCGCTCATCTCGAGCTAGGTGGGGGAAAGGGGGCTCCTCTGGATGTGGGCGGGACGATCGTGCTTCCTCTCGAGTGGAGACGGGTATGGCGGTGAACTTCTTGAGTTGCAGCAAGGGTGTGAAAGACCCTTTCGAAGTTCCAGAGTTTAGGTGTCATTAGTCTCCAGACGCCTCATCGGAAATAGGACTCATCTCGCCTGGAAGGGAGAACTTCCTGGATTTTCTCGAGTTGCGGCAGGTGTTCTCGAGTTACGACGGGGACATCAGGGACCCGCCCTGGTGGCCTCAGGAGAGGCCAGTCCCCAGGCGAGTTGCTTGGGGGCCTCTCGGATTTCCTCTCCCGTCGATACCGGGGCCCAAATCCTTGTGTGGAGTCAGGGCCGGAAACGAGGATTCCTCTCAGGGGCTGACATGGATCTTTGGGTACTTCTGGAGTCTCCCCAGGGGAGTCAGGCCTCGGCTCGAGTGGGGCCATGCACGTGCGCTTTCCTTCCAGGCTGTAGCAGCAATGTCACGCTTCCCATCGCGTGGATCAAAGGATCTGTGGTTTTCCCTCGAGGCTTTCCCACAGGGCTGTCCCACGTGCCACCGTGGTGTGAGTCGATCCTCGGCGTGAAAGATGAGCCAGTGCAGGGCAAAGAGGTTCCTCTGGAATGGACTGAGACATCTGGGGGACTCTTGAAATGGTGGTACGACCATGCAGTTCCTCTTGCCTTTCTTGTTGAGAGTGCCTCCTCTTGAGATGCGACGGGAACGTCGGGAATTCTTTCCCGTTGAAAGCAGGGAAAGGATCCCTCATCTCGAGCTAGGAGGGGGAAACGGGGCTCCTCTGGATGTGGGCGGGACCATCTTGCTTCCTCTCGAGTGGAGACGGGTATGGCGGTGAACTTCTTGAGTTGCAGAAAGGGTGTGAAAGACCCTTTCGAAGTTCCAGAGGTTAGGTGTCATTAGTCTCTAGACGCCTGATCGGAAATAGGCCTCATCTCGCCTGGAAGGGAGAACTTCCTGGATTTTCTCGAGTTGCGGCAGGTGATCTTGAGTTACGACGGGGACCACAGGGACCCGCTCTGATGGCCTCAGGAGAGGCCAGTCCCCATGCGAGTTGCTAGGGGGCCTCTCGGGATTCCTGTCCCGTCGATACCGGGGCCAAAAACCTTGTGTGGAGTCAGGGCCGGAACCGAGGATTCCTCTCAGGGGCTGACATGGATGTTTGGGTACTTCTGGAGTCTCCCCAGGGGAGTCAGGCCTCGGCTCGAGTGGGGGCATGCACGTGCGCTTTCCTTCCAGGCTGTAGCAGCAATGTCACGCTTCCCGTGGCGTGGATCAAAGGATCTGTGGTTTTCCCTCGAGGCTTTCCCTCGAGGCTTTCCCACTGGGCTGTCCCACGTGCCACCGTGGTGTGAGTCGATCCTCGGCGTGAAAGATGAGCCAGTGCAGGGCAAAGAGGTTCCTCTGGAATGGACTGAGACATCTGGGGGACTCTTGGAATGGTGGTAAGACCATGGAGTTCCTCTCGCCTTTCCTGTTGAGAGTGCCTCCTCTTGAGATGCGACGGGAACGCCGGGAATTCTTTCCCGTTGAAAGCAGGGAAAGGATCGCTCATCTCGAGCTAGGAGGGGGAAAGGGGGCTCCTCTGGATGTGGGCGGGACGATCGTGCTTCCTCTCGAGTGGAGACGGGTATGGCGGTGAACTTCTTGAGTTGCAGCAAGGGTGTGAAAGACCCTTTCGAAGTTCCAGAGTTTAGGTGTCATTAGTCTCCAGACGCCTCATCGGAAATAGGACTCATCTCGCCTGGAAGGGAGAACTTCCTGGATTTTCTCGAGTTGCGGCAGGTGTTCTCGAGTTACGACGGGGACATCAGGGACCCGCCCTGGTGGCCTCAGGAGAGGCCAGTCCCCAGGCGAGTTGCTAGGGGGCCTCTCGGGATTCCTCTCCCGTCGATACCGGGGCCAAAATCCTTGTGTGGAGTCAGGGCCGGAAACGAGGATTCCTCTCAGGGGCTGACATGGACCTTTGGGGACTTCTGGAGTCTCCCCAGGGGAGTCAGGCCTCGGCTCGAGTGGGGCCATGCACGTGCGCTTTCCTTCCAGGCTGTAGCAGCAATGTCACGCTTCCCATCGCGTGGATCAAAGGATCTGTGGTTTTCCCTCGAGGCTTTCCCTCGAGGCTTTCCCACAGGGCTGTCCCACGTGCCACCGTGGTGTGAGTCGATCCTCGGCGTGAAAGATGAGCCAGTGCAGGGCAAAGAGGTTCCTCTGGAATGGACTGAGACATCTGGGGGACTCTTGGAATGGTGGTACGACCCTGGAGTTCCTCTCGCCTTTTCTGTTGAGAGTGCCTCCTCTTGAGAAGCGACGGGAACGCCGGGAATTCTTTCCCGTTGAAAGCAGGGAAAGGATCGCTCATCTCGAGCTACGAGGGGGAAACGGGGCTCCTCTGGATGTGGGCGGGACCATCGTGCTTCCTCTAGAGTGGAGACGGGTATGGCGGTGAACTTCTTGAGTTGCAGCAAGGCTGTGAAAGACCCTTTCGAAGTTCCAGAGTTTAGGTGTCATTAGTCTCCAGACGCCTCATCGGAAATAGGCCTCATCTCGCCTGGAAGGGAGAACTTCCTGGATTTTCTCGAGTTGCGGCATGTGTTCTCGAGTTACGACGGGGACCTCAGGGACCCGCCCTGGTGGCCTCAGGAGAGGCCAGTCCCCATGCGAGTTGCTAGGGGGCCTCTCGGGATTCCTCTCCCGTCGATACCGGGGCCAAAAACCTTGTGTGGAGTCAGGGCCGGAACCGAGGATTCCTCTCAGGGGCTGACATGGATCTTTGGGTACTTCTGGAGTCTCCTCAGGGGAGTCAGGCCTCGTCTCGTGTCGGGGCATGCACGTGCACTTTCCTTCCAGGCTGTAGCAGCAATGTCACGCTTCCCGTGGCGTGGATCAAAGGATCTGTGGTTTTCCCTCGAGGCTTTCCCTCGAGGCTTTCCCACAGGGCTGTCCCACGTGCCACCGTGGTGTGAGTCGATCCTCGGCGTGAAAGATGAGCCAGTGCAGGGCAAAGAGGTTCCTCTGGAATGGACTGAGACATCTGGGGGACTCTTGGAATGGTGGTACGACCATCGAGTTCCTCTCGCCTTTCCTGTTGAGAGTGCCTCCGCTTGAGATGCGACGGGAACGCCGGGAATTCTTTCCCATTGAAAGCAGGGAAAGGATTCCTCATCTCGAGCTATGAGGGGGAAAGGGGGCTCCTCTGGATGTGGGCGGGACGATCGTGCTTCCTCTCGAGTGGAGACGGGTATGGCGGTGAACTTCTTGAGCTGCAGCAAGGGTGTGAAAGACCCTTTCGAAGTTCCAGAGGTTAGGTGTCATTAGTCTCCAGACGCCTCATCGGAAATAGGCCTCATCTCGCCTGGAAGGGGGAACTTCCTGGAATTTCTCGAGTTGCGGCAGGTGTTCTCGAGTTACGACGGGGACCTCAGGGACCCGCCGTGGTGGCCTCAGGAGAGGCCAGTCCCCATGCGAGTTGCTAGGGGGCCTCTCGGGATTCCTCTCCCGTCGATACCCGGGCCAAAAACCTTGTGTGGAGTCAGGGCCGGAACCGAGGATTTCTCTCACGGGCTGATATGGATCTTTGGGTACTTCTGGAGTCTCGCCAGGGGAGACAGGCCTCATCTCGAGTGGGGGCATGCTCGTGCGCTTTCCTTCCAGGCTGTAGCAGCAATGTCACGCTTCCCATCGCGTGGATCAAAGGATCTGTGGTTTTCCCTCGAGGCTTTCCCTCGAGGCTTTCCAACAGGGCTGTCCCACGTGCCACCGTGGTGTGAGTCGATCCTCGGCGTGAAAGATGAGCCAGTGCAGGGCAAAGAGGTTCCTCTGGAATGGACTGAGACATCTGGGGGACTCTTGGAATGGTGGTACGACCATGGAGTTCCTCTCGCCTTTCCTGTTGAGAGTGCCTCCTCTTGAGATGCGACGGGAACGCCGGGAATTCTTTCCCGTTGAAAGCAGGGAAAGGATCGCTCATCTCGAGCTAGGAGGGGGAAACGGGGCTCCTCTGGATGTGGGCGGGACCATCGTGCTTCCTCTCGAGTGGAGACGGATATGGCGGTGAAATTCTTGAGTTGCAGCAAGGGTGTGAAAGACCCTTTCGAAGTTCCAGAGGTTAGGTGTCATTAGTCTCCAGACGCCTGATCGGAAATAGGCCTCATCTCGCCTGGAAGGGAGAAATTCCTGGATTTTCTCGAGTTGTGGCAGGTGTTCTCGAGTTACGACGGGGACCACAGGGACCCGCCCTGATGGCCTCAGGAGAGGCCAGTCCCCATGCGAGTTGCTAGGGGGCCTCTCGGGATTCCTCTCCTGTCGATACCGGGGCCAAAAACCTTGTGTGGAGTCAGGGCCGGAACCGAGGATTCCTCTCAGGGGCTGACATGGATGTTTGGGTACTTCTGGAGTCTCCCCAGGGGAGTCAGGCCTCGGCTCGAGTGGGGGCATGCACGTGCGCTTTCCTTCCAGGCTGTAGCAGCAATGTCACGCTTCCCGTGGCGTGGATGAAAGGATCTGTGGTTTTCCCTCGAGGCTTTCCCTCGAGGCTTTCCCACTGGGCTGTCCCACGTGCCACCGTGGTGTGAGTCGATCCTCGGCGTGAAAGATGAGCCAGTGCAGGGCAAAGAGGTTCCTCTGGAATGGACTGAGACATCTGGGGGACTCTTGGAATGGTGGTAAGACCATGGAGTTCCTCTCGCCTTTCCTGTTGAGAGTGCCTCCTCTTGAGATGCGACGGGAACGCCGGGAATTCTTTCCCGTTGAAAGCAGGGAAAGGATCGCTCATCTCGAGCTAGGAGGGGGAAAGGGGGCTCCTCTGGATGTGGGCGGGACGATCGTGCTTCCTCTCGAGTGGAGACGGGTATGGCGGTGAACTTCTTGAGTTGCAGCAAGGGTGTGAAAGACCCTTTCGAAGTTCCAGAGTTTAGGTGTCATTAGTCTCCAGACGCCTCATCGGAAATAGGACTCATCTCGCCTGGAAGGGAGAACTTCCTGGATTTTCTCGAGTTGCGGCAGGTGTTCTCGAGTTACGACGGGGACATCAGGGACCCGCCCTGGTGGCCTCAGGAGAGGCCAGTCCCCAGGCGAGTTGCTAGGGGGCCTCTCGGGATTCCTCTCCCGTCGATACCGGGGCCAAAATCCTTGTGTGGAGTCAGGGCCGGAAACGAGGATTCCTCTCATGGGCTGACATGGACCTTTGGGGACTTCTGGAGTCTCCCCAGGGGAGTCAGGCCTCGGCTCGAGTGGGGCCATGCACGTGCGCTTTCCTTCCAGGCTGTAGCAGCAATGTCACGCTTCCCATCGCGTGGATCAAAGGATCTGTGGTTTTCCCTCGAGGCTTTCCCTCGAGGCTTTCCCACAGGGCTGTCCCACGTGCCACCGTGGTGTGAGTCGATCCTCGGCGTGAAAGATGAGCCAGTGCAGGGCAAAGAGGTTCCTCTGGAATGGACTGAGACATCTGGGGGACTCTTGGAATGGTGGTACGACCATGGAGTTCCTCTCGCCTTTTCTGTTGAGAGTGCCTCCTCTTGAGAAGCGACGGGAACGCCGGGAATTCTTTCCCGTTGAAAGCAGGGAAAGGATCGCTCATCTCGAGCTACGAGGGGGAAACGGGGCTCCTCTGGATGTGGGCGGGACCATCGTGCTTCCTCTAGAGTGGAGACGGGTATGGCGGTGAACTTCTTGAGTTGCAGCAAGGGTGTGAAAGACCCTTTCGAAGTTCCAGAGTTTAGGTGTCATTAGTCTCCAGACGCCTCATCGGAAATAGGCCTCATCTCGCCTGGAAGGGAGAACTTCCTGGATTTTCTCGAGTTGCGGCAGGTGTTCTCGAGTTACGACGGGGACCTCAGGGACCCGCCCTGGTGGCCTCAGGAGAGGCCAGTCCCCATGCGAGTTGCTAGGGGGCCTCTCGGGATTCCTCTCCCGTCGATACCGGGGCCAAAAACCTTGTGTGGAGTCAGGGCCGGAACCGAGGATTCCTCTCAGGGGCTGACATGGATCTTTGGGTACTTCTGGAGTCTCCCCAGGGGAGTCAGGCCTCGTCTCGTGTCGGGGCATGCACGTGCACTTTCCTTCCAGGCTGTAGCAGCAATTTCACGCTTCCCGTGGCGTGGATCAAAGGATCTGTGGTTTTCCCTCGAGGCTTGCCTTCGAGGTTTTCCCACAGGGCTGTCCCACGTGCCACCGTGGTGTGAGTCGATCCTCGGCGTGAAAGATGAGCCAGTGCAGGGCAAAGAGGTTCCTCTGGAATGGACTGAGACATCTGGGGGACTCTTGGAATGGTGGTACGACCATCGAGTTCCTCTCGCCTTTCCTGTTGAGAGTGCCTCCGCTTGAGATGCGACGGGAACGCCGGGAATTCTTTCCCATTGAAAGCAGGGAAAGGATTCCTCATCTCGAGCTATGAGGGGGAAAGGGGGCTCCTCTGGATGTGGGCGGGACGATCGTGCTTCCTCTCGAGTGGAGACGGGTATGGCGGTGAACTTCTTGAGCTGCAGCAAGGGTGTGAAAGACCCTTTCGAAGTTCCAGAGGTTAGGTGTCATTAGTCTCCAGACGCCTCATCGGAAATAGGCCTCATCTCGCCTGGAAGGGGGAACTTCCTGGAATTTCTCGAGTTGCGGCAGGTGTTCTCGAGTTACGACGGGGACCTCAGGGACCCGCCGTGGTGGCCTCAGGAGAGGCCAGTCCCCATGCGAGTTGCTAGGGGGCCTCTCGGGATTCCTCTCCCGTCGATACCCGGGCCAAAAACCTTGTGTGGAGTCAGGGCCGGAACCGAGGATTTCTCTCACGGGCTGATATGGATCTTTGGGTACTTCTGGAGTCTCGCCAGGGGAGACAGGCCTCATCTCGAGTGGGGGCATGCTCGTGCGCTTTCCTTCCAGGCTGTAGCAGCAATGTCACGCTTCCCATCGCGTGGATCAAAGGATCTGTGGTTTTCCCTCGAGGCTTTCCCTCGAGGCTTTCCCACAGGGCTGTCCCACGTGCCACCGTGGTGTGAGTCGATCCTCGGCGTGAAAGATGAGCCAGTGCAGGGCAAAGAGGTTCCTCTGGAATGGACTGAGACATCTGGGGGACTCTTGGAATGGTGGTACGACCATGGAGTTCCTCTCGCCTTTCCTGTTGAGAGTGCCTCCTCTTGAGATGCGACGGGAACGCCGGGAATTCTTTCCCGTTGAAAGCAGGGAAAGGATCGCTCATCTCGAGCTAGGAGGGGGAAACGGGGCTCCTCTGGATGTGGGCGGGACCATCGTGCTTCCTCTCGAGTGGAGACGGATATGGCGGTGAACTTCTTGAGTTGCAGCAAGGGTGTGAAAGACCCTTTCAAAGTTCCAGAGGTTAGGTGTCATTAGTCTCCAGACGCCTGATCGGAAATAGGCCTCATCTCGCCTGGAAGGGAGAAATTCCTGGATTTTCTCGAGTTGCGGCAGGTGTTCTCGAGTTACGACGGGGACCACAGGGACCCGCCCTGATGGCCTCAGGAGAGGCCAGTCCCCATGCGAGTTGCTACGGGGTTTCTCTGGATTCCTCTCCCGTCGATACCGGGGCCAAAAACCTTGTGTGGAGTCAGGGCCCGAACCGAGGATTCCTCTCAGGGGCTGACATGGATGTTTGGGTACTTCTGGCGTCTCCCCAGGGGAGTCAGGCCTCGGCTCGAGTGGGGGCATGCACGTGCGCTTTCCTTCCAGGCTGTAGCAGCAATGTCACGCTTCCCGTGGCGTGGATGAAAGGATCTGTGGTTTTCCCTCGAGGCTTTCCCTCGAGGCTTTCCCACTGGGCTGTCCCACGTGCCACCGTGGTGTGAGTCGATCCTCGGCGTGAAAGATGAGCCAGTGCAGGGCAAAGAGGTTCCTCTGGAATGGACTGAGACATCTGGGGGACTCTTGGAATGGTGGTAAGACCATGGAGTTCCTCTCGCCTTTCCTGTTGAGAGTGCCTCCTCTTGAGATGCGACGGGAACGCCGGGAATTCTTTCCCGTTGAAAGCAGGGAAAGGATCGCTCATCTCGAGCTAGGAGGGGGAAAGGGGGCTCCTCTGGATGTGGGCGGGACGATCGTGCTTCCTCTCGAGTGGAGACGGGTATGGCGGTGAACTTCTTGAGTTGCAGCAAGGGTGTGAAAGACCCTTTCGAAGTTCCAGAGTTTAGGTGTCATTAGTCTCCAGACGCCTCATCGGAAATAGGACTCATCTCGCCTGGAAGGGAGAACTTCCTGGATTTTCTCGAGTTGCGGCAGGTGTTCTCGAGTTACGACGGGGACATCAGGGACCCGCCCTGGTGGCCTCAGGAGAGGCCAGTCCCCAGGCGAGTTGCTAGGGGGCCTCTCGGGATTCCTCTCCCGTCGACATCGGGGCCAAAATCCTTGTGTGGAGTCAGGGCCGGAAACGAGGATTCCTCTCAGGGGCTGACATGGACCTTTGGGGACTTCTGGAGTCTCCCCAGGGGAGTCAGGCCTCGGCTCGAGTGGGGCCATGCACGTGCGCTTTCCTTCCAGGCTGTAGCAGCAATGTCACGCTTCCCATCGCGTGGATCAAAGGATCTGTGGTTTTCCCTCGAGGCTTTCCCTCGAGGCTTTCCCACAGGGCTGTCCCACGTGCCACCGTGGTGTGAGTCGATCCTCGGCGTGAAAGATGAGCCAGTGCAGGGCAAAGAGGTTCCTCTGGAATGGACTGAGACATCTGGGGGACTCTTGGAATGGTGGTACGACCATCGCGTTCCTCTCGCCTTTCCTGTTGAGAGTGCCTCCGCTTGAGATGCGACGGGAACGCCGGGAATTCTTTCCCATTGAAAGCAGGGAAAGGATTCCTCATCTCGAGCTATGAGGGGGAAAGTGGGCTCCTCTGGATGTGGGCGGGACGATCGTGCTTCCTCTCGAGTGGAGACGGGTATGGCGGTGAACTTCTTGAGCTGCAGCAAGGGTGTGAAAGACCCTTTCGAAGTTCCAGAGGTTAGGTGTCATTAGTCTCCAGACGCCTCATCGGAAATAGGCCTCATCTCGCCTG
Organism: Capricornis sumatraensis; assembly: GCF_032405125.1. Classification (NCBI taxonomy): domain Eukaryota; kingdom Metazoa; phylum Chordata; class Mammalia; order Artiodactyla; family Bovidae; genus Capricornis; species Capricornis sumatraensis. The sequence goes on from NW_027184613.1 coordinate 9,995,176, forward strand.
GAAGGGAGAACTTCCTGGATTTTCTCGAGTTGCGGCAGGTGTTCTCGAGTTACGACGGGGACATCAGGGACCCGCCCTGGTGGCCTCAGGAGAGGCCAGTCCCCATGCGAGTTGCTAGGGGGCCTCTCGGGATTCCTTTCCCGTCGATACCCGGGCCAAAAACCTTGTGTGGAGTCAGGGCCGGAACCGAGGATTTCTCTCACGGGCTGATATGGATCTTTGGGTACTTCTGGAGTCTCGCCAGGGGAGACAGGCCTCATCTCGAGTGGGGGCATGCTCGTGCGCTTTCCTTCCAGGCTGTAGCAGCAATGTCACGCTTCCCATCGCGTGGATCAAAGGATCTGTGGTTTTCCCTCGAGGCTTTCCCTCGAGGCTTTCCCACAGGGCTGTCCCACGTGCCACCGTGGTGTGAGTCGATCCTCGGCGTGAAAGATGAGCCAGTGCAGGGCAAAGAGGTTCCTCTGGAATGGACTGAGACATCTGGGGGACTCTTGGAATGGTGGTACGACCATGGAGTTCCTCTCGCCTTTCCTGTTGAGAGTGCCTCCTCTTGAGATGCGACGGGAACGCCGGGAATTCTTTCCCGTTGAAAGCAGGGAAAGGATCGCTCATCTCGAGCTAGGAGGGGGAAACGGGGCTCCTCTGGATGTGGGCGGGACCATCGTGCTTCCTCTCGAGTGGAGAAGGATATGGCGGTGAACTTCTTGAGTTGCAGCAAGGGTGTGAAAGACCCTTTCGAAGTTCCAGAGGTTAGGTGTCATTAGTCTCCAGACGCCTGATCGGAAATAGGCCTCATCTCGCCTGGAAGGGAGAAATTCCTGGATTTTCTCGAGTTGCGGCAGGTGTTCTCGAGTTACGACGGGGACCACAGGGACCCGCCCTGATGGCCTCAGGAGAGGCCAGTCCCCATGCGAGTTGCTAGGGGGCCTCTCGGGATTCCTCTCCCGTCGATACCGGGGCCAAAAACATTGTGTGGAGTCAGGGCCCGAACCGAGGATTCCTCTCAGGGGCTGACATGGATGTTTGGGTACTTCTGGCGTCTCCCCAGGGGAGTCAGGCCTCGGCTCGAGTGGGGGCATGCACGTGCGCTTTCCTTCCAGGCTGTAGCAGCAATGTCACGCTTCCCGTGGCGTGGATGAAAGTATCTGTGGTTTTCCCTCGAGGCTTTCCCTTGAGGCTTTCCCACTGGGCTGTCCCACGTGCCACCGTGGTGTGAGTCGATCCTCGGCGTGAAAGATGAGCCAGTGCAGGGCAAAGAGGTTCCTCTGGAATGGACTGAGACATCTGGGGGACTCTTGGAATGGTGGTACGACCATCGAGTTCCTCTCGCCTTTCCTGTTGAGAGTGCCTCCTCTTGAGATGCGACGGGAACGCCGGGAATTCTTTCCCGTTGAAAGCAGGGAAAGGATCGCACATCTCGAGCTAGGAGGAGGAAAGGGGGCTCCTCTGGATGTGGGCGGGACGATCGTGCTTCCTCTCGAGTGGAGACGGGTATGGCGGTGAACTTCTTGAGTTGCAGCAAGGGTGTGAAAGACCCTTTCGAAGTTCCAGAGTTTAGGTGTCATTAGTCTCCAGACGCCTCATCGGAAATAGGCCTCATCTCGCCTGGAAGGGGGAACTTCCTGGAATTTCTCGAGTTGCGGCAGGTGTTCTCGAGTTACGACGGGGACCTCAGGGACCCGCCGTGGTGGCCTCAGGAGAGGCCAGTCCCCAGGCGAGTTGCTAGGGGGCCTCTCGGGATTCCTCTCCCGTCGATACCGGGGCCAAAATCCTTGTGTGGAGTCAAGGCCGGAAACGAGGATTTCTCTCAAGGGCTGACATGGATCTTTGGGTACTTCTGGAGTCTCCCCAGGGGAGTCAGGCCTCGGCTCGAGTGGGGCCATGCACGTGCGCTTTCCTTCCAGGCTGTAGCAGCAATGTCACGCTTCCCATCGCGTGGATCAAAGGATCTGTGGTTTTCCCTCGAGGCTTTCCCTCGAGGCTTTCCCACAGGGCTGTCCCACGTGCCACCGTGGTGTGAGTCGATCCTCGGCGTGAAAGATGAGCCAGTGCAGGGCAAAGAGGTTCCTCTGGAATGGACTGAGACATCTGGGGGACTCTTGGAATGGTGGTACGACCATCGAGTTCCTCTCGCCTTCCCTGTTGAGAGTGCCTCCGCTTGAGATGCGACGGGAACGCCGGGAATTCTTTCCCATTGAAAGCAGGGAAAGGATTCCTCATCTCGAGCTATGAGGGGGAAAGTGGGCTCCTCTGGATGTGGGCGGGACGATCGTGCTTCCTCTCGAGTGGAGACGGGTATGGCGGTGAACTTCTTGAGCTGCAGCAAGGGTGTGAAAGACCCTTTCGAAGTTCCAGAGGTTAGGTGTCATTAGTCTCCAGACGCCTCATCGGAAATAGGCCTCATCTCGCCTGGAAGGGGGAACTTCCTGGAATTTCTCGAGTTGCGGCAGGTGTTCTCGAGTTACGACGGGGACCTCAGGGACCCGCCGTGGTGGCCTCAGGAGAGGCCAGTCCCCATGCGAGTTGCGAGGGGGCCTCTCGGGATTCCTCTCCCGTCGATACCCGGGCCAAAAACCTTGTGTGGAGTCAGGGCCGGAACCGAGGATTTCTCTCACGGGCTGATATGGATCTTTGGGTACTTCTGGAGTCTCGCCAGGGGAGACAGGCCTCATCTCGAGTGGGGGCATGCTCGTGCGCTTTCCTTCCAGGCTGTAGCAGCAATGTCACGCTTCCCATCGCGTGGATCAAAGGATCTGTGGTTTTCCCTCGAGGCTTTCCCTCGAGGCTTTCCCACAGGGCTGTCCCACGTGCCACCGTGGTGTGAGTCGATCCTCGGCGTGAAAGATGAGCCAGTGCAGGGCAAAGAGGTTCCTCTGGAATGGACTGAGACATCTGGGGGACTCTTGGAATGGTGGTACGACCATGGAGTTCCTCTCGCCTTTCCTGTTGAGAGTGCCTCCTCTTGAGATGCGACGGGAACGCCGGGAATTCTTTCCCGTTGAAAGCAGGGAAAGGATCGCTCATCTCGAGCTAGGAGGGGGAAACGGGGCTCCTCTGGATGTGGGCGGGACCATCGTGCTTCCTCTCGAGTGGAGACGGATATGGCGGTGAACTTCTTGAGTTGCAGCAAGGGTGTGAAAGACCCTTTCGAAGTTCCAGAGGTTAGGTGTCATTAGTCTCCAGACGCCTCATCGGAAATAGGCCTCATCTCGCCTGGAAGGGAGAAATTCCTGGATTTTCTCGAGTTGCGGCAGGTGTTCTCGAGTTACGACGGGGACCACAGGGACCCGCCCTGATGGCCTCAGGAGAGGCCAGTCCCCATGCGAGTTGCTACGGGGCTTTTCGGGATTCCTCTCCCGTCGATACCGGGGCCAAAAACCTTGTGTGGAGTCAGGGCCCGAACCGAGGATTCCTCTCAGGGGCTGACATGGATGTTTGGGTACTTCTGGCGTCTCCCCAGGGGAGTCAGGCCTCGGCTCGAGTGGGGGCATGCACGTGCGCTTTCCTTCCAGGCTGTAGCAGCAATGTCACGCTTCCCGTGGCGTGGATGAAAGGATCTGTGGTTTTCCCTTGAGGCTTTCCCTCGAGGCTTTCCCACTGGGCTGTCCCACGTGCCACCGTGGTGTGAGTCGATCCTCGGCGTGAAAGATGAGCCAGTGCAGGGCAAAGAGGTTCCTCTGGAATGGACTGAGACATCTGGGGGACTCTTGGAATGGTGGTAAGACCATGGAGTTCCTCTCGCCTTTCCTGTTGAGAGTGCCTCCTCTTGAGATGCGACGGGAACGCCGGGAATTCTTTCCCGTTGAAAGCAGGGAAAGGATCGCCCATCTCGAGCTAGGAGGGGGAAAGGGGGCTCCTCTGGATGTGGGCGGGACGATCGTGCTTCCTCTCGAGTGAAGACGGGTATGGCGGTGAACTTCTTGAGTTGCAGCAAGGGTGTGAAAGACCCTTTCGAAGTTCCAGAGTTTAGGTGTCATTAGTCTCCAGACGCCTCATCGGAAATAGGACTCATCTCGCCTGGAAGGGAGAACTTCCTGGATTTTCTCGAGTTGCGGCAGGTGTTCTCGAGTTACGACGGGGACATCAGGGACCCGCCCTGGTGGCCTCAGGAGAGGCCAGTCCCCAGGCGAGTTGCTAGGGGGCCTCTCGGGATTCCTCTCCCGTCGATACCGGGGCCAAAATCCTTGTGTGGAGTCAGGGCCGGAAACGAGGATTCCTCTCAGGGGCTGACATGGACCTTTGGGGACTTCTGGAGTCTCCCCAGGGGAGTCAGGCCTCGGCTCGAGTGGGGCCATGCACGTGCGCTTTCCTTCCAGGCTGTAGCAGCAATGTCACGCTTCCCATCGCGTGGATCAAAGGATCTGTGGTTTTCCCTCGAGGCTTTCCCTCGAGGCTTTCCTACAGGGCTGTCCCACGTGCCACCGTGGTGTGAGTCGATCCTCGGCGTGAAAGATGAGCCAGTGCAGGGCAAAGAGGTTCCTCTGGAATGGACTGAGACATCTGGGGGACTCTTGGAATGGTGGTACGACCATCGAGTTCCTCTCGCCTTTCCTGTTGAGAGTGCCTCCGCTTGAGATGCGACGGGAACGCCGGGAATTCTTTCCCATTGAAAGCAGGGAAAGAATTCCTCATCTCGAGCTATGAGGGGGAAAGTGGGCTCCTCTGGATGTGGGCGGGACGATCGTGCTTCCTCTCGAGTGGAGACGGGTATGGCGGTGAACTTCTTGAGCTGCAGCAAGGGTGTGAAAGACCCTTTCGAAGTTCCAGAGGTTAGGTGTCATTAGTCTCCAGACGCCTCATCGGAAATAGGCCTCATCTCGCCTGG